>NW_026542595.1:200165798-201586031 GCF_028750875.1 Macrosteles quadrilineatus
GTGTCAGATATGACAATATTATCTCTTCTTCTTAAGCTAAATTTAATATTTCCAATCCCTGCTTCATCGATTTTGCTTTGCAAGTTGATCGACTATAAATAGCAATATCAAAGAATGAAGTGTCAAGTAAGTGTGTGAGTGCAAATTTAAAATTGTCAAAAACATATAATGACATAAATAATTGATTAAGGTGATGTCCCTTAATTATTCCTTGAATAATAATTAAATTATGTTTACGCTTGTTGATAAAAGCTTAACTTAGTTTTAATTAATAAAGGGGCACTTTCCTGTTAAAGGGAACACTCATTATTATTGATGATTTTTTTTCGATATATATAGAAAACAATCATCGATAATATTGAGTGAAGTAAATAGGTATCTATATAGTTACATATTTTTGTTTTCCGATCCATTACAAATTGATAAGTGATCCTGTTTAGGCTAAAATAGTCAATTATTTGGATTAACAAATGAAACTGTTCTAAGCTAACCTAACATAACCAACCAAACTTGCTGTACCATTAAAAAATTCCATTTGATAACAGAATAGGCAAGTTAAACTTGGAATTTTCAAATGTTACAGCAAGTTTGGTTAGTTATGTTAGGTTATTTTTTAGAACAGTTCCATTTAATTATTGTTTGTTGATACTGAACTATCGTAGTTGTCAGCTGATATGTTTCAATAATAATGAATGTCCCTTTTAACAGGAAAGTACCAATAAAATATATCATAAAAACCCTTTCAAAGAAATATATTGAAAACGTCAATTGTTTATAATCTATAAAATTGAGATGTTGAAATATGAAACTGTTGTTTTGGCTGAGCAAAGCACAAAGGAACAAGTGGGTGCAAATAAAAGTCTTTGTTTTCACTTCAACTATTCTTTTGATACAGAAGAATGTTCTAATTAACCTGAAAGAGTTTATCAATCATATTTTAATCTTAAATGTCTATGAATCTCTAGATATTTACTGTAAAGTAAATTAATTGAATATATGTGGTGGCTGAAATGTCACTTGCACCTCTCTCAACATTTAATTATTTGAGACATTTGATTAAAGTTGCAGCTTGCAAAAACCTTCTTCGAAATGAAGGGCTACAATGATCATGTAATTTCAAAGATTTTAACCCTTGGATGAGGGTAGGTGATAGCTCTGCCCCAAAATTCCTTAATGAACAAGATTATTTGTTAATTTAGCACAATTCAGAATACTTCAATGTTTAGTTAAGTATTTTTACTGCGTTACAATATTTTTAAAAAAACTT
The DNA here is from genome assembly GCF_028750875.1 of Macrosteles quadrilineatus. Lineage (NCBI taxonomy): Eukaryota > Metazoa > Arthropoda > Insecta > Hemiptera > Cicadellidae > Macrosteles > Macrosteles quadrilineatus. The sequence goes on from NW_026542595.1 coordinate 200,167,066, forward strand.
CAATCTTAATTAATAGTAGCAATAAAACTGCTAATTGTCACATACAGTACTATAAAATACACTAATAGACTTAGATAAAAAATTAATTATATTTTATATCATATTTTATATTATATTAAATTAGTTATATTTTAATCTTACCCCAAACTAGTGCATTTGTTTAAAAATGTGTGAAAATCTAAATTGATTATTCTTGTTAAAAAAAAAACTGTTTTAGGCAACCGTTTATAGCCACTAATTTATAGGTTTTTGTCGGTCGTTTTAATGATATCTGGTAATTAATGTTACATTTCACTGGTAATATATGCGGCAATAACAAACTTTACAATTGTGATATATATAATTTACTACCCAATTCAATTTATATTGCTCCCAATTTTCTTGTGAAGCAATTTACATGAACGATTATATTGTCCTAAATAATTTTTCGTTCGACTAAAGATTTATCATATTTGAAACTTTTGATAACTTATTAAACAATTTTATTGAAAAATCCAGAAAATTGGTTTGATGTCTAATCAACTGACTTGAATTATGAATTTTTTATTTGTACGATTTGTTATTTGAAATAATTTTGTTAAAGTATTATTTTTGTTAGAAATAATAGGTTCTATTGTTTATAAAGGTATATGGTGTCCAAAAAGAAGTTCATCATTTTATTTCATATTAATATATATGGCTCTAGGCCCCTAATTGCATTTCATATAGAAAGTAATAATGTTTTTAACAGGACATAAAGTGGTTTCCGAATCATTATCAATTTACTAATTTAATAACTAAGTTCAATTGAGAGAGCATCCACTCATTAGTTTTGTCTTTAATAAGATAAACTAGAAACATCGTATATTGTGGCTTTAAAACCCGTGCAATTATCAAAAACAAATTTAATATTTTAACAGGAATTGCTTTATTAGTATTTGCTTGAGTTAATTTTTTACCAAAAATAAGAAATATATTGTTTAAAGGCTTCAAAGACGATCTCGATCTCGATCTACTGTAAGAGATAACATGATTTATTCACTGTAAAGGGAGTGAGTATAGAGTTAAATCAAGTGAAATGTTTTCTGAACGTAGGTTCTTTGTTCTATCCAGGCGTGTGTCTGTTGTGTTGTGTTTCCTGTAAGCGATCATCCCTTTGCTGATATTTATTTGTACTTTATAACACCTGAAAAGCGCAGTTTTCCTTTATGCTAGCCAGTTTGAAAATTCTGTGTATCGTTTTAAATATTTTATATTATAAAGTATTTAAACATTAAAATATATACTTATGTTGCTAAAAATAAAGCCTGAAAGCAGAATTACAAATAAAAACTAGTTTTCATGATTTAACATAAGGCGATGTTTGAAAGAACAAGGTTATGTCTGTTTAACATCCAAGTATATTTAATCAATAACTTTCATATTATTGTAACCGGATTAAGATGTGAATAAACTTATAGTTTTCTTATGTGAATTTTACATTTTAATACCTATATAAGGCCTACTGTAATAAAATTTGACGATCTCAGATAAAAGCATAACAAAGGCAAGGTTAAAATCTATTTGCAAGATGTCTTGTTGTTCTGCAAAGAGAAACTGTGTGTGTGTAAGTTAATCATGGCCATGAGCTAACAGGAGATAATAAATAACATTCTTGTTGAAGTAAATAAAAGAGTACATAATGTTTACTTAAACAAATTAATCTTCTCAAATAGTACTCATTAACTTTCAACATAGTTATAATTTTCAAGGAGCTATTAATACAAAGCAATAATTATACATTCAGTATAAACACAAACCTTTTAAACGTTTAAATTGTACATAGTTTCAGAACAATTGACTTGGATGGAAATAGTTGAAATCATAATACACGACGAACTTCTAAACAAAAAAACTGCGACAAAAAGTTAGATGCAAATTTTATTAAGACCAATTTTTAACGTTTAATCAGTTTACGTAATAATTTAAAATCGATATATTTGATATAATTGTGTATTTCGTACATCACTTGCAGATAACACTTTATAAGTGAAACATTTAAAAGGAAACATAAGGGGGGTAAGCACATTACCCTCTTATACGTCAAAGCATAATCCTTGACAAAAGCTTTGTCAGGTCAAGTATACTTGAAAGAATTTTCCTTATCGAGAATTTCTTTGAAATAAGCTTTTTGATAAACAATAGGACATTCATGCACAAGCGTAAGGGTATAATAACATTTTATTAGACAAATTTAAATGAGCACTTTCATATACATGAATTCCGAGTTAACATTTGTAAACTTTATTTCTATCATCTACGAACAACTTTATCATATATACAGGATGGAAAAAGTCCCGGGACGGTTATATAGTTTAATAAGTAATAAAGTTAGTGCTTAAAACTTTAGTACGTAGTTACTAGCCTAAGAATCATTTTAACACATTATACATTGATGAGCTACGGTGACGACCCGCTAGGAGTTGGAAGCCAATAGTTTTGTATTAATAATAGTTGTAAAAAATGTGCATTTATAATCACATTAATCGTCGCTATCAGCACTTATAATGTTTGTTATCAATGGCGTTTTCAAAGCTGCAATTCCTCCGAATACATGCATACGTTTCTTTAGCAGTTTATTGTTTTATAATTAAAGGTCGGAGGGTGGTAGATTTTTTTACTCGAGCTGTATTTGCTAATGCTTTGAGATAAGAGGAATTTTCTTTCGCCGTTCACTATGTGAAGCGTGCTGATATAGTTTGAGACAAATTCTTTGAACATTCCCTCGATTAATTCGATTAAATGAAGTAAAAACCCATAAACGTGAAAACCGAAACTTGCATATGTCAAGAAGCTTTTTTCGTCGCTAAAGTAAGAAAATCTAAATTAATTGTCTCGGAATATTTAACAACAAAAACGTATTTTTGCCCAGGTAGCAGTGCTGCAAATTTAACTTGTTTGTCGATATTTTCTTTTTATCATATAGCCTCTTTTCTAGCAAATACACTGTTTTAGTTAAATGCATCTACTCCATTTATAATATTAATAGCCTGTTAAGAAGATGTATGCACGAGGAACTGCAAATCACAAACGTAAAGTGAGCAGTTTAGTGAAAATTCGAAACTATAGAGCCTACTAGTCATCACCAAATGAACTGTTCATTTACCTTGTCATCAGTTGTTCTCGAGGTTCAAACGTTCAAACTAAATATGGATTAAAGTTAATTTATTAATTATGCATATTCTTCACCATCAAAAAGTTTCGTTGATTATATGTGTTAGATTGTAAATTGTTTTCCCCAAATTGTAAATTTAAGTTGTAAAAACGCATCGTTTGGTCCTTCACAAATTACTCTGGCTGAAAGAATAATTTGATAGTGGCCTTATATAGCGAAAAAATTAACATGAAATATTGTAATAGTCTCTGTTAGGACGAACACAAAGACGCTACCTCTGGCAACAATAGGCTGGCCTGCAGGTTAATTAATTTGATAATTTGCCACGGGGTGTTTATTTGCGGTAATTAATTAATGTTTCAATAGCAGAATAGAGTGATCAGTGTAGCTTAGTAAACCAAAATTAGATGTAATAAACAAAGGAAGCTAATTTAACTTTTTTACGGTACTATTAAGGGGGTTTTGAGTATTATCATAACACCTCTGCGTATTATGTTATCTTAATACACCAGGTATCCATAAAATAATCATCGGGTTTTAATTACATATTATATATCACTTAATTTTCATCACACAAAACTGTCACTCACATGTGGTTAATAGAATTTTTCTAAGATTTATAATCATTTATTGTTCTTCGTTTTTGGGTTTACTTTGATCAATTGTTTTTTAAATGCCTACAATCGTTGAATAACCGTATCTGTGTTAAGATACGATATTAGAGTTTCTAACGAACTCTAACTGGTGTTGCATATCTGGATATCTGGACCTGTTGAAGTAAGGGTTGTTTCCCCAGGTATAAGAGGACATGGACAAGACTTCGTGTTCCAGGAAGGTGGGGCCCCACCTCATTGGCACTGCGATTTTTGAAGTTTTTTTTTAATTAAGAGACTCTCTCATGGTTAAATTGAACGCTGTGCTGAGCTTAGCTCTTCTAAGGTGGCCATCAAGTTCTCCGGAACTTACTGTATGTGATTTGATTCTCTGGAGCTATGTGAAGGACAGGGACTTTATTTATTTATGCCATTAGCTGAATCCCTGCCAGAGATTCGACAAAGGATTCGTGTTGCAGTGAAAAGCCAACGCTTGGGCAGAGTTGCAGCATAGACTGGAAACATGTATTGCTGAAAACAGACAGCTAAGAAACTTAAGTAATGTCAAACAAAACTTGAGAGCTTTTTCTTTCAATCCACGCAATTTGTAGTAACGTTCATGTATCTGTAAGATCAATAATGTATTTAAGAACCAGATGAATATTTAATGGACAACCAGTATTACGAGATTAGCGTAATTTTGAATGTAATAAATTATAAAAAGTATTTACTCATTTAATATATTATTAAGTAGGTAGGTTAAATATAACAGTGCAATGTAACAGAGTTGAACTATTATGTATTTAAAAGTATTTATTCCTCTTTTTAAGCATAGTTTTATTTTTATCTGACTTACACAATCATGATTTAGAAAACTATGATAGGTTATAAGAATCATAATAATGTGCAATTGACTTGACAGCGCTAAATTATTTTGTTGAGGAAATAATAAATAAATAAATCCATGCAATTTATTACGATTTAATATTTAACGGTCTTTTGTAAAAAATAACTATACATATTTTTTTATAAAAATGTTAAAATGGAAGAAATAACCTATTATATCCTGATACCTGAAAGCATAAAAGATACGTCAAATGACCCTTATAATAATATAAAATAATATATTTACACTTATACTGTTTACTCACAATACGGTAAATAAATATATATACAATATGGTAAGTGGTTCGAATGTGGTGATCGATTTCGATTGGACGCTCCAATCATCATCAGAAACGACAGGCGAATGACAAAAATCAAAATGGTTCTTTTGTTTTTTAACAAAAAAAAAAACATCTAGGTTTTACAAAAAAGTTAACACGTTATAGTCGTATATCAACGTTTTGCATGCTAATTGACATAAAATTGGTAAAAAATTAAAACAATACAGGTACTAGGCAGGCCTTAAGAGAGCTAAACATGTTTATGTCATACATACATATAAATGTTTTGTGGTGTGGATTATTAATATAATTTACTGAGTCCGAGATAAATCGTTATGTGATAGTAATAAAATATATTCCTATGTGCAAAAATAATCGCTTGGTATAGTGCCAGCAGCCTCCAGATTTAAAGATAAGCACTAATACCAAACTTTTCTCAACATATATAAATAATTCTCTCAAAATATAATCAAACATGGATAATTTCCCACTGTTTGTTAAAAACACTTAAACGTATTGTACTAGTAGCAATATTGAGATACATTTAGTTAGTTTAACTTCGTAGGAAGCAAGAAGAGATATTGTGTAAGGTAGAGGAACATCAGATGGCAAATTAGCAATATTAATTAACCCAAGACCCAGGTCTATTGTTTTAGTTGCGACACGGTCTTTATTACCTTGCCCTGCCTTTGCTCGAGCTCCAGCCAATAATTGCCATTCTGTTATGTAGATAACTCCCTTACGAGGAAAATCGTTTTGTATAAATAAAAAACCAGTATATTTGCAGACTCTTTAGCTGTCTGGGTAACAGGGAAGCGTTTCTTAGTGCTCGACTACACATCTAGCTCTATTTGAGCCAGATTTCTGAACTTAAAATTTATTTTTCACTGGAATGTAAATAATCATATTCACTTCGAGAATATATAGCTGATTTACCAATAAGCTTTTATTAATAAAAAAACACTTTTTTTATTAGACCTATTCGTAAAGTATATAAACATTTAAACCTGTTAATAGTAGCAAAGGAAACTCGAAGGTAGGTCAAAATTAGTGCTTTAATAGGTGTAATGATATGTTTCACTTATGCTTACTAAGTGACTCTTTTTAACATAAGGAGGAATATCTTTATGAGCAAACAGATAAATTTCAAAAAAATATACTTTATACCCTTTATTCTAATTTACTTGACTTAGGAAATACTGTATACTTAGTTGATTTAGCTCCACAAATGCATTCTATTATTACCTATTGTTCCGTATTCAAGCATCTACGCAACCTAGGTGAATCCAGACTTCATTCATATTTTGTTCTGACCCTTGCCCTGTCACGTGATGTCTGGCAATTTCCCCCATTCCCCATGTACTCTTCAACCCGGCATCATGTTCTCGCCATTTTCCCTAGTTTTTTATTATAATATTCCCCTACTCTATTTGTGGCATATAAATTGAACTTATATATTATCGTATGTTTATCTTATGTATTTATTTGTGACGCACCTAACAAAAAAGTGAACTGAATAGTTAAAAACTGTATTCAAACTGTTCTTGGTGCAACTACCGGTCGCGTACGCGAAAGCTGGCCAGCAAACATCAAGTGCGTCAACGTCAACGGTCTACTAGACATCACTTCAGTAAAAAGGAAGGTACCAAATCACATTTCTTCCTATTTAAAAGTTTATTATTTTGTGCTCACAGTGTGTCTCTAAAACTGATCTTAACATAATATATCTCACATCCCTCATTTTTTATACAGTCCACCATATCGAAGTTTACCCCCCATTCGCTGGTCCTTCGAGCCGGATTACATTTGCAAATTAAAATGTAATTGATACAGTACAATAATTTATTTCTCAAATGAATGTTTATGATCAGTGTCACATCCCTAACTGGTTATATTTTGTCTTGTGAAACATTATTACGAACAATTTTAATGTCCATTCCTGTTTCATACCAGACAATTATTTTCATGTTCAATTTTGTCACTGCCACCTAAATCACGTCAAGTTAGGCCTACCTAGTTTGTCTTGAAATAAATCAAGCTTAGAACATTTTTCAGGATTGAATATTTATTCACATCTCATCCATAAAATCCTTTTAAATAATAAGGTCTCACAATCAATTCAGCCTTATTATTTGGGTGTAAAAATAAAACTGCAAAGTTAGTAGTTATTTCCCTGAAATATTCTATCCCATTGTCCGCCATTTTGCAACAACGTTCTGTCCTTTGCGATACACCTTGGTAGTTGGTAGTTCTCAACTTCGCCAACAGATCGCTCTGCGCTACATGGCAACCAATAACCTGCAAGATTAGTGAAACGGTGGAACTGAGGACGAACCAATCACCTGTCTGCTATTAAACTGAAAACTCAACTCATCAAAACTCTGTTCATCTACATCAGCTGTTTGTTTAAATATAACCCGATATTGAATTGAAACATATCAACATAACCTGCAAGTTTGTTTATGTTGTTGAAAAATGAAGACATTTATTTAATATTTATTTAATCAAATACTAATTGAAAAGGGTCCTGAACTGGAGAAAACTGGTAATTATTGTTATTGCTATGCTCTCTTTATTCATTATTGTAAATATTATTGTCAACAGAGATTATTGGTGATAATAACAAATTGATAATTGACTTCACTTTACTATTGAAGTTGAATTGCAAATTGATTTATGCACTTCAGTAGGCCTAGATTTATGAGATCATTATTAATTTAAGATTTTGGGCTATTTTATGAAAACTCATCTATTCTTGTTGTGTGTTAATTAATTTGTTTGTTCATGATGAGATTCACTACCCTAAAAAGAAAAGCAAAACTTGTTAAAAACAGGTTTCAGAAAATAAATAAATATTTGTCAAACCAACTTCCTCGAACTGAAGGTCAAGAATTGACTCCTGCTAATATACAGCGTTTACACAATTATAATGAGGAGGTCAGAGATCTATTTACTGACTTTAAAACTTTATTTAATAGAGTTGTGACTGATGACCCTGCTTCTGATTGTGATGAGGAGGAATCATTTTCAATGCATGATGAACTTTCTGACTTGTATGTAGCCCTTATAAGTGACATTAAAGTTCTTTTGCCAGTTGAACCTGTTGTAACACCTACTCCACCTCCAGCTTCTCTGCGCCTGCCTAAATTTGAGTTGCCTAAATTTAGTGGTAACTATGAAGAGTGGGTTAGTTTCTATAATATTTTTGAAGCCTCTGACAATGCGAATAATTCTGTCTCCCCAGTGAATAAGTTTCAGTATTTGCTTAGTGCCCTGAGTGGTGAGCCCTTAGACTTGGTTAAGAGTCTTAATATTACTCCTGAAAACTATGTGGTAGCCCTTCGACTTCTCAAGGATCGCTATGAAAACAAGAGACGTATTGTCACTCAGCTTGTTACAAAAATTCTGGATTTATCGCCCATTACTAGTGGTTCGCTTAAGAGCTTACAATCATTTCTCACTGTATATAAGGAAAATACTCAAGCCTTGAAAAACTTAAATCATGACATTACAACTGAAAACACCCTGTTAGTCTTAACACTTTTAAAGAAGATCCCAGCTGATATTAGAAAATCTTTTGAAGACTCTCGCGCCTTAAACAATGAGATCCCTCTTGTTAATGATTTAATGACCTTTCTTGAAATGGAATTCAAACGTTTTGAAGGTGCTAGTATTTGTCTCAATTCACCATCTACCTCAAAGTATTCCACTGGCCAAAAGTGTCCTACAAACATAACTAGGCCTAGTAAGTTTACACGTGAAAGTAAGCCACATTTCACCAACCATACAAAAACTGCTCTTGTCGCCACAACCAACTCTTGTAGATTTTGTCAAGCTGCAGATCACAACATATACAAGTGTCAAGCTTTCCTAGCTAGAAGTGTGAGTGAAAGATCTGAGTTTATTCGCAAGAATAGGATTTGTACAAACTGCCTCGGTTATCTTCATAACACAATCAACTGCCCCTCAAGTAAAGTGTGTCAGATTTGCTCCAAACATCACCATACTCTATTGCATGAGCCCACACGTAGTTCACTTCAGTCACAGTCAAGCTATCAAACTAAGCTGTCTCCTCAAAATAAGACCTACACACCTAATTCATCTTCAAAGAATACAACAACTATTAATCCTACTGCTTCTACAAACGTTAACGCTTTTGTAGGATTGTCTAGTCAACTCAATCCAACTAAAACCACAATCCTTCTTGGTACATGTTTAGTTCATGTCTCTTCACAACATGGTCAACATACTGTACTCCGTGCTGTGCTCGACTCCGCTGCCCAACTTACCCTTATATCAGAGAAAGCTATTCAACTCATCAACGCCCCACGTACTCGACTCCATGATGAAATAAAAGGAATCTCTGGTGCAGTTATTAATTCTAGAGGTATCGTACATGTCAACATGTCTGCGATCAATGGAAATCCTTTGGCTAAAAACCATCCTTGTATGGTTTTGAGTAGTATCACATCACCCCTGCCTCAGATACCAGTTTCACACCAGGTTAAGGAATCTTTGAAACATTTTATCCTAGCCGATCCCTGTTTCGATCAGCCTGGAGAGATAGATTTACTTATCAGTGCAGACTTATTTGCCCTAACCCTCACAGGCGAACAGCATAGATTAGGACAAAATTTACCTCAAGCTCTTGGAACCATTTTTGGTTTTGTTGTGATGGGCCTCGCTCCTGTAGCCTCTGTAGCAGGAAACTCATCAAACACATTTCCTATCTCACTCTTGACAACTCATGATTTGGATCTTCATAATTCACTTCAAAAATTCTGGACGCTAGAAGAACCCCCAATACGGATCAAGGCTCAGACTGAGGAAGATACCCTCTGTTTACAACATTTTGAAAACACCCATAGACGTGATGACTCAGGTCGTTACATAATCGAGCTGCCCAAGAAACCAAATCATTCCCCTCTTGGTGAATCTTGTACCAAAGCACAATTGAGACTTAGCTCGATGGAAAGGAAATTCTCTAATCAACCCGAGTTACAAAGGCTCTATTCTGAATTTATGGATGACTACATTGAATCAGGTCATATGACTATTTGTAAAGAACCTCCTACCTCTGAATACTATTATTTGCCTCACCACGGTGTCTTCAAGGAGAATCCCCCGAATTCAAAAATACGTGTTGTTTTTGACGGCAGCGCTAAAACTACTAATGGCATATCATTGAACGACATTCTCATGCCTGGTCCCAAACTTCAAAATGATATCGGTGATGTTTTATTGTATTTTAGATGTCATAAAATTGTATTCACCTGTGACATACGTCAAATGTATCGTCAGATCTTGGTTTCTGATAAGGACAAAAGTTATCAAATGATATACTGGCGCGCTAGTCCAGATGATCCACTCCAAACGTACAAACTTAATACAGTTACATATGGGCTTAATTGTTCCCCTTTTATTGCAATCAAAACCTTGCACCAGCTAGTTTTGGACGAAGGTCAACCATACCCACAAGCTTCTGATATCTTGACCAAGTCTATCTTCTATGATGATATTATAGCTGGAGCTGAAGATCTTGATAAAGCTATGTCAGCTCAAAATGAACTGAAAACATTGCTGTCTAAAGGTGGTTTTGAACTCCGTAAGTGGATCAGTAATGAACCCCAACTCTTGGATCAGATTCCAGTCGAACACAAAGAATCACCAGTGGAGTTGACTGATGGTAGTGAGGCCTTCTACAGTGTATTGGGTTTAAGATGGACCCCAGAGACAGACATGCTCTCATACAAAGTGAAGAATGTTGAAGTAGGCCACTTGCTAACCAAGAGAATGATTCTCTCAACAATCGCTAAACTCTATGATCTCCCAGGATTTCTCACACCTGTAATATTTTGGGCTAAAACACTCATTCAATATCTTTGGACCACAGGTCTAAAATGGGATGATCCAATTCAAGATGAGATAAGAACAAAATGGATTTCCTTTTTAGAAGAACTACCCGTGATCCAAAACCTAAGGATCCCACGTTACATCTTTACCTCAACTCATAAGCTTGCAGAACTTCATGGTTTCAGCGATGCTTCGGAGAAAGGATATGCTGCAGTAGTCTACCTCCGTGTGATCAACTTATCGAATGATGTTAAAATTAATCTGATAATGGCCAAATCTAAAGTCGCCCCACTAAAAAGAGTATCTCTGCCTCGTCTCGAACTGTGCGGTGCTCACCTACTTGGAAAGCTCCTGCAATACTGTTCAAATCTTCTTTCGTCCCACATTAAGATTGACTCGATGTATGCATGGTGTGACTCTACCATTGTTCTTACATGGATACGCACTCACCCCTATCGCTTAAAAGTTTATGTGGCCAACCGTGTCTCAGAACTACAAGAATTAATCTCTCCTGAATCATGGCATTACGTCAAGTCCCTAGACAACCCAGCAGATTGTGCAACCCGAGGACTCTCCCCATCTCAACTCTTAAGCCACCAATTGTGGTGGAAGGGACCTGAATGGTTATACTTGTCATCAGATCTTTGGCCAAAGCCCGAATTCAGTTTAATCACTGATCAAGACACTCTTGAAGTCAAACCAAATCCCTTGAATGTCCTAGTTAACGTTGATAAGTTAGAAAATTACAGATTTGATTTACTTGAAAAATTCTCATGCTTTAGAAAACTTGTAAATGTCACTGCTTATGTTCTACGATTCATCCATAATATTTGTGGGAACGCCCGACTAGCTGGACAACTTAGTTATAAAGAGATCTCTTCTGCTAAAATGAATCTCTTCAAACTCATTCAAATTTCATCTTTCAAGGATGACATCACAGCTCTGAAAAAGGGCACTCAGTGCAGCTTAAGACTGGCTCGGTTATCACCTTACATTGACGATAACGGTTTGGTAAGAGTAGGCGGTAGGTTGAAACATTCAAACCTTACTCAAGATGCCCAATACCCAATCCTGTTACCTAAATCTCATTATGTTGTAAAACTGTTGGTCATGCACTATCATCTCAAATATTTACACGCAGGCCCTCAGTTGCTGCAATCGATCCTCACTCAAGAAGTATGGATTTTATGGAAGTATGGATCCCGTTTTAATTATCTGCTCGTAGTGTAATCAGATCTGTAATCTTTAAATGTCAAAGATGTTTTAAGTTGAAACCTACAAATCAACCTCCACTTATGGGAGACTTACCCGAAACTCGACTACGGCCTGTAAGACCATTCTATCATACTGGCATGGATTATAGCGGTCACTTTGAAGTGAAAGTACACACCACTAGGAATTCTCAAAAGCTTAAGTCATACCTCTGCCTATTTGTTTGCTTTACCACAAAAGCGGTGCACTTGGAAGTTGTAACTGATCTCTCAGTGGACTCATTCATTGCTGCTCTTAAAAGATTTGTTTCTCGTCGTGGACTTTGTGCTCACCTATACTCTGATTGTGGAACGAACTATGTCGGTGCCTCCAAGCAACTGAATAAGACCTTCCAGAATTTCATTGATGAAAGGAATACTCAAGATGCTCTCACTAACTTCGCCCTCGATCATTCAATTAATTTTCATTTCCAACCACCAGCCGCGCCTCACCAAGGAGGCCTTTGGGAGAGTGCCATAAAGAGCTTAAAGTACCATCTCAAGAGAGTAATTGGAGATCAAATTCTAACACTAATGGAGCTGATAACTCTTGTCACGCAGGTGGAAGCAGTATTGAACTCTCGTCCACTGACAGCTCTATCAGCAGATCCATCTGACATCACAGCACTCACCCCAGGTCATTTTCTCATCGGGACATCTCTTGTTGCAGTACCTGAAGTAAATGTATCCGATATTCCTGACAATCGACTAAAGCATTGGCAAACAGTTCAGGCTCTACATCAACGCTTCTGGAGAAGGTGGCACCAAGAGTATTTGCACCAGCTTCAACAAAGGAAAAAGTGGATAAAGCCAAACAAGAATCTTGAAGTAGGCGATTTAGTCATTATCCATGACCCAAAAACACCACCACTTCTCTGGCCTCTTGGTCGCATTGTGAAGACATCACCTGGAGCAGATGGCATCGTTCGAGTTGTCTCCATCAAGACTTCGAGAGGAATCTTCTGTCGCCCTGCTACCAAGGTGTACCCGCTACCCTAATCACAAAATATTTCTATTCAATGTCCTATTTCATGTTTATATTTATAATTGTCATATATATCATATATATTATAATTAGGTGTGTCATCATTATCTATTCTGTATATATATCTACATTGTATTACTTGTGCCCATTTATGAGTCAATGAATCAATTTATGAATCTCTGTTGAACCATGTATGGTTCAAGGCGGGCGGCATGTTCCGTATTCAAGCATCTACGCAACCTAGGTGAATCCAGACTTCATTCATATTTTGTTCTGACCCTTGCCCTGTCACGTGATGTCTGGCAATTTCCCCCATTCCCCATGTACTCTTCAACCCGGCATCATGTTCTCGCCATTTTCCCTAGTTTTTTATTATAATATTCCCTTACTCTATTTGTGGCATATAAATTGAACTTATATATTATCGTATGTTTATCTTATGTATTTATTTGTGACGCACCTAACAAAAAAGTGAACTGAATAGTTAAAAACTGTATTCAAACTGTTCTTGGTGCAACTACCGGTCGCGTACGCGAAAGCTGGCCAGCAAACATCAAGTGCGTCAACGTCAACGGTCTACTAGACATCACTTCAGTAAAAAGGAAGGTACCAAATCACATTTCTTCCTATTTAAAAGTTTATTATTTTGTGCTCACAGTGTGTCTCTAAAACTGATCTTAACATAATATATCTCACATCCCTCATTTTTTATACAGTCCACCATATCGAAGTTTACCCCCCACCTATATCTTGATTCCGTATAACATAATCATGAAAAGCTGTTGGCAAGCTATGCTAATAGTATATTTCATCACTAGGGCCTAAAGTGTCTCTTTTTACCCCAGGTCGAAAAATGAGTGAGGAATAAAAAGTCACTTTTTGCAAGTGTGGTAAACTATATTATTCGTTATAGTATAATCATTAATTAACAAAAACAAAGCTAGAAAACGAAATAATTTTATGCAAGGATAGCCTCTCAAAACGACTTCAAATTCTGTCGTTTTTCAATTATGCTAATGCAAATAAGCAGCTTTTTAGTAAGTGATTCAATTAGTTTATCTATTACGATTGTGTTAATACCACCAATATGTCAAGCCATCGACAAAAATGGGCTAAAACCTTATCTAATAAATCAAGCGATAAATAATATCAATCGATAAGATTGTCACAATCGAAATTTAAAACTTTTTACAACAGCGGACTTTGACTCCCAAGAGAGTACAAATGCTACTTTAGACCCGCAACGAATGCATTGAAAACGGCTGTTTTTGCTGCAGTGACGAAAATTCGTTTTTTGTGGTTGTCCATAGAGTAGGCTCAGTATAGATTATGAAAAAAACTACTCGGATAAAAAAGCATTATTAATCGACAAATCCAAAAACTTAATATTTTTTATCACTTTATTTAGTGACATAACTTTAAAAATACATTTACTTCTCCGGTTGCTATTTTCAAATCGCTTGTAACTGTCATTTACATGTTATATTTGGTACTCCACCAACACAATAATAACAAATTCATAATTAACTTCATACTCAAAATTTATATACATTTTAATATGTTTATAATGTAAAGGAAATGTATGAAATGTTAAAACTAACCAGTTTACAAGATGATAATTACGAAAAAAATGTGATAAAGATCACATAGTATTTTTTTATCAGGATTGTTTTCTTCCGGAAAATCAGTAAACGAAATGTTTGAACATCATAACAATCATTGCTTATTATTCTCTAGTTGATTTTTCAATACGCTAGACAGAAAAACTTCTTAAGCCCAAAAACACGTGAACAGAAAGAAGTAGTTTTTTTATGTAATACGATGACAAGTTTGAAAAATCAATACTAATGCTGCAATAAACTGGAGAATTTGTATTTGCTATTTGACTATATAATGATTTAATTGTTTTTTATTGAGTTTGTCGTCACAACGGTGTCCATTTGACAGTCGGGGCTAATGCAAGAACCATATTGCTACTACAATACCACGGATCCTTGCTTTAATTAGTTTTGATCTCTGCTAGTTGATGTTTATTTAGGTAAAACAATTAGAGCTTTGTTTGCGTATCATCAAAAGCAATCGTTTATAATTTTTACAAAAAACTACCAAATATTTGAGTATTAGTTAAGATAATAATCAATTATTATCTTAGATAACATTTATTGATTGTGCTACTGTCTAAAAAAATTTTCTTTTTTAATAACTCCAGATAGTAACAGTTTTATGTTTTAGATTTTGGTTGTACAAATAGACGCTAAGCTCCTCCAACGGTTTCAAGGTTAAATAAAAAACTTATGTTGAATTAGAGTTGTCTTAAAGTGATTTGATTTGGAAAATAAATACAGTATTGTTTAAAGTCATTATGTTTTACAATACATGAGTAAAGAGGGAACGGGCATGCCAGAGGGTGTTAATTCAATAATAAATGCATCACTACGTGTTATGTTTTAATTAGATGTTTTATTATCATGTCAATTTTTATTACAGCAGGTAAGCAGAAAGAATAATTGTTATCCCAGAGCATTTACCTCTCAAGCAATATATTTATCATTTTTGCTATTAAACTGTAAACGTTTTTACATTACACTAATTACATGTTTTTTTACAATTATGAACATCCGTGCATTTAATATCTACCTTAAACATTTCATTGTATATACATTCCTAAATGATTAAAACCCTAATACTATCAAAAATACTTATTAACCAAAGTAGGGTAACAAAATAATTTACGATCACTCTCAAACACACCATAAACTCGGATAATAGTTTCCACAAGCATTAATCCTTATATATCTATTATTGAAAATCTTTGTCAACCGTATTTTGAAAAGGACAACTGATAAAAAAATCCACATTAAAGGGATGCCTTTGCAATAATTGCACAACTGTGTTAGAAAACATCATTTTTATTTACGTCCTCATCAAGTTTACTTATATGTAACTCAAAGCTAGGATCGTCAATCCAATTCGTTATGTACCGCACGTCGACTTCCTCACACCACATTTTGCTGGCAACAGCAAAGTCCATTAGGTTTGTGGCTTTTATGTACATGTCCCTTTGCAACGGATAGCTGTCTGGCCAAAAACATTACAGGTTGAATGATTTCTTTGTGGATATTAAAATGTATTCTGTAAAAACTAGTGGTCAAGCTTTATCAAACATTCTGGCAAACACTTTTGCAAGTATACCATTGTCCACCCAGGGGTCCTCTTCAGTAAGCTCAAAATCACAGTTTCCAGCATTAATTATTTTTAACTCCATGCCATAATCTAACAGTTTGTACATAATTTTATCCATTAGTTTTCGCACTGGATCGAGTACTGAAATGAAAAACGTTTAGGAAGTATTTTAAATTAGGGTATTTGCCTAGTTTGCAAGATATATGCTCTAGGTTAACAATACTTAGTTAAAACTGTATGGTCAATTCATCTTAAAATATTGCTAAGTTTTCGGTGGTTAACGTTTTGTATATTGGAACTGTATTTGTTCAGATTTTTGTATTCGTTTAATTCAACTGTATTTTTAAAACTAACATCTAACATAATTAGTGTATTAGCAATGATTAAAGGTTTTTAACATTTCACAGAAATGTTGTACCAATTACGTCATAACGTTTAACATTAAAAAGGATTGTTAGCCTTGACGTTTTAGTTTTTACATAAATCCTTCCCCAAATGTGTATTTACTCAGAAAGCTTTACAGCGTTTTTAATGAGTTACACTTACTTACAAAATACACATGTAACATAAGAACATATTTTAAGGATGAATATTATTTTGTTGTATTGTTAATTAGTACTTTTATTTTACTTATCACTTTTGTTGGTGAATCTTTACAGAATACAACAGTTCAAAATCTAAATGAAATGCAAAAAAAAGTGCTTTTATTATTTAGTTTAATTAAGCTGATATTGCCAATAGTAACACAATTAAACAACTATCAACCAGTTTAGAAATGGCGGTTATATCCAATTAGTTAAAGAAAGATTATATACCAAAGTGTCACTGCCCATGTGTACACAATTGAATTGAGGATTATTTTATTTTTCAGTAAGGCTACACAAAAATACAATTTATTCTGGCTTATCTGTCACATCTACGATTGGAAACTTATGATTAGGATCTTCTAACTCGAACCCCTCATTGCAAACAAAGGGATACATTTCTGCCATTCTAACTTCAAAATCCACTATATTATTTAAAATTCCATAATCGATGATAGCCATAGTGGACCTTACTTGCCATCTGTATATTTCATCCGTAGCTGAAAAAGAGCTTTGTGTTTAACATGTAGTTTAAATAAAATTATTTTGCAAATTTAATTTATTCATTACATATTTTAATCGCACATTTATTTTTGGGTGTAGTGAACTCATTTAGGATTATGGTTACACTAAGTTTGGAAATACAAAGTGTTACAAACACTTATGAACCAAAAAGTGCCTTTGAGTATAAAGTGTAATCAACCATAGTTAACTCTGTGTATATTGTCCTCATAGTGAACATGATTCACTACCAAAACAATATCTAACTAACTAAAGTTATATGTATTCGCTTTTGCCTTCCAAACCATTGGTTGAAGATAATTCTATTGCAATATTTATACTTACCATACAAATCATTGTTGAATGTTTTAAATTTAAAATATTATTAAAATCTTAAAAAATATCACTTTACAAGAAAGGTTTTATTCTTGCTTTAATGTTAGTTTGTCAAGGAATCGTATTTAACTGATCGTAAAATCAAATAAATAAGTTGCTTATTTTTTACCTTTTATAAATCCTGTTTTTATAGATAAAAATACTAACAATAAAAATAGATTTAGTATGTGTGATATTACTTAACAACTAACCTTCTTAAATTGTTGCTTTACAAACAAAATTTAATCTAGTATCTGGTATATGAAATCCGGTAGGAGAAAAGGTTTTTTTTACATTTAATAGCCATGTTTGAAGCTTTGTTCCAAAGTCTATACGTACTATTAATGTTAATGTGGTACCCCCTGTTAATTGTATCTTTTGTTAGGCGTAAGACTCATTCAAAAGATAAAATCGGAAAAAATGTAGATATTAAGAATACGTTAGTGGCTGCAGGTTCTTTTAAAACAATCTTACCTACAGTGGTTGTAAACTTGACACTTAAAAGTGAAAATTGCTAAAATCAAGTTAATTTTTAAGTATGTAAAATTAATATACAATAAATTACAACACAGTTTATCTCATTATTATATATTAAACAAAATTCTTCAGGCTACCTTATTAATTGATATAAGAGCTTATTATTACCTGGATAGTCTCCAATGTGAGCTATGACTAAAGCCGCATCCTTGAACTCAGGACGTTCAACAGGGGTTGGTGCCACTTTATACCATCCTCTTCCTTCATACACCTTAGCATCGGGGGTGATTATGAAACTGATAGTAAGACAGTTAGTTATATGTTGTCGAAGAAAATATTTTAAACCACTAATCTATGTATCTTTATCAACTTTCATGTAAACATGATCAACAATATTGCATTGGCAAGACTTCGATCTTCGAACTCTTTACGAGTTCGAATGACAGGCCATCATTTTGATGTGGTACATGAAGACAAAAAAAACATATCTATAATCCCGCCGCTTACAACCAAAATTTAGTGGACTGCTATAACCTTAAAGCTTTTTTACAAAGTATATTAGCATCAACACCCTAGATGCAAATCTGGGTTTTAAGAAATTGTTAATTGGCACACTAGCTGGTACTTAAAACAAAGTTCCCTTCTGGTTTAAATGACATAAAATACATATAGTTTATTTGTTCCAACATTATGAGACTAACAAATTTGATTCTGATGTCAATAATAATAACTATGCTGCAAAAACAAAACTATTATTGCTTGATTACTCGCTACATCTATCTAAAATAGGAATGATTATGTTAAGAAATAAAACTAAAATGTATGTGTATTTCTACATACACCTTTAATTATCATTTTCTACGTTGCTAACATTTATCTAACTAATATGAATGACTTTAACCTACACTTTTATTTTTTATGTTTTTAATATTCTTTACATGTATGAAAGATTGTTCAGCCAATTTAAATGGAAAAATTTACCATCGAATTAAGCTTTAAAACTTACTTGTAAGCGATGTCCTCAAATCCTTTTCCCATGTGAAATGCCTGCATCTTCCTTATGTGAAATTTGCATTCTTCGTCATTATTGCAAGGTAGTGTCCTTGTTTTAGTCATCAGCACTTTAAGGACAGGTTTAGGAAGGTCAGCGATTTCCTTTTGAGGGGGTAAAGCACCCCAATCACTTCTTGGTACAATAGTTAATGGAGGCATAATATTTAAATTACTCTAATGTATTTCTAATTACGAAATATTTAAAATAGTAATTAAAACTAATTCACGACATCCAAACATATATTTTATGTTGTCAGAGGTTTTAATTTACAAACTGGCACTACTTGTCATCTGAAAAATCAAAGACACCAAAATTATTTAGTCTCACGTACCAACTATAAATGAAACATAAAAACAAAGAAGTATAACAAATGTTGTCTTCTTTAGAGAAGAAATTACTCAACATTCCCATTTTGATGTTTGTTTACAAACTATTCTTTATATTACTTATCGTTTTTCTGATTTGTGGAAAAACGCTATCATTTATTTGTTTGATAAGATAAAATACTAAATTTATCGTCTCATTTTGACTGATATAATTATATTCGGAGTAAACCATGTGTTGTTTTACAATATTGTTTTAAATATAGGTCGTAGGTCGAACTATACTTACAGGCAGCTGAAATAACTATTTCCTGTCGTTAAATAAGTAGAATTATTCATAAATATTAGATTTTATTAATGCTAGATACAATTGTATCTACCATTGTAATAACGGACATAATTTGTTTATTGTTTTACCTAGTAAATTATTAGGTTACTAATCTAAAATCCATATTTTTCAAAAAATCTATCTTAAAAATGTATTCATAAATTTTCGATAAACTACACAATAGCATATACCCATTGCGTTTCAAAAATACGAAAAAATGATAGCAGGTAAAACTAATGTTTAAGTAACATTGAAAACATTAATTGATAAAATATTTATGATTAATACCATGATAAAAAATGAAAATTAACTTCTTGATTTGTTTCCTACAAGGTTACTTGATTGGTATACAAGTCTTGGAAATAATAATATATCAAGTAACAATAAAAATGGATTACATTACTGAAACTCTATAAAACCTAGGTCGTGGTGAGACCGTAAAATTTGGCAAACATTAGATTGTTTGGTAGTTGACTAACTATACCTTTAGGTGTAAGGATAAACATAACTACTAACTACCTTGCTTTTTGTCAGAGCCATTTTGTCCCTTGGAAAATAAGGAAGTTAAAACACGATGGTTTGGGAGAAGTGGTTGACAAAAATGGATATGAGCATTGTGGTAGTTTTTTTTTTAATATTGCGTACACTTTTTATACCAAAGGGAATTTTTTTAAATACTGACAAGAAGCTGAGCTTTTTTATTTCATGTATCTGAAATTTAAATAAAGTATTTAAAACCGGATTAGTATTTAATATAATACAGATTCATGATTACTGTTTGAATTTTATTTTATATAATTATGCTTTTTAAATTGGTTTATTGATTACAAACAGTTACATTTTTGTAACGAAATGCAATTTTAGCTTTAGGGTCGCAATTATATATAATGTAATCCATAATTGGCCTATTAATAATAGGTTAATTTAAACAAACAATAGTCCAATTATTGAGTGAAACGTCCAACCAAAAACTACGATCTTTTCAAAGTTAAGCAGTCGTTTCGCATCGGTTGGGGTTAACACCTAATTTGAATGTAAATTCCTTCCTCAAATGCCTGCTAATCAGCGAGAATCTAGTGTTTGTTGATTGTAATTTAAGGGGTTAGGCAACGAATTGGGTAATTCAATTTGCATAATGATTCAATTTGGATAATTAGTTCAATCTCATTACTGTTTTTTTTACAAAAAGGCCCTTATCCTTTAATCCTTTTTGTGTTTTACTATTTTTATAGTATTTTACTGTGCTCAAAAGGTGTGGAGAATATTTTAAACTTTTGTTGTACGGCTATTTTAGGTTGATAATCAAGTATATTTGACCTTTAAAAGTATGAAATGAACTATAAAGATGTTGGGTACGTCTATCATAGTTTTGTTATCTTTCCCATGACTTAATTTTTATGATACTAATTGTTAAATCACATACTGGACAATACTGATAATGTTGTTTCAACAAAGAAATATTGTATTTGGAGAAATAATTCTACAATTATCTTTTGAAAGTGAATACCGGAAAATTCGTCGAGAAAATACCCTCCAATAACCCCTGCAGACTAAGCCAGTTGCTATTTCCTGATTATCACTAAAAAGCTTTACTAAACATGTAAAATTAGGTGCTATTAAAAAAGAATTAGGTTTATTAATGAGCACATAGATTCGCTGCTACAAAGGAATATATTTTTCAGTAAAACGTAAATTGTGTAGTTGAAATATAAATAATAGAAATATACCCATGAACAAGCAAACTACATTTATTTGACCATTTAATGAAATTAGTTTTCTTTCTGAACTTCTCATAATGGCAAAGAAATAAACCGCAAAATTTTCTGTTTTAAGGGGGGGGGGGGGTTTAAGATAAACCAATGGATAAACCCTACATGAAAATAAGTCCTAATTATTGAAGGTATTTTAAAAGCAGTTCGTGAATGGAAACAAACAAGTAACAAGTAACAATGAACAATGAATCTTGAAACATTCTCTTGAACCACTAGGGAGTCTCAATTTCGTGTTACAAAACATAAGTGATATATCTAAAACCTACTAAAACCGTAACTAAAACCTGACTTATATCCTCAAAATATCTAAAACGTTAGGTTGTTGCTAGCAACTACCAAATTAGTTATAACCAAAAATACCTCCTACATTTAAGAATGTACAAAAAGACACTATTACTACACATGGATATTCGAAGGTAGCAACAAATGTGTTTTATTCCAACGTAATTAACCAGACTAGCCTGCAAGGAACGTAAAACCCCGGGATCGTTAAAAGAACGTCCCTACCTCAGGAAAACGCTTCTTGCATTTTAATGCTGGTTTTAACTGTCCACGTTTGACAATTTTAGTTTCCACATGGTTAAATTACGTATCATTGTATTTGTATTATTATATTCTTATTTCTACATTCTTTATGCCTTATAGGTAATACAAAATGTGTAAAAAGTAAATTCGAGTAAACTTACAACTCTTTATATTACACTGGATTTATTGTTTAACAAAGTAAACTAAAGGACACATTTTCGCAATTTGCAAAAACAATTTTTAATATTGAAAACGACTTTATATTTAGCCTGCAGAAAATGACTTTAAATGGTTAAATTTTTTGTTTCATATTTAAGACATAACTAACAAATTTTGTTGAGCTATTATTGCTATAATTAGCAATAACTTGCGTTTTATTTCTATAGAAAAAAAAATAACTGGGTTCTTAAACAATACTGCCAACATACCGAGCAATAAACATTTTTTTACTGTGGATTAGACTATGCGGCGAAATCAAATTCTCACAAATATAAAATACTAATTTGCGTAACTAGAAATGATTTAATTTAACAACAAATTCATTCGACGTAATACATTTTGTACTATCTTGAGCTCCAACATCAAAAAGTGAGATTAAAATCAATAACTCACAACCCTTAATGGCTTGCCAGTAGTCTAAAATCACACCAATTACATAAAATAATGAAATTGTATTCTGTTTGAAAGTCATTCGTTTTAAGATAACCATGGTAATTATTTTTAATTTATTGTAATTGTTGTATCACACGTTTTCTTTACCTTACCTCCTTGGCCTCTGAAACCTAAGAAGGTTGTTTGCCTCGCCAACAATGACTCTTCAGTGCTCTCTATCTTCAGCTTCCTTGGGGGTAATTACTAATACTACTAGGTCTCTCAGCACCATCGAAGCCTAGCCCTGCCGAGTGGTCTCCTGCCTTCTGGGTTATACTGGTCTTCAGTTCTGATTACAAACTTATCTTACCCTCTCCATAGATTGTCTGTCCATCATTTTCTTATACTTTAATCTAGCAACGATATTGTATTAATATATGTCGCTTAGTTTTCAGTTCTTTCGGATTCTCTAAATCTTGTACCGGTCCAAATATAATTTTCAGTATCTTATTTTCCAAGACAGTAGCTTATTCACACTGTCTTGTTAGTGCCCAATTCTCAGATCCATAGAAGTTTTGACTTAAGATTTTAGTCACGTTTCCTTTGATATAGTACATTTTTACATTATAGTACATTTCTTTTATAGAGCCTAAACATATTAATTACGTCTTAACACATATAGGCTACAAGTTAAGTCACGCTTTCATTTTTTACGTCCAGCTAAATACATTAAGCATTTGCATAGATTACCTAAAAGTCCATTTTGGTTTAATGAATTATATGTCTTCAACAAAGCAATAAAGTTTGCCTGAGACAAAGACTTTTACGATGTCTCCATTGTTTATGTCCCTCTCAGCTGGTTTAGGCTTATTTGAAACTAACTAGGCTTAAAGGTAATTAAAAATATTACTTTGTGTTACTTATTTGCGTACTTGTTTAATTTTTGTCACCAAAATTCCCTTTACATTTCCATTTAAACCTTCATCATAAAAATTCATGGAAGAAAACCAGGAAAATTAACATGCATAGATTTTCTTTGTAGTAATAAGATAATGGATACAAATTGTAATTATTATTAAGTTCACAACTGTTGTTGATCAGAATGACCAACAAGTTAAATCCCTAAAAAATAGCTAAACAATAACATTTAAAGCTGAGCCTACATATATAAGCAGGGATCTATTGTTTCCTCGTCCCCAGACGTGATCAATATCAGGGATTATGCAATGTAAATATTAAATCCTATGAAATAACAGTATAGTTGCTAAAAAATAACAGGTAGTTAACGTACCTGACTATCACTTAATAAAAGTGGCTCGGATCCATACTACGTTAAAAGTTTACCAATTTTGTTCTAGATATAAAAATAAATATAAAAACAAAACATATATAAAAAAAAACTATTACTGAAGCCTGGTTAAAATATTTGCGAGAAATCGGATTTTAATTTTTAGCAAAATATTTAGTTAGTACCTAATTGGAAAACTATTGTTTTATTTGTTTCGTTATGTTGTGCCTTTACATTCTAAGGTTTAGGCTTTAGCTCAAAATCGTTTCATATGTTACCCAGAGCAATGTAAATAGGGTTAGAGGCTCTCGCATCTGAATACATATTGTAATAAGGCAGATTAATGTGAAATCGGTGATTTGAGGGGATTTTTACCCGAAACCATTGGGAGTGAAGCTTGCACTTTATTCATTGCTTACACTCCTGATATACGGATCTGTGTACACAAAAGTAAGTTTCCATACAATAAACAGTAAACTTATCCCGAACTAATTATCAACATATAATCTTATTATACATATGAAACGCTATATTTCTCTTCTATATATCGATAAAATTCACAAACATGAAATTAATGAGGTTCAGGTTATATATTGTAGAGATTTAAAATTAATATTTAGCTTATACGTATAGCCCACTGATACTAAAAGAGACCCGGTATGGATCATAAAAATAAGCAATAAACAAACAACATATGTTAATTTATGCTATTAGTATAGAGGGGGTTACTTTCGGGCCAAAAACGTCATTTGTGTATGTTTATGATCCATAATGGGCCTTTTCTAGTATTCGTGGTATAGTCATATTTTTAAATCAGCGACAAAAAGTCTTTCAACTTATTAAACGTCATTTGTCTGTTTTTGTAAAACATCATAACGAAAAATATCTTAAATTAAGTTTTTAATAAATTTTTTCTAACTATACGCAATAAAATCCGTGTGTTCAATTTACAGGGTAATACAAATGGCAGTAAAGTTGCGCCGTTATTAAATTTAGAGGGTTAACTGGTAAACCATAATTTACAACCTGTTATTACTTGTTTTTTTACAGTTAAGTTATCATTTTAACGGTTTTTCAACAAAGCCGTAACATATCTTTGAAAATTGTGTATCTCTAGTACATATTTAATATTGTTTTACCATATTAAAATCCATAAAAAATATTAAATCTGGTAATTGGATAACCGTACCTTGTAAAATGTACGTAAAACAAAAATATTAGTAGACCACGTCTAAATATAAATGTAAAATAATTAAATTACCCTTGTTTTCTTACAATCTTATTTTTCTCCATTGAGATCTAAGTTAAATCGCCATACTTACAATTAGGTTTGCTCAACGAAAAATGTCTTGTTAGTAAAATAGTTTTATCAAAGTACATATAGCTAATATAACATTATTATCTATATAAAAAAAAATAATAATGTTCTTAACTTTTGATATAAGTATTTAAGCCACATACAATTTTTTTGCAAAGTGATATCATAAAAATATATTTCAACGTTTTCAGGCAAATACTTTTTTATTAGCGAAATGAATAAAATTAATGTTTGTGGTCAACATAAGGATAACAGTCTTTAAATGCAATACTCTAAAATAATTATGTTATTTAGATAGAAATGTTAAGCAGGAATCGGAAGAGTAGGGACATTCTTTTACAATGTTTACAGTACACTGTGGAGAACTCAGATTATAAGAATCATAAGTGCTTTAATGCTTAAGCTTAAAATAATAACAAGAAAACTAAACATGAGCAGATTATGTCGTCAGTTCCAAAGTAGGCCTAGGTATAATAAAATGAATTTTAGTCATTGTTACAGTTGCGGGGCTACTACAATGAATTTTAAAGTTGTGAGTTTGAATTCAACGAAAGTATTTGCAGAAAACAATATTTTATACGCAAGACAGCTTTACTACATGGTTTATAACCCTGCAAAGATTTACGAATGGTACACAAGTCTAAAATATTGTTTGATTCTATTCCAACGATTCTAGAAGACTACATAACCAGGAAAAAGTGTTACGAAACGTCTGTAAATATTTATCTAGGCCAGTTTAAAAAATTTAAAAACAATATTTGTGTTCTCAATATTTTTAATTAAGGTTTTGAAGATTGGAGATAGAGTGAAATTGGCCAAAATTATAAAAGGGTTTATAGTTTATGATTGTTTACTAATAATGTTCTTCATTTCTGAGGTGTTGCCTTTCGGATGACTTAACAATTACTAATCTAGAAGTTAAATACCTTGTTGCCAACGTAAACCTTGGTAGACTAAAACTCACTGGTCTAGGCTTGACAATGACACCATTGTGTCGAAACCAGTAGCCATTTAGTCTACCAAGGATTACGTTGGCAACAAGGTATTTAACCTCCAGATTAATTATGCTCTATTTAAGTCTAAATTATTTACATCCATCAGGTTTGTAATTGAACAAAACATTTGAAATAACTTTAAGGGTATTATACTTGTGATAAAATAAGGCATCTTTTTTCAATAAAAAAAATATTGACATTCATTGACTAAGTGCGAAATAATTAATAAATCTAATATTACAGTTGTTATTTCACCTTCCCTCATCCCTCCTCTGTTGGATTTGTTTAACGGAGCTTGGGTGATTTTACATCAAACTAATCGAGTAATTAACAAGATTCGTCACGTATTCGGTGATATTTCACTAATTAATCTCCTCAGTTCAACGTAAGTTAACACATCATCTCGATGCTTACATCTCCCTCAGCTCAGACACGGGATCTTACGATCCACTATACAATCAAACAGGACTCATACACAAAGAGTTTTATGTAGTGTGAATGATAATCGTTTAACATTGCTACATTGGTCGTTTTGTCCCAATTCCAGAGAGGTAAATTCATTCCAAAAAAATCAGACTGTAAAATAATTTTGTTTATAAAGATTCACAAATTTGTTTCTTATTTATTTTATTTCAATCGTCATAATTATTTAATAATCGGACAATTATGTTAGTTTTTAATCTTCCAACTGATTATTTTGTGTATAGGAAATAAAAAAAAATTAAGTGTTTCGTTTTGATCTGAATTTCTCTTTAAAGTGAAGTAAAATACGTAACTCAAACTTAACGGAAAAAGCTCACAGCAAACTTCTTGGCAACAAAGTTCAAATCTTCAATTTCGACTTTAACGAAAGTCTTATATTCCTTGTCAACTGTAAGGAAGTGAAATACAAGTTTTTTGTAACCTTGTCATTGCAGACAAGTTACTAACTAAAACTAAAAGCTTACAAAACTTTAATGACCAGACTTAAACCTTTCATAATTGATGCAACTAGCCATTCCATCCCCATGTTGTATTTTATTTTTTAGAAAATAATCGAACTTGATTTAAGCCACCTACAGATTGTGCTAATGTAAATCTCCTATTTTAGTGCACGATGTTTTTACTAGGTTAAACTGATGAAACGGCTTATTGTGAGCTATAAAAACTGTTATGACCCGACTATGAACTGTTATCAACTAAGTCAGCAAAAAAAAATAAGGTAGGAAATAGGATTGCAGACACTACCTCATTCAACTATTCTTTGATACAACAAAATCACCATCCAATAGTCAATGCTCAAACTTAGTCTTAAGCTTGCATTATGAAGTTATATAAAAGGAAGTTGTACATGAAGAATAAATGTTTTACCAAGTCATATAATACAAAATTTAACTTGTCAGAAGAATCCAAAACGTCAATTAATTATTGGGAATCCAACACATAACTCTATTATATTAAAAAGTTATGTGATTACCCATAGTTCAGTAAACGGACACTAAAATGCAACATAATTTAATTTACGATAAAAGTGGGTTCCAAGACTCGAAATTTTGTGCTTATTTATGCCCGTTTTACCTAGCTATAAGCCTATTAAACATTATCAATGTAAAATACTATTGTTTATTTATTTACGCAAAATCGCCATTTGTACAATCAATTACATGCATAACAATTTGTGGATCAATAAATACTATTAACATGCTGAAAGTTTTAAATCTTGCTATTTGGTCATGTTTTATGAATTATTGGTGAGGGTATACGAATATAAAATAAAATATGTAGTCAATATTTTATAATAATATAAAAAATGTGTATTATTTTTTTCTCATCGTTTAAATTTCCTTTTCATAAATACGTTATTTTAATAACGATTTTATAATTTAATTATATGTACGAAATCAACGACGCATTTTATGGCAGGTTAAAAACTTGGGGTTGATGTATAGTAGCATTTTGGTTTTACATACAAAAAAGCCAGGGAAAACCAGCGATGGGGAAGACCAATATATTGTCAAAAATAAACCACAATACAAGCATCCAGTGGGCTGATGAACAGCTTGGAAACCGACCACACATTCAATCAAAGATAAGCGAGGGTTTCCCTTCCTATAAGAAGCGCCTCTTACCTTTAGTGATGACACTTGATAACCTACAAAGCAAAGTCAAAACATTAGCCATGTTCATTAATAAAATAATACGTCTTTTACCCCTAAACGAAGTCTTTGATGATGCCGGCCTTACCTTCGTTCTCACAAAACATGATTTTTTATCCATATAACTAGTGTTCATAAAAATACTGTATCAATATAGTTAGAAAAATATATTATAGTTATTACCGAGTAAAACGGGGTAACTTGAGACATTTTTCAACTTAAAAGAAACCCCTACCAAATAATTTTATAGGGAAATCTGCAAAAACTAGAATAAAACATTAGTTACCCTGGTTAATATGGTTTCTACATTTAATAATTGGTGTAAATATAGAAATTTTATTTATTTATTTATTTTTATTAGTGTCTCAAGTTACCCATATAAATGGGGTAACTTGAGACACAGATGTTAAAACAACAGTTGTCTCAAATTAGATAATGCAATGGTAACTTGAGACATAATAAAATATTTAGGAAAACAAAGGAATACACATATGAACTTACAAACTTAAAAAAATGTATTTAAAAAAGAGGAAACAATTTTTTTTTCACAATGTCAGACATAACTTAGTAAATTTTAACACAGAAAAAAAACCCCTCTTATTGATCATTTTAGGGGGGTACCACGAACAATATCTTCCCAACGATAGTCAAGTTCATCCTTTTTTCCGGCCATTTCCAGTTATCCTTCAGAGTCTGCTTCATAGCACTGACTGTAGCACCGTCTTCGTCAAATAAGTTGTCTCAAGTTACCCCACCAAGGACAGAATAGGGTATTTTATTTTTTTATAAATTTTAGGTTGGCAATAGCTTAGTGACAGAAGATTATTATTGACAACCCAGCTTTTGAGGTTAGGTAAGTAATAACAATCATTGAATTCCTAATAATAGACTTGATGCTACAAGGTAAGTTATACAGCCTATAATTTTTCAACATCTGTAACTCAAATTAAATAAATAAATAAAGTATCTTAACTTGAATATAACAATATGTCTTAATATGCAGTAGTTAAGGGATCAACTTCCATGACGTGATCACACTAAGGAAACTCCCAATAACTCATCAGGTATGCCAACAAAAAAATGTAAAAAAAACATCTGCAAATTGTCTCAAGATACCACACTGTCTCAAGTTACCCCGTTTTACGGTATCTATCTAATTTAAGTGAATTAAACTCTTAAAACTTATAATTGAATAAAAACAAGATCTAAATTACTTCAGATAGGTATCTGAAGCCTTTTAGGATGTATTTTGTTTTATAAATGGTTTTAATTCAACTCTAATAAAATAAGGTCCATAGTTACAGCACTGTTTAATTCTAATTTTTATGATTTAAATTTACACTAGACCTTTATAAAGTTTGCAACATTTTTTGTAATTTAGTGCAAAAACAATATTTATTTGTAAATTAAAGCATTTTCTTAGAAGCAGGATTGCGTAAATTAGTTAGAGCTGAGGGTGAATTCCTTTATATAACGGATAGGAAAAAATACAAAGGATAGAACCTTGAGGTATACCAAATTTAACCAGTTTAAAAAACTATTAGAGTTCATGTAGTTTGTTACGGCTTAAAATTATATATTCATTTAAAATACTACTGGATGTTCTACAATTAAAATATAAACAAATGTAATTAACAATGGGTAGTTCACAGATTCAGTAGTATCAAAAAATTTGTCCGATTCGCAAAACAGTCATTTTTATGAAGTTCCATTGACTTGTCCAGCCAAGTTCTCCCCTCTATCCATAGCATCAATTACATACTTAACTAGATCAATACCAGCAGTTCTTACAGACACCTTATTATTAGTTTAGTTTATTATGCTACTCTTACAACATACCATATCCAAATGATTCCTTGCATTCATGTTAATGAAACCTATTACAAATTATTTTTTTTCACTTTGTATAACTATCGCTTTAATTAAAATGTCTGTATATTTGAAAAAAGTAGTCAAATAAAAAACCTCACTCACGCAATATCAACCCTAGGGAACGCAGTTTCTACAGCATTGTAAAGTACGCCGTGGGACACCAAGATATATTTCTGATTCCCTCAATTCCCGTTCCACCCCTGGGGAAATTGTCGCTTCTTGATCACCAAAGAGTCATCAATATTACCCTTTTTTAACCGAATAAGTTTTTTTAACTGCTATTTTTTACAAGTCACTGGTTTCTCATCAGAGATTTGTTCATAATGCATTATTGATTAGGTCCTTAGACTTTTATATAACCTTTTACGATGTAAATAGATTACATTCATGATATTTGATGTCCCTAAACAATATCCATTGTCTTAAACTTAATTATTATAGAAAAGTTTATTGCAAAATTTGATATAGCGTTGAGTTCATGCCTTTAAAAGACTAGATGAAATTACATGTTACTAGCTATGTTTTTACCTTGTCAGTGTAATTTATTAAACTAGTTTGTGATTTTCTACACAAATTTTCTTCCTAAAAACTGGATTTAAAATTTAAGGAATGTAAACCATTGCAAAGTTTAAATGTAAGTGAAAAACATAAGAACAAAATTGCAAGAATCGTCTAACAACCATGGAACAACAAAAAAATTGTTGTTAAGCCAGGACGGAGTAAATTTACCAAGAGATATACTATTATTATTATAAAAAAAACAATTAATCGAATAAAAAATATTTAAATTTGGTTATTTTCTTAAATAAAAACCTTCGATATGTTTGTATAAACAAACATAAAGACTCTAACTGTTAATTAAATTTATATAGTTTCACTAAAAATATCATTTTATTGACAATTGTTCTTGTTATTTTATTTTAGATATGATTCATTAAACATTTCACTGGTGTTTTGTTTTGTAAGAATTATTGTTAGGAATTGGGCGATATTGTAGGAAACTTGATAAAACTGTTATGTGTTTTAGTAGAAATTGGGAATTAAATATATATAAGTTTGAAATGAAAAAAATTTAAGAAAAAAATATTAGTTTTTCTTATCGCTCCTTTTTGGCCTAGAATTGGTACAAAGCTATCTAACAATATACCTTGTTTAGTATAGCATATATTAAATAGTTACGTAATTTAAAAAAAAAGCTCAATTATGGTAACAGCCGAGACCTTTGAAGATAAAGCAAGCTCATAAGCTACTTGGAAGATTGAAGAAGAGCTCAGAAGCCAGGCAATCGAAGATAAGCAGGGCTTTTGGACCAACATAGAGCGGTCCTTACCTTATTGATAGCACTTTATATTAGCTTCTCTATCTAGCATTTTATTTCTATTTTAAGACGGCCTTAGTATCTATAAATGCATTAAATAACGTATACATATATTCCTAAAATATAAAATTAAGCATAAAAATAATGTTGTTAAAATCTGTACTCAAGATTGATATACTTATGTATCGCATGTTTATGCTTATTGCATATTTTGAAATACTTCGTTTGCATTTGTAGTATAAAATGTTTTACCACCACTCTTTATTTTGTAGTTTGATTGTAATAAAGTGCAGTAAATTTAATATGGGTCTACATAAACGTTTTATATTTGGAATAATCTGACAGTAAAATTGCATATGAATAAAGTAACATATTTTAAATATACAGGGTGTACCACGTAAGGTGTCTTAAATTGATTACGGAATTGGAGCAGAAAGCGATAATGGATTTCTGTTTTCTCCAAAATGTTTGTCCACTAAATACCTTTAAAATTATGTATAACATGACATATGTTTACGTTTAAAAATTCCGAGATTCGAACTAGTGACCCTCAGTTTTTGGCACACTCTGTATCGGAAAAAATCTTAAAATATTTTTACGTTAACCTTGGGGTCAATTTAATGGGAAATAATTTTACTTCATCATTGTACGTTAGGCCGTTCTTTCCGTAATCAATTTGAGACACCATACGTGGGACACTCTGTATACCAGTTAATTTTTCTCGATGTTTGCTAAATAATTACTCAATTTATCATGGTGACGTCAAAACATATCACATACTTGAATATGACACTTGATTATTGATCCTCATCTTGTCTCTTATGATACGTTTTTCTAACTGTGTGCAAATCAACATTTTTACTTCATTTAACCGTGTTTGCCTAGCAATAATTATTTATCAGTGATAAAACTGTAAAATACATACATGTAATTATGTAATTTGGTTGTGATTCATAGCTGAATTCTTTCTCACATTGTAACTTAAACCAACTAGTTAGTGGAATTTCAGGTCTGAGCTGAGGGAGATATTAGCATTGAGATGAGGTGTTAACTAAGGTGAAACTGGGAAGATTAGCTTTATCATTGAACTATCACCTTTACGTGACGGTCTGTGATAGATATAAGCTGATAAATATATAGCTGAAATAACTGCGTTCTGTTCTATGAACAAGAATTCATAAGCGGATTGTACTTGATTATACGTAGTTTGTTTTCCATAACTTTTACAAATAAGTTACATTAATTATTCGGAAATATACATCTGCCCGTTAACACATCAGAATATGGCCTGAAAAGGAAAGTTTTCATCAGAAAGGGGTGGTCTGGTACTGTACTGTAGAGTTAAACTGCACTGACAACATGACGTAGCAAGCTCCATAACCTGTTCCCACGCCTTTGCTATTTCGTATATGATGCCTGTTGCTTTACTGGCTGAACCACCGGAACCTCAAGGCATAATATAATCATTCTTTAACTAAAAATGTTTTTTATTCCGAAAATAAATCTCACTTCATCATAATCAAAAGTTTTTGGAAGATTTTAATCTGCATCTACATAAATAAAAAAGGGTTTACTCATGGTTGAGTTGACATTAAATTGAAATATAACAATTTATATTTTTTGAACCATTAAATAAGCACAAATACCAAAATTACAAGTGACATAAATATAAATTAAATGATTTTTTCAAGCGATTCTGTGCTGAAATCGAAATTGATGCTCATCCAAACTTTGTTGCTAAGAAGTGTGTTGACTCAAAGTTTCTTGTGCGGAGTTTGAGTTACGTGCAATCCTTCGCTCTGGCACACCTTGAAGTCAAATTTAGGTTTAGAACCGAGCTCGTTTCCTGATACGTCGTCCTAAAAGCCTATTTTAAAACCCTTAAGTTGCCTAAGTATACGTATGGGATATAAAAACTATCTTATAAATATAGTTAACTAACTTTAAAGGTGCATTTCGGGGAAATAATCTCTTAAAACGTGCATGAAGGAAAAAAAATTTGTATGCAATCTGTTGGACAGTGTTTTATCCAATGTGTTTTGCTTTTATTTAATAAATCTAAAGTAAAACTAAATACATCTTTCGCTGGAATGAAAAGTAAGAAAAACATCAACTGAGTTGCGAAGAGGTTCTTTGACGAGAAGTTGAGTTAGAGTTACTTGAAAGTATTTTACTTTCTTATTCTAAGGGAATAAAGAATCAAAATTTTAACATTTAGTTATTTGTGTTTGCTTGAAACTATTGAACGCAACCTTTTTATAACAATTAAAACAATAAATCGTTATGTTAATGAAAACTAAATAGTTCCTGGTTGGTAAAAGTTGCAACCAATAATCGTATTTTTAATAATGTTTTTTCTATTAAATTGTGAGTGACCTCATGGTTTCATAATGAATCTTTTTGCTTTTATTAATTTTAGTTATTTTAAACGCATGCATAAACATTTATATACCGTGGATAAGGTTATTATAATCTGTGATATGATTTATGTATGTAATATACAGGTTATTTAGACTTTCCATATTTACATTAAATATTACAAACTTATGTTTTTGTTGGCGTATTCATGAAAAATATTATACATGTAGAAACATAATATGCCACCGTTAAAGAATTATCTCTAAATAATAAGTAATAAGACAAAGGATTACATACTTTAATTATTGAATGTTTTGAATTTTAAATAAACGCCAGTCACTTTGTTAGGGCAGGTTAAAATACAATAGGATAAAATTAGTTTATACGATGTCACGTGGTATCGTTAGAGGCTTAAATAGATCATGGTTTGGATTAAAAAAGAAACTAATTCAAACTGATGATAGAGCTAAAAGCACGGATCCATTATCCTGTCATTTTGGGTCATGGCGGCCGTTTAAACTGAACTTACTGTCACATTTCACACTCTGAAACTTGTTGGAATTGTGCTTTGCGTCATTTTGCTAAAATTGTACCCCTTCCATAACCAGGTAAAAATTAATAACTTGAACACTTATATTTTAGGTACACAATGTGTATCATACAAGGTTTGGGGAAAAAGCAACAGTTTAACACAACGAAATTGTAGAACAGTCTTTTAAATATTTCATCCTTTAGTATTGTATTTAAAACAGAAGGACTAAGTTAAATTAAAATTAAGTAATAGCTTTTGATTTCGACTTCCACATTTAATGTTCGATTTTAAATATTTGAAAATTGTATTTTACATTTTTAATTTCACATGTACTGGTATTTAAATAGTAATCTACAACTCTGTGGACAGTTTCTATATCCTCTTTAGCGGAAACTTAACAATAACAAAATATGTAACATTAATTGTCATGACGTAGATGATACAATTCATATGTAACCACAAAGCGTTACTGCTGTTGTAAATAATAAATTAACGTGCAATAGTTTGTTTGATTGAATTGTTTGAATAACAACGATATACACGATTCTACATTGGACATTTGGATTATCTTTGAACAGGTAGAGTTTTTTTTCGAATTTTTACTAAAAAGTATGAAATAATATTTGTATACTTATATTATATCTGGAAATAACACTATAAAGAATCAATAAATAATATTCAATTTACAATATCCTGTTTTGTTTTTATACCCTTGGCGTTTTTTAATGTATCTTTTTTGTAATATTACTTAATCTATGTAACATTGTATACAGTATTATATACAATGTTTATAAGAAATGACGATGATGCCATGCTACATTACAGTAAACATGCAAGAAATATTTATACAATACATGAAGACACAAGGGTGAAAACTTAAAATATCAAGTTTAGCCAAGTGGAAATGCAACTTAAAAGTGCTTAAATAATATTTGAAATACCATAAGATAGGGTAAAATGAATAACGAGTGCGACTTATCGCAAAAGTTTAATACATATAACGGTAAAAAAATTCCGAAATAAATTTCTCTAGAATTAAGTAAAGAACTTAACATAATGATTCTCTTTATGAAATTCAATTTTTTCAACCGGTAATGTAGACTTTCGGGTACATGAAAAGCGCTTACCAAAGCTGTTATACGGCTCGTCAGCTATACCCACTACCGATAAGCCCTCCCCATGAGTCATACCAACTACTGTAAGGCGAATTTCCCGCTGTCGATCACGCTAAATGTCTACAGAAATTCATTCCGGGAATTTTCACTGCAATGGTAGACTAATTAAACACAACTAAAGTCAAAGAGGGTTTCTTCAATTATTTACTATTTAATTTTGACCGATTGTTGAATTTAAACAATCAAAAGTCATACTAAGTAATTGCATCAAATTTAGACGACTTTCGTAATTAAAGTATTTTAGGTTGGTAAAATTTTTTAGGATCCGAAAAAAATTTTGATTGATCCCAAATATTATTTTAAAACTTGTAACTATTCACACTGGTAAGGATAAATTAAAAATTACATTTCGGTTTTAATATTTTCCACACAGGCTACAAAATCAAGAAAATTTTCTAATACTCTCTGTTGAATATGTTGATTGAACTATAATCCTAGTACGGTTTGGGACATCTCTCAGAGGGGAGCTGGATACTGTTGCAAACGATCACATATAGATTACTGGTGCCACCTAGGCTCTTGGGAAATCTCACCTCACAGTCCTGTTGGGAATCTAACAATAATATATACTAGAGTGACAGTTATTAAAACTACTATAAAGATAGTCAATGGGAAATAAATGTTACATTCAAACAATCATTTAAAACTCAAAACACAACAAACTCTTATCTCAATTATAAATTTATATTTTAACCTAAAATATTTTAATTGTCACATAATACATGTTTAAAACTTTCTGAATTAACAAAGTAATAAAGAAAGTTTTCACCAATAATTAGAGTAACATACTATATAAAATAATATTTTAGAATGGTTATAGAATACATAAATTCTAAAATTTAGTTTGATCGTGAGTAACAAAATAAATCATTATACTCTTGCTGTAATTCGATAAGAGAAAACTGTTAGATTAATAACGAAGACTTCTTCACCATCCCTGTGGATAGAGTTTATGGTCCAATCACGAAGAATGGGACAACCAATCGACTGTGACTGAGTCATAACAAGGCGAGCCACCTTAGAAGTCTCGGAGATAATCTCTTTCACTGTCTTATTCTTATAAAATATCCAATAGTACAGGTTTTTTTATTTTTTTATGTTTTTTGTCCAAGGACGCTACGCACGAGCCCGGAATGTGTTAACGATGTTAGTAATTAATTATTGTTACTTTGCTTCTACATGTTTTCTTGAAAATATACTACGTCATTAGCTCTTAGGAATTTTATATTACATGTAAAAAAATTCAAAATAAATAACTTGAATTCATTCTATTATGTATGAGAGTTTTACTTTGGTTAAAATAAATTTATTTTGATAATATGTCAGATATTTTACATGTAGATTAATGTTCAAAGCTCATATGAGAAAAGAAATTTAAGAAATGTTATTCAAGTTTTACAATTTGTTTACTAAACACACCCCTTGAAATTAAAGAGATCTTTGTAGTCACCTTCATAAATACAATGTTTTTATTGTCAATATTGATATTTGTAAATATTGATAAACTATACAGTTATTATTTGCGCCCTTCAAATCACATTCTAAAAACCAACTGTATTTTGAACTAGTTTTAATTCCTACATTTTATTGTAAAATGTATTAGTTCAATGTAATCAGTTGTGAAAATACTAAGAAATAAAATATTCTTATAACACATGTATAGCCATTTCCAAAACCTTAGGAGATATTCCAGTCTAACCTTGGTTGTAATTTCGTTTGAGTCCAAAAACAATTTCGGCTACTTTTATATAAAATATTATATTTTCAAAATTGTGTATTTTACTAAAAAGGTTTACCATTTGTGACCTCTTTTGTTTGAAATACTGTTGTACCAGTTTACGAACACAGCTTAACAGTACAGTTCAAACATGTATCAGCATGTGTAATGTGACAGAAAGTTCAGTTTAATGTCTAACATGAACCAGAATGGCAATATGATTGATCTGAGCCTTCAACACTATTTTCATCTGTATTCATGTCTTACGACAATGCGATCAGATTGCACTTACATTTTTCTCCACTCATACATTCAACATTATTTCACCTTTAACATTGTTTTGGAGAATGTGAATAGGCCTAACAATGGCCTATTTATGTGGTTATAAAAAGTTGACACCTGCATCGGCTCTAACACGTCAGGTCTTCATAATTACAGGACTATAAAAATCTGTCGGAAGGCTTGGTTATGATTCTGCTTGATATTCTTGAGATTGCACAGACCTTAAACTCAATTACACACACAAACTGCTTTCATTTAACTAATATTGTCTATCGAAGGTTGTGTGACAAATACCAGAATGCCGACATATTTAATTCTCTATCTCTTTCTTTGTTTAAGAAACATGTAGTAGCGTGGCTTGTGGGATTGAGTTCAGAGGATACCGAGGCTGTTATCGCGTTGGGCTGACCTGACCGTTGACCCTTCACTACAACACACAATCGCTGATACAATGACTAACTAATACACCACCCACCACTCACCTCCACTCGACCTATCACTTGACTTTTAAGAGAAATCATGATTCTCCTTAGTTCAGAAACAAATCGTAGTCCAGTTCCAAGCAAGACAAAAATTATATCCAGCCAGACGTGCTATAACAATTACACTCAAAGATTACATTTCCTATTATCCAAATGACCCGCAGCTCATGTCTACGCACAGGCCCCAGCCTATGTTCCATGTAATTTGATAAGGTCTTTTTTTCTCTTTGTGCCATTTAGATATAATACACTTTTGTAATTTTTTTAAAGTTAAGGATTATATAATTATTATGTAAATACCACGAATTGTATTATGCAGTTGGGAAATAAAATATTATTTCATTTAATTTTTTTTCATTGCTTCTTAGAAATAACCATAACATTACTTGGCATTGATACTAGCCTTATCGCAATGAATATGCTTGAGAAATTTGCACTAAAGTGATTGCTAGTGACTGCTTGATGATACTAAGTAATGCTGTATATGTGTTAGATAGTTCTTGTTCAGACTATTGACAAAGGGTAACAAGATTTCTTTTGTCTAAACCAGTGGCATTTTACAAGATGTCAACGTGAGAGTAAAGTTTTGTAGATGTGCCGGGATTTGAACAGTTCCTCCCGCAGCGAAGTCATAGACGCTAACAACACACCCTAGTTACAAAAAATATAATGAAAACCAGTCATTTATGACGTGTCATATAGTTTACTTTGAATTCACCCACTTAAAAGAATTTAAATTTTTTTTTTGGACCTAAAGGCACATAAAACAGAAAAAAATAATTAAAAACATATAGTATTTTGTTGTAACGTAGTATTTGCATAGGATGTTTGAGTAAATCATACTAAACATTCCTAAGAATGTTGCTCTGTACTCTGTACAATGCTGGACACTGTTATGTTGCGAACAGCATTCTTAAGCTCAGGTCATCTGAAATACCTGTGACATGTCCCACGTATTCACATATGTAACATTATTCTAAAAACTTTATTTGCGTGTATAAGATATAAGTTGCTACTGAAGTTCCGTTAGTTATCTTAGCCTACTTACCTCCCTCTACCTTACTTAACAAATTGTTTACAGAATTACCTTATATTCAAAATATGAAGGGAATCGGCGAGGTGGGTTTTATTATACATTTTCCATAAGATCAAAAAAACAAATAGTAAACATTTTGTTTATTTGGTTGAATTATTGTTGTGATAAAATGTTCCATTCTTACTAGTGGATAAGTGTAAGAAAATGAATTAATCTCCCCGTTGAAAACATTTTAAAATCTGGATATTTAATTCTCCATTTACATTACTGTCAGCCTGAAATACATCGGTTTTTTATCCTTTGCACTTGTGATCATCGGTTGTACAACAGATTTAAGATTTAATTAGTCTACAAAATCAGTAGCTTTACCAGCTTCTTTTGTAATAGCTACAATATAACACTACAGTGGCCATGCAGTTTAAGTTAACTGTTTAAATTATACTTGATCCAAATCATATATTCATATAAAAGATTAATCATATAATAGTAACATATCTCGTAAACGTGGATGTACAGAGAGAACCCTAAGGTAGAGTTAAATCCCCAAACATCACTCAAGACTGAGCCTACAGCGATAAGCAGGGATCCATTGTCTACTCGTCCCCAGACAATTCCGATATCAGGCGTCATGTAGGCAAAATAGCACAGATAATGTGTAGAAGTAATACACACTTTACGTTAACTAAAACGACATTTATTTTTAATTATATTTTTCAGTTATTGTTAAAACCACGCAATGGTTATTAGTTGTTTTGAAAATACAGACCACACAATCTTCTGGAGATATTGACTGTGGATCAATATCTTCATGTCATCAAGTATTTTACACCCATATTTTTAGTGTGCCTTACTACACAGACAGTTATGTGAGTGTGCTTTCACTCTAGGTACTTTGCGACTTACAGACTACTATACTCAATCCATTGTCATGCCAAATTTTTTTCTTTTCTACAAAATCTGATTATACATTTGTTATTGCATATTCTACATGTTTGTTCGATGCAAACAGTGCTGCACCAACAGCATACATGTATTTATCTTAGTATTTTTTACTATCTCTAACATGCATTAAAAAATATTTACAGTATATGAGTGTGCTTTTGAATTAAAATCACGACATTTAATTTAACGATAATTATCAGAATATCCCTTGTATTTACAAGAACCGATTAATAAAACAATTTGTGTTTCCTACAAACAATTATGTTTTGCATTAGGTAATGCTCTAAGCTCCTGTGGATTTTAATTTTTTTTAGTAATGTTTACATTATTATTGATAATTTTTTAATTTGTTTTAAGACGAATCATAAAAAAAAAAAAAACTATTAACGCTGTGTATAATAGTTCGTTACATCTATGAAAAAAATATGCTAAGTTTGGCTTTTAAGTTAATTAGCAGTAACTAAAACGTAGTTTTCTTATAACCATAAGTACGCAAGCAACCTAAAACGTTTAAAACTACATTATGTTTTGAGGAAAACCTTAGTAACCAGCTCAGTTTAAAACTTACTTTTCCTCAAAGGTGTTCAATCGAGGGGCTTACACGTAACTCAAACTTCGCACAAGCAACTTTGAGTCAACAAACTTCTTCGTAACAAAGTTTAGATTTGTATCAAATTCGACTCCAGCATAATATCACCTTAATGGTATTCAGATTACAGTCTTTACGTTTTTATTACGTTTCAAACGGAAAAGACTGTTTTGATTTTATTTTTATAAAACGTTCAACGGATCAAAGAATTGTCTTAAAAAAAAACAACTTCGAACTTTCAGATCGTAAATTTACTGTTATATTTATTTTTGATATGTATTTTTTCTCCTTAAATAACTAATAATAAGATAACCGTACAAAAAGTTAGTTATAAAGCACAACACAATAGTTTAAACATTTTGTTTAACTATATCAAAATTTTCAATTGCTCTGTTATTAGACATTTTTAATTTTAAGCCGTAATATGTATTGTTATATTATTTAAGATTGGGCATGCTTAATTTCATTAAATTTAGTAACGCTTGCTAATTTAACTTTGAAGCAAAAATACTAAGTTACAAAGTTTACAGAATATTTAACAAACGTGACAACAAAAACCTTATTGCCCATGGTTTTCTTGAACCATGGTCTATAATGTGACTGGGGACATTAGGAATATCAGGTAGGTTTGTGATCGTGTATCCATTTTCAAATAAGTAAATATAGGTTTAAAGAAAAATTAAAGTAGAAACAGAGATTAGCTCAAACCAGCTTATAGAAACTGAAAAAATATGTAGACATAAATAAAGACGCAACAAACTAAAGTAGGTACTAAAGTAGTTTCTTCATTTAAAATTTGAACTAGGGATTGTCTCAAGAATCAATAATGAAACTACTGTTGTTTATAAGCTATAAAGAATTCGCCAGATTAATTGGTGATTTAAATGCCGAAATAATTATGGCTTTAGATTGTTTATCTAGTGTCAACCTATTAAAAAATAAAATCTAAATCCCACAACGAACTAAAATTACTACTTAGATACACTATTAAAAAGATTTAATAAAATAAACATGACAATTTATTATTCTTAGGACTTATGATGGTAAAGATTTTTTGGGGAAAATCTTCATTTTGAGCATATGTGACATAAAACTACATCAGCAATATTAATGAAACGGTTTTCCATTTACCATTTGAAATCCTTGAAACCAATAAATTAAATTTAGCTTTTCTAAGAAAGTTCTCAAACTCCCAAAATAGTTTTATGGGTAAAAAAACCCTACAATGGATTTGTATAAAACACCGGTTTACTAGGTATCAATTAATATAATTTTTACAAACAAACTTATAATAACGATGCTACATATAAAAAAAAATCACTTTAACACCGAAATAATAGTAATATTTACTGTATTTATTGATAGCAACGTTCAAAAATATATTAATCAAGTAGGCGTACAGTAAAAGATCATTCAAGCTAAACATGGAAATAAATAAATTTCACCCACACACTAATTAAAACGTTCCGTGTTTTAGGAGATATTTTATGTTCGGACTGCAGAAACATTCGTTTGAATTTTACAGCGTAATAACACTTTTGTAATAAAGCCGCGTAATTATTTATTCCTGGTACAAATTTTATACTTTTATATAAAACTGTGACAAAATATTTTATAGTAGCTATTATACAAACAATAGTATAAATTTTATGAATAACATGTATGTCCTAATGTAAATCACTGATGAGGAAATAAACCAAATGACGATATATTCGTTTAACCATGTTTACAAAAAGAGCAAGCAGAGAATTTTAAATTAGTGTCACGATGTTCAAAAATTGTATAAGTTAATTATTAGTTAGTAATATAATTCGGTCTTTTCCCCTCAATCAATTTCGTATTTCAATCAGTTAAGCTTGTGATACAGTTTTGAATATAGTTAATCTAAGTTTTATTCAAACGATTGATGCATTGATTAAATTGTCAGAAAATATATCTTTGAAGATTAGAAAAACACAGATGAAAACATCTGGTCATATATAAAATATCGCGAAAAAATATTCTAATAAAATATGAAAATAACCATAACCTGAATTTTATTATGCATGTATAAAGTAATTTCAAAATCTTTCAGTATAGTATTAAATAAATTACATACTACTTGACGCCAACACTTAAATCGTCTTTCTGAAACATACAGCCGTTTTTCAAAGTATATTTGTAACTATTATCAATCTATTATTTAAAACCGTAGAATAAGACACTATGACTTGGTTTTTTAAAGTTCTTAGGCATTGGATTTTAAATAGTTTTTAATCTCAATGCAAGCATAACCTGGTATATTTACTCCTAACTGCCTCGTTTCATTCATTTTATATCTAAGAAAATTTTAGTTTAGATATATGTTTCAAATTCAAATATATTCGGTGTATATTGTGGTTATAATTTATGTTTACCTTTGAATGTAGCATTTGTTTTTTTACTACAATATAAAACATAAAAATTAAAATATTTAACCACTATTACAAACATTATGTTGTCAATAAATCTAAACAAAAGCTCTAGGTGGTCGTTAAATTTAAAGGATATGTTGACATTTCTGACACGGAAATATAGTTAAAAATACATTTATACTACAGTTTTATCTATTAAATGTACATTTTCATATTTAAAATAGTCACAACTGACGAGTCTTTAGGGGTAAAGAAGAGGAAATTTCCTCAGGGATGGAAGGGGAATTGAGACAATCAGAAATGTATCTAGGCCTCCCGTGGGTGAGTTTACGATGGCTGATATTCCTCAGAGGGCTTTACTTGTCTTAATAATAGTATCCGATTTCTGTATTACGATTGTATTGTTATTATGCCATCTCTCAAACAGTTATATAGATGTAAAAAGTAATGTGTATATTACGCAATGATTGCTAAGGAAGATTTACGCAAGTTCCGTAAAGTACTTTACCTACGAGATTTTTTTTATTACTAACAATCACTACTAACTCAGTGGTTATATTTTTGTTTATTACCTCTCATAGCCACTAAAAGTGATGCAACAAATCATTGTACCAAACTAAACCAAACACTTATTGCACCACCCATTAAATTTGTCCTAACAGATGATTAGTTGAATTTTGAGCATTACAATTTTACTTTTTTTCTCCCAATCATTTGTAAATCATTTGATGAGGCCTTATTGGTCCGTTGCTCGTATTGTTAAGTAAAACAATGTTGTCAATTCTAAGAACTGAACTGAAAAGGCTAGGTTGAAAAACGGTCCTAAATTGTATTTAGTATACGTATAATAATGCCCACCAATAAAAAAAATAATGAATCCTTTTTTGAATAACTTTTTTCTTATAATCAATACATTACGATATTT
The DNA here is from genome assembly GCF_028750875.1 of Macrosteles quadrilineatus. Lineage (NCBI taxonomy): Eukaryota > Metazoa > Arthropoda > Insecta > Hemiptera > Cicadellidae > Macrosteles > Macrosteles quadrilineatus. The sequence goes on from NW_026542595.1 coordinate 200,211,116, forward strand.
TTCACCAAACGTAATAGTATTGTAATGCATTTAATATAAACTTCATGGAGAATAAAACAAAATTAGAAAGCTGCAGGTACATTTATTAACCTTTACGGAATAATAAACCAGGCCATAAAGCTGTCATGTGTTATGACACATTGTTCTCCGCAAAAATGCTCGTTAAAGTCAAATAATAACTTTACCTCCGAAAGAACTGTTTGTTTTAAAACACTTAATTGAAGATTTGTTAGTATTAGAATATGTGTGAGTAGTCTTTTTGATAGTGATTAAAAAAAACGGTTCTGAGACTAATGTCTTTGTTTTATTTTCTACAGAATGGCCAAAAAGTCCCATTACACTAAAGGTAAATCTATTGTAATCATAAATGTATTGTTTTCTACCCCAAGTGAACATAATTTTCAGTCCAAAATGCTCGTTAAAGTCAGACAATAATTTTACTTCCGAATTATATGTTTGCTGTTAATAACATTAACAATGATGTGTTGATATTGTGGTCTTTGATAAATCTATGTTTGAAAATAAAAAAATAAAATTAAAACACACAATACTGAGAATTTGCATGCCTTTGGTTCTTGTTGTGTACTCTTACTATTTATAAACGTTAAAGAACGTAACTTATCTTCCAGTTTCTGGCCAACACTTTTATCCTTGTGATCATTGGTTAAATATCCGTATCACCCAATTCACACTTATTCGTTAAACCGAATAGCCAACCTTCAGCGTGACTCTTTTATATAAAAAACAAATTGTTTTGCAAAACATTTATGTTGTCTTTTTCAACGGCCCCTTTCTATCAAAATGTATAAGATTTTTCATTCAAAAAAGTTGAGCAATTAATTTACAAATCAAAGTAATAGGATTTACGATTTTAATTAATTGTTTTACAAGATTATTTATTGATTTCAAGTTCAATATGAATCTGTCAATTTGCTTCAATTTTTAGAGGAAAGTTTTAAAGTAAACATTTTTAAATGACTAAAAGTTCCTTAGGAGACGCTTAATGTTCTTATATATTTTCTTTTCCAAGTACGACCTTACATTAAGCTACTACACAAACCAAAACCAAATTAACAAGAATTTGTTTATATTTTGTAAATATAAACGTTTGGAATTATAAATATAATTTGAATTAATAACAACTTTAAAGGGTTGTAACGCCGTACCTCTCTCCTAGGTTTGAAAAACCTAAATTATAACATGGTTGTAGAACAACAAGTAATAACATGTTTTGAAATATGTTTTAACAGGTTACTCTGAATAACGATGCAACTTTATTGCTATTTTTATTGTTCTGTAAATTGAACGAACCTCCCAACTGTTAACATAAAGTATATTTCTATTAGCACACTATAGCTAAATTCTATTACTGTTTTTATCCGTTTAAATTATTCTGAACACTATCCGTAAGGCAAGACGAAAACAAATATGGTTGCGTTTTAAGACAACGATCCTTGGAATGTTTAGTTTTAGCTATATAGAGGCTGACGTCAAGCAACGAATAATGTTTTATAGTTTTGACTTTTATGGTGTTATCTTAATTATGAATTGTTTAAAATACTTTCAGATAATTATTAGATTTTTTTTTTTGAACCTGAATACACGTTCGGCCATTTCCTCGCCCAAAAATACAAATGTCGTTATTAAGTGCGATACTTTGTTTTCGGTAGTAAATAAGTAAGAATAAAAATAAAGATTTTTAGTAACCAAAAACCTTGTCCCTACGGAGCGCCCTACGATCAAACTTAAACTATCCTTCGGGATTCAATAATCGATTGAAGCTTCCACCAACAACTCTGTGGATATTCAATTTTATATTCCAGTCTTTTAGAATGTAGTTTTATTTTAAGGTTAGACACTGGTAAAGTTCTGAGTAAAAACACTAACAGGATATTTGTGTCTCATTTAAGAATTGTCTTAGGTTTAATAAAGGTTTTTTCTAGTTTTTTTCTAGTAACTCATCTGAAAGATGTTTTAATATTTCAATCTTTAGATATTTAAGTGTCTGCTTTGATCACTGCATTGAGTTCAAAACATAATGTCTAAAACTTAATGAAAACAAACTCACTACACGTTAGGTTAGTATAGCGGATATAACTATCACGAAACTAAACCAAAATTTACAAATATAAACTTACTTGGATGAACAGGAAGTTCAGTTGTATGGCTAGAATTATTTAAAAGGACATGAAAGTGGATCCAAATTTTTAACTCTATCACAAGTTTGTATGGATCTTTTACTAGAAAATGTATACTTCCTTTAGTTTGAATTATTTTTTTGGTCCATTTATATTATTTTAATAACATAAAAAATAAAACTAAAGAAATCAGGACTATTGAAATAGTTTAGCTTACTTAAAAAACTAAGAGTAAATAGCTTTGTTCATAAAACGAAATAAAAGATGAAAATGTCATTTTATTTGGACGTTATTATACTATTTTAAAAATTAGACGGAAGAAGTTACGCGTTTATAGTGATCAGAAAACCGAAAAAACTTATTCTTGAATTGGATACTTCATTTGAGCTGGTACATACGTATAGATTATTTTATATAACGCTTAAAATAACGCTGAGGAAAATATTTTTAGACCAGGCTACGATAGTGTAAATTACAGCCAATAAATCCATTTCGAGATATTTTGAACGGGTTGCTTCTTGCGTCTGTTTTACATATATCACGAACAGAAGGCGATTGATTTTTTTCTCCACATGATATATGATGAATATATAATGAATTTAGTAAATTAAGCACGTCTCATTCAAATATATGAGGTAGTGATATTTTGCCTAAATTCGTGCCAAGGGTTGTTTCGTAAATGAGTTCAACATACCAGAAACACCTCACATGTTTGGAGAGATGACCTGAGAAGGAGAATGTCCAACGTTTACGCTCTTCATTATTACGCAGGGCTGGCTCTGTGTTATATAATAACAATCTCAGAAATGTTTGGTGTTTTGTGAAGCCACACTATTAAAAAAAGACGTTTTTTTTTTTTTTTTTTTTTTTTAAGAAGTAATATTTACTTTCTCTTAAAACACAAAGTATGAACCAACTTTTTGTCTATTAACAAATAGTCTATTTGCAGCTACACTGTACTATATGACTTTTAATTTTTTTCAGTTGGCCTTCAATCAGAATTAGACTTTGGATTGCTCTATAATAGTTGTGTGCACGCTATAAATAATCCACCGTCACAATGAGGAATTGACTATCAAAAACGAAAGCAGTGATTCTCTTATGGACGTGTTCGTGTTATTCGGATTCTTAATGTTTATTTTAATATTTTTCAACTGTAAGTTTATCCCAGACCTAATCAATCGTCAATGAATTTCACCCAGCTTTACATTAAACTCTTACTCCAATTTTAACATCAATTTTCAAACAATTTAACGATATTGTCTGTTTGCATATAGGATGAATAAAGTATAAAGCGCATATTAGCGGACATTATTAATATTTATAGCTATAAAATACTATGGATTACAACTTACCCCCACTTATATTTTAATAAAAACCTTTCACAATTACTTTAAATCAGATAAGCTATTTAAACGTGTTTACTTTCAATAATAATGCATTTTTATTTAACTAAGATAATATTAGAATCACTTTTCAACATCTGGACAGCTCTCCTCAGCTGACAGTTATTGCCAGAATTAAAATGCAAGGAGTGTCTTCCTGAAGTAGGGACGTTGTTTTAACGATCCCAAGATTTTACGTTCCTTGTTGGCTAGGCTGGCTAAATACTAAAGCATGTTACAATGCGTTAGTATTGTACCTACAGATTAATGTGGTTTTGTGGCATTTCAATGTAGTAGAATACAATTTTTACTCTATGTTTATAAATGGCCATAAAGATTGTAAACACAGCCTGAAGTATTTCATGGATATTGTAATGTAAGGCACTCTCCCAAAATAAACATATATTTAAATTGTTAACAATTCTGTAAATACCAATGCATATTTATTGTACATACAAATATGTAGACTTTTAATTCTATACGTGTAGAGCTTATGTTTAAGACCAGAATGTTATGAGTAAACAGTCATCATTTTTGTTTTTAACTCGGTAATGTTATCTAACTATTATATTAATTGAGCTCATTGTTTTTAGAATCATATACGACTAACTTATTTTAGAACGATTCGTGTCAAATATATCCACACAATGTTTTAACAGCATATTATTAAAGTGTTTAATTTATCACTTAATTGTTTATTATGTATTGATTTTAATCGTGATAATGCATCCTCTGATATTGAAACCCATGGTTAATTTGACCTAGGAAACCATCAAACATCATGTACCTTAGTGAATGCCATATAAGTTACATTATTTATTTATTTTAATACAAAATCGTCAAAATAGCTTGCATTTTCTAAGTGAGGTTCACACACAAATGACTCGGCGATGCTATGGGAGCCTCACATACTTTAGCAAATGATTATGGTCGTGGGGTACGAATTCATTTACTTGGGTTCACCGCTTCTATTTTAGCTGATCCATTATACAGTGTGCCAACAATATATTGTTTAACAACATTTTATGGTCACGGTTACTAGACAAATAATATTCAGCATTTTAAAGAGTCAAGAAAACGGTCAAGAAAAAGCCATCGCAAATAAATATCAGCTGCTTGAAATTATGTTTTTTGAGATATTTTTCATTTTCAAAAGCAAAACTTCAATCGTATAAAAAAAAGGTTTTATTGGATAAACTTTCACGGATATTTTTTGTTTATGAATACAGTTTGGATATGTCATACATTGTAGAAAGATTTTTATGGTTGTAGTATTTTTCAATCAATATATTTTTATCGATGATAACGGAATGTGAATTCTTGTACCTGTGGTTTCAGTCTTACTGGTCAAACTGATAGTTTTTAATTCACAAAAATTTATATTTTTTAATATAGGTTAAATAAACGTTTAAAATAGTTCATCCATTAAATGGAAATATTACACATGGTACAAATCAATTTATATTTTTTCTTGTTACCAAGGCTGTTTTACTGAGTATACAGAGTATATTAAAGCTATGGTATTTAACCCAACTTGTTCTCAACACGATTCGTCACATACTCAGTGATATTTAACTAATGAAGCTTATCTTCTCAGTTCAACGTTAGTTAACACATCATCTCAATGCTAACATTTCCCTCAGCTCAGACGTGGATGTTAACATCCACATTCAATAGTAAAGTATCTCGTAAAAAAAGGTAAAGTTAAATTTTATTTTTAAATTTAATTTTCTTAAGCAAAATCAATATCATGCCTGTAAAATCAACTTAAGCGCTCTATTTCATAAAAAATGTTCGAGCAAAGATTCCGATTAATGAAATTACAAAATTTTAAATTATATCTAGCTTCACGTAAGCTATCAAAATCTGTCAATGATGATTCAAAATATAAATCAAAATATTTTTTTTATAGTTGCGAATAATTTATAACTTATAGTTGTGTATTAGGTCAGTAAATAAAACAACAAAAAAACACGAAATATGGAGTATAGATAACTACATACAATCTTATGCTTTTTAGTAACAACTTTATTTATTTGTTTACTTCTTCTCTCTCATTTACCTCTTTACATTATATCACGCTATAATAAAACGTGATGCGGGCTTTCGTCCAATATTTTTTATTTTATCTGATAAAAATTAATTATTTTCTTGTTTAGCGTGACGCATACCCGCATACTATGCAATATCTGTATCGTTCTGAAATAAGGTTATTGTTTATTTTTCCAAACAAACATAGATAGAGCTGAATGATTTGAAAATAACAAATGAGATGACATTTACCGCTGTTCGTCTGATTTAAATTACTAAATTAATGTAATATTAGGGATATATATCCGTATAAAGAGTATTAGAATACGTTCATATACGGGGTGTCCCAAATAAAAACAGGGGCAATTTTAATACGTTATTACTCAGCTGTTATAATAGCTAGAGAGTTCGTTGTTGTGGCAAATGAATGTTTATTATATGAGTGTTATTTGGTGTATTGTTACTATGGATCGTCAATGGTTGCCGCAACATCGTGCCTTTGCCATAGAGACTTTTTTCAAGAGTAATGTGTCTATCATTTCTACTCAACATTAGTTTTGTGTTCACTTCAATGTTGGCTGTAATGGTACATCCCCAAACCGAAAAAACTACTCAATTATGGGTAAGCTATGCCCTGAAAACTTCTTTTGTACTCAAAATTAAACCTCTGCAATTTAAAATTTAAATGAAATATTCTGCAAACGGATGGCTTAGGACACTCAGCACACTTGCGCGAACCATTTAAATGTTTTCCGGCGTTCGAACAGTCCGAGGTATCTCACTAGGTTTGATTTTGAGTGCAGAAACCGTGTTCTGGAAATTACTTACCCAACTTTGAATAGTTTTCCGGTATGGGGTTTCACCATTACGGCCAACGTTGAAGTGAAAACGAAATTGACGCTGAGTAAAAATTATAGACAAATTATTTTTCAAAAAAGTCTCTGGGACAAAGGTACGATGTTGCGGTAACCATTGATGATCCATTGTAACTATACTCTAAATGGCATCAAATAGACATTCATTCGCCTTATCAATGTACTCTCCAGACTTTATAACAGCTGAGTAATAACATTTCAAAATTGTCCCTGTTTTTTGAACCACCCTATATTTTAAATCTCAGTTTTACTGTAAGGTGAAGCAAAGAAAATACTTTCACGTAACTCAAACCTAAGGCAAGAAAATCCCTGTCAACAAACTTCTTGGCAACTAACTTTAAGGCTGCTTCACTTTTGATTCCAAAGAAAGAACTTATTACACTTGAAATTTACTACGGGCATTGATAACCACAGTTTTATATGTTTTTTTATTTGTAAAAAAAGATCATATCCAAATCAAAGGAAAGCCAAAGCAGGTAACGATTTAAATATTTTTATATAATCGTAATAATTTTTTATACATGAATTACAGTTTTCCTGGGACGTAACTTTTGATAGGATTGACGTAGAGATCTCTAAGTTGCTTCTTTCTTTATCTTTTTTCATGCCCTCACATTTGATATGGGCACTGCCCTCAAAAAGGTACTTTGTAATTTAAAAATTTTAAGTTAAGGGTGGGGGAGAAAGGGGTGAATTGGAACTTAAGATTAAATTCACAACAATAAATTGTGGCCCCTACGTCAATAGACGGTTCCCGCAAACTGCATATTTCTATCTATTGCAGTTTTTACATAATTTAAGAAGCAAGTTAAAACAAAAACCACATGTAACAACGCGGGTGTTATACCATATTGTAAATTCATTTATAAAAACCCATTTTTCTATTTTATTCATTAAATGAACCGCTACATATCCAGCTCAAAAGATATTACAAATAATCGGGAATTACTCATATTTTACTATAATAATTTTATGATTACGTTTACATCGTACTTTGTTTAAAACACATTTTTTTATAACGAGACTTAAAAGGTCACTCATAGTATCAAACTGTGTTCAAAACTTACTTTCCCTTCGAGGTGTTTCAGAGCGAGGGACGTAACTTGGACGTAACTCAAACTTCGCACGAGAAACTTTGTGTCAACTAACTTCTTAGCAACAAAGTTTGCATTTGCATCCCCTATACTATGCATAAGGGAGAGTTATTACTATAACCTAAATTATGATATGAAGACAGCCTATGCGTGTGTATCTAGTGTTCAAGTGGTGTTTAAATGTATAGACACTTTGATTTTGAAATAGAAACTCACTGCACTCATACAAGGCTGCAATACTCTTTTGTTGTAAAATTGTTTGATATTAGTCGGTCAACATTTTATTTTGGACTCTTCAATTTTTGTTTAGGCGAATTAATCATGGAAATATTACCAGCATGGTAAGACTGATGTAAAAATAATTTAATTTTGATAAACTTTCTTACAATCGTAGGTATAAACCAACGTTTATAGAAAGAGTTTGCGATTCAGCATGATCGAACAGTGGGCACGGGGCTTAGTGGGTGGTTGACAGAGTAGGTAACGGGGTTTCTAATCCCCCCCCCCCCTCTAAATGTTCATTAAAACATTTTTCAACATTGGAACGAATCGATGAGAACTTTTTCGTAGATGAACAAACAACTTATTTATAAAATCTGAAATGTTTAGGGCATAAATTAATATCTTTGCATGACAAAAAATTAATTTAACTAAAACAAAATTCTCAAGTATTATTGTTTTGTATTGATAATTTAAGCTTTTAACTTTCCACAAAAAATCTTATACACATATCAACCAAACTATATATATACAGTATATATAGTTTATCTAAAGTCTAAAGTGTAACGTTTATATTCTATATTCTAAAGTCTATAGTCTATAGTCTAAAGTCCAACGTTTATATTCTATATTCTAAAGTCTATAGTCTATAGTCTATAGTCTAAAGTCTAAAGTCTAAAGTCTATTGTCTATAGTCTGTAGTATTATTACTCTTTAGTATATCGTATACCGTCTGTGGTCTAAAGTCTTATATCTATAGTCTATAGTCTTAATCTATAAAATTTACTCTATAGTCTATAGTCTAAAGTCTAAAGTCTATAGTCTAAAGTCTATAGTCTAAAGCCTAAAGTCTATAGTCTAAAATCTAAAATATGTTTTCTATAGTCTATAGTCTATAATCTAAACTCCATAGTCTATAGTCAATAGTCAAAAGTTTATAGTCTATATTCTATAGTCTATAGTCTATAGTCTATAGTCTATAGTCTATAGTCTATAGTCTATAGTCTATAGTCTATAGTCTATAGTCTATAGTCTATAGTCTATAGTGTATGGTCTATGGTCTAAAGTCTAAAGTCTATATTGTATAGTCTATAGTTTATAGTCTATAGTCTAAAATCTGAAATATGTTTTCTATAGTCTATAGTTTATAGTCTATAGTCAAAATCTGAAATATGTTTTCTATAGTCTATAGTTTATAGTCTATAGTCAAAATCTGAAATATGTTTTCTATAGTGTATAGTTTATTAGTCTTTGGTATATAGTATACTGTCTATAGTCTATAGTATATAGTCTATAGTCTTGATTCTATAGTCTATAGTCTTTACTCAATAGTCTATAGTTTTTAGTCTACAGTCTTTGAAAGATAGTTAGAAGAAAATAGATACGTATCACTAATTAAACTTGCATCAGATAGGTTTTGGTTTTTAACTAAAAGACGAAAATCAAAATTGTTGAAAAACTCAATAATAATACCAGAACTTAGATTTTGGTGTTTTAAGACGTCATGGAAGTTAATTTTGTTTTTAAACGTTTTCATAAAAGTTTCAGAAGTTTTTTGTGAAAAGTTTCAGAATAGTCTAGTCTTTAATCTATAATCTATAATGTATAATCTATTTTATAATATATAATCTTTAATCTATAATCTACAATCTATAACCTATAATCCATAAATCTAGTTGGCAAACAGTTTAGTAATTATAAAATCGAAGTTGCTTAGTTGTTTAGTACCAACGAGTTTTACGTCACGAGTTTTTTTAAGACTATTTCTGACATTCCTGTGAATTCAAGACTAACAAAATGACATCAAAATACGCGATTGTCGAATTAAAAAACCCAAAACGTGTTTCATGTTAATAAGTTTTTTTTTAACATCTAAAGTATAAGATCGTTACATCATACAAAGTATTACAAACAGTACAAACGAATGTATAAAACTACAAATAATCCATTTTAAAATTAAGTAACGTTTGCATCAGGCAAAGGCCTTTACGACTTCTTGGTGGTTTACGTTTCTCACAGCTGGCGTACTAAACTGAAACAATCAAATTAACAACAAGCTGTGTTTGGCTTTCTAATAAATCCTTCATTAAATAATCAGTAATTGCTTGATACTATTCAGAATGTTTAAAAGTAATATATCCACATAAATACAACCTAAATCAACTACATTAATGTGTAATATATATACGAGACGCTTACAAAGACCATAAATTCTTAAGAACCTAAGGAAAGCGTGTATTGTCCTATTAAAGTGATTTAGAGATAACGGTACAATTTCCGTCCTGAACCTCATATGGTACAAAGCTTTAAATTATTACTTTTTATCTAATATTATTTTAAAGGAATCTTTTAAGTTTTTTATATACATTCAGAGGAAACATGTGGTAATATATATATTTGCAGTAGCCAACATATGTAACACATGATTATACAATTTTTCCCCTTTTCGGTATATAGGCATACTTCCTTTGTTGCCCCAATACACGTTTATGTTTACAGCAGAGTTCTGTTGTTGGTTAACGTTCTCTGACATCAAAAGTTATGTCCTGTTAATAAACAATTGTTCCTCCTCGTGCTGCCCTATTTATTGAGGAAATGCAATACAAAATCAAAAACCATGTGCATGATTCTTTTAACTTATCGAATAAATAAAACAAAACACTTAGCCTATGCACAATGCTCAAAATGACCTTTGCATTAAAAAGTTTAAAATGATAACATCGAAAAAGATCTTACAAGGATAAACCATAAATATTATACTTTCACGTTTCATAAAAACATTCTCTTTAGTCTCAGCTATAAATATTTTTTTTGCCTTGATATGTTAAATCCAAATATTCATGTTTAAAATTTTAACCGTGCATTCCCGCTCTATATCGGGAATGTTTTTTTGCGTACTGATCACACATGTGCCTCACACTTTATCACACTTTATCATACAGTGGTAAGAAATCAAAACTATTGCAGTTTCTGTATTAAAATACAACCTATTATAGATGTATTTGATAATTGATAATTGATAATTGATTGTAGTTAGGTAAGTGATCCATACAGAAAATTAAGTTTTAACACAACCATATTTCTGGAGTTAAGACATAAGTTAAGAATAATGTTGGTCCACAGCGAATTATAAAAGTTAACTGCATTTACTTGATCGTTAATTAAATCCTTTATAATGTTCTTATTTAAAAATGTGTAAAGATTTTGAAATCAATACACCTATAGAAATTAAAATATATATAAAGGGTGACAAAAAGTCTGGAAACGGCTTAATATCTTTTTAACTAAATCCGTTAGAAAAGTCAAACCTTCCACATCAACTTACATGTACAAAACTACTTTTTCCAAACATTTTCATATTTTTACCTCTACCAGGGGACGACCCACGAGGAATAGGTGCATAATCTTTAATGTAAGCGTAGGTTGATATGCACATTATTTTAAAGGTCTGGTCAAGTGGAGCCCATTGCCGGAAACCGCGTAAAAAAGATTCATCCGTTACAAAATGGCAGCATTTCAAAGTTCTTGCGGAATATACCTGCACAGGCCTTAGTAATGGTAAATATTCATAGTCAAAATTAGCCGGGAAATCTGAAACCCGGTTAAATTTGTTTTGAAGATTGAATAAACTTAGTCTATGAGCTATTTGACTTTAAAATACAATTTCAGCTCTCAAGATAATGTTTAATACGAGTATTTACCAATACTAAGGCCTGTAAAGGTATATTCCACAAGAACTTTGAACAGCCGCCATTTTTGTAACGGATGAACCTTTTGAGACGCGGTTTCTGGCAATGAACTCCACTTGACCAAAATGATGTGCATATCAACCTACGCTTACATTAAAGATTATGTACCTACTCCTCATGGGCCGTCCCCTGGTGAAGGTACAAAAATGGTAATGCTTGCAAAAAGTAGTAGTCATACATAAGTTGATGTGAAAGGTTTGAATTTGCTAACGAATTTAGTTAAATGATATCAAGTCGTTTCCAGACTTTTTTGTCACCCTGTATTACGTTGCAATTATATTGCAAAACTGGTAACACTGTAAGATACTATATATGCATAATAATTACTTTCCAGCTACATGAAATGTGATCTTATTGTATATCAAGGTGATAAAGAAAGGACAATCTGAAAACGGGGCTTGGAAAAATAAAGATTGGTTGAAAACCTAATAAACTAAAATTCTCTTATGCAACAAAGTATTAGTTAAATGTAAATATGACATATTATTTCATTTCATAGTTGCTCATGATGTTTGTTGCTAAAAGATTATTGGTAGAAAGTATTTGTCACCTTGTTTAAAACGTTTGTAGCATGTACGGTAGAAACCATTAACTTAAGATATTATTCCATAATAGGCATCTGGTTTACACAAACTTTTGTTAAAATATACTTATTTATACTATTATGTAAATCATGAAAAACTTTAAATGAAAATAGAAATGTGACAGGCTTTAGTGAGTTGAATTAATTTTAAATAAATGTAATATGAATTTTGCTTGCAAATAAAGTCATTTTTAAAATTTATTTTTAGGTAATAAAAATCAAGTTAATATTAGATAAAAACTTTCTATAACCGACCTTGAAATGTATGTTTTAAACAAATTTATCTATCGATAACATTATATTATAGAGTTAAAGCCGCAAATGAAATGACAATAAATACTTTCCACGATGAAAATAATTAAAACCTCCCACGCAGAGTGGGATACATTTTTAATACGCGGACTGCAGAAACATTCGTTTTGTTTTACAGCGTAATAACAACGGCAATAAAGCCGCAACGTCATAGCTAACCTGCTATAACGAATTTACATGCCTGATAAGCTCGGCGACTATACAACTATTTATTCAATTTCTGTAATAAATGCATTCTGACTCAGTACTTATTAAGATATAGTTCGTATAGCATAAATTAAATAATCACAAAATCTTAGTAGAAATGAAAGAAAATAGTGATTATAAAAGGGAAGCAAGCTGGTCCAGTGGTTAGGGCGCGGGACTTCTGTCTAAGAGGTTCCAAGTTCAAATCCCGCCAAATCACCAATGGATTTTATCTAAGTGATACTGCCGAAACTCTAGGTCTAGTCTGAAGTAATGTAAAAAACTATCCCGGGCTCGTGCCTAGTGTCCTAGAACAAAACAAAGTAATAATAAACCACTTAGTGAACTAATTAATATATATAACGTAAGAACGTCAGGTTCTTGATATTCATTAACCTCTACGAGTAAGAAAGATGAGCTTTGAGCCATTTATTTAATCAAATATAAATAGTTGACTTTATGATGACGAAACTAAATAAGGTAGTTTCGTTTAAACTATGTAAATGATTTGTGACCTTAAAATTAATACTTGACTAAAAAGCTATATATATTCCGTTGTTCTTTATTAAAGCACAGAGATTTTCCTTTTTTATATATTTAATTTTAATGTAAAAAGGCAATATCATTATTAACCGAATTATAGAGATAGATATTCTGTTGTGCTTTATTAAAATACAGAGATTTTCGTATTTTCTATAATTAATTTTAACATAAAAAGAGCAATATTATTAAATGTACTCACAGAGTATAGCGAGTTATATCAAGTGATATCACTAAAGGTAAGGAATGGGTTTTATATAAAACCGGAAGCCCTGCTTATCTTTGATTGAATGTATTGCTCTGCTTCCGAGTTATTCTTCATCTCCCAGGATACCTGTGATATTGCTGTTTCAATTTCAAAATATTTGGCCATTCCATGACCGTTTTATAAGTTAGTTTATATTTCAAGTGTTTGTAAGCTTAATTATTGTGTTACCCAACTCTTATACTAATGAGTATTAGTAAATCCAGATGGTTGTATTTCTGAGAGTTACTAAATTTATTTGCACTGTGTCTTACACTATATTTTTGATAGAAAAAAAAAAAAAAAAAAAAAAAAACTATAAGTTTTGATTCTAAATAAATAAGATCAATGAAATCCAATAATAATCTTCAAGAAAATCCCCCAAGATTTAATTTGGTCATTTGGTTATTTGCGTACGCAAAAGCAAATAAATTATTTCAAAAATAAATATCTTTAAAGCATCTTCAAACGTAAAATACTTTTGGGATATAATTAACTAAACCATCATATCTGGCCCTATCTATACAATTCGTAAAATAAAATAAAATTCTCTTACAAACGAAAGAAACATAATGATTAATGAAACATAAGACTCAATTAATTATGAACTAATTAGGTTATCTGAGATAATCTAAGTAGACTATCTATCTATCTATCTATCTATACTATTATAAAGAAGAGGTGGTGTCTGTGTGTGTGTTTGTATGAGCTAATCTCAAAAACTACTGGTCGGATCGGGCTGAAATTTGGCATGATGATAGCTCACATTCCCGATTAACATATAGGCATATTTTTATCCCAAAAATCCTTCGGGGCTCCGCCCCAGTGGCTCTGGAGTTTCCCATGTTAACCTTATGAGAAATGGAATTAATGAATCTTAACAGCTGTTTCAATTAAACAAGTTGGTTCTGTTCTATGATGTTCAATAGCATTAAAAGTTACAAGGATTACCAACAGGGTGCAGCACTAGCACTATTATTTCTTTTACATTTATGACAACAGCAAAAGGTGAGTGAGCGTAGCGAACGAACTTCAACCTGGAGGCGAGTGAGCGTAGCGAACGAGCTAACCTGAAGGCAAGTGAGCGTAGCGAACGAGCTAACCTGAAGGAAAGTGAGCGCAGCGAACGAGCTCCAACCTAAAGGTGAGTGAGCGTAGCGAACGAACTTCAAAAAGAACCGAAATTTCTTAAACCATGACTGCTCACTCATAACTCATAACTCATAACTGCTATAAGCATTTGATACTTATATGCCAACCCCGTACGAAGGACGGGTACTCTGCTAGTATCAGATAATTTCAAGGTGGTACGGCTCCTTATGAATTGGCCGCAGTCGATAAGTTTTCCCATTCTTTGTGATAAGACCATAAAATCACCAATTGGAGAGGCCTTGATATTAAAGGCTTTAGAGTTTTATATATTCATAATGACGTTGGTTGTGAAAAGTCACTATTATTACAGTAGGACTTCTGGTCACTTTTTGGCAAGGACATTTTATTATCAACACTTATATTAGTATCATAGACTTTAAGTTGTAATATTTAACATAGTCCGTGATTTGTACTGTGTTTTATAACACAAAAGGATTATCCATATATCTAATTCCGTAAGCCCAAAATTTTACAATGAAATTGTGAGCGAACGGGAGGCCGTAGAGAGCTGGGAGAGGTCTCATTTTAAAGGTCCGGGCATGAAATTTTGGGGGAACATTTTTCTTAATTATGAAAATTTATTATTTGAAAATCCTGTGATTACCCATGGTCAACTTTATGTTGCGTTCAGCCGGGTAAAGCGGCCAGATGATGTTAAAATAGTAATAGAACCAAATAATGACCAAGGAATCGACCAAAATGGATACTATACATGCAAAAAATGTTGTTTTCAGAGAGAATTGTCTTAATAATAGTATCCGATTTTCGTATTACGATTGTATTGTTATTATGCCATCTCCCAAACAGTGATATTGATGTAAAAAGTAATGTGTATATTACGCAATGCTTGCTAAGGTAGATTTACTCAAGTTGCGTAAAGTACTTTACCTTCGAGATTTTTTTTTAAATTACTAACAATCACTACTAACTCAGTGGTAATATTTTTGTTTATTGCTTATCATTGCCACTAAAAGTGATGCAACGAATCATTGTACCAAACTTAACCAAACACTTATTGCACCACCCATTAAATTATTCCTAAGAGTTGATTAGTTGAACTTTGAGCAATACAATTTTACTCATTTTCTCCCAATCATTTGTAAATTATTTGATGAGGCCTAGTTGGCCCGTTACTCGTATTGTTAAGTAAAACAATGTTGTCAATTCTAATAACTGAACTGAAACGGCTAGGTTGAAAAACGGTCCTAAAATGTATTAAGTTGGTATATGTATAATAATGCTCACCAATAATTATTTTCTTACCATCAATACATTACGATATTTTTCACCAAACGTAATATTATTGTAATACACTTAATATAAACTTTATGGAGAATAAAACAAAATTAGAAGGCTGCAGGTACATTTATTAACCTTTACGGAATAATAAACCAGGCCATAAAGCTGTCATGTGTTATGACACATTGTTCTCCGCAAAAATGCTCGTAAAGTAAAATAATATCTTTACCTCTGTAAGAAATGTTTGTTTCAAAACACTTAATTGAAGATTTGTTAGTATTAGAGTATGTATGAGTGGTCTTTGGAAATTCTGTGTTTGAAAATGATAAAAAAACGGTTCTGAGACTAATGTCTTTGTTTTTTTCTACAGGATGGCCAAAAAGTCCCTTTACACTAAAGGTAAATCTATTTTAATCAGAAATGTATTGTTGTCTACCTCAAGTAAACATAATTTTTAGTCCAAAATGCTCGCTAATGTTAAACAATAATTTTACTTCCGAATGATATGTTTGCTGTTAATAACATTAACAAGGATGTGTTAATATTGTGTCTTTGATAAATCTGTGTTCAAAAATATAAAAGTAACACACACAACACTGAGAATTTGCATGTCTTTGGTTCTTGTTGTGTATTCTTACTATTTATTAACGTCAAAGATTGTAACTTATCCTCCATTTTCTGGCCAATACTTTTATCTTTGTGATCATTGGTTAAATATCCGTATTATAACCACACTTATCACTTATCACTTATCACACACTTATTCGATAAAGCGAATAGCCACCCTTCAGAATGGTTTTGCAAACAAATAATGTTGTGGGTTTTCAAGGGCCATTTTCTACCAAAATGTATACAGTTTTTCATTTTAATAACAAGGTTAACAATTTAGTTACAAATTGAAGTAATACGGATTTACAACTGTAAAAATTGTTTTACAAGATTAATTATTGATTTCAAGTTTAATATGAATCTTTCGGTTTGCTTCAATGTTTAAAGAAACGTTTTAAAGCACGTTAAAATAAAACTCTTTTCAAAACAGCTAAAAGTTCCCTAAAGGAGAGGCTTATTGGTCTAGAGTCGGGACCACGTAAGTTTGCAGTTGGTGGCAGCCAATCACAAGACAAGGCTAGTGCAACGTTGCCACATCGCTCTAATAAAATATACTAAGCAATATATTTTTTTTAATCAGGTGGTATTATTAGATTTGGCAATACCGCACGGTTCTCATTGGTTCATTCAAACCCAAATGGTAAATAGGCTCCTCCCTCAACTGCAAACTTATTGGTCCCGACTCTAATTTCTTTTCTTCTCAAAGTACGACCTTACATTAAGCTAGTACACAAACCAAAACCACATTAACAAGAATTTGTTTATATTTTGTAAATATAAACGTTTGGAATTATAAATATAATTTGAATTAATAACAACTTTAAAGGGTTGTAACGCCATACCACTCTCCTAGGTTTGAAAAACACAGTTTAAAATTATAACATGGTTGTAGAACAACAACTAATTACATGTTTTGAATGTGTTTTAACAGGTTACTCTGAATAACGATGCATTTTTATTGCTATTTTTATTGCTCTGTAAATTGAACAAACGTCCCAACTGTTAACATTAAGTTTATTTCTATTAGCACACTATATTTAAATTCTATTACTGTTTTTATCCGTTTAAATTATTCTGAACACTATCTGTAAGGCTAGATGAAAACTAATTATGGTTGCGTTTTAAGACAACGATCCTTGGAATGTTTAGTTTTAGCTATATAGAGGCTGACGTCAAGCAACGAATAATGCTTTATAGTTTTGACTTTTATGGTGTTATCTTATTTATGAATTTTTAAAAATACTTTCAGATACATATTCGATTTTTTTTTACCTGAATACACGTTAGGCCATTTCCTCACCGAAAAATACAAATTTCGTTATTAAGTGCGATACTTTGTTTTCAAGAGTAAATAAGTAAGAATAAAAATAACGATTTTTAGTAGTATCCAAAAACCTTGTCCCTAAGGAGTGCTCTACGATCGAACTTAAACTATCCTCCAGGAGTCAATAGTCGATTGAAGCTTCCACCAACAACTCTGTGCATATTCAATTTTATATTCCAGTCTTTAAGAATGTAGTTTTATTTTTAGGTTACGCACTGGCAACATTCAGAGTTAAAAAGTAACAGGATATTTGTGTTTCATTTGAGAATTGTCTTAGGTTTAATAACGGGTTTTTCTAGTTTAACTCATCTAAAAGATGTTTTAATATTAGATATTTAATTGACTGCATTGATCACTGCATTGAGTTCAAAACATATTACCCATGTTCTAAAGTTCATTTCAAACAGGTAAATGTCTAAAACTTAATGAAAACAAACTCACTACACGTTAGGTTAGTATAGCGGATATAACTATTACGAAACTAAACCAAAATTTTCAAATATAAACTTACTTCAATGAACAGGAAGTTCAGTTGTATGGCTAGAATTATTTAAAATGACATGAAAGTGGATCCAAGCTTTTAGATCTATCACAAGTTTGTATGAATATTTCAATAGAAAATGTACAATAACTCAATAACTCAATAACTCATTTATTTAACCAAAAATAACAATTACATGCATTGGTCATGTCATTTAGCAAAACATACAGTTTCTTGACTTAAATAAGAAATAATAACTGTTCTTTTTTTTTACACTAAGGATACCTATGATCAAACAAGTTTGATAGTTTATTTTAGCCGTCAGCCAGGAACTTACGGACGCTGTAATAAGCTTTTTTTAAAAGAAAAGATTTTAGGGTTTTTTTAAATTTCAGATGGTTTGATACTGCTTTGAGGTGAGAGGGAAGATGGTTGAACATTTTTATTGCATTATATCGGAGATGGTTTTGAAAGAAGGAAGTGTGGTGTCTAGGAACTGGGAGGGTATTTGTGGATCTCAAACTATAATGATGGTCTGTTGGAGAGTTAAACTTGCCAGTGTTTTGGTGCAGGAAGGATAATGTCTTGTAGATGTAGAGACATGGGAACGTTAATATTTCGGATGATAGAAAAACTGGTTTACAAGTCTGACGTCTATTCATTGAAAAGATGGCTCTGATTGCCCTCTTTTGAAGGCGGAATAAAAATAGAGTTCTTTTGTTCTCACACCCCCAGATAGGCAAGGCGTACACGAGATGAGGGAAGATGAGACCGTAATAAGCAGAAAGAAGGACATCGGGCTTAGATAGCTTTGCAAGGGTGCGGATGGCAAATATCCCTGAACTTACCCTATTGATGACGTATTGAATGTGGTCATGGAAATTAATCTTCTCATCTAAGATCAGCCCAAGAAACGGTGTCTTCTCTATTGGGTGTACTGGAACTTCATCCAAGTGAAAACTAAAATACTTAGAAGATCGATCAGAGATATGAAAATTGAGAAGTTGAGTCTTTTGAGAGTTTATCGAAAGCAGATTATTCTCAAACCACTGAACTAGCTTGTTGGCTTCAGAGAAGGTCAATTGCTCAAGAGTCTCTACATCAGGGCTGGACAAGGAAAGAGATGTATCGTCGGCATAAAGAATGGTCCTGGCCGATTCAACACCCAAGGGAAGGTCGTTAATGAACAGGAGAAAAAGTGTAGGGCCTAAGATGGAGCCCTGGGGCACACCTCTCGAGACAGGGAGCTCAGGTGAATTGAATTTCCGCAGAAATCCATGCTCATCGACTGACGATACCCGTACACACTGCCTCCGGTCCCTCAGGTATGACCTGAACCATTCTAACGCCAAACCTCTTATCCCATAGTTATGTAATTTTTCTATTAGAAGGTCATGATTAACAGAGTCAAAAGCTCTACTCAAGTCAAAAAGCAGTCCCGTGGAACAGTTTCCTTTATCAAGAGAGCAGACTATGTCATCAATGAGGGCAAACATTGCACTCGTCGTAGATCTATCTTTCACAAATCCGTGTTGGTTTTCACATATTATATTATGTTGTTTTAAAAAATTTGTCAAACGAATTGAAACAATCTTTTCAAAAATCTTCGAGATAGCAGTCAAAATGGATATAGGCCGATAGTTATTGAGGTCTTTTTCATCACCCTTTTTATGTACTGGTCTGACTATCGAAAGTTTTAAGGCATCTGGAAAACAACCCGAGACAAAAGAGAAATTAATCAGGTGGCTAATTGGTCCAGCTAGTAGATCTGACATACTCTTTAAGATTTGTACTGAAATTTCATCTGAACCAGCAGAATTTTTGTTTTTCAGAGAGGCAATGACTTCTTTTACTTCTTCCTTTGATGTTGGATGGAGGAAGAGTGAGCCTTTAGGTCGTCCTACCAATGCCACGCTTGTTTTCAATCCATTCTCTGAGTTATTAACATTGTCTTTGACAAAATTATCATTGAATCTGGAGGCAATGTGCAAGGGATCGTAAGTCGGCTCACCGTTATCATCTCTGATACACATTTCTTTAAAATCGTTTGATTTCTTTGGTCTTCTGCTATTGATGATTTGCCAGATTTCTTTCGCTTTGTTATCAGACGACTGAATTCTTTTAAATATCTCATTGGACCTCTCTTCTTTAATGACTGCACGGTATTTATATTTTAGTCGCTTATAATATTCCCGCATAAAGTGGGTGGACTCCAAGTCTTTTGTTTTCAAGTAGAGATCATTCAGTTCAGTCTTAAGCTGTAAAGCTTGTGGACTAAGAGTTATCTTCTGTACTTTCCTCTGTTTAGTCTTTTTTATGGTCTTAGGAAAAGATAAGTCAAGATAGTATTTTAACTTATCAATGAACGTGTTGTATTTTAGATTCATTTCGTCAGAATTAAAGACATCAAGCCATTTCTCATAGGTCAGATAATATCTAAATACATTCAAATTAGCATCGTCAATCTTTCTAACTTCCTTAGACTTTATACGGTTATGGGTGGCAGGAATAGTTTCCACTATTATCGACGTAGCGTGGTGGTCTGATAATCCAGTTACTGTGACTGAACCTTTATCATTTCGTTCATTTGTGAAGATTGGATCTATAAGAGATTTAGAACCCTTAAACTCCCTTGTAAAAGATGTTATCACATTGTAAAGGTTAAAAGTTGACATCAGTGACACAAAACGTTGACTTATAAAATTGTTTTTGGAAAGGTCAATATTGAAATCTCCCAAAACAACAGTTGAGCTGTGTTTATGAACATATTGATTTAGACAAGCTGAAATCGTGTCAAAAAACTTGTCATACTCTTTGTTAGGTGGTCTATAACCTGCAATAATTAGCATTTTCCCATTGTTTTCTAAGTTCAGTGACACTGCGACCAACTCACATACTCCCTCCATCACCTCACAATCAAGTTGTTGACATTTTATTTCGGGTCTGCTCCAGATGCCAACTCCACCCCACTTCTTAGTAGATCTACAAAATGCAGCTCGACACTCGTAGTTTTCCAAGCGAAGGTTCTGTAGGTGATTTTCTTTAAGTAAATGTTCAGAAAAACATATAAAGTCAGGTTTCTCTTCATCTAGAAAGATTTCAGTCTCGTTAAGTTTCTTAAAAAGACCTCTAACATTTTGGTGAGCCAACTTTAGAGATTTCTGCTGTGCCCTAACACCCTCCCGAGATAATGTGACCAAGGGACTCCGCGAGGTTTCAGGGCAGCTCCTAAAAAATTCTTATTGAGGAAGGTGCGGGTATGATAAGTCTCTCTGTTAGGTGTAGAGGGGATAATTTTTGGTAAAGGTGTTCTGGTGAACTTTGAAGTTCGAGCAGTAGGCTTAGGAACTATGCTTGTGTCTGTTATGGATGGGTGGGAAACATTTATAGCTGGTGCAGGAGGCTCAAGAACATTTGTGGTTGCCTGGAATGAGGGAAGAAAGGATCCACATATGGTGTGGTAAAGAAGGTTAGAGAGATGGAATTTTCCCCCACGGTTAAGGTGCAATCCATGTCGGGTGTGGTTTTTTCGATATAAGGTTTCTAAACAAAGGAAGGACACATTTTTGTGCTGGGCAGCAAGATGTCTAAGGCTAAGGTTGACTCTGGAAACTTCTGGATTAAGGGAAGGGGAGTCATGCCTAAGAGGGAGTCCAACTAAGATCACTCTCACGCCATGTAACGAACTCAGAAAAACATCTAGCTCAGCTGTGAAGTTTATACAGCGTCCGTTTACAATATTGTTTGTACCACCCATCAATATTAAAATGTCGTCATTACTCAATTTAGTAACTACAGTTTTTGCTCTAATTAAAATATCGTCGTACTTAGCATTGGGTTTTACTGAGTCAGATACAACTAAGCTACCCTTCGCTCTGGTTTCTAGCAAACTAGAAATATATCTACCATGACTGTCACTGACTAACTGTACACACCTTTTCTTACTAACACTTATGCTAGAATTAGATTGAGTGACTTCATTGGATGGATTAATGGATTCGGACACAAGGCAGCAACTTCCATGGTTGATAGGAACAACAACTTTATCCTTTACTTTTTGAGAGGATTCTTTAGGTTTGGATGTTAACTCAACAGGTTTGCCAGGATTAGATGGAGAATCGTCAGGTGGGGACAAAGACTCAAGTGCTGAAAATCTATTCCCTAGAGATATGTCAATGTCTAGAGATTTTGGTAGAATACTACCTTTGGTTTTAGTTTTCATATTCGTTTTCTCTTTGACAACTTCCCAGTCCTTACTATCAACTTTTCTAAGACTAACTTTAAGGCTAGGAGGTTTCTCTTTCTCACAGATCACAGGCTGACTGGCGGCTATTACAGTTAAAGAAGTTAGATTTGAGGTAACCTGAGTATCATACAAAGATGCATTGTCCCCAGAACTTTCAGCACAAAAAAACTGGTTGTACCAGCTCAAGAAATTAGAGTAGTAATTTGAACAATAACCAAACAGTATGACCTTGGCATTCAAGATCACATTTAAGCCACACTCAAAGTTGTTGTTTTGTCTTTGACACAGTACTGAATGGAAATTATTTCTACTTATGCCTAATTTGTCAGACAAGAGTAAAGCATGGTTCCTTTAATTTGAATTATTTGTTTTGGTCCATTTGTATTATTTTAATAACATAACAAAATAAAACTAAAGAAATCAGGACTATTGAAGTTCACTTTAATAGTTTAGCTTACTAAAAAAACTAAGTGTAAATAGCTTTGTTCATAAAACGAAATAAAAGATGAAAATGTCATTTTATTTGAACGTTATTATACTACTTTAAAAGCTAATACGGAAGAGGTAAGGTATATAGTGATCAGATAAACGAAAAAGCTTCTTCTTGAATTGGATACTTCATTTGAGTTGGTACATATGTATAGATTGTTTTATATAACACTTAAAATAACGCTGAGAAAAATATTTTTGGACCAGGCTAAGATAGTGTAAATGACAGCCAATAAATCCATTTCAAGATATTTTGAACGGGTTGCTTCTTTCGCCTGTTTTACATATATCACGAACAGAAGGCTATTGTTTTTTTTTTCTCCACAATGAATGGAAATAATTACAATAATTTTGATCGTGTGTACGTATTGCTTTTTTTTATTTTATATACGATTTAAAATCTAAAGTTAACTATGTATTGCAACAATTATTGTAATATAAGGTTTAAATTTGTTTGATGATGTCATTTATTCATGTAAATCTTTGACGTCATTATCCCCGTAAAAAACCTTTATACGATTATGAAATCTGTTGTTGATTACTGATGAATTTAGTAAATTAAGAACGTCTCATTCAAATATATGAGCTAGTGATATTGTGCCTAAATTCGTGCTAAGGGTTGTTTCATAAATGAGTTCAACATACCAGAAACACCTCACATGTTTGGAGGGATGACCTGAGAAGGAGAATGTCCAACGTTTATGCTCTTCATTATTACGCAGTCCTAGCTCTGTGTTATATAATAACAATCTCAGAAATGTTTGGTGTTTGTGAAGCCAAATTCTTAAAAAAATAACGCGTATAGATTTTTTTAAATGTAGATATATTTTACCTGTTGAAAAAACATACTTTTACCACGTTTTCAGACATTTATCACTTTTTTTTGTAAAAAGTAATATTTACTTCCTCTTAAAACTCAAAATAGAAACAGACTTTTGTCTCTATTAAAAAATTGTCTATTTGTAGCTACAGCGTGTGACTTTTAAATTTGTTCAATTGTCCTTCAACTAGAATTAGACTTGGAATTACTGTTTAATAGTTGCGTATACGCTATAAATAATCTAAGGTCATATTTAGGAATTAATTATTAAAAACGAAAGCAGTGATTCTCTTATGAACGTGTCATGTGTTATTCGGAATCTTAATGTTTGTTTTAACTTAACTCCAATAATATTAATAAAACACTTTTCAAAATTACTTTAAATCAGATATGTTATTCAAACGGATTTTCTTTCAATAATGATGTATTTTTAACCAAGATAATATTAAAATAACTTTTCAACATCTGGACAGCTCTCCTCAGCTGACAGTTATTGCCAGAATTAAAATGCAAGGAGCGTCTTCCTGAGGTGGGGACGTTGTTTTAACGATCCTAAGATTTTACGTTCCTTGCTGGCTAGGCTGGCTAAATACTAAAGCATATTACAATGCGTTAGTTGCTAGGTATTGTACCTACAGGTAAATAAGGCTTTGTGGCATTTCAATGTAGTAGAATACGATTTTTACGCTATGTTTATAAATGGCCATAAACATTATCGGTAATAGCCGATACATGCAGTATGTCATTGATATTGTATTGTAAGGCACTCACCTAAAATAAACACACATTTGAATTGTCAACAATTTAGTAAATACCAACGCATATCTATTGCACATAAAAATATGTTGACTTTTAATTCTATACGTATAGAGCTTAGGTATAAGACAAGAATGTTATGAGTAAACATTCATCATACTTGTTTATTACTTGGTAAAGTTATCTTTTATATTAATTGAGCTCATTGTTTTTAGAATTATATACGACTAACTTATTTTAGAATTTTTCGTGTCAAATTTATCCACAGAACATTTTAACAGCATATTATTAAAGTTTTTAATCTATCACATAAGTGTTTATTAGGTATTTTTTTTAATAACGTGATAATAAATCTCTAATATTGAAAACCGTGGTCGTTTTGAGCTAGGAAACCATCAAACATCATGTACCTTAGAGAATTCTATTTGAGTTACATTATTTATTAGTTTTAATTTAAAAAATCTTCAAAATAGCTTGCATTTTCCACGTAAATGACTCGGAGATGCTATGGGAGCCTCACATACCTTGGTAAATGACCATGGTCGTAGGGTACGAATTCATTTACTTGGGTTCACCGCTTCTATTTTAGCCGATACATTATACGGTGTGCCAAAATTATTGTTGAACAACATTTTATAGTCACGGTTACTAGAGAAATAATATTCTGCATTTTATAGATTCAAGGAATGGGGAATGAATTATTTAAACAGTATAAACGGCTTTTATTAATAAAATATAAACTATTAAGATTACCAAAAGTGATACACAAACATATTGTTTGCCAGAGTTAAGTGGTTTTAATTTAATTTCACGTCCTTTATTTAAATAGCATCTCTTTAAATGCATGAAAGCTTTAATACTTTAATTTAATTATGTAAAGAGCAATGAATAAGTCTTTAAGGTCATATAATATCTCTGATCATATGTATTTATACTTACTCTCCACTTACGTGATATTCAGGCTTTACATAAATTCGTTCCATATTCAATCCGTGATTAATAATATTATACATTATTCCGTACTTAAAACCTTTTAAAATATTTAACACAGGAAAAATCCGTCAATTTATAATATTTCAAGGCTTACCTATTACAAATAGAACGACGATAACCTGGTTCAAAATATGTTTTTTTTTAGAGATTGTTTCATTTTCAAATGCAAAACTTCGATCGTATTAAAAATATATGTTTTAGTGGATTTGGTTTCACGAATAATATTTGTTGCTGAAAATTGTATTTATATGTCATACATTGTAGAAAGATTGTCATAATTGTTGTATTTTTGCAATCAATATATATATTTTAATTATAACGGTATGTCTATTCTTTTACCTGTGGTTTAAAGTCTTACTGGTCAAATTGATAGTTTTTGATTCACAACATTTTTTTTTTTTTTTATAGAAGTTAAATAAATGCAAAAAATATTTCATCCATTAAAATGAAAATATAATGCATGGTACAAATCAATTTGTATTTTTTCTTGTTACCAACGCATTTAATTTGTCTAAAGAGTATATTCAACCTAGGTTATTTAACTCAACTTGTTCTCGACACGATTCGTCTTGTACTCAGTGATATTTAACTAATGAAGCTTATCTTCTCAGTTCAACGTTAGTTAACACATCATCTCAATGCTATCATCTTCCTCAGCTCTGACGTGGATTTTCACATCCACATTCCACATTCAATAAAATTAAACATTATCTCGTTAAAAGGGTGAGGTTAATTTTATTTTTAAATTAAAATTTTTCTAAGCGAAATCAATATTATGCCTGTAAAATTAACTTGAGTTCTCCATTTCATAAAAAAACGTTCATGCAAAAAATTTCGATTAATGAAACTACAAAATTTCAAATTATATATAGCTTCTCATGAGCAATAAAAATCTGTCATTGATGATTCAAAATATGAGTAAATTAAATGTTTACAGGTGAAAATAAATTATGACCTAGGGTTTTTATATTAGGTCAGTAAAAGAAACAAAAATGATTTTTAGTAACAACTTTATTTATTTGTTTATTCTTCTCCCTCATTTTCCTCTTTTCGTTATATCACGCTTTAATAAAACGTGATGCGGGCTTTCTTCCAATTTTTATCTGATAAATATTAATTATTATTATATATCTGTATCGTTCTGAAATAGATAAAGGCTATTGTTATATTTTTTTCCAAACAAACATAGGTAGAGGAATATAGAATTGTTCGTCTGCTGTAAATTACTAAATTAATATAATATTAAGGGTATTTATCCGTATAAAGAGTACTAGAATAAGTTCATATATTTTAATATAACTTTTACTTTAAGGTAAAGCAAAGAAAATACTTTCACGTAACTCAAACCTAAGGCAAGAAAATCCTTGTCAACAAACTTCTTGGCAACTCACTTTAAGGCTGCTTCACTTTTGATTCCAAAGAAAGAACTTATTACACTTTAATTTTACTACGAGCATTGATAACCACAGTTTTATATGCTTTTGTTGTTTGTGAAAAAACGATCGTATCCAAATCCAAGGAAAGCCAAAGCAGCTAATGATTTAATGTTTTTTTATAAAAAGGTAATAATTTTTTATACAAGAATTACAGTTTCCCTGGGACGTAACTTTTGATAGGATTGACGTAGAGATCTCTAAGTTGTACTTTTCTTTTTTTTTCATGCAATCACATTTTATATGGGTACTGCCTTAAAAAAGGTACTTTGTACTTTAAACATTTTAAGTTAAGGGTGGGGGAGAAAGGGGTGAATGGGAAATTCAGATTAAATTCACAACAGTAAATTGTGGCCCCTGGGTCAAAAGACGATTCCCGCAAACTGCATATTTCTATCTATTGCAGTTTTTATATAAGTTAAGAAGCAAGTTAAAACAAAAACCACGTGTAACAACGCGGGTGTTATACAATATTGTAAATTCATTCATAAAAAGCCCAATTTTCTATTTTATTCATTAAATGAACCGCTACGTATCCAGCTCAAAAGGTATTACAAATAATCGGTAATTACTCATATTTTACTATCATAATTTTATGATTACGTTTACATTGTACTTTGTTTAAAACAAATTTTTTATAACGCGACTTAAAAGGTCACTCATAGTATCAAACTGTGGTCAAAACTTACTTTCCCTCCGAGGTGTTTCAGAGCGAGGGACGTAACTTGGACGTAACTCAAACTTCGCACGAGAAACTTTGTGTCAACTAACTTCTTAGCAAAAAAGTTTGGATTTGCATCCCCTATACTATGCATAAGGGAGAGTTATTACTATAACCAAAATTATGATATGAAGACTGCTTATGCGTGTGTATCTAGTGTTCAAGTGGTGTTTAATAGACACTTTGGTTTTGAAATAGAAACTCACTGCACTCATACAAGGCTGCAATACTCTTTTGTTGTAAATTTGTTTGATATTAGTCGGTCAACATTTTATTTTGGACTCTACACTCTAATTCTATAGTCTATAGTATATAGTCAACATTCTTAAGTCTAACGTCTATAGTCTATAGTCTATGGTCTAAAGTCTATAGTCTATAGTCTATGGTCTAAAGTCTATAGTCTATAGTCTATAGTCTATAGTCTATATTCTATGGTCTATAGTCTATAGTCTATAGTCTATAGTCTATAGTCTATAGTCTATAGTCTATAGTCTATAGTCTATAGTCTATAGTCTATAGTGTATAGTGTATAGTCTATAGTCTATAGTCTATAGTCTATAGTCTATAGTCTATAGTCTATAGTCTATAGTCTATAGTCTAGAGTCTAGAGTCTAGAGTCTATAGTCTATAGTCAATAGTATATAGTCTATAGTCTATTGTCTAAATTCTATAACCTAAAAAATTACTGTATAGTCTATAGTCTTTACTCTATAGTCTATAGTTTTTACTCAATCATCTATAGTCTATAGTCTGTAGTTTTATTAGTCTTTAGTATATAGTCTACTGTCTATAGTCTATGGTCTATAGTCTATAATCTATAGTCTAT
The DNA here is from genome assembly GCF_028750875.1 of Macrosteles quadrilineatus. Classification (NCBI taxonomy): domain Eukaryota; kingdom Metazoa; phylum Arthropoda; class Insecta; order Hemiptera; family Cicadellidae; genus Macrosteles; species Macrosteles quadrilineatus. The sequence continues at coordinate 200,239,561 of NW_026542595.1, forward strand.
AGTCTATAGTCTAAAATCTAAAATATGTTTTCTATAGTCTACAGTCTATAGTCTATAGTCTATAGTCTATAGTTTATAGTCTATAGTCAATAGTCTAAAATCTAAAATATGTTTTCTATTGTCTACAGTCTATAGTCTATAGTATATAGTCTATAGTCTATTGTCTAAATTCTATAATCTAAAAATTTACTGTATAGTCTATAGTCTTGATTCTATAGTCTATAGTTTTTACTCAATCATCTATAGTCCATAGTCTGTAGTTTTATTAGTCTTTAGTATATAGTCTACTGTCTATAGTCTATAGTCTAAAATCCAAAATATGTTTTCTATAGTCTACAGTCTATAGTCTATAGTCTATAGTCTATAGTCTATAGTCTATAGTCTATAGTCTATAGTCTATAGTCTATAGTCTAGAGTCTATAGTCTATAGTCTATAGTCAATAGTATATAGTCTATAGTCTATTGTCTAAATTCTATAATCTAAAAATTTACTGTATAGTCTATAGTCTTGACTCTATAGTCTATAGTTTTTACTCAATCGTCTATAGTCTATAGTCTGTAGTTTTATTAGTCTTTAGTATTTAGTCTACTGTCTATAGTCTATAGCTTATAGTCTTTACTCTAAATTCTATAGTCTTTAGTCTACAGTCGTTGAAAGATAGATAGAAGAAAATAGATACGTATCCCAATCATTCTTGAAGATGAGTTAAAACTGCATCAGATAGGTTTTGGTTTTAAACTAAAAAAAGACGAAAATCAAACTTGTTGAAAAATTCAATAATAACACCAGAACTTAGAATTTGGTTTTTTAAGACGTCATTAAAGTTAATTTTGTTTTTAAAGGTTTTCATAAAAGTTTTAGAAAACATTAATTTTAGTGGGTTTATTTTTAATCTTGTTGGGGCAATTCATATAGTCTAGTCTTTAAGGTATAATGTATAATCTGTTTTATAATATATAATCTTTAATCTATAATCTACAATCTATAACCTATAATCCATAAATCTATTTGGCAACCAGTTTAATAATTATAAAATCGAAGTTGCTTAGTTGTTTAGTAGCAACGAGTTAATATTGCTGCTGTTTGTATTGTCGTATTCATTTCATGTTTCACAAGTGGTTAATAATATATAATGATGAAAATGGATTTTGTTTATATATGCTGTATGCACTAAGACGAGTTTTTTAAGACTATTTCTGTGAATTCAAGACTATAAAAATGACATAAAAATACGCGATTACGGAATTAAAAAACTCACTAAGTGTTTCATGTTAATAAGTATTTTTAGCATCTAAAGTATAAGATCGTTACATCATACAAGTATTACAAACAAAACAAATGAATGTATGAAATTACAAATGATCCCTTTTAAAATTAAGTAACGTTTGCATCAGGCAAAGACCTTTACGACTTCTTGGTGGTTTACGTTTCTCACAGCTGGCGTACTAAACTGAAACAATCAAATTAACAACAAGTTGTGTCTGGCTTTCTAATAAATCCTTCATTAAATAATCAGTAATTGCTTGATACTATTCAGAATGTTTAGAAGTAATATATCCACATAAATACAACCTAATTCAACCTCCTTAATGTGTAATACATATACGAGACGCTTACAAAGACCATAAATTCTTAAGAACCTAAGGAAAGCGTGTATTGTCCTATTAAAGTGATTTAGAGATAACGGTACAATTTTCGCATATGGTACAATAGCTTTAAATTATTTCTTTTTATCTAATATTATTTTAAAGGTCTCTTTTAAGTTTTTTATATACATTCTGAGGAAACATGTGGTAATATATATATTTGCAGTAGCCAACATATGTAACACATGATTATACAATTTTTCCCCTTTTCGGTATATAGGCATACTTACTTTGTTGCCCCAAATCATGTTTTTGTGTACAGGAGAGTTCTGTTGTTGGTTTATGTTCTCTGATATCAAAAGCTATGTCCCGTTGATAAACAATTTTTCTTCCTCGTGCTGCCTTATTTATTGAGGAAATGCAATACAAAATCAAAAACCATGTGCATGATTCTTTTAACTTATCAAAAAAATAAAAAATAAAACAAACCACTTAGCCTATACACGATGTTTAAAATGACATTTGAATTAAAAAGTTCAAAATGAAACATCGAAAAAGATATCACAAGGTTAAACCATAAATATTATACTTTCAAGTTTGATCAAAACATTCTGTTTAGTCTCAGCTCCAAATATTCATGTTTAAAATTTAAACCGGTCATTCCCGCTCTATATCGGGAATATTTTTTGCCCACTGATCATACATGTGCCTAACTTAATAATTCAGTGGTAAGAAATAAAACCTATTGCAGTTTCTGTATTAAAATACAACTTCTTCTAGTTGTATTTGATAATTGATTGTAGTTAGGCAAGTGATCCATGCAGCCGGACAACAAAACATTGACGAATGTCTTAAAATCAATACAGAAAATTAAGTTTTAACACAACCATATTTCTGGAGTTAAGACATAAGTTAAGTAAAATGTTTGTCCACAGCAAAATATAAAAGTTAACTGCATTTCCTTAATTATTGATGAAACTCTTTTACAATGATCTTTTATAAAATATTTGTGAATTTCTTAAAATCAAACCACCAAAAGAAATTAAAATATATATTTTACATTGAAATTACATTGCAAATCTTTTGTAGGATACCACTGTAGGATACCATATAAGCATAATATTTACTTGCCAGCTACATGAAATGTGATCTAATTGTATATCAAGTTGATAAAGAAAGGACAATCTGAAAACGGGGCTTGAAAAAATAAAGATTGGTTAAAAAACTAATTAACTGAAATCGCTAAAATTCTCTTATGCAACAAAGTATTAGTAAATGTAAATATGATAAAATATTACATTGCATAGTTAATCATGATGTTTGTTGCTGAAAGATTATTGGTAGAAAGTATGTTTCAACTTGTTTAAAACTTTTACGGCATGTACCATAGAAACTAACAACTTAAGATATTATTCCATAATATGCATCTAGTTTACACAAACTTTTGTTAAAATATATTTATACCATTATGTAAATCATTAAAAACTTTAAATGAAAACAGGAGTGCGACAGACTTTAGTGACTTGAGTTTGTTTGAAAAACATGTAATATGAACCTCGCTTGCAAATAAAGGCATTTTTAAAATTTATTTATAGGTAATAAAAATTAAGTTAACATTTTATACAAACTTTCTATAACCGACCTTGACAAGTATGTTATAAACAAATGCATCCATTGATAATATTAGATTACAGAGTTATAAAGTCTCAAACGAAATAACAATAAATACTTTCCTCGATGAAAATAATTAAAACCTCCCACGCAGAGTGGGATACATTTTTAATACGCGGACTGCAGAAGCATTCGTTTTGTTTTACAGCGTAATAACAACGGCAATAAAGCCGCAACGTCATAGCTAACCTGCTATAACGAATTTACACGCCAGATAAGCTCTGCGTCTATACAACTATTTATTCAATTTCTATAACAACTACATTCTGACTGAGTACTTCGTATAGCATAAAGAATTTGAAAAAGTCCAAGTAATGATAACACTGTAATAATGAATATATAAGTTAAACGTAAGACCTTCAGGTAGCAACATAGCATCCCTTGGACCTTTAAGATACCCATTTACTTCAACAGTGAATTTGTATCATTGTAAGCTTACTGTAAATAATCAAGCTTAGTTGCAGCTTTATAAATCTAAATTTAGTAGTTAAACTCACTAAAATAATGGTTGCATTTTATGGAATCCATTCCTAAACTATAAAAACTTTGAACTTGAATCGTTTAAAAATGTATTACACAAAAGGTTATTGCAAAAACAAATACTTACTTACAGTATAATCAACCAATAAATAGGGTTATTTCAGAATATAGAATTATGAAGCTTGTACGTAGAACTATATTTTATAAACGATTTTTCATTGGTTTTTATAATCGGAAGTTCTGATTAAATTTCATACACACCAATACTTATGGTCGTTTGGCGATTGAAGATAATCTATTTTTCAAGAAATAAAACGGAAACAAATAAGGGGATTTGAAATTTAATTAAAAATCCCACTAGGTAGTTTCCATTCCTACACAACGTACACGTATAGTAGATAACAGTCTGTTTAATTTTGCACTATCATCAATCCTTAATTTAATTTAAAATAATTAATTTTAAATTTAATTTATCCAAATTGTTATAGAATCAAGTATCATGTAGGCCTATGCTAATTAATTTATATCATTTGATGCAATGGTCGATTAATATTTCTTTGGACAAAGCTAAAGAGCTGTCGCGTTATAAATGCATCGAATATAAAAAAGCTTTAATAAAGCAACAATAAGATTAAAATAAATGATAAAGATTATCTGTCGGATAATACTTTGAATATTTAAATCGAAATTATTACAACTTCAAACATACATTTCCCCTATTATAAAGTTTAAATTTGACCTTACATTTATTAACTTTAGATTAATTTCATCAGTTAGAAATCATACTAAAATAAGTAGGTAAATATGATTATGCTCAACTAGTTTAACTATTATTTATTCGTGTTACTTAATTTTTATATAATGGAGTTAAACATATTTTGTTCATATAATTATACTTTAAAATATGAATACTTTTAGGGATAACATAGGAAACTCCAGAGCCACTGGGGTGGAGCCCAAAAGGACTTTTGAGATAAGAATGCGTCTATATGTTAATCAGGAATGTGAGCTATCATTAGACCAAATTTCAGCCCAATACGACCAGTGTTTTTCGCGTTTACTTGTCAAAAACATCCATCCATCAATTATCAATTATCAATTATTTAAGATGGAGACGCCACTATGTGCGTATTTTAACCCAAATATGAGTGAAGGATGAGTGTAGGATGAGTGGCGCGATCTTGTAGTCTTGTTAGTGACTAAGGCCGACATGTTCCTTAGACACAGCTGTTAATTAATAGCCCATACAGCTAATGGCAACTAAGGGACCTACAGTTTATAGTGGAATCCAAACCACATTTTTTTCCTTGTAATTTACAAATTGGTCTAATTATCAGGATAGTACTGCGGATAGTCGTAGTACTCACTAGTGCGGACGTTAATCCACACGTTAATGCATCCATCCATACATCCAAACTTTCTCAATTATAATGTAAGTACGATATCACTAATATCTTAAATAAGTTCACATTATTGTCTTTAGAGGTCAATCTACGAAATAAGAAAGATGAGCTTTTAGTCATTTATACATATGGCAGTTTTAATAAAAAAAAGAAATAGTTGACTTTTCGCTGTCAAAACTAAATAAGAAAGTTTTGTTTAAACTATGTAAATAATATTTGGTCTTAGATTAATAGATGCCTAAACGTTAAAGGAAATAGACATTTGGTTGTTCTATAATAATAAACAGAGATTTTCGTATTTTCTATAATTAATTTTAACATAAAAAGAGCAATATTATTAACTGTACACACAGAGTATAGCGAGTTATATCAAGTTATATCACTAAAGGTAAGGGATGGGTTTTATATAAAACCGGAAGCCCTGCTTATCTTTGATTGAATGTATTGCTCTGCTTCCGAGTTCTTCTTCATCTCCCAGGATACCTGTGATATTGCTGTTTCAATTTCAAAATATTTGGCCATTCCATGACCGTTTTGTAAGTTAGTGTATATTTCAACTGCAAGCTTAATTCTTGTGTTACCCAACTCTTATACTAATTAGTAGAGTATTAGTAAAACCAGATGGGTGTATTTGAGTGTTTAGACATTCATTTGGTCTTACAGTACGTTTTTTGTTAGTAAAAAAAAAAAAAAAAAAAAAACTATAAGCTTTGATTAAAAAAGATAAAATAGAATTCCAATAATAAACTTACAAAGAAAATCCCCCAAGATTTCATGTTATTTAGTTATTTGCGTACGCAAAAGCAAATAAATCATTTAAAAATAAATATCTTTAAATCATCTTCAAACGTCAAATACTTTTGGGATATAATTAACTAAACCATTATATCTGTTCCTATCTACACAATTCGTAAAATAAAATGAAATTCTTTTACAAACGAGAGAGACATAATTATTTATGAAACATAAGACTCAATTAATTATGACCTAATTAGGTTATTTGAGATAATCAAAGTAGATTATATCAGATAATTTTGAGGTAGTATGGCTCCTTATGAAATGTTGTGTGAAGTTTTTCCATTCTTTGCGATAAGACCATAAAATTACCACTTGGAAAGGCCTTGATATTAAAGGGTTTAGAGTTTTTTATATTCATTATGACGTTGGTTGTGAAAAGTCACTATTATTACAGTAGGACTTCTGGTCACTTTTTGGCAAGGACATTTTATTATGAACACTTACATTATTATCATAGACTTTAAGTTGTAATATGTAACATATTCCGGGATTTTTAATGTGTTTTATAACACAAAAGGATTATTTGTTTGATAAATGTTAATGATCATACACTTTCATGTTTTTTACGGTTTATAGTTCATGGTAACTCTTTTCAAATATAGCTTCACATAAAAGAGACGAATAGATTAAATATTTACAATAACACATATTGAAAAAGAAGTCTTCCATTTGCATATTTTAATATTCGCACAATTCAAACGTGAAAATCTCTTGTATTTGAATACATTGTTTACAACAGCAGCAACACTTCTAAGAGAACCAGACTGCATTATTTGATCTACTGTATGACATTGCGAGTAGAGTTACATGTTTATATATTGACTTTCCGATAAACCAGCCAACTGAAAGAATCATAAAGCTACTGGGCAGGATTTTAAATTACACTCTAAGATATATTAGAAAATAGTACTATTTGTATACCATTTCTACCATCACAACCATCACTTATTTAAAATAAAAGGGTTAAAAATTTTACTGTTGACATAATAATGTTTTTATTGTTATTAAATTATCTCACCGTCAATCTAAGCCCGATTATCTAATTGCCATAACCTACGATCTCCTTTTATGCATCTACCTGTAATAAGCAAAAAAATGCTGCGTTACTTTATAAAATGTACCCTTTAGAAATCGTATCCACCTTTTATAGAAAATTGCTGCAAAATACAGGATATAATAGTTAATGTCGTGTTTAAATGATTCGTTCACTTACTTAACATAACTTATTATTGTTAGTTACAAAGTATTTAAATAAATCAATTTATTTAAAACTACAAATTCTTCTTAGAGAACTGTACTTACATGTTTGGTCTGTTCTCACTATGATAGAATATTGTCTTTACAATAATAATTAAGAATATTATCAAAACAATTACTGTTTACCAATATTATACAGATATTAATTGTATGTAGTGTTTTTATATGTCATAAAAGAAATTGAAAGAAATAATCTCCGAGACTTCTAAGGTGGCTCGGGTCATTATGACTTAGTCACAGTCGATTGGTTATCCCATTTCTCGTGATTGGACCATAAACTCTTTCTATAGGGTTGGTGAAGAAGTCTTTGTCGTAACTGACTACCTGTGTACTTGTATGGAACCTAATATTCTACATTTACAAAGAATTTTTTAAATGTAAGTACTTTCTTAAAGTTTGGTTTTACAACCTTAACAAATATGGCGATGAAAATAATATTCGACCTAAGGTGTTTGCTTAGGGTCCGAGCATCCGCTATTACGTCCATTAGGATCTCAAGGATTCCGTGTTTTCAAAATAATATGGATTTTTCTGGGTACCTTAATTTGAATCCATAAGAAACCAGTTAAAACCCCAGGTGTAAAACCAATTTTAACAGTCCACTATCTCGTATTTTACAAAACAAATATATTTCAAAGAATTGATAAAAAAATATCATCAATAAAACGAAATTGATTACAAAAATTACTTTTAAAACTTTCACAAGTTCTTAGTCAGCTTTTTCCAGATCAGATGGTTTAACTTACGATAACGATGCGATGCCTTAAACTTTTCTTTACGTTTAATATGAAAACTTTAACATGAACATATTACATTTTATCTTTGTTTTTTATTATTACTTGTACAAATGATTAAATGATATTAATTAGTAAATGCAGCATAAGGAAATGTACGATAGATTTTCTTAAGATACAGAATTATTGTTTTAGTAGGAGCAATGTAAAATTAATAATTATAAAGTAACACACAGATATAACAAAATAAGTTTTGAATGGGATCGTGTAATTTTTTATGTTCACTATTATACTAACAATATTTTGTTATAGTAATAATATTCCGTGTCACATAGTTTACTTTAAATACATATTTATCTCTATCAGACATTTAAGACTGATTTTAATCAGAGCCGTATATCAGAGTGTATATTGTAACACGATAGGTCTACTCTATAACTGGCCTAAGCTAAATTCGCAAGTGGTATTAATATATTCACATAGAAACTTTTATACATTTCACTAGAAGTATTTTTGTTCATTGGACAGTTAGTTATGGTTACAAATAAACAATAAAAATATAGTGATGTGTACTATTAGTTGTATTATATTAATGCACATTGACTTTAGTTTTATTTTGTGTGTAGTATGTTACACGAGCCATACGTTCCCTGGATATAACGAACAAAAAGTATTTCTTGTTTGGATGAATTTAAAGCATTGAAAAATAGCCAATATAAAAAAATACGATTATTTCCAGTCACGGATACTCCACTCATAACTCTACATACAAGAGAGAATATTAAATATTCAAAACCTCATATATTGAAAAATACAAACCACTTGCATATTGTTATTCAAACAATTCAAACGGAAAAACTGTTGCATGTTAATTTATTATTTACAACAGCAGCAACGTTGTTGTGAAACCCAACCCGCATTGTTTGATCTATGGCATGAAGAATGATGTTACATATTTTGGTTTATTGACTTTCACCAAACCACCCATGTGGAAAATCACACCGATGCAGGAAAACTTATATTACTATTGACCATTTGCCATTTTAGTTTACATTTTACATTATAATATCCGCGAAAATTTTGGATATGCATTATTTGTAGTATTTTAGTCTCACTCATTTAGTAATTAGCTTAATCTTAAGTTGTAATTTGATTTCCGCTACATTACTTGGAAATCACATGTTTTCGTTGTATGTCAATCACCTGCAAAGTAACCTGTAAATTTGAACTTCAAATACAAGACCTAACCTAAAAGATTCGATTTGAATTGTTCCTAACTACAATAAAGAACTGTTAAAATGTATATTTTAAATTAAAATATTATAAGTATTTGTAGTGTAGCGAAATGTGATGTTCGTAACACTAGTGAATGTGGGTCTTTACATAAGTCTTGCACTCTAAACATATGGTCTCAAATTTTAATGAATCTCTTTCTACACTTGTTATGAACTACTATAATGACTTCTACCTCGGATCCAGATTAAAATATAAAGTCTCTATCGATTTAGCCACACACAAGCCTTCACTGTACAAAACGTCATCCCTACTCAGTAGACCTAAAAGCTAATGCAAATACAATAACAAAGATTCTTATTATAGAATAGTTAAACAATGAATTCAACTAGACCATTGTGCAATGAATGTAGTTCTGTTGTAAAATAAGTCGTCACAGGTCCATGACAGACTATGTTGTAGAAGAAGTTGTCCAGCTAAAGCCCACATTGTTGCTAAGTTTGGTCTGAGATTCAAGCTCAACGTAAAATAAATCATATATTTACAACCTCTACTTGATCTTGGAGGAGTGTTTGGGTTGCTTGGCAGTGAGGAAAGCACGAAGTAATAACTGACTTGATGAAAACAACAATGTAATATATTAACTTCAATATTAACTAAAGACTGGTAAATATTTTAACTACTAGCCATTGACCAAAATCAGGCTAAGCCTAACACCCCTGGTCTTGGTGGCCCCAAAACATGTATAAAATATATTATAATATTAATACGCTTATAATCCTCGTATTAAATTGTTTTTACTTTGACACATTCAGATCACTTATTATTCTTTGCTCTGTGATCCAGATGAAATATAAATTACGGCATCGTTCTACCAGTTTAATTGAAACTGTTAGCTTTTAGTAACCTGATTACGTTTATTACATCGTTTGTCGTATATACAAGTGAAATAAAGGTTATATGGTGCTATTGGCGATTTGTTTAATGTATTTATGATAAATATTACTATCAACAAGAATATTACATTTGTATGCATTAAACAAGCTGAAACACTTATAAAAATGTATTATTATTAAATTACTGTTATATTTACGGCTTTAGTCTTCTTTAACCATACCTGATCGTTAAGTATTTTTATATAAGGCAATTATATGTAGGCCTACGTAGTGGTATATCTATCTATATATCTTAATTAGGCCTACTATTATAAAGAAGAGGTGATGTCTGTGTGTGTGTGTGTTTACGCGCTAATCACAAAAACTACTGAACGAACTGCGCTCAAATTACACACAAATAAAGCTACAGCTCCGAAGATATATTTAGAGCGATTGCCCTTTCGATATTGACCCTTTCGGGCTAGGACCCTTCCTCGTGGGCTTTCAATTTTCTGAAAAGGAGTTTTAAAAGTAAATATTACATTGATTGATAGTCTCCACTGTAATAAATAACAAACCCACAAAGTTTTAATGTAAACAAGCAGACCTGTCAAATGAATTTAAACAACACAGCTGCATTCCATACAGCTTGCTCGAACAAATTAAATACTGTACGAATATTCGAACAGAAACGGTTTGGATCATAAACATAAACTATTATGTGACTCGCCCGAATGGTGAGCATTTTCTTGAATTAGACCTACTGGATTGCTTTAAAAACAAATAACTAAAAAATTTAACTCAGTTAAGTTATCTAATGATTCACTTTTAACTCCTCCTTTTAATTCAATGGATGGGTACCTAAGCTAGTTAAAATAATAAAATAACGTCACATATCCAGAAATAAATTTATCACCTGTATTATTTTAGTTGATAAGTTATGAACTATATTCTATAGTGTAAGAGAACATTGAAATAATTTATGTCCTTTTTATCCATAACATGTTTTTTTATACAATCTGTTAAAAATTTGGCGTAAAATACTCACAAAAATATTAAAGTGTCTAGAGATACAATTGTATTATATTAGGGATGATTCTTGTCTTTTATTTAACGAAATTTTGTATGTCAAATCCCGTAATAATTAACTACATTAGTAAAACCTAACAAGAACTTGCAAAATCTGATTTAAAACCATAATTAAAATAATAGTAATATTTAGATACATCACCTTATCGCTATTTGATTGTAATTTGTTAAAATGGAGCAGTCCAAACCGTTTTCTGCAAAAAAAAGACCACTAATCATTATTCAGGAAAAATGGATACACAATAAAGTAGCTATTTCCACGCTAGTCGACATAGTACCCATTTATGATACCAAAAACTAAATTCAACTTACAGAATTTATTAATAAAATGGTTTTCTATAACGTTTGGTTGCTCTGAAACAGCAAAGGGAAAGAAAACTGATTACAAAAAGTCATAGCATATTTATTTACAATACATAGCTTATAATACATTATAGACATTATTTATACGGTAGATATTCCACAAAATAAAGTATGCTGTATAGGCCTAAACTATATTTATAAAGCTGTACTCTCTTATAAACATGTACATGTACTGTTTTACATGAAATATCCTTACTGGTCGTGGTTTATTTACAATGAGCATTTACATTATTGCATTTAGGATGAAAGGTAACTATTTTGGGACCCTGTATAATATTTCAGTGAGGCTATATAAACAGATTCAACCTCCATAAGAGAAATAAACTACGTATATTGTAACATGACATAAATGTAACCAACTATATTTTAAAATTAAAATTAACGTCTTTGTATGTGATATACTATTAAGCGTTTTAGTATATATACATTGGTAAAGTTTAAAGACGACAAGGTCTGGGCAAAAACAAATATGTACATTGTAGCTCGTTTAAAGCAGTAACACTTATTAAACTATTTTTGACAAAAGTCAAAATCTCATTTCGCCTCAAAATATAAAACACTTATTCCTGAAAAGCAATAGAAAATTTAGAATATCGATAGTCCCTATCCCTGAATGATGAATTATATGCAATTACAACTCAAATTATGTCACTAAAATACATTATTGGGAATAGCTTACTTGTAAAAAAACTGATTGTTATAAAACTAAAATTTTTTTATATACAAAAATTTTTGTGACTACAAAAATAATAAGACCTTAAACAATTTCTTTCAATTTTAAATTGGGTAACACATGACCATGGTGATATTTGAAAAAGAAACATGCAAATATAATTTGTTATTAAATTTTTCTTTTTGTTTAACTAAAATTTGGTCTAAGAAATCATAACACCAATCATTGGGGGCACACCAATCATATAGCTATTCCATCCATTCGATATAAATTATAACAAACTGAAGCATTACACATTGTTTATTGTTGGGTAGTTGATAAAATACAGAAATCGAGCCCTTTTTCGTTTCAGTTAGTAAATAGAAACAAATCTAAAAAATAGTGTTTAATTCCCAAAAGTTTGAATTTTATATACCTATGAAAAGCAGCATTATGTTTTAGAATAAGTCACCATTCAAGAGTAGTTGTATTTTTATAATCTATACAAATTAATGTATACAACTTTCTTTTTCATTTAATGTGTATTCTTTGAAACCTGAAATAAAAAATACATTTCGGTATTTATACATTTCAATAAAACGTCCTAGAAATATTACCTTAGCGAACCTACAAGTGCAATACAAATCTGTATTTCTTGCAGAGTTTTACAATCAGTGTATTCTCAAGTGAAGATCACGTGCCTATCATCATTATTTTTTTGAAGGCTTTGCGGAATTCTGGGTTGAAGATTGTGTATATCACAGGATTGACGAAACTGTTCATGTAGCCTAGCCAGGTGGTGATGAGGAAGGCAGTCAGGGAAGGTGTACAAGACGCTTCCAGCTTGGTACAGACAGCATCCATCACGTTGCAGGTGAAAAATGGCACCCAGCAGAACAAAAACACACCTGTGGAAAAGCCGGGGTTGATTAGTAATGCTTAGTCCAGCGACAGAAGACTAGGTTGGGGAAAAGAGCTGGTCTAGTGGTTATAGCATGGGCCTTCGATATCCAAGGTCCCGGATTCAAATCCTGCCAAATCACCAAAGGAATTTGATCTGCGTTATAAAGCCACAATTCTTGGTCTAGCCTGAAGTAATTTGAAAAACAATAAATTAATTTGATCTATTATTTAAGATCCCGGACTGATGCCTAGCGTCTTAGGACAAAAAAGTGCAGTGTCCGATGGTAAGCTTATGAATATAACTTTTGTATTTAGAACACGTGTAACACATTGATTCAACTTTTAGCTGTTGTTTTGTCGTATTGAAGTGAAATATAGAAGGTTTGACACATACATTTAGAGGCTAGAGCCTATTATATCCAAGGGTAAAAAATCTGCGTGCATTTAAGAGAAAATTTACCTGCACCTTTGTAAATTAAGTTTATTAATCAAATTTGGCCTATTTGTAAAATTACACTATCACTTTAATAGAATTTACATAGGTTTAATCGTATTGAACAGAACGATTAAATACTTACACTCCTTTATTAGTTCATGTTAATTATTTGTAAATTATTTCACTGCTATAAAAGTCAGGTAAGTTAAATTATATAAACAATTTAATCATTCTAAACCCAAAATATATTAAAAGTACCAAATAGTTTTGATTAGATCCATAAGTAATGGTTTTTTATCATTTAAATGTATTTAAGGATCAACTTTTCAGCATATTTGTCCTAGTTGATGATTGCAATTGTTCTTTAACATTGCTAAGCACAATTCATTGAATAAATAAATAAATATCCATGGATAAGAACTGAATGTTAAACTATAAAAAAAACAATGAAAGCAAATTTTGTTTTTATATTATTTATATAAAAAAGATTATCATAATCCTTCCGTATGAAACTTATCATGAACCAAGAACGTTATTTTGAGAACTAACTAAAATAAACCATTGCTTATTTTCTAAATTACTTAAATACTCCATCCATAAAAACCTATATGTCGGTGCGGTGAACTAAAGGCTTAACGTATTTTTAGGAGATAAATCAAATCGGCAAACGAGGGAAGACTGCAGTGATAACTTAGTGCGGTGGACGGTATCGAACAAACAATGTCTGTCTTATGCGCCAAGACGCTGCTAAACCATCGCTATATGTGGCTATTCTTTTTATCAACCCCCAAAACGCACTGTAATTTTTGACACGGTTAAAAAAGCTGAAAATTTCAAGCTTTAATTCTAACAAACTAAATCAATGGACATGTTAAAAACACCCACAAAAACATAAATTGAATGTGTGTTGAACGATCGACTAGTTTCTCTTATTGCATTTAAAAATTTTATATAATCGTACGTAGCATAGCCTCATATTTATCACATAGCCTCATAGGCCGTAACCATGACTACACATGGTACCCATGGTAACCATGACTATGTAGGACGTCTTTAAGTACGTAATAATGAATTAAATTTGGTAAAATCTTTAATCCTTTTTTCTTTCGATGGATGTCTTAGGCAATCGTTAGGATTGAACAAAAGTTTTACCAATCAGTAATACGAATCATACATTATTTCGTTATTAGCTGTTATAGCAGTTCGGTTTTACTAAATACAACGGATTGGATGGTTTACTTTTTTCAGCTTGGTTAACTTACATTATAATAAAACAAGGGAGTAATATTACATCCATTACTTTTGGTTAGAGGTTATTTGTAAAATTACACTTTTAATTCAATCCATATTTTCCACCTTAGATTGTTTTTCTACCACAAACTAAATTCAAAATTCTTTTCATTTGACAAAATCTTATCGAACCGTGCCAAACATCCGGATTTATCTGTTATCAAAGGATTCTTATATTTTAAAATACTTACAAACTAATAAGCATTTGTGTTCAACATTACCTAAAACTATAGCTAATGTTTTCGTTGCTTTCCGTTCCTTCTTTGCGGAAGACTTTTCCCGCTTTTTACGGCTGGCCTTGTTCACTTTGTATATAGTAAACCTGGAACCAGCTGTAGCCTTTCGTTCCTTCTTGGACCCCGAACCCTCGTCCTCCGAGGACGTCCTTATACTAGCAGATAATGTCCGTTTGGTTGACGATGAGGGAGGACCACTCTCCGGTGCTGGGGTTGGTTCGTTTCGTCTGGGTGCTGATGACGTCACAGCAGCAGATGACACTGTTGCAATCTGACTCTGGAAATATAAGAATGTTTACTACTTTAGTTTTTTATGTAATTTGATGTGTTTTAAAGTGTTAGAATGACCTTTATTCACGTATACGTAGACATGCCAATCCAAGCTGTAGCGAACTTGTTTCATTCACAGTAAATTCAACAAGAACATAATATTCTAGTTTAAAAATTTTTTTCGTCCCTGGTTATTGGAAAAAATATGTATTAGGAATCTATGTCAAAATTCACATTAGGAAAATCATAAGAAGAAAATATAATTTTGAAACAGTCTAAATGTAAGAAAATATTCAGAGATAGATATAAAATGACTACGGCTGTTTATAAATATGTTATGTATATTTTATTACGAAATTTTCAACCTAAATATCTCGAGGTTTACTGTTGTTAAGAGGTGCATCAGAATGCTCATCTTAATTTCACAAACTTATTTGTTAGTAATTATTTATTGCTCTCGGAGCTCATTCGAACATTTGGCATAATATACGTACATCAATATTGTCTACTAAAGCATGGTAAATACAAACAAGTCGAATCAATAGAGGTAATCACCACTCTACAGTTATATAAGTAAAAAAAAAAAATAGTCTCATTTGATTCTGTATAGTTAAAAGAAAAATGGCAATGAAACAAAATTATAAATAATTGACAAAAAATCTTTACTAGCGTGGTTTAAAATTTCAAAAGGTGGGTAGTGATTATTCATGGATATTAGATTGAATGAATGCTTGTGGGTTATAAATCAACTTTATTCAATTTACAATTTACAACCATTCTCTTGTGTTACTTATTTTATTTACATATTGCAAAAGACTAACAGTCATTAAGAAGATTTGTTTCTATATATAAAAATAATTTAAATCAAACCAAACATTATGTTAATATTCTACCTTATTTCTTATTGGTCGGCCTAAAGTAAGATTTTCACTTAGATGAAGGTGTGTGTTGCAGCTTGTAAGTTTCACGTTAACCTTGTTCGATTTGTCTGGTATATTAGTAAAAATTCGTTTACCTTTTGGTTGAACACCCTATTTTAATCTCTTTTCGTAACTTTTGTTTACTGTTACCCTCTGCCTAACTGAAAATACCGATAAAGTTTCAGGGACTACTTATAATGTACTTATAATATATTGTACTCACTTTACTAGTGTCAGCGGCAGCCCCCACATGGTGTGGACTTGTCGGAGGACTCCCAGGAACAGCAATATCTTCCAGCTGAGAGGCTGCGTACCCCGAGTCGTTGTTACCTTTCTCATCTAGAGGTTTGGCAGTCAATGCGCCAACCGCCCTGTGAAAGAGGCTCATTGAATTTTAGTTGTAAACATAATAATATGCTAAATATATTTTAGCTTCTCCGATAAAATTTGGAATTCCTCTAGGTTCATCCAGGAATTATTTTCCACGTTACTTCAGGCTAGGTTTAGAAGGGTTGCGGAATTATCACTTGGATGAAACCCACTGTTGATTGGCAGGATTTGAACCCAGAACCACTGGGACTGAAGTCCCGCACTCCACCACTACACCAGTTCACCCACCCCAGTAGGATTATGCTATGTAAATACCAATCTTACATTATTTGAAGGGGTGAGAAGCCAAGGGGTACAAGTGACATTTTTATTTTTTCTGGGTTAACTGCAGAAACCATATCCTTAATGTATTAGAAATGTTAGTGGCCAACAGTGACAAGTGAATCTCTATCAGGTGCTGAGATCTAGTGGCAAAATGAATAACTACTTCCATCAACAGCTGTTTCAGTGAGGAGCCAAGGGATACAAGTGACTTAAGTCACTTGTATCCCTTGGCATCCAACTGCCTGCAGACATTTTGTTCAGAATTGTGTTTTGTTTGTTATGCTCATTGAATGTAACTGCAGACAATGTCAGAAGACAGTCTTCCAAGCCTTTTTGGAGGTAAGTTTATTACTTTGATGGGTTCTAGATAGTTCCTAAAATACGTTACAATTATTATTTTTAATAATTTACCTAGTCTGTGCTTTTGAAATATGAAACTGTTCTTTGCAATTCTTAGGTTATGTTTTCATTCCAGATTCAGTCTTATAATTATTTTGTTTTGAAATAGTTATCTTATCTTTATTACATACTGGGTTTTATTTCTAGATGACAGTGATATGGATCCTGACTTCAATCCTCACAATGAAGACTCAGGCGACAGTTCTGAAGATGGTGAGCATAGAATATTTCCAACTCTCATTAGTTGGTTTGGAGATTAGTTAGGAAATAATAGTTAGTTTTGTGGTTAATAAAGCGAAGAAAGAAAGTTTATCGATGGAAAACTTTTTCCATCACTACTTAACGAAAGTAACTATTTTCGATAATAACAATTAGTTCTCCATTTATTTACTACTCGCGCTAGTGTTTTGTTACGGTTTAATTTAATGATTTGAATCAGCTATGTTTATTGTTAAACGTTGTTTTATTCTCTTATTTTGATGTAAAAAAATTCATTGAGAAATATACGTAGGCTAACTTTAGAATATTTTCTACTATTTTTTGGTTTTAAAAATTAATCAAAAATTGACGTAAGTTTCCTTTTAGAAGATTTTATATTATTTTTATGTTCAATCAAATTAATTGAGAAATAAAATAGTTGTAATATTACTGAGGTCTGCTATTCTGTTCTTGTATTTTTTCGTCGTGATGAAAAGTATCGTTCATAACTTGTACCGAAAGTTATTATCCGGCACTTGCTCCATCATTCCCGTCCTCGGCTTCGCCTCGTACGTGAAAATAGCCCTCACATACTCGGCCTCGCACGTGAAATTGGGGTTCCCTGTGTTCGGCTTCGCCTCAAACAAAAACTTGAGCGTGCTACGGAAAATGCCACTTTCGGTCCTAGTAATGAAAAAATATACTATTTCGCTTGAAATAAAAACTTATGACAAGATTTTTCAGATAAATTTTATCGTTTCTTGTATGGTATGTTTATCCACTCCTGGTACCTCTTAAGGAGCTTAAAGTAAAAAATAAACACTGTTTCCATAGGTGTGTTTCATCATGCCATTTAATAACTAATACATGATTCTATTGATATTGTTATTTAATTTTACTGTCAGAAACTGATGTTTTTTTATATTTTAGGTAGAGTCAGAGAAGGAGGGACCCAGGAAGTAGAGGAAGATGAACGGGCTCATGAGACAGTGGAAGAAGAACCCCCTCCAAAGCGGACCAAGCACCCTGGAAGAAAAAGGACTAGACGAACCGAGACGTGGAAAAGGACTAAATCTTCAAGTCTACGAAATTTGGGGCAAGAATACATTGACCGGAAAGGTATACTACACCAAAAAAAGCAGGTTACGCCTTACAACCATCAATGTCGATACAAGTGTAATGAAAAAGTTAATGAGGAAAAGAGACAAGAATATTTTGATCAGTTCTGGGGGTTGGGGAACTGGGAACTACAGTCTTCTTTTTTTAACTCTGCTGTTAATATAGGGGATCCTACTAGAAAGAAAGATAATGCAGCCCGTGGGAAGTCCTTTTCGTGTCAATATCATTTAGGAAATGTCAGGGTTTGTAAAGAATTCTTTTTAAAGACACTAGATGTGTCAAATAAGCGAGTTACTAATGTTGCTACTAAGAAAAAAATGTCTCAAACAGGAATTTCACCTCGAGACAAGAGAGGCCGTAAAATTCCTTCCAATAAAACTGCACAGGCAAAAACAGACTTAGTCAAGGAGCATATTGCAATGTTTCCAAAATACACTAGTCATTATTCAAGACAGCAAGCTCCAAACAGAAAATATCTTGATAGTAACTTAAACATAAAAAAGTTATATGAATGCTATAAACTTTTCTGTGCAGAAAGGGGCATGGAACCTACTACTTTGTCTTATTACAGGCACATTTTCAATACCTGTTTTAACTTTGCTTTTCATCGACCACATGTTGACACATGTAATACATGTGACAAACTACAAAACACCATCGAACATGGGAATGAGGAAGCAAAACAAGCTGCTATTACAGCCAAAGAAGTGCACCTCCGTCAGGCTGAAAGTGCTAAAAGTGAAATGGAAAATGCAAAAAAAGAGGTGAAAGATGACCCAACCCATGTTGCGATTTGTTTTGACCTCCAGAAAATGTTGCCCACCCCAATACTAACGTGCACAAGAATATACTACTCTCGTCAACTTTGGACCTACAATTTCAACGTACATGATATTGGTACAGATAATGCGTTCATGTTCATGTGGCATGAAGCACAAGCGTCTAGAGGGTGTGAAGAAATTGTGTCCTGTGTACTGCAGTACATAAAATCGTTGCCTCCAACTGTCACCCACTTGACAGCTTTCAGTGATAACTGTGGGGGGCAAAATAAGAGTCACATAACAGTAAAATTTTGGGCGTATGTAGTTAATACTAGTAACCTGAAGACCATTGATTTAAAGTTTCTACGTACTGGCCACTCGTACAACGACTGTGACAGGGACTTCGGTAAGGTGGAAATTATGAAAAAGAACATGAAGAGAGGCGTTTTTGTTCCAGATGATTGGGTGGAGATCATTGCGGGAGCAAGCAAAAAGTTCATGGTAAAAAAGATGTCAGATGAAGACTTTGTATCCCTGGATACCATTTACAAGTATTTTGTGAAATCTGTGACTGGGATAAGTAAAATGCAGTGGTTGCAGTTTAGAAAGGACAATCCTTGGACTTTGTTCTACAAAAACACTTTTAATAAAGACATGCCGTTTTCAGAGTACAGTCTGCTAGCGAAGAACCCAGGCAGGATTCCGACCCAACTACCATCTTTGGCTCAAAAAACCAACAAAAAGAAAATAAAGGCATCTAAGTTCAAAGACCTTCTTAATCTGCTGCAATTTGTACCTCCAATCCACCACCGATTCTATAGGTCTCTAGACTACGAAGGGAATCCTCTGACAAGACAGGGCCAACCAAGAGAGCAGACTTGTGATGAACAGCATGAAGAAGACAATGTAGAACTAGAAAACGTTTACGACAGTGATTCTGACTGATATGTATGACAGGCGCTTACTTTTTGTAATTAAATTTGATTTTCATTTGATTTAACAACTTGTGCTCTTAGATTATTCCATTTCCATTTAGAAGACAAGGGGTACAAGTGACACCTCTTATCAGATAGTAGCCGATAACACAAAGAGTCAAATCAAAACCAGTATAAAAATGTGTTTTTCTGAATTTTGAAATACCTGAAAATAAAACTATATTAAACTAACTAAACTAAAATGTGCCTAGATTTGATTATATCAATTAAACTTTAAACCTAATTTTCTCAAAATGAAATTCGAGTCACTTGTACCCCTTGGCTTCTCACCCCTTCATTTCGTTATTAGCTGTTATAGCAGTTCGGCTACAAACTGGTTGGTATGACAGATTCGTTTCAAGTCAGGATGGATCATGGAGACATAAACTGTTTAGTGACGACAAATAGATGGAAACGGAAAATATTCATAAATATGGCATAACATTTACATATACGTACTGCAATCAAGGGAAGGCTAGGCTAGCTAGGTTGATGGCATTTGGTTGGCGATGCTGCTAGGAAGTGTGCTTGAGATGTTTATAAAATCATTGCGTAGAACATGGGCATTTTTGATTCGCCTATTTCCTCTTGTGGTTTATACATTTTTTTAGTGTTTTATTTGTATTAGCTCAATTTGCAATCTTTCTCATTTTTCCAAAAGTATGTAAAATAATATTTTTTTTTATTAATTAGTTTTTCTATGAAATTAGATGTTAGTTTGACTACTGGTGAAGCTCATTCCTCACACACAGGATATGCTATGCCTATGTGGGGAGTAATGTATCTGTTTGTACAACTCCGTGTAACAATTATTGTGTTTTGGTGGAATAAATAATTTTTAATTAATCATTTAATTGAGGTATTTGTGCTCAGTAGCAGTCGATCTTAATAAATATGTAACGTGAGATAGGGAAAAAGGTAAGTGGGCCGGGCAGGGTGCTTATTGCCTAGTACTTACTGTGTTGGGTGAACTGGCTACTCTGTCTTAAGGTTAGGCCACTTTTGCGGGAAGTTTGTATGGGAATGTCCTGTTTAAAGGGTTATAGAGTTGAAGAGGGAATTGGTTAATTTGTTGATACTAATAAGGGAATGTTAATTGGTTCAGGCAATTTATTGGTCGTTGAGTAGATTTTGTGAGGAAATTTGTACAGATAATTTATATTTTAGATTTATTAGATTTTTTGGGGGATATTCAGAGTTTAGGCTCCAGGACGTTTATACGTCTTTTTTAAAGTGGATATGTACATCAATAGTGTTGGTTTATTAATTAGAAATAATACAAAGGCAGTTCTTTGAGTTTAATTTGGTTGTATTATTTAACAATAATCCAACTCCTGACTAACTTAAATATATATACAGATCCGGATTTCTGTTAAAGCTACTTTCCCATGTGTTTATGCAAGCCTGAGGAGAGTAGAGAAAGTTTATTCCATATCACAATACATATTCTTCTAATTTACAAGGTCTTATAACTGAATACGTTTATAACTGTCAATTTGTACGATCTATTTAGCATTTATAAATACAGTTCTGTCTAAATGAGAAATTAAAAAAAGTACTTGTTAGTTATAAACCTTAGTGATCTCTTATTTTCAAAGCAATTGTGCGAAGTGCAGTGTGAATTGCTTATTTTACCGTAAGCTCAATACAGTTAAAGTTAAAGTATCAATTATTAATGTCTTACGCAGTCTCCTCTATGACTGTGGCCAAAATGAACTCTGTAGACTTGTCGTTGGGAATCACGTGACAATCTTCTGAGCCTGGTGACCGCTCGCCCTCGTCGTCCTCATCCTATTGAAATGGATGAAAATAAGGTATTGTAAAAAACATATATCATAGCTTGGAAATGTGAACGATGCTGTTCAACAATAAGGGACATTAAAAAAAAATTACTAGAAACTATATAATTAGTAATCTCGAAAATACGACAAACTGATCATAGGTCAAATATAGAACACAATTCTGTACATAACTACATAAAATTGATGTAATGATGACTTTCCAGATGTTTAGTTTAAACAGTCATAAGATAAAATAATTAATTTAAAATTATAATGGTAGTTTATATAAAAAATTAAATCTTTTATATTAACTACCATTTGCTTAACAATATACTTGAAATATTAAGTGGACCTAAAAATTCCAGTGAACAAAAAAAGGTTTAATACATTTTATTCACAAGTTATTAATAATGTTATTTTAAAAGTTAAATTATAAGTCGTATGCTTGGTAAATGTAACCAGTCTACACTGGGAATTTCTATTTTCCCATTTTTTTTACATCTTACGTAACTCCAATAAATAATAATTTACAACTACTGAAATGTGTTGTATAAAAAAATATCATATAAGAGTCACAACTCTACAGTCTGCAACATTTGCAACAGAAAAAAATAATCTCTTTGACTTAATCTTGGTTTTGATAAATATTGTCGACAGCTTTTCAATCACAACCTACCTGACTACCACTGCCCGTATTGGTGGGTCCGTCGTCTATACTGGTAGTGGGTACCAAAGCCGACGCTACCATCGATGTTTCTGCCAGTCTTCGTGTCTGGGCTACGTTTTCTATCACGATTCCAGGCTTCATGTCAACTGGGGGTTTTCGAGCAGCCTTTTGTTTTTTCGCTCTATTTCGTAAAGCCTGGAAATACATGTAAGATTAGTCTTAGTGTGATTATAAGTGACTGGTAAATGTTTTTTTTGTTTTTTTTTTTACAATAACATCTCGTTGAGTCCGTCTTGTGTTAGGTTTGTATGTTACTGTGAAGATATTTTATCGGTCAAATCACAAAAAATAAAAATTTAAATTATAATAATAAAACCGGAGATGTTATAAATTAGTAACCAAAATCCAAAATAGGTGTAGTATGTATATTACACCCCAACCCCCCTCCCATTTTGAGTTCTTCGCCTACAATACCTTAACATCTACAAAGATAACAGTATACATTACTTATTCAATTACAAGACATTTACATTTATTTTATATTAACTATCAGCAATACGGAATTAAAGAGTATTATATCCACCCATAATGTATGTGGCAATACTAATGGGGCAATACTGTTGTTATTAAACAGTACAATACGAACGTGACAAACAACAAAAGATCTTGAAATTAAACATTTTCTCAAATCAACAACTCTATAAGTGTACGAACGTTCAGTCCATTGAGGTTCACGTAGGCTTATTTCATGCAGCTATACACCTTTTACTTATTACTGGGTGCGTTTAACTTTTCTGTTAGATATAGTATGTTTTTCAGTTATACTTTATTTCATAAACCTGTTTACTTTTGTTGGCGTCATAAAATTACTTTCAATTTTCCTTTTTTCAAATAGAAACCTACATAAAAGTTAAACATTACTAATAATCAAAACTAGACTACATACCTTAAAAATACTATAGTACAGATAGACCATGACCACACAGGGAATGTAGAAGGATGATAAAGATGAGTAGATGATGAAGTCTGTATTGTAGAAGATACAAAGTCCTGGGATCCTGTTCGGTGTGTAGTTTAGACCCAGGACGATGGGGCTTCCGATGGCTATACTGACCACCCACACTAACACGATCAACAACCACGCTCTGCTGTTGTTCTTCTGCTTGGCGTACTTTATGGGTTGTGTGACCGCTATGTACCTTTGAAATATAACACTTTTTAGTAAACCTTTAAAGGATAATCACGGTAAAAGGCAAATTAAGTGTAAATATAAAGTCTAAATAAAGAAATTACCTTTATTTTTTTATTTACAGTTCTAAGACGGATAATTTTCTTAATAGGAACAATAAAACAAAAACTACATAAAAATATAACGTATCATATCATATAAAATATTAGTACCAGGACACCGAGCATTGCTTGAGGTGTTTGATTTGTACAAGAGGTATTATAATTTTTTGCTAAGATTGAATTCGCTTTTTGGTAGACATTCACTGATTCAAAATTTACCTAACATTTTCATGTAGACAAGCAATCTATATTGAAAATTTATAAAATTAACTTGAATATAAAAATATATGTTGCATTACATCTATTGACCATTACTGCGTTGATTATGTACGGGTTTGCAATCCCGAATTTGTACTTTTACGGGTGCTACTTTAAATTTGACTTTCTTTAAGTGAAAATTTAGTTGTAAAGAATTTTTAGTGATAAGGATGGATGAAATTATTCTATTAAGTTTGGTAACATTTACAAATCATAGAAAACGATTTAAAATTGCTCAATACTCTTAGTCTAAATGACTGTATATTTCACGGGAGTGTTATACGATAATCCTTGTTCAATGATGTGAAACTCAATCGGGGTCTTTTCACTTTTGTGTGGTTATATGTTTTAAACATGAAATTAATCTGCCATTAAACGATTTAAATAGTTATTTATATATATAGAATATATATAGAATATATATATATAGAATAGTTCATACATATAAATAAAGTCAATTGAATGTTCAATTTCGTCTTGCTTTTAATGTATAGGCAACATCAAAATTATTTGTTTTTAATAACCATTTAAAAGATTGAATAAATACATATTTGTAATCCGTACCGTATAGGATAAAAATGTTGTATATTTTAGAATATTGACAGTTCGTGTTCAATGGTATTACAAAAAACCCGATTTTATAAACTAATTTATATATTTGATCAAGAAGTACATACTCATGGTTAAATATTTATGATTCAAGATACTTCCTGTAAATAGTTCTAAGTTATGAATTTGGATTAACTTGATAAATGTCATAACACTTGTTTAAATGTATAAAATACCTGTCTATGCTTATGGCCACAAGGTTGAAAATTGAAGATGTGCTACAAGTGACGTCCATCGCAATGTAGAAATCACAGGCAAAAGCAGGAAGACCCCATTCGCCATTCACCTGAAACCATAGTTTATTTTTTATTTTTATTTATCCCTATTAAACAAAAACATAATGAATATTTTTTTTTTATTTTTAGCCTGAACCATTTGGTATCATCAACAGTTTTATGAATAGTTAAAAATAAAATTCCTTTGTACGAAAATAATCTATGAAGCTAATTTGTGGTAGTCAATTTATAACAATACAAAGGACACACAATGTCGAAAACACCCGTATTTGTGTCCACAAAAGAATTGTTCCTTTCAGTCCATCCAGTGTGAGTTGTCGTCTCCAGATATGATCAGAACAAAACAACGTTTGTTTATTTGGACGAAATATGGCTAAATGTTAGTAACGGGTTACTAAAAAAACATTTGAATCGACTGCGTTAATTATTTAACTAGAAAACATTTAAGTAATAAAAAAAGTTTAATTTTTAAAACATTAGGCTTGTTTGCCAAACCCATTATGGCATCAAGCCACAAGGGGCTTCAAAGAAGCTAATTTTTAATATCTGTTTGATCTCTGACATTTATCACTTTAATCGAATTCTCTATGTGGCTTTATTTTGTTGTCAATTCCACGTAAAACCTATTTTAGAGTAATTATGTGAACTAAAATAAATCAAACCATTATCTTTATTTTGTTAAGGTGGCTCGGAAAATAAGGTTTCTTCCTTTTTACAAGAATGTTAAAAAATAATTAAACGCGTTTTTAAAATATTTTACATACACCTTTTGATTAACTTGTTTTTACTAAATTCTCACTATATTACATACTGGGTGGAGATAAATGTAATAAATACAGGGTTTATGTAGCTGATAACGTAAATGCATGATTTACTACCTGTTTTTCGTAAAACATATTTATATTTTATTAGCTTGACAATGTTTTTTAATATTTCACGAGAGTGAAAAATATTATACTACCCTTAATCCTGGTGTATTACTTTTACTTTATGTTGCACAAGTATTTATTAAAAAAACGTATGCTCCTTGTATCCAACGTATACTCTAAAATATGTTTTTTTTATTATTACATTTATCTGCAAATTACTCGGTAGTTTTGTCTACAATCTTATTAACAACGTAATATTAGGCAACCTAAAACAAATTTTGGAGTAATGTTTTTTTATATACTTTTTTGTCTTTATTACTTTTACTAGCTTTTATTTTTATAAAAGAGTTTTTATAAGAGTTGATTACATTTTTATTTTGGTCAAATTTGTTCACCAAAATACATTACACCAAACCACTAAAAACCAGTAATCATTACAGTTTTCGACTAGAATACTTTAGTGATTATTTATTTTTTACTCAATAAACAATTCGAAAAACAAACGTTCAAGTCAATGACCGGTTGATGTTACTGTTTTAATATAAGGTTCAATACTTCGATACATGATATGATTTTGATACTTGTCTCTCAAGCCTCAACACTAACGACATAGACTACAGGGAACCTGCCATCAAATATAAGGCAGTCTTCGTATTTTGATCCCATGTTTTATTATAATCATACTTTAACAGTATTTCACGTGGTTAGTGATTGAAAGGAAAAATGAATAAATTTATCAAATACAATATAATTTCTGTTACTAATTTCGTACTGCTATTTAATCTATTTAAAATTACCTCAGTAATTCCGTCTAGTATATGTCTGGTTGTAAGTTTGTCTGGCCAGTAAACATACTATATTCAAAATACTAAAAGGTAGACACTACCAGTAACATGTGTTTTTTAAGCACCGCATGAAAACAATAATTTGCTGTAGACATGTTGAGGTTAGAATTGAATGTGTAATATTAATATGAAAATTTTCAAATTAATGTAAATCAAGACGTGGGCTAATGTATCAAATGTATTTATGTTTTTATAAACTAATGTGTATTGCCAAATACAAATTTTGCCGTCCGACTAACAGTGAAATCATAGTGGAGACCCGGTCTCATTGCGCTAAAAAATGTTTCTATACATTTAGCTTAAACCAGTTCTCCAAATTTAAAATCGGATAAAGTATTTCTAAAATTGTTACAACATATACGTAGGTAAATACAGGGTGGCAAAAAAGTCTGGAAACGGCGTAATATCTTTTTAACAAAATCCGTTAGAAAAGTCAAACCTTTCACATCAACTTACATGTATAAAAACTACTTTTTCCAAGTATTTTCATGTTTTTACTTCTGCCAGGGGACGACCCATGAGGAGTAGGTACATAATCTTAAAGTAAGCATAGGTTGGTATGCACATCATTTTAAAGGTCTAGTCAAGTGGAGTTCATTGCCGGAAACCGCGTCTCAAAAGGTTCATCCGTTACAAAATGGCGGCTGTTCAAAGTTCTTGTGAAATATACCTTTACAGGCCTTAGTATTGGTTAATACTCGTATTAAACATTATCTTGAGAGCTGAAATCGTATTTTAAAGTCAACTCGCTCATAGACTAAGTTTATTCAATCTTCAAAATAAATTTAACCGGGTTTCAGATTTCCTGGCTAATTTTGACTATGAAGGCCTGTGCAGGTATATTCCGCAAGAACTTTGAAATGCCGCCATTTTGTAACGGATGAACCTTTTTTGTCGCGGTTTCCGGCAATGAACTCCACTTGACCAGACCTTTAAAATGATGTGCATATCAACCTATGCTTACACTAAAGATTATGTACCTACTCCTCATGGGCCGTCCCCTGGTGAAGTTAAAAAAATGGTAATGCTTGCAAAAAGTAGTTTTCATACTTATAAGTTAATGTGAAAGGGTTGACTTTTCTAACGAATTTAGTCAAAAAGATATCAAGCCGTTTCTAGACTTTTTTGTCATCCTGTATGTTTAATTGTAACTAAGCTTTTAAACACACTTTACATTATTAAAAAAATACTTATTTTATATTTCAAGACATAGCTGTCTCCTTGACACATTACATTTTTCAGTAATTTAAAAACCTAAAAAGCCGTGCAAAATACATAACTAAATCGTTCGTACATAAAGAAAGATAAAGCAGAAAATATATTTTTACGGGCCATGCTGTTGTCAAATCGTACCAGGTTTTTGGGCACATAATAAAATTGGCAACTCACATAGAATAGATAAATATGTTAAATAAAAATCCCAAGGTGAAATTTAACACTATGTCAAATAGTTTATGAACATTTGCTTTGTTGCAATATTTATAAAAGATAGTCATACTGAAAATTGCTGCTGTATAAGACAATATATATCTAAGCTATAGGCCTAAACTTTTAAAATCCCAAACATATAGACCAAATATATGTATAAAATAGTACAGTTAAACGTGTTGGGAATAGCACTCAAATTAATTTAAATAAGGGCAACTAGAATTATGAATCTCTTATAAATCCAAGAGTTCACACAGGAAAATTAGATACATTATTTGAAACTAACTAAACTATCTTGACTGAGATGTGTCCGTTTGGGCTCCCGAAGAACTCAAACTATTTACAGATTATTCCTCTTGAAACATGGATACTGTTGCTCTAATTCAGCTATCATACCATGATACGTTTATTTATAATTTTTTATAACTTGAAAATAAATTATACCAATCGTGTCTTTACAAATTATTGAGTGTAATTACAAATTGTTTTTATCTTTGTAGGACTATTTATGCATTCTTTATAAGCAAGGTATTGAGCTTGGTTCTAAAAACGCAACGGTAGTTTTATTAGTGAAATAAAAAAAAGTCTCTTGTATATACAAGGAGTTTATATTTAAAATGTTGTATTTAGAATAGTAAACAATATAAATTTTCATGTTGTTCTAAAGAAAAGTAAATAAAAACTGTGTTAACTATTCATGTTTGATATATGGTTTGGTGCAAAATGGAATTTTTTTTCGTTAAGAAATATTCAGCTCAAAGCATCACTCCTAAATTGACCAGGCTCAATTTTAATGTTTTGGTATATCTACATAGATTGTTTTATGATATGTAATACTAAATACTGTAAGTATTTGCCCAAACTATAGGGATACCAATAAAATTCTTACTGTTTGTAGCCATAATAATACCATTTCAATACGATTTATATCCATAATATGATTAAGAAATTATTTCATTTTGTAAATTGTTATTATAACCTAAAGATCCTTTGTCGTAGTCATACTGTTTTTAATTCAAATATATATAATATCCAAACAAGATTGTTAATCAGGACTAGAACTCAAATTAGTATAAAGTAGTTCTTTAAATAAATGCATTTGAAAATAGCAATGTTTGTTAGAAAATCTCACTTATTGAAACAGGTTTTCGATTAATGTGGATTAACACGATACAAAATTTAGATTTTCGTGGATATAATTTATTTTTAAAATGGCACCCTTTAAAAATGTGGTTTATGTTTTTAAAATGGAAACTTCATTTTACTTTTAAAATCAGATTAAATGTTTTTATGTACACTCCATTGCGAATAACTATGTAAATATAAGCCCTAGTTTTCTGTAGGTTTCTGGGGGAATTTGATGGAGACCTTGTCTCAGACGACGCTAGTTCAAAGAACAGTTGTGGTCTTATGTTTCAAGACTCAGGTTTCCACAACGTTATTAACTGTTCCTTCATAGTTGTGCTTTAATTAACTCTTCGCTTATATAAAGGTACACAAAACAATAACTTTATCTTACCGGATGCATAAAGACAAAATGCTGTTTATTTTTCACCCTTCAATAAATTGTTTATCTAGAAATGGGAGACAACTTTTAAACTCTAGTTAGTCAATTTTAGTTTTTTTTCAAAAGTATTACATTAAATTAAAATAGTTTATTTTTTCTGTTAATCTTAAGACCTTTCAGCCGTCTTTAAGCCTAGTAAATAATCAACAGTAACACAGCTTAAAATAATTATAAAAAATCGACACGCAGTTCAATTTTAGTAAAGAGGGGTTTTATGGAACATATGAGCAAAGAGAAATAACAAAGAGTTGAGAAAATATATAGCCATTTGTGCTTTTTTAGTTCTAATAAATGCGGTTTCCAACATAGTTTTATAACAACCTTTCGTGTAACCAAGTTCTATGTTTCATATGAACACCGTATTATCACAAAATGATACAAATATCATTACTAAGAATTCTCTCATTTTAGATTGAGCAAATAAAAATCTGAATTTCGACTAAATTATTAAACATTTGTTATAATAGCATTTATTATTATATAAAACTTAATTATAAATTAAGTTTGTATTACTTTTGAGATACTGTGGGGTTGTTTTATCTATGACTATAATATTATACATTGTTCCGAACTTGATAAGCTTATTTTACACGGTCAATACATATTAACTACATATCAGACTGTATGGCAAGTTAAATAGGAAATTCAATTGATAGTGTACTATCATTCATAAACATACTTAATATGTTCAATAATTCATTAATACTTCAATCAGAGCTTGTAATGACGAAAAGTTAATTAAATCTATATTTATAAAAGAGGAAGTTTGTATATATATATATATATATATATATATATATATATTTGAACATTATGGACTCCGAAACCGCTTGACAGATTGTAATGAAATTTTCAGGCATTATTAAGCATAATCAAGAATGGTCTGTGTGAAGTTTGGTGCAGATCCGTCAAAAGGGCTCCGCCCCAGTGGCTCTGGAGTTTCCCATGCTAGCCTTATGAGTACTTATATTTAAATGAAATCAAAGAATTTCAACAGCTGGTTTAACTAAACAATTTTATTCTGTGATGATCAATAGGTTTACCAACAGGGTGCAACACTATTATTTTTTTAAATTTATGACAAAAGCTAATTTGCAACCGAAAGGTGAATGAGCGTAGCGAACGAACTTTAACCTGGAGGCGAGTTAGCGTAGCGAACGAGCTAAACCTGAAATAAATTGAGCGCAGCGAACGATCTCCAACCTAAAGGTGAGTAAGCGTTGCAAACGAACTTCAACCAGGACGTGATTGAGCGATGCGAATAAACTCATCTTGAAAATGAACGAGCATTTGACATAAAACCACATTAGGACAGGACAACGTCTGTTGGGCCAGCTAGTATTATACATGTAAAATACTATAAGATGTATAATTTTAGGACGGTATTATCTGTTACATAACAAATTATAATATTGTTATAAAATATATAGTATGATATTTTCCAAACTAGATCAAACAAACCGCATTTTAAATAATGAAACCTTTATTTTCATGAAAAAACCACATTCACCAAGGGCCATTTTGAGAGAATAAACTAGAATAAAGGAGCCAAAGCCGACTGATACACAAAGGTATTAAAGAGCGCTTTGAGAACAATACAAATCTCTGACATCTTTTGTTTCTCGATGGTGTTCCGATGCACTACGTCACACATAAGCAGCATTTGCAAAGGTACAGTTTTGGTTCATGAATAAAATAGGCAATTGATTTTGTAATAAAAATCTATTCTGCCAAAAGGAACACCAAACGTTGGTTGATCAGTATATTGTTTATTTACTTTTAATTCAGTCAAATTCATATACAAATACCGCTTAACGTACCTTTTTATTCCTTTGTTATGCTACAATAGTATTTTCATATATTGAATATTTACTGTACCATACTATGTTCTTTGAACTCAAGATGAACAGTCAATATATAGATTCATAGTCGCATGACAAATATTTATTATGATTAATCATATAATAGTTTTCTATATTCACTGTCTTTAATTTATTTCTTATATCACATCCCATTGATTGTTAATTTGTTTAATTAGGGACCGATAAACTATACGCAATACGTATAGCGATATAAATATAATCAACTCAGTATTAAAATATCTACTAAGTCTGCGTTTTTAACATAAAATATATATATATATATATATATATATATATATATATATATATATAAAATTAATAACCACAAACAACATACCTTAACTTTTTTTGTCCTAAGGACGCTAAGCACGAGCCTGGGATTATTTTTCACATTACTTCAGGCTTGAGCTAGGGGTTGCGGCATTATCACTTGGATTAAAATCCATTGGTGACTTGGTGGGGATCGAACTCGGGACCTCAGGGACTGAAGTCCCGCGCTCTAACCACTACGCCAGCTCGCTCCCCACATACCTCACCTTGCATGCCATGTTATTCTTAGTTATAACCCAACAAAAAGGTTGTAATAAGCATGGTGAATATAATGTAGTGATAAATAAAAAACAAAATAGTAACAGTAAGCAATATAAGAAATGTCACATTATACACCTGGAAAGGTTGTGGAGAAATTAGTTATTCATACTGTTATAATCGGTGCTTTCTCCGTAAGTCCAATAGTTTTTACACTTTTTAAATTATAAGTAAGAGTTTATTCAATACGATCGCTCCAGTAATAAACTTCTCAAAATATCATTATATAGTTCTTATGTTATGCACTAAGTAGTTAGTTTTTATTTAAAACATTTTTATTTGTAAGTATTTGTATAAACGAAAGAATCGGAAGAGAGTAAAATCAAAGTTATTTGAACGATAGAACAAATCTACATACAAAACCAGATTTCCTCCAGCGTCGCATCGTATTGACTCCGACTTTTTGTTTACATCAAGTGAAGGAAATAAGTTTTCGTCCAAAATCTTTCAGTTCCACATCCTTCTTTCATGTCATGAACTTCATTATTAGATATTTGAAGAGTTTTTAAATTTACATAGCTACATTATAAAGAGTAACTAATATTAACTCAGGTCGTGTACCTAGATAAATTAGACAAGGAAATTGTAAATCAATAAGACTTAAAAATGGTTCATAAAGTGATATTAGTAGTTTCAGCAAAATCTGTAAAATTTTAAAATACTTTTTTAGTTGGATGATCTAGCTGACACAACCATCTTCACTTAGAACCAAACCAGTGTCTTTCGGAGCAAAAGGTGAGCACTAACTCTTTTATATCTCGACACACTTCAATGAGCAAAAAAAATTACCTAGTAAAGAAAGGCACTCCAATCAAATAATTACTTGCAAATCGTTTGATTGTTTTAAAGATGATTATATACTTAAATACTTGTCAAACTAATTACATTCAATATTGAAACATAGTTTTGACAGATGGTTTATTTTACTGAATAAATTGAGCAATGTTTGACAAAGTTTTTAAAAGTTGTTTGTCTATTTTAAGGTTACAATAATAGATCTGTTATTAAGGCAAACAAGGCTCACGTCAACAACTAGGTATCAACCAACTTCACATCAGACAACTTCATGTCACGTAACTTTATGTCAACAGGCTTGCTAAATGTAAAACACTTCTTGACAAAGGTATATATTTAAATTGAATTAATCTATGCATAGTTTAGGCATCATATTGTTTTTATACCAAAAGCAAACTAAACATACTCAATGCTTATTGACTAGAAAATTGTACGTGGTTTTTCTTTAGATGTGTGTAAGAATTTATGGTATTTATGTGTATATTTAAGTATTTATAGAGAGGTCAAATTATATTTTCACGGTAATTTGCTATTCCACCTGTTTTTCTGTTTCCTTAAAAACAAAATGGAAGCTGAAGCAAATAACCCGTACATAATTTAACCAATCTTTATTTTTCTGTTACAATCGATCGAAACTAAACATTTATACTTGGCAACCTATAATATCATACGTTGTATAAAAATAAGTCAATCCTTTGTACTAGTTCGTTATAGATCTACGATTCAATTAGTTTGTATCGAGCATAAATTAAGTCTACGTTAAATGCCACAAGCGTAAATGCTATTAGAGTTGAACAAATATACAAAACAAGTAACTTTATAACTATTCCAGCATCTGTATTTCTTGTACTACTGCCAGACTTTCAGTTTAAATTAAGACAATATACTTGGAATCGTTTTGTCTCAACTTATAACTTACCATAGTTTAAATACAAGTAATTATTAAAACAGCATGTCTTTCTCTAGATCATATTTTGGAATAATAAAAATTTTATTAAATTTAGAACAATTATAAGATTAAGTTTGCAATAGTATTAAGTTTAACATTGCAGTTATACATATTACCCGAAACACGATTAAGTTACACAAAGAACATGAATAGTCAATATATTTGATAAATACTTTATGTAGAGGAAGAGAAAATTTCTCCAGGGATGCCGTATGAAAACGATCTCGATCTTTCACTCCCTGAGGGGGTAAGCAATCGAACATTTTGTGTTCATAACGGAAGAGGAAAAATTGAAACATGATACTAACAAGTAATGATTATTTTTCTATTGGGTATATTTTTTATAGATAAAGCAAAATTTTTCAACTATAACTTGGAACCGTTTTAAGTTTTTAAAGCTATATTTGTTGGATTTTACTGTGAAAGAACATTTTTATAGTGAGTATGAATTTTAAAATATTGGATGAAAAAGCATTTTAAACTTGAATCAGCTCTAGTAATTAAAAACCAGAGTTTAATATAAAATCATAAACAATTGCTTGGATAAGTGAACTTTCATTATTATATCACAATTTTTATTTGTCAAATGTCAGATTTTGAGTAGACTTACGCCTATTTTTTAATTATTAATATTATTAATAATCTGTATTTCAACAAACCATAATCAGGTTTTAAAATATTTTCTCGTTAGTTTAATATTTGTATCGTCATGACTCTATAAAACATGTCGTTATAATTTTTATATATTTAAATCAACTGGAGACTGTTAAACTATGAGAGTCCACTGTTCTGTTAAATATTTATTTCTGTAGTATGTAATGTTTAGGGAACAATTTATTTAGACCATGTGATAACATTAAATTTGCAAAACTATCCTAGGATAAGCACGAGATAAGGTGGTATTTCAAACTTAAAATCTTTTAAATCATTTCATGTAGTAAACAAATCAACTACTTTAGCCCGATTCTGTTTGAATTTATTCTTGCCATAAATATGTGAAAAGTAGCAATAACGAAAACACTATATTCTAAATCTATATCCACATTATATACATAAGTCTTGAAAACATATCTTTTGCATGGTTACGCCCGTTTTAGAACTTCGATTTTGTAAATGCGATACAACACCATATTTTTAATTACCTTTTACCTGTTAAAACTCTTCACTTATTGGTAGTCCAATGCTATATTTATCTGAGTCTAAATTTACCCGGTTTGACAACAAGGCAACAAACTTCAGATTTGAATATACGCTCTGTTATACGTTTAGCCATCTAGATACTTTGCCAACATATTTATACATACTTCAGCAACTTTTTCAAGGGGTTGCAGGGAGTCGTCTAGAGTAATGATCCATTCAAAACACCGGACCTTCATACAGTATTGCCTCCGACAGGTCTATATGTCTGAAGGAAGCTGTTGGCTGAAGTACAGATCGTTCTGTCCCCTCTCCCCTACCTTATGCTACTGTGCGGTAAAAACTTTTGCACCTGTTGCTCCCTACTCAATTATTTGTACATGTGTATTTTTTTATATACAAACTTCCCTATGGCTTTCCGGGTTTTAATTCTTTGCTTAAATCTTTGATGAATCCAGGAACCCTTAAATTTAATTTCCTCGGTTTTAATAAAAATATGGGATTTCATAGGACACAACATTTAGTTTTCCGGTAGCTATAACTCGTACAATTAGTCAATGTATGTCAGAGTATAAGCTATGGTGACATCAACTGAAATGACTTTGCGTGGTTTATACGTGCGTATTACTAAGACGCATAATCATACAAAGAATGGTAAACATTTTTGACATTTTTATTTTTATTTTTTTTTATTGTTTGGCATTTGATATAAATAAGATTTTTCTTAAATACCCTATGTACTCAACAAACTATGTACTTGTGTTTTTACAATGTACAATTATTGGATATTTGAAATCATATTTAAACATCAAATTATATTTTACAATTAAAGAGTATTTAAATAAAACTTTAAAAAAAGGAAATAAATAAAACAGCATAAACATAGAAAAAATATTTTAAAAAACGAATCACCTAAGGTGAATGACAAATGTAATAAACTAGGCTGCCACGTTCCATCAATTTCAATTATGTCTTGTTTCAAGGCATTATATTTTTTTTAGCTCAGTTGGTATTCTACCAATAACCAAATGAAAACAATATTTTCCGAAAACATGTTTTAAACCGATTTTCTGATTATCATTGTATGATTTTAGAAACATATACATGCATTCGTAACTAATCAAATGGGAAGTTATTAATTTACAGTAAAGTTAAATTTAATAATATATCTTCATTTATTACTCTGCATACCATATTTTAATAAATCAAATATAGATATTTTTAACCTTGTTCCCTTGGTATGATGGCTTGATGTGGATAAATAAAATAGCTATGTTATGATCAAAAAATAAATATAAAATAAAACCCAGGGTAGTTTTAATAGTAAATGAAAATACAATATTTTTGCTTGGCTTTTGTTATTTCCGAAACTGCGAATATTTCCGGGACGTGAGGAACAAGTTTAGTGTTGTTCGGCTCCGGCAAACCATGATAAGTTTTATAAAATACTGTTATTTTAACGGCGAAGCGTTAATATAAATACATGCTTTAATATTAAAATGTTTTATTTACTAAACCATTTTACACAAGTTCAAAAGAGCATAAACAAACATTTGCTTGATTGTTAGTCCTGTTTTTTTTTTATTAAATAAACAAACTGTTTGATAAATCGGAATGCGATTTACCACAATACTACATCACAGAACGTTTAATGATAACACATTTTTTATTGCTTTTAATCTATTTCCAAACTAATTATATGTTTTGTTTTATATTTTTACAAGATTTTAAACTAGGGTTTAATAATAATGTAGGGGGGTAGTAAGTTCTAGCACCTTACAAATCATAAAATTGGTGCTTTGTCTTTTGCTAAATAGGCGTAGAGCTAATTAAGTTGAAAGGTCGAGTTAATGAATGTGGTTGGGGAACCGGAGTCTTGTAATATAAGACCTCAACTGTTCTTTGAAGTAGGAAACCCTAAGACAAGCCTGCATGTACTCTTTGACATACCTGCAGCAAAATATAATTAATATATACGTAAAAAAATAAAAAGAATAAAGAAATAAAAAAAACCAAGTAAAACATGTTTGTTTGTATTACAAAGTAACCTTATAATAAAACGGATTTACGCATTTACTGACAGAAAAAAAATCTATAAAATACTAAATAATTATATATCATAGTGGCATCTGTGTATGTTCCTCTACTACTAGCTCATTGGCAGCTATTGTGACTATTTTAGTCTACACATCAACACCTTCAAAGTTGTTCAGTAAATATTTAAACCTTTTAAAGCGAGATATTTAGTGAGGGTTCAATAGAACTATAGGACCTCAATAGTATTGGCATTCACAGCTTTACCAGTCAGAAGGGAGCTGATGGCAGCAGTGCAAATCGCTACGACTCTTTAACATCATGCTGTCATATTGCCATGATGTATACAAAACTCTTAAAACTGCATTCTTGATTTCACCTAGGTCTACCTATAGCTTGGCCAAAAAGATAGCCAAGTTGAGCTAAGCACGGTAATTTCTAAATAAATGTTAAATTTTTCCAAAATGTATAATGCACAGCGTGAGATATGTAGCCTATTCATATTATATTGAGTACCTGGAGACCGAGCTTTGCTCGGGGAAAATCATTAGTTCACTCTGAAAGCAGTCTTAGTACTGTATTGGAGATACATAAATCCATTCCCAAACTCTACACGGCTCGCCTTTACTACGTCCTACACCATTACCTACGTCATGGACCTCCATTTCCATAGCACTTTAGAATTGTAGATAGCTTAATCTTATCGTCATTAACAGTTCCCACACTCCTGACAGCTCACCTTGACTACTTCCTTCACCACTTCCAACATAGCGGACCTGTTTTCCTCCCTTCCCATAGCATTTCAGAATTGCAGATACCTTAATCTAATCGTCATAAACAGTTCCCACACTCCGAACAGCTCGCCTTGACTACTTCCTTCACCACT
Source organism: Macrosteles quadrilineatus (assembly GCF_028750875.1). Taxonomy (NCBI): domain Eukaryota; kingdom Metazoa; phylum Arthropoda; class Insecta; order Hemiptera; family Cicadellidae; genus Macrosteles; species Macrosteles quadrilineatus. The sequence continues at coordinate 200,277,664 of NW_026542595.1, forward strand.
TACTACGTCTCGGACCTGTTTTCCGCCCTTCCCATAGCATTTTAGGATTGCAGATACCTTAATCTAATCGTCATAAACAGTTCCAACACTCCGGACTACTCGCCTTGACTACTTTCTTCACCACTTCCAACGTAGCGGACCTGTTTTGCTCCCTTCCTATAGCATTTCAGAATTGCAGACACCTTAATCTAATCGTCATAAACAGTTCCCACACTCCGAACTACTCGCCTTGACTACTTCCTTCACCACTTCCTACGTCACGGACCTGTTTCCCTCTATTCCCATAGCATTTTATGATTGCCTTTACTACTTCCTTCACCACTTCCAACATAGCGGACCTGTTTTCCTCCCTTCCTATAGCATTTCAGAATTGCAGACACCTTAATCTAATCGTCATAAACAGTTCCCACACTCCGGACAGCTCGCCTTGACTACTTCCTTCACCACTTTCTACGTCGCGGACCTGTTTTCCTCCCTTCCCATGGCATTTTAGGATTGCAGATACCTTAATCTAATCGTCATAAACAGTTCCCACACTCCGGACTACTCACCTTGACTACAACCTTCACCACTTCCTACGTCACGGACCTGTTTCCCTCCTTCCCCATAGCATTTTAGGATTGCAGATACCTTAATCTAATCGTAATTAACAGTACCCACACTCCGGACTACTCGCATTGATCACTTCCTTCACCACTTCCTACGTCGCGGACCTGTTTTCCTCCCTTTCCATAGCATTTTAGGATTGCAGATACCCTAATCTTATCGTAATAAACAGTCCCCACATTCCGGACTGCTCGCCTTTACTACTTCCTTCATCACTTCCTACGTCACGGACCTGTTTCCCTCTATTTCCATAGCATTTTATGATTTCCTTTACTACTTCCTTCACCACTTCCTACGTCGCGGACCTGTTTCCTTCCCTTCCCATAGCATTTTAGGATTGCAGATTCCTTAATCTAATCGTCATAAACAGATCCCAGACTTCTCACTGCTACCCTTGACTACAATTTATCATGGTATCATGTATTGATTAATCTTCAGTATAATCTTTGCTTAATAGTAACAACTGATGTTTTTCCTTTTGTACTGTATTTGTAATTTGCTAGTATACTGTGGGTAGTTGGCTTATTATGAACACATGCTACAACTTCAAGTCTGTTGTTTACCTTTTCCTTGTTATTTAATTCTGCCAACATGGTTACCTAGCAAACCATAAGACTAATGTTAAAAAATGTGATTTTCAGTTTCATTTTTCTACGTATTTAGATTTTTGTTGGCAGTTCTAACTGCAGTAAACTCGTTTTTAGGCCAGAAATAAACTATTTACAACATTTGAAGAAAATCGTCGGAGCCGTTTTCGAGATCTTGGTGCAAGACATACATACATATACATATACATATACATACATACATACATACATACATACAAGGAAACCTTGCTCGTATGAGAGTATAGGATAACATATAAAGATACAATTCTGACTAACTGGAATACTGGGTGGAAATCCAATATTTTTGCTCCGGTTTTGATATCTATACTATTATAAAAAAGAGGTGGTGTCTGTGTGTATGGGAAAAGTAAACGCGAAAACTACTGGTCGGATCGGGGTGAAATTCGGCATGATGATAGCTCATATTCCCGATTAACATATAAGCATATTTTTATCCCAAAAATCCTTCCGGGCTCCGCCCCAGTGGCTCTGGAGCAAAGGTTCCCATGTTAACCTTATGAGAAATGGAATTAATGAACCTTAACAGCTGTTTCAATTAAACAAGTTGGTTCTGTTCTATGATTTTCAATAGCATTAAAGTTACAAGGATTACCAACAGGGTGCAGCACTAGCATTATTTCTTTTACATTTATGACAACAGCTAATTTGCAACCAAAAGGTGAGTGAGCGTAGCGAACGAACTTCAACCTGGAGGCGAGTGAGCGTAGCGAACGAGCTAACCTGAAGGCAAGTGAGCGTAGCGAACGAGCTAACCTGATGGAAAGTGAGCGCAGCGAACGAGCTCCAACCTAAAGGTGAGTGAGCGTAGCGAACAAACTTCAAAAAGAACCGAAATTTCTTAAACCATGTCCTCACTCATAACTGCTATAAGCATTTGATACTTATATGCTAACCCCGTACGAAGGACGGGTACTCTGCTAGTTTCCGATAAAACTGATGCTATTTCCGGGACGTGACAAATAACTTCAATGCTGTTTTTCTCTGCTGAACTACGTTTGGATTTATAATCAAGTAGCAAGGCACAATAGTGACTGATAAAAACGGTTATTTGATAACTGTCTTTATAAGACAGACATTACACGATTACGGAGAAAAAAAGGTGATGGCTTATTACCGTAATGGACAATTTGAACTATTGGTTTTACTTTAAAGAGGTCATTTAATAACTTTTTTTTTGTTAAAAGTCTATGCACTAACATGTATGGTTTTGTATATTCCTGCAGATCATATAATAATTACTCAAACATTATAATATTTGAAAAATATGTGCATTAAAAAGAATTATGGTATTTTTGATATTAAATAAAAATACATATATAGAAGTGCATTGCAGTTGTTAGCCTCCGGATTGCCAAATCATACTAGAAAAGGTTAAAATAGCCTACCTGCTATTAATAGTAATAGTAGTAATAGTTAATAGTAGTATTAATGTACTTTGCGTGCTATAATCAGTGCAAGGAAGTCCGCCATGTCAGGCTACCGCAATAAAAGTGATGTTTACTATATGTTTAAACAAACAACTATTTGCTATTGTTTCATCGACTCTTTCAATTTGCAACAGCCAAAACTGTACAATAACGGTAAATTTTAACTTTAAATAGAAGGCCTAACCTGAAAATATTAATTAGTTTTGAAATGTTCATAACTGTAATAAATAAATATTCCAATTTCTAGTGTAGCAAAAAGTAACATCCAAACAATTGAATGAATGATAATACTTATCCTCGAAAGTGTTTTAAGTGCTATGTAAATCTCGAATTTTTAACACGCGGTCTCAAAGACGTAATGACTCACTTTCTACCCTTGTTATGAAACATAATATATTTTACGTAATATAACAAAATGTTTCAATGTATGCAAAGCCAAAACAGATTGTTTTTCAATATGCACAGCACATCTTTTAAGCAGATGGGGTTTGCAGTGTAATATGATATTGAGTGATTCGATACTTGATGCGATTTTGATACATGAACGATACAGCCTCGTACACGACCACCGACATAGACTTTACTTAAAACTCAACCAGCCTTTAAATATAACACATTCTATTTATCATAACATACGGATTTCGTTATATTTTTATCATATCTGACAGGGTAAACTTTTATTTACTTATATTTCTTATGAAAGCTATGCAATAATACTTTTAAGTACCCCAAAATAGGTTTTTATCATAAATTGAGGGATCTATATGGTGCTGCTACAATCAGATTATCATTCATCAACAGAGTTTAGAATTCGTATAAATAGTTTCACAATGATCTCACTTTTTTTCATTCATAAATAATAATATATTGTCAAGCATAATTATTTTTGAGACTAGAATGTGTCTCGAACCCTAAACTAAAACGTATAATAAAAAACCATACATTGGCAAAGGCTTCTTCTCTATAATATACAACACATAAAACAGGTTTCTTAGAACATTTAACATTGTTGAGTCTACTTCAAATTATTAAAGCAGGAAAATTTTTTTTGACAGAATAGCAAGGCAAAATTATGAGAGATGAAACCTTGTTTATTTGAATACTTTCATAATTGCATATTTTATACAAAGTTTATTTTTATTTTTTCATTACAGATTTACAGGAACGTACAAATTCATAAACTTTAAAACTTATTTTAAAAGAAAACTGTATAACCAAAAGTATTTCATGAAGGTAATAATACAGTTGTCCAATCGAGTTGCGTTTTACTAGTGCGTAATAAAATCCGTGAAACATAAAATGAATAACGTTGGTCAAATAAAACTTTATGTCGTTACGGTGAACGATAACCGGGTTTATATTATATCGCCATCAGTTAAGAGACTGGACTTTTACTATATTTTAGAGGACACAGTTCTTGCTTAAACATATTAAAGATATATTAAAAGGTGTTATATTAATAGTAAAATAAGATAAAATTTACATTATAGCCCTACATTGCCCTAAAATTTGCCCATTCCCAAAAAAGTTCGTGGGCACATAATGTCCCTCACCACTTTATCACATACAGACAGGTTTATGTTGGATAAATTGAACGCAAAATAAACTAAGCTAATACAAATACAAATTAAAACGTTATGTTGGAAATAGGAAGAAGTATCTTATATTTCACGGATGAAGATTCAATGAGGGAATGTTGCTGAGCTTATTTCAAACTAACTAAACTATTTCAGACTGATATAGATACAATCGAGTTTCGCAGAAACTTTAACTGCACAGAGAGTTTCCCATAAAATGTAGATACTATTATTTGAGTATTTGATAGCACACACAATGTATCGTGAGTGTGTTTAGAAATTAGCACGAATACTAGAAAAATACCGGAATGGATCATAACCATAAAAAGATGACGTTGGCCCGAATCCTATACTTATAGCATTGAACATATGTTTTGGCAGTTCCAGGTCTATGTGTGATAAATTGAGCGCAAAATAAACTAAGCTAATACAAATACAAATTAAAACGTTATGTTAGAAATATAAAGAAGTATCTTATATTTCACAGATAAAGATTCGATGAGGGAATGTTGCTGAGCTTATTTCGAACTAACTAAACTATTTTAGACTGATATATAACCAATCGAGTTTCCCGGAAACTTTAACTGCACAGAGTGTTTCCCATAAAATGTAGATACTATTATTTGAGTAATTGATAGCACACACAATGTTTCGTGAGTGTGTTTAGAAATTAGCACAAATACTAGAAAAATATCGGTATGGATCATAAACAACAAAAAAAAATGACGTTGTTGGCCCGAATCCTATACTAATAGCGTTGGACATATGTTTTGGCAGTTCCATTTAAGCAATGTTAAATAAAATGTTTATTTTCGGGCCAAAAACTTCATTTGTTTATGTTTATGATCCATAACGGTATTTTTCTAGTAATCGTGGAAATTAGTCCCGACCGATACATTAATGACTGAGTCGATAGAATATCACACGAAACAACCGTGCGTGATAATTCTATGTTTAATATAGTTAAAATTAATGTTTTGAAAACAATTTTAGTCTATATCGTGTAAAACGAATACAACATCATATAATCACGTATCCTGCATTGCGGTTATCCTTGAAAGATATTGTATAGAAAATAAATATCTCAGAATGCAAGCTTGGTCTCCATACGTGGTATAAGATGTCTGATTACTTACAATTCCCTAATCAACATCTACATTTTAACTTCTACCTGATCATTAAAAATATGTAAATCACAAAACTTTTCCTTAAACCCCCGAATAAGAAGATTCCAGTAAAAATGTCGAGCTTTAAATGGATTTTCTACAACAATTTTAAATGCCTAAAGGGAGTCATTGGATGAAATACAAATCGTTCTGTCCCATCTCACCTCCCTACATCAAAATGTTGTATGCATCTACCCAAACATGAATGCACCTGATGCGCACTACTTACTCTTACTGCATGACTTGACCACACACGGTGAGTCGCTCACACGTGTAGTAGGGCTCCATATTTAACTTTTTATCATGCAGCACGTAAATCTGTGCGCCGCTTAATAGGAAAAAGAAAAGTTGATCATGGTTGAAACGTGATCAAAATTAATTGCGGAGGTAGAAACAATACGGACTAAACATGCGTTTAAGCCTTGGATAACATATAGAACACGGAATTTATTACATGTTAGGACATGCCTATTAGTGGTGGACCTATAAACTAACAGTTACACCCATTACTATTAATAATTATCATGAAATAGAAAACGCACAATATTAAATGTGTGTCCCTTTAGAGTGTAAATATATTCTAGTTGTACATGCAGATATTAACATAAAACAAAAAATAGATAAATACTGGTTATTTTGAAAAACTTACGTCTACAAGTTAATGAGCAAAGTTTGAGTTTTCATCTCAGTTACAGGATACAATGATGGATCTGTTGCAAAGGCCAACAAGGCTCACGTCAACAACTAGGTATCAACAAACTTCACATCCGACAACTTCATGTCAAGTAACTTCATGTCAACAATCTTCGTTGGTTTCATAAACTACTAGACAAAGTAACATATGAACTTTGATATTTCTTGAAAAACTTTTCTTCTTGATGGAAATGTTATACAACAATAAAATAAAAAAACAACAACACAATACCTACATTTTTCAAAATATTGGGACAACTTTAAAGTTCTGTACTGTAAAGAGTGCAAACTCATGAAACGTATGAAGGGCAGAAGCACCTGCAAATGATCGTTTAAGCTTGGGTTTTTACTTGTGTCCGTTATGGGAGAATGGGCAATTATTTTATAGCTTTAAAGAATAGCTTAAATGTATTATTATATAATAAGCTTCTTTCGCAGATATTTTTTATTCGAGGATGTGAAATACAATGACAGTGCACATACAAAAAATATTTCTTTAAATTGTATTAACGTGTCCAGACGTTTTTTGGGTTATTCTTCACTAAACATCTGATTGACACATTCTAAAATCTGATTGATTCATCCTAAAACTAAAGAATCCCCAAAAATATGTTTTTACACTCATAGCAAAAGTATCGCATAGTATTACTCATAACCTATTTACTTTTCTACAAACAAAGTGTATTGTAGTACTACGGGAATGAAGCGATGTATTACCTTTATTTATACAAAGGTATAATGAGATGGGCAAACAATACAGCCAGTTTATTAACTGTGTATTGTGTAACAGTTAATACATCGCAATACATATTATCACACATGCCCTGAATGGTTAGGGCTGGCCATTGTATTTTGTACCATTATCTCTCTGCTCACTGTTAAATCAGTGGCGTTTCATGAACACTGCTTAGAATACTAGTAACCATAACGCTTAAATGTATTATCGTGGTTAAATATATAGTATATGTACTTTGTTTGGAATTATACAATGTTGAAACAACAAGATTTATTTTAAGGTAAAAAAGTAAATAAAAAAACTTCGACGGCCGTTATACATTTCTAATAATCTATTAAAGGGGATGATAAATTGAATGACGTGTGAAGAGAATGGGGTTGGTAAAAGAAAGAAAACTTATAGACCTATTCTTTACTATACCATATACCATAATGAATACATCATCATATCACTGTATTCATATAATTATAAGCATTTTAATAAGTTAAAATCCATATTTTTAGCCCCTGAGCTGTGATATAACTAAAAAATTGTTTTTACCTTTTGTCTACAGCTCAATAAGTTGTAACTTCCGTTACGGCCGTTTCGGCATTAACATGCCATCATATATAAATAATAATGATAAAAAATCTGGAGATGTTCAACAACAAAAGAAGAAGTATGTGTGTGTAGAATACTCACACTCAATTTAGTATACACTTACAAAAGAGTTGAAGAAATATGGTATTGAATTAGCGTTTAAGACAAACAACAAGACAATTAACAAATTAAATGTGTCGGATAGTATAATTGACAAAAGTGAGAAGTCAGGTGTGTACAAAATTTAATGTGCAAGTTGCCCAAGCTTTTACATAGGAAAAACTGGACGGACATTCGGAACTAGATACAGATAACATATTCCATGCCCAAGAACCGACAAACAAAAATCCTCCTTTGCACAACACCTGGTTGACGAAAATCATGACATGTATGATCTGAACAATGGCCTAGAGATACTCCACTCAAGCAAGAAAGGAAATAAACTGGATACACTGGAAGAATATGAAATTTACAGAGCTTTTAAAGAAAATAGTTTAGATGATACAATTTTAAATGAGAAACTGCAATATAAATCACACTTCATATTCAACAGCATTTTAAACCAGGACAGTAATAGACCAAAGGCAGGAGTACAAAGGTCAGCTGATAACACCGCCACACCATAACGATGCAGGATTAACCTCTAGTCGGCATCTAGCTCTGATCATGTCAACCAGTAACGTGTGTGCGACAGGCCTGTTAGTTTTATTTTCGTGTATTTGTATTCGTAAAATGTGTTCGTGTTCGTGTTATATGTTTCTACTGTGACGACGCTGCTCACAGGTAAAAAGGTAAAAACAATTTTTTAATTTTAATAAGGCTGAAAAATTTCCCGACGGAAAGACTCTAATAAGTAACAATTTTATTTTTCAAATAAAGTTGTATATGTAATTTTGATTTGAGTATTTAGACACTTTTAGTTTAATATCGTCATACACGCAGTTCATGTAAGTTACTACGAACTCTAAGTAAGGAAAATAGATCAAGTATATTCTGTAAATGTAATGGGGTTCATGCAATAAGGAAATATAAAGGAAACGATGCGTGTATGCATAATACAAGGGAAGATATCACTACGACCCTAACTTGGAGTAGGGTCAATATTATACAATGCATCTCTTGGGATGCTTCAACGAAACTTGTAGTTGTCTCCTGCCTCTAAATACCTTAAAAACTTTGTCGTGAAATGTATTTATAACATCTTCCAGTGATAAATAAAGCCACCTATGTATAAAAAAAATAATTTGTAAAACATAAATAACCCCGCCACATGCAAACCTGCAGAATAAGCAAATTTCCATTTGCCAGATTTTACTCTCACTTTAATCTATTTAAATAGCATTAAGTTTAACAAGTTACTAGGTTTGCTGTTAAGGGGGGGGGAGGGTAATAAAGTGTGAAAATGTAAAATTGAAACACTTAAAAGTGAATTAATTATTTAATTACTTAACTGAGTATTTAACATATGGGTGAGCACCTTTTCGTCAAAAAACACCGTGCGATTTCACGACAGTTATAATCATTCATTACTCTATCGAATGACGACATCATCTATACTATCGATGCGATTATAATTGTCGTTTGTCACAGAACCTATCAGAGGCTTATTGTGATACGGACGAAATGAGAGCATTCTATTATAAAATTAAACTGTTATAACCTAACCTTACTAACCAAACTTGTTGATCTAATTAATCTAATTAAGGTTTACTACGGACGTAATGAGAGCATTCTATTATAAAATTAAACTGTCATAACATAACCTAACTATCTATACCTGCTGATTATATAAAAAATATATAAGTTAAAAATCTAATGCAGGTTTAATAATCTAAAATATAGTTCTGTTCATAAAATAAAATTATAAATGCTCCAAATTCTAAAAAAAGATGTACAGTTAAGAAGGAATCGCATTTTAAGCTTAAAATCGTTGACAAAAAGTTATTCCCCCAGTCGGGTTTAAATCAGGTACCTCTTGGTTTTCAGCCCAACGCTCTATCCACTGCACCATGAACACCGTTGACAGCATTACGTACTTTTGTGTAATGATGGTATTCATTACATTCATTCAAACATCAATCGATTGAATCGAACCCATTTGATCCGAATAATATCAATACTTAGTATTTCGATATTGAACCGATAATAAACGGTGATTTTGTACGAAAAAAATGCTCTAACATATGGATACCCAAAATAGAACAATCTCTTAAGTAACCATAACGTCATGAAAATTATAGTTGTTTCAATGGTACAAAGAGATTAATATTTCTGTTATCCTTTTAAATATGTTAAATGATATCCTCAGAATCTTTTTCGATTAACAATAATAGTGAATTAGGTATTTCGAAATAGTCTTACAATGATGTAAAATAAAATTTACGCGTTATTGTACAACAAGGAGGATTAAATATAATTTGGTTGTTTAAAGTAAAAACGACCGCAGACAATTTAATTAACTGAAAAGGAAATTATTACACCATATTCTTAAAAAGTAAAATAAAAATACTGTAGACAAAAAATATACATTTCTAAATTGTTCTCATTTTATTTTTACCATACGACACAAATTAACGGTTATTATTAACAGGAAACGTAGTTTATGCTTAAAACCTTTAGACCCATATTATATAAGAACACTTGAAGAACTTCGTCGTGTAGTAACTATTTAAAAAAATCGAACGAACTTAAAGGTACTACAGCCATTTTGTGGTATAGAACAATAAAATATATTTTTCTTTTTTAAACTTAATTTTATTAAATATGGATTCAAAATGTAAATTAACAAGTATGTGTCATGTAAACATTAACTGTATTTTTTACTTTTAATTTTTTATCTGGTAATTATATTAAATCCCAAAGTCTTCCAATATAATGATTTAATGAAAAATTGTTTCAACCACATTATTTATTTTCAGATATAAATGTATCACAGACAAATTCACACTTTTCACCCAGTACAACTTAAGAGGCATAACTAGTCTCTTAAAAGGGACCATTTACCTTCGCACTATTACCCCTGTAACATCTGTCCCAGCTAAAAGCACTCGTCTGCCCTACTTTGAGTGTGTACTTCACTTAAACTAAAATATTCTAGGATAAGGTACAACTCATCCATAAGCTATTGACATCAACATCAAAAATATGTAAACTATAATTTTATTTAGTAGACAATTAACCTGTAAGCAATTGATTTTTTCATTATTAGAACATTTTATGAGTATTTCGTTTTAGAACCATTTACCAAGAACAATTAATTTAGATTTATATGCCATTTTAGAGCTTGATTAGGTACGTATGATTTATAACAAGTTTTGTCAATTCATAATAAAAAGATTTAATTATTTTTTCTGTTAACATTTTATAGGGTTTGGGCCTTGCCAATTAATTTAAACAAAAACATTGTACTGTGGTTACAACATCTTGTTGTAATTTATTTTATGCACGACGGTCAAGAAAATTGGAATTGTGGTGATATTTGTATTTAAATCCTATACTAACAGGATTTTGGGTTTTGTTCACAACGTAAGTTACTGCCATAACTTTGAAGTCCATAATTTTAAAGCTTGAACGGAAAAAAGAGCTTGTTATTGTTACCAGATCTTCTTTGGATACATTTTTCTAAACAGAAATTAAAAATAAAATTATACCCATTGTAACTGTACAGGATGCAGGTGGGATCAAATCTGTATATTTAAAAGATTGCACTGGAGTATATCGTTGAAGTTTATATCCTTCCAACACAATTTTTTTTTGCCTTATTTCCGATGTAGTTCTTTTTGTTATATTTACCATTTTTACTTTTCTATATTTTGTCATATATGATATACTCACCATTGGCTCCGATTTGGGGTAATGGCTAATTAGCAGTTAGTTAGTAAGTAGCTTTAGCAGATTTAGTTGTTAGTGAAGGTAATTAGCAAAGGAAAAAGGAAATTGCGATGATATTGATGAAAGTAATATTTTTGTATACCAACACTTTTAGTGTATGACTATTGTAATAAGCATTCATAAAGGTGTGTGTGTTTGTGTATGTCACACGTTATTTTCATGAACCCCACTTATAGTTGTATTAGTATATTGCTACTGGGGTGCATTCCAAAGTAAGACTATTTCCATTTTTATATTTACCTGGGGCTCTGCCCCACGGGCTTTCAACGATCTAACGTAAGACGGCTCAAAGTAAACATTGTTTATAATATGAACATTCAAGTTTGAAAACGAAAAAAATGCTTTTATTTCACAATTAATCACACCTGGTTTATGCAAATAGTAAAATAATGTTTTTTATCCACGTGGACGGGTATTTATTATAAGATTGTTTCATTGAATTTAGCAGTTAATGAATCTACCTAGACATTGCCACTGAGCTTTTAAAGTTAAGGGTGATAGAATTATATTTTAGATAGATTTTCTTGAAATTTTTTAGAAATTACAATATAACAAGTTTTGAACTATGTTGATAACTTTATTTTTACAATTTGTATAGGTATAACCTATAGATAGAAATTAAGGAGGTAATGTATATGTAATTTTGTTTTCAAATTTGAGAGAAAAAAATGTTATGGAATTAAAGAGAAATGAAGGTATGAAGGATTAGTGTGTAAGGTTGACACTGAGAATGATAGATATACGTCTGGTCTGACCCGCTGCAGGCTCTCACACGAAATATCTCCTTCGAAAGGATACGTGTAGTGTTTGATATATATATATATCTATCTATATATATATAAAAGGCAAAGCCCTCACTGACTGACTCACTCACTCACTCACTCATCACTAATTCTCCCACTTCCCATTTACCTAGGTGGCTGAAATTCGGTACACCGATTATTTGGGCATTAAATAGGAAAACTAAGTATTAAAATCCATTTTTAGCCCCTGAGCTGTGATATTAATTAAAAATAGGTATTTACCTTCGTCTACAGCTCAATTTGTTGTAACTTGGGTTACGGCCGTTTCGGCATTATAATGCCATCGTCAGACGTTGAACATTCAGCTGAAGTAGCGTCGTCATAGTTGAAACACATAACACGAACACGAATAACATTTTACAATTACTAACGAAGACACAACGAACAGGCCTGTCGCACACACGGTACCGGTTGACATTGCCACGATCTGAACTGGATGCCGACTGGACATTTTTGTCCAGCACGCATTTTTGACGATGGCATTATAATGCCGAAACGGCCGTAACCCAAGTTACAACAAATTGAGCTGTAGACGAAGGTAAATACCTATTTTTAAAACTAAGTAGTTTTTATTCTGATCGGGCTTTCGGGCTTCGCCCCAGTGGCTCTGGAGTTTCCCATGTTAACCTTATGATTTTTCATATTTAAAGGAATTTCTTAACAGCTGTTTCAATTAAACAAGTTGGTTCTGTTCTATGATGTTCAATAGCATTAAAGTTACAAGGATTACCAACAGGGTGCAGCACAATTAGTTTTTTTTTAATTTATGACTACAGGCAATTTGCAACCAAAAGGTGAGTGAGCGTAGCGAACGAACTTCAACCTGGAAGCGAGTTAGCGTAGCGAACGAGCCAACCTGAAGGCAAGTGAGCGGAGCGAACGAGCTCCAACCTAAAGGTGAGTGAGCGTAGCGAACGAACTTCAACCAGGACGTGATTAAGCCATGCGAACGAGCTCACTTGCGAAGTTAAACGGGGCAAAGCCCGTGGGTACAGCTAGTATATATATATATATCGGCTTTAAATATGACAAAACTTCTTAAAGTATAAAATATAAAACTTATTACAATTCATAAACATTAATTATAAACACACTTTCGCAAAAGCTAAATCATTATTTAATAATATATATATATATATATATATATATATATATATATATATATATATAAACAATCAAATTACCTTTCGTATATGAAGTTTTCGTATTTATTTGAGTGAACAAATCATTGTATATATATTTTAAATATTTTGGGAGGTTTTTCCCTACGTATTTCCAATGCCAAAAGGGCGTACAGTGTTCGTTAATTAAAAATATGTCAATCGAAAATAACTTTCCAATTTGTTAGCCAATAATTGAAGGTGTCACACCAATTCAACCTCAAAATGTAGTTAGATTTGAAATAAATAATTTACTGGTATGAGTCTGTTTTATAAAGAAATAAAAACAGCTAAAACTCGTAACCAACTTTTAAATTTCATCTCAATAAAATCACTACTGTATGTTAGTGATATTTTTATTTGGTCAATTTTTTACTTAATTGTCATTATGTTACAAACATAACAATATATTTTAAAAATAATGATGTGTAAATAGTGATATGCATGTTCGTCAGTATCTTGAGTTCTTTCTTTCTTATTGTTCAAAGGTGAAAAAATTGAGTTTTCCGTTGAAATGTAAAATAAAATAAATAAAATAAAATAAATAAAGGTTTTATGAGGTTAAAGTTGTTATAAAATGTTCCTAAAAGCATTTAAGTTCAATTTTTTTGTATTTAATGAATAGCAAAGCGTTTAATTTCCGCATCTATCTCTGTTCATTCATTTAAAAATATGCATGTATGTTATAATCAATAATAGTACACAATTTGTGCATTTGTTGTTATTATTATTATTTATTACTTTTTGTTTCCAAAATTACTACAAATTCTAACTAAGTATTTTATTTTGATTAAATACTTAATACAACGTACTTTAGTAGCTAAACAACCAACAATAGTCACCGTGAACATAATATGTTTAAAATCAAAAAGCTTAATACAATAGAATAATAGACCATTGTTAAATTTTAAAAAATATACATTTATTTTACTCACGAGCGACGAAAGGAGAAATAGGCCTACGCACCAAATTGCAAAGTATACCATAAACAGTATATAGAGTAATAAAAGTTGCCAACGTAAAACATCTTATTCAGCAAAGTTTTATAGTCTCAGGACCTAAAAGCCGGACGTGCTATTTCAGTTTAACGATTAGAAAAAATGGCACTGATATATTTAGCAATAATAGGTTCATGGTTGACATGGTCATACCTCTTAATGATTTAAAGTTTAATTTTACAATGGTTACTATAACTTTAATTCTTTGTCATACTTTAAACGTAAAGTGCAATTATATTAGTTTAGTATTAGTTTAATGTTAGTTTAATTACATTAGTTTTATTGCGTCCTATTAAGGAAATTATTTGGTTTAATCCTTATTTAACTGTTACTTACTATATTACCAAGATAGACTATGCATGAAAAACTAAGGTGTTATAACTAATAGTTAAGTCATAGATATTTCATGAAGATATTAAAAAGTCTTGCTTCCATGGATATATACGTTACGCCTAACATTTTGGATGTTATAAATTATGAATTCAGGCTGTAGCAGTTATATTTTCCCTTCCGAATATTTGCACGTTTAAATCGTAATACATAAAGGTCATAGTGAGATTGAAACTGTAGTACGCATATAACATACCACTAAATACAATATACTTGTCTTCGTTACGGTTTAAAAGCTACTTTATTTTGAACCATTCTATACTATGAACGCAATGGTAAAATGAAATAAAACTACTATTTGTGCAGCAGAAATGCTACTACCACGTCCGTAGTTCTATTGCTGATGGGCAGTCATGGGTATAATGAGTACATCTTCATTGGTAGAAGATCTGCAAAACAGCTAAACACAAGTGTGATAAGACAATTTGTATATATTTTACGTGTTACTGTAATTGGCGTAACCAGTAAATTTATGTGAATCTGGTTGAATACATTTTACTTATTGACTTATTAAAATAATGATAACTATGAAGGTTTTTGTTTGTGATACAAACTACTACAACTGAAATAAGTGTCGTTTAATTTGCAACATGCAAAGGTATTTAGTGGCAGGAGAGAGCTACGAGTTCCGTTGAAGCATCCCTAGAGACGCATTGTATAATATTGACCCTACTCCAAGTTAGGGTCGTAGTGATATCTTCCCTTGTATTAAGCATACACACATTGTTTCCATCATATCACCTTATTGCATAACCCGCATTACATTTACAGAATATACTTAATATGTGGTTTACTGTGAATTGTTGTCTTTCATAAACTACATATATATTCGTAATATATTAGTTAGTGTCCGCACAGCAAAACTCCAATAAAACCATTGCTTTAAAAGCTGAATAAAACAATATTAAAGTTTATTTACAATTCATAATTCCCGAACTAGTATTTTATTGAAAGCTGTTTAAATCATAGTATCTCACATAGTTCTCAACAATATATAAATTATAATGGTATAATAGTATTGAGGACTTTATAAACTGCGTAAGTATTTCTCTCGAGTGAGTCAATTGCTCACTTTGCTCACTAGTTGCACAAATAACTATTCTTTTGCACCTTTTAATAACTAAATACATGCATATTTCTTCTGTAAATGTCCATTACCTCAATGTTTGCTATATTTTTTTGACTTTTTTGTTAAATCTGCTGCACCCTACAAATATATATGTGTGCATTTTGTTAAATCTAACATTCAAACTGAATAATCAAATGTCAAATGTATTTTGACTGAAAATATATCAGAAGTAGTTAAAATATTGTTGTGCGTATCTTCAAAAAAGTGATAACAAAATGGATATGCAAAACAAGGAAGTAAGAAATTAAATATGATAGAACCTTTTACTTATTTTCACTATTAAGAATAGGTTATGCATGTTGTTTTATGGAATATGGTTTTAATACTTCTAAGTATATTGAGCTATAAATTACAGTTAATATTGAAAAAGAGAGAAAGTTTGAGAAAACGGGATTTTCAGTGATTGAAGTGATATCGAAGCACTTGAAGTGATTGATGGGAAAATTGCGGCAGACTGTAAAGATTCCGTCGTTAAAAGTTTCTTTCTTGTTCGATAGCACAATATATTATAACGACAGCCAGTGCATTATTACAATACGAGACTATTTAAAATGCAATTTTATACAGAACTAAAATATACTATCACTTTCAGTACACATTATTACTATTTATCTCGATTGTTTCTTAAAGACAATTAAAAATTATATAGTTTTAAGGCATTTCATTTTAGAGACTATACCTATAGGGAAGAGGCTATTACTGTGTGGCAAGGGAAACCGGGAATAATCTAAAAACATTTATCGTTCATATTTCTAACCGACATGATGTAATGTATATGTATGAAAAAAAAATATATATACACACCGGTTAGTTATACATGTATATATTGGACGTACATATATATACAGGTTGTTTCCAAATTGTCTGGATATATTTTGGGATTGGTTCCTTGGGCTAAGACAAAACATAAAATGCCATATAAGTATGGGTCTAGAATACCTAGATTTCTGTCGGTCTGATTGTGATTAAACATAATTATATTATATCTTGGGAATTTTCAAGATGGAAATTAGAAAATTGGTAAACAGGGCTAAAGGAATTTTTTTTTCCAATATATCAAGCCGTTTCAATATGACGACCATTTAAAATATTTAAAACAAAATTTAATGACAACTGTAAGTATTAGGAATTTTGTTTTATAATATAAAATATAGAAAATTTAAATCCAAATCAAATGAGACCTTGTGTGTTAAAATCGGCTCAGAAAAAACCGAGCCATCAGTTTTTCAAGATTATTTTACGTAATTATTTTATAAGACTACCATATTGCTCTTAAGGTAGGTTTATTATTTGCTATTTAACAGAACGTGGTAAAAATCAGTAATAAAAGCTTCATTAATATTAAAAGAGAAAATCTAGAATAATAGAGTGAGAGCCAAAGCTGTATACAAAGTCTTGGCCGAGAACACAATACATATACCTATGGCGTAGTAGAAGCTTGTTTTATAAGACGTTGAACGATTTTTCGTACACAGCGTCATTTGTTGGTAAGTCTATTCAGCCAGGCTTAAATCAAATTATACATTGAACGTCTAACTATAAGAATGGAATTATTATGTCTATATATATTCATTTTTTAACTAAGCATGTGTAATTTACGAAAATGTATACAAAAGCAATACCGGTACATAGATAATATGAAAAAATTTAATTATAAATATATATATCATAAAATTTTGTAATTTAACTCCAAGACTAACATAGGAACAAACAATCTATCTTTGACTGTTATTTCCCTTAAACACTATAGTAGATGATTGTTTCACTGACTACACCAAACAAGGCAAGATCAAGCTTCAAATTATAGCCAACACAATTCAAAAGATTAGTTTAATTTGTTAGCGTAGAGATATAGCCTAGTGTTTTGACATGTAGATAACACTATAAGACGTATAGTATCCATCCTCAAGTTTGAGTTTACTTTTTCTAATAGTTAATAGATATATTCTCTTTTGTAAATTATTGCATAAATATTCTATATACCTGTTTCAATTTATATAATTATAATTTAATCAATTTATATAGTGAATACTCTATATAATTTAATACTAATAGAAATGTATTTATTAGCTTTACTAATAGCTTGGTTAAAATCAGTGCTACGCTGGTATTTTGCATTTTTATTTTTTGAGTGAACTGAACACCACTGAGGTGAATTCTGTCACAGCTTGATATTCTACTTGATATAATGACACCGGTGTCAACAGCTTGAACTTCTCTCGTTACAATCTTCAGAGTCTAGTTAGCGTGAAGTACTTGAAACCATTCGTTACAGAATACTTGAGCATGGTAATATTCTTACTGGAGGCAGTAAGCACAGAAAGTCTCTTACAAGAGTGATACGTTCATATAAGATTTTACAGTTTAGTTTTACAATTTACCCAGTTCAATTAAATTTTGAAACAGTCTATAGAAATAAAATATAAATAATGAAATAAGTAAAAAATATAACAAAATTGGTAGTAAGTCTAAAGATTGGTGAGATAACAAAAAATATTTGACTAGACATTAAAAATTTACTTTAAAATTTTCACTGGATATTTTTTCATGTAATGAATAAATATGCAATCAATACTTAATTTGTAAATAATTTTAAAGTAATAAACAAATTAAGAGGATTTAGGTATCATCCCACTAATATCACTGCAGAGGTAATGTAAAATTAACAAGAATACGTGGTATGTACGCATAGTTGAACCCTCTGGGGTGTTATAACACATTCATTAATGTTTTGCTTTGTAAAACAGTTTATGTTAGTTTATTTTAAATATTAGCTTCTGTTATTTCATCTAGATTTTTCAAAGAAACTGCAATCTCTTAAATAACATTCTACGTTTATTTGATTACTATTTAGGAACGATTCAGGAACTATTCCCATGTTTTAAGAAATATTTAATATTTGAATGTATAATCTACGTGATTTAGTTAGTAATACAACGTCAATAGCTGTAGGACTTCTCAGCTGTTATATCCGTAACCATACTGCCCTTATAGTATTTTTGATATTGGATTGTAAAAGGCAGGATTGAAAAAGCATGTAACTAGATGAAACATGCAGTAAAAATATGGAACATTGTATAGTACATTAAGATAAGGGGAAGCAATTCAATATTTTCGCTACACGTTTGATACTTCCGATCGAACTCCAAGGATTTCCTGGACGTGAGGAAAACCTGTAGTGTTACTTTGTACTGGAAAACTACGTTTTGTTCATTCTAAGCAATCTTTACCAGTAAATAATTAGATAACGAAGTTTTTAGACAGATATTTTAATTTTGTTTGTATTGTAATGCTATTGCATTTTTTTTAAATAAACCAGTGAAACGTTCTATCATTAATCTTTTTAATATATAAACGCAAAATAAATAGCTAAAAAACCGATTTCTTTATGATTTTCTTATAGAATACTGGAAACAAACATTTCTTAAAATCTGTATGTGGAACAAAACCGGGCCTATATTTATACATCATATAAATATTACGTTCTAAGTCCAAACCATTTCTTATTATAAATAAATAAAGACTGTATTCATTCATATGTAAAATATGTTTTATACACTATCATAGCCTGTTAAAAATATTTCACTGATGCTAAATTAAAATATAAAAATATACTAAAAGGTGTGTAATAGGAAGTTGTAAAAACGTCTGAAGAGGAAGCATTTGGCAATGTTGTGTGAGTAGAGAATGGTAGCATTCAGTATATACTTATGCTGATAGTGTTGATAAACAATAACATGTTAAGCTGACGTACCGAAGGCTGTTGTTTTAAGTAGGTCAGTGCACTTGATCAGGGAGTCAGTTTTGTATGTAGTTGTAAGTGTGGTGTACTAGAGGGCAGGGTCCTGCTGGGGAGGGGGGGGGGCTAGAGCCTTTGGCCTTGGTCTAGGTAAGACGATGTTAAGGGTTTTCAAAATTCGGGCTTTGAGTCTTTTCCAAATAAGGGTTTCAGTTTATAACTAAATTATTTATAGAGTTCCAGTCTACATTACCTTTTAGATTTTTACTAATCTTTGTGTTCTTTGTATTGTTTTGAGTAATATTAAAGTTGAGTTTTTTAAGCAAGTGCTGAGTTTTATTCTTGAGCTACGTCACCTAAAGTAACAATAGGCAACCCTCCAGTAGTGAGGTTATCTACCGTTACAGCTTCATTGTAAAAGTTATCAAGTCTTTGGGGACATGATGCTTGTACAGTATTTCAAAATAGAATGGAAACCCATGATAATTTATTTTCTTTTCATACTTATGCTTAACCTTATCAACAGAAATAACTACATAGATTAGAGCTATATTATATTCTACATCACAATTGCTTCCTATCTAGTAAACGTATCCGTTGATTCTGCAATACAAAGTAATATGATAGTTTTGAGTAACTTATAACTACAATAATTAGACTGCAAAAAATCAGTAATAAAATACAACCACGCTTATGCCTTTTCTTGTTTATATTTAAGACTTATGACAAAAAAGGTCTCTTCAGAAACACAAAAAAAGTCACCGAACGATGAAAACATACCATTCAAAACTTTTTCTCGTGATGATTGAAGGTAAAAACTTTTACAACTGCAGGAACATAACTAAAGTAATGCTTAACATTTGATATAAAAGGAAAGATACAAAGTCGATGTCGGACATAGTAGTAGTCCAGTGAGCCAATCAAGTTAGGCCTACCTTTTACAGCTTTGTAGTAAAACGGACGCGTCGCATAAAATAAATGACAGTCTTTAAAACTAAACGTTATAAAGAAGGGCATCAGATCGATGAGTACAAGGCAACGTTTAAAAAAAAATATTATTATTTTAAACAAATAGTATCCTTAACATAAAATTTAAAATAAAATTATAGTTAGTAAATATATTATATAAACTCTATGATTCGTAAATTATTTGTAACTAAAAGAATTCAAACTAAAATATTAACAATAAGAGTATAAGTCTTCAAGATTTTTTTACTCTCACCACTATTGTACACACTAAAATAATATACTTATAAATAAATACACTCTTTTAATTTTAAACTAAAGAATCTGATTAAAATTTTACATATATGTCATGATTATTTAAGAAGTTTTGGACGTGAGAATAATTCTAAAATTTAAGAAACTAAATTAACCACTGTACTAACGAATATTAAATTGGGCTTCTGAGAAAAATAAGATCATTCACAATCAACTTGTCTCCATTCATTGATTCAATCATTTCATTCATGACATATACGATACTTATATATTGCATTGTAATTAGTTTTTTTTAAAATATAATTCATTCATTCATTCATTGATCTCTGGAAGATACACACTATGCAATAGCCGTATTATGGGTCGAATCAATATTTTATGCTTACCCTACTTTAGGTGTAATAAATTTTAAACGTAATTTACAAATGATCAGTAAAGCTGCTGTATGAATAACCACGATTTCAACATGACAAAAACTATAAGCGCATTTTAACACTATAAAACTTAATTTGTTCATAAAATTAATCCTTTGTGCTAATTGTATGCAACTGCAATGATAGGATAACAAAAATGCCGAATAGTTCTATTTCTGTTTGATTCAAGACAAGATTGATCTATTTGTTTTACACCATTTCAAACAAAATGATTTTATCACACAAGTATATACATTACTATCTGTGTGCAATTTACATAGGAAATTGTACATTTGGAAATGGAGTGATCGGAGTATAGTCAAGTAAAAGTAAAAGGGAAAGATACAAATCTACACACAAAAGCAGATATTTTGTAGCGTCTTATTCATTCTGATTTGTTCCTTACATCAGAGGAAATAACTCAAAGGAGAGGAAATAACTCTTCATGTCGAGATTTTATATTTCCATTTAAATTTTAAAACTAATGATTATATTTCATGTTCACAATTGTACGAAACGCGTCTAAGTACGTATACTTATAATTAGTTGTAGCAAATACAGTTTTTTAATATTTCCTTAAAACAGTGTTTTTATAGATACAAGTAAAGATATATTCTTAAAAGCAGCTGTGGAAAACTCTACACATTGTGCTCATAGTATTTCTTTGTACGCTAAGTTGTTGTAAATACTGGTATAGTGTAAATACAATGCAGTTAATTTATCTACATCAATAATTGTTGATCCTAATTTATTACAGATTAAAATAGAAATGTCTTTTTTTAATTTGTAAGAAAATGTGTATACTCAAGAACGTCTATATTATATATATCACGAAATAAAAAAAAAAAACAAATTATTTTGTATGCAAAAACTACTTTGTTTTTTTAAATTTTTTTCCTCCGTAACCACTATAACGAACGGAGTTGGAAAACAAGAAAAAATTATAAATGTATAATAAATAGCATTCAACTTAGTACAAAAAATATAAAATAAGAAGTGATGCAATAATAAAAATGTAAATTGTGTTTAGCACTTTTTCCTGTATATAAATTAAATATGAAGTATACAGTATATAATAAAAAAACATATAATATTATATATTTATAATATATTACAATAATGATTATAATCTATAATATATATTGATCAATTGTTAATTATTTTTAATTGGCAACTATCCGAATCCCACAATACTGATTACGTACTATAATATTACAACGCCCCTAATCAGTACTCTGATTGTAATTAATACTAATGAAATTATTAATTGCCATTCCAAGCTATAGATAGTTCATAGAACGATATATCCAAAGGTGATATTAGCTTTACTTGGTTTTCCTATTCAATATATATGTTTAAAAATGTGGATGAACACTTATGATCTCGTGCTTTTTATTTTTCTTTACATCTTTTCGGCTTTTCGTTCATCCTCGAGAAGAAATAAGAATTGTATGAAATCTATTAAAGTCTTTAGAAAGGTATTTCTGTTTATTGCATCCCGGTTGCAAGGATTTTTTAAATTATAAAATATGTTGCAAGCCTGAAGAAAATGTTTTCTTATTATTTTTGCTAAACGTAAAAACAATTTAATGTCAACAAGCCTTCTACGAATTAGAAACTGCTTTACATGAAAACCAGTTATATTAGCTAAACATAATAAAGGGGCCTATTATTTGGAGATTTCTTAATCATTAGTTATTTCAATAAATCATATAAGCTATTAACTATACAGGGTGAATAAAAAGTCAAGACCCCCCCTCTAATATGTTTCCAAGTAAACATACAGAGATATCCTTTTGGTGGTCGAGCAATCTTAGCAGAAAGTTTCATTTTATAATTTTGAAATTTTTGAGTGTCCCCCCAAAAGGGGGGATTTGGGGGTCAACTCAAATATTTTAAATGTAAACCGCCTTCAAGTGACACCTCATTTTGAAGAGTTTACAAAAACTTAAAGAATAGTGAAACCTAGAGGTCGCTATCTCTTCTCTATCCAAAATGGTAGCCCGTCAAATGTTGTAAAACATCAATGGAAAAATTTGTAATATTGGCTGCCATTTTGGATACAGAAGAGATAGCGAGCTCTGGTTTTCACCATTCTTTAAGTTTTTGTAAACACTTCAAAACAAAGTGTCACTAAATGGGGGTTTACATTAAAATTTTTGAGTGTCCCCCCAAAAGGGGGGATTCGGGGGACAACTAAAAATGTTTCAATAGAAACCCCTATCAAGTGATAGCGACCTCTAGGTTTCACTATTCTTTAAGTTTTTGTAAACTCTTCAAAATGAGGTGTCACTTGAAGGGGGTTTACATTTAAAATATTTGAGCTGCCCCCCAAATCCCCCCTTTTGGGGGGACACTCAAAAATTTCAAAATGATAAAATGAAACTTCCTGCTAAGATTGCTCGACCACCAAAAGGATATCTCTGTATATTTACTAGGAAAAATATTAGAGGGGGGGGGGTCTTGACTTTTTATTCACCCTGTATAAGGTAAAAAAATAAAAACACAACTTACTGTCTTACTTTTTTAAATTATCTTACTTTTTTAAATTAAAAAGGTTATTATGATGTATAGGAAATGAATGCATTAAACTTTTTCTGTTTAATATATTCAACTAATAAAAATTTCTTGAATAAATCTGCATACATTCAATTATTAAAAATTTCATATTTACTCTTTTTAGTCTGTGTCATCTATACAAACATGAATACTCCATACTCCTTTGTTATATTAAAGAATACAAGAAGAGCATGTGACAAACGATGACTGTGCAAATAAAAGACCTTCCCTTAAATTTTACAAAAGAGCTCGGACATTTGTTTGGTTTGTTCTTCAATGAGCTACACCACTCGACCTGTGTACTTGTTATGGGAAAAATCTGCTGCATGACTCCATTTTCTTCAGTATTATTTTCACCAGCAATCCATTTAATAGTTTAATCACACAATTAAATTATTTTAACTTTTGACAAATTAAAGGTAAAAACAAACTGCTCTGCTGTAAGCTGTGAATATACATGATTTAAAATTTTATGAGATTAAAATTGCTTCTTTTGTTTTTTCATAAATCGGAAAATCAATTTTTTTTTATGATTTATAGTATATTTTATCACTAAATATACAAGTGATTAATGTAAAGTGACTAATCTCGAACTGAGTTCAAGTTTTCTAAATAAGCGAAGCCAATGTCGGGAAATAAGAGAGGGTTGAAAATGCACTTGTTGCCCGTGCAGTGAACTAAATTGTTCACCATATTGCAGCATTAATAAACAAACCAAGTTCGAAAACAAAATAATTTTTTTATTTTAGATAACACCTTAAAACAATTCCCAGCTTGTTTTTAAATTTTCTATTGCAGATAAGCAGCTTAGTGCTTGTCACAGGTAAGTAATTTCATTATTTCGCCTATTACGATTGTATTAGAGTTTGGTACATTATTGATTTTTCAAACCATCGACAACAAAGTTTAATAAGCAACTGTGCAACTGGTGAAATCAATCAATACATACTTACAACAGCTGACTTTTACTCCCTAGGGACTTAAAATGTTTTTTACTTTCTAGGGAGTAAAATTACTACTTTAGACCCTTAACGCACGTACTAAAAACAGCTGTTTTAGCTACGATAACGCGAAAATATACTTCATAATAAAATTTCTTTGGTGGTATACCAGGTTAAATTCTCTAAAAATTAGAAAGGTCACTCAAACATAATATTCATTGATAAAATTTCTATCTAAAGTGAATTATGTCAAAATTAATTTTAGATTTTACACCTCCTATGAAGAGAATTAATAATTCAAACATTCTGGTAAATATTTATCGTTCAACTTTTACATTTTTACTATTGTTTTTGAACAAATATTACTAGTTTCAGATATGGTTTGAAAACCTCAATTACATAAACTATTCATTAAAAGATGAAACGATTAGTTGTTCAGAAGATTATAAGTTTCAAACTTTCATCTTAAAAAATCTAGTTAGTCAAATTTTTTAATACTAGACAACGTTATACTTCAGCTTTAACATACAGTTATGAAACATTAGTTCAGGCTTTACATAAAATATGACCCGTCTTCTCCACATAAAAAAATATCTCTACAACATCATTTGTTTACAAACATTTGTTTCGTCATGGTGTTTATTAAAACGGGCTAAGCTTACAAGGAGATAAATGTGAGCCTAATTTGTCTGCTGACAACAAAGAGATTTCATTACAGTACAACAATACCCTCACATTGTCGCATTGTTCGGCATGTGATGTCTTACAATAGAAATTGTCACCTTCAGACAACAGGAGATGATATTCTTCAATTAGCACTTATCTTTATACTTTATTCAACAGATAGAAGGTTTGTTTATTATTTGTTGATATCACTTTACTTTCATTCGAACAACAATTCAGCTCCTATAACCATTATTGCGTAAACAGGTTTGTGGTTGTTTAAAAACGATTCATATATGATGACAGATTTGTAAAATAACTGTGATCATTTCTGAACTTAATTCTAATTTCAAAAGTTATCCAAAAGCTGAAGATACCAAACAGGGTTTTCTAAAAAATTTAACTGAATGATCTTTTAGGTACAAAATATTATAAATGAGGATCAGAAAATAATCTATATGATAAGTTTTTAAAAATAAAAATTATCTAGCACTCACTACAACATTTTTCTTCCTCTATAGTTTATACCTAAAATTACCTAAACCTTACATAGTACGCACGATGTTAATACGAACTATAGATTCGTTATTCAGTAGGACTTTTAAGTTATATCGACGATAGCTTAATTTTGATTTTAAAATAAATCAATCTTTAAATTGAATGGGGAACATTTAGGACCACTTATAAATGAGAATTACTCGGAAGTAATCCATTGATAGCGGATAAGATCTTCAATCGAAGAGTGGCCTTCTCACGTTCATTTGGCTACTACTGAGTAATGAAAGGTTGAAAACTATAAAAACAGTTACAAATAATGTCATTGAAACCCGTAACTTACGGGGTGCCTACGTCTGAATGAACAAAATTATAAAATTATTAAATTTTCATTTTTGTGGGATCGAGGAATCAAATTATAAAAATGTAAAGAAATGAGGTACAGTATTTAAATCATTTAAATAAATAAAAATATTTATATTACTAGTGAGATGTGATTTGGGATACTATGGATACTACTCACTCGAAGTTGTCTTAGTTCTCATATCACTCACCATGCCATCTAGCCATATCAATTTTGTAAACCTATTTATATACTTTATAAATACTAAGCTACAAGTAATACATATTAATACACCTATATATATAATAAATGTACAAGCCTATTACGTAGAAAACATGATACAGTTACCGAATATAAAGTATTAAATCTATGAATTAAAGAAACGTCGTAGCATGTGTAAAGTATTGTTTAGTATAACAATCAAATCTTGATTTTGAGATGACTCTGCTGCAACAGATAGAGAGTTAGACATCATCCGTTAAAACCACCTAATTATGTTACGTCATATTGAACAAGGTTCATTTATTTGCTGAGATCATTTAACCTTTTTTGTGACACACAATTTTTACACAGTCTTTCTGACTTTAATTCCTAGCTAACATTTTAGCCCTTGCCATGTCTCAGGTACGTTTGTTTGTAGGAAGGTTTACTATTTAAGTTACCCGAACATTTCTAATAAACCCTCTCAAACATAACAAACACTATACGAATAAACTTAATAGACTCTATGTAAAAAGTATAGATTTTTTTTTACTCACAAACAACGTGTAAGACATTGTTTAAGCGAACGTATATTCTGTTTTATTACAGTACTTGAAAGGATAAAATTACACACTTTTTTAGAGTTTAAATAAAAGGAAATAATAATGTAATGCATCGAACGTAGTCTTTATATAATTCTTATAAAACGGAGTTCGGTCCATAAATAATTCAAATTTATTTTCAATTCAGTATTGGAATAGCTAAACTGAAAACAATATTTCAATCTATGAATTTTAAACTATTCATTGGATTGCAGATGAGTTTTAGTTTCCTGTTTTATTGTTTATTTGTAGTTTTTTATATAGTTTTATTTATATTTTATAAAATATTGAAATAATTTTAACATTAAAACATTCTGAAAAACTAAGTATAGTTTTTTTTTATAATATCCTTTCCAACGAAATTAATTGGAAAATAACTACTAAGATTGTAGTCAGTTTTAATTTTCTTGTACTGTAAACCTATTCCCTTTGTTTACAAATTAATTTGAAATACGCATTGTAGGAAATGAAGCCTATATTTTGTGTTTACGTACCTCACTAAAACTTTATCACCTAGTTTAGATACCTGAAACAGAATGGTCAAATAAGTAATAATATAAATATAAAACATTAAAGTCACTCTAATTTGTCGTTTGGTAAATATTTGACGAAAATCTGGAATTATTTTATGTATAACCTTTAGTTTATATTTAATCAACTTAAATATATCAATAAAAAAGTACAGGGGTAACATAAAGAGTCTACTACGTCAACTATTATGTTTAACCAAGATTTACAAGCGACATTTTTAGGATTTCCTAATCTACTTTGTTGCCAACATGTTGACAGGTTTAATTTGTAAAAGTAAAATGGTGTCATAATTTATATACAAAAAGAATATTAAAGTTATTTTCCCAATACAAGGAAAGTTTGATATGTATTTTTCTATATGAACTTATCAATATTGACAGTTAGGTATAATAATTTAAAAAGGCATTACTAGTCTTTTAAAAGGGACAATTCAACTTCGCTCAATTACTCCCGTTACATCCCTCCCTGCTAAAAGCACTCGTCTGCCCTACTTTGGGTATCTGCTGACCTGTCTCAGCTTTGATATTATAGAAAATAAATAATACTCTGGAGGAAAAAATTCTGAACTTCTATGTCAAGGAAGAGTAGAAAAAAAATTAGATTTTATAGCAATTGAAGATATAAAAAACAGTAATGATGACTATTGTAAATAAACATTTAAATTTATAGCAAACGCTAACATGTGAAACATGTTATTTAGTTATGTGTACATATATTACATTCTTTTCAAATATATGTCAGCATTGAAATAGCTAACACCATAGTTTATAATTAAATTAATTCTCAATTAATTGTGTGCCCAATATAATAATATAATTTATGCGAATAAACAGTGAGCTGAAATATGTCTGTAACTGACAGGGCAATATCCCAGAACAAGGGATAAGTGGTATTTCCTGAAACTCTATTTAATTTCCGTCAAGTGCTCTGCTTTCTCTGCATTTCAGCATTTCAATCCTGAACACATAATATGAAGACTAGATATGAAGCGTTGTTTTATATTTTTAGCGATTCCCCAAATACGAAATAAGCTATTGACTTAGGTCTTATAGCAATACCTGTACCAAGGATCAATTCACTTTTTCGTTTTAAAGTTTAAGGGAATATATGAAAAAAAACTAATAACACGGTTACATCATGAAATAAATAGTAAAATATATATATATAAATACCAATTTAGCCTTATATTTTATTATATTTATTTATTATTGTAGAAATAATTGATACCAAAATATAGTGACATACTTTTAAATAATTGTCTGTCCTTAAATACTGTTATCAGAAGGGGAAAGTTTGAGAAAACGAAATTTCCAGAGATTGAAGTTATATTGAAGCACTTAAAGTGATTGATGGGAATATTTTACCAGATTGTAAAGATTTTGCTATCAAAAGTTTCTTTTTTGTTTGACGGAACAATATATTATGACAACCACAGCGAGTATTTTGAAAGATAAGCTGACTGATCAATATATGGACTTATCTTTTACTGACCTAGGTGAAATGGCAATTTTCTTTTAATGCCACCTTGTTTATAAACCTATTATTGTAGAGGTTAAATTTTCGTATAAATTGTCATTTCATTTTAGAAAGGAAAACCTACTATGACGTTAGCCTATACCTTTTAAAACACAATGTCCACAAGACATTGCCAATTCCGTTTGACTAGCTTCCTCAATTCCTATCCCATGTGCGTCCGCTCAAGAAAGATGCCAACGACGCTACGATGAAATTAACAGCTTTACTTATCCATCTTCAAGGCCACTGAACCAATCTTTAACCACTAAATTAAGACAATTATGAATAAACCTCTACGATAGGTTTTCTCCATCATCGTAAAAAAGGGGAAGAAGAACGATTCGCATAGTGAAGTCTCTTGGGAACGTATGCAGCATCGCAGAGCGTTTACGCGATTCTTATTTTAGTTTCGTCAGTGACCTGTGTTTTTTTTAATGGCCTATTTCCTATTTACTGGTAGTTTTAACCTAGTAAATTTATGTTAGTCATTAAGATCAACCCATCTGTATATCAAATGTGTGTTTTAATCGTAAACGTTTATTTGTAGAACTAAAAGTACGCTCGCTCAGTGACTATGTATCCATTTTATATGTGTAAGTCAGGTTGTAATAATGTATTTTGTGTTTGTGATATTTTTAGTACAACTATACAGTTTTGTTACATGTGTTTTGCATATATTGTTCGGGTAATGGGGAATCAGGTGATAACGATAGTTGAATCATTGGAAACCTAATGTGATTTATTGATCGAGTCTGTGACGTATTCCATCAGCTGGTGTTACAAACGTCATCAATCTAGCGAAGGGCTTTTATCCTAGTAAATACGAATCACATAACACCTCAATCGAAAAGGTGGGTTGAAATTAAGTAACTTTACTTACTATGTTTGGAGTGTTTAAACTTCACTGTTAGCATACATTTTGTACGATAGAAATGGAATACTATCTTTATAGTACCGATAAGTAACAAATATGACTGTACAATCTGATATTATTTAAAAATATATACACATATCCCGCAATGCATGTATGTTATGCTATATTACAATTTTGTAGATATTTATTTACTTATTTCCCAATGGCATAGCCATTTTACAGTTGGAAATTGCTTTGACCCTAACAAAGAAAATAAGAATACCACTTATAATTAATAATAATAAATATAAATGATTATAAATAATGAATATAACAGATGACAACAAGTATCAAAAGTAAGTATAAGAGTGAAACATCAATGCAATATGATATTGTGCAATAATGGAATAAACAGACAATAGATGCTTGTACAGGACAAATAAATTATACAATACTTCCAATTTCACAAACACAAGTAGCATGCTAAATATAGGCTTTCCAATTATTATTTAATAAGCCTTGAGGGCTTCAAAATATTATTGTTAACCATCAAAACAGTTTGTTAACAAAAATTTCCAAATAAGAAATCAACAATCTTATTTTAACCGTTATTTTGTATACCTAAAACGCTAAATAAAAGAATATTTTATTATGGTTTCAACCCCCAATCTCGTTTTGTACACCATTTGACAACATGTATACAGATTGGTTTTAGTAGAAAACCGGTTTATATGTTTATTAATAATTTTACTGAACTACTACCAATACACTATACGTTCTGGTAAGGAAAAATCAATAGTGGAAATCATTTTAAGAGATATAGGTAAAAATATTTCATTTTGTAATAATGAAAACCATAGTTCTGTCAATAACTGTAGACAGACATAACTTTGACCCAACCGGCTGTCGATACTGGTTTAAACAGCTTCATTTTGTGTAGAAGAGTTATTGCTGATTCCTTGGAACCATTCCAGAAGCCCTATTCAACACATTGAAAGATTAATTTGAGATTTTAGTCTAAAGCTAGGAACATGTTTAGCTGCAATGCAATTTCAATTTTTTTGTTTGATACAGTAGATCATTTACGAGATTTCGTTTGCTACAAATATATATTTTTTCCAAAAAATATTTGTATTTATTCTACTTTTTCATAGGAAGAATATTACATCTTAAAAAAAAACAGACATATCAAAAGGTAAACAGATTTTTTACTACAAAGATTTCGAAGCTCATTTCTTTCATAACATTTGTTCACGTCCAGATATAACTGATACACTTGATACGTATATTAAACTGTTTCATTTTTTTAAATGATTAACTATGACGGTAAAATGTTTTTGAATAAGCAGTTAAATTCTTCGTACAGTCAATTTTCGTAACACACAAGTTTTAGTCAGTATTTTTGTTGCTAAAATCTAATAAATTTCATCACTAGGACCTAAAGTGACTCTTTTTGATCCGAGGTCAAGTTTTATGATCGAAGCGAAGCCGATGTGAGTGAGGGTTAAAAAGTGAATTTCTGCCCGTGTGGTGAACTATATCTTTCGTCATATTGGATAATTAATTAACAAACAAAGCTAGAACATTTTTTTTCGTAAAGATAACCTCTTAAAACTACTTCTAGCTTGTTTTCAATTCTGCTAATGAAAATAAGAAACCGTTAAGTAAGTGATTCAATAATTTCGATTATTACGATTGTGTAACATACATTATACCATCGATATGTCGAGCAATCGACAACAATAGGCTAAAACCTTACCAAATAAGTCAATCGATATTTAGTTTCGATCGATACATTTGCAGCAATCAAATTTTACAAGTGTTTACAACAGTTGATTTTGACTCCTTAGAGAGTAAAAATGCTTCTTTAGACCCGCAACGCATGCGTCAAAAACGGCTGTTTTTGCTGAAGTGTGACAAAAATTATTTTCTTTTAAATTAAAATTAATATTTATTTCCCTTATTGTTGACTATAAATTGTAATATATTTTACAATTCTATAGTTACTTTTGGAACAACATCCATAAAAATAAATTTAGAGAGATTAAACCAGAACCCTACACTCTACAGTCAAAGCAAAAGTTAGACACAATCACATCACAGACCGACCCAAACACAATACAAATCTCTATCATGTATTGTGTAGTAGATGACATCACTTCTGGCTTTGTCATACACACGAATCGTTCTTGATTCAATTTGGGCTCAAACACGTCTTTCACAAAATGTGTAAATTAAATACAAAATGCAATAGTAATTGTCGTTAACTTCTACTAATGTACGGTACATTTTATATACCGGTAAATTATTTAACCCAATGTTACAATTTTTGTGTGAATATAACTAATCTTTTGACATTCGATTGAATTTAATGTATACTATAAAACTGTCTGTCACATTAGTTACTTATCAATAACGCTCTACTTTATTTTATCATTTATTTTATATTTTTAGTATAAGAATATGTTATACAGGGTGTCCATAAAAAACGTTTCAGGACTTTAAATGAATCCTCGTACTAAAAATAAGAAAAATGTGTATGTGAAGTTATGTCCAAAAATACATACTTACCCAGTTATCCGCCATTTAGTTTTTTATATAAACATATTTTATCTGTGAAGTTTTTTGTTCGCCGATTATGAAATTTGGTAACGTTAACATACACAAGACCTGTAATGGAAAAAAATAATAAAGTTGCCGTTTTTGAGTTATTTAAGTTAGAAACATTCAAATGGTCGCCATTTTTTTTATTTACAATTAGAACAACTTTATTATTTTTTCTAATTTAGGTCTTAGGTATGTTAACATGGTTACCAAATTTCATAATCATCGAACGAAAAACTTCACAGATAAAAATATTTTTGTATAAAAAACAATATGGCGGATAACTGGGTAAATATGCATTTTCGGACATACCTTCACATAACATTTTTTCTTCCTATTACTATGAGGACTCATTTCCCAAAGTCTTGAAACGTCTTTTATGGAAACTCTGTATAGCATATTATTTATCGAATACTCGAATTTTTTGTCATCGGAATTTGTTATAATCATGTCTTTCAATGTCTTTGAATGTATGTCAATAATATTTAATGTGTAAAAAATATTGAATACTACGATTTAGTAATGTTACCTTTATTGATAATATACAGAGTGATTGAAAAGTCTGGGTACGGCTTAATATTTTAAAATATAATGCAGATTGAGCTAAATCTTAAATAGAGGCATAGGTCAATATGCACATCAAATTAAAGGTATTTTTTGGTAGAATACAATGCCGCAAACCGCACTTCAAAAGGTTGATCCTGCGCAAAATGACAGTTGTTCAAAGATTCATTTAATTTACATTGCTATTATACGCTTACTCCTCAGGGGGCACAGCCCTAGGAATCGGAAGAAAATTGTTAACGTAAGCATAGGTCGATATGCACATCAAATTAAAGGTCTTCACTAGTAGATTACGATGCCGTAAATTCAAGCTCAACAGGATTCCTGAGTAAAAAATGACAGTCGTTCAAAGATTCAAAATGGCGGATTCAAGAAATCTTTGAACATCTGCCATTTTGCGCAGGATCAACCTTTTGTAGTACGGTTTAGGGCATTGTATTCTACTAAAAAAGACCTTTAATTTGATGTGCATATTGACCTATGCTTCCATTTAAGATTTTCTTCCAACTCCTTGTGGGCCGTCCCCCTGAAGAGTTATTGGATCACTGAATATGTGTTAAAATAGAGTTTTATGCCCTGTAACTTTGTACCAAGTATTGTAGCTCAATCTGCATTATATTTTAAAATATTTAGCCGTACCCAGACTTTTCAATCACCCTGTATATGCATATTTTTGCACCAAATTGGTAAATATTGTTGCAAAACTAGCCTCTATAGACATTTTGAGACTTTTACGATTAAGTACACACTTTAACCTCCCTGAATCTCAAAACTTCATACTCTATGTTGAATTATGAACAGTTAATTTAAATAATATTACTAGAGATCAATTAGTTCTATAGTTTACCGCTCAGTTAATGTTGTTCACAATTTTTTTAAGCTGAGAGGAACATGACTTCAAAAGAGCAAAATTTATTCTGTGCTTTATATTTTTATTGATTTTAAATTGTGTAGTTAATTTAAAATCGTTCTTAATTCTAAAACATGTTTGTAGAGCCTGATTTTGTAACAATGTTTACCAAATTGGTGTCATACAAAACTTTACAATCTCTTCTTTCAATAGATTATCATCCTGTCATGATATGCTGTATAATTTTCATTTATAGAGTTTAAAAGGTGTGTAACAATAATTTAAAATCGCCCTGTATAACTAACAGAAAACCCCTTTATAACGGTTACTTACTCAAGTGTTTTCAAAGAAATCTATGTTATTTGCTCATATCAAACGTTATTGATGTATATACAATGCATATTTTCTCAATGAAGCTATAACTACAATTGGATTATTAGTGTATTCTTAAGAACTAACTCAATAGAGTTAGTATTACAAAACAGTTAGTTACTCTAACGTTATAAAATAATCTTCTATTAGTCTAACTATCAACATTTTAGCTAATCATTCTCAAAACTCGCAAGCATTATTTTCTGAAAAACTAAGGGTTAAGAGTAAATATAACAGGTTCCATAAGTGTGGTCGCTGCAAAACTTTTATATTCACTTATTATAAAGACACAGCATGAACATTTCTCATACTCATATTCAGAGCTCGAGTAGTTGTAGTATACGTAAACCCATTCGACTAAAAAAAAACTTCTTAAATACCACCCTCAGCTTTTAATCACCCCTTGTCTCAATTTAAGTCTGATTTGAACAAAAATTGTCATTGAGTAATTCAATAATAAATGCGTTTCATAAAGCTGAAACAACTACAAATTTTAATTTTTCATATGTAGGTAAGCTATGCAATTTGGATCTTCCATGAATAAACCATTAATACGATAAAGTTTAATAATTGTTGGTAAAAAAATACATGTATAAGTTTAAACGTGAGGATGATAAACTCACTGCGTAAAATGAAAGGGAATCCCTCAAGGGAAGCAATAGGGACCAGATCTCGATCGTTCAATTCCTGGGGAGGTTTTCAATCGAACATTCTGCGTTTTGTAGAGTAAAAGTGAGATACGATACAAGTTCTCGTTTATAAGAGATTATAATGCGTGTGTGTGTGTTTGTGTAAGCACAATAATTCAATTTAATATGTTCCAATCTTGATGGAATCCGGTTAAAACGTGGAAACAATTTTTTTTTTATTTTTATGTTGCGAACCAGAATGATTAATCTATCGGAAAAGAGTAAATGGGGGTGTTCAACTGTTCATGTTAATTTCATTCCCCTGTTGTCTAATGAAAAATTGAAATTTTGCGATATTATTCTTAACTATGTATGTTTCCAAAATATATTTTAAATAATAAGAGTTTTATTATTATTATTTTTAGAGGCCTAAAATTAATACTAATGGGTTGACGTGTTTTCCTTTGATTAGAAGACAATAACAGAAAACTGCGAAAAACGTTAGTAATTTATTAGTCTCAAATGTTTTAAAAAACTATCGAGTATTTAGTGATATCATAGTAATGTTTAAACAGAATATCCGTATGTGTAACATGTAATACCTAATACATATAACATTTTGGGTATGTAGGTTTTACCATCAACTGTCGTTAAATGTTATTTAATAACAAAATTTCTTTAATTTTTTAAACAATACAAAGATGGTGGTGCATTAAATAATAGCAAATAAGAAGAAAATAAGCGATTTACGTTCACCATATTTTATAGTTTGATAATCTCATTGAAATGTAAATCTACGTATATAAATACTATATAAAAAATGAAAAGTCAATGAAGTTTCCTTATTACGAATGCATATGTAATGGATGTAGAAAATTATGAATGTTTTCAATGCAAAAGAATGCAATAACAGCGATTGACAAACGACGACTGTACAATTAAATGACCTCCTCTTAAATTTTGCTAGAGAACTCGGACATTTGTTTGGTTTGTTCTTCACTGAACTAAACCCACTCGACACATACACTTGTTGAGGGACTAATAGTGTGAGTAAAAAATATTTAAAGTATTTAACTCTATGATTTTTTAATCGGTTTTACATTAAATCACTGATAAAAATGCTTTGAATTTGATACTAGTTACAGTTCACAGTCATATCTTTATGTTACAATTTAAACAAATATCTAGAAACAAATTGGCACTAATATGATCTTATTTGAAATTTTTATTATGAAATATTATTACAGTGATTAAAGTATTTACAATTATTTGTTGAAGATGTTTTCCCTCTATCCGTCTTTATAATGTGTGTGTGTCTGTCATATGCAATTTTTTCTTTATGTTTACTTTTTTCATTACATTGTTTTTATTGCTTATGTTAACATAGTTTCTTTTTTATAATTTTAATTTTTCCATTTCCCAATCCAACATTAACAAAATATGATTTAATAATAGGCTACCTCTTTTACCTATTCAATTGTAATCCTTCGCATTTTGAGGTTTCGGCAAGGCTTAGGGTTTTGGCGTGTAAACATCTATACTGTACATATATACATTATACAGGGTGTCCCGTTAGTAAAAAGAAAAAAAATAACTACGATTATTAATTTTTTTTAGCACGTGTTACCCTGGTGATTGAAATGTTAATAAAAAAATCTACAAAAAGACACTGAATATAATTGTAAATAACTGATTGTAAATAAACAACCTACGTAATGTACAAAATCTTGAGCAATTAGAATAAAAAATTCCTTGAATTAATTCACTGTATTTTAGTGTTCTCTGTTTATAAGGAGAGCGTGGTAATTTTGTAGGTCCTGCGTCTTATACCTTGAAGTTGTGTAATAATCAAAGATTATTGGAGAATAAGGAAAATGCTTTAAAGATCCGCCCAGTACATCGTAGGGGGCATAGCTACTCTCTTCTCTTGTAAGGGGTAATTTGACTTGGCTCAATTGCTGCTGTTACATCTATCCCAACTACAAACTACTTCCCTACTTTGAGCACTAACTTGCCTGACTCTTGCTAAAAATATAATAAAGAATAACATTAGTAAAACATACCGTTTTCAAATTTGTTAACGTATAATAGATAACAGCTGAGACGTAAGTAAGCAATAATATTTTCAAAATAGAAATGTGCAATAATACTTTTTTTAATAAATTCAGCTTAAAGAAATATACCCAAAAATCTAGCTGGATCAAAATGCTTAATGTTAAGTAAATGTTCAAGCTAAGCGTGCGAACAACACAAATATCTATGGTTGTTTAATTGATAATTATTCACAAATATAATTACTACAATTTTGAAATCATCCCTACAGTTTGCGGGATGTAGGTCTAACAAGTAATGTCTTGTATGTAATCTTGTAGACGAAAGTTCATTTGTTGTAGAAATACACCGGTAAAAATATCAGAAGTAAGAAAATTTTTGTTGGATTATGGTAAATTTACTGACCACTCTGACGTCCATAACACACCTTCTAGAAAGGTAGAAAATTAGTTTGATCAACAATAGGCTTTCAACAAAGATACTAATTCAATGATATGTTAAACACGTTATTGGAAAGGCTTAAAAACTTTACTGTACTTTTTAAAACTGCTAGGGACTTTGTAATAATGACGTGTTAAAATATCGCACTTTTTATTAAAGCATGTTTTACTCTCGTTGTATTTGTTTCTGTATCCCGGAAAGTTGTTTTCGGCAATTACACGATATCCAGAAGTAGTGAGCATTGGGCATTTGGGCAAGCGCCGCACGTAAACTACTACGAATGCTCATGTGGTAAAAGACTACTTTTTGTCTATGCAGCCCTAAAATACTAAAACCTGCAATTCTTTGGCTATAAGACTGTATAAGGTTTATAATTCATTTATAGGTCTGTTAAGGATATTATTGTAATATAAATAATATTTGAACAGCTACAAAAGTGATACAGTACAGATTTATAACACGTTGTTCAATGATTATACGACTGTTATTTATCATACAATGACATTACTTAGTGGATCTTTCTATGAACAAAAAGAATTAATAAGGTTTTAACTGTCATTGGTTTAAAACCCGTCTGTATCTGACAGAACAATATCCTGAAACAAGGGATAAGTGGTATTTCCTGAAACTCTATTTAATTTCCGTCAAGTGATCCACCTTCTCTAAATTTTCATCATTTCAATCCAAAGCTAACAATATAAATAAAACTGCGTATATTTGTTCATTTTAGCATTTATTATGCTCTAATCAGTTTATAACTTTCTGATTCCGAAAGAGCAATAATGACCGAAGTAATATAAACACGCAAGTAGTATAAAATACACATGAGAATTATGATACGAGTTTTATCAAATTTATGAATGTATTATCAAACTGGTACTAAAATTGTTACGAAACAAAAGAAAACCACGCATAGATAAATGCGCTTACGTTGGTACGAAACAAAAACATATTGAAATATGTTTTGTATGAAATAAGTAGAAAATTAACATACTAAAAGTTATTAAATTGATTTAATGACAAATTAAATGATTTTCTCTACATAGGTAACATAGGAACGTTACAAGTGCCAACCGAAGTTACAAGTGCCAAGAGCATGTTTAGGCATGTTTTCTTTACTTCATTGTCAATTACCTGATTCGTGTTGTCCACAAGAAGTCTTTTTGGTAACTAGCTGTTTTTTTTTTTTTTAGAAAAAATACCTCACTAAATCATTTAATCAGTAGTAGCGACGGGCTGTATGTATAAAGGGGCGTAATCAACCAGAGCTTACTGGGAATTACTTGTTCATGGGGGGAAATTGCAAGAACAAATCCTTAACCATGTACAGCGGATTGATTTGAGGACGAATGTAGTATCAATAAAATATTCTGTTATATTTCACATTATGCTAAAACTAATTGATCAAATTTATAGAATTTCAATCACAGAAATACGTTTTCAGGTAACCATCGGTACGCTACAGTTATCTTTTATAACAACTATTGATTAAGTTCTAGGAACTGGATTTAGTGTAGGCCTAAGATTTCAACTTCTAATTTACCATAAACATATTATCGAAATTAGGCCTATTAATAAAAAATACACATTATATTAACACTTAATTTATTTCATTGAATTGTGACGTACTCTCGTTGACCATTTTTTACTTAATAATTCGTGTAGAATAATAATAATTATAAATATTATAGAAATGCAATAGCTATGTTTTATATTTCTTCTTGTGACTTTTTATTGTCTTAGGCAATTGAACAAAAATAATACCATCGCCGCAACTAATTTGCACACTAAGCGAATTTCCATTTACCTGGCTGGATTTCTTGTAAAATATTCCCTTAATTATTACATGTTTTCTTATTTAAATTATGTTAATTCCAATGAGTATTTAGGTTTGCTGCTACAAGAAAGGTAATGGGGTTTTTTATGGAAATATGGATAGCTTAGTATGAAATAAACAGATTGCCATATTTGGTGAAAATATATCTATAAACAAGATAACTACAACAGTTTATTTATTTTCCATTAGAATAATATCAGAATTTTAAATTTACACTTTTAAATATTTCCATAACCGTTTGGCGTACAAAAGTGTGTGATATAAAAACAAATTTCTTTTTGAGCTCTACGATATGGTTTCGATTGAAATTATGAAATCGTATTTTTTAGAGTTAAAATGGGATAAAAAAATTTGTAACCATAAAACCCCATTAACTGCTGTTCTCATATTCTAAACATCACGCTTTTGTACGAAATTTCATCAAAATCTGATCAATTTTACCTAATTCATGGGCTAAGGGACATATAAATTCGAATGAAGGGTGATTTTTGCCTTTGGGACCTCAAATTGAAAAAGTAAATCAATCCCGGGTCCAGGTCTTACCATGATACATACGGTAAAACACTCATATTTAAATTAATATCCCATTAATTTAATATAGCCTACAAGATATTCCTTAGACATCTTTAAACAAAAGCTAGGTTGAATAGAATCATCACGTTTCTGTCAAGTGAAATTTGAAGCACAGAGCACTCTATCTGCCTGCAGGTGACATTTGCATTGTAAGACATCAATCGTCATACAATATTACAATGCATTGTAATGAGTTTCCTCGCCTTCGTCGTTCAATTGCATTGTAATTACAAGTCAACTATTCAATTCCTGAAAAATATTAAATATAAATAGAAAAACAGAAAATATTAAGACGTGTTGTATTTCATTCGTCAGTAGAATTTGTAAATGGATTGGTTTGGCTGGATATTATACAGACTACTGCACACACTACTACTGGACAGGGTTATGGAAAATAATAAATACTCCCACTTAGTATTTTTACAGGTTACACAAGGAAATCTAACATCTACTCATCTTTGAATGGCTTAAGATAAATAGATTTTAATATTAAATTAAATTAGTGTTATAAATTACATTATGGTTCGTAAAATCGGTTAGGGATGAAAGTTTTTTCATACATTCATAGTTATATATTGTTATGAAAAATACGCATAGGAGTTAAGTTTAACTCCTTTAGTTTTTGTTTTGTCTTGCCTATATTTAGAGTGTTTATTTAGTACTTTAAATTGCATGAGAATTTACTAAAAATAGTGACGAATTTCAACTGATATTTTATAAAATCCCGTACCCAAAAAATCCATTTGAACATCCATTTTAGAGGTTACCTGTAATAAAGGACCATCAGGTCCTAAGTTTGCATCAATAAAGAAGCAATTTCATTTCATTTAATTTCCCCAAATATAAAAGGGAAACTTCATTCCTGTTTATGAA
The DNA here is from genome assembly GCF_028750875.1 of Macrosteles quadrilineatus. NCBI lineage: Eukaryota > Metazoa > Arthropoda > Insecta > Hemiptera > Cicadellidae > Macrosteles > Macrosteles quadrilineatus. Next base: position 200,318,319 of record NW_026542595.1, read on the forward strand.
AGTTTTAAAATAAATTTATAAATGTATAAGCATTATTTATTGCAAGATAACGTGGACCATAACATCAGACGATAGATTACACCTTTATCTACGTATTGTATTAAGGAAAAGATATTGGTTAAAAAACCCAAAAGGTTGTGGAAGCTTACAAGTCGGTTAGAATAAACAAAATATTGCTTCGGTATAATTTGCGAGGGCGTTTCACGGTGGTAAGTTAACTTGTGACATTATGCATTCTCTTGAGACTTGCCCCGTGTTGGCTTAATAACTTTTACCCTTTCACTTGTCACGTACGTGTATTCTAATTTAGTACAAGCCAAAGTGGCAATACAACACGTCCTTTTTACTTAAACTTACAGTATAAGCAGGAATAAACAACAAATCCTTTTGTAAGTATATTTTTTTTAAACTAGGGAAAACTTATGATTAAGTACGCCTCTAAGGTACGCCTACGCCTCTTAAGTATGAAATTTACTTGAATAATACTTTTGGTCATAAGACTGTCTTAAAGGACAATGAGTCTAGGTTATTAATTGTTTTTAGAAAGGATTCTAGATCCTGTCTGCCACGCCATAGATAGAAAGTACAGAGGTATGAAGTAGTGTACCTATGTTTGTAGTCCTAGGTATGAAGGACGTCACAATAATAATGTGAAAATATCTTTATCTAATTTGAGGACCAACGTAAAGCTGGCACACTATAACGTTTGTTTAGAGTATTGTACGTACAAAACGTTAAGTTTTTTTTTTTAATATTACTTTTTAGCTAGTACTAAGATGCCATAATATTATTAAGGAAGCTTTTGCACATCGATAGAATTACTAGTTTGATTTAATGCACATCATCACAGCACATGATAAAATGTTACTGGGATATACTTTAAAGTGTGTTTTGTACTACTTTATAATCAATCTTTGACCGTTGGTGGCGTATTACAATAGCACGCACAGTAAAGAATGAGTTCTCATACATTCCATGCAATTGTAACTCATAAGCCAAATTGTTGGAGTTAAATGATTTTAATGAAGAACTGGTTTTGAATCAGTAGAGGAACAGTGTAAGAATTGAATTTATAGTGACGTACAATTCATTATTTTCTATATCATTTCTCAATTAACGTATGCTGCAAACTTTACATGTTTGTCCGTTAATATTTTACTTATTTTCTAAAAATCTTTACTTACATGGGTTTTACTTTACCGTTTTGTTCTTTTGTTGTTATGCCAAATTAATAATCAGACAACACAAAACTATACACTGTATAAAAGTATTATTAATTGATAAATTTAACATATGACTGTGTGAACAAGTGTAGAAAAACCAATTTTGGTAAATACAGAAATTACCCTTCATAAAAAAATTTACATTATCAATAAAAAAAAATCAAAATTAATAAATACAATTTCTCTAGTGGCAGTATAAACATCTTGGTGTTTAAATTTAACATATTACCAGTATTATAAAATTTTCAGTCATAATCAAATTGCAAACAAATCACTTCTATAGTTTGAATAGAGCAAAATATAAGTGTTTTTCGTAAATTTTGCAAAAAAAAAATATTTTAACACATTTTACCAGTTTATTATAAGCCTAAACAAATGAGGTAGTCATAATACACGTTTTTTTTGAAAACTACATAGAAATATATTTTTTTAAATTTAAAATATGATTGAAATGTCTCGTTGAATTATCTTATTCAAGTATCATCAGCAGTGGTATGACAGTTTCACGACCTACTTTCCATCCAGTTTGCTGTAATATGCTCCATCAATCATGGTAAGGCACCTTAGGGTAAAATTCTCTCAGTACGATCAGCACTTAAACTACAATAGTTTTATTACTCCACATTAGAATAACATTGGACTTAAAAATAATTTTTTTTTGTGATCCTCAACTGTTAGACATGCAATACAACAACGCTTTAATGTATAAAACTACTTTTGTAGCTCTCAAAATTGTTTGGAAAGAAATAATTAGATTTTATGTTTTGAGGGTCAAATATTTTGAAAACCCAAATTTTACCCTATTAAAAACCCCTAAACCCCATTCCCATAGTCCGATCACGCTGGTTGGCTTATTCATTTAACTAAACGTAGGTTTACACGTTTGTAACTAACTTCATCAAAATCCTAAAATTTTTACTTAAGTTATCGATCTCGGTACCAGGTCCAACCTTGAGACCTACGGTAAAAGTTTATTCGCTACAAATATAACTTTCACCAAAATAACACATTCCTCAGACTATTACTGGAAAGTTAATCATTTGTTGTCAAGATGTTGAATAGGGTTTCTGGAATGGTTCCAGAGAGTCGGTCATAATTCTTCTCCACAAAATGAAGCTGTTTAAACCAATATCGACAGCCACATTTAGCTTGAGGTTATAAATGGTGATCAACTTTTATTTATAATACCAGACCTAATGGTATTGTTATTGAAAAATCTATAATGGTTCATTCCTTATTATTCACTCCCTGTGTATTTATAAGCCATTATTCATCATTGCCTATAGAACGTTATCTAACTTGTAAACTAATATACCACAATCTAAATTCCCAAGTGTTCTACTAAAACAATTGTAAATATATGTTTATCACACGACCTTTACCAGAACCAATCCACAAAAGCAAGAGGTTTCAGTTTGAGCTGTTTAATAATTTGAATCGATATAATTTTAAAAGTCATGCAATTTTATCTAGTTTTGTTCACTTATATTAAACAAAATTTTTAAAAGCTTCCTACCTAGGATACTCCAAAAACCCTTGAGTATATAAAAATACAAACACTAAATATATGTTTTAGTGCTAATTATTTTTAACAAGTGCTAAAAAATTTGCTATAAGTTAGCTTTTAGTTAACAGTTTTGTGTATGTTTCATAAATACGCCAGTTTTATAGTTTACTTATTACTTTCCTATTGTTATTAGCATTGGGAGTTTATTTTAAGTGACCCTTATATTTCCTATGTTATTTTACGTTAGCCTAAAGAGACTCTTCCAGATTGATGACATTAATAACATCATCTTACGGAATATCTTTAGGCTTGGGCCATAATTCCTCTAATTTCCAATGTATTTCCTACTTCTAAGTAAAACTTCCAGAATCACATATGTTTACTTTAAACTATTTTTCGCAACTATAACTTATGTTTAACGTCAAATTGGGTAAAAAATAGGTCCGCATTTGTATTTAACATAGGTTTATTAAACTCAGAAACAGAATACTCAGAAACAGAATTTATAAATTTAAAAACCACAATTAATTAGTTCACACTACAGCTGGCCCTTGGGACGAGTCCCTTACAGAAGGGTTCTTCTTTGAGAGTTAACGGTCCGCACCACTGTTCAACTCATTGGAGTGTGAAATTGATATAGGAAAGTGTTCAGAGTTAAAAAGTTTTATTTGGAAACATAATATGTTCAATCTGAACTAAAATCATAACAACGATCAACTTGCCGTTACACACTTCTGCTCTTAATTTGTAGTACATGTATTTTTATTTTAGAATTTGCTTGTAGTCCAATAAAGTTCTATTTGTAAATTTTTCTCAGATTGACAATACTTAACAGTGTGATGGTACTTATCTTGGAAAATACTAGTCATGTTTCTTTAGATATAGTTTTTATCCTAAAATAGGTATCAGATTCTGGAACCTGGATTAATTAAAGGGCATAAAAATAAGCCAATCGTAATTTAATTAAATTGTTGCTAATAAACTATTATATGACATAAACTTAACATCTCAAAAAAATATGTAAATGCCTTAGTTATTGTCGAAGCAATAGAAGTAATTTATCTAGTTTTGTTATGAATTTATTTTAATATAAATACGACACAAAAGAGGTTATGCGTTACGTCTATACAAGAAGAGTAATGCTATTAGAAAATGTAAACATAGGAAAAGAAAGCTTGGAATATTTATGAATTTAATATCTTGTTGTGTAGCAGTTAGTAGCTTTGAAAGTGTTAATATTAATCTGCGATAGAAAATCTAACAGCTTAACACTTACTTACGACTATTTTGTAAACTAGACATTTAAGCTCAGTTCTTAATTTAAAAGATTCACCAAACAGCATTGTTTAATTATTTAACAACAATGTTTTTTTTTTACATATCAACATGGATAATGGTCCATGGATTGAGAGAAAAAAAATTAAAATTGTAATGCTTCGAACTTCAACTAATCAGCTGTTATGTTCAGGACAATAAAATTCTTGAGTGGTGCAATTAGTGGTTGGTATGGGACGTTGCATCACTGTCAGTGGCAATGAGAAGGTTTTAACGAAAACATAACCTCTCTTGGATTTTACGAGTATTGTTTTTTAGTAATTAAAAACTGTAGTTAAGTAGTGCACGCAACTTGTGCAAATAGTCTTAAAGACGCTCGTAAAAGATTTTAAGGCATTCGCCAAGGCTCGTAACTTAAATTTATACTAGTTTCGTTAACACTATCTTTACGTGTTCTTTGGAAACTACTATACCGGTAAAGGTGTTGATAAAAGTTGTAATATTAAGATATTAGCTATTTATTAAAAAACTTAAAGTAAGACACAGTATGATGAAGTGTGTGAAAATTTAGAGTAATGTAGACAGTGAGAATGATAGATATACGTCTGGTCTGACCTGCTGCAGGCTCTCACATGAAATATCTCCTTCACTCGCACAGCTTATGTTAGAAAAGAGAAAATGAAGTATACTATTTAATTAATTACGTCTATAGAGTGAAATAAAGATTGTTGATTTTTAAACACAAAATATGTATTAAACTAAGGACGATGTTAAATTTCTAAAAGTTTAAATTAACATAGGGAAAAGCCCTGTGGTTCGATTTGTACCATTTCAGATTTATACTTTCCCACGATCGGTTCCTATCACTGTGCCAAATTTCGTGGAGATCGCTTCAGCCGTGCAGGATGAGTATTTGTAAAACAAAAGCAGGAGTGTAGTATAAGACCTTCGCTTCGCTCCACTCAATAAACACGTTCACTTACAAAACTATATCTTACTATTCATTTACAAATGTTAAAATTAAGTTTCATATGAATTTATCTCTATATAAAATCTATTACAATTACATTATGGTTGGCATTTTCCCAAACGGTAACACATTTATTCGATATCTTATCTAGTACGCATTATAAATATTGTACTTTAAAACACTTTTTTCTGGTTTACTATTTACAGAAATTGATTTTTCAAAAGGTTTCCTAACCTACGGTTGCAACTTCTAGCCTAAACCGATGCCAATAGTGAATAATTTGAGGAAACTACCATGTTTATGGGATTTATTTCAGATTGATTATTATTTTCCCTTGTAAATACAAACAGGTTCTACATCACTATGAAGCACATATTATCGAAACTATATCAAAAATATCAATATAATATTCTTTGAAAATATTTGTAACCATGCAAACTTGTAAAAAAAAAAAACATATTGATAGTTCAACAACTATTAATTCTGTTATAGTTGAGTTGCAACGACAAAAGAACGGACAACTGAGCGAACGAAAATCTCTAGTTAAAACTGATCACTGCTCTCTGCACTTACGTTTAGAGGCTCAAAACTCGCTTGCAAAACTCATTTATCGAAAAAATGTTATGTGCTGCATTGATTTAATAACACATAAAATGTTTACGGTGATCAAGGTCTCGTACAGTTTTGAAAATTTTGTTCGCTCTTATTAAGTGTTCTTTGCTCCACTGAACTGTACAATTATTTAAAACTAACATGAAACAGTGAGGTTATTTTATGAAATTTTTGAAATTTTATGAAAATATTATGAAATTTATGAAATTATTTTATGATTTTATGAAATTTGTTTGTAAATTAAGTAAAAGTTTTCATTTTGTATCATTAAGTCCCTGACTTCTTTTTGGTATCAATGTAGGTGAATTTTAGTTCGTTTCTAGTGAGAATAAATACTAATAAAAATTGTTAGTAGTGTTATTGTTAGTATATAAAAAAATGTACAACATTTAACTACAGCAATTTAACTAAAACTACTTTTAAAAAGAGTTATTATGCTACTCAACGCTTTGCGATTAGCTTTTAAGAGTAGGCCTACTTGAATCTAAGGTTTAAATAGTATCTGAGTAAACGTTTTTAATGTCTTGCATACAGCACATTGAAACATTTTCCTCTATAAAGCGAAACATTAAAATAACTCTCTAGTCAACATGCATAAACAATAAAAGAGTGGTTCATTGTTACTTTACTATCTGCTTTCAAAGTTGGCTATATGACTCAGTTGAGACAATAAATGGTTAAAATACACTTTACAACTAAGATAAGGTAATATGACTAGGTTTTCTATTAGAGTGGCTAGTACCGTACCATTCACTATAAAAGATCTTAAATTATAAAGTTAAATGAAATTAAATGTAAAAAATATAGGTTATATTTTAACTAAAATTAACTATTAATTTAGACTGCAGTAAAGTAATATTTATAAAAAATTAAAGGGTATACTAAAAGCCATGTAGCTGGAAACTTTTTTACAAATCCCATACAGTCATGTGAATTAACCGTCCCAAAAAATAATTAGACTGTGTTCCTTTGACACATGTTGTGAGAGAAGTAACCTCACTTTAATTCATGAAAATCGACCTATGTGTTGTTTCCTCCAGATAATTTCCTTATGGACTTTAAAGTAGTACAAACGTGTCTTTTCGAAAAATATTGTTCAAGTAACTGGCTGAAATTGTTTACTATCATTTGAATAATCAATAAATGGTAAATTTAGAAATGCAGTGATATACTGCAAACTCAGTGCAACTGCAAACTCAGTTCTGGAATTTTTGTTTTACGCAATCTCAGAAACAATGAAAATCTCAATGTGCTGCTGACGGCTTATTATGGTCTCATTTATCCTCATCTGGCATATGCTGTTGCAATTTGGGGATTTGAGAGCAAACAAACCAAATTTATTTTCAAAATCCAAAAGATGGCTTTGAGAACTATTTTCTCCTTGCGTAAGCGTCAATCCTGCAGAGAGTACTTTTTCAATTCAAAAATCTTGACTTTTCCCTCCATCTACATTTTAGAAACTTTGACCTTTTTGAAACAAAACTTTCCTGAATTTGACTTCTCTACTAAAAATCAATACACGTTGCGCAATTCATTTAACTTGCCAATTCCTAAACACAAAACTTTTTTTTTTCAAAAAACACACATTGTACATTGGCATAAAGCTTTTCAACTCACTTACATTATCCCTTAAGTTGGAACCAAGCCTTTCAAAATTCAAAAAACAATTAAAACATAAATTGCTAAGTATAACCTGTTATAGCGTCCAAGAATTCCTGAAATGTTTTGAAAGCTCTAATTTGTAATTATTGTAAATATTAGAATTAGTAATTGATGTATAGTATAGCATAATTGTATTGACCTGGCTAATGCAAACTGTATAATTGTTAATTTGGCCCAATAAAATGATTTGATTTGATTTGATTTGATTTGATTTGATTTGATACTGTATATGACTGCAAAACGTTTATGTCGTCTGAGTTCATCGTTACCCATGTTTTTGAAAATAAATTATTTGATACTTGCAGGTATCAATAATTAAAATAAATATGTATACAATAAATAAGAATCCACTCTAACGGATATTAAACGTCAATATAGAAATTTTCAATTGTTTCACAATACGTTCATTTATTTTTTTTTTCTTTATAATGGCAATGTAACAGAAATTGACATAATTGTTTAATATGTTATTGGTCACTATATTTGATTTCCATTTAGTTGATTCGTGATAACTGTGATGCATTAGACTTACTATTACAAACTGTCCTTACCCTAGTAAACTGACTTATATTCTTTACTACATATATTTACCCAATAATTAATCCGAAAGAAAAATGTAATACGAGTATGAGCTCATTTACAGCCTAATCGAAAATCTTCTCTCTCCCACTCACTACTCCCAACTCCCCACTACCCACTACCCACTCCCATCCACCTCTGATTCCCCACAGAGTGCAAATGAAACTGTTTCAAGAGATGGCTATGGTATCCTGCAGTGAAATGATAAGAAGTCATATTTAACACAATATGTTCATTTTGGAAGCTACTATTTCCCAAGTATAACGCCTCACATACGTTGTTTTTTATTTAACTGTACTCGAATATTTACAAAATTAAATTTTGAAAGCCTTGCAGTTTAATTTCGTTAACACCAATGCTATTTAGAATACTATGGGATTTTTTGTAAATTTACCATTATAATTACAATCTCTCAAGAAACATGAACCAACTTAAAAAATGAGACAGTCGAATATTAAACCGACGAATACCTCATAACATGATAAGTAAACCTGACAAATCTCAATCGTATTTTAAATAGCCAAATAATTCCTTTAAGAAACCCCTTTTTTGAAAAACAAATTCAATTTATTAAACTGTAGTAAAAAATTTGGAAATCCCGTCTTTTTTGAAAAAAAATAATCTGTAAAATCTAATTTTATTTATACAGAATAAATCCAGTAAAAAAGGGTAAGTATTTACCATATATTGAAGTTTAGTTCTGAAATATTTATTTTAAGAAAAAAATATGTTCATTTTAGGATGCACAGTTTTGTTTTAAATTCACATTAATATTACGAATAAATAAAATTGCATATTATTGCATTAGGAATAAGTCATGTTTGTCAGATTAATCACTGTAAATGTATACAAAATTTGAGTATTACAGGAATTTAATTTGACCACATTTTCCATCACAGCTCCAACAAGTTCTGAATTTTTCATAAAACAGTAAACATTTGATATGATACGCATATAAAAACCTTCCCCTCGACCTTTCAGATCAACCAACCAAGCTACATGAGTAAAATATACACCTGCTTTAAAATATCGGCAACTCCAATATCACATGTATATGTATTACATGTTTTCAAGTTATGAGGCTCCATTGAAAATACACATTTAGGCTGTACCTTCTAGAGCAAAATATTTTCTAGAGTTTATTGTCTTAGGATGTAATAGAAATTCATCAAGCTTTTACATGCATACAATATTATATTTAAATTTTAAATAATACATTATATATTCATTTTATAAGCAAAAGTTGGAAATTATTTTCACTGAATTTGTTAAATATTTCTTACAAGCAATGATATTGAATGTCTTTATTATGGTTTTAAATAACGCCTAGAGTTACTCCATCCAACTCGATAAGAAAAATTGAAGGTAATCGGGAAGTAGGGAAATACAAAGTTTTATTGGAAGATTTTTGGTGGAGTACTGAATGGATTAGAGCACTTGAAATGATTGAGAGAAATATTATTTCTACTCTAGACAAAGAAACTACCGCCTTAAATTTATTCTAGGTTTGTTCGGTGATAATTATTTTGAATCAAACTTGTTATTCAATTGTATTAATTTAAAATAATGATATTATAACACGGGTTTTTTAAACATATAAAATTAATTAATTTCTTCACAAGACCAATTCTCTAAATGGCTTATGATATTGTAAATACGTTTTTTTATTTAAAAACATTTAATTATTACTTTTTAATCATCCGACCAGAATATATACATCCTTTACTAATAATAGGCGAGAAATTATTTATGTAAACAAGCGCTTTTTTAAATACAAAATTACAACATTTTACATCAGTTACAGTATCAAATTTGTGAATAGTAACGGTCACAACTCAGGTCTTATTACTACCTATTGCAAATTTTTTTTAGATAGAATCATTGTCAACCGCAAAGATACATGTATCGAGAATCAATGTAGCTGAAGTTAAACAGGGGATCTTTATTATTTATGTTTAAAGGCGAGCTTTGTAATCACTTGGCTGCAGTTCCTTTGTAGGATATTTTAACTACACGTAGATATTTCCCTCAAATCTCTGAACTTATACTTAGTAAATTACATATCAAATGTAAGTGCTTCCGTAACTGTATTTTTTGGAGTAAAGGTTAATACAAATATGTTAGTTATTTTACATTTGTATTCTTTTATAAGATTAAAAGTTAAGTTAAGCTAATTAAATATAAATGTGACAAGAGTTTACTACTTGAAATTGTAATACAATTAAACATCATGAGTAACAAACTTTAACTTTTCAACGCCTAAACCATGATTCTGTTTAAGACCACAGGTGGAACCAAATATATCATTGAAATTGGACCCTGCAAGTAGACATTTCATTTATGAGAACCAGATTAAACATAGACTTTGTTTCCTGCAAGTAGACAATTAATTTACGTAAACCCGACGTATAATTGACTTTGGATACTGCAAATAGACATTCCATTTCTGTGAACCGAATGTAGCATTGGATACTGTAAGTATTCTCATTTACGAAAAACAAATGTAGCATAGACTTAAGAAAATTATTGAATTAATATGCTAGCTAAGCTTAATATTGCAAGCAGACAAACGCATCGTATACCTAATTGTTTTATTTGAAAGTAAAGACGTTTTTAGAGATTCGATTAAAATATTTATTCTAACAACATTAAGGTTTATGTTAATGTTTTTACATTTTCCCCAGCCATACTTTCATCTATTTTTATCTGAAGCATGACTAAGGTGGACGTTGGTGTGGACCAGTGACTCTTAAAGGGGAATCTTTCTCGTCCCGGGCACTCTCTGGTGTGAATATGTATAGTGTATTCCTATATCTCACTGAATAAACCTACAACAACCATGGGATTATAACACATCTTTTTATGATTACGAGAATGCAAGATGCAATCATCTAACAATTTATTGAACAGTAATCTATACTATTATAAAAAAGATGTGGTTGCTGTATGTGTGTATGTGTGTATGGGAAAAGTAAACTCGAAAAATACTGGTCGGATTGGGCTGAAATTTGGCATGATGATAGCTCACATTCCTACTATTATAAAAAAGAGGTGGTTGCTGTATGTGTGTATGTGTGTATGGGAAAAGTAAACTCGAAAAATACTGGTCGGATTGGGCTGAAATTTGGCATGATGATAGCTCACATTCCCGATTAACATATAGGCATTTTCTTATTTCTAAAATCCTTTCGGGCTCCGCCCCAGTGGCTCTGGAGTTTCCCATGTTAACCTTATGAGAAATGGAATTATTGAATCTTAACAGCTGTTTCAATTAAACAAGTTGGTTCTGTTCTATGATGTTCAATAGCATTAAAGTTACAAGGATTACCAACAGGGTGCAGCACTATTATTTCTTTTACATTTATGACAACAGCTTATTTGCAACCAAAAGGTGAGTGAGCGTAGCGAACGAACTTCAACCTGGACGCGAGTTAGCGTAGCGAACGAGCTAACCTGAAGGCAAGTGAGCGCAGCGAACGAGCTCCAACCTAAAGGTGAGTGAGCGTAGCGAACAAACTTCAACCAGGACGTGATTGAGCCATGCGAACGAGATAATCTTGAAAATTAAGAAGTTAAACGGGGCAAAGCCCGCGGGTTACAGCTAGTAATATAATAAATTTTAATTTTATTATTATACTTTTATTTCTTTAGAGTGTGTTGAGTTGTTTACCAAAGGTAATTTAATTAACCTCCGAAAAATACTTATGATAGTTACGTAATATTTTCAAAGTGTCGTTTAAAAAGTGAATACTACGTATTCATTTACCCAATGTGAAAATGCGTGTCATACCCACTATTGATAAGACGATATAATATTATCCTTTAGAATATATTAAGTAAGCGATCTATGATATTTTTTTCAAATATATATTCTATGTAATATTCTATTCCAAGTATTCTATCCCGTCTATTCTAACCTTGATATGTAAAATGTTTTAAATTTTCTTGGACAAACTAATATTGAATCTTTTTTGATTTCTAGCTTAATCTGATCTGATGATGGAACGACCTCTGGATCGTCGAAATACTACTATAGGTTTTGGTTACCTTTTGCTGGCAAATCGATCCTTGTATCCTTGTGGTAGTGGTATGACGACTACAGCTGCTACTTGCATGTAGAAAATCATCACCTGAATATATATTACTTTTCTACAAGCACGAAACAGCTGTTTTTGTAGTCTTACTACCTACGAATCTTTTTGACAGCAAACAGGGAACCTAGACCCATATTAGGAATATGATCTCTTAACTGTATGTGTTACACTTTTTTTGTAGGGATATTTATATTTATATATCTCTAAGTAAGTTTTCATAGTAATATAATATTATATTTTGTTACAGTAAGCATCACAACCGTTATTAAAATGTTAAGACTCATAAATTCCTCTTTAAGAGGCAAAGTTTTACTGAGGTAGAAGTTCTGAGTTTTAACGTAATGAAAACCTTATTAACAGAATCACGGTGTAACTGTAGGCGTTGCAAAGTGAAACTTTGATAATCGCGATGTTTCATAGTATTAAATGTTCAGGGAGTTAACTGTCGTTCCGGTAAAATCTAATGAGTTGAACTTAAGTAGAAATCATATAAAGAAATTCAATTGTTAAATACTTAAATATTGGTATTTAGCTCAACCCCAAAAAGTTACACAGTTACGAAATCTTTGACATTTGATATGCCATTCACTTAGCCAAATTTCAAAAATGTGTAGTTTAACATTCTACTATAGAATAAAGTACAGTAACTAAAGCCCTTAGGTTTATTCTTTTTTATCTATTTTTTTTCTTTCTTTAATCATTTATTAAACTTTTACTAACGATTCCAATCAATATTTATGATTTGAGATTTTCTGCATGAATTTATTTTACATTTGAATCTGTACCTCCTGAAGTAACAATTTAACAACACGCTTATTCACACCGGATATAAGAATAGGTAGTATACACTTTTAAAACGGCACTTTAAATATATAAATTTTTGCATAACTAGTATAAGTATTTTAAGGAGGTAAATTATATTAAATTGGTAAACACATCAACACAAAAAAGAAGAAGAATAATAGCATTTTCATTAATTGTATTATTACTGTTTAACGAACGGCAGGATATCTTGTATTGCAATCTAGTATTATTCCGAAAATGTGTTATAATCCCATGGTTGATATATATTTATTCAGTGAGATATGAGAATACACTTTACATATTCACACCAGAGCGTTGCCACGGGACAAGAAAGATTCCCCCCTTAAAAGTCACTGGTCTACACCATCGTACACCTCAGTCGTGCTTCAGATCAAAATAGAGGAAAGTGTGGCTGGGTAAAATGTAAAAACATTAACCTTATTGTTATTTCAATAAGTATTTTAGTTAATCTCCAAAAAACTCTTAAAAAGCAATAAAAAACTAGGTAAAGCTGGGTTTGTCTGCTCGCAATATTGAGCGGAGCAAGAATATTAATCCAATACTTTTCTAAAGTAAATGCTACATCTGTTTCTCGGAAAATAAGAGATATACTTGCAGTATCCAATTTCAATGACATATTTGGTTCACATAAATGGAGTGACTATTTGAAGTATTGAATATCAATTATAACTCCGGTTCACAGAAATAAATTGTCTACTTGCAAGGACCAAAGTCTATGATTCATCTGGTCCTCATAAATTAAATGTCTACTTACAGTGTCCACTGTCAATGATAGGCTATATTTGCTTTGCATAAAAATAATGCCTATTTATAGTATCTGAAACCAATGGAACACCTGGTTCACTTAAATGGAATGCATATTTACAGGTTCTAAAGTCAATGGTACGCCTGCTTCATGTAAATGGAATGGCTATTTGAATTATTAAAAGTCAATGGGTTATTAATAATAACTATATGGGGACACCATAATAAATAATATATTGTTCATTTTAATAAACATGCACTATTTTTACATTGTTCTAACTTTTTTTACTGTTTTCAGTTAAATTTTCCTATTTTATTCGATAATTATGTTGGCTTTAAAATGCAAATGTAAAAAACGCAAATGCTTAAGCAAATGTGTGAGTTAATAAATCTAAAAATTATTTAACAATGTACCGATGGAAATTAGTTTAATTGTAATAACTAAAACAAAATCAAATCATTTAACCATTGGCTATAGTAAGATTAAGAAATAGTGTCCAGCAGTTTAAAAGATTTAGTTTTGTAGGGTTGAGATAACAAATTCAAGTTTGTCAGTTAAGTTCACTGGAAATAATGGTCTACTAAAATGTGGTTGCTGTAGAAATTGTAAGTAGATTTTAATATTGTTTAATAATAAGATTTTAGGAGATTTATTGTATATAGCATTTGTAGAAATCATTTTTGGAAAAACATGTAAAGTAAACAATAGTTTTCAAATCAATTTTAATGCATTTTACAAGAAAAGAAAACAAGTATAGTTCATACAGTCCTGTAGAGTCTTGTTCTTGAGAAGCACATTTTCACAAGGTGTTATAAGGATCTTAAATCCACTTTCAATTATTCGAATTTGTAGAGAATAGTTTTTATCGGGTTTGTGTGATGTTTTCAGACAGATATCAACCACTTCTTCTTGTTCTTGGTACTACCACTTCTTGGTCCAGTAGCTTCTTTGTACCACTTCTAGTTTGCATGGTATCTGCTAGTGCCTGTTCTGACCATTAAACCAGTGTCTCTGATTAAAATAAGATCTTTCCAGTATTTTATTATTTAGTGCAATATTTGGAAGTACTGTAATAAGAGCATAATTGATTTAATTGGGAAAGTGTATTTTGTGAAATTTGAGAACTGTAAAATATATATGTCTTTGGCCTACATAGTCTTTTAATTCATCTCACTTCTACTACCAGCTGAAATTAGATTATTTCTAAATTAAAGTATACTACCTAATTGGCTGCATGGACGGGGTATAACAAACAAACTTGTATACATTTTAGTAATCCTGTAATATATTTACTAGTTATTTAGGCAAAAACTTACACATTTACAACATTTACAGAATATTATTATTTTTTTTTTTTATATTTTTGTTACTCTAGACGAAGAACGCCTTAAATTTATTCTAGGTTTATGTGGTGATAATTATTTTGAATCAAACTTGTTTTTCAATTATATTTATTTCAAATAATGATATTATAACACGTTGTTTTTTAACATATACAATTATTTAATTTCCTCACAAGACCAATTCTCTAATAATTAGAATAACATTTAATTATTACTTTATAATCATCCGACCAGAATATATACATCCTTTACTAATAATAGGCGAGAAATTATTTAGGTAAACAAGCGCCTTTT
Organism: Macrosteles quadrilineatus; assembly: GCF_028750875.1. Taxonomy (NCBI): domain Eukaryota; kingdom Metazoa; phylum Arthropoda; class Insecta; order Hemiptera; family Cicadellidae; genus Macrosteles; species Macrosteles quadrilineatus. The sequence goes on from NW_026542595.1 coordinate 200,333,448, forward strand.
TTAAATTAAAAAATAAATATTTTACATCAGTTAAAGTCTCACATTTGTGAATAGGAACGGTCACAACTCAGGTCTTATTAATACCTATTGTCAATTTTTTTTTAGATAGAATCATTGTCAGCTGCAAAGATACATGTATCGAGAATCAATATAGCTGAAGTTAAACGGGGAATCTTTAGTTCTATATGTTTGAAGGCGAGCTCTGTAATCACTTGGCTGCAGTTCCTTTGTAGGATATTTTAACTACACGTAGATATTTCCCTCAAATCTCTGAACTTATACTAAGTGAATTAGATATCAAATGTAGGAGCTTCCTCAACGGTATTTTTTTGGATTAAATTCTACATTTGTATTTTTTTATAAGATTAAAAGTTATGTTAAGCTAATTAAATATAAATGTGACAAGAGTTTACTACTTGAAATTGTAATACAAATTAACATTGTGATTTTCAAACTTTTCCTTTTAAACGCCTAAACCATGATTCTGTTTAAGACCACAGGCAAATAGGCAATCTATTCATGCGGAATCAAATATATCAATCACATTGGACCCTGCAAGTACACATTTCATTTATGAGAACCAGATTAAACATAGACTTTGTTTCCTGCAAGTAGACAATTAATTTACGTAAACCTGACTTATAATTGACTTTGGATACGTTAAATAGACATTCCATTTATGTGAACCGAATATACGATTGGATACTGCAAGTATTTATCTCATTTGCAAGAAACAAATGTAGCATAGAGTTTAAAAATGTATTGAAATAATATGATAGCTAAGCTCAATATTGCAAACAGACAAACGCATCGTATAACAAATTGTTTTAATTGAAATTGACAAGTTTTTTGAGATTCAATTAAAATACTTATTCTAACGACATAAAGGTATATGTTTATTACATTTTCCTCAGCCATACTTTCATCTATTTTTATCTTAAGCATGACTAAGGTGTACGTTGGTGTGGACCAGTGACTCTTAAAGAGGAATCTTTTTCGTCCCGGGCAACGCTCTGGTGTGAACATGTAAATTGTATTCCTTTATCTCACTGAATAAACATATAACAACCATTGGATTATAACACATCGTTTGATGATTACGAGAATGCAAGATGCAATCATCTAACAATTTATTGAACAGTGATAATATAATAAATTAAAATTTTATTATTCTACTTTTATTTCTTTAGAGTGTGTTGAGTTGTTTACCAAGGTAATTTAATTAACCTCCGAAAAATACTTATAGTAGTTACGTAATGTTTTCAAAGTGTGGTTTAAAAAGTGAATACTACCCATTTACCCAATGTGAAAATACGTGCCTACCCACTATTTGATAAGACGATATCATATTATCCATCAGAATATATTAAGTAAGCGATCTATGATATTTATTTCATATATATATTCTATATAATATTCTATTCCAAGTATTCTATCCCGTCTGTTCTAACCTTGATGTGTAAATCTTTTTTTTTATTTTATTGGACGGATTAATATTGAATCTTTATGATTTTTAGCTTAATCTGATCTGATGATGGACCGCTAGATCGTCGAAATAAACTAATAAAGGCTTTGGTTACCTTTTGATGTCAACCTAATCCTCAGGTTCTTCTATGACGACTATAGCTGTTCCTTTCACGTAGAAAATCATCATCTAAAGATATGCTACTTTTCTACAAGCACGAAACAGCTGTAGTCTTACTATCTACGGATCTTTTGACAGCAAACAGGGAACCTAGACCCATATTAGAAATATGATCACTTAAATGTATATGTTACACTTTTTTTGTAGGGATATTTATATTTATATATCTCTAAGTAAGTTTTCATAGTAATATAATATTATATTTTGGTTACAGTAAGCATCACAACCGTTATTAACATGTTAAGACTCATAAATTCCTATTTAAGAGGCAAAGTTTTACTGAGGTAGAAGTTCTGAGTTTTAACGTAATGAAAACCTTATTAACAGAATCACGGTGTAACTGTAGGCGTTGCAAAGTGAAACTTTGATAATCGCGATGTTTCATAGTATTAAATGTTCAAGGAGTTAACTGTTGTCCTGGTAAAATCTAATGAGTTTAACTTAAGTTGAAATCTTATAAAAAATGCAATTGTTTAATAACTTAAATGTTTGTATTTACCTCAAGCCAAATAAAAAATACAGTTACGAAAACTTTGACATTTGATATGCCATTCACTTAGCCAAAATTCAAGAATGCGTAGTTTAATATCCTACTATATAATAAATTAACTAAAGCCCTTGGGTTTACCCTTTTCTGTCTCAATATTTTGATATCTTTAATCATTCATAAAACTCTAACAAACGTTTAGAATCGATATTTATGATTTTACATTTTCTGCATGAATTTACATTTAAATCTGTAGCTCCTGAAGTAACAATTTTGCAACGCGCTTTTTCACACTGGGTATAAGAATGGGTAGTATACACTTTTAAAACGACGCATGAAATATATAAATTTTTACATTAATAGTATAAGTATTTGAAGGAGGTATATTAAATTACACTGGTAAACACCTCAACACACTATAAAAAAATAAAAGCGGAATAATAATAACATTGTAATTTATTGTATTACAACTGTTTAACGAACAGGTGGATATCTTGCATCGAAATCTAGTAATCTTTAAACAATTTGTTCAATCCCATGGTTTATGTTTATATCTTTATATGTGTTATGTATTTATTCAGTGATATATAGGAATACACTTTAAATATTCACACGAGAGCGTTGCTCCGGGACAAAAAAGGTTCCTTATTAAAATTCACTAGTCCACACCAACGTACACCTCAGTCATGCTTCTAAACAAAATAGATGAAAGTGTGGCTGGGTAAAATGTAAAATGTTTTAATAACCTTTTTTTCTTTGAATAAGTATTTGATTTAAATCTCCAAAAAAAGCTCACCCAAATACTAGTAAACGTCTACTTGCACTATCCTAAGTCAATGATACATTTGACTCACGTAAATTACATGATAGTGTAATTTAATGTTGCATTATGATACATATGATCACACTTTATTGTATTACAGGTTTAAGTATTCCAATGGCAATTATCTTAACCGTTCCAAATTTATACATATTTAAAACCTTAGTAATGCTACAATGAAACTATGAAAAAATGCTAAATGATAATTTTTATCACCGATATAACACAAGGTTTAAAATCATTATTAAAAAATACTACAATATTAATGAGTATTTTTTGTGAACTATTTTTTTATCAAAGTCAGTATAGAATGTAAGATGAAAAATATTTATTATAAATTGACAATTTCACCTGTTTTGTAGCTATGTTATTTATAAATGTTTTGTGACAATTGGTATAACTTTAGTGATAGTCAAATTGCAATAACACTCTATTATAATATTGATTTCATCACTCTTGTGTTTTAAACTTAGACCTAGGAAATCAATCAAATCAATACAAAACATGGATTGTTTCGTATTTTTAATAAAAATTATAATCCCAATGATAACTTAGTTTGTTATTTGAATTGCACTGGATTAGCACAAAGCTGATTAACGAATTGTTTGTTTAAATAGTTCAGTGACATCCGTTTCTTTTTTTTACTATAGCTCTTTCAGAAATTTACTGTAACAGTAACTAACTTTAAAGATCTAATTAGATAGTATAATAAAATGTAAATAATCGTCAATGAACAAATAAAGTAGATTAATCCTAATAGAAATAACCTGTTGCAGACGAAAAGAAAACTAAATATTATCAGGACACGTAAGTGAAAACCTATTTACAAAAACATTATTAGATTAACGATTTTGTATTACATTCTCATTACTATATCTTCATAAAAATTACGATTTTAAATTAAAATGAATAATAATAATTGTTGATACAACAACTTGTAAATAGGTTTTATATTGTCATTGACTATTCGTAGTAAAATTATCAAAATATTTATTTTTTAAAGGGCTTCTAAAATTATTTATGAATCATCATAAATGATTACTGAAAATTAATACTTCATTGGTGAGAATATCTATGACGGATACGTTATACTATAATTTTCCGTTGTAAACTATTGAGACAATAAAAAAGTTTCTTTGAAAAATCTATAACTAATTTGGAATTTTAATTTCAATTTGAAATTCGGTTTCAATATTTTCCCCCAAAACATTTATGAATATTTAAATTAACGGTGACGACAAGACATACAATATGTGAAATAGTAATTTAATTCTTATAAACGTTAGGTTAAAATATCATTCATAGCTCTTAGCAAAATTGACACGTCCAAAGTGAGTATTATGTGTCACTCAGAACATTACTTTGAGGTTGAACCATCTCTAGGGAGTGTCGCTTGCAACTCATACATTACTTACAACATAATGAACAATTATAAATAAATAATGATATATTTATAATTAAATATAAATAGACCGTCATGGCTTTGGAAATATTAGGAGATTTAATCGTAATAACACAAAACAATCAAATATTAATGTATAGAATTCCAGAACTTCTGTTGACATAAATTTAGTATAATCGTATTATAATAAACATGTTAACAAACCCCTCTCAAAAACGATTAGATATATTTTTTTTTTTACAACAGTTGAAACATAAGAAAACACAATGTTTTAATTCTGGTTTAAATCAAGTTGAAAGCAAATATGTTTATGTTTTTTGTGTCAACAATTTGTCCGGAATAAACATTTTGACATCAAAATGTTAGATTATGATTTTGGTTTCCGTCACTATGTGTACTTAATTTTTTAAATCTCTTCAAGTTGTAGTGTAATGTATACTGGTTTCCTGAATGTTGTACAAACACTATCACGTAGCTTTCCAAACTTTTAATAATTGTGAATTCAAACTGGTTAAAACATATTAAATGTATCACCAAAAACTACTGTTTCATAACTTTTAAACAGCAAGAAAAAATTCAAGTGGTGTTTGGGATTTTTTGATAACGAATGTAAAAACCCCCTCAAATCATATGTGATGTACGTTTTAAGCCAATTTACAGTTTTGTATCGTATTTTTTGTAAATAAATTAACATATAATTATATATAATTGCGTATGGTACGTGCTCCTTTGCGTCTAGTGAAATCCAGATCAATTGTATAAGTACTTTTGTTATGCATAAGTTATATTAGGTAAAACATTTATTATTTTAAAAATTAAAATAAATGGAAATTATGAGATTGGATGTATATTTTTTTGTTTGTTTTTTTGTTTGCAGTAATATATCCACGTCAATAAAATCAAATATGTACAAACAAGTCCAAATTGTTATTTATTTTAAAACGATTTATATATTAACATCATAAACTATTTTACATTTAGAATATGAACAGAAGAGACTCACTATATAATTAGGTAGTTGCAGTAAGTTTATGTAACATTCAACTTAGCATACTAAGACTGTACCCTTTCTTACCTGAAAAAAACCCCAATAGATTAGTAATTATTAATACCAATAAAAAGGGTGAACTGTCATTGCATTGCTATTAGTAAGATATAAGGTATATCAAATAAATTGGAGGTATGAAATAAAGCAGTATTATTAATCACGCTTTATTTGGGCTAGTTGTAGCCAGAACAAACATTTTTATTTAATATATATAAATACTTTCCATATCTCTGGATACTTGTCAAAGAGACGTAGTCATATTCAAACCTGGTTATCTTAAGAGACTGTGAGTGACACTTTTCACATCAATTACGAGCAATACAAAAATTAATTTTAGCTCAAACAAATATAGCATTTGTTATTGAAATTAATTATACAGGATTAGGCAAAAGTCTGGAACCCCCCAGTTAACTTTTTAACGCGTTTCAGTAGGAAAACCAAACTTGGCACATATTTACAACATGGTTTTGGTTTCCCCACTGCCACACGTTATAAAGTTAACTGGGGGTGTCCAGACTTTATCTTACTTGCTCATCTTTAATTAAAATGGCTGCCATTTTGATTAGGGGTGCGATATTGACCTCTGGTTTGTGCCATTCAATTTATCTTGATAAATCCTTTAAAATGAGGGGTCACATGATAGGTATTTACTTTTAAAAATTTGGGGATGCCCCCAATAGACCGGGGCAAAGTTGTAACTTTAATGAAAAAGTGCGAATTCTTATGTTGTAAATATGTGCCGAGTTTGGTTTTCCTACTGCAACGAGTTAAAAAAGTTAACTGGGGGGTTCCAGACTTTTGCCTAACCCTGTAGATATGTTATAATGCTCTGCATAATATTTACATAGTGTCTGCATGACTTTTAAAATTTTCAATTTTGTACGTCACAATATGAATTGGAGATTTTAAAGAAACATAGCATTCAATGAACGTCGTATACAAGTAAAAACCCCTCCGCATTTTATTGTTAAACCTACAAAACGCATAAACTGACATTAAATATTGTATTCTAATTCTAGGCAAATAATTTGTTTCGTTACATTATTCAAATAAGGCTTAATTTGTTTTAAAATTCGCAAATGAATATCGTTTTGGTAAAAAAATACTTAACCAACAATTGTTTTTGTTCTTACATGCTAAAATGTGTACATGTTTATCTACATATTGTATATTCTTGTTTATATGTTATTCACAGTTAGCATTGTGCGTATCGCACTTTATACCTTTTTTTGATATAAAGCTTATAAGTTTAAAGAGTTAACTAGGTAAAGAAGCATAAAAACATTATGGAGTGATAAAACCCGGCCACTACGTATATCAGCTGATCTTGCAAAGTTGTATAAACTTGGGTAACGTAATATCTTCCTGAAAGCTGTGCTTGTCCATCCCTTAACATGCGACTTTGTTTGAATATGAATGAAATAACAATGTACCAGTATTATGTGTATTTTAGTGAGTCAATATAATATGCTTTGATTTAAAATATAACAGTATTGTTATTAAATTATTGATTTAGTACATCAATAATCAGATCCATCGTTAAGTACTATAAGAATCATTCAACCTAAAAACATAGCATTAACGGGTTTGTAGAAAATAGGCGTTATAGTTTTAGTGATTTTTTTAACTGCGGCATCGCAACTTAACAACAGAGGCGTGCTTTGCGAATATGCATTCAAAAATGAATGTGCATAGCTGATTTTGAAGTTATGTCTCTTTCAGTCATTATAATCTGGTCGTTGTTTAAAATCTGAGGATAAGAGTTCAGTTTAGATAATGTGCAAGGAAACACATTTTGGAAAAACATAAAAATGAATTTAGCTTATCTGTTTTATTTTTTTTGTTTCTTTTATGTAGGAAACGTTTAAAAGTACTGACTAATAAAGTACCCTAAATACTAATAAATATTGTTATTAATGTTGTTGTGTATTTCCAGCGATATGTTACTTTAGTATATATCAGTAAAAATTGAACTTGTAAAACTTTTGATAAAAAAACATACGATATGATATAGGAACATTATTTAATGTCCTTAACCTAAGCAAGTGTATTTTTAAAAAGAAATGTAGGAAGTACATGGAAAAGGTCTATTGGATACAAGCTCTGGAGAGCAAAAATGTCAATTTAGCATGCAAATCCTCTCAAAAGGAGGCTGTCTTTATATTCTTATTTTATCCATTGACAAAACATCGTGCGCATAACACTCTTTACATTCTTATTTATTTGTATCTTGTTACTACATGCTTTAAGAATAGCAAGGAATAGTACAAATAAATCATTATTTACACTTGTAGTCCCTTACATTGGTTTTCTGATCAATGCAGTAAGTTGTACTTGTTATAAACAAGTAAACTGTTGTTTGCTTGTTCATGAGTATATGTTGATTAAATTTGATATATTCTTACTTATGAGCCTTCATTATTTAATATATGGGGAAAATGCTTAGTATGAAATAAATATGTCCGATATTCACTAGAAAACACTTAAGTAAAATATAAGCTGGAAAATTTTAATTTTCTTTACCTGCAGGGTTACTGCAGTGGGGGTATTTTAAACCTGTATGTGGTTTCTACAATTTGAGGCTTATTGTTTGCATAAATAATTGTTAAGTGTGCTTTAAAAGACATACTCTTTCTTCTGGAATACCATTAAAAATTACTTTAATGTATCATTCGAGAAAAAAATATCCATTTTACTCATGTTTTTATATCAATTTAATTGTTGGATTCACAATAGCAAGTACCACTAAAAGACTATATATTTAGCGTAAATACCATAAGTGGACTTTAAATTATCATGTTTTATAAAAAAATCCCTACAAAACAACATGTTATGAAAGTGCAACATTTTTAAAATTAAAAACCTAATACAATGTTTTATATAGGAATAAACAAATTTTTTTCGAAATTTAATTTACTGAAAATATTTAGTAAATGTAGCAAATTATTTTTTTTATTTTGGCAGATTTTAAATATTTGAATACTGTTAAAGAAAATTTTTAGCCATATACATTGTAAATGCCCTTTTAAGAATCACAAGAGCATATGGAAGCCTTAAAGGGAAAGCTGTACAATCGATGACTGAAGAGAGCTTAACATATGACGATTTGATGTGATTGATGGAGATATTACAATAAACTGTACAGAGATGGTTTAGAACTGCCAATAGTATGGAAAAAAAACTTAAACTTTTTCATAATTTACTAATGTATTTATTTTAAGTATTAGTGATTTTTTTATTCATTAATGAATGTACTCTATTGTATAGAAAAACTTGCAAAGTTTATATTTTTAAAGTAGAATTAAACCACTACATTTTAAGAAACCCATATTCAAATATTGTAAGGACTATATCCCAATAATATCATTGTACATTTTATTCCTCCTGTATATTTTAAACATATATGTTGACTTAAAAATGTTCATAAAATATGTTATACAGCATTGCTATTCTATTCATATGTGTGTGCCTTAGGTAAATAAATTTTGCACTGCAGTGCGATTTTATTATTGATCTTCAGGGACAACAAACCTACTTCTGGTAAAATAGGGGAACATTCTTAAGTAAGCCCCAGGATGCTAGGTAATAAACCAATAAAGCAATTTCTTGTTATATACAGTAATCAAACAGCATATTCATAAAATAATAAATTATCATTTATCACTTATCAATTATTAAATTATTGAGAGGGGAATGCCACTTATTTAAACCCAAATATCAGTGGAAGGATGGTGTAAAATTGTGTGAGATGACCAAAGCTTTGTTATCTTGACAACAAAGGTCAAGCTAGATCTAGACTTATAAAGTACAAACTTAAGTCAACCTTACTTTGTGTAGAAAACAATTCAATATAAAATTTAATTTAATTCAGAAACGTTGTAATAAAAAATTAGTCGTTTTAAATATCACACTGATGTTAAACGTTCAACATTTTCATATCCAACATAATGGCCATAAAGATTTAGTTTAACAAAGCTACCACTTAATACTATAGATTTATTTCAGAGCAGCTACATGTTCTATTATTGCATTTATTAAAACTGAATATATAATAAAATAACATATGATAGTATAGGTTGAAGTGAGAGTTTCCATTCGAGATGAAGGCATATGTGTGTTTCTAGACATTGATAAATTACCCATCACTTCACTTACACTCTCGCTCTGACACTGTTTCCGAACTGGTAATCAAGCATTTATAATCTAAATGAGATTGTTTCCCTAAAATCATTAATGCTGAATTAAAATCTTGAATACAAAGTTCTTAGTGTATTAGTCATAAAACAATTTTCCAATGTATTAGTAAACATAGTCGTAAATTTGACACGAAAAGACAATGAGATGGTAAAAACCATGTTTTTCCCTGAAAGCTTGTCATTTAAAAAAAAAAACAACTTTAAACATTTAAACATCATTTTACCGATACAAGTTGTCTAGATTAGTTTTCCCGCCATTTCGGATTATCTTACATAGTAGCTTTAAAATGTAATGCAAGGATATTATTTCTAATATAGACATTTATTAATAAAATAAAGTGCGGAATATATGAAAGATATAAAAAAAATACTTATATTCAATATAGCCTATTAGTTTTACAATAATTCATCTCACAAACAACAAAAACAATTAAAAACAAGCAAAAAAAACTTACCGATGCTGTATATTCAGTGTTATATACCGTATTCACACCACAGCGTTGCCCGGGACAAGAAAGGTCAAACTTTGAGAGTCACTGGTCCACACCAACGTATACCTCAGTCGTGCGTGAGATTGTTATAGGGGAACTTGTGGTTGGGGAAATACTAAAATATTGCTATATGCTTTTTGTTCATAGATGTTTTTTTTTATTTAAACTACTTAAAATATATGACAACTAGTAATATATTACCAATACATGTTAAATGTACTTTTAACATGGCATAAGTACGATTAATTTACAACAATGGACATTGTTTAATATCCTTCCGCATCCATGCAATAAATTTGTATCCTGTTATTTTTTTTCAATATCTTAAGTAATACATTTAACTCCAGCCTTAGGATTTTACCAAAGTAAATAAAAAGTTGAACTTAAAGTAGTGCTTTACGCTAAGGCTATACTAGTAAACGTATTCATATTTTGTGTTTATTTGTCGTAAATATTATCAAAATACATTTTGAAAAAAAACTATAGTTCCCACAAATAAGAACTCTACTCTATGTATTCAATAAAGTTCAAAAACTATATTTTTTGACGATTGAACTCAAAATGCTACTGAAACTAATATCAAATAACTACTTTTTGCTGTGCAATAAGCATTGCAACTTACTTAAAAGCAACCAATCGATTCTTTTTGTTCTTATTATCTCAAGAATAAGATGTATTCAAAGTGTTTACGTTTTTGTATCCAACAACTTATAAATCAATATAAGAATATTTAGTACCCACTAGCCTATTATTAATCCATATAAAATTAAAAGTTGTTTTTATATAATACCTAAAACTTTTAATTTAATTTTATTGATTGAAATCAATGAAATAATATTAAATATAAAATAAAAATATGTTTATATAGTTTTTTTCTTAATGCCTTTTGTTTTTTGTATATGTTGATTTAATTGTTGAGTATATCATTGCTTGCCTAGCTGAAAGCCAGTAGCAATAATTAATTGTATAAAAATTAGAAATTTTAACAAAAGAATCACTTTAATATTGACTTAACTTTTTGTAATTAATTTTAATGACAACATTAATATTTCAGTATAACATAAAACCTGTGTAAAGACGTAAATAGTTATTACTTTAAGCTTTATTTAACAGATAACGTGGTTAAACGAGGAGGAAATCTCAACAGTTACTACTACAGATAAGCCTACATCCCGGTTTTGTTAAGACCGTTCTGAAAGACAAATAAACACAGATGGTTGTTGCTTTTTGTTAATGAAATCAATATGGTTTATTTAATATTGCAACCTTTAAATTTAAAAAAACAAAGAAATCATCATCTTTGTAAATCCTCTACATAATGGGTAATCATATTCTTTGATTCTAGTAACATTACTAAAGGTGTTGTTTACATAACCTTTTATGATCACAACTGTTATTATTAGTTTGAATAATCACTAAACATATTATAGAATGTACCACGATTTGTACACATGTTATACGAAACCCTACATATACATAAATATACATGAACCAATACGTGACATGCATGACCAAATTATAACATTTCGTATAAACAACATGCTATAGAATATTTTACGTTGATTCAATATTGTTTTGTCGCAACAGATAGCTTCCCTTTTTATTACTTGAGAGTGAACAGGTTTTGGTTGAAAACAAGCAGAGCAATATGGCTTGGGAGAAGCCAGGGATCAGTCGCAAACACACAAGCGATGTATTGTGCAGAATGATGATGCGTTATGAGGCACAGTTTGTTACCAACTACTACACAGCAAGCTGGGCATCAAAATCAGCCTAGACTTAGAATACATCAATTCCAGATCCATATTATGGCTGAGATATTACTTAAATCTATATAACCCACGTATTACTTAGAATTGTATTTTTTTTCGACACGTATAAGTATAAAAAAATATATTTATAGTTGTGTCTAAATCAAGATCTTTGAACCGGACATCAGTCTCGACCGCATCCAAAACTGTAACGCACTACCCATGTGCCGGGTAGTGTCAAGACCACAGGTTTACCAAAAGGGGTTCCAGGAATTACTAACTCCAGTAGTAGACGCAATAGACTGAGAATGTCTCACACAAATTAGTCACCCAAGATACAAGAACTTAAAGAACAGAAAAACGAGTAAAAATCCAATATTCTGATTGAATCATTTAACAAGGAAAATGACAACATGCGTGGCTTACGACAGTTGTCCAGGCTCTAGTAAGATAAATTTGTCTAAAGTTTATACATTGATTCTATTGCTTAACAAAACTCAATAGTTTAAAGGTTGATATTACTTTAATATAATAATATAATATAATAATTGGAATACAGGAGATTTATTGTTGAGAGTTTTGCCAAAATTGTAACAAATTTATTAGATGTAACGAAATCGTTATTTTGATAAACATTTGCAAAAAATAAGTAGATATTCCTCATTTCGTACACGTAGACTATATACTGTTAAAAATAGCTCGTTATAAATGAAAAAAATTAATAAATTTCAATCGAATAAATTGATCAATGATTTTTGTTATAAAAAATGCGAATCGCAATCTAATACCTGCACTACCACACGTTACATGATACGTTACATTACATGATGATGTTACTTTATGTCCACGTTTCATGATATTGAATTAACAGTGTTCAATGTTAGTTCGTATTAATTTATTTAAAATGAACATTAAACATTGTAATAAAGTTTAACGATCTTCAATATTATATTATTTTCACGTATCGTTAAAATTTTTTTTTATTCAAGTGCCTATATCTCGATATGCAATTATAAATGCAACGTAATTTATATAAGAACAAATTCTGAAGATAAATAAAATCAAATGGTTGTTGTAAACAAAAGTACAATAATAAAATAAGAAAAATATATAAATATAAAATAAAAACAAACAAAAAAATAGTAATGAGTGGTGTTCTAAATCTAATTTATGATATAAATTAAAGATGTAAGAACATTATGCAAAGTAAACTCATTATGAACATTAAAAACATTATAAACATTATGAAAAGTTAAGTTTCAATAACTAGTAATTTTGAATGTACATAAAACTGGGGTGTTCGGAGAAAAATTTAAAAGCTAGAAATGTATGGTGAGAATTGATGAAACATTATATTGTAAGGTAGACAGTGAGAATGATAGATATATGTCTGGTCTGACCTGCTGCAGGCTCTCACATGAAATATATCCTTCACTCGCACAGCTTGTGTTATGAAGGATACGTGTTGTGGTTGATCTATATGTATTACGACTGAAGAGGAAACATAGTCTTATAGTTATATAAGTTTTTTTAGAAACGTATGATCAATAACATTATACTTTACCATATAATATCGTTTTCAGTTATTTGTTGGGTAAACAATAAATACATGGTATATATGCTTTGTCCGTAATAAATCTTTTATTAATAAGGTTTTACGTTGTCATTGTTGCATTCACACCCTTTTTAAAGTCTACTGAGTTTCATTATACTTTGGAGCACTTTTTTATCCAGTGACTAATAATTATAAATTTGTGGTGACACTATCCTACAGAAAAAAATTATTTCAATCTTGTGTTTTGTAAATATTGATGGTTTGTTTATTTTTTATTAGTCCCTAGCAACATAGGCTACAGAACTTTGAACAATCTAGTTTATTTTACGGCTTTTCTTTCATTGTAAAAAGTAATCATTTTTGCTATTATTTTCAATTTTAAAAGACATTTTAGTGGACAATACTCTAGAAAGTCGTTTCTACGTTTTCTTATATTCAAATAAGGCTACATTATATAGAGCGTCCTAAATTATAGAACCCACACTGATTATATCACATCAAAAAGGACAAAACAATTTGAGGTAGGCTAATAATCGATTTATAAAATGAAAAATAATAACAATTTTAAATCAATTATACATTTTAATCGTGGTCTCCTATTCGTTTATCTTATACTTAAACCTACAGTGCAAATAAATGGTAAGTTATCAAAAAGTTATTGATATTTATCTTTTTTGTAAAAAACAGTCATATCTAGATTGTAAAAACAAACTATATACAAATATTTTGCCATAAAGCTGGGCATTAAAATTTGTTTTTAGCACAAAAAAAAAATTTCATATTGATATACAGGGCTTTTAAATCTAAAGGGCAACATGTTTAACAAAGCCATAGTAGTATAGAGTGATAAAGCCGGTTACTTCGTGCAGCATCTGACCTAGCCAGGTTTTGCAGCGTCGGGTAACTCAATATCTTCCTGAGTGCTGCGGACATTGTCCAATACCGAACATGATACGTTGTTTAAAGCTTAATCAAATAATTATGGAATATATGAGTTATAGTGACCAAAGATAATTTAGTTGTAATCAATGTTAAGCAAAATACTTCTATAAGTTGAACTGGCAACTACATTTGCCTTAAAACAAAACTAATAATATTTAAGATGGATCTCAAACTGAGTTTGATGAGTAACTAATTATTAGTTTTCATTTATTATTGTTTGGGTATACCATTTTTAAAACCTTAACTTCATGTTATTAAGGCTGTTCCATGTTAATGATACTTTGTTTAGAAAGACAATGATACATTTAAAAGAAATTGTGAGAAAATGTGGTTTTGTTATTGCATCTATATAGAAGAACTGACAGAAATTGATAGCATTATTGTCATCATTCAGTTATTAAAATTTATGTTCATGTACTTTGGACCAATGGATAATAGTCGGGAAGGTAAACAAAATTCTCGATAAATAGCCCTAGTAAAATAGCTTTGTTTCGTAGAAGCCATTTAATGTTAATGTTAACAAATTTAACAATGAATTGAAATATAAAATAGTAACAAATTGTATTGGTTTACATTTAGGATTTTTTTCATATATTAATCAGTGTAGACAAATCTATTATTTAAACATATATATATATATATATGTGTGTATATATATATATATATTATATATATTATATTATATATATAGTTATCTTAGCAGAGAATCCTTTACGAGAAGGAAAATTAATTGTCTAAGTAAATAATCTTAATACAGCTTAGTAATTCAATAAAATCACATAATATTCAAGTTTGTTTTATAATAAACTCAGTTTTAATTGAATCCTCCCCGTAACTATTTGTGATGTTTGAACCGCATTCTCGCTCCTTTAAATGAGAGAACATTCACCTTTGTACACGTTCATTTCAACGAATCTCTTTTCTAGTTTTAATGGCGTTGAAATTTCAGTTCCCTTCCTTAACTACGAGGAGGTTTTACTTGTGTATACGTCCTTAGAAAACTAAATGTTTTAGTGTTTCAGTCTCAATTATTTTTATTCATTCTAGCCTCGGAGCATTTCCAAACTTGTGGGAACGTTTAACAACGATGATTAAAGAAAACACACAAACACCTTTGTAGTAAAAATAACTCCCGTATCGTATTCACCCAACTATTAATTTTGGTCAGAATAGCTCTAAAATGAAAATCTAAAATAAAATGTACAGTCATATTAAAGTTTAAATATCCAATAGTAGAATAGCTACACACGGTATTTATCGTTGTTATTGTAATGACCAAATTGTAATCATAGCTCATATAACTATTCAAACGTTTGAGGAAATTCATTTTAGGTTCAATAATAAGTTTTACTTAATGTGAGAAAATTACAGACCTTTAAAGAAGAATAAGAGATTAGACTTATTATAGTGTCATGCTAGCAATTAGTTACATTGTTCATAGAAAATGTAAAATAAAATAATATAAATATAGCGGGAAACTCGTATAACTCCTGTAGGCTACCATTTATGTAATAATGGTTTGTAATTTACTTTTAAACCCCATTACTTGCACTCTTTACAGTGAATTAAAAACGTACCCAAATAATAACGTCATTAATAATTTTGAAGCTAAAAACACGTTTAAAATGTTTAATAGATTTGTTGAATCTATGAATTAATTGCAAGCTTCGATTAAACTTTAGTTGGAAATTGGTTTGTTCAGCTTACCAAGATGCCTTATCTACTAAATTCTTAAGTTCTCAAAAAGAGGGACTCAAACATCTTAAAAATACCTAAAAGAAGTAAATACGGTAGTTAATAAATTATGTTTTGTACACTAAAAGAGATGAATTGTATTTTCCGGTTTGAATACGTAAATAAACATATTTCTTAAACGGTTACTGTATTCAAACATATTTAGTCTACGTGTTATGCCAACAAGTGTTTCTTTTCCTTTGTTTAGGGCTTAAAAAATATTTTGAACACTATACCACTATACAAGAAAATAATACAGAAATACGTCAAACTAATTAACTTTGCATGTATTTATATTTACATTGAAGAAGATCGGTGCAATTGACAAGTTTAACAAGCATAAAACCGGGCAAACCTTAGTTAAATATTTTTAAATAAATATTAGTTTTCAATACAATTTCAAATGACTTATTTTGCTAAATTTGATCTATAATCTAGTTATTGGGTTTGTTTATTACATTTATGTCTTTAAAAGTTTCACCTATAAAAACAATCTGATTTACAATTTTTCTCACCACATTTATAACACGTGTTAACCGTTCACCTCTATTTAGAGTAGTATTTACACATATTCAATTTAAAGCTTTTTAAAGATGAACACGACAATACGGGTGTCTCTGGGGAAGGATTTTGTGATGAATGACTAAGGGAAGCTTAATATGAGACGATTCATTGATTCAGGTTATTGGTGAAGATATTACAGGATACGAAAGTTTAGGCTTAGAATTCTTATTTCCAAGTTAGACGAAGAAAAAATTACAAACTCAAATTCCTAGCAGAGTTTAAGTATTTTTATTGTATTTTACACTATCATAATGTAAAACTAAACTAATTTTACTTTCTTTAGAAACTCTAGAGGTAGAAGGCTACATTCATTAAAATTCTGAGGTTGCGCCTGTGGCTGCTAGGTTAGAGAACCACCAAGTGCAATATCTTGTTGTATACAGTAATCCGACAACCCACATAGTGTGACACTCAATTCTAAGTAAAGCTCATATTTTGTATGAACCAATTAGTATGTAAACAAAATTATTAAAAGTACAGGTTTGATTTATTTAAAAATTTGATATTACATATATTACCTACCACATTTTTTTTACTAGCCGTTTTAGTTCCGTACTTAGAACTGAAAAGATTCACTTTATAGTATTAGTTTGCTACTTTACCCTACCAGCTCGGAACAATAAGGTTCAAGAAACGAGTAAAAAGAAAAAAAATTATACTTCGAACGTCAACTTGTCAGCTGTTAAGACCAGTTTAATTGATTATACAATGAGTGAGTGGTTGGGATAATAAGTCCTTGCGTCGCAATCAGTGGCAATAAGAGTTTTTTTTTTGTCCTAGGACGTTAGGCACGAACCAGGTTTTGTTTTTCACATTACTTCAGGCTAGCCCTAGGGGTAGCGGCATTATCAAATAGATAGAATCCATTGGTGATTTGGTGGGATTTGAACCCGAGACCTCGGTGACCGTGGTCCCGCTCTCTAACCACTAGACCTGCTCGTTCCTCAAACCATGTAACAGATCGATGGTACATATGTGCAAAACTAATTGAAAAAGTTACCTGAAAAAGATACGTAAAAAATGAAACCATCCAATAAAGGTGTTATAAACTAAAACATAAACTTACCTATACATTATGAGTAGGGCCTGATTTTGTTGTTTGTTTTTTAAACTATATTTTACGCCGTAGACTATCTTACAACCGTAGCGTATACTACTCATTGGTCCTAGATGTTTGCTACAATTGGAATCCCAACGTATGGACCTTACTGTACAAGCCTACTAATACAGCTGATGACATTTCATAATTATTATTATTTTTTATGTTGGCGGTCTCTTTTAACCTTGCATTTGCTTGTCCACATAGACTACAGATCTGTGCGTGGAACGTATCCAGCAAAGCAAGGGGTGAGCCGGTACAGTACGAAGGTGAACTGTACTGATACGTTTTATTATCAATGACCAGGAGCCGAACCCACGACATCGCTGCGCTATGGGCCCGAAGTCAGCGACGCTACCAACTGAGCCACCGACTCACCTAATAAAATATAAAGCTGTTTAATTACTAAACTGCTAATATTATCTTTTAATTAGTGTATTAGGTGAGACTAGACAATGGAAAAAAAATTGTGGTACAGGATGGTGCAAAATTAGCAACAAAAGTATGTGAGTATTTCTAGACATTGATAAATTACCTGTCACTTTTCTTGCACTTTTACGCCAACAAAGTCTCTGGACTAGTAATAAAACATTTATTATTTTATTTTGATGGTTTCTTTTATCATTGTATTTTGAAATTATTCCTTAGAATCTGTCTGGAGTAGTGTCTGGAGTAGTTAAACTGTTGCCATTCATTATTCGCATTTAAACATCATGTTTGATTTTTCTCAACAAGAAAACAAAAATGTACAAACTTGTTTTAAGTTTGTTTACTATATCTGTTTTATTAAATAAAATGATTTTTAATTTCATAAGTTCAAAAAAGGTTTGCCTGTAAAAATTATATTTCTTAACTTCGTTGAAAATGTTTCTTATTTAAAAACCTTAAACAACATAACCGTTAGTTGAAGTTGTTATTTATATTTTATTAATATTTTATACATTATCTATTATAAAGAAAGTTATTGAATTAATATGTTAATTATATGTTATTTAGCTATTGAAATTTGATTTGTTCTAAAATACTTTTAAAATTAAATATAGGTACAACACAGGGTACTACTAATCGAATAGTTCATAACAAAATTAGATATGTTATTTATTTTATTTGTTTAGGTAATTTTAAATTTTAAACTAAAAAACTTAACTTTTCACTTAAAAAATACATAGCATAAATATCTGAGGTATGGTTTTGCTGTACAACAATAAATCCAACAAAAAGCACACAAATGTGTCTGAAAACAAGTACTTGTGAGAACAAAAGCCATCATTAATTTAGAAATGTCGATAGGAAAGTCGGAGCTTTTTGACCAATGCGATTAAACATAGCTCGCATCGGATATCAATACATTTAAATTATGGAAAGTACATAAAAATACGAATAACACATTCCACATGATTTATACTCACTGTCAAGCTACAAAATGTTAAATACTTATAAACAACGCTAAACGTTACCAAAGACGTATTTTTACTTTATTTATCGTAAATTATTATTGCATGTACCAAGATTATCAAAAGGTCACATAGTCAGTATAGCAAGGAGATTATCGTTGTCATACAATTATAATTTTCTTACATGCTTTATGGTCAATTATAGTTCAACCCTAAGCTATGACAATTGAAAATAAAGATAAGTCAGTAATGTAAAATAAATGAGAAGTTATATAGATGAGAACTAGTGTTTGTTGTAAAAGTATTATGTAAGCTACAATCACGTTTAATTAATTAAAAGATTATTCGAACTAGGTAAATCAATGCTTCAACAAATAATAGGGGAGTAACGGATCATATTGGACTTAAGTAGTGTTTTCTTTTGTACACGTTTTATCACTATATATAATTTTATAATTAAATGTTTGCTTAACGACTAACATTTATATTGCTATTGACCCGATAAATCAATGATAAAATTCATTGGTAATAAATATTATAGTTATTTAACATTGATTGAGTATAAATGTCTCACAAAAGTCTATATGATTTCTAAACAATAAATATAAGCTATTGCCTTTATATGAGAATGTTGAGTGTTAATATATTTATTTATGAGATAGTAATCTAGTATTGCACAGTGAATATATCATCGACGACAATGGCTTATTACTAGCTGTAATGCAACATCTGCTCTTTGACTATACGTACCACCATTATACACTTAAGTCTATCGATAACGGCATTTCTTATGTATATTATACACAAATTAAGATTTTGGGTTCCATCCCAAACTTGTTTGATTTTTCTAAAATTCATGTTTTGACATAGCTGAAAGAGTTAAACACCATTTCTGTAAAATCGCTTTGGTAAGCAGATACCCGCCATTTTGTATATTTCACACAAACATTTTTACCTTTAAATTGTTTCTCCCAATCTGTATGAAACTTAGTATGTATGTTAAGGTAAAATAGACCCATGTTAAAAGAAAAATTGTTATCTTGATTTCTATTTCGGTTTCGATCTTTTAAACCTAGTGACATTTCATGAAAATAATGAGAATAATGTAATTAAAAATTTTATGTAGCAAGTTCCCTAGCTACATAAAAGTGTTAATGACATTATTTTCATAAACACTGCCTTTATTAGTAATTTAAACTCAAAACAAATTTAATTTTTATTTTTTAAAACTGGGATAACTATTTATCTTTACATCTTCGATATGTATCTCATAGAGACAAAACATTCATTAGCTCGAAAACTAGTATATAGAAATAGAAATGTACTTCAACGACTATTACATTTTACATTATACATTTTATATATTACGCCTTTAAAAAAAGACGTAGATAATCCTAATAGATGGAAACATGGAGAAAGGTTTAAGGAAAGCTTCTTTGTGGGTAGCTGGAAAGGTATCAGAGCACTTGAAAAGATTGATGTCGATATTACACATGTATTTATTTTAGGGCAAGACGATCCAGCTGGTAACTTTACCTCATAATTACGTCATACTTGACGTCATATTTGTTCTGTGTCTACAAAAACCTCTAAAAATAATTTGCATTTAAAATTTTTCCATGTGTCATATGCAAGTTATTTTAAGACATTTTCTTAGACACATAACAAATATTACTATACTGAGACGTAAAATTACAAGCGGGATCGTCTTATTCTAAAATTGGAGTAATATTGCCATTAATCATTTCAAGTGCTCTAACATCTTCCTAGCCACCCACAGTTAAGCTTTTATTAAATGTTCCCATTTTTTTCATCCATAAGGATTATATTCCCAGATTTTATTAAAACATATAACAGTTTTGAAGTGGAATTAAATGTCCATTTACAAGTTTACCTATTAGAAAATGTTTAGCATAAGTTAATTACGTATTGAACATGTAAGGGTTCTCTCTCATGTTTCCGTACAAACTTCAAAAAGCAACCTCTGTATACAGGTTTGTTCAAGTTTAATTAGTTTATAATACATTAAGATATAAGAATATATAACTAAAGGATGTTTGGAGTTTTAATCACTTAATTGGATAAAAGAACAGAAAATGTCATAGTTCAAAATACATCAAACTATGTTTTATTTTATTCTTATGGCTTGAATGATTGATCTGGAAAGACCAAAGTATTCGTTTATCCCAATAATATACTATTATCTGATAGGCCTACTACTATGGGGGCAGATTTTTATAAAACATTTACTATGTAATTTTAATTAAAGCCAACTAAAAATAATTGTAACGCAAATTCTTTATAATAACCTTTAGTTTACGACTTTTTATCAAAACATTTTTTGCAAAGGTAGTAGTTAAAAATTACGGTAATCAAATAAAAAAGAAAATGTATAATTATCAGCCAGAACACAGTTTGAAACACACTTAGGGAACACTATTTTACTATGTCCCAAATGATGACGTTTTGTTTAATTAGTTTGGATCTCTAATTGTTGTATTCCCTTAAAGTAGGTGGTGTGTTGTCAAAGCAAACTAAATAGTCCCTGGGTGTAGTATAAATATTATATATATATATATATATATATATATATATATATCAACACATAGTTTTGATATTCACACCACAGCGTTGCCCCAGACAAGAAAGGTCCCACTTTGAGAGTCACTGGTTCACACCGGCAATAACTCAGCCGTGCGTGAGATTGATATAGGGGAAAGAGTGGTTAAAAAAAACTACATGAGAATACATTTTTTTTTCAAAAAAATTCTATTCCTATGAAGGTTACTTTTTAAACATGAATATGACTTTCGTTTTGATATTAAACAATAGCTCTTTGTGTATTAAGAGCGCGAATTACCTTTTCGCCGCTCAAAAAGTTTAGCTGGCCGCATGAACCTTACAATTTGCGCTCTTGATACACAAATAGCTATAGTACCTATAATATTGCTACTTAAACAAAGTCATATTCATGTTTGGAAATTGATTGCTTTTGATTGAAAATGTATTCTCATGTAAATTGTTTTCCCTCAGCTAAAGCTTTGTGTGGTTATATATTTCGAGAGCAGCAACGAGTGTTTGTGCTAGTAATACACACAAGATGTTTCCTACCACTATGAGTTAACATACAATAAAACACGGATTGACATTTTACATGTATATAAAATGTCATGTGGCCTTGTTAGATTTGTTAAGGTTATCTTAATTTTTTAAGGTTATATTATTTGATTACCGGTTGTTAACTAACGTACCAAATCCGTGACTGTGATTGGTGTAGAAAAAACAAACGTGAAATCAGCTGATTAGCGTGCAGGAATGATCCATTCTGCTCTAGAGCGAAAATGAGCTATTTCTCGTACTGTTTACAGGTGTGGCAATGTGATCATTTCCACGCAGTGGTGGGAAATACTTCATTGAGTTACATATTAAGTAATTTTTAGTCATAGTGAGCGTAAGTTATCTAAGGATTCATGGCGCACATTTTTGATTATGATTTGTAAGAAACACTTTTTTGTCGTCTTGTTATCGTGCATTTGATCCTGTTCTTAGGTAAGAGTTGATCCAACGCATTCCATTACGAGTAGTTTTTGGATACTTAAATAAATAAGGATAAATTAAATAATGAATCTAGAATCACTTTAGTTTGTTTGCAGTAAATAAATTATTTTGTGGTTTATGTTGTGTGGACTAGGTAAATAGAACAATACTAAAACTTTAATACTGTAGTTAAAATATTAAGTTGCAGGGCCTTAAGATACGTAATGATAAACGAGTGATTAAATGCTAACATACGAAATCCCAGTAGAATCTATTATAGATTCTACTTACGTTTAGCTTTGGAACTGACTCCTTTTGGAATGGATTAAAACTAACTAACAGAGGAAATTGCACAGCAATAATTAACACTTTTATACCGGTAGAAAGGTCAAACATATTTAATAAAATCTAGCAATTAATAGGTTTTTAATAAATACGATAAATTATATAACACTTTTTTTATGTTTGCCATATTTTTCACTATTAATGTGAGATGTAAAAAGACCCTAAATCCTAGAAAAGTGCTCACTAAGAGCTTTTAACTATTACGCTTATCCCAATGCTAACTTAATTATGTACTTAGACTTCATCGGATTAGTCTAAACTGTTATACTAATCCCGTCCAAACCATTCTATAAGTTGGAGATGTATTGCAATAGATACCAATGGACCTATTAACCTATAAACCTATTAGACAGTTGGTAATCCTTGGTTTGAAAGCACTGTACACTTCCAACTGTATATTTCAAGCCAATTTTTCATAAAGTTACGCTTTTCCATAAAAAAAATTGGTTATCACAATAAAAAAAATTTCGATGAATTAATTTAAGGTGGCAGAGGATAAAATACATGAATATCTTAACTGTATAAAGCAAATGAGTTGTAATACTATTACAGCTTTTATAATTCAATCAAATGTTCAAATAAAATATGGTGTAAAAACACTGTTTACGTCTTGATTAAATTCAAAATAATTTGAAGAGTAGGTTTTTTAACTAAAACCAATAGTTTTTTTTTAGATACCTCAATAGAGCTCACGAAAATTAAATTCAGTAATTATATAAAATTTTCTTTTTAGACTGTTTGAATCATGTGACAAAAACAACACATACAATAAATTTTATTTAAAATGGAAGTGTTATTTTATAGAATTTTAAATTGTTATATGTTTATGTTGTTAGGGTATCCTTATTACGTGGAGGGGGGTACTTCTACAACTTATTAATCATTTCTAAAAATACAGATCGCATAAATGTACGGGTTTAAACAAAAATTACACGGTAAAAATGCTTCTTTTCACTTAAGATTATTATTGTTATCAATGGAAAAAATGCTAGCCTAATTACTATTTTAAAATCAGCCGGATTTTAAGTCGTAGGATTCAAAGAAATATGGAAATATTTCTTGTAATTTAAAAAAATTAAGCCTTTTCTTTTCTGGCTGAAGCTAAGATTCGTGCCAGATAAAAGAATTAAATGTAGTTAAACGTGTCCAATTTTGACTCTGATGAGATATTTTATGTATATTGATAATAACTAAGAGTATATTATAAACACTATTCCCATAGTATACTAAGATATATAATTTACTCTATATATGAAATGAAATGAAAATCCTGTTAAAATAAAGGATTTTCATTTCATTTCATTTCATATATAACAAGCTCCGAAATTCGCCCAAATGGCTAAATAGCAATAAAAATATAATTGCTAGAAGAAAAGTGGAAAATTCTTTATCAGAGTAAGCTGAATTTTATTTTAAAATATAACAGCTGCAATGGCTTTGACATCCATTAAACGTAAATCATTATATTTAAAATCATTCAATAAATATAACCTTCAAAAACATGTAATTGTGTTTATTTTATGAGTATAAGTATATATGTGTAACATAATTTATTTTACCAATCGAAATATTTATTTTGTCACATTACTTTACGAAATAAAACAAAGGAATAAATCTACTTTACCTAAATATTGATATGTCAGTTATGGATATAAGATAAAAACAGTAACGTAGAAGATAATGAAAGTAAATTGTGTAGCTTATTAACAAAATCAGAGATATCAACGTTAGAAGTTTAATAATATTTCGTATAACCACGGTTAAAACCATAACTAATATAAACTAATTTCACAGTTATATCTCACTAAATAATGTATTCTTGTCCAAAAATGTCTCGATCAACTCAGATCAACTGAGAGTTTTTATATAAGACATTCAGTTAAAAATAAAATGTTTCCTTAATTTACTATAAGTTTGTTCTTAAACTAACATGACATAACAGTATTGAACGAACACTGAATAGAAAAAAAGTTTAATTATTAGGTTTTTTACATAAACGTATGTATAAATATATTTTTCATTTAAATTTTCATGTGTAAATATATATATATATATATATCATATGTTTATATTTTTCCATTGCAACACTGTTACAAAAGTCGGTTGTAGGGTATTGGCAATAGATCTTCCACGGCGGATAAATATGTCGCAGTCCTGAATTATTGAGGAGGGATCGTGTTGGTTGTCGACCACACGCATAGGGTCGCATTGTACCATACAATCATAAACACACGCTTGAAATATACGTTAAAAATATCATTATATCTTAATACCTTTAATTAATACCTTTGTTGCATCTTGTAATTAGTATGACCAGGCATTTTCGTTAAAACTTTAAAATGACCTAATCCTCTGGATAAATAGCAATAAAAAAGTATTTAGTAACTGAAAAATCCAGGAATTTTGTTGTTTGACTTCAACGATGAGATTTATGGATAGTTATAAGAAGTAATTATTTAAATGATGATTGTTGTTTTTGGTTAAATCTAATATATGTGTGTCAAATTATGGTAAACAATTCCATACCAAGTCTGCACTGTACAACATTCCTAAAAAGTTGCTTTTAACAATTCAGATTATGTGGTGTGAGAAAGAAAATCCTGAAAATGAGAAGATTGGATGAGAAATTAGAGAAAGAGAGAGTGAGAATGATAGATATACGTCTGGTCTGACCCGTTGCACGCTCTCACATGAAATATCTCCTTCACTCGCACAGCTTCTGTTATGTTATACGTGTAATGTTTGCTTTATATTAGGACTGTAGGGTAATATACGATTATTGGTAATGTTAAATTGGTTAATACTATTTGCTTTCTTCATCAAAAATTCACCAGCAATCGTTTTAATCCCGTACTTGTTTTTTTTTTATATTTAAAATGCGTTATCCTACAAATAGAAAATACTGTATACCACTTTTCCTCAATTGATTACCTTACACAATCCTAATATATTAACCACTGTAGTAGTTTTTATTATTCTGTTGGTTGTTGTAACTATATGTTTGAAACTAGCAATATTATTGCTTATCACCTTAGAACCAAATCGAAATATTTGCCCAATACAACAACTAGCGGTTGAAAGGCCTGTTTTAGTAATATTTTCTAAAAAAAAGTTATAAATTATAGCTGTAACTACAGAATGAAGAAGTAATTCTTGCCTGTTACTTGATTTTCAAATTGGTATACATAAACAGTGGACCACAATACTTAAGATAACTAACTTTCAGTCCATGAGATTTTTTTTTGTCCAGCCTGCCTACTCTTTCATTCAGAATTTAGATATACAACAATACCTTGTAAATATCAATTTACAGCTCCACAAATCACTAACTTACTACGAAAAAACATATGCTACATTTAATATATTTTTTCCACAATAATTACTTGGTTTTTAATCGAAAAACAATGGAAAGTACAACAGGAAATGCACGAACGTTTAACATGGCCACCCTTTGGCAATATAGGATCTTTACGGTATTGGCCCTGACAGGTTTACATGTCTGGAGGGAGTCGTTGGCTCAAGTGCAAATCGTTCTGTCCCCCCTCACCTTCCTATCTCACAGGGACGTATGCATGGAGCCAAAACATATCCGTACCTTAAATTTCACAATGAATGAAAACATAGCATTTTAAAACTTATATTCCTACAATTTCATATTTTTAGGTGTATTTTTATAAATGCACTGTGTTTGATAAAAAAAACTTTTCTCTGTTATATAATTTTAGTTAAATTAAAGTTTAGCTATTACCGTTTTAATTGCTAATCTGCTTTACTATCTAGGATTAAATTCAGTAACACTACAACATCGTTTTAACTTTTAATAATTTACTTGCGTTATTAATTAAATTCTATTGATAAATGTTTCATGCCTATCCGTTTATTTTTATTTTACGTGATAGTCTTTCTATACGTACGCAATTGACAGTCTTCCAAAAATATCCACTGTACTGCACGTTTACTCTTAACACTACATACATACATCTTTTACTACGGAAAACAACTATTGTGTTCAGTCGGGTTGGTTTTTACCAGGTAAAAGGAATATTTCTAAATATATATAAGTACTCATCAAACGTTATAAAATATTTAACATCAAAACGTTAGAATTTTTTAAATTTACACACATGTTATACGGTAAGTAAAATGTTTCCTTTCATTTTATTGCATTGCTTTTAAGCAAAACTTAATTCAAATCATAAAAAAAAATATTTTTAACATGATCATCAATATTATTAGTTATTTTTTTATTCTAATAAATGTTATTATTTTACCATATAATACTTCTACTTTCAGGTAGTCTTTATATACCAAAACGAGTTATCAGTCAAGATTTTACAATATTATACATTAATTGGAAAGCAAGTGTCAAATATAATTAAGTTTTCAACTAATCACTTACCCTAACGACAAGGAAAGTACTTAAATTGGTTATAACAGGTCCCCAAAGACCACCTCTATATATTTTGAAGGTGATATATCATTCAGTAATCTCCTTCCATTTCGTTTAGGATTCTATTTCCTTTTCTACTTAACGTGATAAATGAAGATTTCGTTATATGAAAAAATAAATGATTTTTATTTTGGAATTAGACTTATGAACTACTGTGTGATAGAGGTAATTTTAAATCTAAATTGTTGAATTTTTACTAGCCATGTATGAAGCTATTTATGACCTATTTAATTAAACTGTTATGACAAATTATTATAGAATCTGGAAGCTCAGATTTTTTTTCTTTTTAGTATGGTGTTTCAAAATATGTTCTAAGCAAAATTTTTACACGAAATTCGTCATAAATAGGAATAAATGTGGGTAAGAGTAAAATCATTATTATTACAATTTAAGCTTAACTAATTTTAAAACATAACCAATCTTTTTTGTAAGTTATAAAACTGTTATTACATATTATTTATTACACACTATGCGTTAAGTGTCCTATAATTTTATACTTTATAGACAGAAATATATCAGGTACAGAATTTATTATGTATGCAACTGGATCTATTTTGGCGGATTTTAATACACATTTTAATAACTCTAAAGTATAATTTTTGAATCTAAATTCAAAGATAGGGTAATAGCTAAATAACAGGTATTCAGAATTATTCGGCCGTAAATTTCAAAGCGTTTCGTTACTTGGTACTCCTTACGTGGTAAACCTCTAATTTACATTTAAATTCATTCACTCTATCCAAATAAAACCTAAGTAAAGTTACAAAAGAGAAACAAACATAAAATATTGTAAGAGGAGAACAATGTTAGTAAACAGCAAAAATCTGACAATATGAAGGCATCGAAATTGGTTTTATTCGGATCCATTTTTTAAATAGATTAAACATTTAATTAATTAAGATTACACCCTAATTGAACCCTTAAAAACTATATTTATATGAAAACTTACGTTTAAAATAAAAGACGATAGACTCTATACTAGAACCATTTTACAGATTACTAGAGGCTAGGACTATAGGGTTGCAACAATATCTCATAAAATAAATTTAGCAATTTGTGGTGATAAGTGGGGAAAAAAAGGGGTCCTCAAATAACCGATGAACCATCAGACTAGCTCAATCCTTAACCATGGATTCTCTTAAAAACTGTGGGTTACCTTGAAACAAATAAGTTATTCATCATGGTTACTCAAAAAAGGAAAAAATACATTAAATATATTTATCTTAGATTGTTTAGCGAATCAGACATGAACAAATAAAAATACATAGTCAAATAACACTTATAATAATATATTTACACTTTTACTGTTTACTCACACATGGTAAATACATATAAATGGTGGTAGGTGGTGATCGATTTTGATTGGACACTACAATCATCATCAGACCCAATAGGCAAATGACAAGAATGTCCCAATGGCGTCCCTTATATATTATTGGTTCCTGGAATTACCGGCCAATAAGTTCATCTGGAGTCAACATTAAATCGTTCATTTATGAGCTAATTTCTATTTTTGAATTTTTCTTTTGTTATAACTTTCCTTGTTATACAATTCTTCTCAAGAATTCATCACATTTTCTTTTTTACAATTCTTTAAAATACATTACATTGTTTTTAGTTTTTTCCTAATAAGTGGTCATTTTGTGCCAAAAGTTTTGCGATATTTGATATTTCCTGTTTGTTTTTTTCTCAATGCCGATGTGTAGTTTTTGAAACATTCAGTAAAACTTAATTATCGTTATTTTTATAAAAACGTTTATGCATGTTTACTATTGTCTAGCAAGATGAATCTGTATCTGGCTTATATATATTTATAAATATTTATCTTGTAACTTGCCTCTCATGTATTATTGACTGTAAAAAATGGTGTTTACCGTATAAATAAATAAATAAAGTGTGTCCGATATAAACATGATCATAAACTTCTATTAATTTATTTGTAGATGCCTGACGCAACAATCTTCAGATCTTATACGTTTAGTACAACTCTAGCAAATTAATTATTTCGTGTTTCATAGCACTTAGAAATGAAATAAACGATACAGAGAGAGTATAAGATGTTGAGTGAGTGTCTACAAAAAGGGGAGGCCGCCTGTGCGAGAACATGCGTGTATTTCTAGACGTTAATATATTACACGTCACTCTTCACACATTTACTCTCGCATATTTTTCTAACTAACCATCAAACATGTACCTAATGAAAAATTATTTAACTCCGTCCTTATAGTGTATGGGATATTGGCGGCCTATTTTACCTTTTTCCTCGTCCACAAGGGTCTGAGCGTGGAACGTATCCAACAAAGCAAGGGGCGAAGTTCAGTACAAGGATGTAGTGGCAAGTATTCCAGGCTTATAAAATAGGAAAAGACCATCTAAAACTAAATCGTACAGTTTATTATCCTAATAACTTTGCCAATATGATCGATTGTCACATTGATTTTGTAAGTTGGAAACTGTTTATGCCTTTTTTCAAATGGCTCTGCCGTTGGAATGTATAATAAATAAATAAATAAATGATAAATAAATATATTTTACGATACAACTTTTTGTTTTTGTTTTTTTTCCTGTGGTAGTGGATTTTCTAACAATTCAATATTATATTTATAAAATAACAGTGATTGTAGCATAGATATTAGTTCATAGTCGTTTCTTGAAATACAGTTCATTTATATGTATTTTAAATTTCGTTCTTGTGTATATATGCATATATATATATATAAAATTATAGCTGAAAGAATATTTTGGAACTTATAAATGCTAAAGATGTTTTATCGTAGAATAAGACTTACAGTATCCTATTTTCATATATCTGGAAAAATATACTTCCAAACCTTTACATACAGTAATTAGTGTACCTTTCAAAATAAATACGATTACCCAAATATAATTTAACAAAATCACATAAGATTCACAAATATACCCTATGAGATCCTGATAGAAAACAAGTATTTGTAGAACAAAAGCAATAATTAATTTAGAAATGTCGATAGAAAAGGCCAGGCTTTACGACCACTGTGATTGAACAAAGCTCTCCCCTAATATCCCCAAAATGGATTTAACCAAGATGTTTTTGTATGCTTCAAAAATAGGTATTGTTCGACCAGTTTAACAGAATAACTTCTATCAAATGTTGATAATTACTGCTAAAACGATTCTTGTAAAAATGTCTTGTAAAAATATTTCTGTATATATATTTCTGTATATATTTCTGTAAAAAATGCTTGTAAAAACGATTCTGTAAAAATGATTCTTAACCCCTGCCAAACACTAACGCAATAACATACACTAAACAAAAATATTGATAACATTTTTATGTCAAATGGATCAAGGGGTAACATAAAAATGTGATAAGTAAACAATTAAGTATAACATTTGTTATAATTCAGTGTATGCTAAGGTTAAAAAGCAGTCTCTAAACATTTATTTTTTAGGTTTAATTAGTTCTTACGAATCCCATACAACCTGCCAGAAGTAATAGGTAAGAGTGTCAAGCATCGTTAAATTTATCTCAAAATCTACAATAATTTTTTGGAACATATCAATAAGCCACATATAGGTTTAGAAAGTTTTTTTTTCTTTTTATACAACATATTTTCAAAGCTGTATTGTAAAATTATATTTTTAATTATTATAATGTTCTAAATACGTTAGGTAAAACTCTAATCCTAATTAAATGCATTGAAACACTATTGTTTATTAAACTATGTAGCCTAATAATTCTTCAACATAAAACTCTTTTTCATTTCAGGACCAAAACACCATATTTTAAAACTACTAGTACTTACATTGGCATTTTCCGAAGAACGCTTAAGATTTAAAACACAACAAAATTCTAGCCTAGTGTTTAAAATATATTTTGGTCCACCAGTTATACAATGTCCTTTAAACTTAACCTCGTTTAAATAAAGAGCGTTATTAACTCTTTAGAGCAAATAGACATCATAAAAGTGTTTTTCTTTTAAATTTTGATCAATGCCTTACTTAAAACATGTTTAATTAATAGCAAAGAATTTCTTCTACCAGCATGAATGATTTAGAAAGATATTTACTTACTATGAACAGTATAGCTGTTTTGCATTCGTTGTTATTGTTGTTTTTTGTTGTACTAGCAGTCATACCCCTGCTTTGCCACGGGAAAAGAACGCCAAAGAGAGTGGTTATTATGTACTATAGATCTGCTGTATGTAGATAAACATTTAGTAGTCCACATAAATTATTAACTGGCTACTTCATTTCCCAAAAATTATTCTTGGGAAAATAAAAATAATACAAAATAATAAATAATACAAAAAATAAATAGTACAAACACAATAGATTTGTATAAACAAATGTGAAAAAGGAAGTCAAAAAGATAATTGAAAATGCAAACGCCTAATCTGCAAAGTATAAACAATTTTTAAATTTAAAACTTAAACATACTTGTAAAAATCAAACTTTGACAGTTCTAATTTTTATCACACCTTGCATTTTTATCTTTTGTTGCTGATTGGTTCAAATTAGCTGCTGTCATAAATTTTAAAAATCATAGCGCTCCCTTGTTACTTTTTTAATACTATTGGACATCAGAGAATCAAATTGTTAAGCTAAACAGCTGTTAAGACTACATTTAAATATGAGTACTCATAAGGTTAACATGGCAAACTCCAGAGCCACTGGAGACGGATCTACACCAAAATTCACACAAACCATCCGTATGATTAATAATGCTTGAAATTGTCATTGCAATCTGTCGAGCTGTTTCGGAGCCCATAGGGAATATACATGCACACTTCCTCTTTTATAGATATAGATAGGTAGCTTAAATATATTCAACTTGTTATTATTGGATCAACACTTTGACGATGATTAATGCGATGCAATCTGGAAAATTAAAATCAGAAATGTTTTTTGTATATTAATCTAAAATATTATGATTTATATGTCTGAAATATTAATCATTATTTATTTATTAATAAACCCTAAATAGATTTGATCAATCAATCGTATAGTAAAACAAAATACAGGGTGATTGATATAAGTGTGCCAGCCGTTTTATTCGAAAACTATAAGAGATATCAAAAAAAGTTAAATAGTAAGTGCCTTGGATTTTTTATTTAAAAAATTTTAGTAAGATCAAAAAAATTATTTTAGCCGCCATTTTTCCAATATGGCCGCCAACTTTGATTTTTCTTACGGAACACCCTGTATTTTATGATGTATTCTGGTTGAAAAAATAGTTTTAAGACGATTTTATTCTTGTGATTTTTTTCATAAACCTAACCGTTTTGAAATTTCTGCATGAGAAAGAGTTTCGATAAAGGCCTAAGCAAGCATGCCAGCTGTTTTGCTCGAAAACCATTCAAAATTTCACAACTTAAACCATTATTATCTTTGAAACGGTAAGGTTTATGAAAAAAATCACAAAAATAAAATCGTCTTAAAATTACTTTTTCTACCAGAATACATCATAAAATACAGGGTGTTCTGTAAGAAAAATCAAAGTTGGCGGCCATATTGGAAAAATGGCGGCTAAAATAATTTTTTTGACTTGACTACAATTTTTTTAATAAAAAATCCAAGGCACTTACCATTTAACTTTTTTTGATATCTCTTATAGTTTTCGAATAAAACGGCTGGCACACTTATATCAATCACCCTGTATATACACCCAATTCCGAAAAATCCTAAATATAATTTAAAAAAATATTTTAGTGGTGTCGTGAATGTAAAAAGGTTTTACCTCATCAAGTTCATTGGATAGATAATGATCACTAGTTACTACATCATCAAAGTACTAACTTAAGTGGACATCTCAGTGGCAACAAAGGTTGATAGCTAGTAGTAATGCAATATCTGCTCTTTGTGTATCCATATCATGATCGTGTACTTAAGGAAGGAGAGGTATGTAATAGCTAAAGTTAGTGTATTGTTTGTGTAGTAGTATACTGTATTGCTATCTAGTATATCCCCTGTATAACGAACAATCAAGTACTTTTATATGAAATATATTATTCAAACATTATGTTTTGATTATATTTAACACTAATGTAATTATTTAGCATAGTAAAAAAATAATAAAGACGAATTCCAGGAAAACGCACAGACAATTTTTGTAATAAGGGATTATAAATGTATGGAAATATTACGCGTATTCCAGATGAAGATGTTTCAGCCTTTAATCTGATTCCTGTTTTAAATTTAACAGCGTTTTTTTTTCATCTCAAATTTTATTATCTATTGATAGATGATCACAATTGTTATGATCACTTGCAAATTATAGTAAGACTTAGTGAAACTATTAAAAAGCTATTACTGACGTAAAATTATTTTTTATGTACAAAAAATACGATTTTGGAACATAGTATCAGGATTCACAGTAAAAAGTGTGTACAGTGAATCCAAAATATTGTTTAACATAGTATTACATGGTGTTCTTAAAGAAGCCTTGAATATTAGTCCACGCAAAATTAACCAATAATTGACACAGTTTTACGTAAGCAAATTCGATTTTGTCTATTATTTTTGTAAATTTTTAAAGTATCTTTATCCGTAGACAATTTTACTAGCCTATTTATTTTTAAAGGAGAACTTGGAGGGTAAATAAAAAATATTACGATTATTAATGCTGGAAAATAAAATAATATTGTTTAACCAAACGCCTAGTTTAATTTATTCAATATTAACAGAACCTTTACTTGTAAAATGTCTACAGTTGCCCCAGGATATATTTAATACAGGTTTCATTACTTTAAACCTGAGATACTTCTACTTCATTAAGACTTCCTGCCGGGACAATTCATCGGTGTCGCCCTTGCTTAGTTTAGTTTCTCCGTAATAACAGGGAAATATTCTTCTTCATTAACGTTTAGTGGTTATCTTAAACTGTGCTCCTCACCATAAAAATGAAACAGTATAGCTTCAATTTATGGCTACCAACGGCTTTATTGTGTTATAGTAACATATATTTTTAAAACTCTTTCATTTGCATAAGTACCATCAACAAACTTAACGGAATATGCATTTACCTATCTGTGTTATAAATATATTAGTATTGTTAACTTTTAATTAAATTGACAGCTTTTACACTAGGTGTAAAAGCTGTGTAAAAATTTCGATACGTGTTTGTAAGTCTTAACACGTAACGAAATTGTAAATTTAATTTGAATTGATTTCAAGATCCATCACTGTAGTTGACCGAAAAGGAATAATTATGTAAGAAATGATATGGATTTAGAAGCCCTAAACATTTAGATAACTTCTTAAGCAGTAGGTTTTATATGAGGATCGACAAAAGAGGTTCAGCGAGAGAGAAACCGTAATCATTAACGAACGTACAAGTGGTGAATTGTACAGATTTATGAAGCATGGTAACACACAGTTAGTCTATGTCCACATAAGTTTGATCACTATAGAACCAAGTTTGGAGATATAAATACCCTAACGCAGCAAATCTCCAGACTAAGTGAATTTCTATTTGTATGATTGTATTTTTACTTAAATATTTATTTCCTTAAAGAAAGACAAATTTTATTACCATTTAAATAACATAAGGTAACATGTACTTAGGTTTGCTGCTACTGGAAGGTTCAAATGTGTTATTTTGACAAAAGAGTAATAGTAAAGGATTAAATAAATAAATTTGCCAAATGTTATCAACATATATCAATCTTTTTCCAGCAACCTTCAATTGTACACATTTTGATACGACGTTTTAATATTCCACATTTTTTTAGTTCTCTAAGATGGCCTTAATGAAAATTGAGAATTTTCATTATTTAAGCGTGAAAATTTGGAAAAAACAATGTTTGAAATGTTGAGGAATTTTATTTTTATTTTGAAAATTTCAAAACCTCAAAGTATCCCGTTCCCATGAAACGATCTTACTGGTTCGAAAACTCATTCAAGCGTATCCGTCCCTACACCTTTAAGCAAATTTTCATCTAAATCAAACCAAAATGACTTGAGTTATCACGTTCATGAACACACACCCACACATGAGGACATAAAAATGGAAAATTAAATTGGTCCCGGGCCTAGGTCTTACCGTGCCACATATAGCAATAGCTACTTCCCTATACGATAATTCGCTACAACCACTTGATTATCAATACATTTACGTGTTAGTGCTTATGTGAGAATAAATTAAAATAAATTTACCCAATACTATTTATCTATAAATAATCTATACAAGCATTAAATCGTGTACAGACCATGTAGCACCATGAGTATACAATTATACTCGTAATAACTAGTTACTTTGTCCTAAAACCACTAACATAAAGCGCACATCAAAGAACGATACAAGTTTATAGCTAGTAGCAATGCAATATCTCTTTGATTGTCCATATCATGTTAGTGTACCTAAAGTCTACACTGTGTGTAATAGCTTAAGTTAATTGAAGTTATATTGCTATGCTTATCATACGTTAAATCAAAAAAGCAAAAAAAGGAACAAGGGACAAGACTGTCTAAAGTTATTTTATGTCATTGAAGTTCAATGGATCTTATTTGCGTTCATTTGTGTCCGCTTGTTTAGTGTTTTTAGACTTATTACAACCATAGATTAAACATACTCCCTTCACAACCTCCTAAGAGTAAACAAGATAACACGTCTTTCCAACTTAAAAATAAAACTATAGTATCAAACCAGTTAGCTTTAGACGACTTGTCGATCTTGTCAGCAATTTAATTTAGCCTATTGTTTATAATAGATTTTAAGGTAATCAAGAACGTAATACTTAAAATTAAACGTTTCTTAGTATATCTAATTATTTTAACTCTAAGAATATATAATTTAGTTTTCTGCTTTTCCTAATAAACTAATCTACCACTAAAATATTTGAGCTACAACCATTTTTAAACTAGCCGTTTCAGTTTAGTTCATAGAAGGGAAAATATTAATTTAACAGTATGGTTTTTTACATTTCAACACTAGTAACGGACCAATGAGTTTGAAGGAAAGACGTAAAATTGTAATGCTTCAAGCGTGAACTTATCAGCTGGCCAATTTAATAATGTTTAATAAGTGGTTAGTACAATGCACGATTAATAGAAAAATACCGGTATGGATCATAAACATAAACAAAGTGACGTTTTTGGCCCGAAATAAACATTATTTAACATTGCTTAAATGGAACTGCCAAAACATACGTTCAATGCTATTAGTATAGGATTCGGGCCAACAACGTCACTTTGTTTATGTTTATGATCCATACCGGCATTTTTCTAGTAATCGTGGTACAATGAAACTACATCACTCGTGGTATACATCACTAACAGTGACAATGAGAGGTTTTAAGCGAAAACGTAACCTTTCTTGCGAGTTATGAGTTAATTTTGTGATTGTTAGAAATTTTATTATCAGGCCCGTGCCTTATACTTCTACTCGTGTCGTAAAGACTATCTCTACGCGATCGTTGCGTAAACTACTATCAACATACTATACAGATTATTAATATCTAACTTATAACAAGGAAATATCTTTTTGTAGAACATTATGTTATATTTTAGGGTTATTTTCAAAAATGTTATAATTTTAATTTAAAAGAAAACCGGAAATGTATGGTATAAAACATGTTTTATGGCACAAAAGGAACATGTTTTTTGGCCTAAAATGAGGAACAAAACACGAAACATAAATTGCACTGCTATTCCTTGTTAAATACAAGAAATGAAAAACACCTCAGTGCTGTTTAAGGATGTCTTATGTAGGTCTCGTCTTATATTGCACTCAGAACATTTCCCTGTAGACTCTAAAGTAAACAGACAAGTGTCTTTCACAAAGAATACTGTCCAAAAAGTAACAAAAGCTACATACAATCTTTAGAGACCTTTAAGAACACATGAGTTAATGAACCAGAACCATACACATATTATATATATGACCGAGCGGGGTTTTTTGTTTTGTTAATAAATTGTTGATAAACAATACAAGGCACTAAATGTATGCATGGTAAATACACCGAAACGGAAACATAGGTTAAGTATAAGATTTAGAATATTTTTGTCTTTAAAATGTAATGTTGCTTGACGATGTTTCATACTTCAAACTACTGCAAATACATCGTCACCGATTTTTATCGATGAAATTTTAGTATACGCATATACTGTTCTATGTAACAGATGTTCTCTCCTAGAACGCTACGTACGAGCCAGGACTATTTTTCACACTACTGTAATTCGGACCTAGGCGTTATCACTTAGAAGTTGTACGCAAAATTCATTGGTGATCTGGAGGGAATTTGAACCTGGGACCCAAGTCCCGTGCTCTTCCACTAGACCAGCTCGCTTCCCAGACCATGTATGACATATGACTTTAGGTAACTAGTTACTTTGTCCTAAAACCACTAACATAAAGCGCACATTAACTTATTTTGATATCAAAGTTTATTTAAGGAAAATTTTTAAATTAATCCTTTTTTTAGTTACGTTAAATAGATACCTATACAAAAATGAAACTATATGGTAAATTAATGAGGTAGTAATTTATATTACATGGTCGTGTTTTAACGCACATAATTTTGCATTATTGGGTGTAGTAAAGGCTTTGATAATTTAGAACTACGCCGTCGTAAAAAATCTACCTTACACTATTTCCGTCATCAATTAGTAAAATAATAAGGATATAATAACGACACTGGGCCCATTTATGAAAATGTCTCAAGCATAGAGCTTCAGCCCCCCCAATAGATATACATTGAACTGTTCCGATAGATGTCCCCAAACTCGATCGAAGAAAAATGTCGAACAAGCATTTTTGTTGTGTGATCATCAAAATGTGTACATTATTCTCTCTATAAAATAATCATTATGGAATAAATAAAAATAATAGCACCTTGACAACAGCTGTTAAAATGTGTTGCTAACATACTTACATATAAATAAAAAGGTTATTAGCTCTTTTGTCCATCCCCATTTTGACTTCGTAGCAGATATTTCCAGAAGCATGGACCCATAAAATGTTTTTGATGTATATTGAGGTGATATATATTTTTATATTTACGCATTTTTATATTCCAAATTATACCACAAAGTTTACGATTACATTTGTATCTAATAAAAGATGAACTTCCGGATCAGATATTCAGATAATATCCAGAAAGGCTGTTTAGTACATAATTTATTATATCAATTTAATTGTGAAATGCAGGCAAATCTGTTTCAATTAATAATATACATGTGCCTAATTTAATCCACCTAAGACGGATAACTGATCATACTTTAAATATTTGTATTTCGAGTTTACTAAAAAATCAGTGAGGCATATAACATAGTAGTTTGTATTATCATTTAGATAATTTAACACTGTATGTATTAGAAAATACATTAATTTATGAAGCATTAACGGTTGTTTGATATGTTATGAGTGTCTACAATCTCTCTTTAGTTTGTTCAGATCACCCAAGTATCAGCTGCGTAAATCTACTATTACACGATGAAAACCCAAATAATATAATCTGTACCCAACGAAATTTTCTTAGGGTTTTGTTGATCTTAAAAACTGACAATATACTAAGTTAAAGCCAATTTCATGTCATGGCATTTAGGCTAATTAATATTATTTTATGTAAGATTAAAATGTAAACTCCATTAGGCTTTAGGCATCGAATACATAAAGAGGCTTGAATATATTGGGAATATTTAATAATTATTAACTGATAATTTAAATTTTTTCTTGATTAACACACTTTAACTTGGAACAGCCCAAAGTAACAACGAGGTACGGTTAATAAGGTTTTCATTCCGCTAAAATTGTAAACTTTTGCCTTAAGTAAAACTTTACTTCCTGAAACGGTAATTAATTTCCCTCAACACTTATAGTTTTGATAT
Organism: Macrosteles quadrilineatus; assembly: GCF_028750875.1. Lineage (NCBI taxonomy): Eukaryota > Metazoa > Arthropoda > Insecta > Hemiptera > Cicadellidae > Macrosteles > Macrosteles quadrilineatus. Next base: position 200,372,716 of record NW_026542595.1, read on the forward strand.
CAAAGTTTTTATTAAAACAACTCAAATTAAATGGATTGATATCATGCAAAATAATATATTTAACCCAGTATGTTAGGAAACTAAATTAAATTTTGATGCTTTACTTTTATCAAGTCATGTGTTACAAAAAGATAAAATGTGTTTGCAAAAAAACTTTCGACCTATAGATATACAGTTTTATAAGATTTTAATGGAAGTTTTTTTTTAGGGAACACTGTTAAACAGTTTTTTTTTTTTTTTTTATCAGACCTAATATCATGAAAGTAATAAACCTGTATAATTACCAAGTACTTACCTACATGAAATACATTTTTCAGATTTCCCAACCAGAGACCACTTTTATGCACATGATACTAGAGGCATTACTTACTACTTAGCTATTAGGCTATGTTGGATTTACTCAAATACAGGTTGGGCAAAACAGGTAAATCTTTTAAAGCCAACTGGGTTCGGTTTTTAATAGGCTCCTTCACACTTCAAAACTTATCTCATTTAAGTAGTTTAAATCTACAGTGAAGAATTGGCTAGTTGACAATCCTTTATATTCGCTTGACGAGCTTCAAATGGCAGAATTAAATATAAAGATTTAACTTCTTGTGCATAATTTTAGTTAATTTAAATTTAAGGTATAAGCTAAGTAGTAAAATTATTTGATTGTTCCTATTTCTTTTTACGGATCAATAGAATAAAGAATATTGATTCATGACGCTGGACTCTTTAGGAACGTAATTAATTATTACGAGTTAATCATATTATGTTTGCCAAGTTATGTAATATGTTAACGTAAGTTCCAACGACCTCAATTTGAGTAAAGGACATTTTTAACTGCCTGATGATGATATTTTTATCTCAAACCTGGTCACCGTGGACGACAATATGACCACTGACGGATAGGCAATATTAACCTTTTATTTCAATAAGTGATCCTGGGCCATGAATCATACTAAAATAAAGTATAATAAGTAGAAAGCTTAGTATGACATTTATCAGACATTTAATAATGAATAATGAAAGCAATATGCACTGAATTTATTGATATGTTATGAATGAGTTCAATGTGTTCAGAACAATAAACGTAAAACTTGGAAGTATTGAATTACAAGTTTCTAGGGACTGAGTGAATTAGGAATGCAAATTCCATTGAATTTGCAAAGGGTTTACGCATCTTAGATATAAGTTGAATTTACCACTTTGATAAATAATATAATATAGCTGTCTGGAAAATAAACAAAAATGTTTTGTTTAAATGTGTTTGACTTTTTTGCATTTACAAAATAACAGTAGTTATACATCGTGTTACGTAAGTATAACAACTCAATACATTTAATGTATTAAAGGCCGAATATATGTCAAAGCAGATTTTCCCCTTGTCAATTTTTATGTTGCGTTGAATAACAAATAATTTTACTATATTCAACAATATTTCCGAAAGAAAAAAAAGTGTTTGATATTTATGAGTTCTATGTCTTGTCCTTTCTCATCCCATTCAAACTGCAAGTGAAAAGTTTTAGTGAATTAATAATGAGCCAAAGTCACATCTATGCATTTTTTTTTTGTAACTAAAATAAACGTGGCCACAATCAGGCGTTATGATTCGACGTACACATTTATTCCAAATTGCACTGCAATATCTCGAGATGTTATTCTATAGCTAACAAAAAGTGTAACTTCTATCGAGTAATGGCTGGTGTATTCATATAGATTTCTGGGTAAAGAGTGATATAACGATATACTGTACTAAAATGACTAAAATGAAAAGGTGTATATTATCAAGTTTTCACACTTTTACCTGGAAAATATAAAAAAATTTTCCCAGAACTCTAGGCTTTAGAAAAGTTACATAAGAAAGTCGAGTTAAAATTATTTTAAAAACAAGTTTAGCGTAAAAGAACTTTTGTAAACTGTCAATATACACCTACTGTGCTAAATCTGAATGGGGATTTCATAAAGTTAGTAATTTCTTTGGAAAAAAAAACACTCGTTTTTATATAATGCTTAAAATTACCCGAATGAAAATCAATATACTTTGTCATCAGGAGTCAAACCATGGAACGGATATGAAAGCATAATAGAAACAACTACCGATAAGCCCTGTGTTACAGTTTGGTTTAGAATCCCATCTCGTTGTATTAGCTGAAAACTAGTTCACAGAGGCATTTGCAAAACAACATGCTGCAGTTGACAACGGGCTTAACAGCTAATTATAGCACACAACAGTAAATAAATTGGCTGTTAAGCTCATTTTGATATTGGTTTCTATGCAATAAACAACCAATGACAATCATTGTTTTTAATTACCTGACAGACTCAGGAAAACCACCATTTCTAAATTTGGTATTTAATTAGATAATACAAATTAAAGTTGATTTCGTAAGTAATGAAACTGAATAATGTGTAATATCTCTCTGAGGGACAATGCTGCTACTCTACTTTTATCTACACTACGGATTTAATAATACTACCATCCTTATATATAATTCTGTAAGACAAAATCTTTACCAGAAAATTTTGGACGTCTGGTAAGTCGCAGAAAAGTGGGAGGGGTTTTAAATTAAAGGTCTTGAACCCGGGGGCTCGGGAAAAATAGCAGAATTTCCATAAAGTTACCAGAAAACTAGATATAACGTAAAATATTCTCCATAAGAATAGCATTAGAAGCCATTTTCTGCTAATTTTTGTTTACTTCATACAGCTGATCGTGATTTATCATCAAGCCAGTACGCAATGTTAACATTCGGGTTATACTTATTTGCCAGTAAGTTCAGAAATGTACTATATAAAACCAGGGATAACGTTACATATAATAATTAAGACTTTTTAGTTACGTTATATAGAATATGGAAATATATTATTTTACTGTGAAACTTTTCAAACTTGTGTTTAACAAGAAATAACCACATTGAATAAATAATTAACGAGCTACCTTAATAAACCAGTATTTATTCACAACCAATTATATGTTTGCTGCCTTTATAGTGTGGCCTTGCTTTAGCAGAGTTAAATCTATGTAGTGATTCGAATGATTTATTGAAAATAACATCAACAAAGACAAACAACAAACTGTTTTTTACACAAAAGATATGGCATATATACAGGGATATCTATTCTGACACATAGATAATATATTTCTTTGTTTGTTTAAATATTAGAATAATTTGTTTTATATTATTGAGCATTTTAGGGACTTATGTCTCTACAAGCCACTAGTTTATTATAAAATGACGTGTAGAGTAGATTCTAGCAAAAAATGGGTACTTTCCTGTTAAAGGGAACATTCATTATTATCGATGATTTTTTTTCTCGATATATCGATATTTTTGTTTACCAATCCATTACATATGGACAACTGATCTTGTTTAGGCTAAATAGTCTATTATATGGATTAAAAAATGAAACTGTTCCAAGCTAACCTAACATAACCAACCAAACTTGCTGTACTATTTAAAAATTCCTTTTGATAACAGACAAGGCAAGTTAAACATGGAATGTTAAACAGCAAGTTTGGTTAGTTATATTAGGTTATTTTTTTTAGAACAGTTTCATTTCATTATTGTTTATTGATACTGAACAATATTTATCGTAGTTGTCAGCTGATATGTTTCAATTTGTTAATATCGATATATAGAGAAAAAAAATCATCGATAATAATGAATGTTCCCTTTAACAGGAAAGTACCAAAAAGAGGTTATATTTTTTATGAAACCATTCCCTGATCTACGATAGCTTGAATATGTTGCTGAGGTATTTTTTATGTAGCTTTTGTCTGGTGTTCCTATATATGCCAACGTACATTCACAAGGATAGAATTCAACGTAATAAAAACAGTGCCTTTTGTTTAGAATATTTGGCCAAAAAAGTGTTAAGGAAAACATACAGACATTAAAATACCGACAATGCAGCAAACCTGCAAAGTAATTGAATTTCAATTTTGTCTGGTAAGATTTTTTCTACAATGTTTCCATAAACAAAGCATATTTTATTCCCTATTAAAATGACACTAGTCATACCGGTTTGCTGATACGGGGAAGGTTAAAAGTGGTTTACGATGTTATACGATGAAACATTATTACATTATGTAGCTTTTGTCCGGTGTTCCTATATATGCCAACGTACATTCACAAGGACATAATTCAACGTAATAAAAACAGTGCCTTTTGTTTAGAATATTTGGCCAAAAAAGTGTTAAGGAAAACATACAGATATTAAAATACCAACAAGGCAGCAAACCTGCAGACTAGGCGAATTTCAATTTGTCTGGTTAGATTTTTACTACAATATTTCCATAAACAATGTATATTTTATTCCCTATTATAATTGCTTTAGACATATCGGTTTGCTGATACGGTGAGGGTAAAAAATCGTTTAAAATTGTATATAATAAAATACATACATTTGCTATATTTGATAAATTATACGCACAGACAAGTTTTCTGTGTCCTCATTGTGGATAACATGGAAATATAAATGTAAGCCTACGCTTTTCCTTCCACACAACAACACTGCAATATACAAAATTAGTTGTTTTTAAGCTCTACACAATGATTGTGATTTGAACTGAGCATTTCTTTGTTTTTAGAGAAAAGCTTGAAAAAAAATATTTTTGAAAAACTCAAAACCCCATAATACCCCGTTTCTAAGAACATTTTGTTGGTTCGTGGACTCAATCAAGTTCTTTCCACCCCTACACCTTGAAGCCAAATGTCATTGAAACTGCACCAATATTACTTACAGGTTAAACCAGTCGTATAATTAAACAATAATTAGAACGAATAGTGCTTATGGCCACTAGGGATATTAAAATGAAAAAGCATATTGGTCCCGGGTCTAGATCTCATCATACCACCTACGGCAATAGCAACTTTCCTATAAGGAAATTTGATAATAAAGTAGAATCCAAATCATTACTACGAATTATTATTTTCAGTGATTGCGAATAAATTCTTTGTCAGTTATAATTTAAAAAGATCAAATACAAGAATAAATTGCACCAATAGAAAGACCTTCTGTTATTAATTAGAGAATCGTGTTATCTTGGCACCGATCAAACAGGAAATGCTATATTCATTAAGTAAAGGTTAAAATAAAATAAATATTTATTAGGTAAAAAAAAATTTACTATATCGGATACTTAATCAGTAATCCCGTTCAAAAATACAAAAAAAAAACTTTCACATATTATTCTTACAACAAAACTCTACAATTTAAATGCATCAAATGATTAAGGATGAAGTGATATGATGTTCAACCCATTTGTTGCCATTTCTTTAACTCACAGCTTTAGACCCCCTACTGAGTAGAAATGAAACTGTCTTGAGATATTGCTCAAAGTCACTTGTAGTTAGGTGCCATCAGATAAATAAAAAGTTGTTTCATCACTGAAAATAAACAAAACTACTGGTTAACTAATACTATATTACCTTATCAAATATTATGTGTAAAATTATGTGTAGAATTATTAGTTTTGATATCATGGATAAGCATCAGTCGTACGCATTTGTGTGGGGTAAATACCTATTTAATATAAAATATACTAGCTAATTGTTAACAACGTGCATCAAAGCCATTTAGTTTAGAACACATCAATTTCTTACGCTAGGCAAGAGCCCATAATTGTTTTTCACAAGACTTGAGGCTAGACCTAAGGGTTGTGGAATCATCACTTAGATAAAATAAATTGGTTATTTGGCGGGTTTCGAACCCGGAACCTCAGTGACCAACCGCTAGACCAGCTCGCTCCCCAGAACGGAAGCATATAAACCTCTACAGTATTGGCTCTGACAGGTGTGCATACCTGGAGGGAGTTGTTGACTTAAGTGCAAACTGTTATGTCCCCCTTTCCCTTCTCATTGCATATTTTCATACACAAGCCTACGATATACCTGTGTTGTATGCTATGCGGTTCAGTTAGATCTTTATCTAAATGAAATCTTAGTGAATATTAGTAATTTCTATTACTGTTGTAACTTAAAAGAAAATAGAGAACTGGAGAGTGAAACCGAAATCACAAAGCAATATCCAACGAATGACTGTAATATCTGACCGGAGTAGAGTATAATGTACAACTTTTTTAATTTTCCAAAAAATCTCGTTATTTTTAGTCAGTTAAGAATTATAGTTAAGAAACCTCTGCCTCTACAGCTACAGGAATATTTTTTTTGTAAAAGTTTTGAATACGCGAAACCCTAATTATTTAAACAACTGATGATGAATTAGGATATGATATCATATAATTTAGGTGTTAAAATTTTTATTCATCCTACTATTTCCAGACTTCCGGACCACCCCATCTAAAACTTAATAACCTGCTTTGTTGAATTCCAAATTGTTATATCTTTTGTATCTTCATCACAAATATTTTTGATTTTACTAATTAAAATTAAAAATTTCGATTGTGTTTGAGTTTTTAAACGTCACTGTGCAAAATTGACTCAATTATAATTTTAAAATACGAATTGTAATCTTCCAAAGATTTTCATCTTGGACTGCTACTATAACTTCACTACTTTTTCAAAGATTGAATCCGTAACGGTTTTGCAAAATGACACACAACATAAGATTGTCCAAAGAATATGATCCGTTACACTATTCCATAAACTTCATTGAGTAAAAAGTCATCGTGATTTAACCAAGAAGCAGGGAGGTTTATGCCTAATTCCATCGGAATTACCAAATTAGTGGTCCGTAGCGATTCTTAAAAATCAAATAATTTTAGCAAATCTAATACGAAGATACATTAATAAGCTCACACATGGCTGCGTGCCTTTGAATTTAAATAAATAAAGATAATCTAAATAGAGATAAAACAGAACGAATCTCTGGGAAACCTTTATTATGGGTGACTGGAAAGATATTGGAGCACTTGAAGTGATTGATGGAAATATTACGCTACTTCAGAGGAAGACGATCCAGCCTTTGGATTTATTCCTTTATATAATGGAATTCATTTTTTTTAACTCTCAAGAAATTATTGAATCGTAATAATAATATTTTTTATTACAAAAAAACTTATTTTAAATATTTTTAATGTTAAAAACTTAAATTATCTATTACCAAAATTAAAGCTAAGATGAACTTACATTGCAATACTACCTTTTAGCAAATTAATTTATTTTCCTACAGTTACCTAACAATGTACATGTTCTCTCACTCATTTAAGAAAGCAAAGTGGCCAATTCGCTCATCAGTGAGACAATGTTAAGATTGTCTACTCTAATTACTTTGTCTCACTTTCACTCCAGATTTGCAACGTGAAGGCACGAATTAGTGAGCGCGTAACTTGAAGACAAGGTCGTATGTGCGCGAAATACGTTGGCAGCACTGGCTGTAAATCAGCTGGTCAGCTGTTGTACTGTTGCATCATTAAATGTCATATTAAAAGTTCATTTCTGTGTAAAAATAAGTCACGTTTCTTTACCAATTTATTTGTCTTATGGTAACTGTAGGGAAGTAAGTAGTAAGTATTTCTCTCGAGTGAGTCAATTGTTCCCTTTGCTCACTAGTTGCACTAATAACTATTTTCTCAAAAATGTGCATTTAATTACGGATATCTAATAATCTCCGAGTCTGAGTTTACTTAGGCACAACATCAAATCATTGTAGGCTACATCCTCATCAGCTATTTAAAAATACTTTTTATGTCGAAAATATTTTTTAATATTAATACAGAAATAAAAAAATAACCACGCTGTATTAGCCTAATCCCTCAAACCAAGGGTCGTTATAAAAAGGTATATAATATGGATACATCCAGATATATATAGGAACTTGTATTGAGGACAAAATGTAAGTAGAACATCGTTGCCCTGGAGAAGAAAGGTCCCACTTTGAGAGTCACTGGTCCACACCAACGTATACCTCAGTCGTGCGTGAGATTGATATAGGGAAACGTGTCGAAGGTAAAAATATTAAAATATTGCTATATCCTTTTTTCTTGGCAAAAATATTTTATTGTTATATACAACAACCATATCAATACTGGTTATACCTTGCCTATACACAAAATGTGTTGACATTATATTGACATACAGTTTAGGTCCCTATAAGGATATCGATATATTCTCCCTCTAATATCGGTTAAATTAATCATACAATTGAAGCCATAGTATCTCACAGATAATATCTGCTTATTATGGCAATGTAAAGGATATTCCAGATAGTAAGGAGTAAACGAACACTCATACTCATCTGTATCTGGTCAATTAAGAAAAATAACAGTTTCTCCGGCACCTTTTGCTAGTGGAATTAAGTCTGTGGAGGTATATTCGTAGACCTGATTCGATATGGTGGACTATGAAATCTAGTTGGAAAGCATGTATCATTCTGGAATAAGTGATTACTCTAAAATGGTTCCGTTCCTAACTGTCAGGACGAAGCCAAACAACAAGGACGAATAATTGTGTTAATGAGGTTTAAGGTTTTAAGAATAGTTTGTAATAAATGTGGTACAAACAGAATGAACCAGAGCTATCTTATGGGTAAAATGTATGTCCCGTGAACCAATTCATTATTTTTCAAAAATACTGTTTGTATCTAACGTGTCATAATATACTTCCTAACTTTATTAAAGCCTCTAAAAACAAGAACTAATTCAATAAATGCACACGTAATAACCTACTTAACCATAAATATAATATTTATTGACTACTCTAATATGAATGACACAGTGATTTTCATTGCTAGTGATAATTTAGTTATAGTTTTTAAACAAAGCATCATACTTTTATAATACAATGTCATATATAGTATCTTCTTTTATTATAATAATTAGGAGAGTTATGTAATTTTCCTGGGAGGAAACCACGTTTATGTTGAGTTTTAAATAGAGAATACCACAATTTAAAAAATGTGTATTTAATAATGAATCATAATAGAACTTTTTGCTATATATCATTACAATATCATATATCTCTGAACTTGTTTGAAGTAAAAAAAAAAAAAAAAAAAACTGATTAAATACTCTTTGTAATGATATACTGCAAAAGTTTCTATTATGTTACTTTCATTCAATACACATTTTAAAAGTTGTGGTATTCTTTTTAAATCACCCTATATAACTCTCTATCTATATACATCCATAACTATATACCACTACAAAAGGAGGGGGTCTGTCTGTCTGTGTGTGTGTATGTGATAAACTCAAAAACTACTGAACCGACTGGGCTCAAATTGGGAAAAGATAAAGCTACTAACAGCTCCGAGGATACATGTAAAACTATTCCCGCTTTAATATTGACCCAGAACTCTGCTCTACGGGCTTTCAAAGCTCAAAAATGAGAGTTTTAAAAGCAAATATTGATTGGTCTCCATGGTATCAAACCCATCAAGTTTAAGTGTAAACAAGCAGAACTGTCAAATGAATTTTGATTTCACATTTCCAGAAAGCTAGTTTAAACATATTAAATACTGTACGAATATTAGAACAGAAAGGGTATTGATTATAAATATAGAATAATGATGTCGCTTGGCCAAATGTAATGGTATATTACGTTACTAGTCCTGAAAATAGGTGTTTACCGGACAAGTGTGGTCGTTCCCGTGCGAGATGATGTCGAGTGCGGGATTACCATACAAGTTCGGTAAACACATTTTGGACGAGTGACGTACGGTATTTTACACCAAACTTATAAATCTGTACACATCCTTATATATTACCACCGACTTAAAGACTAACAATCACTAGTCATGACCTCTTAGAGAGGTTATGTTTTTGTTTATACAGTATAATCAGCTGGTTGATGTAAGGTAAAACTCATTACAGTACAATAGTACGTAATGAAACCCCATGTAACTAAGCTGGTGGCAAACAGCTGTTTTCTGGACTGTTTCCTTGCGTGGGAAGTTCGTCAAAACAATGTAGTGTGGCGTAAACATTATTATTATTATTAGCATTACTTAAATTGAGCTCTCAAACCATTTGTTGATTTCATATTACTGGTATAGGATTATTTCAGTTACTTCATTTGTTTATGTAGGCTATATGATCTATACTGAGTCTGTTCTAATATTTGTGAATGCTGTAATAATATTTTACTGAGAAGAATACATTGAAAAAGAAATTATTCATGGATGTAGGAAATAACTAACATTCTATAATCATTGCCATTATCCTGAGTTTTATGAGAAATAATTTGTAGATATATTTTGTGTAGCGTTAATATAAAATTCCTGCACAGCAAAAATGAAGACTATCCGAATTTCCTTTGCCTCATTATAATTTCCCTAAAATGTATTAGAAAACTACACTACAGACAGGTTTGGAACTATCGTTATGGCTTTTCGTTTACAATACAAAACATTCAATATGTTTTTTGATTATACCTTAAAATATATCATTGATTGTGTATCCAATGTATCCTAAATACGTGTTCATAGTTTAAGTTAACAAAAACCACCATTAATTAACAAGCTAAGTAATACAATTCAGTTTGGTTTGTAAATTGAATGGTAGGAGTGAAACAATTTTTAAGGCATTTTCTAAGAAAAACATTGTCTCTTTTGCACACTGACCCCGTTGCAAGGCACGGGTCGGGTATAGATGCTAGTGTGTAGTATAATTGTGGCCCTGAATCTGGCAAAGCACTACTGAGTTTGTGTAAGTTTTAAATATATATTTGCTTTTTTATGTTTTTCAAACATTCAAAGATAGACTAATTGTGTCATACATAGACATTCATTTGAAGTTCATAATTGTGTTCCAATTAATAATGTGATTTGTTAAAACAACAACTATAACTATGTATTTTTAAAGAATTTTTAAATTTCAATTATATAAAACGAACTTTTAATTGCATAAACTATATCTTGAAAACTAATACATATTTCTAAGAGTGTGACATTTATTCCAGTATTATGGATGTTATACAATGATCCTATTGTATGATCCTATTGTAATACAATGATCCTATGATATGTATGATAGTAAACTTGATGAAATATAGTGCTGTACTAAGATAGTAGTTTTTTACTGAATAAATATATAAATTCCTTTTTATTCCTTGATATACTATGATTGGGCGAGAATTATTTGGGAGCAATAAACGTAAAAGTTGGATCAATTGGATTACAAGTTTCCAAGGACCAAAAGTCGATTTGGAATGCAAATCCCATTCAAGCTGCAAAAGGCTTACGCTCCTTAGATATTCAGTGAATGTAATATTATGTGTATGCAATTACAAAAGTAATTTGTAAAATATATGTAATAAGAATCAAACCAGCCGTCTTTAGATTCGGATGTGCGCACTATAACTACTATAATACTAAACTATACTACACTATACTACATAAAGAAATTCTGTGTTAATAGTTTAAATTTACAGTTAGGCCTAAATAGCTAAACGTAATTGTTGTCAATCATTAACTGCATAACAATGGTAAACATAAACTGCAATCCAAGTATTAGATATTCTAAGGACTTCCAAGGACATATCCAACCACATTCGAAAAAATCAAAGGAAACAATAATAAAGAAATGAATTTATATGATCATGATATCTCCTGCAGTATTATAGATTTGTATTAAACCATAGTAAGGTATAAAAAATGGTAAAATTAGCAAACATATGGTAGAAAAGACCACTGTCAGAGAAAAGGGCCCAGAGTAGTGAACCACAAAGGCCGTGGCCGTCCGGTATAAGCTTTAATTAAATGTTCAATTCATATTTATTTATTTTTGTGCGCGTGAGTCCTCAATGGTAATTTATACCCTAACGGTGCCACTATAAGGAGTAAATATTTGTTGGTCATCTGATCTCAATAACCAAGTTAAGTTGCATGTCGCAGGTAAAATATTCTCGTTATTGTTATTTTAAACACAATGTGCACAAATTACACTGTAAAAAGAAAGACTTACAGGTAGAAAATACTAAGGTTGTATAAAACTACTGTTACAGTCTGCTTTACCTTGTTCGTTGGATTAGCTGAAAACTAATTCACAGAGGCAATTGCAAAACAATATCCTACGGCTATCGGCGGGTTTAACAGTCAATAATTGAAACACGATGGTAAATATATCGGTTGTTATGTTTATTGTTTCTGCTCTTGTTTTCCATGTCAATTGAAAATGTGGCCCTACGTTAAATGAAAGCAAAACATAACACTAACGACAGAATATAACTTGCCTCTAACTAAAAAGTTGGAAATTACGATGTACACTTATTCAATGAGGGTGGGTAATTATTAAGGATAGAACTGATAACGGTATGGATAATAAACATTGACAATTACGTCATTAGCTTTACTAGCGTGTTTACTTTTTATATTCCTGCTACATGTGACCCATGTGACCAGTTCTTTTAGTAATCGTGAGTTCTTTTTTTTTCAAATGAATGTTATTTGAACCAAACAGCTGTTTCAAAACAAACTGTTATTGTTTTTACTTTTCTTTGTTTACACTTATTTATTTAGCAATTAATGCAGTGAAATTGATATAAAGGATAGGTGTGACGATTTATGTGTACTGTGAATTTTATTTAATATTATCGTTTTATTTTAGGTCGTTTATATTCAGACCTACTGGAAATTGTGTATAGTAGTTGTATTGTGGTGATAATTATTATGGAAGAGGCAGGTATGCTATGGAAGGTGGTATCGTTGACTAAGTCTATACACTTCTCAATTGACTATTACTCTAACTACTGTAGGCTACCTATAATCAGTGTGCGTCTGTGCGAATCGGCTACAAATCTCACTTCAACGCGTTTTTCATCGTAAAAATTGCAGCATTGCTGTTTTATTGTAAAATTATCGGATTTAAAATGCATATCGCATAGGCCTATGATGGAATAAAAACATATTTGGTCACACAACATTTGTTTACAAGATGATTTTTCACATTAAAACTGCAAGAAACTTTGTCTTTGTAAACTAGCTGATCTGAATTGTACACGGTTTTAACTAACTACTGAATTCCCGTAGGACGGGCTAACACCTCGTAATCTTAAAAACCATTTCTTAACAATAATAAAACGTTGTTCACTATGAGCTTTGTCAACTAAGAGTACGTATAACGGATTGTAGCAAAAAAATAAAAAAAAACCTGACAAAAAGTGAAATAAAAATCTTACACATTTAAGATAACAATGTTTTTTAAATTATTTATTTATCTGTAAAAACTACGAGACCCTTATGTATACCTTTAGATAACTTTGTAAAAAATCAGTTTTAGCTAGGGATCAGCTATAGTGAATCCAGGGATCAGTAGTAAACGCACAAGCGATGACTTTACAGATTGATGATACTTAATGAAACAATGTTGGACTCTAACTACATCAGTTATATTATCCTTACTATAAATGCAGCTTTTAGACGATTTATTGTAATAATGAGTGTAAAGAAACGCCCATATTGGTTAGCTTTAAACGTGAGGTGAGAATACGTCATACCTCTTCCAACACGACTGTGGTAAGCATGATACTGGCCTGAGTAACTAAATCTGACCACTACTACAACATTTTTTATACAAGATTTTTTTTCTTTTTTGTATAGTAAGTTTATAAACATCCAATAGTATTTTAAAAAGCTACAGAGATCCCTAACATGTGCTAGAGATCAAGATAGAAAAATCTAACTCAGGTAATCTTATCATCAATTTAGCAGACAAATTGTGGTTTAATGATTATGTATGTTTAGATGTATATTTTTAGAGATAAAAGTTCAATTGCATGTAAACTATAACTTATGTATATTGTTAAACATTATGTCGATATGTTTAACGGCTTACGATAAATCAGAACAAGTTTAAGCCAACGAAAGCCGTTCTTAGTACTTCAAACAAACATTCTAAGCCTAATGTTAACTTAAGCTGTTATTTCGGCTTCATTGGATTATTCCGGCCATTGGATTTGAGTAACACGCAAATTCAGTTGTTTAACATTACTGAAAACCTAATCTAAGATTTATTGTAATTGATACTGATATTGATAAAAACTCAATAGGCATATTTTGGAACCTAGTCCAACAATATACTTTTTTATCGTTTCAAGCGTTTTAGTAGGAATATTTTCATCTGTCAGGTTGTAGTAAAAAGTAACATGAATTTATTAATAGCAATTTGTGCGTGGGTACTTTTTTTGTAAAAGGAGTACACCCCACAAGCATTTAGAACTTTTTATTAATCCTGTTGCCCCTAAACATTATTAAGATGGACTAAATTATAAAACAAATACAAACTCATGTTACAAGTGCAATGCATTGAGGTCGTGAAGACACCAAGTTAATCCTGATGAAGATATGTGCAACCTGTAAGATTTCTTTTCCTTACTGTATAATATTTTGCCTGTTTTAATGCATTGTATCTCTTCACAGTATGTAAGTATATTTGCGTGAAAATTATTATCTCCTGCCTATTTAAATTACCTCGTATTAAATGATAGGTTACGAAACGATTCAAGCACATTATAAATAAATCTTAATAATCTTGCTACCTTTAAATACATCAAACCGAATTTTCAATTGGTTTTACAAAATATTTTATTCTGTAGTAGTAAATTTGTTGAATATATTTCCGTTGAAAATAACCGCACTCTATCAAGTATAGTCCTCTAACATAGATTGTTTCTAATTTGACGGATAAAATTTGATTAGAGCAAGGCACAATGATGTTGTATATAAAGTATCTAAAAAATAAATACTCATTAAAACTCGTATAAAAAATATATTTTGTTACCTTAGTTATATACACATTTAATGTGGTAAACTAGTTTTTAAGCTGATTGACATTTTCAACCTCCTGCAAAGAGATAATTACCTCCACAGAGGGATATAATTTGTATGTTGTTTATTTTTATGACTACGGTTTTCCAATCAGCTAATAAACGGAATTTGAAAATTAATTTTTCAATATTTTTACGAAACTCTCCAACCAAATGTAAGCTGTAATTTATTTTGGTACTTTTACTCAAAACGCAAGTTATTAGATCTACATGTTGTGTAACTTTTCTTCATACAATGTCGTAATAACAGATAATATTGTATACAGCTTGGTTATACAAAATCAAGTGGTCGCTTTTGAGTCATAAATATTAGTGGGGAACATATAACTCCAAAACTGTACTTAAGTTCCACATTGAGCAGTGTATATAAATTAAAGACTAAATACCCCCGCCGCAGCAAACCTGCCGTCTAAGCGAATTTCCATTTGTCCGAATTGATTTTCAATTGATCTATTTAAATAACATTATTAGGTTTAACGAGTACCTAGGTTTGCTGCTACAAGGAAACTAATAAAGTAGTGTGTTTTTAGTAAAATATTGATAGCTTACTATAAAAAAAACAAATTTGCCAACTTTGATCAAAATATATCCATAAACAAGCAAACTACAACATTTTACAATATTCTCCATAAGAATAACATGGGAATTTTAAATTTACCATTTTTTTAGTTTTCTCCGTAACCAATAACCGTACAAAAACACTTTGATATACTGAATTGTTTGTTTTTTTAAGCTCTTTAAGAAGGTTTAGAGAAAAATTGGGAAATTTTGTGTTTTGAGGGTAAAAAGTGAGAAAAACCCATTTTTACCCCATAAAACCCCCCATAAAACCCTGTTCCCATGGTCCGATCATGCTGGATCGCGAACTCATTCAAGTTTATCCCGCCTTACACCTTCAAACCAAATTTCATCAAAATCGGATAAAAATTACTCAAGTTATCATGTTCACGGACACATATATATATATATAAATCTATATATATATACCTATATATATATATACATATATAAAAATTTGAACGAATGGTGTTTTTGGCCTCTGGGGACATTAAAATGAAAAAGTAAATCGGTCCCGGGCCTAAGTCTTACCATGAGACCTACGGTAATAGCTACTTCCCTATAGGGAAATTCGCTAAAAGGCACTATTTTAAAGGTTATGAGGGGTTTTAATAAGTTAAGGAGCAAAGGCTCTAAAACTTGTAATGTTACATAATTCACTGAACACGGAAAATGTAACCGTTTCTACTTTGACTCCAGTGCATAAGGGAACTATTTTTCACGATTCGTATTCACAATGTATTTAAAAATTTTCGAGTTTAAAATTTGTGTGGAAATATCCGTTTTGGGCTCCCATGAACCCAAAAAACTGATTTACGAAGTCAAAAATTGTTTTGATGTGTGTATCTATATTTGTGTAGTTTTATGTGCAAGTACAGGTGTTCAGAGCTACAGATAACCCCCTGAGGTAAAGCTTTTGATGAGATATGGTATTTCGATACTAAATTTATGGTATATCCATGTACATTTGTTAATTCCTTAAACATTTTTATTTTCAATGACGATTTTTTCCAAAACAATATTGTAGGTGGTACATACCGTTCCATAGCTAAACTAATTCATGTTTAAAACTAAATGATACCAGACGTTTTTTCTAGATAAAGTACGTCTTATCTGTGAAAAAACATCTTCTAAAAAATTATTTTTTTTGGAAATACAATTCAGAAAAAATGTAACCGCCTAAAACAGCATTTGTTTAATTTATATCACCATGTTATTATAATTTATTTCTCTTAATATATTCAAACGTTTACTACAGAGCTTCGCGTGACCCGCACACCACTATGAGGTTAAAATCTCCCTAGAGACCTTCGCTAGTTAGTTACTCACAAAACAACTATCTGTGACATGCGAAGTTGGATAGCTGAGTAAGCAAGCTTTAAAAACTGTCATTTGATTATCAGTTCGCGATATACACTATTAATCAGTTCAATACACTCCCGATTAACATATAGGCATATTATTATTTCAAAAATCCTTTCGAGCTCCGCCCCAGTGGCTCTGGAGTTTCCCATGTTAACCTTATGAGAAATGGAATTATTGAATCTTAACAGCTGTTTCAATTAAACAAGTTGGTTCTGTTCTATGATGTTCAATAGCATTAAAGTTACAAGGATTACCAACAGGGTGCAGCACTATTATTTCTTTTACATTTATGACAACAGCTAATTCGAACGAACTTCAACCTGGAGGCGAGTTAGCGTAGCGAACGAGCTAACCTGAAGGCAAGTGAGCGCAGCGAACGAGCTTCAACCTAAAGGTGAGTGAGCGTAGCGAACGAGCTCCAACTTAAAGGTGAGTGAGCGTAGCGAACAAACTTCAACCAGGACGTGATTGAGCCATGCGAACGAGATAATCTTGAAAATTAAGAAGTTAAACGGGGCAAAGCCCGCGGGTTACAGCTAGTTTTTAATAAATATAACATCACACAGTCGTATGTCACGCAAATCAGTATGTGTTTTAACGTATCTACTAGCCCTACACAATGGATCTTCGTGTTGATATTTTATGGTTAAATAACAGTTCTCCGAATACATTTTATTTGCTTCCAGTATCATTTACTTGCCAGTAAATGTAACGCTATTTAAAGCTGTCATATTTTTTACATAATTGTATAACATCACCTGTGAAAAAGTCAGCATCAATAAAATGCAGTATGTGAACGTGGTTGTATAAACAAAAAAAAAAGAAGTAGAAAGAAACTGTGAAAACTTTTGTCTTATACCAATTACAATATTTTTTTTTATTTTAACAAAAGGTAATTGCCTTAAATTTCATTTCGATTTTATTAACTTATTGTTAATTTCAAATAAAACTACTTATCTAAACAAAGTCAGTTTTGGGGAAATTTGCATAATTGAAAAAATTAAACAGGAATGTTAATAATAAAAAATGATAAAACTGATGATGTGTTGATACAAAGGAAATTATGAAAATGGTGTACACAAAACTGAAACTAAAGTATAGTAAAATTAATTATGAGCTCTTTTTTAATTTGCTAACAGCTACTACTTTTACGCTTACTCCTCGGGGGGCACAGACCTAGGAATCGGAAGAAAACTGTTAACGTAAGAATAGATCGATATGCACATCGAATTAAAGGTCTTCACTAGTAGATTACAATGCCATGAATTCAAGCTCAAAAGAACGCCTGAGTAAAAAATGACAGTCGTTCAAAGATTAAAAATGGCAGATTCAAAAAAACTTTGGACAGCCGCCATTTTGCGCAGGATCAACCTTTTGAAGTGCGGTTTGCGACATTGTATTCTACGTGGTTATATAGTCAATGATTCTACTAAAAAGACCTTTCATTTAATGTTAATATTGACCTATGCTTCCGTTTAAGATTTTCTTCCGACTCCTTGCGGGACGTCCCCATGATATGACAGAAAATTCATAGTTCCTTGAAAAAGTAGATTTTTAGGTGTGGTGTTGATGTACCAAATCTTATTGATCTATCTGTTGTCGTTTGGAAAATATTAAGCCCGTGCGGGACTTTATATACACCCAGAAATATTGATATTACTTTAACTTTTTCCTATTTCTTATTTACTGTATTTCTATACATAATGTCTCTTAATGTGTATTGTTGGTGGACATATAAAAATAGCATAGATAGTTATTGAGTGACGGTATACAAGTTTATTTTTGCTTCAATAACTAAAACTGTAACATAAGATAAAAAAAAAAATCCGTTTATTTTTTAATTAGTAAACATTCAAAAAACAACTCTTGTATGCCGATCATAAAAAAAAAAACGGGTAAGCAACAAAAATTAAGTAACGATTTCAATCATTACAAAAAATGGTTCTAAAAGGTTTATATTTTTATGTAAAAATCTGCAAATTATATACTATATGAGATTATTGACATTTTATACTGTAAACGCTATAAAATTGATGCATTCATGAGTGTAATGAAATGTATCGATTGTTTATGTCTGAATGCAGTCACACGTACAACCTCCGCCAATGAATGGCTTCAATTATGCGGAAAGCTCACTACCCATTTTCTCTCCCGTTTCCAATTAAAAGTTTCTATTAAATATTTAATTGGTTGAATTCCAACCTCCTATTCATAAGGGGTTTAAAAACACTCAACGACCTGTTCGGATAATGATCAATTTGCCTTATACATTAAGTACATTAGTGATTGTATGCATTTCTGTTTTATTATTGTCAATATTGTGTAAATCAACCAGCTCGTAATTTAAAGCTAAAATTATAAACACAGTTTAAATTTACTTTAGCGATCATACCCTTATTTTTGTCAAAACTGTCCATGAACAACACTTTGTAATTTATTTTTGAAAATGGTTACATAGTTCTTAATTGCAGATATACAACAACAACAAACTACGCAATACATCTACTCAAGAGCTGAACAAAATCAACTCATATTATATTTAAGTTTAAAGTAAACCGCTTACATAGAGCTTATAATATTCTATACAGTATTATTCATGTTTACCTTTTTATATTTGTTACTGGAAACAATAACATCATCAATGAAAGATCTCAATTATTAAATTTTGTTTGGTATTAAGCTAACCCCACCCTTAACCAGTATCGAAACACATAGCTAATTGCACTTTCCCAATCCTAGATGAACCAAGTGTTATGTTTCCACTTTCAATATAGACCTAAATATTTGGCATTTGTGGGTGAAAGAAACTGTGTAAAGAAACTGTGTGGTTGAATTCTGCTACTCAATACATTTATGGACTGTTACTACTATAAGTATGATGAATACAGTACAGTAGCACAAACGATGAGTTAAAGCCACCAGCAGGGGGCGACCTATATAAGGACCTTAGTGCTTTTATATGTTCCAAGATTTCTCTCATATTTTCTCGCCTCTCAGGTCATATCCGGGTCATAAAACCGACATAAACCCGGTTTTAAACTTGCCATCGTAATAGAAACTTAACTGTTAAGGTAATAATAATCTAGAATTCCATAAGGTAAGTTTGTTGTGTATCATACCTTTGAAAATGTAACGTACATAATCTATATGTTATTTCTTAAGTAGTAGTATACTTTACTACTAACTGATTCGTGGACCTTATAATTATTATTTTAATTTATCATAGCATAAATGATAGTAGGCAATTTACCTCTATGTATAATTATTTTAAATCTGTGACTTTTGATTAAATGTTTCATGTAATGTACTTTTTATAATGTCAAAAAAATGTGAGACGATCTTGACGTACACTTGAATAAAGTAAAATAAGTACCTTAAGGTGAGCAGTAGCTTTGTACAGCAATTGGTTACGTTACTTCAAGTCACCTTCATTGAGGAGACTGTTACCTATAGATTGACTAACAATTAAGTTTGAAGTGCTCTTATGATAGAAGTTTGACTGGTTAAACTATTTCATTGTGTAGGTTATACCTTTCTATAAATTAACATAGTATGATAAATAAAACATCCTGATGTACTTCCATTTGTAATTAGTGACAAATTTGGTTACTAATATAATATTAATACTAATATACTGTTTTTCGCCTAGCAAGATTCCGTAGTAAAGGGTTTCACGCAATTTTAGGAAACTATATAAGCCGTAATATTTTTTCAAAACTTACGTATTACACAACAAACCTAAGGACTCAGGTTGATTGCATTAACTATTTCGTAGATAGATTTTACAAAGTCATACAACAGTTTGAAACTGAATACGTGTGCAGCTTGGGTCACTTGGGATTAATATTATTGCTGAGATTATTTATTTTATGTGACTTCAACACACCAGGATATGTATAAAAGATAGCCGTAGTGTAGATATAATAAGATAATAGCATTTAAACGGACGAATATCAACGAATTCCTTTTCTTGTAAGAATAGATTACTTACGTCAATAGCTCATTGAAAAAAAAATAATTCCTTTACTAGAATTGGTAATAACGAACTGTCTAACTACTAAAAGAGGTCCATGTTTCAACCATAAAAAGTGCTTTATATTTGCTTTACGATTTTGTTTCACGGCCCTAAACTTTTGTGTCTTAAGGACCTAACAGGCAATTTAATTTTTATTACAATATGTATTTTTCATTCAAGCATGATTGGCCAATATAAAATTTAAACAATTTGCTTTGTATAAATGTTTTTATTAGGAAGATACAATTTACCTAATAGCCTACATTATCCACTCTTTACGTTATTATGACCATATACACGGAATATTCGTTGGCCCTAAAATTATAGAGACAATTTCTAGACAGAACAGAACAAATGTAGTTAATAAGCATATGGACACATCCAATTTTTACACAATGACATTTGCATGCAAATAATCCTTCTCCGAAACATGTAAGGGACACAAATAGTTAGGTTTTTGTTGGTAAATGGACAAATACATTTTTATTCATTGTAGTAAAATATATAATATTTGGTATGGCAAATAGTTATACCTACAAAATTATTCAATTAAGCTGTTGCTGTGTACCCTTAATGACCATTTGAAGCCTCAATTTAGGCTATACACCAATATACTCTACTCATAGATCTCAAAACAACAACATACCTGAAAATAAACGGCGAAAGGCATGACGACGACGGCAACAAGAAGATCGGCAAGTGCGAGACTGATGATGTAGTAGTTGGTAGCAGTCTGCAAGGACCTCTCCCGGAACACCGCAAGGATGACCAGGACATTCCCGAAGAGGGTGAGGAACGGAAAGACGAGCAAGAGGAGGGCAAAGTAGTTGCGAGCGGCGTGAGGAGTAACAGTGGAGTTGGAAGCGTTTGGGGAAAAAGAGTAGTTGAGATCCAAAAGCGGGAAATTCTCCCAGTCGAGTCCCACGGACGAGTTGTCGGGTTCCAGGAACGTGAGGGTAAGATTCGCCGGAGACATTGTGTCACTGACACTCACGTCGGCTGCACGTCTGACAGATCGTCAACGTCATTGCTGTTGATTATTATTCCCATATAAGTCTATAATGTGATGTCACTTCCATTAATACTGTTTAACTGTCCACATACATTGAACAATCGTTTAGGATTACCAATAACGTATTTTGTCTACCATTTGGAGACGATATTTAATATTAGAATAAAGTAGTAAACTTCTAAATTTTAAACTAGAGTAGTGTACAATATTGTACAAAAGAAACATTGCTATTGTTGGACATAAAAGCACCTAATAGGGTATTAATTTAATAATAATTTACAAAAAATGGAAAAAATCAATATTACTTATTATTGAACTGCAGTGAATCTAAATAGCAAGGTTCTGTAAAAGTCCATTACTTAGAACCATCAATTATAATATCATTGATTGATAATGTTCTGTTCGTAGGAAAAAATATTTTGGTTCCTCTACACGTTTTATTTTAAATCGATAATCATCCTAAAATGAATACAAAAATAATATTGAAACTATAATTTATCAAATATCCTATAACCTAAGTTTATTCATGAACAAGTCAAGCTCTAAATATATGACGTGAAGTACCACAAAATACATGGATTTGTTGTTTTTGTTAACACAGTAGAGCGATAGAACCAAAGCGAGGCAGGTCAATATCATGGTGATCTCCAACCGCAGTTATCGATCACTACAGCAACAAGTCACCACATTTAATACCGCCTCGAACATCGGCACCCGGACATGTTTCTGTACGGATTGAAATATTTCCCAAAAATATACCTATTTGGACAAAATCGGAAAATAAATATAAACGAGAGTATCACACATAGTATCAGCATCAATGGTGTAAGCTGGATTTGTGTTGGGAATGCTGATTCTAATACACAGCACGATAGTGTTGTAAATGTTGGCACCACGAACAGCGACGGCACTAGTGCACCACCCTGAGGCACTCCCTTATCCGTACCACCGTGTACTCAGCATCACTGGCGCTGTATCGGCCTCGCCTCAGCATCTATCAGCGCGCATGGCCGCGCACGCGCTCCCCCCTTCCGACCAATCGAGTCTTTAATCACAACTAAGAGACCCTCTTCGCGAGTCGCAGCTTCTTTTCAAGCTTTTTATTCAGGTCCTCAGCGCCAAGAGTCCTTCATCGCACGTGTTGCATGTTTCCGCCGCTTTACACTTTAAAGGGGCAATTGACACAAGAGATACTTTACTTTATCTCGGTAAAATGCGGTTTGTTATAGTAGAAAAGTTAAATTGATTTATTTGTTTGTATATACTAATACAAGTTTGTTATTACAATTTTTTCTAGTTAAATTATATTACGTAAATATCAAATGTATGGACCAGTAATTTGGACGAACATGTGTACTACGAGGTTAATCAAAAGGTAAAATCCTATATTTATATTATTTTACATACTATAATACGAACCAAGTCTGTTTGTCTGTCTTTCTGTAATATCTGTATATCTGGAAATCCAGCGGAATGATTTTAACAAAATTTTCGAATTAGGGAATTATAGCTCTAAAAACGTGATTGATGATAGCCACAGGCTCAGGAAAACTTGTATTTTGCTACACAACTTATTTGAAAGAAAAAAAACTACATTGGCCTGTTGGGTTGCTAAGTAACTATGTTGGTGGAATAATATAACAAGGAAAGATTTTAAAAAATACTTGTAAAATGTGTTTAAAACAAGCCATCCATACTATCCATCGTGTATCGCAATAGCAATTCATCTGTTGTAACTATTAAAGCTAAAAGATCACACTGAAGTTTACTCGACATAAGGAAAATACAGTCCACTCTTGGTAATTCAAACACTTGATAATTCAAAACTTTCGATAATTCAAAATGAAGGCTCAGTCCCTAGGGAATCTCTCAATATTTCAAATTTTTACCATGTATTTTGATACACTCGGTATTTCAAAGTCCAAATAGAGGGCAGGTCAATTTGTAACACGCAGTAATTCGAAGTTTCGTCGGAAAAACACTCTATAATTCGAAGTAACTCAGTAATTCGAAGTTTCGTCGGTTAACACTCTATAATTCGAAGTCATGCTGTAATTCGAAGTTAAGTCGGCAAAACACTCTATAATTCGAAGTGATCTCTTCCTGTTATAACAGGAAACTATACAGTACAGTACATTCTGTTCCCATGGTAGGCTAGTGTTGGACGTTTTGATGTTTGTTTAGTTAGAGCAGTAGTCTGAGTTAGTTCGCTGATTTGTTTTTCTAAGTTGGCAATCCGATCTCTAGATTGCGCGACATCTCCTTGAGCACAAACGTAGTTGTCGACAGCGGATAGTTTAGCTATTGGCGAAATATATAACGCTAAATAACAGATTTCTTTGCAACTACAGTAACTGAAAAATAAGCCGTTGATTGTTTAAAAGTGTACTAAAATACGGTATGATGTTTTATTGTAAAGTGCTGTACCTTTGTATGTATTAAACAAATGAACTCTCTGCAATTCGAATGGTTTGTTTTTCTCCCGATAAATCGAACTCTTGATAATTCAAAACTCTTGATAATTCAAATTGATATGCTTGGCCCACCAATTTCGAATTATCAAGAGTCTACTGTATAGTGTTTCTTAATCGTGACGTTTGAGTGCATTGGTGCAAACTCAATGTTTCACTTTATTTAAGGGTATATTTTACAATTGATATTTACTCTTTTGTTTTTTACACAATTTTGAAAAGCTGTATTCAGTTAAATTGTATTAAAGTAAATTGTATTACAATAATCTTTACAGTAAGCAATATAGGTTTGAATAGGACTTATCTGTCTTCAGCTAATCCATAATATTATAGTATTTTAGAGAGTATGATGCTCATGCTGGAGTTTTACTTATACTTAAAGATTTGATTTAGTAGGGCCTACAAGAAATAAATCAGACTCCTTACATACGCTCCACTATGCTGTATTGGTGCTACTGTATTAACCTGTGAGTGTATATTAATTCTTACAATAGGAACTAATATCAAAAAAATACTTTTGTTTTATATTATTTACAACGCAAGAAAGGTGTGAGATTAAAAATAAATGTGTTGGATTGCTAAGTTATTTTTTATATATAATAAAAGCCAAAATAATTTATACATAAAACGCGAGTTTTAATTTTTAATTATTGAGAAGTATCATCTACCTGCAAACATTTTATTTACCTACTTGTAAAAAAACCATTATAGTATTCAAGTCAAACAAGGGTCCTTACGTTTAAATACAAATTGATTGCTTGAATCAGGATTACATGGCAATAATAATTTTTTTTTTAATCGTGTATTTAGTTAACACGAAGTACAGTACAGAATTTTAGAATCGTAAATCAATATTTTACAATTTTATGACAATCAATAGGTAATGGAAAAAAAGATTGATAAGACGAAATCACAAGGGACTTCGTTGAACATGTGTTTATGTACTAACAAGAAAACATTACTTCTTTCATAAATACAAATCACTTTACTACCAATTTTATATCTTTGATTAGATTACTACAACATTAACTAGCTACTATACACAAACATACAAAATATATAAATAATAAATTAATAGCTATGAAATTAACTAATGACGCTTTGTTAGCAAGGTAGAGCTGAATTCTATTATGTTACTTATGTTAACTTAATACTGTAGTAGTGTAAACTTTAAAGGCTTGTTTTTAGTACTAAGATAGTTCAAAATAAAATAGTTTATTT
This sequence comes from Macrosteles quadrilineatus, assembly GCF_028750875.1. Taxonomy (NCBI): domain Eukaryota; kingdom Metazoa; phylum Arthropoda; class Insecta; order Hemiptera; family Cicadellidae; genus Macrosteles; species Macrosteles quadrilineatus. The sequence continues at coordinate 200,398,066 of NW_026542595.1, forward strand.
ATTTGTTTTTAGTCATAATCTGTAAGCTGTAAGCAAATTTAGAAGTTTTGTAAGTATACCATATACGGATTATCTATCACGTAATATTGTTTGCATAATAGACTACTAGATAATTTCCTGTAAGAATATCTAAATGATCAAAAATAGGTGAATACAGACCTACATAACAAATCAGTAGCAACCTAAAGCCACAAACTTTGATATTAATGAACTTTTTATCTATAGCAAGGTGAATTTATATCACATTAGTGTATAGAGGATAGTTTCTCTTGAATTAATGTATTTGCTAACTTATAATTTATTCTGGGTAAATGGAACGGCTTTCATTACCTTGGATTGCATATACTTGATGGTAACTCCTCTTCTGACACACAAACTAGTTGTTAGCTGGTACTGGTATGGTTATGAACAAGAGCTGTTTTATTTTAATATTGTATTATTAGGAATGTCATAAGCAAAAGCATAAAATAAAATGTATGCATAGGAAATTTAGACTTAAGTTCAAGAGTATCTTTTAATATTTGTTGGAACTAAACCATATAAACTAATGTATGGTATATTTTGTTTTAAATTTCTATTGATATTAGTGAGGATGATTATTAAAGTTATGGGTTACTAATACTATTTATGTTATGTAATTTTTTTTTTTCATTTTGAAATGTCAGGAGATTTTCTTGCCTTTTTACCCCGTATAAAATGGTTTAATGGTTTGGTCCAAACAGAACGAAGGTTCGTCTCAGTAAAATTAATTTGTGACATATTCTACGGGCCGAATTATTTTACGGTTTTAAAGAGCCTCAACACATAGTATGTCATATCCATATGTCCTTGTTAGTAAACTTCTACTATAGGGGAGATGCTGGCATGATAAGACCTAGTCCAAAGACCAAATTACTTTTTCATTTTAATATTTAGTTGAAAAAATAAAGATTTTATGAAATTGTTTATACATGTGTGTAAATGCATATGCATATTACCGTATGTTATTAGACATTTAACTCTGTTTCAGGATTTATCATTCAATTTGGTATTTTTGCTATCTAATATTTTCTTTTTACATAAATTTTAAGTGAAAAAATATTGACAGTTAGTGTTTTGAAGTTTTAAAAGTTTACTTTTTACATACCATTGATTTTAAGGTAAACGCGTGTGTTCCGATGCATAAATAGATTTTTTATAATTTTGCTTTTTCCATAAGCAGAAGTGCATTAACAATACTCAAAATTCTCAAAGCCTCCATAAGCCACTTTGAGGATTGTCTGATTCAACAAATCTCAATTAGGTTTCGTTAATCAAATTGTGCAATCCCAATAAAGTATTACAATATAAGATAACTGGCCATAGAAGATAGACTTCAACTACACCCAGTGAGTTAATATGCACTTTCTCGACGAGAATATATCCGTTCTTCCGTTGTATGAAAACTACTAATGTATTCTAAACCTAAAAACGTACATTGAATAAAATTGTTATTTCACAGTGTTCATTACCTTTAAGAAATCTGCAAATCGAAAAATATACCATTAGTTTAACTAAAATAGTGTTTAACTCACAATGAATTGCAGTTAATTTTGGAGTTTGTGAAACCGTATTAACTTAATACCATAAAATGAGATTGAAATTTTTTTAAGGTTGATTCACACACATCAGTCCAGTCACAGTTCCGTAACAGTCCAGTTGCAGTCCAGTTACAGTCCAGTCACAGTTGCATCCGCAATTTCTCAGTCAATTGTCCGTCAGTTAGTTTCAGTCAGTCTTCCGTCTCTAATATTTACAGTAATTTACAGTCAACAATTTTAAATTTTAAACCTAATATTAAATTATCATTGTCCATCTTGTTGATTGTTACAAACAGTACTCAAAATACAAACGCAACCATTTAAATAACAATAACACTATTTTCTAACCTCAAACAGTTTCGTCAGGCATCCGAACAATCAAAAAATATAGGTGAAAAGATATCTGAAATTGACTTACGGATGCCAGCAGAGAGACTGACGGGACTGCAACGGATGAGTGTAGATAGCGCAATAGAAAATCTATCAAAGAATATTTTTGTTAACTGTGACGTGCCGGAAGTGACTTTACTGTGACGTGCCGTAACTGATGTGTATGAATCGACCTTCATACGGCAAGAAGGACCAACAACTGTTGCACGGACGTCACGATTCCTTGCGGCATAGTAATTGATGTTTCGGAGAACTTGAAGCATTAATTAGTCGAAGTTGCCTTCAGCAAGCAATTATTACTTGGTATTAGGTAACTCAAACTGGCGTTGACAAAACTAGGTTTGATGTTTGTCTAAGGTGGACTTTATTTCAAGAGGCTTATAAAAAATATGTGAAATGTTTGATTAGTTATAAGTTATTTAGAATAAAGCATAAAGTCATTAACATATGATTGCTATGCTAAACCTAGTTTTCAACTGAACCTTTTGATTTAAAAGCAATCAATGTTTTATTATACTTGATGTATACGTCTATATTATATAAACAGTCTGTACAATTCTCCATGCAATTGTTTGAAATTTGGAGAACAACCGTTTTGAATAGTTATCTGTGCAACTAGTGAGCAAAGTGAGCAATTGACTCACTCGAGAGAAATCCTTACTCACGAGCCGTATTCGAGTGAGGAATGGTTTCTCGAGTGAGGCAATTGTACTTTGCACTCGAGTTGCACATTACACTTTTTATACAGTTACCATAAAACAAATAAATTGGTGAAGAAACGTAACATATTTTTACACAGAAGTGAACTTTTAATATAACATTTAATGTGAAGTGACAAATACAACAGTACAACAGCTGACCAGCTGATTTACAGCCAGTGCTGCCATAGTATTTCTCGCGCATACGACGTTGTCTGCATGTTACGCGCTCACTATTTCGCGCCTTCACGTTGCAAATCTGGAGTGAGAAAAAGCAATTAGAGTGAGACAATGTTAACATTGTCTCACTGATGAGCGAATTGGTTACTTTGTTTTCTCAAATCAGTAAGAGAACATGTACATTGTTAGGTAACTGTAGGAAAAATCGGTCTCTCGAGTTGGTCTACATATTGAGATTTTTAGAGGATTTACATACTAGCCTCTGATTCTAGTCGTTAAAAAGGAATTATTTCCACGAAACGTACATATTTCTAATCATTTATTAATATACTGTAGGTTATTTAGTAATTAATGTATTGTATAAATAGAAACATATACCTTGCATGTGTGCATTATATTTTATACAATATAAATTACGGCACATTTGGTCCACATTCAATTTTCGAGGTTTTTACCTATCTGTAAATAATTTATAGTGATTTAACTTGAATACTGCTTATGAAAACTTATAGGACGACTTTATGGCTACAAAAATATACAGTGTAATGGCCCAACAAGGCTAGATTACAATACTTCTATTCCCTTTAAGCTTGTTCTGTCTCTGTAATCCGTGCGTTTAGAATTCCATACGAGCCTTAGTGGGAAATTTTTAAAATAAAAATTTAGTAAAATGATACAGTAATTAAGTTTAGTAACAAGCATCTCTTTTCCACGTTTTCTTTGTTCAAATCACTATTACTTAGTTCCTATCAAAATAAATGCAAAGTCATGCTGATGACTAAAATAGACACTCAATAGAAAGAAAATATCTTTAAAAACTCGTATGACTCATTTGAATGTTTATGGTAATTATACAAAAATGTATTCATAATATATAGAAGCTACGTTGATATATATTCATTGGTATATTATGTATTTATTTAAACAGTGAAATATATATACATACATTAAAAGGTGGCTACAGATGCCAAACATTGTTCTCCAAAAAAGTCAAATTCTTGGATTGAAACAGAAATCAGGATTTTGTTAACAAAAATATCCGTTTAAACTACCTACCTAAGAATATTGCTTTGATTATTACCGTCTGTTTTAGGAGAGTTAGTTAGCCATCACAGTTCTCCAATGCTATTAATAATTAAGATTATTATTTACCCTGGTCAAAACTGAAATCAATAATATTAGCAGAATAGTTCGATGAAAAAGTTTCCTGTAAATACTTTTTATTATACGTGTAAGACTAGTATTGTTAAAAAAATTTACAATATTACTAACTGCACCTATGGTATTAGTTAGTAATTAGTAATGACTATTTAATGAACCTATTCGAACATTTATGTACAAGAATTTGAACTTTGATCCGACTGACCCTACTTGCTACGTGCTAGATACTATAGCTCGTGCTAGATTCAAATACCTTTAATCTTGTTTTTAATTATCAAGAGAATTAGTTTTAATATGTCACACCTTCAAATCCTAGGACGCTAGGTTCTAGAGCGGAACTATTTTACACATTACTTCAGGCTAGTCCTAGAGGGTCGCGGCATTATCACATATATAAAATCCATTGGTGATTGGCGGAATTTGAACCCGGGACCTAAGACTTCTAAGCCCCGAGCCTTAACGTTAGACCAGCTAGCTCCCTCAAGAGAAGCTAGTACAACTATATCCTTGGCTATATATACTGTTTTTGCTGATATCAAAATCTATGTTATCAGTCATCACTTAGCCCAAGTTAAACATTCGTCTCAAACTAAACTTCGCATCAGTACTACTCTTGTTATGTCAAATTAAAAAGCGTAGTTAGTAGCTTATTTTTGCAGTGTCTCCAAAAGTGATATGTAAAATAGTTAAGAGATGTTTTAGCACAATTTAATATGTTTCACATATTTTAATATGCTGGGGATATAATGTTCTTCTCTCTTCTTGAACTCTTGATCTTCTTGATCTCATCAAGATAAAAACTAAGCATATTTAAATGACTATAAAAACTCAACTATACAGCAACAAGCCTATCAGTTTCACAATATTTTACTATCGACTAACACATTTTCATAAACATGTAATACCTAGGGTGTAATTTTCACGAGGTACTCAAAGTTGAAGTATTCATTACCAATTACTATTACACGCTACTGGTTTCGCGTGTTTTCTTCTCCTCGGCTTATTATAAGTGGTCAGCTGGGGGTTAAAATAGAGCCATTTTAAAGGTGTATTTAAAAATGTGCTTAGAACTCCAAACACTAAGTTACAAAAGGAATTAAATATCCGATCAAATAACAATAAGTCTTTAAATAAAGAAAATTGATTTTTTTGTGTAAGCTTTTGCAATTTTGAAAAGACAATTTGCTTTGTTTCTTTAACGATTTCATGCTATGTTTACTAAATAATAAACACAGTGGTATCTGATGAGAGGACAGGGAATTATGAAAATTATGATTCCTCTAAGGCAATTGTTGGGGTTCTCAAACTTTTGACATTTATAATCAGAATTAGCCTTCGGATGGGTAAAACCTAAACTCATTCAAACTCATTAATCTAAAACAAAATATTTTTGTATAACTTTGTTAATCTAACTGTATTAAATTAGCCCGTGCTATACAAAAACTCATTACATAAAATGAGGCAAAACAAATAGTATACGATACCATATAACACGTGATTTGTTTTTAATTCAACATCAGAATTTGTTCTTTACCTTTTTCTCCAATACATTTAACCTAGTCTTAAATTCAGTAATAGTAGTCATTCAAGTTGTTTTCTTTTCGAATAAGCTATATACATTAAATTATGTTAAAACAAAGTTACCTCTTTCAAGTTCAGGTCAAAAGTACTGACTCATTATTACATTACTGACACCCATGACATAAGCTGTTTTGTAAACTTTGACAAAAAAGTAGGCCTTATATCCTTATATGTTGCATCGTTAACAAGATGAAATAAATGGTTGTCTACCAAAAACACAACACAATAATTTTGCAGAAGAAAATCACACGAGAAGGTTATTTGAACAATGGTAGTATTAATCACTAGGACTGAAAGTGGCTTTTTTGGGTACGCAGTAGTACCAAAAATACACTTTCGATTCCGAGTGATGAACAACTATTTTAATCATGCTGTGGAAATAACTTCCGAATCGTTACAAAATTAAATCATATATTTTTATTATATTGAATTTAGCCTCCTTATCATATTTAAATACTAAATAATTGGTGTAAATATGCATTTATGTGATCAATGTGTTGCTAAATTGCAACCGGTTTCGACTCACAAGGCAACCTAATAATGAAGCAAGAAGACATTCTGTACTGGTCCGAAGATGACTCCTTTTTGAGTCGAAACCGGTTGCAATTTAGCAACACATTGATCACATAAATGCAGGTATTTACACCAGCTATTTATCATATATTTCAAAGGTTTTACAAAGTCCACAACAAAAGCTTGTAGGTGAGTTAAGGTTGATGATAACATTTCTCAAACCCCTTATTTATATGTTATTTAAGAAATAAATGTCATATTTTATATTTTATTTTTTGAATGGGTTCAGTACTCACATATAGATGAAACTTCATAAATAACAACTCCAAATCCCTTTGAACCTAAAAACCTTAAAGTGGTCAAAATAATATTTAATACTTTAAACTTCCCATATATGCCTATTCAGTGTTATAAGTTCACAACCTTAACTGATTGGTTGTGGAAATTAATAAAAACTAATTGTAATTTGCATAATTATTTCTGATCAATAATAAAATTTCAAATGCATAAAATTCTGAAATGTTTTTTTAAATATAGTGATTTTCTAAGTGGTTATATTTTAAAAGATAGTTTTTCCGTCGAGAATCAAACACGGAATTCCACGATATTACATACTACATATTACATATTAACCACTACACCCCAAGGTTATATTGACTGTTGACTCAATTGAATATAGTATTTACCCAAACTGACCTCGACATCTCGAAACTAGAATAAGAGTAAAAATAGTGAAATACTAAAATACTGTAGGCTTACTATTCTAAAAAGGCTGTTATTTTCGTCCTTCGTAACTCGACTTTCAATCGCAAAACCTTTACAACTAGAATAAGGCTTTACGTTTGTTCCGAAAGGGTATTATGGCCTGTTAAATATTGTTGGGTTTATAAAACGTGCATAATTGGATTATTTTAAATGTTTAGTTAAATAGGTGAGTTGGTAGATAAAATACTTCTCCTAGAGTATATGCCTACTCATGATTTCCACCGAGAACGCTCGGCCCCCTGTACTACTATACCACATTAAAGATGAAACGGACATCAACATCTATAATTTTACACTGTCCTAATGATACGAACTTTGATATTGATGATACTGTATCTAATAACTAGGGGAAATGGAAATCTCAATATAATGTATGGGTCAGTTGCTGTTAGAAGTGAATACGATAACTTATAATATATTCCGGGCTAATGGAATGGCTTTCATTACGTTGGATTGCATTGAATTTATGATAACTTCTATCCTGACGTACAAACGAGTTGGTAGTAGTACGCCTATTTTCTAATGTACACTCATTACTGTCATAGCTTACTTTAACGAATTTAAAACTTTACAACAACTGATATACTTTGATATATGATAAGATTGTCATAATAATGTATTGTTAATACCAATAAATAAAATCAACGAGTAATGTGAGCGAATCAACCGTTAGTAGTTGGTATTTTAGTTTAAAGCATATTATGTTTTCTACATTCTTTTTTATTACTTTCTATTATTTTTTATGTGAAATATATTATACAATAAATCTTCTTGGATCTTCTAATCCAAATAAAATAATAAATAATAATTGGTTGTTGCATATGTCTGTATCGTATGTTTATTGTTTAACTACACATAACATTGCATTTCAAAGACAAAACGTATGTTTTATAGGGTACATGCCATCGACAGTTAAAATAAGTAATGGTCAAACCTAAAACTCACTATACTAAATATTTTGCCTATTCAGACATTGTCAAGTGATCTTTCAAGAATGTTTCATCCGTATCTCTCAATAAGTATACTCGTCAATAACATTCAAAAAATACTTATATAAGACGGCACAACGCACGAAAAAATATTTAAGTAGGCCTACTATTACCCGTTTGCGATACGGAGGCAAACTAGCTGGAATTTATGTAACCCCAACCCAGCCTCCGTTATCAGTTGTACTGCAAAGGTCGAACTGTTTATGCCTATTGTTGTATTCTATTATGGTGTTGAAAATTGAATGCTATTTGAAATTAAGCTGGTAGTTGAAAATAGGGGTTTTCACTATGGCTTTCTTGGAAGCTTTTGTAAATTTAAAATGGTTGTAGAGAATCTAATTCATTTCTTTCGTTACAAAAGTGAAGACTTTCTTTGATTACTGGGTTGATTCTTTTATCTACAGTGTGATTTTTATCCAATATATTTCGGTCTAAAGTGGGGTTTTGTTTGTCTGCTCTGGGGTCTATATCAGCAGTTTTTTAAGCGCCTTATAAATAAGTACTCAAGTCATATTTATGAAATAAAAGTTACTTAACAGTAAAATTAATACGAGTTACGTTGACAATTTTAAGACACATTCTATAGCGTACAGAAAAACATACCTAAGATAATTAGTGGACTGATACAAGGCTGATTAACTCTTCATGAAGTTTATAAGTCCACAACACAAAACAGGTTGTGATGAATGGTATTTTATGAGATTTAAATTCCAATAGTAGTCTATAATGAAAATACTAAACTTAGTTGCTTTCATAACAAATTTATGTGTCTATAAGCAACAAAACTGGAACGCTGCTGTATCAGACAAACGATGCAAGCTCAGGTCTTTATTGCAACCCAAGTTAATATGTCAAAGATGACTGTTTGATACTGCAAGTCAGTATCACATGTGAAAGAGTTTGTTGTCATCTTTCTTTAAATGATAATCGTTCATTATTTTCTATTAAGTAACTCTATGTATTTAAAGTGCAATTTGTTGAACAAGTCACATGAAAAGAGAGGTGAGTTGGTTGCACTTCGCTAACACAAAAAAATTATACCATTATCATCATTTTTCCTTTACATAATAAAATTAAAATCATTCAATTGTGATTTAAAAAATCATTATCTTCTATGTGTGTACTACTTAATCAATAATATGTTTCCTGTTCAGGTACGTGGATTATTTCAAGTGAAAACAATTGGTTTGACATTACAGTAAAATCTTGAAATCTGTTGATAGTGCTACAAACTAACTCACAAAACAACCACAAAAGCATTTATTACCTTATCAAACTAATTAAATTTTACCAAAACATATGCCATGAATTTGATTGGTTCTCATATTATTGTTATATGAATTATGATGTTGTATCTAAAAACACCTATCCAGTCTCAATTTCTCCATTATTTATTTATTAGGAAAACAGAATGCTGGGTGGTCGTCACGATTCCTTGCGGCATAGTAAATTGTTGTTTCGAGAAACTTGAAGCATTAATTAGTTGAAGTTGCCTTCAGCAACCAATTATTACTCGGTATTAGGTAACTCAAACGGACTATGATGAAACAAAGTTATATATTCCACCGAGAAACGTATTTATACAACTAAGATGACATTGAAATGTCAAATAGATACTTTTTACAATATATCTTGGTTTTTGATAAAAATTACTTTACATTTTTAAGAAATTTGTATCAAAATCCAAGATATATAGTAGAAAGTATGTATTTGACATTTCAAAAATGACACTTTATTTTATCGGGGCATAAAAGGTTTAATTTTTGCGATGCAAAATATATATATGTATTTTTTAGCTGAAAATATAGCGCTGATTATTAGAAATTTAGAGTTTCCGCGTTATTTATTATTATTATGCTAGTTTATTATGGTAGTCTAGCACGACATTTAAAATTTCTCAGGAAATGTAAATTTAAAGGAGAAGTTATGTTACCGGTATAAAGATGTCCAGAACATTCAATTTTTTAAATTAAAATAATAAAATAATTTTTTTATTAATTTATTTAAAACTTTTTTAATAGCAATTAATGTTTTTTTTACGAATTTTAAAATTTATTTTCTAAATATTGCATTTTATGGTTAATTATATCGAAATATTCCTTTTATAAAAGTTGTAGCTCTTTCTTTGGCGAAGATTTTTAACATTTAATGTTGTTTAAAGGATGAATAGTTTTTAAGTAATTAGGGAAAAACTGGGTTTTGGACGCCATTTTCCAAGATGGCGGCCGTAGGAGATGTGTTTTTTTCGAGGACTTTTAGTATGTTATTCGAGAAGTAAAATTCAACTTACGTACCAAGTTTTACACTTATAAGAGTTTTTTTAGGTAATTTCTCAAATATGACTAGACTAATATTACTATATACAGAGTCTTAAGAGCTAAGACTATTTCAGGCTAGGCCTAATGCGTTGCGGCATTAGATAAAATATAAATTGACCTGCTGGGTAGATAAGTGGTTAAAGTGTTCGCATAACAATCAAAAGGTCGCCGGATGGATAAATAAAAATTAGTAGCTTTTCAATGATTCAAAACTGAACCCAGGTGTCCCTGATCATAAGGCTTTAAATAAATTATTCAAAAAAAAACAGCTTAACTTAGTTAGTAACAAAGATACACAGATCATCTTACTCCTTTCTACACTCATATTTAGGTTCAAATATACCTAGGTGGCGTACCCATCTCTATTGATAATTTATTTATTCATATACTGTAATCCTAATGATAGTTATTGTGGATTAGCGGGACTATAATTCTGGAAATCGCGGACCAAAGTTACAACCAGAACAAGTTTCTTCTCATATTAACTAACTTAACCAGGATTATAAAATAGATTATATTATAACATTCATTTTAAATATATGTGTCCCAAGTGTAAGGTCCCCAAAACTAAGGGTCTGAGGAAATGTGTGGCCTTCAATTTACACATAGTATATTATACAGGGTGTTTTTTCTTTAAACTTGCATCTTTATTTATGTAAAAACCGCAATAGATAGAAATATGCAGTTTGCGGGAATCATCTATTGACGTATGGGGCCCAATTGTTTTGAATTCTACGTTACATTCACATTCCCCCCCTTTCCCCCCTGCCCCCAACTTATTTTTTTATAATAGCAAGGTACCCCTTGTGACATATCAAATGAAAGAGCATGAAAAAAGAAAATGTTTGATGAAAAAAATTTAAAATCGGTTCATAAATTTGCTAGATATTTCCCCCTCCCCCCCCGGAACTTAATCTTTTTGAATAGCAAGGTACCCCTTGTGACATATGAAATGAAAGAGCATGAAAAAATAAAATGTTTGGTGAAATTTATTTTTCATTTGATATGTCACAAGGGGGAGTACCTTGCTATTAAAAAACAAGTTATGGGTAGGGGAAAAGGGGGGGGGGATTATCTCACAAATTCATGAGCCGATTTTACATTTTTTTTCACCCAAAATTTTCTTTTTTTATGCTCTTTCATTTGATATGTCACAAGGGGTACCTTGCTATTAAAAAAAAAAAGTTCTGGGGGGGGGGATATCTCACAAATTTATGAACCGATTTTTATTTTTTTTTCATCAAACATTTTCTTTTTTCATGCTCTTTTATTTAATATGTTTCAAGGGGTACCTTGCTATTAAAAAAAAATAAGTTGGGGGCAGGGGGGAAAGGGGGGAATGTGCATGTAACTTTGAATTAAAAAAAATGTGCCCCCTTTGTCAATAGATGATTCCCGCCAACTGCATATTTCTATCTATTGCGGTTTTTACATAAATAAAGATGCAAGTAAAAAAAAAACACCCTGTATGTATTAATATGGGGCTATTGCATTGCCTTATTATATGTTTCAAGGGTATACAGCACAATTAAGTTAATATACTTATATTTACTTTTATTGTCAAATTCATGCCCCTTTTAAATTTTAAAATATTAATATATGAAACTGTACCGTTGTAATCAAGCTAGCCCTTGTATCTAGCCTCTTTAGTCCTTGTGAATTATATTTGGCAATTATTATTGAAATTTTTTCATACCTGTTTCAACCATCTAGAACAAACAAGGACAAGAAATATTTAGACTATATACAACCAAAAGGTTATTACTGTTTACCCCTAAAATATTTGTATTTCAATTTTTTTAATGCATTCTTTTGATTTTTTCCAAGTATTATCACTTGTAAATGAGTTCATTTACTTAAATGTAAACATCGAATTCAAATATTATATACCTTTAGCAACGTACTTATGTCATAAACGTCAAATATTGAAGCGATGAAGTACGTTACTACATAAGTAAACGTATGTTCATGTTAAAATTAAATCTCCTAATTTAATCCAAACTAGCACTAAACTAGTGGTAAGATACATTCAGTTACTGATATTAACCTTGTTAGTATCATTTGGTGTATTCATGCACAAGGATAGAGCGTAGGTGATGCCTTGGCAGTAGTATTGTTATGGGTGCTTTGCGCGATGTGCAATTGATGTGCACTGATGTGCCAGACCACCCACGGTGGCACCTCCCCCCCCCCCCTCCCCCCTGCACCTCCCCCTGCACCTCCCCCTGCACCTCCCCCTCCCACTGCACCTCCCCCTCCCCCTGCACATCCCCCTCCCACTGCACATCCCCCTCCCACTGCACATCCCCCTCCCCCTGCACCTCCCCCGCCATGCACCTCCCCACGCCACTGCACCTCCCCCTCCCCCTGCACATCCCCCTCCCCCTGCACATCCCCCTCACCCTGCACATCCCCCTTAGTCATCCTGCACCTCCGGATGTGCCAGACCACCCACGGAGCGAAGTGCTGGTGGCTATCCCTTTGAAGCTTCGATACAATGGAAAGCAATTATCGGTGGCGCTCTCTTTGATGTTTCGATACACCGGCACATCCTGGGATGTGCTAGACCTCCAACGGAGAGAGGTGTAGTCGGCTATCCCTTTGATTTTTCAATACAACGGAAAGCAATTATCAGCGGCACTCCCCTTGATCCTAGGATACAAAGAAATCCACTTAACAGGTGATTGACAGATCCATTAGTAAGACCATTACATTTGACGAAGGTGAGCAAATCTTGACAAGCATCTAAAAAGCTTTGTTTAGTTCACTAACAAAGGATCCTTTCGAGAACGTTCCTTTGATTGTCGACGACAAAGGAACACCTGTTGTTTACCACTGGATCTTCGTGGAGTTTCCACCCTCCGTGCGTCGTGTCTCTGCCTATTGGCACAGACAAAGAAATCCACTTAACGAGTGATTGACGGATCCATTATTTGAGTTTCTAAAGGCTTTTAGTAAGACCATTACATTTGACGAAGGTGAGCAAATCTTGACAAGTATCTAAAAAGCTTTGTTTAGTTCACTAACAAAGGAAACCTTCTAGAACGTTCCGTCGATTGACACCGACAAAGGAACAAGTGTTGTTTACCACTGGATCTTCGTGGAAGATTCCACCCTCCGTGCGTCGTGTCTCTGCCTTTTGCCACAAGAGCTTCAGTTAGGGTTTGGAGTTCGCTGTGTGCAGTTGTTAGTTTCTTAGCTACCACGCTCAACGGAAATTAGTGAACAGTGTTGTGCAAGTGTTTGTTTGGATTAAATCGTAAGTACTAGAGTTAATATTAATACATAATAAGTGTATAATAGTATTACTACACATTTTAGGAGATTTAACAATTATAATAACTGTCTTTGGCATATTGTGTAATCATCGAGTCAAAGGCAGTGTTTATTTTTTTAAGAGTCTATCTCATGAAAAAAAAATATTTTAATATTATTGTACTTTAAACAAATTGAAATCCATTAAAATCAGTTGTAATTATTATACATGTCTTTATCATATTGCATAAACGTCTAGTCAAAGTCAATGTTAATTTTCTGTGAGTCTATTTTGAATAATATTTTAATATTGCTATTTCATTTTATTTTAAAGATAAATTTATATTATTAAAAGAAGTACTCCTGTCTGTAATACGAGGCGTTATCATATTGCAAAATCATCGAATCACATTAAACATTACTATGTTTCTTTGAACAATATTTCTAACACATATACATTAAAAATAAGTTCAAATTTTTTCAATTCAATTCAATTCAATCAATTTCATTCATGCAATTCTTAAATTAATTACATAATCCCATGTGCCATGCAAAGCACGCGCGGGATGAAAAACACATTTCATTTTCTTGTTTCTGGCAGCAAACAGTTCATTTTTCCTTCTTTGTAACTTTAACAGAACAGTGAGTAGACATTTCCTATTGCAACGAAATCCATTAAAATCAGTTGTAATTATTATACATGTCTTTATCATATTGCATAAACGTCAAGTCAAAGTCAATGTTAATTTTCTGTGAGTCTATATTGAATAATATTTTAATATTGCTAATTCATTTTATTTTAAAGATAAATTTATATTATTAAAAGAAGTACTCCTGTCTGTAATACGAGGCGTTATCATATTGCAAAATCATCGAATCACATTAAACATTACTATGTTTCTTTGATCAATATTTCTAACACATATACATTAAAAATAAGTTCAATTTTTTTCAATTCAATTCAATTCAATCAATTTCATTCATGCAATTCTTAAATTAATTACATAATCCCATGTGCCATGCAAAGCACGCGCGAGATGAAAACACATTTCATTTTCTTGTTTCTGGCAGCAAACAGTTCATTTTTCCTTCTTTGTAACTTTAACAGAACAGTGAGTAGACATTTCCTATTGCAACAGTTTTAATCATATAAATAACACTTATGTTATATATATATATATATATATATAAAAAAAAATTAGAATAATTTAATAAGAACACGGTTTTTAGAAAGACAATAAATTCTACATGCAAATATAAATATAGTTATTTATCTAAAACAAAGCTAAAAATAAGTTACAGATTATTTATGCTATATTATGAATGATAGGAAGCAACAAAGCTTTTGACTTTATAAAAAATTTTAAAAATAGTTTGTTGTGTGGGTGCGCGTGCGTGTGGGTGCGCATGCGTGTGAGTGTCTCCCCCTCACCCCTGCACCTCCCCCTCACCCCTGCACCTCCCCCTCACCCCTACACCTCCCCCTCACCCCTGCACCTCCCCCTCCCACTGCACCTCCCCCTCCCCCTGCACATCCCCCTCCCCCTGCACATCCCCCTCCCTCTGCACATCCCCCTCCCCCGCCCCTGGTCATCTTACACCTCCGGAACTGAGTGGTTACTATATACTGCATACGGTATTATTATTATTTTTTTTTTTACTCAAATGCTATTCTATTTTTTGAATATGTGACATTGGTTCAGGACAGGTTTAGCTTAAATTTTAGACTACACTGGCATAATCAAAGATATTATTTATTTTTTTTTTATGAATAATTAATTGTTATTTCTGTCGCGTGTCTTGCTGTAGATGAACGGAGACGTGCAATCACCACCGCCGTCGACGTACCTCGGTCCGAACGTGTGTCCCGTGTGCGATCGACCATTCTCGTGTCATGAACACGCCCTGCACCATTATCAGTCGGTCCACCTACAGACCGGTGGATACGAGTGTGAATGTTGTGACAGGACGTTTTCTTGTCATGATCATGTTCGAGAGCACTATGCGGAGACTCACGCGTCGCACTGTGGTCCGTTACCAACTCCGCCGCAGACTCACCATCAACGGTTTGAGTCGCCGGAGATTGACGACGATGACGTCATTGTCATTGATGACGATGACGACAATGCATCGGGGACGATCGAAGAGCTGCTCGACGTGCCTATGCTTACTGATAGTCAGCTAGAACCTGAAGGTTTGTATATTAATAAAATAAAAAAAAAATAAATAAAATAAGGTTAATCGTATGCATTCATTCGTTTTAATGACCGAATTTTTTTCTACATTGACAGGATAGAATTATTCTTTCACATCTGAACGAGGAGAAGATTATTTATAAATGGCTCATAATTAAATTTTAATTTATTTTAACAAAAAAAAAAAAAAAAAAAACTCATTGCAAATAGGTCAAAAGAATATATATTTATTTAAATATTCTTTCAAAATATACGACATTAACTATTCTGGGGATCGTTATTGTTTACTATAGAAGCGGAGACAGCCACATGTCGGTGCTGCATGGCGTCGTTCGGGAGCCGGCGTGGACTTCGGGATCATCTTCGGGTGACCCACCTCGTCAGCGTCCAGTCGACCCTGGACGAATGGGCCGGGCTCAGCGAGGACGAGGACGAGGACGAAGACACCAACGGGGCTCGTCAGATGCTCGTCGATAATGTTCGGGGAGGTAATAAGAATATGATTTATATATAAAAAAAAAAAAATAAATAAAAGATAAATTTAGTTAATAGACTAATGTTTCAATACAAGATTCTTTGTTATTCGGTTTATAACATGAATTTTATTTATAAACCAATTTATAAATATTCTTTTCTACTCAGTTTATTATCTACAAAAAGAAATATTTATTTAAAATTTCTTCCAAAATAAATAGATAAATTATTTATTAATAAATTCATTCAATTCCTTTCAATTTAGTTTATATATAAAAAAAATATCTTTATGATTGGATTTATTTCAATAACGATTGTTCTTTACAATTAGCTGCTATAAATTAACAATCGATTGAAGAAACTGATCATTTGATTTCAGAGAGCCGTTCTGCTAGTATGCGAGAGGAGGCAGACATGATGGCTGGTCCATTGTCCAAAGGAGACATTGTCAACGACGTCGACGACGACGACAATGTAGACCAAAACTCGTCACCCGACCATTCTATTATCGGTAATTATTATTTCTACTTAAAATATATATATCCTATTTGTGAAAAAAAAGTCTTAATTATCTTAAACATAAATAATCAAAATAAATTAAACTTGATTAACGTAAAGTAAAAAAAAAATATATATATATAAAAATAAAATAAAATAAAAATAAATTAATAACATAATTGAATAATAAATTAAAATGTATTGATTGAATTGTAAATTAAAATTAAAGGATTGAATTATAAATCAAAACTAATTGACTGAATAATAAATAAAAATGCTATTGATTCAATTGTAAATAAAAGTTTTATTGATTCAATTATAGATTCAAAAAGAGTTATTAAATAAATCAAATATTAATTAAATATTTTGTTTGTTTGTTTATCTAAGATTTGACGACCCCGTCTCCCATTGGCGCTTCATCGGTGCCATCGCCGTCGCCGTCGCCGCCGCCGCCGCCGCCGCCGCCGCCACATCAGCAGCAGCAACAGCCGCCGCCGCCACCACAGCCCCATCAACTCTGGCGTCCGTGGCAGCAGCAGCAGCAGCAGCACCAGCAGCAGCAGCAGCAGCAGCAGCAGCAACCGACACCCCCACAGCCATCACCACCGCCCCCAGCGACGCGATACGTTTGTCCGGACTGTGGTCGAGCCTTTGGCAGAAGATTTTGCCTCAGAAGACATATGGAGGCCAACTGTCCGGCAGCGATATCCCTCAAGAGATTTCGGTGCCCTGAGTGCGGCCGCCAGTTCAAAACAGAGTTCAGCATGAACAGACACTTGCGTTTTCACTGTAGGTCGAAGAGGGTGAAAATATGGGGCACCGAGGATTCTCCTCCACCACCCCCACCGCCACCACCGACACCGCCTCCACCAACTGCAGGACCGTCCAATCAACATGGAGGCGGTGGCAGCCAAGGTAGTAGTAGTTACAGCCCTAGTGGTAGTGGTAGTGGTAGTGACGAACCGTCAGAAATTCCGGGGAATATTGCACCTGAGAATTTTGAAGAAGTCGAGACGGCGTTTCGCGGACGATTAAAAACGTACAGATTACGTGACGAAGCGCCCTCTCGGCTTACTATCCCGGAGTTTCTGACTCAATTGTTTGAGGATATTGTAACGCTTATGCACCGCATATTGGAACACGTGACAGCCATCAAGACCAACCTGTGGCTAGATTGCGAATTCACGAACGTTCACGACCAAACGTGTCGACGCGCCTTTAAGACAAAGAATGTTGCCGTTCTCCGGTCCACCGACATAGATGAACTGTGTAGTAATTTGTTCCAAAAGTTGGTGGACGAAAAGGAGGCGTGCGAAATGAAGGGCTCGGGCTGGACCTTCGCGAGGATCGTAGACATGGAGATCCGCGTCAATGTTTACCGACCTCTCGGAGGTAGCTCGTACGTCCCGTTGCCCCAAAGCGTCGCTGCTAAAAAGGCCGTGATCAACGTGCTGAATGATCGGGATCAAAAATGCTTCATGTACGCCATTTTGTCCAAATTTATTCATAATCCCTATCGTCACCAGCTAAACGCCACGGACTTTTCACCCGAGTTCCGTGCGCGAATTGATTTAGATTTTTCCCAATTAACTTTTCCTGTACGGCTGGAGCAAATCCCGACATTTGAGAAGAGAAACGTTGGAGTAAGCGTAAACGTGTACGGATTGGATCGGGTCCGGACTACACGGAGAGACGGTCAATTAACATCAAAGTACGAATACATCGTATATCCACTCCGTGTAGTAGACCGAGAACTCGATGACCATTTCGACCTCTTGTACCTGTCAGATCATGAAACTACACATTATGCACTCATCAAAAACTTCGAGAGATTGGTCAGGAGCCAGATCACTCGACACCATGGTAGATTGTTCATTTGCAAGCGCTGTTTCGCTCATTTTGACAACACACCGACAGTTGACGGTAAACGGGGTGAGCAGCGACTTGCAGAACACAAGAAATATTGTTTAGACCATGCGCCGTTGCGCACCGATCTGGCTCCTAAGAAACACATTAAGTTTGATAGGTACGAGCGTACACAGCGACAAAGATTTACTATTTATGCCGACTTTGAGTGTGCGCTCGTACCATACGATCAAGAAGACGACCAACAACCTCTCACAGATCCACCGACAGTCCCCCCTCCGGATGAAGATCCAGCAACACAGCGAGGGGGAAAACCACATAAAAACAATAGACCGGATTCTGATCATGTCAGGACAAGGAAGGTTCACAGACCGTACGCGTACGCTTACTACGTTCGTGATAGCCACAGGTTAGGAGCCAATCAAGTAGACCGCGGTAACACGTTTTCGGAACTTCGTCTCTATAGGGGTGAGAACGCTGCGCATCATTTTATGGAATCCATCAAGAAAGACGTCCGGCGTATAGGAGATGTTTTGTACAAAACACGCCGGACCGAACCACAATTAGATGCGCAGCAAGAAGCGGAGTTTCGTGCCGCCACCAGATGTCACATCTGTAAGAAACCATTCGTCGACGGTGACGGTGACGGCCGAAACGATCCAGCAGTTCGTGATCACCAACACTCACCCCCCTACACGTTTCGAGGTGCAGCACATCGGTCTTGCAATTTAAAATTCAAGGAGCAAGACACGATACATTGCTACTTCCACAATTTGAGCAATTATGATGCTCATTTTGTGGTAAGAGAGCTGGCCATAGACGGGGGTGACGTAAACGTACTCGCCAACACAGAAGAAAAATACATCTCCTTCAGTAAACGATTCGTACATGACGGTGCGAATCGTCACAACCGACTCACACTTAGATTTGTAGATTCTTATAGATTTTTGTCCCGAGCCTTGTCAAATTTAGTTTCCCTTATGCCAATAGAACATCTTAAAATCACAAAATCCTTTTTTCCTGCCGATGCTGACTTTGCATTAGTACATCGCAAAGGAGTTTTTCCATACGAGTACGTAACGTCACTCTCGGTATTGGACGAAAACGTGTTACCGCCGCCAGAATCCTTCAGAGACAGCCTACGCAAGGAGGACGTAAAAGAAGAAGATTATGCTCACGCCCGACGCGTATGGTCACACTTCAATTGCACAACCCTCGGAGACTATGCCGACTTGTATTTGAAAACAGACGTGTTGCTGTTGGCGGACGTCTTCGAGGGCTTTCGGGACCAGTGTCTGGAACATTACGACCTCGATCCAGCCCACTGGTTGACCTTACCGTCGTACGCTTGGGACGTGATGCTCTTCAAAACTGACGTGACCCTGGATACCCTACAGGACGTAGATATGTACCTGTTCTTCGAGAAAGGGATCCGGGGTGGCTTGACCCAGTGCGCAACCCGACACGCTGTCGCCAATAATAAATACACCAACGCTACCACCGTCAACAATCCTTCAACATCAGCAGGTGGTAGCAGGAGTAGCAACAATAAGAGGCGAATTGAAAATGGCGTCAGCCGAGACGGTCGGTTCGCACCTTCGACTAGCGTTAGCGCCGTAGATAACAACAACCACATATATGGAGATTATATTATGTACTACGACGCGAACAACCTATACGGATGGGCCATGTCGCAGTCGCTCCCGTACAAAGATTTCGAGTGGCTGTCGCGTCAGGAAATAGACGAATTGGTCATCGAGGACATACCGGCAGACGGAGATGTAGGCTACGTCTTGGAGGTGGATTTGGAGTATCCACGAGATCCTCGACTCCATGACAAACACCGAGACCTGCCGTTCTGTCCGGAACTGCGGAAAGCGCCTCGAGACCAATTGCCATATGCGGACGACGTCCTCCGCACATACAGCGTAGGCAAATCTGCTAAACTAATGGTCACCCTGTTTGATAAAGACGCATACGTAATCCATTATCGAGCACTTCAGCAGGCGATGGACAACGGATTGCGTGTGCGTCGGATACATCGTGTTCTGCGCTTCAAGCAGCGAAAGTGGCTACAACCGTACGTGGCGATGAATACCAGACTCAGGCAGCAGGCCAAGAACAAGTTCGAGGTGGAACTATTTAAGCTTATGGTCAACGCTGTCTATGGTATGAGCCTCCAGAATGTAAGAAAACATATTAACATAAAATTGGCTACAAACCCGAAAACGTACACCAAGTATGTGGCCAAGTCTAATTTCAGTGACCGGACGTGGTACAACAAAGACTTGGCCCTACTACACATGAAGAAAGTCCGCGTCATCTTGGACAAGCCGGTGTACGCGGGTATGTGCATTCTGGACCACAGTAAGACGTGGATGTACGGATTCCACTACCGTCTGCAAGAGCGGTATGGAATAGATCGGCTCAGACTTCTCTACATAGACACAGACGGGCTGATCTATTTAATCCGTACCGTAGACGTCTACGAGGACATGGTGAATCACCTGGACGACTTCGACACCAGCAACTATCCCCGGGACCATATCTGCTACGATCCAACCAACGCCCGGGTCCTGGGGAAATTCAAGGACGAAGCCAATGGGGTGATCATTAGTGAATTCATCGGCCTGATGGCGAAACTGTACTGCTTCATGTTCCTGCGGAGCGATAGCAGCGAAGACGGTGTCGGCGACGGTTTACCACCTGTGAAACGGGCCAAGGGGGTGAATCGCGCCGTAGTGGCCAAAGGCCTGACTGTAGACGATTACAGACGATGTCTACAGGAACAGCGGGTCTTGTACACGGATAACGATCGGTTTCAGTCCCGACACCACATAATATACTCCGTTGTGGTGTCGAAACGATCGATGGCGCCGTACGACGACAAACGTTATATCGAAGAGGACGGCGTCAATACGTTACCGTGGGGTCACTATAAAATTCCAACGCACCGGGCAATGCTTTTGGCTCCAGAAGACAGCAACGGGAACTCCAGTAGATGCCACAGTCGTCGCAACATTGCATCGTCACCGTCAGCGACAATGGATGCGAGCGATAACGACGTTGACATCGAAGAAGTAGATTGAAGCAGTACAACAATAACATCTACATAGTGCGCGTGTTTGCGGTGCATAAGCCTCGGATCGTCGTCGTGGTGGTGATGGCAAAGACAATTGACGGACAACAACTAGTTAATTATATTAGGAACCAAATATACGAGGAATTAAATTTTATTAGGTAATAAATTCTAATTTATTTAGGAATCAATTAGTATTGAATTAGTAACAATTTTTAGTTACTAATTTCATTCAGATTTTATATTGAATAAAGTAATAAATTATTTTAACTGTGATATTAGATAAAAAAAAAAATTGTTTTATTTTAATATTTATTTATATAATGTTATTATAATAATAAAATATATAGTGAATTGTCACTAACTTGTTTTGATTTATATAGAGTCATAATGGTAAATAAAGCAAAACCAAATATTTTTCAATATAAACATGTGTTTTTATTTTTCCCAAATTTACTAATTCTAATGTACATTAGATAATTATAAATATATATTTTTTTTGCAAAAATTCAATTCGATATCTATACAATTCAAATAGAAAAGAAAAAAAAAACTCAGGTAAGTGTATGGTATGGTCAGTGGTGATAAAGCATATGGAAGAGTCTTCGGACCAGGAAGTCGTTGTTGGCTGCATCGGTGGGTGTGATGACAGAAGAGGTGTCACCGTTGAACAGCTGTACAAAATCGTTCATTGTCTTGTCGTACATTATGCGACAGTACAGGTAAGTTAGACAGTAGTGTCCACACACGGAAGTGTCGTGGCGTTGGAGTTGGTACTTGTTCGAGACGTAACGACGAGAATTTCGTCTGAGAAACTGTTGGTATTCGGCCAAAAACGGTTGACGGCCGAAACTGTCGAAATATTCTATATGCGTAGCTTCACTGTCCATGTAGAAGACCACCCAATGTTCCCCGCTTTCCGTGTGCGGCATTGTGTTGACTACTATGGCCGTCGAAGGTTCGATACGTGTTGGCAGGCGGTCTGACGCGTACACTCCTGTGTTCGCTATTTTCTCGCGTGGTAGTTGAGACAAATATTTCGTGATGTCGGTAGTATTCATTATCATTTAATTATTATAATTCTTCGTAGTCGTAGCCGTCTCCTTCTTCGTATTTGTTGTCCTCGTTCTCTTCTTCTTCTTCGGAAATGGTATCGAGACCGCTGATACCACTGCTGTTGATCGATGTAGTCGTCACTGTCATCGATGCTTGGGTTATCAGTGACGGTGATGATGCAGCCGCAGCTGTTGATATACCGTTGTCAACTTCGTCATTGTAGCAAGTCCTCAACTGTTGTCTACTACAAAGGTAGCACGACGACAAACCGCAGTGTGCGTTCTCTTTTGTGGCAGCGGAAGTAAGCAGTAACCAACCGCGTAAGAGAGTGCAGTTAGACAGTGAGCAACGGTGTTTTACGCACTTGTGTTGACCGCATCGCAACACGTTGGCAGACAGTAGATTACCGACCGAAGCCAGTGATCCACAACCCATATCGCTCAAGTCCACCGCAACCGTAGTCGAGGTGGTAGCAGCAGCAGCAGCAGCTATCTCGTTGGTCCATCTGTCGTACTTGTTATTCTGTGCGAAGATCTGCCCGATAGTCATACCGTCCGACGCGGTGACGATTAAATTCTTGACTACATATTCTTTCTTTTCCACTCCTTTCACATAGACGACGCTGCGACGTGAGAGACATGTGCGCAGTTTATCAATCAACACGTAGTAGGGCACGTCACCACGATTCCAGTCGAGTCCGTGACAGTGTTTGGTCAACCAGTAGGACTCTCTGAGTTTATCTGCGGACAGTGAATCACGATCGAACGGCGCACGTGCTACGTGATGTAGTAACAAAGTACCGGTTGACACGTCGACCACACTGGCCTCTTTCACTATGAATTCGTTGTTGTTGTCCTTGAAACATTGTAAGTCCAAAACAACTGCTGTAGATTCCTGTTTATAATTATGTGTTGGTGTTTGTGTCTGCTGGCGCGACGGAGCGTGACGGTAACAACGATCCATCACGGTCGAATGTCGATGTTAGACTGAGCTGAGTGGCGGTGACGTAGGCATGAGCTGCGGATGCTCATGTATTTTTGTTTTATTTGTTGTTGTTTTTATCCACTAAAATCCACGGACACGTTGCGGTGTCGATCCACTTCGATGACGTTGTCTAATTCGGCGTACACTATACAGTTGACGGACGCGGCCAACGCTTCTTTGAATTGCAGTTCGATGCGTAAATTACCGTTACGCACCAGGTTCCAGTGACTTGATTCACCGGCCGACATGTCCGGCGTCAAGTCGAACGCCATCAAGCAGTAGCCATTCGGATACTCCGTTCTGTCGATCTCGTTGCCCTTGTCGGCGAACTGTATTCCGGTGCCGGTGAACAACGTATGATATGCGAGAGCGTACAGTTTTGAGTCGCCCGTGAAGGCCGGTGTCAACGCCTTACAGGGCACTTGTTCACCGTCGATGTAAAGAGCGAAATAGTTCAAATTGAAATGTTGAAAATTGAACGGGTTCTTCTTGAAATCGCCGTTGAACGCCACGTTGTCCACCAGTCCTACGATGATACGTTTCGGCAACTGTCCCAGGAACACGCTGTCCAACGTCTTGCCCAGGATACCACTCGGCAGCGTGATGGATTTCACGTCCACGCGTGTAATCGGATACTTGGCCGTGCCACTCTCCAGCGTCTTGCTGTGCGCCACCAACACGCCGGGATTGATCTTACAACGACGGACGAACAGATTCGCCTCTCGAATGTGCACCTTGCAATCCGTCGCAGTTTTTGACATGACGGCAAACGAGTTTCTCGATCTGACGAGACGCAATCGCATTTCGACACCGTTCAACATGAACTTGTCTTGATTGCACAAGTCCAGATGTAAATTGCCCACCATGTCGACGTATGTGCTCTTCTTGACGAATCCTCGTCGCTTGACCAGTCCGTCATTGGCAATGTCGCAATCGTCCATTTTGTCGGCTTTGTCTTCGTAGAACAGCGTAGTCGTGAGATGTGACTTTTTCGCACTACCACCGTAGTTCAGTAGGTTTTCCAAATAGGCACGATACGCGTACGTATTGTTTTGCGGTGACACCAGTTTGTGATTGACGAACAGATCCACTTGACTGAACAGTGAGTGCAGCCAATTGTTTACCGGACCAATTTCTTCCACTAACGCCTCTTCCACTTTTGTGCCGTCGCCTTTCACTATTGTCGCCTCGACGTGTAACAGTGTTTGCGTCAAGTCCGTGTATTCTTCTCCGTTAGCCGGTATGACGAACTCTATAGGCGAATCGTCTGTCAAAGACGAGATAGGCTTGTACTGAATCCACTTACCGTTCTCTATACTAGTCTGAGTGGGTGGTAACGAGAATAAATCCAATTCGGTTTTCACACATTCGCACGATTTCTGATGGATGAACGACATGTTGTTGTTGTAGAAAAATTTTATCACGTCTAATTGAATATATCTATTGCCGGTAATCCTACTCGTGCTCTCGTTCTTTTCGTAGATCGAATCTTTTTAGACCTGCTCCTGCGCGTCGTCCTCCTCTTACTGCCTGTTGTAGAACGTCGAGTTTTCGTTCTTTTAATCCTTTTGGTCGTAGTTCTGCGCCGTTTATTCGTTTTCTTATGCTGTCTCTTGGTGGCGGTAGAATATTTTCTCATGCTCCTCTTCCTCCTCCGTTTAGTGGCGGTAGCAGTGGACGTCCGTACTCTTAGAAGTGTCGCCAACGACTGTGGCGTGACGCGACGTATTCGTCTTTTCTTATACACCGCGCCACCACCACTCAGTACACGTTCTACTTTGTCATCAGCTCTGCGTTTCAGCGAGCCGGTAAATTCTTTGAGACGAGCAGCAGCCGCGTACTTGGGATGTTGCGTACCACCGGCGGACACCAAGTCACCCAAGAATCCGACTCCCGAACGTAACGCCTCCTTGCCGACAGTGGTCGCGCCGGACTTCAGTAACGGTGCCACAGAACGTACGAGTCCGGCGAGAAAACTGCCGATACCGTGTCCACGCTGGAATGCCGCACCTCTGTACACGGACGACACGCCATGTCCCGACTGTTGCAATTGTCGCCGGTAGTATGCCAAATACGGATCGTTCGTATTCATCGTTGCTGCTGCTGCTGCCACTGATGTTTATGCTATCGTCGTCGTCGTCGTCGTCGTCGTCGTCGTCGTCGTCTATTTAAGCTGTCGCGAGCGATCGGCGCAGGTGTAGCTTCATGCACGTAGTCCCGAAGTGGAATGGCAGTCGATCACCCGTGCTGCCCCTTAAGTCGATTTCCACGTTCTCGAACGCACTCTTGATGACGGGCACGTAGTGTGGATCCGTGAAATGAACGGTCTTGTGTGCGCCGTACACGTAGTTTGACGTATCGATGTTGACGATCTTCAATAACGGCGCCACCGTATCGCCAACCAATTGTGGCTCGACCAAATCGCAATACACGTACATGTCACCCGGCAGTCCGGCTTGTATGTTGGCCGGCAGTTTTGCTTTCTTGTTGCTCTTCAAGTCCGTCTCGGCGGGATCAAACCCCATCTGCAGCGCGAGACCTGTGCTCAATTCCATTTGTACCACGTGACTGCGAATCGCTATATCCACCACTTTGGTGTTTCTGTCGTAGACGAACGTGGCGTAAAACTGTAAGCTTTCCATAGTGTTTATCACACGTATCAGTTCTTCGATATCTTTGTAGTTGCCGGGCTCAACGTTGAGAATTTTCACCTTGACTTTGTTGGTTTTGTCGGAACCACCGGTGGCTATGTCGCTGAGACCTTCGTAGTAGATGAATATTTTCGCGTCTTTGCCCACCGTCAGAAACGAACAGGGATAATGCGCTTCGACCAGTGCCACTTCCCATTCACCGTCCGTCAGATGTATCGACGTGGGCAGTTGAGTGATATAATCGGCCACAGTGTTGTTCGGATAGTAGTTCATCGAACTGTTACTGGGCAGTGTCAAATAGAACTGACTGTGTTTGCTCATTTTTTTTATTATAATTATTATTTATTTATTTTGTTTTTTTTTTTGCTGATGCGTGCCTTATAATTGTTTAACTTCCGACGCCGGTATCCAAGAGTTAAACTCGTTACCGTAACCTATCCACTTGACGAGGTAACGCTTACTGCGACCGACACCTTTGGTGTCAAGTATTTTATCGATTTCGTACAGACGGTCCGGTGGCAGAGTGATCTTCTGCAATTCTTCTTCGTAGAAACGACCGATCAATGGTGATCCATTCAAATCACGCAACAAGTACAACGGCAACGGATGATGGCCGTATTCGCGGTCCACGACAAACACTTCTTTACTCCAGTTCGTCTCGTATCCTTTGGTGAACGTACCTTTTTCCTTAGCGATACGCACCGTGTCACCCGCTATGAATTTCGCCTTTCTACGCTTAGGCAATTTAGTCTTGATGCCGCTGCCACTGCCACTGCTGTACATGTTCTTCCACACTCTATAAACGATTTTCTTATCTTCTTTCTTCACGTCTATCGGCCGTAAGCCTCTGCCACCGTCAGTGCCCAAACTTCTGTGTGCACTTCGATTGTAGGCGTTCACCAGTTTTTGTAACACGTTGATGTAACGGTGCGTGTTTTTGTACGTGAGATAGCGCCACATGCGTGATTTCAAAGTGCGATTGACACGTTCAACGACCGCCGATTTCACGTCGGGGTTCTGTGTCGTGACGTATCTGACATTGTATTTTCTGAACAATTGTTTCACCTTGGCGCCGGTAAATTCCGTACCCTTGTCCGTCTGCAGACATCTCGGAGGTGTGACGGTGGTTTTTTTAAATATGTTCTCGAACGCGTTGGCCACTTCTGCGCCGCTCTTAGTTTTCAACGGCACCACGTACAATCTTTTACTGAACACGTCAATCGCCGTCAACAGATAATTGATTCCGTCGTTGAACGCACTCAGACCGCGCATGTCATTCAAATCTGCTTGCCACAATTCGTCCGGACCGAATACAACGTAACGGTTGCGTGCGAATCGTTTACGCACCGGCTTGTGCAATGTGTAAGTGTCTTGTGTTCGTAACCAGTCCAACACCACTTTTCGTGTTGTCTTTTTCTTTTTCCCCTTGTTATTGTTTTTCTTCTCAATCCCGTCACGAATCGCTCGCACTAGAGGTGTGACGCCACCGTATGATGCCGGATCTTCGGGATCGTAGTACAATCGTTCCATGATTTATTTATCCGCACTATGGTGAAAACGGTTCCCACCTGTCCAACGGTGAAAGTGATTGATCTCTATCTTGCTGTTGTTGTGTTCGTTGTCTTCGATGAGCCGCCAACGAGGGTAACGGTGACGTAGGTGATAGCGTCCGCTGCTGATTAACGTAAGCAGAACGTAAACGATCGCGCATAGGTGTTCTCGGTGCCGACGATATGATCGGACTACTTGCCGCAGCCGACGCCACGTCACCACGTAACGATCTGTATCCCGCACCCAGATACTGTAACGCCGTTGAATTGTTTATATACTCCTTGGGCACATTCATGTCGCGTAACGCGTTCATGACTTCGTACCAACCGGCGGGCATGTAATCCACCATACGGACTCTCACTATGCAGTGTAATATGTCCACGATGTTCGAATCGGGAATTTTTTCATTTCGCACATACACCGCAAAGTCCTTATCCCAATTTATCACACTACCTTCGCGGACGATGAATCGTAACAGATTACGCACATCCGGCTTGTACGTTTTAGAAAAAGTGTCCACTATCTCCTCCACTGTACCGGGTGGCGGCGACGACGCTGATGCTGCTTGCAGTAATGATGCTGCTGATGATGATGATGATGTTGATGTCTCTATGATGGGAATACTGATCGGTTGTCTATTGACAGAGGCAAAATGTAAAAATCTTTGCAACACCTGTTGATATTGCTTCCATTTTTCGTAATCGCTCAAAGTTTTATCCGTCAATATGCGATGCATTTCATTATCGATACTGTTGCCTCTGTCATCTCCGAATCGATTCGATGACGACTTTATATTATCATTGTTGTTGTTTTTGTTGTTGTTGTTGTTGTTGTCACCACTGTTGCGTAACCGCTCGATCAACTCTTGCGGTACGACGACCATTTTCTTCGCGTACTCCATTATTATTGTGGGATGGATTTATGAAGTATGGCTTGTAGTACGGTGCTCAACAGTATGGGCAGTAGGAAACCGCCTCCTTTCTGTACTAGATATTGGCGTTTCTTAGCCCAAGTCTCACCTCTTTTTACCAATCGTCTGAGATTCGTTTTATACTTGTTCAATTGTCTCTTGCGTTTGTCAGACACCGATACGTTACCGCGTAACAGGTTGTATGCGCACTCGCACACCGACCGTATACGACTGATGTCGCACACCTTTAACAGCGCTTTACGTTCCTTCGGTGTAGCGTGTACGAGTGCCGACAGTAGAGCCGCGTCTTTCCTCACACACTGCGACATGACGACTGATACTTACCCGATGTGGATGTGTTCTATTTATTATTAATGTGGCCCCTGCTACCACTAATCTTCGGTAGGTATACAGAATTAATCGGATCGTCCGGAAAGATAGTCGAACGAATGCGCATCTCATCCGGTGTAGATTGTTTTAAGTCTATCAGCAGATATGCGTGTGGATCGCGTGTAGCGTCCGCGTATGCTTCCTCTATAAATTTAGTATTATCCGGATAGATTTGACGAGCTAAATGTTTTATCTGAGCCCGATCTCTAGGGTTCTTAAAACACACTATGTAATGAGCATTAAGGGAAATATCTCTCTGACCGCGACCTTGATGAAACAGATTCTGCGTTATAAAGAAAACACTCAAGCTTTTGTGATGTGATCCTTTAGTGAACAGATCCACCACACTGCTGTCTGTTTCACGCATCATATCGTCCACGATGATCAAATTAGGTACACTTCCGTCGAAATCGTTCATGTCTGGCAGACTGTTTCTGTACTGGACAATACCTCCTCTGCCTCTGCTGCCACTGCTACTGCTCTGTTGGACAATATCATTCGAGTGCGGATGATGCCAATATATGTTAGCAAAATCCGTATCACAAATTTCATTTGAGTGATCTATGAATCGCATGACGAATTGTGATTTACCAGAGCCCGAAGGGCCGGCTACTATGGCCGAAAACGGATGTTTCCACCTCAAGTCCATTTTGCTTACTGACTACACTAACAACACCACAAACTAATTTATGATAATTATTTATAACAATAGGGAAAAAGGAGTGTAAATAAAAAGACTATTTGATTATGCTGTGAACGTGACTATACGTATTGACTTACAAAACCTATCAAAGTTACAATTTCATTTTAAGAAAATTACAATAATCATTAGTTTTTTGAGGTTAGTAAAAATGATAATAAAAACAGTTTTGTACATTAATTTAAATTTATTTCAAACAAACTCCAATGGAGTATATTTACTGCCAGCTGGAGCGCTTCTTCTGACGAGGCATAGTCGATCACCGAATCCCCTGTTGTACTGCTCAATGCGTTGATCTGTGATCGCCTCGTTAAAGCGTCGTGGTAGGTAGACACGGATGTAGAGCTCATCGCCGAGTAGTCCTTCCAGCACAACCATGATAGTCTCTCCGTACGGTGTGGTCACTCGTTCGAATTTCACAATACGATAAGCGCACTCTTCACAAAGATCGATGATCTTCGTGTATGGCGTGTTTAATTGCACGGCGTTGAGTTCATTTTTTAAGTCCATCACATCACTGCTGCCTCCACCTCCACTACCACCGACACTGACTGACTCGCATTTCGGCATAATAAATGTTTTAGTGAAAAAAGTTTAAGTCAAGCAAAACTGTACACACGTTCGATCCGCACAGTGGTTAGACGATGAATGAATTGTTGTAGAAGCAGCGACAGCGCAGTGGTGGGGTGAAGAATGCAGGTGTGTCTCAATATTTCTCAGAATCCACCCCTGTAGGAGAGTCTAGCACAGACCGGTTTTTTGTAGTTGTTTCTTTTTGTTTCGTCCCCTCGACTGCAGCTGCGCATCAACACGTGGCTTCTTGGAAACGCTGCTATTGTTGGTATAATCTTTTGTCTCATCCGATTGCATCATCTTCTCTGGAGCCACAGAACGTTTCTTCCTTTGTTTTATTCTTCCGCCGTTTTCGATTGCGCAATCCATTGGTCGGCGCCACGCGGGTAGCGGCGTCATTGACTTTGTCACACCGTGTATTTTCGGGACTCCTGTCAAACGATCGACCCATAAATTCTCTAATTGTGACAGTAAATGATTCACACTGTTGTATATTTTATCTCCTTTCTTTTCATTCAAATATATGCCGCAACTGTGTGTTTGCACTCCTTCCTCAAATAAATGTAATTTCAATAAAACTCGCCCTCGATTAGCGGGATTCTGTACGGTGTATTGAAAATCTTCGTCAATCCACGTAATGGCTGGCGAATCGTTAGCCGATCTAAACACCCATCCTTCGTCTTGCCCTTGACCTAGTTCATCTTCTTTTTCTTCTTCTTTGTTAATTTCACTACCAATATCAGCTTGCACATTTACATCACGAGTCTTCTTCTTCTTGTTGTTATTAATTTTCTCCTGCTTATGCTGTTGCTGCTGCTGTAATTGTTTCAGCTCAAAGTCTGGCTGCTCCACATGTTCTGTAGAAAAACCACTGATTGCGTTATCCTCCAAAGCTTGTATCTCCTCCATAATAAAACGTATTGTTTTTTCTGTATCAGCAATATTAGACATACCGACGTCACCAGTAGTAGTACTAGTAGTAGTAGTAGTCATAGTGAACATAACACTATGAACGCACGACACGAGTTTACTCAACGCACTCACAGAACTAACTGAATTGTCGGCGGTTGTATCATGTGATATTGACACCACCACTAGCGTTTTGCTGCGGGTAAACCAACAACTAATACTACGATATGACGTCATCACAAGGTGACGTCAGGACCTAGATACGTGGGTGGTCCAACTCGAAAACTGTACAGCACGACATTGCACCTTCCAGTTTTCTCGTTACAGTGCACTTAACTCACTAAAGCTTAGGTGGTCTTTAAAAAGACCGTTTGACGCCGAAGGAAAAGGGAAAGGAAAAGGAGGCGAGGTGAAGAATAATGATATAATTGTCTTTTTATTTCTTCAGCTCCTCGATTTCATCGTCGAGTTCTCTCATTCTCTTAGAATCATCTGCCCACCAGCTCCATTCAAAGTCGTCCCTGGGCTGACGGGACCAAATACGAAAAAATTTAATATGCAACTCTTTCTGCTCCTCCAGCAGCCGAAGTAGAGTCGCCTGACGTTCCCGCTCCCGCTCCTCTGCCACAGCGCACGCCCGGTGTAAATCGGCGTCGTCTATATCGCTCGCCCACTCTTGCTGTTTCTCTTGCTGTTGGTTGGCCATCTCGTGTGAACTCCAAACCCTATCTGAAGGTAGCGGATGAGTAACGCAGTATAGCCAGAGAGAGGGGGTGGGGATAGGATGCACGACGCAGAAACGATGGAAGTTTCCACGAAGGTCCAGTGGTAAACAACACGTGTTCCTTTGTTGGCGTAAAGCGATGGAATGTTCCAGAAGGTTATCCATTGTTATATTGGACTAAACAATGCCTTTAGAAACTCTTCTAATGGATCTGTCAATCATCCGTTAAGTGGATTCCTTTGTATCCTAGGACCAAAGGGAGTGCCTACGATAAAAGCTTTCCATTGTATCGAAAGATCAAAGGGACAGCCGCCAGCATCTCGCTCCGTGGGTGGTATGGCACATCCTAGGGGTGCAGGATGGGACGGACGAGACGATGGGTGGGGGGGGGGGAGGTGCCTTCATGCCTGCGTGGTCTGGCACATCGCTCCGTGGGTGGTCTCAAAAACTAAACAGTGCGAGTATGGACCATATAGTTTTCTCATTAAGTGAACTTAACTCACTAAGGCTTAGGTGGTCTTTAAAAAGACCGTTTTATGATGAAGCAGGAGGAGGATTAGGGGAAGGATGATTTAAATTCTGTTTATTTCTTCAACTCCATAATCCTATTTTGAAGTTTTGCCCATCGTGCCATATCTGCATCATGATGAGCCCACTCTACGTCGTCCCGAGGCTGGGAGCACCAAACATGCTCTATTTTGTAACTCAGCTCTCTCTCCTCCTCCTCCAGCAGCTGAAGTAGAATCGCCTGATGTTCCCGATCCCGCTCCTCCGCCTCGACGCACGCCCGGTGTAAATCGGCGTCGTCGATATCGTTCGCCCACTGTTGTTGTTTGTCAGCCATCTCGTGCAAAGTCCAAACCCTAACTGAAGGGAACGGGCGAGTAACGCAGTGTAGCCAGAGAGAGGGGGTAAAGAATGTGCGACGCAGAAACGATAGAAACTTCCACGAAGATCCAGTGGTAAACAACAACAGGTGTTCCTTTGTCGGCGTCAATCGAAGGAACGTTCTAGAAGCTTTCCTTTGTTAGTGAACTAAACAAAGCTTTTTAGATGCTTGTCAAGATTTGCTCACCTACGTCAAATGTAATAGTCTTACTAAAAGCTTTTAGAAACTCAAATAATGGATCCGTCAATCACCTGTTAAGTGGATTCCTTTGTATCCTAGGATCAGAGGGAGCGCCGACTACACCTCTCTCCGTGGGAGGTCTAGCATATCCGGAGGTGTAGGATGTGCAGGGGGAGGGGGATGTGTCGGGGGAAGGGGGATGTGCAGGGGGGGGGGATGTGCAGGGGGGGGGGAGGGGGATGTGCAGGGGGAGGGGGAGGTGCAGTGGCGTGGGGAGGTGCATGGCGGGGGAGGTGCAGGGGGAGGGGGATGTGCAGTGGGAGGGGGATGTGCAGTGGGAGGGGGATGTGCAGGGGGAGGGGGAGGTGCAGTGGGAGGGGGAGGTGCAGCGGGAGGTGCAGGGGGAGGTGCAGGGGGGAGGGGGGGGGGGGAGGTGCCACCGTGGGTGGTCTGGCACATCAGTGCACATCAATTGCACATCGCGCAAAGCACCCATAACAATACTACTCTTGGCCTGGTTTAATTGTTCACCAGAATAGTTCGTCCTCGTTCTAATACGTTGGTACTTGCTTTTAATTACAGTAAGGTACGAAAATTAAATAAAACAGAGGTTATGTGACGTACTTAATGGCCAAAATATGACCACTTCCTTTGTAATGTAGTATAAATAGAGAATCAATAAGCTTAAAAAGTGTAGTTATTATTAAATTTTTAATTATTTGCTGCTACATCCTCTTACCTGTTAAAAATCTAATCGATTACCAAAAATTTACGGAAATTGCGAGTTCCAATATATTAATATGTTTTGTGGACTGTTTAGGGATAAAACGTGTTAAACAAGCTAATATTACACCCATATTTTTTTAAACTTATTTTTCCACACAACCAGCTGCTGCAATAGTGGACTGTTTATGAAAAAGAAAAGTGATAGAATGTAAGCTTAATAGGCCTATAAAAAATTAAAATCACATTAATCATAGTAGATTTTCGTCTACATACATTTTTAAGTATTTTCGGAATTTAAGCCTGATAACATTTTCTTATGTTTAATTAGTGAGGCTACAAAGACTTACTATTACAATATCACAGAAACCCAGGAATAATGTGTACATCACTTCTTTAAGTTTTGTATCAATGACATAAAGTTGTATAAATTAACAACATTATCCTAGTTGATGTCCTCCTTTTATGATTATTCTGAATAGAGAACACAGTGAAAAATTAACATCATGATTCCCTTGACTCCAGTAATAGTTGGGGTCTCCAACTTTTATCATTAATAACTAGAACAAGCGTTCAACTAGCTGAAACTGTTTTGTCATTTCAACTTATAAATTTGAAACGATTAATTTTTGATACTATCTCCCTGTCAAACTTTAGTCGTTCAACCTGTTCATTTAACTGACAAAAAGTGACAGAATGGATAGAGGTCAATTTGTTTGTAAATAGGTTTTTGGTTGTTCCAAATGCTGTTTTAGAGCGTGATGTAAATATATTTCCTCAACATCGTTGAATTAAGTAGCCTAAGCATAAACCTCGCATGACTATAAATCGTGGCCTTGTTTAAAGCATGTGTATTTTTAGTAAAGGAAGGGGGGGGGGTATTTATAGTTTTAATCTATATAATAAACCAAAAGCAAATATTATATCTACATATTATTTATTAAAAAAGGTGGGGTTTTATATGTCTGTTATTGATATTATTTCATACCAATATCCAGCCTGACATAAGCAAAATCTCGTATCTAATAAGGGGTACGAACGTATTTAAATTATTAAATAGGCTAAGTATCTTAGGTTCTTAGCTTTATTTAAAGCATCAAGGCACATATAATATTGTAATCAATAACTCTATTATTATTATACTAAGCCAAGTACTAAGTACAACATACTAAGTAATCTTCATAATAGCCAAATCCTAACAACTTTGCCACGTAGACTAGCAATAAGATCTGGTTAAAAAAAAACTTTGTCACAAGTTAAGACTAATGTTTCGATAAAAACAGTGTCTTAAAAATCCTTTATTAAATACAGCCATTTAATCTCCGTCCCTTAGAGAAATAACTGTGTAACCAGTTTTTCTTACCAACATAATACTTATTTTGAAAAAAAGAGCTTGAAAACTACAAATAATGACATTTATTCCAGGACTTAAAAGTCAACAGTGTGTTGTCTTCCAATACTAGAGTGAAAATGGAAAGTCATTCTTCAGTTCGGCAGGCGTTTTCCCAGGAGAGTTGTGGGTCCATATTAACTGGACAAAGTGTTTAATCAACTGTCTTGTATTGATTTGACTTGTCCCGACGCAACCACAAATGCTACTGTTACCAATATTACTTGTTATAATGCTTCAATGCAGCTTGGTATTGTGACAGTTTTGTCTAAACTGAACCGTAAACGAAATAAAAGTCTTTAACATTTGTTAGCAGGTAAATATTTTAATTGCTCACCAGGCAACGTGTGAGATTAAAAAAGTCCCGGAACAGTGTAATATATTGTAATAGATATTGTTATGTGATTTGGTACAATAATAACAATACACCATTCAATATATACCCATTACATATACCATTATTCTTATACTTAAAAAGATGTTTGTATCGATTAATATTAAACCTTGATATAACTTTAATATAGTTCAGGGTGACTCTTACAAGGCAAACCACATTCACAATAATTTCTTTATTGCTGTTTAAAGGAGAGCAACATCTGATTAATCCTGGGTAATTAAAGTGATTTTTAACTGAACAATTTTCGGGGCTGTTAAAGTTATAATATACTCCTACTGGTTATCATAAAAGGTATTAGTTAGCACCATTATATAAAGCTAAAAGAAAAAAAAATTAAACATAGCATACAAATACATGAAACTCGCAACCGTTACCTCCTGATTTTCGTCCGACCCAGCAAAGTCAGGCTCGCTTTGATTTATATATCCATGGATCATTCCAGCTTCGCTGGCCTCACGTTGTGCAAGGGACAAGAATGTATCTCTTCTCATATTGAGGTTTTCAAAACAGATTTCCAGGTTATACTACACATATATCTTTATGTATAAGTTGCATAAACAAATATGTATATTTTTAACACTCTTTAATATTAACTGCACAATTGATTTTGATGGTAATATAAAGCCTGAATTAAAACGATAAAACATATTAGTAGTAACACGTAATTGAACAGTATTCATTGAAACCACGACCCATACGTGATAAAGATTTTGTACAACTACATCATGTTTTTAGCGAATTTCCCTTACAGGGAATAAGCTATCACCATAGTACTCATGGTAAGACCTGGACCCGGGACCGATTTAATTTTTCGTTTTTAGGTCCCTAGAGGCCAAAAACACCATCCGTTCAAATGCATGTATATAAATAATAATATATATGTTTTCGTAAGATAACATTGAAATGTCAAATACATACTTTCTACAATATATCTTGGTTTATAAAACAAATTAATTTAAATTTTAAAGTAATTTGTATTGAAATCCAAGATATATAGTAGAAAGTATTTATTTATACTAAAAAATTACACTTTATTTTATCTGGGCAAAAAAAATCATTTTTGCGATGCAAAGATATATATGTGTATTTTTTTATAACTTACTTTACTTTACTTAACTTTACTTCTTCAAGTTTAAATTTGTACCAATAACATAAAGTTGCATAAATTAACAATATTTTCCTAGTGTTGTCCTCCTTTTATGATTATTCTGAATAGAGAAGACAGTGAAATATGATCATCATGATTCCTTTAACTCCAGTAATAGTCGGGTTCTCCAACTTTTATCATTAATAACTAGAACAAGCGTTCAACTAGCTGAAACTGATTTGTCATTTCAACTTATAAATTTGAAACGATTAATTTTTGATACTATCTCCCTGTCAAACTTTAGTCGTTCAACCTGGTCATTTAACTGACAAAAAGTGACAAAATGTAAAGAGGTTAATTTGTTCGTAAATAGGTTTTTGGTTGTTCCAAATGCTGTTTTAGAGCGTGATGCAAATATATTCCCTTAACATCGTTGAATTAAGTAACATAGGCATAAACCTCACATAACTATAAATTGTTACCTTGTTAAAATCATGTCTAATTTTTTGGGAGGTGTGAGTATTTATAGTTTCAATCTATATAATAAACCAAATGCAAATATTATACATCTACATATTATTTATCAAAAAAGGCGGGTTTTTATATATTTTTTTTAATAATATTATTTTATACCATTATCCAGTCTGACATAAGCAAAATCTAGTATTTAATAAG
This sequence comes from Macrosteles quadrilineatus, assembly GCF_028750875.1. Classification (NCBI taxonomy): domain Eukaryota; kingdom Metazoa; phylum Arthropoda; class Insecta; order Hemiptera; family Cicadellidae; genus Macrosteles; species Macrosteles quadrilineatus. Next base: position 200,435,376 of record NW_026542595.1, read on the forward strand.
GGATAAGGAATGTTTTAAAACTATTAAATAGGCTAGACATCTTAGATTCTTAGCTTTATTTAAAGCATCAAAACACATATTGTAATCAATAATTCTATTATTAACATACTAAGCCAAGTACATACTAGGTAATAAGCACAACAAACTAAACAACCATCATAGTAGCCAAATACTAACAACTATGCCACGTACAGTAGCAATAAGATCTGGTAAAAAAAAAAATTGTCACATGTTAAGACTAATGTTTCGATAAAAACAGTGTCTTAAAAATTTTTTTTTTTAATACAGCCACTTAATCTCCGTCCCTTAGAGAAATGTCTGTGTAACCAGTTGTCCTTACTAATGTAATACTTATTTTGAAAAAAAAACTTGAAAACTACAAATAATGACATTTATTCCAGGACTTAAAAGTCAACAGTGTGTTGTCTCCCAATACTAGTGTGAAAATGGAAAGTCATTCTTCAGTTTGGCAGGCGTTTTCCCAGGAGAGTTGTGGGTCCATCAACTGGACAAAGTGTTTAATCAACTGTCTTGTATTGATTTGACTTGTCCCGACGCAACCACAAATGCTAGTGTTACCAATATTACTTGTTATAATGCTTCAATACAGCTTGGTAATGTGACAATTTAGTCGTAAACTGAACTGTAAACGAAATAAAAGTCTTTTTAAATTTGTTAGCTGGTAAATATTTTAATTGCTCGTGTGAGATTAAAAAGTCCGGAACAGTGTAATATATTGTAATAGATAAAGATATGTGATTTGGTACAATAATAACAATACACTATTCAATATATACCCATTACATATACCACTATTTTTATACTTAAAAAGATGTTTGTATCGAATAATATTTACCCTTGATATAACTCTAATATAGTTCAGGGTGACTCTTACAAGGCAAACCACCTTCACAATAATTTCCTTCTTTCTGTTTAAGGAGAATAACATCTGATTAATCCTGGGTGATGAAATATTAACTCCACAATATCCGGGGCCGTTAAAATTACAATATACTCCTACTGGTTATCATTAAAGGTATTACTTAGCACCATTATATAACGCTAAAAGAAGGAAAATATTTTAAACATAGCATACAAATACATGAAACTCGCAACCGTTACCTCCTGATTCTCGTCCGACCCAGCAAAGTCAGGCAGATCGCTTTGATTTATATATCCATGGATCATCCTAGCTTCGCTGGTCTCACATTGTGCAAGGGACAAGAATGTATCTCTTCTCATATTGAGGTTTTCAAAACAGATTTCCAGGTTATACGGCACATATATTTTTATGTAAACGTTGCATCAAAAAATATGTATATTTTTAACACTCTTTAATATTAACTGCACAATTGATTTTGGTGGTAATATAAAGCCTAAATTAAAACGGTAAAACTTATTAGTAGCAACACGTAATTGAACAGTATTCATTGAAACCACGACCCATACGTAATAAAATTTTTGTACAACTACAACATGTTTTTAGCGAATTTCCCATATAGGGAATAAGCTATTACCATAGAACTCATGACCTGGACCAGGGACCGATTTAATTTTTCGTTTTGAGGTCCCTAGAGGCCAACAACACCATCCGTTCAAATTCGTATATATAAATGTTTAATAATTTATTTCAAATAATAATATATATATAAATGTGTCCGTTAGCGCGATAACTCGAGCAAAAATGATCCGATTTTGATGAAATTTGGTACAAACGTGTAAACCTACGTTTATTCGAACAAGTTCGCGAACCAGCATAATCGGACCATGGGAACGGAGGTTTTATGGATTAAAAATGGAATTTTCCCATTTTTGACCCTAAAAACAAAAAAATTGCAATTTCTTTTCAAACCGTTTTGTATAGCTTAAAAAAAGAAAAAATTTTGTATATTGAAGCGTTATTATGCACCTAATAGTATGAAGAAAATTCCAAAAAACTGTAAATTTAAAATTCCCATCTTATTCTTATGGAGAATAAGTAAACTGCTGTAGTTTGCTTGTTTATGACCATATTTTGATCAAATTTGGAAAATGCATTCATTTCATAAACTATTAACATTTTGGAAAAGAAAACACTTTCTTACCCTCCCTGTTGCAGCAAACCTAAGTAGTCGTTTAAAGAATGTTATTTATTAGGGAATAAATGTGATATTTTTAAGGAGACATTTTAGTATAAATCCAATCAGGCAAATGGAAATTCGCTTAGTCTGCAGGTTTGCTGCGGTGGGGATATGATGTATAAATGCCGTCTTATGATGAATTTAATTATTTACTCATGTTATTTCACTCTACTGTAGGTTATTCACAATTGTTCATTGAGGGAATGATATCGATTAGTTTAATGAAACTGTTATTTTCAGCATGATAACATTTAGGTGTTTCAAATCACTGTCATAGTGGTACTTTTATAAATCTGTGGCATTACGAGATGTTAGGTTGCAGATACAACTTCCCAGCAATTCTATAACTGATTCACTGTTGATGATAATTCATAATAAACCTGTATGGGTGTCAACATTAACAAGCCTTTTATGTTTAACAAATAATTACATGTTAATTAAAATTATAAAAATCACTTATTTTGCTATATTCCTCAATTCCTTGTAACTTGTATTGGATCGTAATTACTATCACCAAGTACTCTTTAGTAAGTTATAAGAAGCTTAGTCTTTTATATAAACTCGTATATCATTAACTAGTTGACCTAAGCTTTGAAGATAAAAAAGTATATAGCAGACAAAATTGTTCATAGACCACTATTGGATTTAAAACATTTACCGGTAAATTTATTATATTTTAATGTAGCAGGTTTAATGTCAAGCCAACAGTAAGTATAGGTTTTAGTAAAACTCTATTCACCAAATAACTTCATCAATTAATCCCGCACTCCAGCAATATCTGACGAGACACTACTTTGAAAGTCTGCTGTCATGATTCCTCAAAGTTTGGCATTTGTTTGGGTCCTCAAACTTTAGGCATTAATAGCTAGGACGTGGCCTTAACTGACAGAAACTCTTTAGTCATTTTGTGTAAATCGTAAATTTAAAAAGATTGATTGCTGTTGTCCTACCTCTGTTCTTAAAAGTTTCCGTTTTACCTTTAAAATCAAATTATGTGAGAATAACAATCGAATGCAATTTGCTTACAGTTATTTGTTTGTATGATGATTATTTTAGTCGGTCGCACTGATGGTAGCTTGAAACGTATTCCTAGCCTTAAGTTTGGTCTCGTTATTCTCGTCACCGTTGACCTCGTCGAAATAAAAAAATATATTTTTTTACAAATATGTTTTAATTATGGCATTTAAATAAATGAATGCGTAATTAAATATTGAATAATTTACTATAAAGTAAATATTAAATGAAAACAATATACATACATATCCAATGAACAAGGATATTAGCCGAAGTGCTACTATTCGTAGGAAACGCGGACTTAACTTTATGATTATTTGCAAAGGAAACCCCTTTAAGTCTGAATTAAACTGATACGGCAAGGACATTAATCTATAAATATAGGTTTTCATAAAAGTCAAATTTTAAAAGAATGTGATTACATCCAAGAAACCTTAATAAAACTGTCATTGAAGGATTCGCATTATTCACATTATTATTCACATTTAGAGTAAAAAAAAAATCTGAACCTGAACAACATTAGGCCTTTCAATTCGGCATTTTTCATGTAAATATAACTTACGTTTTGACAGTAACTAGCCAAATGAATGGCAATTAAAGCAAATAAAATTGTGATAGAGAGGTTTTGCAGAAAATCAGGCAGTTCTTAAGTAATATAAACAAAATGTTATCGCTATAAAAAAATGACTGAAATTTGTAATCGTACCTGTAATGGACGAAGATTAACATGAACAACCTAATGCGGCTATAAGTGGGAAACATTTGTAGAATGCACTAAAAACCAGATCAGATTTTGAAAAATGATCAAATATTTACAAAAAATGTTGATTATATGGAACTGTTAGGTACGTAATCTATGAGTTGAGTATTATAAACTCATCGGAAATTATGACTTTTATTAGTTTTTAAATAAGTTATTTGTTTTAAATAACTACTTTACTTCTTTGCAATTGCTCGATTTCGAGCAACATGTACACTAGTATAAATTACAGTAATACTTAGTTTAATTAGTAAGTAAAGTAATACTATGCCTTACAGTAATTACCAAAATTTAATATAAGCAAATCAACAATTATTTATCATGTTACCAAATGGTGAATGGATATAATTGATGCAGTGCAAGTGAACTTCATAAACCAGGATAAATTAATCAAGGAATAAGTAAGTTTTAAAGTAAAAGTCCTAGTGTATATTAACTTTTTTAAAAAACAAGCAGTATGCTGTCACCATCCCAAATAAACTAACTTATTTTCGTTCTGTTTAAAATTCTTAATCCTCGTAGGTTCAGCTTTAATTTTATATGCAAAAAGTCAACATTTTAAAAACTAAATATTTTTTCTATGATTTTTTTTTATTGGTAGACTTGTAAATAAAATGTTTAAAAGGCAACATATGTAAAATTGTGCATCATTTTTAAGGTCTTGTAAAAACAAACAACTTTTAAATTTAAACCTACCGTCTATCTTTGGTCGTTTTCTAGTAATTAACCAAAAGCTCCAATTGCCCATATAAAACCCATGTTAAACGTGCAGTACTGAAGATTAGTGGATGCAGATACACTATTCCCATGATACTGTGCGTTTAACATAATTAACAATAAGTTTAGTGGTCAAGATACAGGGTTTTCTGTAAGTAGACTCACCCTGTATATTCAATCTTTTGAGCAGCTTTGCAGACACATTAAGTAAGAAGACGTTGCGTCAACATAACAGCATTATAAAGCTGTAAGGACAGGAGTAACTGGGTCATTAAACACACTTTGTAACTACATCGCTCTGATAAAATAGCTTGGCTGCTACTGTACAGTACGTCACAGTTTGTAGTAAAACGGTTCTTTGTAGTAACAAGAAAAGTATGCTATGATGTTAGTTGTCCCAACGTTATAACCATTTCACGTTAGTCCAGTTACTTTATATAATATAATTACCAGGTCTCCCATAATACTCCCCCTTGATAAATTTTTGAACGGCTGCATTTATTCCAACGAGCTTCGAAACACGTTACTAATGGTAATGTTAGGCACTTTTTGGTGGTATTTACAATTTTATTCCCCATCCTCAAATAGGGGTTGCTGGGGGTAACTGAAAACTTTTAAATGAAAACCCCTGTATAGCACATCAATAATTTAACGAATAAAAAAATATTGCCACAGATCCGACTTTGATAAGATGAACTTACAAGGCACCATTACGTTAATTTAACGGGAACTTAACATGCCGTAACTTGTATTTGTTTAATGGCTGTCAATGGTAAATAGTAACAATATAGCTTTTTATTGAAATTCTCTCATAGTTATTAAACACAATCAGTTTCTGTGTCTAATAATATACAGTGATCTAACCAACCCATTTAATTATTCATTATTTATGTATCAAGACCAGGACTTTGGACGGACGTCACGATTCCTTGCGGCATAGTAATTGCTGCTGCGAGAAACTTGAAGCATTAATTAGTTGAAGTTGCCTTCAGCAAGCAATTATTACTTGGTATTAGGTAACTAAAATGGACTATGATGAAACAATACGACTATATTTAACTCAGTGTAGTATTCGTTTAATAATGTTGACATTTAAATGTCAAATACTGTTTTTAGTTTCAGAAATTTATTACAAACGTGAGGACCTTGCCTTGTTTGCAAGGGCTAAGAAAACCACTGTTATCGAAACATAGTACAATAAAGCTTTTCATTCGTATTAGATTTTTTTTATTCTTTTGAACTTTAAAATCCTAAAAATAAATAAGTAAAATGGTTGAACCCCAAACCCAAAATATCCTGTATTTTGAAAACCCTGCTTGGAATGTCCCTCTGTATCCAAGTCTGCTTGTTTAAAATCATGATCTACAAATAAAACTACTGATACAATCGTTTTATAAGAACAATATTTTGATGAACACTAAGTTGTATTGACAAGTATGTTAATAGTATACAGTTATGCACATTACACTTATATAAAAAACGAAGTTAAACATATTTACATAATTAAACTATACATAGTACATACATATCTTCTTCAAATGTGTACATTTTCAAGTACAATGAATTGAACATTTTGTAACTTTCTCACGAATTCAACTTAATGGAAGTAAAAGCTTAACAGTTAAAATATCATAAACTTTTTAGAAAATGAAGATTCGAAACAGAAATCTAAATTATTTCCAATATAGAGCCTAGCCAAGTCTTAACCATGCTATGACCAGGATTAAAATGGTAACAAAAAAACGCATTTGCAATCTTTCTACAATAAGTGTCTTCAAAATTATATTTTTATTAATGTTATCAATTGATATAAGGACGCCACAATGAATGACATTACGATACATTATGACATTACATTATACCACTCTATAACAATACGGCTATTAATCCCCGATACATTTAGAAAGTTTGTCTTTAGTGTGTAAAACAATATAATGCATATTACCACAGTCCGCACTAGTGAGTACTACGACTATCCGCAGTACTATGCTGATAATTAGACCAACTGCGCTAATTACAAGGAAATATTGTAGTTTGGATTCACTATAACCCCCCCCCCCCCCCAGTTGCCTCTAAGTCGCCATTGGCTGTGTGGGCTATTGATAAACAGCTGTAACTAAGGAACATTTCGGCCTTAGTCACTAACGAGACTACAAGATCGCGCCACTCATCCTTCACTCATATTTGGCTTAAAATAAGCACATAGTAGCGTCCCCATCTTAAATGATTGATAATTTATCGTTTTACAAATGTTGTAAGCTATATCGAACAAGTACAATTGTATTAAATATTTATTGCAGGACTTAAAAAGTCAACGGTGTAATGTTCTCCAAAGGGGGAAAATCAAAGACTATTCTTCAGACTGGTGGGAGTTTTCACAGGAGAGTTGTGGGTCCATTAACTGGACAAAGCGTTTAATCAACTTTGCTTTTGTATCGATTCGACGTGTCTCGACTGTATCTACAAGGGCTACTGTTATTTATATTAAATTTATAGTATATTTTATTACACTTTATATTTTTAAGAGGGTATTTTTTTCAGTATCGTTGCAAAAACAAAACCAAAACAAGCGTTTTTAATACAAGTGTTCCGGGTCTAAAGTAGTATTTGGACTCCCCATTGAGTATAGCCCCCACATCCAATTAAAAAATCACAGCTATGGAGTAAAATTGAGCTCTTGTCTACAGTTGTACATTTCGATTGCAGGCAACCGCATGGATCGAAATTGTTATCGATTGAATGATTAGGCTCATTGTTGTATTCTTGTCTATAGTTCGACGAATCGAATGTACAGTAACACAATCGTAATGAGTTTTGAGAGGATATATTTATATAAAAAGAATGTTTGTTTTCTAGCTTAGTTTGTAAAATAATGATGCAATATAACGAAAAGAAATAGTTCATTACACGGGCAAAAAGTGTCAATTCGATCTTCGTTCTCTTTCTGACCTTGGATTCGCCTTATTCGTGTCAAAAACTAAATCAAAATGTTATTGGGCCATTCAAAATTTGGTTATTTTATTTCCATATGTATTTTTTCCATACAAGATTAGTTCTCAGCATGCATAGAAGGGCATAGTTTTTTTTTTTATTTATATTTATAAAATGAATAAATTTTAGGCTTATATTACAAGTACATATATCTTGTGTTCGTTACATGAAGGTTCTCACTCTACAACCCTGCAGAGGCGAGCGAAAATCAAGGATTAATATATCCGTGGGACATTTTACCTTCGCTGGACTCACATTCTGTTAGAGATAGGAATAAACTTTATCCTTTATCAAGGGATAGAAACTATTTATACAGTATGCAATGTTGTACATGTGATTAAATATGTATTTCTTGTATTTACATATGCATATAAAAATATATTTTAAATCGTTGCTACAAAAGGTATAGCTGTGTATTTTAGATTTTATTTGACTCTAATCATCAAGTAGAAACCATATATTTTCACTGTATTATTCTTCCAAATTACACGTTTTCCAAATAAGACACGAAAATATAATACAACATAACTTTTTTATTTATATTGCACATTTACATTATACACAAGATCTATATAACATACTTTTTATATATGTATGTATGATATGTTGAAAAAAAAAAACACAAATGTTCTCCAACCACATTCTACGTCAAATCAAGTATATTTTTATTTTACAATTTGGCTGGTAATAGGAAAGACAAAACGAAAGCGTAATAGAATGACAATATTAATTCAGTCTGTTAGGTAGCTTTGATATCACATTATGTGAATGTATGTAGAGTATCCACATAACTCTATTATAAACCTGTCAGGGTGAGAGTAACTGGGTGGGTTTTCACCTTGTGTAACTGTATTATTCGGAAGAATCTTGGTTATTACTGAAAACAGGCACTATTTTGACTGACAAATTGTTGATATAACTTAAATTTCAAAGTAAACTTTAATTTTAATCGTCTAAATTATGGAAAAAAAACGTGTTAAATATATATTTTTATAAATAATTATCAGTAAAGTTATTATTTTAGAAATTTTAAGTATTATTGTAGAGGTATAAGGAGAGTAGATCTTAAGTTGAGTTCAATTAGAATGCACGTGTTTATAATGACATTTTCAAAATAATTACTTACCTTTATAATAGAAATTTTTAGACCAGATAAATGCATTGCTGCATGTGTTCTCTGCAATTCTATAAAATGTTTTTATATTTTAGATAAACCTTCGAAATAAGAATAATGTTAAAAAAGCTAAGATTAATATCGCTATGCCTTAAAGATTAATTATGTACCAATTTTACAGTTCATACAAAGTTGATTGTGAATAAAGAAGTCGTACTTTAGAATTTTGATTTTATAAAATGGCCCTAAACCTGCTTAGCTAAAAATTAGTTGGAAATCGTATGTGGTTTAAAAAAAATATTTTTTAGGTTAAGGTTATATAAGAAGACTTCCTTAAATATTGATAAGACCCAACTAGGTCACTGTATACAAAATACATAAAATCTTTTAAAGTATCTTTATCACAAATAAAAATAGTTATTCAAGTGAAACTCGAATATGTTGTCTTTTGTAAATTTATATTTTAACTAGATTTCAACATCCTGTAATGTTTGTTGTTGAACAAACATGTGATGTTGAATTTACTTTGACTTAAATTGATTTAGATAATTTAGGAATTCTCACCCCTTGTGTTTAAAATTAAATTAAAGTAGTTATAAAAATATTTTATTAAGACGTAGAAAACACCAATTTAACTTGAATATTTAGGAAAACACCATAGCAAAGATTCTAGTTTCTATTAGTTTACATATTATCAACCTTATTTACTTTATCTTTTCCTTACAACCATTGAACTGGCTTGAGGAATATGATTTGATATTTATAATTTATTATTTTAACCCATAAGTTTTATTTGGCTGTTAACCCCTTAATGTTCTAAAGTAAATACCTTTATATAATTATAGTGCTCACATTAGTTTAAACTTTACCTTGTAAAAAAACAGACGCTACGTTGCACGTAAATTTTAATATCAACAGATGGTTCAACTCCAAAAAACGTTGTTTAGAAACTTGTATTAGATAGTTCTGAAACTACAAAATAATTAAAATTAATGTGTTTGGATCAAAAGAGTTTGGTCAATTAAATTAGTGGGCCGTAAATTCAAAATGTTTTTAAAACAGATATTTTCTTATTCTTACATCATCTCATTGTACGATACAATTTGAATTTTGGATACATGTCCTTAGCATAGAGACACTAAATTCCAAGCAATTTAATAATATGTTTGTATTTGGTAAAATAAAATAATTATTGGTTGAGTGTTTTTTTACCAAGTAAAATCTAAATTACGGCATTTCTTTGACAGAAGTGGTAATAATACTTTAAATGAGTTTTTTTTTTATTACTGTACAAAAAGTACTATTTATATTGTAAACTATGCTGATGCTCACTTGGTCATTATGTTTAAATTTAGGATTCAAACTTATTAAAATAATCTATTTTTACACTGTTTAGCTAATTCTATAAACTGTGTATATTTCCCAGTTAAAACATCACCGTGAAGACGAGTAACATTAAGTGAAATTAAGACAGAGACAGCCAGACTTCATGACAGCTCTGCGTTATCAACAATATGCAGCCATTTCCCCAAACTCCCTTGCCTTTCCCACCACAGTCCGTCATTCCTCATCTTACCATAAACACTTTAATTAATTACGGAAATTAAATAAAAGAAAATATCGATTTCGATCACCACTTACCATATTTTTTGTATTTTTACCGTCTTGTGAGTAACAGTATAAACGTAAATGTATGTTTTAAGTGTCATAAGTCGTTTATTTTATTTACTTTCCGTAAACCTAATAACAGGTACAATGCTGATCAAGAAGTTATTTAATTAATTAGCAACAAAGAAGGTAGATAAATTATTTATTTTTATCATGTAATTAAAACGATGTACAGAGCGTTATATTTAAAGTATACATTTTACAAAACAATCGATAGCAGTATTAATTTTCTATTTTACACTGATGATGTTTACAAACCAAAACTAGCTTTCATAGTTGTTTTACAAGTACAAGTATTTAGTTAATATGAAAATACCAACTTACTTTTATTTGGTGATTCTGAAAAGTCCTTAAACCTTCTACAATTGAAATACATATAAAACCAATGGAAATAATTCACAAAAATAACAGAGAAAGATACCACGGTTAAATTTATAAATATTGATATCTTTTTTATATTTCAATTTCTTTAGTCTCTATTGCAGACACAAACACTAATTGGCAAAGAGTTTAATAATATTCCCCCTATTTGATATCGTTTGAATACCAACATTCTACGTAGTTAACTCAATTACTCTCGACTGCACGATTGATATTCAATTGCATTCAAAGTTAAATTTATTTCAAAACAAACAAAGAATAACTTGATTTACAAACATTCAGTACAGACCAAATTGATTTCAGATTTATATAATTAGGATATACAACTAAACTAAGGTTTGTGCCTATATCTACAACTATTATTCTATCAGATTTATAAGACCATCTCGAAAGCTGTTGATAGTGGGGGATGACCATCACATTAAAGTGACAAAGAAGGGAAAAAGGAGACAAAAAAATATATATGAAACAATAACAAATTTCCTAAGGCCCACTACATGTAAAATTCAGAATCTTAACATCTACATATTTTTTTTCCATTTCGATATTATTAAAACATTAACTAAACTTTAATTATAATATAAATTTTCCCATCGTAACCAAATAGAACAAGTTAAAATAGAATTTATTACTTAAACAGGTTTCAAATCAGCCACAATGATGTGTAACCATTATTAGAACTAACCCCAATATGAAACCCCAGATCATTTTTTTTTACTATAATCTGCGTGTTTTAACTGATGCTATGTTCTCGAAAGAATTCCAACTGTTTGAATGTCGTCACCGTATATTTCTTTTTCCACAATAAATTACTTAGGTTGATATTTATTCACGAGGAACAGTGTATTAATATATATGATTCAAAGTAGTCATAAACCTTTGAAACCACAAGATTATGTTTATGACCATATACCGCTTTTTGAGCTTCTTGCGTAAAAAAAGGTTTTAGAACCTTATAAGCATATATTTTATAATTGGAAGAATTGAAAATCTATGAAAAAGTAGACAGTCAGTCTATTAACGAGCAGTTCAGTCCTTGGAGCATATACTAAAATGTTAAATAACATACTAGTGTCAAGTAAAGAACGCATGTACCTCGAATTGATTCTTAGTATCACAATGTTAATCATTATTAGTATTAACCATGTCCTATGTCTTAGCCATATAACATAACTTTTATCAATATCCATTCAACCAAACACTGGCACTTATTAGTTGTATTTAGTTTAGTAAATATACCATTGAAAAATAATCTCCTTATTTTTGTACCTATGTGTAGATAAATTATAAACAGTACTGAACAACACTTACAGCATTACTAAGAAATTAATCATTTAACATATGATAAGTAGAGCTCCTAAAAAAAGTACAGAAAAAAATCCTTAAATATGCACTTTTTATATTGATAATGCTTTCCAAACTAAGAAGATGAATAAACATATATAACATATATACATGTTTCAGTCCAACATATATATTTACTGATAAATAAGGCATTTATAAAATAGCTTCATCGATCAGGCCTACGTTTACGATCGAATAAACTCCAGCAATATCTGATGGGACAAAACAGTAAAGGTTTGCTGTGATGATTCCTCAAAGTTTGGCAATTGTTGGAGTTCTCAAACTTTAGACATTAATAACTAGAATGTCCCCCTCAAGCTGACTGAAACTTTATTTCAACCCGTAAATTTTGAAATACTAATTGTTTATACGATCTCTCTCTTCAATGTTATCAATCAATCCTAGCCGTTCAAATTACTGAAGAAATACAAGTAGTGTAATAACAGATGGTACAAACTAAATTATAACTACCATTATTTAGGTTGGTTGTTTAGTGTAGTTGGTTGTATTATGGATCATTTGGTACTTATATTATTAACTCTTAGCGTATCCGCTAGGTATGGATATTAATATACTAACTGATTTGTGTAAACAGCTCCTCACTTTTCTTGGGTAAACCTTTAAACTGTAAAACAAATTCATAGCTCTGAATATATCTGTAAATCTTGGAGATTGGTGCTTCCTCTGTATTAAATTAGCAAAATAACTTGCCATCCGTAACCAATAGCCAAACAATTCAGAGGCTGCAATTAATTTACACGAACCGATGCTGTTGGCTTTAGCAATTCTTACTTGTAGTGACTGGTAGGGATAAAGTTATCTCCTATAACCCTATGAGTCCTTGATCTCAGTGTTTCAAAGCTGTCTAAAGCATGGTTAAAAACTATCCTTACACACAATTTTACAACTGTTGAGCAACCTTCCATAAATCAAATATTTGCTAGCATAAACAAGGCATGGTTCATCATCCAAACACCACAAAAAACTATAGTACTTTGTTCATTGGTGACATGTTACATCCTGATACATTTTTGAACAAAAACCACAAATTAAAAAAAACACATTTTACGTGTGTGAACGGAAAAAAACCTTGTAAGATCAAGAGATATAACAAATTTAAGTTGATGTTGTGAATCCAGAATAAAAGAAATAACAATTGCAGTTCTCAAACACAAAAAAAAACTTGAAAGTTAACTGTTTTTCAAAACAGATTACGTATCATATACCAATCTTAAAAAAAATATACATATAAACAAAAACTTTCACAGCATGAAGTGTGGAAAAACTTTACTTGTCATGAACAAGGCATGGGTCATCATCCAAACACCACAAAACATTTAAAGTACTTTGTTCATCGTGTAAAAATTTAATGGTTAGATTTTTTAAGGAAATAATCAAAACAACACAAATTAAAAAAATCATTGTGTGTGAACGCAAAAGAAAACATTGTAACACCAATAGATATAACACGCTTAATTTGTTGTAGTGAATCCTGAATAGAAGAAATAACGATTGCAGTTACAAAACACAAAAACACTTGAAAGCTACCTTTTTTTCAAAACAGATTAACATATCATTCACCAATCTTGTTAAAAACAACAAAAAAGGTTTCAAAGCATAAGTAATTGATAAAAATTGAAAATATATGGCATATAATAACTAAAATATGAAAAAAATTCAATTACTATAACAATAGCGTTGGGAACTTAAAGACTTTTAGTGCGTTACTATTTTGTATAATCCTTATGAAAACTACTTAACCTGTACAATTTTTTTTGATCTGAATATTGAGTTTACCATATTTCAGCTTTATAGCTAGGAGTTTAAATAATCAGTGATGAATAAGTCAGTGATTAAGTTAGTTGGTTAGAAGCCTTTCAGTGTTATATGTTTGGATTAAATGACTTGTCTTTATTCATGTTTTATAAAACATTTATTGAACTAATTTATATTACGATAACTATGTATTTAAATATAATTATGACGTTAAAAAACTGAATCACTTAAAAGAGAGGGAAAATTCATTATATATTCTATTAACAGCACACGTTGAATAATTCAAATTAAACAAACTAGTTAAAAATTAAATATTAATAGTAAAATAAAACTCTTGTCGCACTTCTTGAGGTAAATAATTCATAGCTTAGACCGAAAGAGAATTTACTATAATATATCCCGTGCAATCTGCAAAGGATATTAAGTATAATTTGGGAACTAAGTCTGAATTGAGAACCGGACACCATATTTTAGTCTCGATAAAGTTTTCTCAGGAGAGTTGTGGGTCCATTTACTCGACAAAGGGCTTAATCAACTTTTTCATTGTATTGGTTTTACTTGTCTAGACTGCCTCTACAAAATGCAACCCTAATTTAGGTTTTTCCCTAGAGATAAAAAACCCCAGAGGCTAAAAACTCTATTCTCACAGCATTTTATACGTATAGTACAGGGTGTCGCGTACTTAATAGCAAAAAAATTCCGTTGTAGTTTTATTGGTCAGATCAAACTAAAATTAAGGATAGCATTCTTTTTCATTAAACAATTTTATCATAATTTACAGATTTGTCATATATTAAAAAAATTATAATTTAATTTTGCTAAATATACTGGATTTCCCCTACATAAACAATTAAACATTGAGGGATTCTTTTATAAGTCAAAATAAAGATGAAAATCAAGACCGCATATTTTCTTGAAATGTTAAGCAGATATCCGCAATTTTTATTGTTTACATAAATATTTTATCTTTATATTGGTAATAACTTGGTACGTATGTTGGTATGTATGTAAGGGACCCTTATTGGAAAAAGGGCAACCTGACATAGCTTAGCCTTATTATAGCTCATTTACAAACAAGAATCAAGATAATTCCGTCTTATTGAACTTGGTTCGTAAAGTACGACTTTCAATGATAAATATAAGTGTCCATATTTTTTTCCATCCACCATTAAAAGTTCTAATTTAAAAAAATTAAAATAGCAGTAATGTTTTGAATTTGAATTGGACCAAGATAGTTTTTATGAGTTGTATTAGTCTATTTTACCTTGTTATTAAATATACATACCAAGTATGATACAGGTGAGTGAAATTTCAGCGATACAATTTTTATAAAAATACAAATCGGTGTAGTTCTGGTTTGCGAAGTGATTGTTAAAAATGTAATTTTTGATTTTGTATACATAAAACCACTTTCCGATGTTTGTCTGTTTAACTACAGGACACTCTGCATAGAATTATTTTCAAAAAGGCTGCAACTTAACTAACATATCTTGGATAAGTTTTAAATATTATTTTATTTCAATATAGCATGTAAGATTCAGTGACTATACGGTTAAGTAATTGGAATGGTTTTATGATAGATTGAACAGAATACTAACCCTTTAAAATTTTTATTTCGTAAAATATTAAATCGTATGTCGTTTGACTATAGAAATACATAAAGATTGTATTTGCTACCTTCTGATTTCCACTAATATGTCAAAGTCAAGTGGATCACTTTGATTTATATATCCGAGGATCTTCTCTTTTTACCTTACAATCTGCAAAAGAAAGTTATGTATTTCCTCCATAAAATGTATACAACTTATACAAGCTATAAACATTGTAAATGGTAAAACTTATTGACGCAAGGAATATGTTTAATGTTTCAGTTAATAATGACTTTTAGATTATGCATCCAATTTCAGGGCTATTACTGTTAATACTGTTTAATGAAATGGCGACCATACATAGTAGGTATTTTAAGCCAAGTATGAATGGAGATGAATGTAGGATGAGTGGCGGGATCTTGTAGTCTTGTTAGTGACTAAGGCCGACATTACTTAGTCACAGCTGTTAATTAATAGCCCATACAACTAATGGAAACTAAGGGACCTACAGCTTATAGTGGAATCCGAACCACATTTTTCCTTGGTATATACGAATTAGTCTAATTATCAGGATAGTACTGCGGATAGTCGTAGTACTCACTAGTACGGACGTTAATTCACACCGGGGAGTATCGCATCCACAGTGCATGCCTATAAGTTTCCACAATTACGCATGCCATTATTTGGTAGATTTAATAATATAAAGTATTTAATTAAAATAGATATAATTAAGTTTAAATTGATAAATTTGGTGTCAATCCCCTCTTAGGTACGTCCTTCGAGTACATTGTATGTATATTAGAACAAATGTTTGTAAAGGAATAAACGTCATAACCCATCTTATTTTAAAGCTATACTACCTCTATTTAAAAACAAGTACTTATGATTTATGTATAATAGAAAATAGTCACCAAAACTAAACCATAGCCAATGCAAGATACATTATCAAAAATAAACACTCCACCGCACTAAAAAATCCTCTTCATATTTTAAATGTAACTTATTAAGCCCCTAATTTTTGTTAAAAACAATTCTTGCATATGTTCACTACTAAATTTCACTTTTCAGAATAATGCAATATGGCCATTTATGCTAAGTTGAATACTTCAAATCTCCTGGGCTGTCATACCACTAACTGTAACCTTAATGCTGTTTAATTATGAACGAAGCAATCAATTGAGGCACAGAAGCGTTAGCTTAGCCCTGACTCTATGGTGATCCGAGAAATAATTAATAAACACATTCCTGCCAGCTTGTATTAGCAAGTGATATGGGGGGGGGGGTCCTTTTGGGACATTTAAACGTATTTTTTTTTTGTAAAATTAGAAAAGTACGTTTGCCATATTATTTGGTCCGTAAAATGTTCAGACTCATTATGAGGTAAATACAGTAGTTTGGATATTATTAATAGTTTCAAATCACCTTGATCTGAAAGTAAGAATCTACTTTTTCTATTGGATCCAGATGAGGTTGAAACCGTTTAAAATGTTTTAACAAAATAATAACTGGACAAAAAGTACAAACTATACGAATTAATTAGAGTTTATTAAAACTATACCTGCTTAACAAAGCTTTCCTAAAATCATATGTTATTTACCAATCTGTCAAGAAGTTTTGGTGTCACACTATGTGAGAATGTGTAGAGTCTACACAGAACATTATTAGAAAGCTGTCAGGGTGAGAGTAACTAGTTAAACCCTGTGTGACTGTATTATAATGATAAAGTTGCTTGAAAATTGTGAAGTGTGACGAATATTGAAACAATGACGATATCGTCAGGTACATTCTCAGTGTGAGAATAATTGTTAGATGAATTCTGCTGTATACAAAACCCCAAAAGTAACTTTTCCTACAGTTACCTAACAATGTACATGTTCTCTCACTGATTTGAGAAAGCAAAGTGGCCAATTCGCTCATCAGTGAGACAATGTTAATATTGTCTCACTCTAATTACTTTGTCTCACTCCAGATTTGCAACGTGAAGGCCTGAAATAGTGAGCGCGTAACATGCAGGCAACGTCGTATGCGTGCGAAATACGTTGGCAGCACTGGCTGTAAATCAGCTGGTCAGCTGTTGTACTGTTGTATTTGTCACTTCACATTAAATGTTATATTAAAAGTTCACTTCTGTGTAAAAATAGGTTATGTTTCCTCACAAATTTATTTGTTTTATGGTAACTGTAGGAAAAGTATAATGTGCAACTCGAGTTCAAAGTACAATTGCCTCACTCGAGAAACCATTCCTCACTCCCCTACGGCTCGTGAGTAAGGATTTCTCTCGAGTGAGTCGATTGCTCACTTTTTTCACTAGTTGCACAAATAACTATAGTTGATTCATGAGTACTTAGTTTTTCATATTCTAAAGCTCAATGGGAGGCCTATTTTATTTATGTAGATATTGAAGAGTAATATCACTTTCAATATTTACACTTTTAAGTGGGTTAAATAATAAAATACTGCTGATCAGCATATAAGGTAACATTAAGGTCTATTAAAGGTATTTGTTTACATTAATCTTTTTTACTAAAGTTGTATTTAAAGTAATACTATTCTTATGTGTAACCTAGCTTTCCCTTTGACCCAAACATATTAAAAACTATGAATTAGGTGTTAGTTTTCATAGTATGCCTCGTGATTAGTTGGTTCTAGAACCAACAAATATTTAATTAAATGAATATTTGCTAAACGTCTGATTTATTGTTATTAAAAAAGTATATTTTTCTTAAATGACTTAATTAAATTTATAGTCATAAGGCTTAATTGATTTAAACATGTAAACAATTTTACATTGTTATTTTGCTTTGTGAATAACACACGATAATTTTAGTGTGTAGAAATTTTATTTCCGACATTCGTCTGTGATATTGCAGATTATCAAGCTTAGTGGACCTTGGCATTTACTGTTTCTAGACAATTACGTCTTATGTATAGGTGCATAATAGATGTTTAAAAACCTATAGTTAATTTAGCTAAGGTGAACGTAGACAATGAGCCTTAAGCTGATTACCAATCAACAATTTTAATAATGTGTTCACTAAAGCACAAATATAGCTAATACCATCATAGATATTGCATTTAGGTTAACACGTAACTGTTTTCAATTGTTCGATTCATAAATTGAAACAAGACATTATTGTTTTTTTCTTTTTCAGTACTTAATCATGTTCTAACAATTACTTAATCTTGAGATGTTTGTAGTTGAGAAGATTGCTCTATCCTAAAATAGCATCAATTAAACAAATACATATATTTGTTAACCAAACTGGCGTTGAAATGGGTGGATAAATAATATTAAACCAATGGATTTGTAAAACCTTTAAATGACAACAATAGTATTATTAAAGATGTATTGCAAACGACAAAAGGTTGAAGTTTCCTACTTACCAAGGAAAATTTCTGTGAGATCTGTAAAATCTATCAATGTCAAAGCTGTGATACTTCAATGCAGTAAGAAAAATTAAAAGCTATCTTTTAGTCTAGAATTTTTCTCACGAGAGTTGTGGGTTCATTACTGGACATAGCTTTTAATCGAATTTGCTTCTGTTTGGTTTAAGCTTGCAATACTACAGTTTAAATATTGATTCACTGTAGTTGGATTTTGTACCTTGGATATCTTCCAAACAGTTGACATTTCAAACTATTTTACCCACTTCTGTGGCAACAAGGTGTTGTGATTTTAGCTCAAGCCCAAATGAATGCATGTGTTTAGAATTGTTATACATTTCACATTAGAGAATTAACCAAAAATATAAAATAAGACTCCAACAATACGAGAACTATATTTTTAAAGAGACAATAAAAATATATGTTTGTATGTGTAACATTCTGATTCTTGTTGACCTGGCAAGGTCGAGCATCAAGTTGTGATTTATACATTCATGGATCATTCTAGCTTACGTTGGCCTTGCATTCTGCAAGAGAAAAATGTTTCCTCCCTCTGTTAAAATATTTTTTTTTAATACAATTTTTAAATATCGTCTTTTACTAAAGGATGTGTATATATACTATAATAATATAAATGAAAAGTAACGATATATGTTTTCTAAAATAAACCTAAACAAAGAATACTTAAAATATTTAATTACGTGTAACTCTTAACTCGATGTTTTTTACATGGCTGTGTTTGTTATCCATTTTCAGGTATTGTTAAATGTCTACTTGGTTATTCCGAATCTCTTGGCTCCTTAAGGTGGTATTAACCTTAGTATTGAATTAATGTGCACGATGCAATCAATTGTGGCAAGAGAGCGTAAGGTGATCCATATAGATTTATTAACAATGCTTAAAAAACACGCCAAGCTTACTTACCATATTTAGTAAAGAGGATATTTTTTCAAACCAAACACCAATACCAAACACTGTGTTTTTTTATAGCTCAGCATATTCAAGATATAACTACAATTCTGATATAAGAAGTCAACAAGAAAAATATCAAGCTCGTAGAGCATTCAGTACATTAATTTATATGTCTAGTACAAGAGGGTTTAGCTTTATTCTTTTCAACCTTAATTGAATCTTGCAAAGCTATGTTGTTATAAGATGTACGGTTAATGACTAATAAATAAATGCGTGTTTCTATGAGCTACTTTTTTGTAAATAAATAAGTGAATTGAGGATTAATACATTTATTGGTTAATGGGTTTCTTATCCATAACCATATCTGCATGCTCAAGTAGTTCTAATTTTAAAAATACAAAATATATAGTTTTAATTAAAACATACTTGTTTGGATTTATTTTATTTGAACATTAGAGTTATTTTTAACTAATCAAAAAGCTTCGCTAAGACTTAAAAGTATCATGTAGTCTCTTAAATAGCTTGAGTGTCACATTATGTGAGAAGATGTAGAGTCAACACATAACAGTATTACAAAGCTGTCAGGGTGAGAGTAACTAGGTTGTTACACACCCTGTGTAACTACATTAGCTTTACAAAGTAGCTTGGCAATCACTGAACGTTGAAATAAATAAGTGAATAAATGAGTTTTGTTTCATGTAGCAAAACATTTTACAATCATAATCCACTCTCAGTTGATACATGTAAAATGGTTACTTTTTCAAGTAGTGTGACCACTTACAACGTTAAACATATATAAAAAGAATATATTGTCGAGCCTAGCATCAGATGACAAATATTTTATCCGCCTGCTGTGGCATCTGGGCAAACTTAGATCACGAAAATATACATGATGTAAGGTAATAGAATTTTATACTAAAGAGTTGGCGAGATAGCCTACATCCTGTTGAGAACTAAACCTAGTGATTGTTCTTCTACAAAAATATTAAAAATTTCTTGTATATTTAATATGAAGCCGAAGTTGATTGTAAAGTTTTTGATTTAAGTATTGAAATGAATGCCGGAAAAAAGTGTTATTTACTTTGGGTAATTTGATTAATTTATTTGCAAAATTTCTGGTACCGTATGGATGATTTGTAATTATATTTTTTATATTTCCGCTCAAGAAGTAGAGCATAGAGCATTGATAGTTCTGCTAAAAGAACGTGTAGCAGAAGAAAGCAGAGAAATGGCAAGGACTTTCAAGAAACTTAATATATAACTTAATACTTGGAATCGTATAATGTTCATCGTAGGGGGGATATTTTGATACTAATTTTAATACTTATTCGACTATACAATCCGTTTCAAAATACATTATACAGTTCCAAATGACTGTACTGACTTATAATTAGACTCGTAATTTCTTGTTTTTACGATTTGGATAAATTACGTATTATTGCTGAAGGCATTCGCGAAAAGACATTTGACAACACCTGGAAGCATCTACAACACTATTTTTCATTTTAGAAAATTACATTGAAAAGTTAGATTTACAAATCCATTGTTAAATATCAAAGTGGTGTTTTCTTGTAGTACCTAAAACACTCTAGTAACGTTCATGCACATTTGTAAAACTTAACAATATTCAGTTCTGTTGGTTGTGTTTTAATTTGTAAAAGCATTTTACATTACGGTATTTGATTTACTTTCACAAAACTTATATAGAATAATGCATAAATATTATGAATATTTCTATTATCACCAGTAATTATTTGTGTTTCTAAGGTTACACAAACAATATCTAACAACACGTAAGGGGGTTTTCAATATCAACCTATTGCTATGTCAGTTTTCATTTCACATCCATATGGATTTGGAGCAAATGTTTTTCTATCCCCTAACTTTTTCAATAAAGTCTGAGATGGATTCTGTCCACTAAAAGTCATTCAAGTATGCAAATTAACAATCTAAGAAACAATTATAAGTGACAATAAAAAACCAATAGCAAAGTTTCGAATCCTTTGTGTTTCCTGCAGACTTGTTTGTATGTACTGTAGGGGGTAGAATAGATTTCTATTTTCAAATAGAAACTAGAACTTCTTTATTAAAATCTTGAAAATTAGGTGTTAGACATTTTTAACTACAATAACAAACTTGCCATACACAGTAGAAACACATTTTATAATAATCTTGATGTAAAAGAGGAATTAAAAATTTGTTAAAAATAAACTTTTATTAAGTTGAATTATATGAATGATTATTCACTTAAATCTATTTTACGTTGTATTACGTTTCAAATAAGTTCCCATGTTACATGTCAACAAGTTGCAGACATTTTACTCGAAATCTGCACCTCTGAATTTTTAAACTACTACATTATATTTTGTTAATCTTAGGTGTAATGTATTTTATGTTCACATCCCGACCGTAAACTATTTACTACACTATGCTTTTAATATCCTACCTTTTTAAACCTTATGCTTAAACGCTTCAAGACAAAATTATAATCTTCACACAATTTAATGGTGTCTTCAAGAGTAAATACTGACAGTTACCATTACGTCTAAATTTAATGGGTGTTAAGTTAATTTGTATAGCTTAGTAAATATATAAACAATGTATGCTTGATAACTTAATAACATCTAAATAAACATATTAACAAAAAATAATATATTTTTTTCAGTTTATGAACTCTAATAGAATCCAGTTAAAAGAGATAAAAGGAACAAGATAAGAAGTAAATCTATTATCTCTAGTATAAATAACTATGTAATATAATTTTAAGCGTGCAATACTCGCCCAAGCTTTGCATTTATGTCTTGGCAAATATTGAATTATGCGTTAGAAATATTGAATATTTAAATACCCTTAATTAGTTTAGGCAATCTGGTCGTCAACAGTAAGCCTGAAACTGATTACCAATCAACATTGTAATTAATGGAACCACAGAATAACTGATACAGCCGCTAATAACATCATGGGTATCACACAATACATACAGGGTGTCCCGTAACACTCTGGACATATGTAATAGCGTTATTGCAGTCGGTAAACTAGACACCACAGACCCATTTTCCTATGGTGAAATTTGTTTGTTTTGGCCTAAGCGATAACGCTATATACATGCGTCCAGAGAGTTACGGGACACCCTGTATTGTAAGCTCATGTTTCTAAATATTTTAAGGATTTTAAATAACATGGTTTGTAATTGTCAAAAAGTATTATAAGGAAGGAAAAAATATTTTTGCAGTGTCTGTGCCATTTTATTTACCAAGGTAGTACTAGGTTTATTTTATAAATCGGTTCATAAGGAGTAAAGGATAAAGGCTAGGATAAAGGAGAAATAAATAATTAAGGCAAGCACACTTATATTAAAACACGTTTTAGTTTTGTCATATTATGTATAGCTGGTTTGTACTTAATAATTTATGACAACAGATTAATTTAAACAATTGTTTATAAGAACCAAAGGTACATATTTTTTTAATATTTAATTCATTTAATTCCACAAAATCATAATAATAAATAAACTTTAATAAGTTATCTATGTAAGAAATATTTTTATACCCAATTATTATATTAAATACAGATTGACTTGGAAGATATTATAATTATTTCATTTTGTTATATAATGTAGGCTATATCTTTTTCCTGAGAAAATAAAACTGAATTGTTTCTTATAATAAAGAAAGTTACATTATAATCTTTTAATATTAAACTTAAGATTTTGTATTGAAATGAATTTATTCGTTCGCTGATTTTTTAAATGCATTTTATCATTTTAAAAGCTAGTAAATACTTCATAAAAAAGGATTTCAACAATTCGAACTGGATCTCTTTTTATGCCGATTAATTAACCCACTACATTTATAATAGGAGGAAAGGGCAAAAGCCCATCATTAAAATAATTCTCTAAAGTTTGTTCATTCACCAACTTTCGACATTCATAGGTGGGCTGGGCCTTTAACTGATTGAAAATGTCCACAGACATAAATCTTAAACGACTTGTTGTTAACTTCTCTAACATACCTTTGGAATTTTGAAGAGGACACTAGCAAAATGGAATACTTGTAATGTTTTTTTATTTAGGAAATAGTGACAAATGTGAACGCTTTCGTACACATATTATTATTCATAAATATGTAAGAATGTACAAGCGGGCATTGAGAGAATATTTTAGTAGTTTGCATACATGAATTCAAATTTATTGTTAAATTTGACAGCTTACTAAAAGTTGTAGTCAGCTTTAGACAAAGAATAACGTAAGATAACAATTTTACAAGTCCAAACCTAATTATAAATAATATTAATATTATTAAAAACATATTTTATTATAATATTAATTATTGCAAATTTTATGAATTTCAAATACCTTATGGGTATCTGACAGCATACTATTTAAGATGTAAGCTATAAATATATCGTAATACCTAGTAGTAAATTATACCTACTAGTCCAACAAGAAGATTATACTTTCCAAAAATGATTTGTTCATAACAACATTCTCTTTAATAATAAAATTTTAATATTAATGAAGTTAAAATCCTAAAGCAAAATAAAAATCAATGGTGAAGAAATATAGCATGAAGATGAAAGCCTATATAATCAAATTATAACATACGTTAATCCTAAAAAATTCGAAAAAGTCACTATGTACTATAGAGTGGTGAAATAAAAAAATAAAAAGACAGTTATTATAAAGTGCACGGCAATGCTTTACCTTAACATGAAAACGAGTCATTGAGAAATTCTTGTATGAGAAATGGTTTAAACATTCGTCAATTTAGGATACGCCACTATCTGTGGGCCATATTTTTTATTTTTTTACATTTTCCAAAATTTTCATTTTTAGATAGGCCATTTAATTGTGAACATTTACAAAAAAATAGTTTACCAATCTGACAATTTCTATTATTAAATAAATAAAATATAAAACGCCGCAAACAGCAATTTAACAACAATTTGGACTATTTTTTTGTTCCTGATATTTACACTTTTAATTTTGTATCATAATTATGTATTATGAAGGTATAAGGTAGGGTACGTTTATTTAAAACAAAATAAGTACCTTGCTATTTTTATACATAATATAAAAAAAATAATTAGTGTAGTTATGGGAATATTACTTCTGCCAACCACCTGTTACATCACCTGCGATTATCTCAGTACCGTGTTTTTAGGTTATTATACTTATAGTATTCAAATTTTCACCAGACATTCTTTATATAGTAGTAAAGGATTGTGTGTATGGTAAGCCCTATAGCATTACAATTACTAAAAATATGTTTACGCTAATCTTTTTTTCAGCTTTTTTTATATTTTAAATAAAAATGTCCTAAAAATTTTGTTTTTTTAGTTACCATAACGATTATACACAGAATGACTCATTATTTCATCCTGAATCAGGAAATAAATAGAATATGTCATTCCGTTAAGTTGTTGAAACGTTATTCTCAATACCGAATTTTAAAAACAATTCGGTGAAAAAAACTAAAAACGCATATACATTTAGTAAATAAGTCAATAACTAAATATTTTTGTATCCAAATCATCTAATTAAGTCGAGTATAAACAAAATATACTAATTAGATTGACAAAAATAAAAAAAAATTAAATACAGTTGGATATAGTGGCGTATCCCCTTGCTGTTCTTTTATACTCGTGTAAAAACCAAAAGCCATACTTCTGTCTGGCATGAGTTTTCTCCTGAGTGTTGAGAGTCCATTAATTGAACAAACTGTCTAATCAACTCTGTCGTTGTATTGATTTTACTTATCGTGTCTACATCTATAGACTCTAAAAATTAAATTTGTATATTTCCTAGGAGAAAATTCACTTTGTACTTAGTGTAATGCATTATATGACAACACATTTGATAACTAAGTTAGAATTTTTCTTTTGTGGTATCAAAACAATAAAATGTACTTTTGTTATACTTTTTAATCGAAACTTTGGCCCGTGGAAATTATACGGTGAATCAGGAATTGCAATATATTCTTACGTAGGCTCCGTATTCTATAGTTCACGTAGGCTCCGTTGTCATCGTCGTCGTCTATTCTTCAGGGTTTGACCTTTGGAGTTAGTTTTAACCTGAACCTCATATCAAGTTCTATATATCGCCATGGCTCCTTTACAACAATTTTATACTTTACTATTGTCGAATCTTTGTAAATAAATTACGGAGATATAAGTTTAATTTGAAACTATATGCTTAAAAACATATTTACGACATAATTTACCTGATATTGGTTGTAGTTAAGCACCTTTTAGTATTTATTAGCTTTAGTATTCAAATTGGCTCTTATACATACAGCCCATACAAGACAACTTACGTTTTGATTTTATATGAATATTCTTATATTGTAAAACTGTAGGAATATTGTATGGTAAACACATAACCTACCTGTAAATCGTCTTTTTTATTACGAAAAACGAATGAAAAAACTACATAAAATACAAAAGGTGCTTACTTGTTGCCTTCTGATTCCACTGACCTGGAAAACTCAAGCGAAACATCATGATTTATACATCCATGGATCATTCTAGCTTCTCTGGCCTCACATTCTACAAGTTGGAAAACGTATCCTATTCTCAGATGCATTAAGTTAAAAAATATGTTTATAAAATAAAAATAAATAAAAAAAACTCGTGATAAATTACTTAAAATTATAATTAATGTACATGTTTGAATTAATATTTTTAAAAAGCAAGAAGTATTATATTTTGAAATCAAAACAGTCAGTTTTGGTTAAAGTGACTAGAATTTTATTTATTTAAATCATTTAGATGATTTGTAGGTCTACTTCAAAATTGACAAATGAGTAAAAATTCATTATTATCAAAAACAATTACTTTAAGTTAATGAGTTATGTTGAGTGCAATTTAATATTTGCCACATGTCTGTTTTTAATGTTTTACTTCATTAATGAATACCAGATGGTTAAATTGTTAAATGTGTTGTTAAAAACAATAATAGTATGATCTTTGTCTTTACTGAGTTGGTTCAGTTAAATGTGTTGAGTTTAATAATTCAGTTCGCCCTTTTATTTTAATGAGCTAGGTATTTTATTTAATGTCCAGGGAAACTACATATTTACAAGTTGTGTACACTTTGGAATTGTTTGTAAAAGGAATGTGATATCGTCACTGGTAACTTCCTTGCATTAGGACACTTACAACAGCATGGCAGTATACAACAAAATGAATTTATAAGCAACAACCGATATTTATTAATTGTAGAAATGATATGAATATGATGAAGAAAATATTATAATTTAAAATAGTAAGAAAATAATGGAAATGTTTAAAATAGTATGAATCATACGATTGCAGTTAAAACTCAATAAGTCATAGTCGATGCATCAGGTTCTATGAAACAAAATGTGTTGAAAACAAACCATGGTAATAAGGACAATAATTGGGGGAAATTTTTCCTTCAATTCTACTTACAACACAGAAACAAAACAAATTAGTCCATCCAAACAAAAAAAACATAATCTTACACTGCAAAACTAAGTTCTGTGATATTTTATTCAAAAGTATGTGACACATTTTATTTTCAATACTGAATTCTTAAAAATATTCACATTTAGTCGGTTATTTCAAATCACTAGGGCTACCATAAAGCTGACTGTAATGTTGATTAATCATGTACGAAGCAATCAATTGAAGCACGGGAGCGTAAACTGTGTATAACCAACCTGGGTACACCACTGTATCAGTTATTTTAGAACAAAAATCTAAAAATTTTTCAGTGTAAAAACCTTAAAAACTAATATCATTGATACAAACAATTTCTAAAAAATCGTCAGTTTATATTCAAGATTTTTTGAAGTGGATACTTAAGTAAAATTATTACGGTGATCTTTCAAACATCATCTTAGCTGTAAAAGAACTTCTTACAAACTTTGTATAGGAACTAAGTTTTAAAGGATGTATTTTTAAAAGTATACAAATTTACATCCGTGTAAATCACACGAACCCCTTAAAAATACCATGTTAAGAAATTCATTTGACTGTAAAGCCATTAATGTTATCTGATACTAATAAGCTATTTTATACGGGGATATGTGAAGCTCCTAGTCTATGCCGATATGGCTACACCTTTACCGATGCTTATACGGTGGAAGTTATAAGCCAACGTCCGTAATGTGATTGCCGATATACGGCCCCAGCTGCTGCAAAAGCTTATCGAAAACCGGACTTTCAGATTTTAATTCATTCGTGCATAACACGATGGTAAATATCACCGTTACTATATTTTAGGAAAAACATATTTAAAAGTAAACGATTTAAGAGAAAGAGTGTTTGAGAACTAGCAATAACTGTAATGATAGACTGGAAATTAGAAGAAATTCATAAAAGTTAATTAAAATTTAAATTATACTTTTAAAGAATATAACATTGGCTAAAAGGTTTTAAAATCTTAGGCCTGTAAACGAGATGTTTAGCAAGATATTGAAATAGTATATTGCGTTTAATAATATGGAATGGTGTTGACCGTTGATTAAATAAATAAACAAAACGTGCAAAGCGTTAAATATTTAAAATATAATAATTGTTATACATAACCCTAAAGATTTCCAGCAAAAAAAAACCAATACTAATATCTCCATTAAAATCTGCTTTGGTTAATAAAGAAAGATTGTACTAAAAAAGTCTACTTATATACAGTAATAAGTAAAATATTTCATTAGACATTTATACATCTTTGGATAGGAGTCAATTTATATTTTAAACAGCTTATTTAGCTAATAAGCAGGACCAAATAATGATGAACTCCCTTAAGAATAGCATTATACCTACTAGTAGCCTATTTAGTCTGCTTAGTAGCTTGGATCGAATGACGTGTCAAGTTAATGTGTATAACTTGTGGTGGCTACTGAAAACTTTCAGAACATATTATGTAGTCACGTATGTAAAATGTACAATTAAAAACCCTCGTAACATCTCGTTTCTTGGAAGTTAGATAATATTCACTCAAAATTACTCAGAGTTTATCTTTAATAACATTTCTGACGCGAGTATGAATTAAATCCGACAACAGATAGACTTAAGTGGCATATGCAAAATTCGTCACAAAGTTAAAGCTCTTTTACAATGATAATTACGAAGCGGAAAGCATTAAGCTTCTTTAGTAAATTTTCAACCGTAAATTTGACTTAAAAACGCATTTTTCTCTGATTATGTTTTCATCGGATGTAGAAAACATTGCACACTAGTCATGAGATATTTTAGAAATTTTCGTTTACTAAAGTACTTTTACAGTATTCCATGAGATCCACAGCTCATTTCTACATGGGATATTCGCAAAAACATATCTCCTCCAGATAATTGCCTAAAACAAGACTAATATAATCGCAATTAATAATCCAGAATGGCATTCATTTAACCAATCTAACAAAGATTTACACGACAAATCTATTGAATAATTTATGAAAATTTTTAATGAAGGGTAGTTACTACTTTTTTTCTTAATCCTTACTATACGTATCAGTGTAAAGATAGATGGCATTAAGACAGAGACAGTCTGACATCCAGGCGGCTTTACGTTATCAACAGTCTGCAGCCATTTCCCCCCCAACACCCTGGAACTTTTCTTCTTCTTCCCCTATCTTCTATCGTTACTATCCAAATATAAATTAAAATTAACATTTTATACCCAAAATACTTAAAAGGATCCACATGAACCGTGATATAAAACAGTTCAGTTACTCTACCAGCCTCTAGAATCTGTGGATACCGATATTTTTAGTAGTATCCAAATATTTAAGGAAAAAACAATTTAACCTTTTTTTATATATGCTTATGGACCATTTTTGCACGCAGGCATTTTACATAGTTAGATACATTGATTATATGACAAGTAAGGGGGCTATTTATTTACGGAAGTTGAAAAAGGTTTGACAATCTTTAAAGTTAATGATTTTGTGATACTTGCCTTCGCTTGTCTTTGTAATAGTCCCAGTACCTATTGTTTACAGATTTCTTTTTAATTAAAAGGTTGTAGGAATGTATTTGAAACACAAATAAAATAATAATTATAATAATAAAAATAATAACAATCCTAGGTAATATGTTTTTTTGGTTAATCACACAAAATATTTCACTTTTGAAAAAGCTCTACCACCCTAAATAAATAACAATTACAATTCTATATCCTACTTACTTTGGCAAAAATTCCAAAATTCTGATATAATATTTAATTGAAAATACGTATATAAATAAGCTACAAACTGACACCTATTCAAAGAGCGCTATAATGTGTAAAAATAAATTGTTATGATTGTTTTTTACCTGTAGAAGAATCCCAGTTACTGTAACCAGACCCAATTTGCTTATCTAAGTAAATAACGGCCAACTAAAGTTCTTAGAAACGATCTTTAAGTTAATTAGTTTTTTTTTTGTTTAGCGTTAAATTGTTTGTAATTTCCTCCTAAGATGTTTAATTGTAAGCTACTAGTTGCTCTTTGCTTGGTATTATCCAGAAACACCGCTAAAAGAAATTACGTTAGGACTGTGTATTTTAGTTTTATTCATGCAGTAATTTTTAATATTTTTTTACAGTTATGAACTGATAGCCAACGCCAGTTATCATTTTAATAAATGAAATTGATTGAATTGAATTGATGAATATGAAAGGATCAATCGTACGTAAAATCTTACAAACACACATGTATAGATAATTGTTTATAGCTTATTTTTAACACAGCTCTTTCCTCTTGAAAGAATTTATAAACTTGTTAATTATTATTGTTCTAACCAAATATTTACCATCAAATTAACGAAATCAAAACATACATTTAGATAACGTATCATTGCTAGTTTATCAAAGTGTTTGTTTTAGAATCATAGAAAGCCAGTTTTGTTCTTCGCAGTTTAATAGATCTCATTCAAAATGAATGTGCAAACGGGAATGCTTACTGATCCAATAATGGAGGAATTGATGTATCAGCAAAAATACAAAGATCCAATGGAACCAGAAAATATCGAGGAGTATTGTGATATAAATGTTCCAGTAAGTTAGTAGTTTTTCTAAGTAACACATGAATTAGCTCAGATAAATAAATTACACATAAATTAGATTTTTCAAACTCTACAATTGATTACAGTAAGATTTCATCAGATTAGAGCATTTATTTAGTAAAACAAATACATAATTGAGGTTTGTTTGGCTAAAATGCTTTAATTTTTATAAATTAAAAAATCTGCGAATGTTATTTTTTTTTTATTCGCATTCACAATCTTTTTTGAGTTAAATATATTTAGTTTGACGTTTTGAACAAAAACGCTGATACGAAATCAATACATAATTAGAACACATTAGAATACATTACACAAAAGTTCGATACCTAAAATTACGAATTTTTAAGCGTTCAAAACGACCCTTGCTTTTTACTTGAAAGTAAATAAAATTTAATTATAATCCGAGAGCACAACTGTAATATTACAAGTGCACAAATTACTTGGGATGCATGTTAGTTCAGCTTTGGAATAATTATTACCGTCTGGTGCATTGCAGATGGCTTCCTGTTGTCTGTATAGCGGATCCTGGATTAGTACAGAACGTACATGTTACTTCTGCTACATGTTAACTTTACA
Organism: Macrosteles quadrilineatus; assembly: GCF_028750875.1. Lineage (NCBI taxonomy): Eukaryota > Metazoa > Arthropoda > Insecta > Hemiptera > Cicadellidae > Macrosteles > Macrosteles quadrilineatus. The sequence continues at coordinate 200,466,729 of NW_026542595.1, forward strand.
AGCATTGTCTACATATTGCAGTCACCTTTGTTCACGTGTATATACAAGCTACGTTATGCTATGTATACACGCTTGCACGATCTTGCTCATAATTTCTTAATTTCAAAAAATTTTTCGGTAAATTTTTTATTACCAAAAATTAATAAAAATATATAATATGCACGCATCAACAGTGTATATTTACTGTTTGGAAATCAATAAACACTCCAAAAAGTAAGCCTCCACGGTATTTATTAGTTGTGAATTACAATTCTAAAAATTGCTAGCACAAAATACCCTTTTGAAAAAAAAAACTTTTTGACAATAAAAATCAAAAAATTTAAAATAAATAAAAAATATTTTAATTTTAATTCAGGTTGTCTATATTTTGATTTGTACTTTGTTGAGTTTGCTAAAGGCAAATCTTCAGATTATTTCTTGGTCTGATGCCTTATTAAGGTTAATGAACAAACCTGCAATGCGGATTAATTTGCATTAAGAACAAAGAAGAAACTAGATTAACTCCTCTGTAAATGGTGCGCTCACTTACTTTTTCACTTAAGAGGGTTGCAATTAAAGGATTTAAAGTTAGATACGGATTTTAATAAGCTTCTTTGTCTTTTAATACACCTTTTCTTGATTGTAAAGTGGGGGTAATAGTTTGTCCTGTTAAAAATGTATTGGCTTGTATCAGTTATGTAATTTAATATTTTTATTACATAAAGTTATTACGCAAATATAAAGAATTGTGACTTTTTTGTAACTGTTCATTTTTAGTCCAAATTTGATGCCTTTAAAACTTATTATTTAAAGCTTTGAGGTTTATTATGCTTTTTACTTATTTATCACTAGGCAAATATACGTAAGTAGTATGTTGAAAACAATGTGTCACAAGATCTTTTTAAAGACACACAATTATTAAGGGTGAGCTAAATTTTGTATCCGAGGTAATAAATAATATACTTAAGGGGTTTCAATGATTTTTTAATGTGTTTTGCACATTAACTATGACTTAAACATCAACATTGTATATTTGCGGAAATATGTATAACACAAATGAATGGATTTTGGAAATGCTTCACTCTTAAAGTGATCCTTCAAGAAAATTATTTTGGCTTAAAATGCGATTAAATTTCATGTGAAACTAACAACGATATGTCCACTCATGATAGCCATCTTGATGACAGTTGAAAAAATGTTTTCTAACAAGTAAAAACAAATATTATTAGACAGTTCATAACAAAAGTACATGTTTACTATCAGTTAAGTTAAATTTCTCGTTCACAGACTATAAGGAACCTAAGCCTATTTCACTAGATATTGTGGTCGTAAAATGTGTGATGTTTATACAAGTTATTATAGCGTGTAAGAAAATATTGGGAAGGTAAATTACCTACATTTGCAGGCATACAGCGCTACACTAAATACATGTATAAAAAGTAAATATGTTATAAAGCATTGAAACTACCTAGGTTAGCTAAAAGAACATCAGCCAAATCAAGCATCAGAGGTGAACATCAACTTTAAGAATAGCAAAGAAAATAAAAAAGGAAAAAAGGTCTAAAAATAAATAAATATATAAATTTTCGAGTATTTGGTGGTGAATCTACGTAGAGAAGGTCGATGAAAGAATAGGGACTAAAACGTAGTTAGAAATAGGGTACAATTGGAATTAAAAGATTGCAGAACATGAAAATGGCAATATTTTAACAAGAGGACAAAATCCTGAAAGAGAAATGTTTACAGAAAGACTTTATTTTGGAAAATGAATTTGAACCATCATCAAACACGGGATTTTAGGGCACATAAATCATACAGAACAAAATATTAATGATTATAAAATTTTTAATGAAATTGTTGTTCATATTTTACACCTTCTGCATGACTCATAAAAATTCTAACAATCTTATTAAAGAAATTTCGTATATCAACTTAAAGTTACATTAGTTGATTATTTTTTTTAATACTAAATTTATACAATCTGTTACAGCCCCCAAAGGGATGGAAGTTTGTGAGGCGGCCGAATGCAGTTACAAGAGACGGTTGGCTTCCGCGAGTGCCAAAGTCAACCGTTCGACTGACAAACGTTCCTATCAAGAACATTATCCTGACCTACGACATAGGCACACCGTTCTGCAAGGATCACAGAGCGTGTATTGATACCATCAAGCTGCATCAACATATGCAAATGGAAGAGATGAACCTGCCAGATATAGCTTACAAGTAATTTTGACTTTTTTGAATTGTTTTATAGTTGCAAGCATATAGTTGTATTTAACCTATACAGCACAGAAATTGAGTTGATGATTTTAGCAAGTAAAATAAACGTTAGGCTTCTATTTTCCTTATGTGGATATACGATAAAAATAAATATTGACAAGTCACTTCGAATTAATAATTGATTATTTGGTAACGGTTAAAGCAGTTTGATATCCAAACACATTTAACTTTTAAAATCTAAGAGGAATACAATAAATATTTGAGTGTTATTGAATATTTTTGATACAATTATTTTAACAAAGTTGTTTTCCTCGTACAGTATTTGTGATTATATTACAAAAAACATATTAAGCATATTCGTATTTTTATATGGTATTATTATAGTGTCCGTTTCCAGCTTTTTGGTTGGTGGTGATGGAAAAATATATGAAGCAAGAGGATTTGAATATCTACCCGAGAAAAACGCACAGTTTCCCGAACTTTATGGAAATAGTATCGAGATAGCTTTTATTGGAAACAATGGTAAGCACCATGATATTTTAATGTCTATGTAGTTAAGGTTTAATGTATTTTATACTTTAAACAATTCATCATACAGGATTCTAAATGAATATTATAAAATTATATCGGGTTTGGATGTGATTATTTTTTCTAAATAATGAGTAAAATACGGAGAAAAACGTAAAAAAAACACTGCTACGATATGTATGCTAATTTTTTCACTCAAATATTCTCTAGTGTGTATATTTTTTATAATTTTTCACATTTTCAATAACATGGACGTTAAACGGAATTAAAACAATTACTTAAACCATTGACTGTTGGATACAGAAGTTGTTGTATTAATAGTCAAAGCTTAAACATAAGTAGATATTACGGATCTAAGAGGGCTATGATTGACTAGAAATATCTATCGTGATGAGTTTGAAGAAGTGTAACAGTGTCATGTAAGTAACGAAATTGTTATTTACAAGTCAGTAAAGATCAAAATACAATTACGCTATAGCATTTTCTGTGATTTTTGCAGCTAATGAAGTTCCTAGAGAGGACTTCATGAACCTGGTCAAGTTTTTGAACCACGCAACATACGTCACTCATGATATATCCAAACAGCATATGATCTACGAATCTGAGCCAAGGTTTCTCATAAATAGTGCGTTTAGCAGAAGAAAATAAAATGTTCTTGAGTTTAAACTAATCATCACATTCATCGTATTTAACCATTCTTTTAGTTTTAAATGTAAGTGAAAATATATTTATTTTTTTTACTTTGAGGTTTTATTTTAGGACCCGCCCAAGCTTATGTCAAGAATGGTTTTTAATTGGGCTTCTTCAGTAGCCTTGGTATTTTTACTGTTTTTTGCATGGGCCTGTGTAGGCCTAATACCCTACACACCTGTGTGGGTTTGCGTAAAGTGGATCTTTATTTGTCTGGAATATTAATTGATGGTTACACGGCAAAGGGAATCTGATAGTGTAAGCCTTCGCGAACGAACCATGGGCTTTTAGATATAAATGGGAGTACTAAAGTAATAACGTAATATGTTTGCAACACAAATTAATAGTAAAAATATGCTTTAGAATGGAACCATCGCACGTAGAACAACGTACGTTAAAAGTAACAGCCTAAATTAATAATGAAATTGTACTGAACTTATGTGGACCAGTACAATCAGTGAGTAAACCAATCAAAATATCTTAATTGACATGTTCGTCGGTATCTTGACTCTAGGCTTATAACTCCAAATTGAAGTGTATGGGGAAATTGTAAAAAAGTACTGTATAGGATATGGTATAGGATTTGGTGAGTCGGTGGCTTAGTTGGTAGCTTCAAGGGCTTTGGGCCCCGGTGATGTCGTGGGTTCGGATCCTGGTCACTGCCACAAACATTTTATCAGTTCAGTTCACCTTTGTACTGTACCGGCTCATCCCTTGCTTTGCTGGATACGTTCCACGCACAGATCTGTAGTCAATGTGGACGGGCAAATGCAAGGTTAAAAGAGGCCTCCAACCTTAAGAAAAATGAAAACATAATTTTGGGAGGTGTAATAATAATTATTATTTTATACCTTGAACAACCAAAAATGTTTAATTTCAACAAGAATTCCAATTTAAAAGAAACAACAGCAAAAACTGTAGAGTGAGAAAATAACTTTTTCTAAGCAAGCTAAAATACGAAATAGTAAAATTTGCCGATTTGTCAGGCTAAAAAATATATCCTGGGAAGGTTTAATTTTACGACAGTGGTTGTAAATCTATTTTTGGAGTTAAAGACGGTTATAATATAGAGAGATAAATGGGTTTTGAGCTTATTTATTTATTTATTCGTACATACGGCAATCGCCATTTTACAAAATATGTTTAATTAGGTATGCAGAATATTATTATACATTTTTCTTTCAAGCCGCTTACATGCAATAATACTACTAGTTTCTATAATTTAAGTTGATTAAGTTGCAGGTACAATTAATATGACACAGAAATAACACAAAAATAGAGCATCAAAGACAAAATAGAACAAAGTGAATTTAAGCACAGTGATAATATAGTTCATGCTACATGCTATGAAAATCATGCTATGAAATAATATAGTTCATGCTACATGCTATGAAAATCAATAAATACTACATGCCAAAGTGCATTCTACTGTACATGCTAAGTTTGTGCTAACAGTGTGCACTATGAAAAATCGACAAATAATTAACAAGGCAAACTGTGTGGATCTTAATACATAAAGGGGAGCACTTACGTAATAACGTAATGTGATATTTATAACACAAATTAATAGTATACAAATAGGCTTTTGAGTGGAACTACCTAAGTAACGCCTAAAATAATCATGCAATTCTACTGATCTTATGTTGATGATTTGAAGGTGAAAATTAGTCAATGTCAAAATATAATTCTTGGAAAAAAATATTCAAAAACAGACTTTTCGCAAATCAGCACGTATCTGAGCGATACAGGAAAAAAATAAGCTGTCATATATTTTTAGCTATGTAAACGACACCACTTAAATTAACGAATCAAGGTTCGAAAAAAAACTACTCGTTTTTATATAAGTTAAAGATTTGTATAAATTTTAACATTAAACAAGAAAACTGTTTTTTTTTACAACTACAAGTAAATGTAAAGAAACCGTATGACTGGTTGATTGATTTTCTTTGCCTTATCGCAATATTTTGTAAATCGAGTGTCACGACGTCCCGCAAAATAGTTTTTTTTTATGTGATTTATAGGTGATTCTTTAACCTCAAAACGTTTAAGCAAAATAAATAAAATGCAATTTAATTCCTTATTTAAAATTTTCTATCATATATTAGTCAATCAGAGTCACAATCACAAGTAAAAAAACTAATTGGACCAGAATTAACGAGAAACCTCTGATCTTTTGATCAGTGATGGCATGTGATGGGATAATACCTGAAGTCTTGATAAATAAGTTAACAATTGCTAACAATAAACATGAATGGCAGGTAGAAAACGAGATTTTTACTTTCTCCCCCTATACCATAGTATATGGAGAAAGTATTGTTTTCGTCAAAATTTTCGAGTTTGAGTTTTGAGTGGATATATTCGTTTTGGGTCCCCCTGGACCCAAAAAAGTGGTTTTCGAAGTGATGTCTGTGTGTGTGTGTGTGTGTGTGTTTGTGTGCGTGTGTCTGGATGTGTACAGAGCTAGAGACTACACCTGTGGTCCGATTTCGATGAAATTTGGTATGTAGGTTCTAATCCATGGTATCTCCAGGTGTTTTTTTCATTGTTTTGAAATTTTGATATTTAATGGGGATTTTCCCATAAAACCCATAAAAAAACCCGAAAAATCGGATTTTCTCAAAAATGGCCCAAACGATTTTGATTAAAATTTAGTATGTTGTAGCCCTTTAAATTTTGAACAAAATGATATAAATTCCATTTCTGTAAAAGTTACGGTTCAAAAGTTATGGTAAATTATGTTATTTTCCCATAAAAAACCCATAAAATAACGGAAAAATCGGATTTCCCAAAATTGGCTCGAACAATTTTGATAAAAATTTAATATGTTATAGTCTTTTAAATTCGGAACAAAATTTTACAAATCCCATTTCCGTATATTTACTCTCACCGTTTACACATGATAAAGGTTGTTGACAAACTTATGGGAGAAAGTATGTGTCAGAATGCTGATACCGTTTATTTTAAATAACCTTTATCTAATCAAACCCGAGTTGGTTATATTCACATACGAACAAGAAATGACCAATTAACTACGCAATACCAATTTCCAGATCATAAAATCAGTAAGGCAGAGTTTTTCTACATAGCACATATACCTATTACCTACGTTTTCTACTACAAGATTTAAGGTTGATACACCTATTTGCCCTACCACTATTTTATAAATGGTTTTGTTTTCTGGTGCGATTATTATTCAGGATAAATAATAAACAATCACTTCATGACCATGTTCCTGACTAGTACGTTTTGATTGTTCATTCCGCATCTGACACTGTAAATGTTGGTGACGAAGAGGGAAGTATTGGGAAATGCAAGGTATTTGTAATTAATTATAATGAAAATTGCCGTCAGTTACAGCAGACGAAAGTGTCAGCCCGTAGCACTAAACTGTCAATACATCACTTAGACTAACTGAACTGATTATCTCAAACGATTGGATTTAAAATTAAATATATAATGAATAGGACAATATTGTTTATTTATATTCTATTTAGTTAATTTAATTGTCATAGACAGCCATTAAATAGGCTAGTGACGGTTTAATATCTTCAAAGCATGATTATTCATACTTCAAGAGCTGACTAGTTACAAATAATATTGGATGTAGTGTTTTGGACGTGTTTGACTTTACTAAAAATAATGTTTTATAAAAACTTCTTAAATAATCAAGACAGGTGTATCACTTTGGTAAAAACTGGTTACTATATTTTTTAATACATTTTATTTCATTGTACCTTTAATTTTAAACAGGGATTAAAACTATATCATTTATCCTTTTTGTGTTCAAAGAAACGCCTATCAACCGTTCTACTTTAACCCATTTTATTAATTCAAGGTAAATTTATTGGAAAGGCCTAGTTAAAACTCAATTAATTATCGAATGCCTAACATTTCTTGATTATTTCATGTTTTCTATGACCATTTGGCTTAAAGGCATTTAATAATAAAAAATAAAATATTTTTAGGTGTGGAAAGGGTTTCCTTGGAACCCATTTTAGGATTGGTAAAATTTAAAATCTGATACTGTGTCCAAATATTAGACATACCTGTCACTTCTTACGTACCCTGTTTCATGTTAACCGCATAAGGAGTTCAAAAATTATGGATTCATTTGTGAAAATCACATACAGACACAGACAAAAAACCAGGTATTTCAGACCCATGCGGAACAGTTCCGGATCAACCTTACAATATACGTGTAAGTAATTTATATTTGGTAATTATTATTCTATTATGTGTTCACTAGAGCCCTTGAGTTATTGAGATCATAGATTTATTTTATCGATCCCGTAAAACTTTTTAACATTGTTGTTGGATAACTGCGTTTGCCTTGAAATAAAATAACTTGTAATAAAAAATAAGTAAGAGCTTTAAGTGGACTGTAATTGTGTATATTAAGAAAAACAATGAATATAACAGGTGCTAATTAAATAATTCCAAATACAAATGTCGTAGAGGAAACAAGCAATTGTGAGAGAATGACAAAGAGTATCAAACAATTGTGATAGGGGCTAGCTAAAAGAAACTAAAACAATGTTAAGTAGTCAGCATTATTTATTTAATGATTAATTAGTTTTTCATTTTCATGAATTACAAACATTTCACGGTATTTAACACATAACGGACAAAGTGAGAACGATTCAATCTATCAGTTACTGCATCCAGTCATATGTAAATTGCGAATAAGAATGAGAATGAGAATGAATGAGAATGAATGAGAATGAGAATGAGAGTGAATGAGAATGAGAATGAGAATGAGAATGAGAATGAGAATGAGAATGAGAATGAGAATGAGAATGAGAATGAGAATGAGAATGAGAATGAGAATGAGAATGAGAATGAGAATGAGAATGAGAATGAGAATGAGAATGAGAATGAGAATGAGAATGAGAATGAGAATGAGAATGAGAATGAGAATGAGAATGAGAATGAGAATGAGAATGAGAATGAGAATGAGAATGAGAATGAGAATGAGAATGAGAATGAGAATGAGAATGAGAATGAGAATGAGAATGAGAATGAGAATGAGAATGAGAATGAGAATGAGAATGAGAATGAGAATGAGAATGAGAATGAGAATGAGAATGAGAATGAGAATGAGAATGAGAATGAGAATGAGAATGAGAATGAGAATGAGAATGAGAATGAGAATGAATGAGAATGAATGAGAATGAGAATGAGAATGAATGAGAATGATAATGAGAATGATAATGAGAATGAATGAGAATTAGAATGAATGAGAATGAATGACAATGAATGAGAATGAATAAGAATGAGAATGAATGAGAATGAATGAGAATTTTATTGGTCTATTAAACATGCAGTTGCATGCAATTGGACAAGTTATCTATAATCACGAGTCTATTTCACGAGGTATTGTTATCATTTAGGTTATGTAATCACTGAATAATAAAACAATAAATAAAAACACATAAAACAACTACAATTATCAAACAACCACAAGTTCTTTCGCACCTTTGAGTATTTCATAAGTTAACCGAATGATATGGTTGGTAGGAAACGAGGTTTGCTTAATAGCCTCATCCAATCAAAACTGAGTTTGCTATATTCACAGATTAACTAGTCTGTGACCAATTAACTACGCAATACCAATTACCAGGTCATCCAATCAGTTATGTGGAGTTAGCATACTCAGCTTAACCTGTGTAACAATCATTTATTGAAATTTCATCCTACGGTCAAATACTAAGTGAATACACCTTGATCATATTTTATTAAAACAAAAAAAAAATTGGTAAAATATAAAGCTTGAACCGTTTGATTGTCTAATCAATTACTATAACTAAAAGGTTGGTTATGTATCACAAGCTAAGTCCGTACTTCCTGAGGACACAAGAAAAAAAAAACAGTTACATGCAACAATATTCATAAAATGCTCTATATACTCTAATATATTATTTGTATGAACTATAATATATTATTTGTATGAATTAAACTTTCTTAAATGTAACAAGACCCTGATATACATTGCAAGGCTGTTGAATAAATGTATAACTGTGACTTTATAATATACAGTATAAACGAATTGGAGTAATCGATTAAATAAAAAATATTGCTGGTGACCAATAAGTGTCCACATTATTGGTTCATGGATATCGAGCTACTCATATTTCTAAGACAGATAACACCTTTAAACTGTCCTTAAAGTTTTACTCTCATGGAGTTCAGTGCAAGTTGGTTTTAAATACATAAGGTATTCCTTAATTATTGAAATATGTAGTTAGTTATGATTATAAATAATACTAACCTAAAGATATTAAATGTTCCTGAACAATTTTATAAGTATTTATTGTAATATATTTTAAATACTTTAATAATATTTTTTTAGATTGTAAAAATACTTGAATGTTGAAAACATTTTTTATTTTAAAACTTATTTAATGTCTTAGTTATACACAATTCTGTTAAAAATCAACCCATTTAGCTATTTTTAACCAACCGGAAACATATGAATTTACACAACAAAACTTTAGTAATATAACTATGGATTTAAATGATTTATTCGTAACCAATTGCCGTCTAAGAAAATGTGTCACTTCCTTTGTTCATGTTGCACAATACTAAATTTATATAGTGGAAAACCTCCAGCACATTAATAAACATTAAACTTCTTTGTAAAGTTAAACTAATCAAGTTCAACAAAGGATCGTTCATTCTCCACTGAAATAGATACAAAGTAACAATGTTAAAGTAGACACCACCGTTAATGTCATTGAAGAGACTAATACCAGCCATTAAGATTTCATAATACACCTTTTGTCGTGGGCATGTATTAATGATGTATTATACAAAACCTTTCATAACATTTAAAATGTATTTATGCCTATTGTATCATAAAACATGCAGAATAATTTGCTTTTCTTAATCTCAAACTCTTGAAATATTTCTTGTTCCTGAATCTCAAAGTAAAAAAAAAATACCAGAAGGGTACCTGGTCAATTTGAGCTTGACACATGTTTTTCTTATTTAGAAAATATATTTCCCAATTATATAAATTATTTAAGATGGGATGCCAGTACGTGCGTATTTTAACCCAAATATGAGGGAAGGATGATTGTAGGATGAGTGCCGCGATCTCGGAGTCTTGTTAGTGACTAAGGCCGACGTGTTCCTTAGACATGGATGTTAGTTAATGGCCCATACAACTAATACCAACTAAGGGGCGTACAGTTCATAGTAGAATTCGAACTACATTTTCCTTATAATTAACGAATTGGACTAATTATCAGTATTATCAGCTATTGGATAGTACTGCGGATAGTTGTAGTACTCACTAGTGTGGACATTCCATACCAGGGAGCATCGCATCTACAGTGCATGCATAAATTTCATACCCGATTTTATTTTTGGTACTACTAAATGTATTTTACCAACCAACCTTGGCCACAAATATTGAAAATTTGTAAGTAAAATAACACAGAAGGATGCAAAAAAAATTGATTTTCAGATTTTCAATTAGTCCGTGAGCTTACAAGCTTTCTCATCGGTTTAGTTGTGAAGTAAATGATCATTAACGCTATAAATACGATGTTTTTCAGAATGTTCTCTAGCATCTTTCTCCAGTTTTTTATACTTTTAAATTAAATGTTTATTCCACTGTTAACTTTATAAATTATTAAGAATATTTAAAATAATTCGTATTCCGAGCTGCTATGTAATAGCTAGCATCTGAATTACATCGCTCAACAAATGCCCATTTAAAATCATACCATATAATTCGCCTTATCATACCTCGTGTTAGCCAATTCGTTTCTATAGACAAAATTAAGACCTAATTATTATTGATTGTTAAGCGTATCGAAGACCCAATGGCCTGTGTAATAGTTAGTGAAAAATGTCCCCATCGAACTATGACGTCACAATAATTTTAGTAACGTATATTTTGCGTCAAACAGCATGTTTATATTAGAGGCTAGAGAGAAAAATATTGGGAAATGCAAGGTATTTGTAATTATAGTGAACATCACCGTCACTTACAGCACACGAAGCTGTCAGCCTATAGCTCTAAACTGCCAATACTTCACTTAGACTAACTAAACAGATTATTGAAACTAATAGTTATGAAATAACTTAAAATTCAATCAAAGCTTAAAATAAAATAAACAAGCCCTTTTGATTTTACAATTGTTTAGCTACTTAACATGCCCATAATAACTTTGCTACAAAACCATACAAGTTTTACGCAGTGATTGGTAACTTATAAAAATAGGTTATTGGTAAATTAATATTAGTCAGATTTTACTACATTTAATGTGGTAAATCGTAATTTAACCTCTTCTTAATTAGTGAAGCATTGTAAAATGAAATGATCTCGAAAATGATGACAGCTCTCATTTTTATTAAGTGCTATTAATATTTCCCTTTCATTATTTTAAGGAAAAGAAAGTTTTTAAATCCCTTTTTACAGTTTCCAAAAGAATTTCTATAATGTATCTATTATAAACCAATTTTCTAATATTACTTTATATTTAAACGTCATTCTAAGGATTCACTGACATTTAACTTTATGATGTTTATGTGAAAAGCTAGTTTAGAAATTCAGATAAAATTATAGTTTTCTATTACATTAAAAATGTTGGATAAATTATTAGCTCAAAAATACACAATTATTGACTATCAATGTTAATAACATGTTACTGAAAAAAAAATTATCAATTTTAAACATCGAAATTATAAGTTTTAAACCACCACGCCAAAATATTATGTAACGCCAATGTAACTGCAATCCTAGCTTTACAATCTGAAACGATTATTTTAATTTACAATTAATTGCAAAGAGTATTATTTATTTTAATTAATCACAAATAAAGACGATTATAGGTATTTACTGATGTTAAAACTACTATATGTTTCACAAAGGTTATACTTGAATGTAGGGATAACATTCTAAAACAGCTCTCTTGTTCTGAAATAAACATTAATACTTTATATGGTGTAGAGCATAACGGATAAACGCAGTTTTAATTGCCAATTTAGCAATTGAACAATGTAGATCTGCTAGGTTTTTTTACATTATTTCATTTAGTTAATAAATATATTTGAGCTCTGTCATGTGGTAGATTTGCTATTCAGTTTCTGAAGATTGTCCTTTGTTCTCAAAATAAGCTACCCACCAAGTACATATTTAACTGGACTATTGTACTTTGTCGAGGAACTCGCGTTATCTATGGTATTTAATACATCATAAGTTCCAGTACAAAGGACCTTACGGGTAAAAACCGTATTTTTTTATTTCAAAGAATAACGTTTTATGAAATTGTATTTTTCGTATCTTGGGCCAAAAATTTGCTTTTGCCTAGTTGTAGAGGTAGGTTTATAAGTTCGAGACGAAGTCGAGAACTTGAAACGATCGAGAGCTGCGAAACCAATGCGGCCCGTTGTACGAGCGCTATTTTTCACCACACTATACCCTATTACCACTATTCACCACAATAATAATTCACACAGTCTACACAACTTTAAGGTTATTTGAAATATTTTGAGGAATCGGCAAAAATAACAATGAATAGTTGCCTAGGCAGTGGTTTCAATAAAACAAGTCTATTGTAATGCATACTGATTATGTATTTAATAAACATTACCGTTTTAAGTTAATAAACAAACAGCTGGTTTTTTAGCCTAGGGATATAAAAAACCTGTTTGTTTCCCAATTAACGATGGCAGCTGGCATTGGCAGAAATACGTTGCTTTCTACCTGTAATAAACGTTTGTAAAACGGTGTAAAACATGGTAGTGTGGTGAATAAAATAGCGGAAACCCGTAACTTTTTTCCATCAATAAAGTACCTAATAACTATTGTATTATGTAATTCACAAGGAAAAATTAATTTTATACCTTAATGATGGGTCGTGATTTATTCTCGAAAATGTTTTCTTTGGTAATTTAGGGCTAAGAACACTTAACCATTGAGCCATTTTTTTCTTCAAAACGAAACCATTAATAGGTAAAAGTAGGAATATTTGATGAAATTTATAAAATAATATGTTTATCAAAGAAATATACACTTTGTTGTAATAACAATGAATTTTTTTTTCATAAGCATTCCACAGTTTTGTTTTTACAATATAAAAATGACGAATGCGGTTTGAAATAAAACTCTATGTTCTTACTGAATACTGATCTTGGATGGAGACTGGGATGTTAGTAGAGTGGTAGGTCGATTAATTGGGACAGTCTTGGACTTGATTGGATTTCTCTAGAGATGTAGATTGTGTTACCTTTTAGATAAATATAGTTTGGAACAATATATTATTGATAAAATTGAAGAATTACCTTATCCAACCACAGTTGCTAGTATGACAACTAGTTTTGTTCCTTAGAACATCGTCAGGTCATTGTATGCAACCACATCATCAATGTATTAATACATTGTGATATGTCAAAAGATTCTTTAAAACACTGTCAGAATCACAATAGTAAAAACTAGTCATGTTGATCAAATTATTAAAATTGAATAAAAAGTGATAAAACTGGTTAAAACCCTAAAGGCTGGCCAGCAATCTCTTATCACTGTCACTTAAAACTCACGCTGATGTTCTAAGGAACGAAACTAGTTGTCATACTAGCAACCGTGGTTGGATAAGGTAATTCTTCCATTTTATCAATTATATATTCCAACCAAGGATCACAATGAATAACATAACAATATATTAGTCTAGCAAGTGTTTGTTACAGTAAAATGCAAAGAAATGTATAAATAGTAAAGCAAATAATAAGTTATCTTTGAAAAATATTTATATTAATATAACAGACTTATTAGAAGTAAACATACAACATGAGAAAATTTTACTCTTTGACGATAACCTGTACAAAACTTTCTTAACATTATATAACACAAATAAAAACAAATTAGGAAGGTAATATTACCTAATTTAAACAAATACTCAGCGAGGGTTATGAGACGAACCACTTGTTAAATGTTTAGTATATATTGCTAGTTACGATGTCTCTATATCACCTACACTAGTAAAATCTTAATTTCAAATATTTCACTAACTTACCCATTTTGAATGATTCTAAATTTTATAATGAACGTGATATTCAAACATCAAGGGCTGTTTCACCAACCAAGTAGTTTTCTTACAACGGAGTGTATGAAGTGATCAGTACTAACTTCTTAACTTCGATTGTAAACAATTCATTACTTTCTATATAACTTCTGTTGTTATATATAAAAAAAACATTGGTTTTATCAATTGTTGTTGTTAAGAAACGTTGTTTTAATTGATTGTGTTTAACTGAAGTTCATCGTTGCATTGTTGTCGACTGAATTTAGATTTGGTTGTGTCTAATAACACGCGAACACAGTTTATTGAAATAATCCCAAATAATTCAGGGAAACTATTGATGCCTCAATAATTCTATATATCGACAGCATAGTGGAGGAAAACACAATTGGAATATACGAATTGATCAAATACCTTACTCAACTGCTCCTGATAACAATAAGAAAATTTAAAACTAGACAGAAGTAATTTTGAGAGTTTTTCTTCATGTTAAAAAGTATGTTTGTGCTGTACATAGTTTGCTTAAACAATTTCGTGGTATGACACACAATATAGTTCATTATACGTGCAAAAAGTATATTTTCAACATCCACTTATTTTCGAGAAAAACTTTGAACTCTTGTAGAAAAGAGCTACTTTATGCTTAGTTGTGAAATATACTATTTATTTAATACCAGTGTGACATGAAATCATGGCGAACGGATAGTAGGGCTGCCCTGTAACAGGCCTTCTATAGTTTATCGACGTTTTTTGTCATAACATACCAGAGCAAGGAGTTCTTGAAGCATATTAAACCACATTCTTACAGTTTAATCAACTTAATAGGAGTTATGTCATAATCTTATAACAAAATACTCAGAAAGCACACTAAAAGTCCTACGAAGAACAAATGAGTCAAAGGTGAACAACTTAAATTCTTGTGATGTTTAGCATTATTGCAAAGGTTTTTAAATACTGTTAGTAATAGAAACGTAACTTTTAAAAACTATGCAGAAACCGTGATTTTTACGATTGAATTGTATTGGTTTACCTCTGATTTTAAACAATACTTTTTTCTAGGATTAATTTCCGAATGTGAGAAAGTGAGAATTGGTATTTTAAATTGATGTATTTGATAATTTTTACCATTTAAGAAAATACTAGGAAGCTGAAATTGCTCTTTAAGGTTACTAAGATAAAAAAAAAAACATTTGACATGCATATTTTGAATACATTACAGTTACAGAATTGTTCTTCAGCTTACAAAGGGATACAAATTTGTTGTGTAAAACGTAACTGGATCGAACATAATGCACTGGGAGGAGAATGGAGGGAAGTTCTGTTGGCTGGCTATAAAGAGCTCGTAACATGATATTACCACGATTTTCTTCCCCCTTGCAATATGTGATAGTGTTAGCAGTGCAATCTAATTATGCATCTGTTACTGTCAGATGTAAGCAGAAGAGGAATAAGAGTTTTATTCTAATATGTAACAGAATGTTATAGTATAATAAATACCGCACGTTTTATTAAATTTTAACTTTACAATGTATGTAAATTTTATATTATACTTAATGAGAAAATAAATGGCGTAGATACATAACAATCTTTGAATGGTGCTATTAACATTTGACAAAATTATTTTTTATGCGCAGCAGTTATACTAAGTACTGAACACAAATTACATGAGCCAAATAAAACACGGAGGTTTTAAATTAGTTTTTTTTATCGGACGATAATGTTGCAGCATTTTCAAAACTTGCAACACCAAAAGGGAATCAGCTGGTAATGGCAAGGATAGGTTGTTCGTGGAAGTTTAAGGTACGTATTGTACTCATTTAGATCAAGTAACAATAAAAAAATACCTCCTTCCGAATAAAAGGAGAAAACAAAATATATAAGAACCAACTCCACTGAAAGGCACACAACCTTAGGCCTGCATCTACTGCGAAAACCCATGGCCAAGAACTTTATAACTTACAACCCCCTTACAAATGAATATTACAGGTCAATAAGCAGTAATATACAGTGGTCATAATGTAAAAAATATAACACTTAGCAAAGCTGCTACCCTATAATTGCCAAAAGAGGATCAGTGGTTAAGTTTACCATTAAACTGACGCAAAATATCGTAAAAAAATCTCCCAATGCATCGAGAATGTATGCATAACAAAATATCTTTATGGTGCAAACATTTGCAGTTTTATTCGTTGCCACACTCAACAAAGTTTTTGGAGAACAACTTTTTTAACAACGCATTTTCATTTTTAAGGTTCTTTCCCCCCTCCATTACACAAGCAATTGAGTATGATATTATCGTTTGAGTGTAATTAATTCGGCCGATCTATTGATTTGTTATTCCATAATAAGAAAATGTTGCTCACTAAACAGTACAAATGGACTTAGTGGTTTAGTGGCAGATCGTGGGACTTATGTCCCTAAGGTCCCAGGATGAAATCCCGCCAAATAACCAAAATATTTTATCTAAATGATATTACCCCTAGGACTACCCCTAGGACTATTTTACGGAATATTTTTATTAAATGAATAAATGAAAAAATATATCCAAACATGACTACGCAACAAACTAAAACTTACAACGATTATTCATTAGCAGATTTACACATAATTACCAAATGAAAAATATTTAAAAAAATATTTCTATCAATAATAAAAATAGCCTTAATTTTCATAATGATTGTAATACACTAACAATTTGCCACGGAGTATGTTATTGTAAGTAGTTCCATTATAATTAAAAAGTTGTATTAATAAATAATGTAACACAACAACTTATATACTTAATTCCCTTTTAATTAATTAAAAGTTCGGAGAAACATTATTTACAATCTCTTTATATCTTAGAATTTCCTAGAGTAAATAGTCTTTAATATGTGTTACATTTTTGTAAGCAAGATCATCATTGGATTTTAAATAAACAATGCAGAAGAAAATGAGGTTGCCTCTAACGTCGAAAAAGAAGTTCTAGTTTGCAGGTTAAGTTTATCCCTATATTTTAATGACTTATTTCAGGATCTAATACTATTTTTCATAATTATTTATAATTTTATTTAATAACGGATGTAACAAAATAATAACAATAATATGTATACCAACATTTTTTTATTAAAAAATATATAAACAAAGTTTTTTATTATTAAAAAGCAAAATAGTTCAAAATTACCACTTCGAAAAGCAATCTTAGAACACAAAATAAAACCTCACTTTGAAGTATTTAGAGTGTTTAAGCGCCGTAATTAACTATTTGGACTTTTTTATAATTTTTGTACATAAAGAATATCTTAAATCCATCATAGTTGAATTAACTGTCTACTGCCCTAAATTTTACGTATGTTTGGTATGCAAAATATATTATACTAGAAGTACACTGTATAAAAATTATTCGCAATGTTACAAATTATATTTTTAAATAATAAAAATTATAATTTAAATATGCCGCCCCGCATAATAGGTTTCCATTGTTTGCTAATCAATTTGCTCAACATCAAAAATTAAAACACGAACAGTGCACTATTTCTAAAAACCTTAATATCAAATGGTTCATCAAAAAGAGAGATTATTAAATTTGAAAGCTTGTTGAAATTAGTTTTCGTTTGAAATTGGAACTACAAATGTACCGTTAAGCAATGACGTACTATCACGTAGATAATGACCGAAACTAGATAATACTATCAGGGAAACTAATAAGTTAAGTTGTCTAGATAAAATAAACGTATGACTACAATAACTTGTTGATACTTCTAGTATGTTTTGTTTTTTCTAGACGAAAGATTATTTTATCAAAACCATGGATTCAGATCAAATCTTTATGGTAAGTTATTTTTACTTTTTTATTACATTGCAATCACACTATATCATCAGGCAAAATTATTGTAACTTATTGCAAGAAGTTTTTTCTTGTTTATATTATTAAGAGGTAAAAAAAAACAACAAAACTATTAAGGACTTGTAAATGTATATTTTACTCCTTGTATATTAATACTATTAGGGTTATTCAGTGTGTCATATAAACAGTTTTATATAATTTAGTTATTTTTTATTATAATAGTTAGTTGAAAATTATTACAATTTGGATTTAATTTGAAACAGGTCTTTTAGATTCTTAGTATGACTTTTCAGCTTGATAAATTATGTATTCTTGACAAAAACCCTAATATTTTTAGAATTAACATCTCACATCCCTGCGATAAGTCGTTCATATTACATAATTGGATTTTTATTTTTCACCAAATTAATTAGTGAATCAAGCTAAAAAATCTAACAAAATAAGCGTAGCATGTTAAAATAGATAAATGTTAAATTTCTAGTAAACGGGTATACAAAGATTTACACAACCACTTTAGCGTTGTTGATAAGGTTGATCAAAAACACAGAGAAAAAACTTAGATGTCACATAGTTTGACTAAATACTTCTTAATACCACCATGGAAAAAATACCATAACATGTTTTATGTTATTGGAGATTGAAGATTATCTAAGAATGTCTAATTGTCATAACTAATTTAACTGAAACAAATAGGCCTACTATGAAGACTCTATTTTAGATATGTAAGACTTTTTCATTTGGTTAGTATAGAATATGCCATAAATGTAACGTTTAAAGATTTTGTTGCTATCATTAATTGATATTTTCGAATAAATTCACAAAACAACATAAAAATAAGTAAACAATAAAGTTTGCTAGAACTTTCGTTTCGAACCACCATGTTGAGAATTTTAAAGTAAATTGCAGCTGTTCATTCATGAACACAGTATACTAATATTGAGGATCCTTATTGATGTGTCAAAATATTTATAAAATCCATCACACAGTAATATTGTCCCCATTCTTTCTCATTAACTACCTCTTTGAAACATTCAACTTTCTTATAACAAATTATTTAATAAAACCGCAGAACTTTTCCGTAGCACACATGTATAGAACGCTTTCCACCCAGCCCGAAAAGGCGTCCGTTGTGTCCCGAGCCGAGTGGGGAGCTGTGGAACACACTGGGAACAAACCTATACGTCACCCAATCATATATGTGTTCCTCACCATCAACTCTCACGCGCCGAGGTGTTCCAACAAGGAAGAGTGTTCCAGAATACTCCGGGACATGCAGGATCGAGATATGAAGGACGGATGTACCGACATTAAATACAAGTCCGTCAAATGGGTATACATAATTTTACTCACTTATATGGGGTTCCAGACAAAAGCAACATGACCTCATCTTAAAATGTATCTTTAAAGTTTCACAGAAACTCGTCATAATAACGATCATATAAGGATCTTTTAACTGCATAGCCCGATAATGCACAAAAGTGACATTTTCGAGAATAGTACAGACAAAAAAACTTTTAACCACTTCCATCCCAATGCGAAGTTGAGTCAATTAAGATTTCTAACACTATAATAATAAACCAAAATGTGTTTGAACAGGTATATGAAAAGAAAATAGAAATATATCTCAACCTGTTTCGAATAGTTTTATGCTAAAGTACAAAGGACACATGCTCTTATTCCGTAATTTTATAAAAACAAGTCTGAAAGTTAGATAGATTGGTTTTTAAAATTACTGATTGTACTGAGCTATATAGCCATCTGGTTCATCCTAAATAACCTGACACGACACTTAGGCTTCACTTTTGTTGTTGCTCTAAGCCATCTTGATAGTAGGCTAAATTACATTAGTTTACCGACCTGTGCGTTTATGTGACTAATAAAAAAATAGAAACTATGATAAAATGGAAATGTTAGTAAAATCAGTAGCAGTTGATCGTTAAAGCCTTGATCGTTTGTCTCATAATAAATGGTCCTAACTAAAGGTACAACCAACCTTAGCCGGTAAAAACATTCAGATTTACGCACAATTAACTATATACTCATTATGAACGAATATATAACCTAAAATACGCAAATAACTATCTCAAAGTAAATATAATAGTAAAAAAAAAAAACTATTAGCCTTTTGCTGCGGAATTTCATCAACGCAATGGCAGTTTTATTTATCACAAAAATAGGTTCTCAGAAATTAAGTTGTTAAAAAGGCCCATCCATGTAACAAAGGATTATTCGTTGCAAGTATTTTCTGATTGTCTGCTTGGTAAGATTTCCAGACATTTTAATTAGGAGCTGTTTACGTTGACAGACGATTCTAATTGCACCCAAACCTGCCTCTTTAGCTCTTTGTGCTTAGCCTCAAGTTAAATTTACAATATGAATGTAGTAAAGAAATACGTTTTGAAATTTTAGGATAAAATATTGTTTATATTCACAATTAAGTTATGTTTTAACGAAAAGCAAAGGTGCATTGCAGTGCATTCTCTCAATAATCAATGTTTTAATGATACCTGCCTTATATAACAAATGTAACGTAAAAATTTACGTATGCCATTTCTATAATATTGATTTTTGATTGGCTTAAAAGAGAAACACGCGTAACCTTTCCTTGGGACTTTTAATAATACTCAGCTCATCACATTCAAAGTTTCCAATGAGAGAGCTTATATCAATAATAAATTCATAGATTTAAAACACTTAATTACTGCAGTTCATCCCTATAAAAGTTCGCAGTTTTGACATTTTAGGACTCCTATAAAACTTGTGTTATCCCCATTTGTAAATGTCCTTTATATTTAAAAAGGAAAAAAACCGATAGTTTGATTTTGCCTACTCATAGCTATCTTTCACAGTTTTCTGATAGGGGATGATGGAACGATCTATGAGGGAAGGGGTTGGAATTTTCGTCCTCACCATCTAGACCAGTTTCCATCCATGGATGGGCAAATGCTGGACTTCGCTTGCATCGGCAATTTCAGAAGTAAGTTAGATGTAAAATAGAATGATAAATTATAGGCTAACTTTACAAGCTACTAAAATTGTTTTATCTTATAAAAATATAAGTAACAGTATTATGAAAACGAATAACACCAATACCGTATGGCTTAGTATATTTTAACAAAAGTAGATTATTTGTTCTCCTGAACTGCAATGCATGTACAAAACCGTATACCTTCCTGTAATGATGAATCGTATAAATTATAACTTTACCCAGTCTTTACACGTATTAATTTTTTTTATTAAATCATTTTCAACTATATGGTTTTGACTAAAGACATGTGCACTTTTTGTTGTAAGAGGAGTACAGTACATAATTAATCTATTAAATGGAACTAATAAATATTTTACTATCTATGAAGGTTAATATTTCATTTTTATATCACACACTTAGCGAACAGCACATTCGTTACCCTATACAAATGTTAAATATAAGAAATATAGGGATCCAGCAAATACATTCAAGTTAGGCCTAAATGAAAGATGAAGAATGTATTTACTGAAAAAATAAAAATTTCCACATATTTTGGACGTAGTTGTAATGCATTAGTCCCATGTTTTGATATCTTTAATCCCCAAACATCAAAAGCAGGTTTTGGAATAATTCGAGTTGATATGACTTACTAAACACATTTTCACTGCCTCAGGATATGGCATTACATATCATGGTTTACGAATAGGGGTATACCATTCTTGGCTAGGTTGGAAGATTAGATTAGGTTGGACTTTGGACGGCTGTGAAATTGAAAAAAGGTGTTTTGGCCAGAAGGATGATGTTTAAAATAGTTATTTATGTATGATTATCGAATTTTTTGCAACTTCTCTAATACAATATGTTTTTTGTTTCCAACAGAGGAACTTCGCCCAGACGCCATGTACGATGCTCAATGGAAGCTCCTCAACCTAGGAATTGAGTTGAAATATCTAGCAAAACATGCCCATTATTGGTAGACTTTGTAAATTTTTATTTTTATTTTTGCTTTTAAAATAATATAACAAAATAGGTATGCAAAACATTTTGTTCTAGTGGTTTACCATAGTAAATCTATCGTTTAAAATGAGCTGAGCATCAAAAATATAATATGTAAAGACATGCAGGCAAGTGGAACGGATGCATTATCTAATCAATCATTATAAATAGCCTAAAAGGTGAAGCTGCTAGAACGTCTGATGTTCCATAGCATAGTTTCATGATTTTATAAATTGAGAATAAAGGTTTCATATAGTCTGGATGACAAACAAAAATGTTTTGCATCATTTTCTCATTAAAAATAAAAGTGTTTTGTAAATGGTATTTTGTGTGTGTATCCTAGTGTAGAAGTAGTAATACAGATATTCAGTGTGTCTCTGAACAGCTTTTAAGATTAAATATTAAAAAAAAATACTATAACTTTTAACTATAAGTGTTTTTATTTACATCTAGTAATAAATCGCAGACGATCAATCAAACCTCATTGTTTTATTATAAATTTACAACTTAAATAGTAACGTGAAACCTTTTCTAATATTTTATAAAGCAAATAATTCTTCACAAAAATAATGTATTGTTTTGTATAAATCATTATTAAACTTGTTGTACAGAAATATTCAATAATAAATTCTGTATTACTAATATTGCAAAATTACAAGAACCATGAACGGTGAATGTTGAATCAATTTAATCAATCAAACATCCTTTTACTGAAAAAGCAAGATTATCGTAAAACGTAGGAAACCAAACGATCACTTTCCAACCCCAACAGACCCTCATTCTGGCTCCACAAACTGCCTATCTACTGCAGCATCCGGGAACTGAGGCTAACTACCTTGGTATTGGATTGGGTTGTTGTTATGTCGCTTGGTTTCTTTGTCGAGCGTTTTGCCTAAGCTTAATACGCCAAGCCATTGTATTATATTTGAATAACTTATTTTTGTTTACCAGTATAAAACGTACATTAAAATGATCAAGGAAATTTAGGTATAAATCAAATAAAGATAACATTATAAAATATACCTGGTTTTACAAATTATCTTCAAGTTAATTTACCCAATTAACTACAGTTCGTAAAGAATTTGAGTTATTTTAGTCTAACTCAAATATTAAAAAGTAACTAAATGATTTGTATTTGATTACTTATATTTCGGCCCCTGTTAATCGTCACTGTAGAAAATTAGTTCAAAAGCAGAAAAGCTATTTGGATAAGGCTTTCATTTTCCTTTTTATACTCATTTTCAAGAAAACCTCCATATTTGTTTTTTATTATTATTTTTATTTGTTGTGGAATCAACAAGGTCAAGTCACTAAATAATAAAGTGTGTTGAATGGACTAAAGAATGGAAATGTCAACTATATTTACCTACTTACATAATCACCTATTTAGTTATTTATTTAAAAATATACACTATTTTAGATAAGAATATACACTATTTCCTTGTTGTAAACCAGGTAAATATATTTTCCTCAAGACATATAAGAATAAAAAATACCCCCGCCGCAGTAAACCTGCCTACTAAGCGAATTTCCATTTGTCTTAATTGATTTTCAATTAAATATATTTTAATAACATTAGGTTAAACGAGTACCTAGGTTTGTTGCTACAAGGAAACTAATAAAGTGTGTTTTTTGTAAAATATTGATAGCTTAGTACAAAATAAATACATTTGATCAAAATACAAAATATATCCATAAACAAGCAAACTACAACGTTTGACAATATTCTCCATAAGAATAACATGTGAATTTTAAATTTAAATTTTTTTTTAATTTTCTCCGTTACTATTAGTTATCCCGCTTTACACCTTTAAACCAAATTTCATCAAAATCGGACAAAAATTATTCAAGTTATCGCGTTCACGGACGTATATATATATATATATATATATAATATATATATATACGTATATATATATGTCTATATATATACATATATAAAAATTTGAACGAATGGTGTTTTTGGCCTCTGGGGACATCAAAATGAAAAAGTAAATCGGTCCCGGGTCTAGGTCTTACCGTGCCACCTACGGTAATAGCTACTTCCCTATAGGGAATTTTGCTAAAAGAAAAAAAACTGTAAATTTAAAATTATAGAAAAAGTATTTAATTAGCAAATTTAAAAAATAGGGAATTTCAATTGGATATAATAAGTAATTTTTATTATTTAGGGAATATCGATGGACTCATTTCATAACAAACAATTCCAATAACATACTGAGCTGAACACTGATAACATGGGAGGCTTACCGTCACGAGACTATGCCTGTGTTGATTGCATTGTAAATTAATAATCAACATCTGGCTTCATTATAATGAACTGCTGTGCCAAAACCTATATGAGCGTAACAATGGTAAGATTAGCATTACAACAGGTTATCAATACTGTCTGAATTGAATTTATGTGTCCCTCCAAATAATAATTCGGTAAACACACTACTTCACCGTGGCGACAGTGAAATATTATCACATATTTTGTCTTCGAAAAAGCACTTGTCATTAATTAGAAATTATTTGATATAATCAACCATGAACAATCGGAAGTATAATAGAAATAACCTGCAAAATTTAGGTTTTGGACGTCAGATTGAGTGAACCAATTTTGACACCATTGACCCTCTAAAAGTTCATGTTACATGTTACTTCACAAATTCCCTAATTTTAATAAATTTCACCATCATGTTATTAATTTTACTCGTATTATCGATCGAACAGACTCATATACAGACTGTAAAACTAAATACGTTTTATGACACTTAAAATATACATTGATACTTATACCATTAACTCACAAGGCGGTAACTACATAAGATAGTTAGCAGTATGTCATTCACTTTTGGGGTCTAATGATTATAAGTATGTTCAACCGAGATCGATCACCACTTACCACCTCGTATTTATTTTTGTAAATGTATAAGTGTTTAAATATATAAGGGAATGAGACCATTGGGAAGGCCATGGATGAGATGGACAATGATGACATGGATGAGATGGTAGATGGACGAGGTTACAAAGGACCTGAGGAGTATGGGAGTATACCTGGAGCTGGCAGAGGACGGAGGATCTTGAAGGCACATGGTTGGCGAGGCCAAAGACCGCCTTGGTTTTCAATGGCTACAGGAGTAAGTAAGTAAGTTTTTTTCAAGTATTATTAGACGTATTTTGATTTACTTTACGTAATTCTAAAACCCTTACAATGATGATCAAGAAGTTCTTAACAACATTAAAAAATACATATATTGAATATTTGTCCTCGTATAGGTAAAATTATCAGGCGTGTAATTTAAAATATAAAGACGAACGTTTAGTGTTTTTTGCCTCTGGTGATGTAAAAACGAAAAAAATAGGCGGACCCAAGTCTAGGACTTACCATGAGCAATACGGTAATAACGTATTCCCTTTATACGGAATTCACTCGACATTCCTATCTTACGTTGGTCGAAATATAAAATAATAATATTCCAAACTATTTTAGGTTTATAAACATGTGTTAAACACTATCACTCATAGTTGAATTATATAATTGGAGACCATTATGTTGGATCGAATATAATCTACATGGTTTGCAGCAAGTACCACCCTTAGTGTCGATACTGCACACCTGATAATTAGTACGTTAGGGAAATTAATTATAATTGCTATACCAGACGCCTGGACCCAAACTAACGTTACAACACCTTCGCATTACAAACTTGATATCGTCTCCTATACAATTTCCTTGCATGAATATTGATTCGTGTTTTACAAGGTCTCTACTAGTTTATAAGTTTTGTATTTAGTTATGTTTCAAATCCGGTCTTTTTAAGAGTGACAATAACAACTGCAGAAAACTGGCATACTAGTGGTTGTACAAATAATTCTTTATTAAGGACCTAACTAGAGGTCAATATTGTCAATACACAATACTATTAATACAATGATTTCGAGGTGTAATACATTCAATGCTCCTGGTTAATGGGATTACGTCTAATGCTTTTTCCTACGACCATATTTTGAACGAGACGTTTCATTTCTGTTCTTAGAACTGAAAAGATTCACTTAACAGCATTGTTGTTTTACTTAACAACACGATAACGGGCCAATGAGGTTCAAGTATCGAAGGAAAG
Source organism: Macrosteles quadrilineatus (assembly GCF_028750875.1). NCBI lineage: Eukaryota > Metazoa > Arthropoda > Insecta > Hemiptera > Cicadellidae > Macrosteles > Macrosteles quadrilineatus. The sequence continues at coordinate 200,493,069 of NW_026542595.1, forward strand.
AAGTAAAATTTTAGTACTTCAAACGTCAGCTTTTCAGTTGTTAAGACCAATTTAATTGAGTAAACAATGAGTACGTGGTTGCGACAATAAGTAAATGCATCACAATCAGTGGTTATGAGAAGTTATAGAAGAAAACATAACTTCTTTTAAACGTAATGAGTAGTGATTTTTTGTAATTAAGAAACGGTCGTAGGTAAAGTAGTGTACACAACTCGCGTAATTAGCCTTAACGACACTCGTAAAATTCTTTTAAGGCACTCGCCAAAACTCTTGCTTTAAATTTTCTACTCGTATCGTCAACTATCCCTGCGCGATCGAAGTGTAAACTACTATAGAGCTACGACGGTACTTCCTTAACACCTTTTATTTAAGAGAATGGACGAATAAGCTCAGTTAATTAATTAATCTATTAACTAAACCGATGGATTAAAATGTTTGGTGTGACACCATTTTGTATAATCGCGTCATCTTAAAGTTTTGAAATTTTTGTATTTTGAATAGCCTTTTAACGAAAAAAAAATCCACCATCATCCACATTTAGGTAAATGTAAGCTGTAACTCTAGTCGTGATACAAGCGTAGCACTAATTAAGTGTTTTAGTCTAATATACAGTCTTTAATTCCAAGTTACCATCATCAGTAAAAAAAAAACTAACAGTTGAGTTAGCATCATCAATCGTATAATTGCCCTACTATTGAACTATAATTGTAGTTTCTTCTGAACACACTTGGCAAGATTACAAGTTGGCGTATTGTATAAGTAACTATAGCCTAAATAAATATAATAACCTCTTAACCCAGCTACTTGCAATGTTTACATAACACATAAATATTTTTTCAATTGTCCTGGTTAAGCATTTTACGTTACTTAAGTGAATAATAATATATTAAATTGCATTACTGTTTCTCAAGGAATTTAAATAAAATCCTCTTTCCCTAGAAGATTACCGCAAAAGTTATTTAGGAGATGAAACAACCTTTTTCCAAACCCAACAGATCTTTATTCGTGAACCTCAATTTGTCTATATCTACTACAGCCTCTGGTACTGGGCGTAACAACCTTAGTATTGGATTGTATTGTGGATATGTTGCTTTGTTATTATGTTGATAAATTCACCCTTAGCATTATGACAACATTTATCGATTAGCTAGTAAATATAAAACACAAACCCGTGTAAATAGGCTACCTTGTTTAAATTATTACAACAGTGTTTATGTATAGAAAGTAATACTTAAATTAAACAAAAGTTTACTACTTTACATAGTACCATTTAGAAAAATATTATAAAGGGATAATATCTTAAAGTACGATCCAGATTTAAAACTCAAATACATCATGACATAATTTTTTTTTTTTTTTTTTTACAGATCGGTTTTTACCTGTTATTTTGCAGTAAACTATGAATAGACCAATAATCAATCAGAACAATGATTAGTTTTTGTAAGTTGTTTCAACAAAAATTATAATTAATAAAGAGTTAAATTTTGTAAACCATTATAATTAGGATACAAATTATAATAGGTTATTATACTATAAAAAAGGCAGGAATATTAACAATTTTGAATCATGTGATTAAATACGTATTGTTACTTATATTTAGTGTTTTTTTGTGTGTATATTTATCAATATATTAATCAAATCCATTCCAATACCACACTGAGCTGATCATTTGATATCATGAGAGGCTTACCGTCACGTCACTATGCCTGCGTTGATTGCATTGTAAATTAATAATCAACATCAGGCTTCATTATAATGAACTGCTGTGCCAAAACCTATATGAGCGTAACAATGGCAAGATTAGCATTACAACAGGTTATCAATACTGTCTGAATTGAATAGATTTTACTGCTTTTCTGCCACTAATGTACTTTTTTTACTATCTGATATATTAAAACACGTTTGCAAATCTTATGATAGTCTGGCCATACTACTGGATCGAGTTACACGTGGTTGGTACCAAATAAAAGAAAAATCCTGTATGTGTCCACAATACTTCTGTAAATTTAAATAGGATTTAAAATAAACACAACAAATGAATTTACACCTAAACAAAAATTAACATGTGCCATAGTAATTTGCCATGTTGGTGACGAAATAACAACAAAATAAAACAGAAAATCTAAACAAATGGGATACATAAATTAGAATCACATGATTTTATTAACAAATATAGAAGTTTGCACAATACATACTTTTGGTTGAGTTTTCGACCATGGGGGTGAGCTCAAATATTATTAAACAACATATTTAATATTTTAAGCAGGAAATTTTTATTACAGGGGAAAGATACAAAAATGTATCACTGTCAAATAATTGTTTACTAAAGATATACTCATTATTAGGAACCCTGTGGACTTACCATATTTTAGCTATTGATGAAAGAAGACTTAATATTTCAGCTAAGTCAACTTTAATCAGACACATCTGATTTTAAATATTAGTACACGCTGATCGCAATGTTAGAATTTTAAAATAATCAGTAGGCCATAGATATAGTTCATATGGAATGGAAGTACGTTTTTGCATAAGGTAAATTAGCATCCTTCAGCTTGGTATTATATACCTTGTGATTAGAATGTCAAGGGAATTAATAATACTTGCTACAATGGATGCTAACTAGCTTAACAACACTTAATCACTCTAAGCTTTCTATTACCCACGTCAATACAAACATTAATTCCTAGTAGATAACAATTACTTTTTAAAGGTATACCCACTCTAAAATTTTATGTAAAATAACGCTTTTAAAATTTCTGCTGATAGCATCAACTAACAACAAGCATTAGAATCGTGTAAAACTTTTAACCTCACATTACCTAAACGAAATATTAGTGGTGTCAATATACTTAACACATTACAGATTATTACTGTGTGTGCTCATTTTAAATTTGCAATTTATCACTACAAAAATATTCTAGATATCCTGAATGTAAGTGGGAAAACAAGCCAACAATCTTGACGCGTTACCTTATTTACTTTACTAAATCAAAGTTTATGGTGGAAATTAATTACTGAATACAATAGGATAATTTAATGGTACATTGTATCTATTTATATCAGTGCTTGGTCCTTATCCTTTCGAAAATTAGTGTACTTTAATTATACATTTGATAGCAAAACATGTTTGCCCACGTTGAAATACGATTGCGAATTGGTTATTTGTCTTAATAAAAGCTTATGATTAAAGTAGAGTATCATTCTGCACAATAATAAGCTTATAATGACCTACAAACATAGAATTACTTGTGTGATTATTATCTTCCTTTGAATCCTACAGTCTCATCTGAACTCTTACACGCTTGGGAAGTTTATAAATTGGCTTATTATAGCAAAAGCCATAACGAAATATGTTCAGCTCTTAACACAGCTGCTTGTGATGTTTCAGTAACACGTAAATATTTGTTTCCTCCTTCTTGCTAAGATTTTTTTCTTCTTGTGTTTGTAGACTTTGGAATGTAAATTTTGAATTTTCAAAGTTACATTTAGAAATATAAGATACAGTAGAGTCGACAATTTTGTTAAAATATATTTGCAGTTGTAGTATTAAAAGTAAATATTCTGAATCCTAATCAAACATTCACAGTGTTTAAAAAAAAAACTCCACCCTCTTAGAACTTAACAGCCTAATTTAACAATGGTTTGCAATATCCATGAATAGTAGTAATCCTGTGTTGCTGCTTTGGCAACTAGTTTCGGTTCTTTTGAACCATCATCAGGCCTCAAGGTGTCAGGTAATCACTTCATTCGAAGGTCTTTAACAGAGTTCAATGAATAAAATATATACAACACACGATTACATATGACACAGCAGAACAGTCTAGACTTTACTAAAGCCCAGTAACTTTCGATTTTGTAAATGTCCCTTTGTGTTTTTTTGTAAACCTGTGTAGGTTCCATGCTATCGTATGTTGTATATGTTTAATTTTTTGAACTCTGTTTCTTAACGACCCTTGAATGAAGTAATTACCTGACACCTTGAGGCCCGATGATGGTCCAGAGGAACCGAAACTAGTTTCCAAAACAGCAACATAGGATTACTAGTAGCAATTAGTGTAAACAGTTATAAGTATAATACACTAATCCGCTAAACAAACATTTGAAAAATAATTTAACAAATTATATATGTTTAACTAAATTGCGTTGAATTTATTGATTCACAAGAACTTATCAGGACAACGCACATGTTAGGTCAAAGGTTGTTAGAGTTTATCCCACTCATAAGGTATGATTGAAATTATATATTTAAACTTTTAAATATAAAAGCATGTTTAGGCTAACTTTATTGTTTTTACCTCTTCGTTCCAGTATAAAAAAATAGTAATAGTTTTTTAACAAAAATCTTTTTGCAACAAATTGTTTTTTAAGTTTACATATAAAAAATAACTGCAGCATCAGGCACCTTATTTATTCCTCAACAAGCATATAGTATTCTCATCATCATAATAATAGGTATTATAATTACATAATAATAATACATACATAATAATAGGTGTTATTTTTTAAATGTTTGCAAAGCTTTAAGGTTTTAACCATCTAAAACAATATTTCTGGAATAGGAAATTACCGCTTGTTCTATACACAAAGGACAATATATGGTTTGCATGTCAAACACAACATGTCATTTTCAGACGTTCAGTCACAATCACAAATTCTACAGACATTTTCCGAATTAAATGTCTCTCATTTCAGCACATGATGATACTGTATACTTACTTTTTTCCCCCTATGATGTAATGTAGCAGATAGTGTAATCGGTTGGTCTCATCCTTGTTGTACACTTCATTATTTAGATTGGGAATGAGGTTAAGAACAAAAACAAAATTTTGGAAATAGCATGATGCATGATGTTGTCCATGGAAATACATCATCTAAATGTAATTTTAACACAAATTGAAATTAAGTATTTTTTTCTTGGATTTTTTAGTTTAAGTATTTAGCTTTATTAAGAAAAGGATTGTCAAACATCACAAAGAGCAGGTGTAATTTTTTAAGTTGAGCTAGGCTGATTTAATGTTTATTTTAGATTATTATACTTTTTTCTACTGACCACACAAAATTGATAAAGTGGTCAGTTATATTTTCAATATTATAAGTGTCCATACCATGTAATTTTTTGATGGAAATAAAATCATTTATTCATCATTTATTTATTTATTCATTTATTCTTGTGTTTCTTACATTGGGCTGTGAGCGTTGCGGGACACAAAGGACCTGCATATTAGAAAAGTGAAATAAATAAATAAAAATAAAATAATTTTTTTTTCTTCCCTGCTGCACTCCGTAATATGATATTCAATGTAGTTTGTGTAAATCCGTAGTTTATTCTAGGACGCTAGGCACGAGCCTAGGATTGTTTTTTACATTACTTCAGATTGGCCCTCGGGCTTGTAGCAATATCACTTATATAAAATCCATTGTTGATTTATTGGGTTTTGAACATCAGGGACCGAAGTCCTGCACTCAAATGCGTAGCTAAAAATGATTAGGGTAAAGCAAATCTTCCTTGTAAACATTTTAATGTCATAAGTGTTCGACTTGGTTAAAATTGAAAGTAAGCACTAAAGTAGGTAGCTTTTGACTTGCGAAAAAGGACTTCAGTGGCCTTACTCTGTTGAAATAAATACTTCCACATTACGTTATTTGCATGTCAACCAATAATAATTTGTTATCTCTTTAACACTAACCGAATTATTTTGAGTATTTTGAATGGAAACGTTTTCTACAGAATTGCGCGTACCCCTTATGTTATATCCGCTAAGATGTATTAATTTAAAGTATTATGTGACATAGGTTCAACTTCGATTGATATTCTATATATAGAGTACCATATGCGGTCAGCAGACGATAATATTGTTTAACCCATATTGCTGAAGGACTAGAATTGCATAAATCATATGCATATTGCATGATTCATAATTTTTTAAGGGATTCTGACAATCCAAATTTTTACCAATTTTGGTGATAATTCATCTAAAACTCAAACATTGTGTTACTTAGTTCAATATCGTAAGTTTGTGTGTGTTTTCAAATAAAATTATTATAAGCCACCACCAATTATAAAATATCACTCGTATATTTTTTTATTTACCTAAAAATATACTGTGTGTAACTGGAAACTTTATTAAATTGACTTGCATATTTTTCTACTATATCATTTTAATTTACTTCCCAATACATTTGTTGAACCCCAAAGCACTTTGTTGCACCAAACATCAAAGCTGAAAAGAGTCTTACTTATAACAAAGGGTTCTCCGCTTAGCAAAGATTTTCCAATTGTCTGCTTGGTAAGTTTTCCAGACATTTTAATTAGGTGCTGTTTTCATCATGAACGAATCCTACTTTTACCTTGGATAGCCTTTTATCTCTTTTAAATGAGCACTGCAATTATTACATTAATTGAAGGTCAAACTAAAACTCCAGTTTATGAAGATTTGTTACCAGGGCGTATATAGATTGTTTAGATGTTTTATGTATATTCGTAGCCTAGATTATAGTTTTAGTTACTAGCACAGGTGCAAAATTATTTTCATAATTTAGAATGCCCTGCTAAAATATAACAAAATCCATTTATCCCAATTAAATACATTGCTAATATGGGAATTTTAGTACAAAAAACCTTTATTAGAAAGAAGAATTACCATAAAATGTATTCAGAAAATAAAACAACCCCTGTCTACCCCAATCGACCCTCATTCGGGCTTCACAAACTGCCTATAGTTTCTGCAACATCTGGTAGCTGGAAATAAAAACCTTAGTATTGGATAGCATTGTAGTTATTTTGCTTCTTTTCTTTGTTGATCATTATCCTGTTATGCGTTAAGTTTATTTACTAACTATTTACACTAACCGATATTACTTATGAAATGTCCCCGTAATAATCCTGCATGATATGTGTTTTTTTTTTTTATATTGATGTAACTTACACGAGAAAAACATGTCCATCTTGTATTTTATAAAAAAATTCCACATGATTTGTACGGAGCATTTAAACAACTAAGCTATATCACAGCATAATATATGCGCCTACGAGGACTTAAAACAGTGAAGTTATTGGGTACATAGTCCTTCCTTTAACAAGAATTAACTAAGATTTTGATTTTAAAAAATGTTTGTGTTATTTTGCCTTTAAACATACAACCTTTTCAACAATACTCCAATAGAGAATTGATGGATATTCCAGTGCGTTGTTTACATGTTAAGCAAAACTTGTCATTCAGGCTTTCAGTCACAATAAAACATTTTTGACTTTGTTTGCATCCACAAAAACACTTATTTAACAGGATTAGCCATTCTAGTATGGTTTTCCCCATGTGAGGTGATTATGATATTAGGCAATCAGGAAAGCTTCGTATAAAAGCTTTATTTATACATTTTAAAATCGAAAGGTTTGGTAAAATTTAAAACTACTGTACAATATAAACAAATTGTATAATCACTAAGAGGTTTTTATTCAGAAATACTATACATTATTTAATATGTTTTAAACATTTCTACTTTAGTAAATGTATCTCACAAGCACACGCGCAGTTATAAATTATATAATTTTGCATTTTAATTAGCGCATATTTAATTCCTGCGGACTGCTGTCGCAGTCATTAGTACATGAATCCATGAAGCGCTTTTCTCGTAGCTGATTTCCACGCTTCATTGCATCTAGTTTTATTTTTGCTGAACACACAAATTGATCTAACTTTGTTTTCCAAGTGTCGTTTTTATCTTGAATACATGAAGAATCTCCCTTGCAAGTTTGCACAGCATCGTACCAGTCCTTGTCAATACTTTTGATCTGAAAGATTAACTCAGTTAAACTTTAATCGAGATCATAATTTACCATTATCTTTCACCTTCCGTACCCAAACACTTTATTGTGATTTGATAAATGTTGTATAAAAAAAAAACTAAAGAGATAAAAACACACTGCTATAGGAAATGTTTAATATTATCGTTATTTGGTGGTAAATCCTTCCTACCTCTTCAGTTGTGTCAACACTTGACAATATATATTTCATATCTAAAACATTTAAGAAATTCTACGATCATACCGACGGTTACTTGATGACTATTAGAACGAGCTTTGTGTAAGCAAATGTTATTATTTAATACCTTTACTCAAGTAATAACCTATAAAAAGCCTACGGAACCTAGTAGATGTTTATACTTCCGATGAAAGCATATTTGATTGAAAACCAGGACCAAATTAATTATATTTGAAAGTGAGACACCTAGTTATAATGTGATCTTATCCCTCCTCTTTTCATAGCCAACTACATTCAATCCTTCTAAATACCTTCTTTTATGTAAAATAAAATAAAATGTAAATAAAATAAATACCTTAAAGTTATTCAATGAACAAGGCATGAAGATGTCCTTCTGAGGTGTTTTTTATGTTTTTAAGTAACAATTTAATCGACAAACTTAAAGCTATTTAATAAAAATAAACATTATAATACAATAACAAAAAGCTCACCTGCCCCACATTTCCAATCATCATAGTTTGAAGGGACACACTTTTAAATCCATACCACTTTTGTTTTTTCAACTGGGATTTACATTCCTCAGCTCGGTCCCCAGGGTATTTCTTCAGAAATTCGTCTTGGGAGTTATCATAGGCATAGTTGGCCAGTTCATTTTTAGCATCTACTGTCTCCTTTTGTTTGTAATGATATGTATCTACGATCGCCTAGAGGCACAAATAGGCTGTTGAACTGTATGATTCCACAGGATAATCAAAATATGCAAAGTTAAACCAGTTAAATAATATTTAGTTTAAAAAGAATTCTTAAAAAAAATTAATATCATTTTGTAAACGTTTACAATATTTTACAACAAAATTTAAGATGTTCTGCATAAGTGTTACTTTCTCGAATATTGCAGACTTGTGGATGAACAATTTTTATATTGAACTAATGCCTATTTAAAAACCAAAACGGACCTAATTGTTTCTTGAATTAAACCCGCAAGCTGCTGAAATAAATTAGATAGGAGTAATCAGCGTTTTCCTCTAGCTTTCCTTTATTGTAATGTAGTATCAATTGTTTGCAAGGCCATGTGTCATTTACAAGAAATATTTAGATAGTAGCCTTGTTAATAGACAGTAATTAATAGATTGAGTAGCTTCAACAAAAATCTAAATTGTGTCAACATAAAAAAAGATTTTCTCTGGACTCTTACGTAAAGACAATTACGAAAAAATAATCAAATTCAATTTGATTTCACAGATTAAAATATACCGAATTAAAACATAGGTTAATTATTTACTTCATAACACTTTATTTTTATAGGATTTAATGTAAGATTAAAAAGCACTTTTAATGGGTATTTATACTTAAACCCTTAATGTGCTTACACGACTAACTGTAAATGAGTTCACCCGGTTGCATACAAAAAGCATAGTTTAAAGTAATTCCATTATATTGTAAATCATATCGATACCCTACAATTACCTTATCGTGCATGAACAAAGTATTTTTGAAATCTTATAATATTGTTGTGATATTTCATTCTGTGCTAAAAATATTCAGTTTTTTTCGCGTTTTTCATGGTAAGTCCTAGATCTGAGACTTATAAGTGCATATATGTACTTTACTTATGATAACAAAATGTCAAAGCACTTAACCCTTAAAAGATAATTGTAATAAGTCAAATTACGATAAGAAGGCAATTGTTTGCCAAGTAGTAAGTAATAAAATTCATATTTTATTTGTTTGTTACATATCCTCATTATTAAAGTATTAGTTCTTAGTAACTATAAGAAAGTTTATTTTTTTATGTTCAGTACAGTAAGGTCAATATAACGTCAGGTGTTTTCCAGATAAATTGGCATATTAAAAATTTAATTATTTTTATTAACTTTGTAAGTTCTCAATAACAAAAGCAGTTTCTCTATGAAACTAAATTTTACAAATCACAGTACGTTTTGAATAACACAGTCAAAAGTCAAGTAAAATGATAAAATTATTTGTCCCAAATAGTTTATATTTATTTTAAAGCTTTAGTTTAGATTTCAAAACAACAATTAATCATTTGTTGTAAAACAAAGAGACTGCAATGTTTCTTATTGACCATATTTACAATGTTTTTCAATTTATAATAAAATATTATTTTTGTGTATAAAATAACTATAGGTAGTTTGTAACAAACACAACATTTGTTTGTATGCGGAATACTTACACAGCTTAAGTGGAACACAGCAAGTAAGACAATGATACTGGTGAAAGCCATTTCTTGCTTACGGTACATAACAGAGTCGACTGTACACACAGATGTTTTGTCGGATGATCCGCCATAGCTGTTATCGTTATGTTCTGTTTTGTACTCAATAAATGTCTTGACAGAAATTATGACTACTTGTTCACCGGAGAGAATTGCTGTTATCTCCAAATTCAAGAGAAGTATACCAAATTAAACGTTTAACATCTTAAGCCTGTTACGAATTTCCAAGGCCAGAGTGCAATTGTGGTACATTATGTATACTGTGTAAATCAATTTTCTATCTATTTTAGTCTGAAAATTATACTGATATTATCAGTTTGTTTTATGTACGTTACTATTAGGAATACTTTTATAACAAATTTGAAGGATATTTCATACAAAATTATTTAAAGATGCCAAAAGAGTTGAGGGCTATTAAAAATGTGCAATGCATCTATTCCTTTGTACGCTATCTTAAATTTAGGAGGAGATTATAAAATACACTCGCCTTTGGCTCGCTGGGGGCCCCGCCCCCAGGCCCCCTAGCTGTTAGTCGTCATTCAGAAATGTAGGAAAGGGTGGGAAGCCATCACCAAGAAGCCGGGGAAATTTCAAGCCCGTAGCACACCTAGAAGTGGTCTAGAAAGCACTCTCCGCATATCGTATTTCAAGTAAAAAGATGGTAGTTAATATTTATAAATTTATTAATGAAAATAGATTAAGTACCTAATGTTTATTTCCCTGTCGGTTAGCCATAAACTGCAAGGCATATCCAGTTCCGCCACGAGGAGGCCAGGATACGTCGGAACCATATTTACAAATATTTGCAAATGTACAATATAGTAAAGTTTTGTATAAGATAAGTAGATTGGTAAGTATGTAGATTGATGTAAAGTTGATAATAGTAAAGTATAAAAATAAGTAAATAGATTATATTATAAAAGATAATATATATGGCGGTAAATATTTATAGATTTAATAATTAAAATCGATTAAGTAATGTTTGTTTCCCTGTCGGTTAGCCATAAACTGCAAGGCATATCCAGTTCCGCCACGAGGAGGCCAGGAAACGTCGGAACCATATTTGTAACTATTTAAAAATTTACAAGTTAATTAACTTTTGTATAAGACAAGTAGATTGATGTACATTGAAAAGTTAACAAGTTGATAATAGTATCATAGTATTATAGTAAATAAATATATTGTAGTAGACATTTATTTACATATTTATGAAAATAGATGAAGTAATAAACGATTGCTTCCCTGTCGGTTAGCCATAAACTTAATGGCATATCCAGTTCCGCCACGGGGAGGCCAGGAAACGTCGGAACCATATTTACAATAATTTACAAATGTACAAGTTAGTAAACTTTACTTACAACTAAAAGAAATATATACAACAACTTAACTAACTACAAAAAGAAGAACAAATATATACAACAACGGGGACTTTTGATAAGGCAGGCCCCCTATCGTACTGCCGATGTTGTCAAGTCACGACGGGGAGTTTTGATAAAGCAGATCCCCTAGCCTACTGCTGATGTCAAATCAGGTTTAGAGAAGGAGATCGTCATACACGATGTTCTTTGCGTATGCGATCCCATCTCGGACACGGTCGGGACGGACAAGGACGACTATATGGTCTGGATGTCTGATCCTACTAAGCAGGACGAATAATTATATAGTATAATTAACATTTACATTTATTGAATAACCGAAATATGCCTTATTTTTCAATTTCAGTATGTTTAAATATTTATTTTGTAGTTTATAATGTCTTTCTAAACCATCCTTATGATACACGGCAATTAGTTATTGCCCCCATTGCTTTTAGCAAGAACCCGTAATTTTTTTCATCAGTGAGGTACCTAATACCGGTAACTATTGTATTATGTAACTCATAAGGAAATATTTATTTAATACTTAAATGATGGGTCGTGATTTATTCTCGAAAATTTTTTCTTTGGTAATTTCAGGCTAAGAAAACTTAACCTGAGCAATTTTCCCCCTTCAAAACCAAACCTAATAGGTAAAAGTTGGAATTTTTGATGACATTTATAAAATAATTTGTGTATCAAAGAAATATAAACAATGTTGTAATAACAATGAATATTTTTTTTATGAGCATTCCACAGTTTTGTTTCTACAATATAAAAATTACATATGCAAGTTGAGTTAAAACTCCATGTTCTTACTGAGTGCTGATCTGGGATGTTAGTAGAGTTGTAGGTCGATTAATTGGGACAGACTTGGACCTGATTGGATTTCTCTAGAGTTGCAGATTGTGTTACCTTTCATATAAATATACTATAGAACAATATATTAGTCTAGCAAGTGTTTGTTACTGTAAAATTTTCAGAAATGTATTGATTGTAAAGCTAGTATTACGTTTTCTTAGACAAATATTTAAATTAATATAACAGACTTGTTAGAAGTAAACATACTATATAAGAAAATTTTACTCTTTGACGATAAACTGTACAAAACTTTCTTAACATTATATAACACAAATAAAAACAAATTAGGAAGGTAATATTACCTAATTGAAACAAATATTCAGCAAGGGTTAGAGATGAACCACTTGTTAAATGTTTAGTATATATTGCTAGTTACGATGTCTCTATATCACCTACACTAGTAAAATCTTAATTTTAAATATTTCACTAAATTACCCATTTTGAATGATTCTAAATTTTATAATTAACGTTATTTTCAAACATCAAGGGCTGTTTCACCAAACTAAATAGTTTTCTCACAACAGAGTGTATAATCATCAGTACTAACTTCTTAACTTCGATTGTAAGCAATTCATTACTTTCGATATAACTTCTGTTGTTATATATAAAAAACATTGGTTTTATCAATTGTTGTTGTTAAGAAACGCTGTTTTAATTGATTGTGTTTAACTGAAGTTCATCGTTGCATTGTTGTCGACTGAATTTAGATTTGGTTATGTCGAATAACACGCAAACACAGTTTATTGAAATAATCCCAAATAATTCAGGGAAACTATTGATGCATCAATAATTCTATACATCGACAGCATAGTGGATGAAAACACAATTGGAATATACGAATTGATCAAATACCTTACTCAACTGCTCCTGATCACAATAAGAAAATTTAAAACTAGGCAGAAGTCCTTTTAAGAGTTTATCTTCATGTTAAAAAGTATGTTTGTGCTGTACATAGTTTGCTTAGATAATTGCGTGGTATGACACACAGTATGGTTCATATACGTGCAAAAATTACATTTTCAACCTCCACTTATTTTCGAGGATAACTCTTGGATAAAAGAACCACTTTCCGCCTTAATTGTGAAATATACTATTTTATACCAGTGTGACGTAAAATTATGGAGAACGGATCGTAGGGCTGCCCTTAATAGGCCTTCTAGAGTTTATCGACGTATTTTTTCATAATACACCAGAGCCTGGAGTTCTTGAAGCATATTAACACATGAACGCGTTCAAATTCTTACAGTTGAATCAACTTAATAGAAGTTATGATATAGTCTAACACCAAAATTCTCAGAAAGCACACTAAAAGTCCTATGAAAAGGTGGACATCTTAAATGCTTGTGATGTTTAGCATTATTGTCAAAGTGTTATTAAATACTGTTAGTTATAGAAACGCAACTTTTAAAAACTATGCAGAATCCAAGATTTTTACGATTGAATAGTATTATTGGTTTACCTCTGATTTTAAACAATACTTTTTCTAAGATTAATTTCCGAATGTGAGAAAGTGAGAATTAGTATTTTAAATTAATGTATTTGACCATTTCAACCATTTAAGAAAATACTGGGAAGATTAAATCACTCTTTAAGGTTACTAAATTTAAAAATAAATTGTTCATGCATATTAACACATTACAGTTAAAGAATTGTTCTTCAGCTTAAAAAGGGATACAAATTTGTTGTGTAAAACGTAACTGGATCGAACATAATGCACTGGGAGGAGAATGGAGGGAAGTTCTGTTGGCTGGCTATAAAGAGCTCGTAACATGATATTACCACGATTTTCTCCCCCCTTGCAGTATGTGATAGTGTTAGCAGTGCAATCTAATTACTGTCAGATGTAAGCAGAAGAGGAATAAGGGTTTTATCCTAATATGTAACAGAGTGTTATAGTATGATGAATACCACACGTTTTATAAAATTTTATTAACTAACTTTACACTGTATGTAAATTTTATATTATACTTAATTAGCAAATAAATGGCGTAGATACATAACAGTTATTGAATGGTGTTATTAACAATTGACAAAATATTTTTTATGTGCAGCAGTAACTAAGCACTGAACACCAATTTCATGTGTCAAACAAAAAGGCAAAGATGTTTTAAAATAGCTTTTTCGAACGATAATGTTGCAGCATTTTAAAACTTGCAACACCAAAAAGGGAATCAGCTGGCAATGGTAAGGATAAGTTGTTCGTGGAAGTTTAAGGTACGTATTGTATTCATTTCGATAAAGTACCAATGACAAATACCTCCTTCCGAATAAAAGGCGAAAAACAAACTCCATAGGAACCAACTCCATTGAAAGGCACACTACCTTAGGCCTGCATCTACTGCGAAAACCCATGGCCAAGAACCTTATAACTTACAACCCTCTTACAAATAAATATTACAGGTCAATAAGCAGTAATATACAATGGTCATTATGTAAAAAATATAACACTTGGCAAATCTGCTACCCTATAATTGCCAAAAGAGGACCAGTGGTTAAGTTCACCACTAAACTGACGCAAAATATTGCGAAACCTTCTCCAAATGCATCGAGAATGTTTGCATAACAAAATATCTTTATAGTGCAAACATTTGCAGTTTTGTTCGTTGCCACACTCTGAAAAACCCCTTTTTTGCAAAAGAAAATTTTTAACCGCGCATTTTCATTTTTGGGTTCTTCCTCCTACCCAATTAAAAAAGCAATTGAGTATGATATTACCATTGGATTATAATTAATTCGCCGATCTATTGATTTGTGATTCCATAATAGGAAAATGTTGCTCATTAAACTGTACACATGGACTTCTGTACAATGGACTTAAGTATGACTTAGTATGACTTAATGGAGCGAGCTGGTTTAGTGGTAGAGTGCGGGACTTATGTCCCTAAGGTCCCAGGATCAAATCTCTCCAAATAACTAACATATTTTATCTAAATGATATTACCACAACCCCAAGGACTATTTTACGGAATATTTTTATTGAATGAATAAATAAAAAAAACATACAAACATGACTACGCAACCAACTACAACGATTATTCTATAGTTGATTTACACTTAATTATTAAATGAAAAATATTTAAAAAAATATTTCTACCAATACAGAAAATACCCTTCATTTTTCATAATGATCATAATACACTAACAATTTACCACGGAGTATGTTATTGTATGTAGGTTACCGTTTTACCAGTATAATTGAAAAGTTGTAGGCCTATTAATAAATCATGTAACACGACAACTTATATACTTAATTCCCTTTTTATTCATTTAAAGTTTGAAAAAAATAATTTAAAATCTCTATTTCCAAGACTTTCCAAGAGCAAATAGTCTTTAATAAGTGTGTTACATTTTTGTAAGCAAGATCATCATTGGATTTTAAATAAAAAATTCAGAAGAAAATGAGGTTGCCCCCATGGTTGCAAAAGAAGTTCTAGTTCACAGTTGGAGTTTTTTCCTTGTATTTTAAGGATGTGTTTCAGGATATAATAATAGTTTTCAAATTTTTTACATTTAATGACGAATGTTATAATAAAAAAAAAAATGATCTGTATTCCAAAATTGTTTTATGACAAGTCTATAAACAAAGTTGTTTATATTAAAAAGCTGAATAGTAAACAACTACCACTTCAAAAAGCAATCTTAGGAAAAAATAAAACCTTATTTTTAAGTATTCAGAGTATTTATGCGTGGTATTTAATAACAATTTGGCCTTTTTTATGTTTTTTTCTTTATATAAAGAATATTTTAAATCCATCATGGTTGAGTTAACTATCTACTGTCATAACTTTTAAGTATGTTTAGTATGTAAAATATATTATACTAGAAGTACACTGCATAAAAATTATTCACAATGTGTAACAAGTAAAAATTTATAGATACTAAAAATTATAGTTAAAATATGCCTCCACGCATAATGGGTTTCAATTTTAAACAATTTGCTTAACAGCAAAAATTATTACCCAAATAATGCTCTGTTTCTCAGAAACTCAATACCAAACGGTTCAGCAAACAGAGAATATTCAATTTAAAAGCTCGTTAATAATTTTTTTTTTGTTGTAATCGGAACTACTAATGTACTGTTAAGGAATGACGTACTATCACGTAGATAATGACCGAAACTAGATAATACTATCAGGGAAACTAATAACTTATGCAGTCTAGATAAATTAAACACATGACTACAACAGCTTTTTGATTCCAGTATGTTTAGTTTTTCTTGACGACAGATTATTTAATCAAAACCATGGATTCAGATCAAATCTTTATGGTAAGTTATTATTAATTTTTATTACATAGAAACATTACAATAACACTATATTATCAGGCAAAATTATTGTAACTTAATTGCAAGAGGTTTTTCTTTTTTATATTATTATGAGGTAAAAATAAAGATAACAAAACTATTAAGGACTTGTAAATATATATTTTACTCCTTATTTATTAATACTATTAGGGTTATTCAGTGTGTCATATAAATAGTTTTATATAATTTAGTTATTTTTCATTATAATAGTTAGTTGAAAATTATTACAATTTGGATTTAACTTGCAACATGTCTTGTAGATTCGTATTATGACTTAGTGATTATGACTTTTCAGCTTGATAAATTATGTATTAATAACAGAAATACTAATATTTTTAGAATTCACTTTCTGTTATCCCTGCGATAAGTTGTTCATATAGCCTATGATTGGATTTCTCTTTTTTCACAAAATTAATTTATGACGAATTAAGCCAAAAAATCAAACGAAATACCATGTTTAGAATTTTTAAGTATATTGCTGCTGATTCATGAAAAACTGTATACTTATAGAGGATCCTTATTGATGTGCCAAATATTTATAAAATCCATCACACAGTAATATTGTCCCCATTCTTTCTTAATAACTACCTCATTTAAACATTCAACTTTCTTATAACAAATTATGTAATAAAACCACAGAACTTTTCCGTAGCACACATGTATAGAACACTTTCCACCCAGCCCGAAAAGGCGTCCGTTGTGTCCCGAGCCGAGTGGGGAGCTGTGGAACACACTGGGAACAAACCTATACGTCACCCAATCATATATGTGTTCCTCACCATCAACTCGCACGCGCCGAGGTGTTCCAACAAGGAAGAGTGTTCCAGAATACTCCGGGACATGCAGGATCGAGACATGAAGGACGGATGTACCGACATTAAATACAAGTCCGTCAAATGGGTATACATAATTTTACTCATATACTTATATGGGGTTCCAGACAAAGGCAACATGACATGATCTCCAAATGAAGTTTTACAGGGACTCATCATATAACGATCATATAGGGATCGTTTAACTGCATGGCTCGATAATGCACAAAAGTGACATTTTCGAGAATAGTACAGACAAAAAAACTTTTAACCACTTTCATCCCAATGCAAAGTTAAGTCCATTTAAATTGAGATTTCTAACACTATAATAATAAACCAAAATTTTTTTGAACAGGTATATTAAAAGAAAATAGAAAAGAAAATCTCATCTGTTTCGAATGGTTTTGTGCTAAAGTACAAAGGACACATGCTCTTATTCCGTAATTTTATAAAAACAAGTCTGAAAGTTAGATAGATTGGTTTTTAAAATTACTGATTGTACTGAGTTACTGAGCCATCTGGTTCATCATAAATAACCAGACACGATACTTAGGCTTTACTTTTTGTTGCTTTAAGCCATCTTGATAGTAGGCTAAATTACATTAGTTTACCGACCTGTGCGTTTATGTGACTAATAAAAAAATGGAGATAACTATGATAAAATGGAAATGTTATTAAATTCAGTAGCAGTTATTTAGATTTTTGGTTATTGTAGTCAAGATTGTGAAAATCTTGCTAGTAGGACCCTGAAAAGTGTAATAACTGTTTGAAATTTATAAACTGGCCCATGAGAACTTGATCTTGTGTCTCATAATAAATGGTCCTAACTAAAGGAACAACCAATCTTAGCCGGTAAAAACATTCAGATTTACGCACAATTAACTATATACTCATTATTAACGAATATATAACCTAAAATACGCAAATAACTGTCTCAAAGTAAGTATAACAGTAAAAAAAAACTATTAGCCTTTTGCCGTGGAATTTTATCAACGCAATGGCAGTTTTATTTATCAAAAAAATAGGTTCTCAGAAATTAGGTTGTTAAAAAGGCCCATCCATGTAACAAAGGATTATTCGTTGCAAGTATTTTCTAATTGTCTGCTTGGTAAGATTTCCAGACATTTTAATTAGGAGCTTTTTACGTTGACAGACGATTCTAATTGCACCCAAACCTGTCTCTTCAGCTCTTTGTGTTTATCATCAAGTTAAATTTAAAATATGAATGTAAAGGAAAGAAATACGTTTTGAAATTTTAGGATAAAATATTGTTTATATTCACAATTAAGTTATGTATTAGCTAAAAGCAAAGGTGCATTGCAGTGCATGCTCTCAATAATCAATGTTTTAATAATACCTGCCTTATATAACAAATGTAACGTAAAACTTGACGTATGCCATTTCTATAATATTGAATTTTGATTGGCTAAAAAGAGAAACACGTGTAACCTTTCTTTGGAACATTTATTAATACTCAGCTTACCACATTTAAATTTTCTAGTGAGAGAACTTCATATGAATAATAAATTCATAGATTTATAACACTTAATTACTGCAGTTATTCCATATAAAATTTTCCATTTTTTGACATTTTAGGACTCCTTTAAAACTTTTATAATCCCCATTTGTAAATGTCTTTTATATTTAAAAAGGAAAAAAACGATGGTTTGATTTTGCCTACTCATTGCTATCTTTCACAGTTTTCTGATAGGGGATGATGGAACGATCTATGAGGGACGGGGTTGGAATTTTCGTCCTCACCATCTAGACCAGTTTCCATCCATGGATGGGCAAATGCTGGACTTCGCTTGCATCGGCAATTTCAGAAGTAAGTTAGATGTAAAATAGAATGATAAATTATAGGCTAACTTTACAAGCTACTAAAATTGTTTTATCTTGTAAAAATATAAGTCACAGTATTATGAAAACGAATAACACCAATACCATTAGTGTATTTTAACAAAAGTAGATTATTTGTTCTCCTGAACTGCAATGCATTCACAAAACCGTATACTTTCCTGTAATGATAAATCGTATAAATTATAACTTTATGTAATCTATACACGTATTAATTTTTTAAGTAAATAATTTCAACTAGATAGTTTTGACTAAAGATATGTGCACTTTTTGTTGTAAGAGGAGTACAGTACATAATTTATCTATTAAATGAAACTAAAAAATAGTTTACGTTGTGTGAAGGTTAATATTTCATTTTTGTATCACACACTTAGCGAACAGCACATTCGTTAACTATAAAAATGTTTAATATACGAAATATACGGATCCAGCAAATACATTCAAGTTAGGCTTAAATGAAAGATGAATAATGTATTTACTGAAAAAATAATCAAAAGTAGGTTTTGGAATAATTCGAGTTGATATGACTTGCTAAACACATTTTTACTGCCTCAGATATGGTATTATATAATGGTTTACAAATAGGGGTATACCATTCTTGGCTAGGTTGGAGACTTTGGACGGCTGTGAAATTGAAAAAAGGTGTTTTCGCCAGAAGGATTATATTTAAAATAGTTATTTATGTATGATTATCGAATTTTTCGCAATTTCTTTAATACAATATGTTTTTTGTTCCCAACAGAGGAACTTCGCCCAGACGCCATGTACGATGCTCAGTGGAAGCTCCTCAACCTAGGAATTGAGTTGAAATATCTAGCGAAACATGCCCATTATTGGTAGACTTTGTAAATTTATATTTTTATATTTGCTTTTAAAATAATAAAACAAAATGCGTATTTTAAGCAAATCATTTTGTCTAGTGGTTTACTATAGTGAAATTATCGTTAAAATTGAACAGAGCATAAATAATATATGTAAAGACATGCAGGCTGCGGAGTAGAACGGATGCATTATCTAATCGATCATTATCAATCGAAGCCTATGACGAAGCTGCTAGGTCGTCTGCCTGTCCATAGCATAGTTTCATGGTTTTGCAAATTGAGAATAAAAGTTTCATAGAGTCTGGACGACAAACAAAAATGTTTTGCATAATTTTCTCATTAAAAATGAAAGTTATTTCGTGTTTTGTAAATTGTATTTTGTGTGTGTATCCTAGTGTAGAAGTAGTAGTACAGATATTCAGTGTGTCTCTGAACAGCTTTTAAGATAAAATCTTAAAAAAATACTATAACTTTTAACTATACGTGTTTTTATTTACATCAAGTAATGAATCAAAAACGGTCAATCAAACCTCACTGTTTTATTATAAATTTACAAGTTATATAGTAACGTGAAACCTTTTCTAATATTTTATCAAACAAAAACTTAAAAAAAAAACATGTATTGTTTAATATAAATTATTATTATACTCTTTGTAATAGACACATATATCTTATTATGAAAATACTGTATTGCTAATATTGCAAAATTACAAGAACCACGAATGCTGATGTTGAAGAATCAATTTAATCAATCAAACAACCTTTTACTGGAAAAGCAAGATTATCGTAAAACGTAGGAAACCAAACGATCACTTTCCAACCCCAACAGACCCTCATTCTGACTCCACAAACTGCCTATCTACTGCAGCATCTGGGAACCGAGGCTAACTACCTTGGTATTGGATTGGGTTGTTGTTATGTCGCTTGGTTTCTTTGTCGAACGTTTTTCCTAAGCCTAATACGCCAAGCCATTGTATTATATTGTAATAACTTATTTCTGTTTACCAGAATAAAACGTAAATTAAAATGATGACGAAAATTTAAGTATAAATGAAATAAAGATAACATTATCAAATGTACCTGATCTTACAAATTATCTCAAAATGTAACTGAACGATTTGAGTTTCATTACTTATATTTCGGCCCCTGTTAATCGTCACCGTAGAAAATTAGTTCAAAAGCAGAAAAGCTATTTGGATAAGGCTTTCATTTTCCTTTTTATACTCCTTTTCAAGAAAACCTCCGTATTTGTTTTTTATTATGTTTTATTTGTTGTGGAATCAACAGGGTCAAGTCACAAGTCACTAAATAATAAAGTGAGTTGAATGGACTAAAGAATGGAAATGTCAACTCTATTTACCTACTTACATAATCACCTATTTAGTTATTTATTTAAAAATATACACTATTTTAGATAAGAATATACACTATTTCCTTGTTGTAAACCAGGTAAATGTATTTTCCTCAAGACATATAAGAACAAAAAAAATTAAAAAAACCGTAAATTTAAAATTATAGAAAAAATATTTAATTAGCAAATTTAAAAAGTAGGGAATTTTAATTGGATATAATAAGTAATTTGTATTGTTTAGGGAATATCGATGGACTCATTTCATAACTAACAATTCTAATAATTTACTGAACTGAACACTGATATCATGAGAGGCTTAACGTCACGAGACTATGCCTGCGTTGATTGCATTGTAAATTAATAATCAACATCAGGCTTCATTATTATGATCTGCTGTGCCAAAACCTGTATGAGCGTAACAATGGTTAGATTAGCATTACAACAGGTTATCAATACTGTCTGAATTTGTGTGTTCCTCCAAATAATAATTCGGTAAACACACTACTTCACCGTGGCGACAGTGGAATACTATGAAATATTAGTTTGTCTTCGAAAAGAGCACTTGTCATTAATTGGAAATTGTTTGATATAATCAAACATGAACATTTGAAGGTATAATAGAAATAGCCTGCAAAATTTAAGTTTTAGACTCAGATGGGGTGAACCAATTTCGACTCCATTGACCCCCCAGAAGCCCGTGTTAAATCGTGCTACTTCGCAAACTCCCTAATTTTAATAAATTTTACCATCATGTTATAATTTTACTCGTATTATCGAGCGAACAGACTCATAACAGACAGTAAAACTAAATACGTTTTATGACACTTAAAATATACATTGATACTTATACCATTAACTCCTAATATAGTAGCTACACAACATAGTAAGTAGTATGTAATTTACCTACTGTATTGGTTATAATGATTATTAGAATGTCCAATCGAGATCGATCACCACTTATTATCTCGTATTAATTTTTCTAAATGTATAAATGTTTAAATATATAAGGGAAGGAGACCAACGGGAAGGCCAAGGATGAGATGGATTGACGAGGTTACAAAGGACCTAAGGAGTATGATAGCAGACCTGGAGCTGGTAGAATACAGAGGATCCTGGAGGAACATGGTTGGCGAGGCCAAAGACCACCTTGGTTTTCAATGGCCACAGGAGTAGGTAAGTAAGTTTTTAAAGTGTTATTAGATGTATTTTGATTTACTTTACGTAATCCTAATAACACTTACAATGATGATCAAGAATTTCTTGACAATTAAAAAATACATGTACTTATTTTTCATCAGATAGGTAAAATTATAATGCCTGTAATTTAAAATGTAAAGAAGAACGTATAGTGTTTTGCCTCTGGGGATGTCAAAACGAAAAAAATAAGGCTGACCCGATTCTAGGCCACGGGACATGACGTAATCACTTATTCCCATTATGCGGAATTCACTAATCATCTCATCTTACGAATGCCAAAAAAAGGAAATAATAATATTCCAAAATAATTTTGGTCAACACACTTGTGTTACACAGCATCGCCCATAGTTAAATTATATAATTGAAGACCATTATGTTGTGTTGAATATATTCTACATGGTTTGCAGCACGTAACACCCTAGTGTCGATATTGCACACCTGATAATTAGTACGTTAGGGAAATTAATTATAATTGCTATGCCAGACGCCTGGACCCAAACTAACGTTACAACACCTTCGCATTACAAACTTGATATCGTCTCCAATACAATTTCCTTAGATGAATATTGATTCGTCTTTTACAAGGTCTCTACTCGTTGATAAGTATTTAGTAACGTTTCAAATCAGCTCTTTTTTAAGAGTGACAATAACAACTGCAGAAAACTGGCATACTAGTGGTTGTACAAATAATTCTTTATTAAAGACCTAACTAGAGGTCAATATTGTCAATCCACAATACTACGAGAATGATTTCAAAGTGTGATACATTTAATGCTCTAAGTTAATGGTAATAGGTTTAATGCTTTTTCCTACGACAATATTTTGTACGAGACGTTTTATGTCAGTTCTTAGAACTGAAAAGATTCACTTAACAGCATTGTTGTTTCATTTTACAACACGATAACGGGCCAATGAGGTTCAAGTATTGAAGGAAATAAGTAAAATTGTAGTACTTCAAACGTCAGCTTTTCGTGTGAGGTTGTTAAGACCAAATAAATTGAGTAAACAATGAGTACGTGGTTGTGACAATAAGTAAATGCATCACAATCAGTGGTTATGAGAAGTTATAAAAGAAAACATAACTTCTTTTAGACGTAATGAGTAGTGATTTTTTGTAATTAAGAAACGGTCGTAGGTAAAGTAGTGTACGCAACTCGCGTAATTAGCCTTAACGACACTCGTAAAATTCATTAAGGCACTCGCCAAGACTTGTGCTTTAAATTTTCTACTCGTGTCGTCAACTATCCCTGCACGATCGTCGTGTAAACTACTATAGAGCTACGACGGTACTTTCTTAACACCTCTTTGGACGAATAAGCTCAGTTAATTAATCTAATAACTAAACGGATGGATTAAAATGTTCGGTGTGACACCATTTTGTATCATCGCGTCATCTTAAAGTTTTAAAATTGTTGTATTTTGAATAGCCTTTTGATGAAAAAAATCCACCATCGTCCACATTTAGGTAAAAATGTAAGCGGTAACTCTAGTCGTGATACAAGCGTAGCACTAATTAAGTGTTTTGGTCTAATATACAGTTTTTAATTCCAAGTTACCATAGCATCATCAATCGTATAATTGCCCTACTATTGAACTATAATTGTAGTTTCTTCTGAACACACTTGGCAACATTCTAAGTTGGCGTATTATAGAAGTAACCATAGCCTGAAAGAATATGATAAACTCTTAACCCAGCTACTTGCAATGTTTATATAACACATAAATATTTTTTCAATTGTCCTGGATAAGCATTTTACGTTACTTAAGTGAATAATAATATATTAAATTGCATTACTGTTTCTCAAGGAATTTAAATAAAATCCTCTTTCACTAGAAGATTACCGCAAAAGTTATTTAGGAGATGAAACAACCACTTTCCAAACCCAACAGATCTTTATTTGTGATCCTCAATTTGCCTTTATCTACTACAGCATCTGGTACTGGGGCTAACAAACTTAGTATTGGATTGCATTGTGGATATGTTGCTTTGTTATTATGTTGATAAATTCACCCTTAGCATTATGACAACATTTATCGAATAGCTAGTAAATATAAAAACAAAAACCCGTGTAAATAGGCTACCTTGTTTAAATTATTACATCAGTGTTCATGTATAGAAAATAATATTTAAATTAAACGAAAGTTTACTACTTTACATAGTAACATTTAGAAAAATATTATAAAGGGATAATGTCTTAAAGTACGATCCAGATTTAAAACTCAAATACATCATGACATAATGTTTTTTTACTGATCGGTTTTTACCTGTTATTTTGCAGTAAACTATGAATAGACTAATAATCAATTAGCACAATGATTAGTTTTTGTAAGTTGTTTCAACCAAAATAATAATTAATAAAGAGTTAAATTTATAAACCACCATAATTAGGATAAAAATTATCATAGGTTATTATACTATAAAAAAGGCTAGAATATTGACAATTTTTAATAATGTGATTAAATACGTTTTGTTACTTATATTTAGTGTTTTTTTTATATTCATCAATATATTAAATCCATTCTAATACCACACTGAGCTGATTATTTGATATCATGAGAGGCTTACCGTCACGTGACTATGTCTGCGTTGATTGCATTGTAAATTAATAATCAACATCAGGCTTCATTATTATGATCTGCTGTGCCAAAACCTGCATGAGCGTAACAATGGTTAGATTAGCATTACAACAGGTTATCAATACTGTCTGAATTGAATAGATTTTACTGCAATTCTGTCACTAATATACTTTTTTATTATCTGATATATTAAAAACTTTTGCAAAACTTAATAACAGCTAGCCTGGCCATACTACTGGATCGAGTTACACGTTGTTGGTACGAAATAAAAGAAAAATCCTGTATATTTCCACAATCCTTCTATAAATTTAAATAGGATTTAAAATAAGCACAACAAATGAATTTACAACTAAACAAAAATTAACACGCGCCATGGTCATTTGCCATGTTGGTGACGAAATAACAACAAAATAAACAGAAAATCTAAAAAAATGGGAGAAATTCCAATCACATGATTTTTTTACAGCGTAGGGCAAAAATAGAGAAGTTTGCACATACATAATTTTGGTTGAGTTTTCGACCATGGGGCGAGCTCTAATATTATTAAGCAACATATTTAATATTTTAAGCAGGAAATTTTTTATCACAGGGGAAAGATACAAAAATGTATCACTGTCAAATAATTGTTCACTAAAGATATACTCATTTTTAGGAACCCTGTGTACTTGCCATATTTTAGCTATTGATGAAAGAAGACTAAATATTTCAGCTAAGTCAAGTTTAATCAGACACATCTGATTTTAAATCGTTTATTAGTACACGCTGATCGCAATGTTAGAGTTTTAAAATATTCAGTAGGCCATGGATATAGTTCATATGGAATGGAAGTACGTTTTTTGCATGAGGTAAATTAGCATCCTACAGCTTGGTATTATATACCTTGTGATTAGAATGTCAGGGGAATTAATAATACTTGCTACAATGGATGCTAACTAGCTTAACAACACTTGATCACTCTAAGCTTTCCACTACCCACGTCAATACGAACATTAATTCCTAGTAGATAACAATCGCTTTTAAAGCTACTCATAAAATAATAATAATATTTTTTTTCTACTCATAAAATTTTATGTAAAATAACGCCTTTTAAAATTTCTGCTGATAGTATCAATTGACAACAAGCATAGTAGTGTAAAAGCTTTTAACCTCACATTACCTAAACGAAACATTTGTAGTGTCAATATACTTAACACATTACAGATTATTACTGTGTGCGCTCATTTTAAATTTGCACTTTATCACTAAAAACATATTCCATCCTAAATGTAAGTGGGAAAAGAAGCCAACAATCTTAACGCGTTACCTTATTTACTTTACTAAATTAAAGTTTATGGTGGAAATTAATTACTGAATACAATAGAAGGATTTAATGGTACATTGTAGCTATTAAAATCAGTGCTTGGTCCTTATACTTTCAAAAATTAGTGTACTTTAATTATATATTTGATAGCAAAACACGTTTGCCCACGTTGAAATACGATTGCGAATTGGTTATTTGTCTTAATAAAAGCTTATAATTAAAGTAGAGTAACATTCTGCACAACAATAAGCTTACAATGACCTACAAACATAGAATTACTTGTGTGATTATTATCTTCCTTTGAATCTTACAGTCTCGTCTGAACTCCTACACGCTTGATAAGTTTATAAATTGGCTTATTATAGCAAAAGCCATAAAGAAATATGTTCAGCTCTTAACACAGCTGCTTGTGATGTTTCTGTAACACGTAAATATTTGTTTCCTCCTTCTTGCTAAGACTTTTTCTACTTGTGTTTGTAAACTTTGGAATGTAAATTTTGAATTTTCAAAGTTACATTTAGTAATATAAGATAGAGTCGACAAATTTGTTAAAATATATTTGCAGTTCTCGTATTAAAAGTAAATATTCGGTATCATAATCAAACATTCACAGTGTTTAAAAAAACTCCACCCTCTTAGAACTTAACAACCTAATTGAACAATGGTTTGCAATATCTATGAATAGTAATCCTTTGTTGGTGTTTTGGCAACTAGTTTCGGTTCTTCTGAACCATCATCAGGCCTCAAGGTGTCAGGTAATCACTTCATCCGAAGGTCTTTAACAGAGTTCAATGAATAAAATATATACGACACACGATTACATATGACACAGCAGAACAGTCTAGACTTTACTAAGGCCCAGTTACGTTCGATTTTGTAAATGTTCCTTTGTGTTCTTTTTGTAAACCTGTGTAGGTTCTATGCCATCGTATGTTGTATATGTTTAATTTTTTTTAACTCTGTTTGTTAACGACCCTTGATTACCTGACACCTTGAGGCCCGATGATGGTTCAGGGGATCCGAAACTAGTTTCCAAAACAGCAACAAAGGATTACTAGTAGCAATTAGTGTAAACAGTTTTAAGTATAATACACTACTGTATTCCGCTAAACAACCATTTGATAAATAATTTAACAAATATATGTTTAACTAAATTGTATTGAATTCATTGAATCACGAGAACTTATCAGGACAACTCACATATCAGGTCAAAGGTTGTTAGAGTTTATCCCACTCATATCGTATGATTGAAATTATTATTATTTTTTTTTTACTTTTACACCTAATAAGCATGTTTAGGCTAAATTTATTGATTGAACCATTCGTTCCAGTATGATAAAAATTAGCAATAACATTATTTGGTTGTTTTTTTTTAGCAGATTGTTCTTGGCAACAAATTGTTTTTTAAGTTTACATTTAAAAAAATAACTCCAGCATCAGGCACATTATTACTGTGTTTTGTTTGTAAAATATATAGTTCCTAGTTTATTCCTCAACAAGGGTATAGTATTCTCATCATCATAATAATAGGTATTATAAATACATAATGTATAATAATACATACATAATAATAGGTGTTATTTTAAAAATGTTTGCAAAGCTTTAAGGTTTTAAACATCAAGAACAATATTTCTGGAATGGGAAATTACCGCTTGTTCTATACACAAAGGACAATATGTGGTTTGCATGTCAAACACAACATGTCATTTTCAGACATTCAGTCGCAATTACAAATTGTACAGACATTTTCCGAATTAAATGTCCCTCATTTCAGCATATGATGATACTGTATACTTACTCTTTTCACCCTATGATGTAAAGTGTTTCTTACATTGGGCTGTGAGCGTTGCGGGACACAAAGGACCTGCATATTATTAAAGTAAAATATCTTATTTAAATTATTTTCTTCCCTGCTGCACTCCGTAATATGGTATCCAATGTAGTTCATGTAAATCCGTAGTTTATTCTAGGACGCTAGGCACGAGCCTAGGATTGTAATTTGCCCTGGGGGTTGTAGCAATATCACTTAGATAAAATCCATTGTTGATTTAGTGGGCTTTGAAACTCAGGGACCGAAGTTCTGCACTCAAATGCATGGTTACAAATAATTTGGGTAAAACAAATCTTCCTTCTAAAATTTTTTATTTTTATTTTAAGTGTTTCGCTTGGTTAAATTTGAAAGAAGCACTGAAGTAGGTGACTTTGACGAGAAGGACTTTAGTGGTCTTACTCTGATGAAATAAATACTTCCACATAACGTTATTTGCATGTAAAACATTAATAATTTGTTATCTCTTTGACACTAACCGAATTATTTTGAGCATTTTTGAATGGAAACGTTTTCTACAGAATTGCGCGTACCCCTTATGTTTTATCCGCTAAGATGTATTAATATAAAAGATTATAAGTCATAGGTTCAAATCAGAATGATATTCTAAATAGATTACTATATGCAGTCCACAGATGATAATATTGTTTAACCCAAATTGATCAAGGACTAAAATTGCATAAATCATATGCATATTGCATGACTCATAATTTTGTAAGGGATTCTGACAATGCTAAATTTTACCACTTTTGTTGATAATTCCTCTAAAACTCAAACATTGTGTTACTTAGCTCAATATTGTAAGTTTGTGTGTGTTTTTAAATAATATTATTATAAGCCACCACCAATTATAAAATATCTCTCGTATATTTTTTTTTATTTACCAAAAAATATACTGTGTGTAACTGGAACCTTTTTTAAATTGACTTGCATATTTATTCTACTATATCATTTTAATTTACTTCCCAAAAAGTTTGTTGAACCGCAAAGCACTTTGTTGCACCAAAAATCAAAGCTGGAAAGAGTCTTACTTATAACAAAGGGTTCTCCGCTCAGCAAAGATCTTCAAATTGTCTGCTTGGTAAGTTTTCCAGACATTTTAATTAGGTGCTGTTTTCATCATGAACGAATCCTACTTTTACCTTGGATAGCCTTTTATCTCTTTTAAATGAGCACTGCAATTATTACACTAATTGAAGGTCAAACTAAGATTCCAGTTAATGAAGATTTGTAACTAGGGCGTATATAGATTGTTTAAATGTTTTATGTACATTCGTAGCCTAGATTATAGTTTAGATTTTAGTTACTAAAACAGGTGCAACATTTATTTCATGATTTAGAATATCCTGCTAAAATGAAAAAAAGTCTATTTATCCCAATTTGATAATATGGAAATGTTATTCCAAAAAACCTTTATTAGAAAGAAGAATTACCATAAAACGTACTCAGAATATAAAACAACCCCTGTCTACCCCAATAGACCCTCATTCGGGCTTCACAAACCGCCTATATCTTCTGCAACATCTGGGAACTGGAATTAAAAACCTTAGTATTGGATAGCGTTGTAGTTATTTTGCTTCTTTTCTTTGTTTATCATTATCCTGTTATGCGTTAAGTTTATTTACTAACTATTTACACTAACTGATATTACTTATAAAATTTTCCCGTAATAATCCTTCATGATATGTTAAGTATTTTTTATGTTGATGTAACTTACACGAGAAAAAAACATGTCCAGCTTGTATTTCATAAAAAATACCACATGTTGTACTGAGCATTTAAACAACTAAGCTATATTACAGCATAATATATGTGCCTACGGGGACTTAAAACAATGAAATTATTGGGTACCTAGTCCTACCTTTAACATGATTTAACTAAGATTATTGATTTTACAAAATGTTCGAGTTATTTGGGCTTTAAAAATACAGCCTTTTCAACAATACTCCAATATAGAGTTAATGGCTATTACATAAACAAAGGCCAGTACGTTGTTTGAATGATGAGCAAAACTTGTCATTTTCAGGCTTTTAGTTACAATAACAAATTTTTGACTTTGTCTGCATCCACAAAAACACTTATTTGTCAGGATTAGCCATTCTAGTATGGTTTTCCCCATGTGAGGTGATTATGATATTTGGCAATCAGGAAAGCTTCGTATAAAGCTTTATTTATCAATTTTTAAATCGAAAGGTTTGGTTAAATTTGAAACTACAATATAAAAAGTTATATAATCACTAAGAGGTTTTTATTCAGAAATACTTTACATTATTTAGTTTGTGTTAAACATTTCTACTTTAGTAAATGTATCTCACAAGCATACACGCAGTTATAAATTATATAACTTTGCATTATAATTAGCGCAAATTTAATTCCTGTGAACTGCTATCGCAGTCATTAGTACATGAATCCATGAAGCGCTTTTCTCGTAGCTGATTTCCACGCTTCATTGCATCTAGTTTTATTTTTGCTGAACACACAAATTGATCTAACTTTGTTTTCCAAGTGTCGTTTTTATCTTGAATACATGAAGAATCTCCCTTGCAAGTTTGCACAGCATCGTACCAGTCCTTGTCAATACTTTTGATCTGAAAGATTAACTCAGTTAAACTTTAATCGAGATCATAATTTACCATTATCTTTCACCTTCCGTACCCGAACACTTTATTGTGATTTGATAAATGTTGTATAAAAAAAACTAAAGAGATAAAAACACACTGCTAAAGGAAATGTTTAATATTATCGTTATTTGGTGGTAAATCCTTCCTACCTCTTCAGTTGTGTCAACACTTGACAATATATATTTCATATCTAAAACATTTAAGAAATTCTACGATCATACCGACGGTTACTTGATGACTATTAGAACGAGCTTTGTGTAAGCAAATGTTATTTAATACCTTTACTCAAGTAATAACCTATAAAAAGCCTACGGAACCTAGTCGATGTTTATACTTCCGATGAAAGCATATTTGATTGAAAACCAGGACCAAATTAATTATATTTGAAAGTGAGACACCTAGTTATAATGTGATCTTATCCCTCCTCTGTTCATAGCCAACTGCATTCAATCCTTCTAAATACCTTCTTTTATGTAAAATAAAATAAAATGTAAATAAAATAAATACCTTAAAGTTATTCAATGAACAAGGCATGAAGATGTCCTTCTGAGGTGTTTTTTATGTTTTTAAGTAACAATTTAATCGACAAACTTAAAGCTATTTAATAAAAATATAAATTATAATACAATAAAAAAAGCTTACCTGTCCCACATTGCCAATCATCATAGTTTGAAGGGACACACTTTTAAATCCATACCACTTTTGTTTTTTCAATTGAGATTTACATTCCTCAGCTCGGTCCCCAGTGTATTTCTTTAGAAATTCGTCTTGGGAGTTATCGTAGGCATAGTTGGACAGTTCATTTTTAGCATCTACTGTCTCCTTTTGTTTGTAATGATATGTATCTACGATCGCCTAGAGGCACAAATAGGCTGTTGAACTGTATGATTCCACAGCATAATCACAACATGCAAAGTTTAACCAGTTGAATAATATTTAGTTTAAACAGAAATCTATGAACAAATGAATATAATTTTACAATATTTTAAACATTTACAATATTTTAAAATACTTTACAATATTTACAATAATTACAATATTTTAAAATATTTTACAATATTTTATATTTATATTAATATTTATATATTTTTTCCAATATTTTTACTTTTATAATATATTACAGCACAATTTAAGATGTTCTGCATAAGTGTTACTTTCTCAAATATTGCATACTTGTGGATGAAAATGTTTTTATTGAACTAACACCTATTTAAAAACCAAAACGGACCTAATTGTTTCGTGAATTAAACCCGCAAGCTGCTGAAATAAATTAGATAGGAGTAATCATTGTTTTCCTCCAGCTATCCTTTATTGTAATGTAATATCAATTGTTTGCAACGCCATGTGTCATTTACAAGAAATATTTAGATAGGAGCTTTGTTAATAGGTAGTTATTAATAGATTGAGTAGCTTCAACAAAAATCGAAATTGTGTCAACATTGAGAATTTTTTTCTTTGGACTCTTACGTAAAGACGATTACGAAAAAATAATCAAATTCAATTTGATTTCACAGATTAAAATATTCCGAATTATAAGATAGGTTAATTATTTACTTCATAACACTTTATTTTTATAGGATTATAATATAAGATTAAAAAGCACTTTAAATGGGTATTTACACTTAAACCTTTAATGTGCTTACACGACTAACTGTAAATGAGTTTAACCGGTTGCATACAAAAAGCATAGTTAAAAGTATTCCATTTATTGTTAATCATGTTTATACCTCACATTTACACCATCGTGCATGAACAAAGTCAAATTGAAATCGTATAATTTTGTTGTGATACTTCATTCTGTGCTAAACATATTCAGTTTTTTTCGCGTTTTTCATGGTAAGTCCTAGATCTGAGACTTATAAGTACATATGTTTACTTTACTTATGGTATCAAAATGTCAAAGTACTTAAGCCTTAAAAGATAATAAGTCAAATTTCACCGATAAAAAGGGAATTGTTTGCCAAGTAGTGAGTAATTAAATTTATTATTT
Organism: Macrosteles quadrilineatus; assembly: GCF_028750875.1. Taxonomy (NCBI): domain Eukaryota; kingdom Metazoa; phylum Arthropoda; class Insecta; order Hemiptera; family Cicadellidae; genus Macrosteles; species Macrosteles quadrilineatus. Next base: position 200,526,157 of record NW_026542595.1, read on the forward strand.
ATTTGGGTGTCACATATCCTCATTATTAAGGCATTCGTTCTTATTAAATGTAAAAAATAAAACTAAATCTTTTATGTTCAGTGCGGTAAAGACAATATAACGTCAGGTGTTTCCCAGATAAATTGGCATATAAAACATTTAATTATTTGTATTTAACGTTGTAAGTCATCAATAACAAAACCAGTTTCATTGATTACATTATCTTTGAGTTGACTCTTTTAAGTCATCGGAAATTATGAATGTTATTCGTTTTGAAGTAACGCGTGTAATACTTTGCAATTGCTCGAATTATAGCAACAAGTGCACGGTGCGTTTTTTACAAATCACGGTACGTTTTGAATAACACAGTTAAAATTCAAGTAAAATGACAACATTATTTTTGCAAACGATTTATATTATTTAAAGCCTTAATGTACATATAAAAAAACAGTTAAGGTGACACAGTACTCCCTATCACGCCCATGTTAAAATTACAGTTTTTAGGTACACATTACTTTTACAAATATTAACCTATCAACTTGAAATTTTTGTACTAAGTTTAATACATTATTACCAACAATAATATGAAGCAAAAAAAGTTTTTGAGCAAAATTAAATTGTAAGTATGATTAAAAAAAATATAAAATATTTTGTAATTTTTTTACATAAAATATTTTTTTATTTCAAAGGTTTTTGGTTGTCATGGAAACTGATTCGTATTATTGTTCCTTATCATATGAGGAACACAAACACCAATTTTTATTGAAATTGGATTATAATTGAGGAAGAAAAGTGTACCTGACTAAAAACCACTTGACTTTCGGAAAACGACAAAAGTAGCCCCTGTCACGGGTAGTAGTAGGACCCTTGGGCATGCTAAAGTAAGAGTGTATAAAAGTCGCTGTATAGCTTAAAATAATTTTTTCTTCCATACTATTTGGTATGTACGTGTTCAGGAAAGTGTGTTCTACAAAACTAAATAATACAAAATGTTTAAAAAAAATTTATATTTGATGGCGTACCCTCTGCGTCTTGATTAGTAGTAGGACCTTGGATATGCTAAATGAGGCTGCAATAGTTTATAAAATTTACTGAAAAAACCAAAAATAATTTTTTTCTTCCTTAATTTTTATTATCTACGTGCTCAGAAAAGTCTGTTCTACACAACTATAATCCCTCAGCCGCCACCAGCCTTGGCGCGGAGTATAAATAAAAAAAGATAAGGAATTTTATATTTGAGTACTGTGTTATCTTAATCATATGTTGTAATACAAAAACACTCTGATTGGTTACAAATAAGCAATTTCTTTCTGGCCTTACAATGTGGTTTAATTTAAAATAAAATATTATTTTGGTGTATAAAATAACTATAGGTATTTTGTAACAAACACAAAATTTGTTTGTATGCGGAATACTTACACGGCTCAAGTGGAACACAGCAAGTAAGACAATGATACTGGTGAAAGCCATTTCTTGCTTACGGTACATAACGGAGTCGACTGTACACACAGATGTTTTGTCGGATGATCCGCCATAGCTGTTATCGTTATGTTCTGTTTTGTACTCAATAAATGTCTTGACAGAAATTATGACTACTTGTTCACCGGAGAGAATTGCTGTTATCTCCTAATTCAAGAGAAGTATACTAAATGAAATTTGTAACAGCTAAAGCCTGTTGCGAATTTTCAAGGCCAGAGTGGAATAGCAGTATATTATTTATACTGTGTAAATCAATTTGCTTTCTATTTTAGTTTGAAAATTATACTGATGTTATCAATAATTTGTTTCATGTACGTTATTATTAGGAATTCTTTTATAACAAATTTGAAGGATATTTTATCCAAATTTATTTCAAAATACTAAAGGAATTAAAGAGTTGAGGGCTATTAAAAAATCAACAATACATCTATTCCTTTAACGCTATCACTTACGTTTAGGAGCAGATTATAAAAGACAGGGACTGTAGAGAAACGGATTAGTAAACAGATTTTGTTAAATACTAGCCACCATACCCGCGCTTCGCAACGGGAAGAGAACGCTTAAGAGAATAATTACTATTTTATAGATCTGCTGTATGTAGATAAACTTTTAGTAATCCACTAAAAAGTATTAACTTAAAATATTAACTGGCTTCTTTGGTTTCCCAGACATTATTTTCTGGGAAATAAACCATACAAGTACAATGGGTAAAAAAAAATGGAAAATAGAAAGTTATAATAAGAATTACGCAATTAAAAAATAAAACTCCTTATTCACACATTATCAAAAATGATTTATTAAAGTAAAAACATAAAAATAACTGTAAACAATCTTACTTTACAGTTCTAATTTTGTATCACAACTGCTATTAGCAACTGTTGTCATAAATTAAGACAAATAATAGTGCGGCACCCTGTCGGTACATTTTTTTTACATTTTAATGCTATTGATCATCACGTAATCAAATTGTTTAGTTGAAACAGCAGATTCCTTAATTTCATTTCAATAAGAGTACTCATAAGGTTAACATTGCAAACTCCAGAGCCACTGGGGCGGAGCCCTTTTGACGTATCTGCACCAAACTTCACACAAACCATCCTTGAATAATGCGTAATAATGCCTGAAAGTTTCATTAAAATTTGTCGAGTGGTTTAGGAATCCATTCAAATATATATACAAACTTCCTCTTTTATAAATATAGATATAGTATGTATTATCATGGCACTATCTATAAGGCATATTTTATTTTAAGCGTACTTTTCCTGGTAAAAATTAAAATCCACTTGAATATTTCCTAAACCAAAATTACTTGTCTTTTACCTCTTTGAAATAAACTATATCACGTCTATAATGATATTTTACTGAAAAACATCTTGAAACAACATATTGTATACATTCAAACCCATCATTAATGGGGTTTTCACGTGAACGTAATCATATAAGCCAATATAAATTAGTGTAGGCTAAGAGGCATAATATTTCAACAGTTCTTGTGTTAACTGTTTACAGTAGTTTATTCCCTCTAGATAATTTTCAAATTGTTTATATTGTCTATACAAATAGAAGTATATCGCCCACCACCGACTCATACATACGAGGTACGCCCAGTTTATGATCTACTCGCGTGTTCTATCAACAAGGGTTTGGTGCATCAAAGACATCACGCTAAATTCCCATTAACGTTCATACAACTCAGGTATTGAACATTCAGCTAATGTTCATGATCTGGTGATATTAATCTTCTGTGTTGCTGAATGGCGTTACCAGTGATCACCATTATAGTGTTATAGTTGTGAAAATTTGAATAATGTCCATTGGGTGTGGCAGAGCTTACATCACCAAACTTGGCTACATAGACTATTTAAAGTTCCCCATTGTCACCCCCAGGTACAAAATAATCGTATATGAATTTTTAGTATCGAGATATTTTCATGGTGAGGAATTCTCAAAATGTAAGACTGTTGAGAACTTGTAAAACCAAATCGAAACACAACAAAATTAGCCACTACTGGCACGATCATACATTTTTGTGTCCCTTACAGTGGAATGAATAAGACGAAATTATAATAATGCACCTTATTGTTAAATGTTCGTGTACTTTCAGAAATGTTATACCAAAATGTTTCTGAAACAATAGGTGTTCAATATTTCTGGTTGGTGGACGTTTAAATTACTAAGAGAATTAGCATTATCTCAAATTTGTTAACTATACCACTGGCCTACTAGTTTCGCATGAAAATCTTTATATTCGCCATTTGCTTTAACAGATTTTTAGAACCTACATCCAAGAATATTTCTTTATAACGTTATTGTATGAGGTCGTGAAACATGGTATGTCAATTTGGATTCCATCATTCAAATATGTGTAGTTTGCTCAATCATTATCACTAACAAGTGTACATGATTAATAAATAATTGTTTTCTTTGATAGATGGTTTTGATGATGTGCCTTTCATGATTATTAAACATCACTTGCAATATACGTTTCCGACTACCTACACCCGTAAATACTATTCCATAAATTTTTATGTAAAGCACTACACTTTCAGTAATCATAAAAAATATGTATACTATTTTAAATCGGCCCTTCAAAATAAACAAACACAAGCATACACATTATAACTTAGTGTCAAAATAAATCCACAGCATTATAAAACCTTGGCAGTGGTGCTTTAATAAAAAAATAATTTTTCTAATCAAAATACTCCATACAAATAATCATCTTTTTCAGTAGTCAGTTACAACAGATAGTCTAGGTTCACTTTCATAAAGATTGTAATCGTACGCAAGTGTCTTAGTGACGAACGAAGAATGCCGAAGAAATTCTATGGCAACTCGGACGTTTTGGATGGGCAACTCTTCAACTGAAAAGTAAAAAATAAGTCATACGTATGTAGAAAGTCCCTCAGCTTCTCATACAATAGTTTCAACATCTAGGTAGTTGTAGTACACTGGGCTAGATTAATTTGATTCTACGCGTCGGTTATTCTTACGTCGCTGGGGGTGGTTCAGGTTCATTGCTCGGAGGTGGGGCTACAGCCGAAGCAAATATCTTTGGTTCACTTTCAATAAGTTTGTAGTCGTTGGCAACTTGCTTCAACACGTAAGTGGAGTAACGGATGTAGTCAATAGCATTCCGTACATTCTTTATAGGCAGATCAGCAACTGAAAAATATCATTGAAAATGTATGTACAACGGGCACTTCTCTCGGCACTTCATGGTTATGATTATAATTTATAGATTGTTGATGATTTGGTTTAATGTTTAACCACATAATGAATAATCAATCTGAAAAATATGTTGATCAATTGTTGTTAAATTCGCCGCAATATTAAGTTACATCAGTGATATAGAGTACAACTATAATATTTCTTACTTTTAGATTTTAGATTTAAGCAATTGTTATATTGTTATGAAATCTGAACGGATGGTCTTAGCAATATTTCAATAAAGAACATCATTTTAACTGCATCCTCTAATTTACATAAACGTTTTGAAGTTCAACAGTCCTAGCTACCAAGCTACAAATTATTTTTGAAATAGTATACAGAATTCTAGGTGAAGAATTAAGAGGCCCTAAAGTAACTGTGTCTTATACCGAAAGAACTAACTAATTTGACAAGAACTTTTTATTGAAGTATATAATGAATGGGTGAAGTTTTACTCACTGTTTTCGTAGTTTCCGATGAAACCAAACTCGACACTTCTTCCATAAAGCTCTGGAAATCTGTCATTCCTCTCGGGAAGAAAGTCCCACCCTCGTCCTTCGTACACCTTTCCATCACCACCGACAATAAAACTGAAAAATATTACTCCAACTAAATGTGAATGTGTAATCAAATTAAACCTGATTGTTAGTAAAACCATAGACAAAATGAATTGAAAATAGACTGTCAGCCGTGCACGTGCAGTGGTTACGATGGTTACCTTAGGTTCTGTCGCACACCGCTGGGAGCACCGTGTAGTTACGTAGCGAGTAGGCCGTAACTACATGGCGCTCCTAGCGGTGTGCGCCAGAACCTATGGTAACTGCAGCACAGCTGACAGTATATATTTAACTCTCTTTGTCTAAGGTAAAATTTAGTATCCTTAACTAGGTCTGTAACCAAATTAAAATACACTTTTGCAGTATATGTAAAATGGAGGTCAAACAATAATAGGTAGGACATGCTCGTAAGAACGGGAAATTTGGTATTTTATGCTTATTTTTTGTATCAAAGTCACTAATACTTGGATTGGGTACCGAATGGTCGTGATAAAATGCCTCTCATATTGATATGACTACTACTGTATTTATTACTTAAAACATCAACCGAAAACGTACCTTGCCAATTTTAATGGACTAACTGAAGATACACCTATAAAATGGAAACACTTAACAATTATTAGAGCCTAGACGAGCTAACTCATGAAATAATAATAAAACTGCAAAGCAAATTTCTAATAGCATCGTTCCCTAGATATAGAAATGACAATCCCTTTGGTATTTTAAAAACATACATGTTTATACGATAAATAACCATTCAGTGACTTTTAAAATTAACATTGCTCTTATAGCGGGCAAATCCAAGATGGCCGTCAGCTTCCAAGGACTCCCTTGGAAACCAATATAGAACCACAATAAAATTTTCTTTTGGAATTTGATTTTGGGATGGTAAACAGTCTTTCTAACAGCCTTCAAGGACTCCTTATTATCGTTACCACATGTTATCTGTAAAACACAGCTGTCATGCCTGATTTCTTTAAATGACAGCGGTATATGCGTCTCTAAATACCAGTGACAGCAGTTTGTAAGGGAATTCATATGATCCGTTGACTGTAAAAGGTCCAGGTTTTGAAACAACATTAGAAGCATGAAAGTAAGCTTGTTTTTATGTGCAGGTCCAGTAGATGGACCTAGTACCTGACGAGATAAATATTAATGGCGTGACTACTAAGAAATCTAGGATGTGCTTGCAAAACATATTACACGATAGCATTTTTTGGGAAAATGTACTAAGTATTTTTATCACCTCTGTGGATTTATTTGACATAAATAAGATACTACATCCAAACACGAGTCACACTAGGATTAAAATTTCCCAAAGGTTACAAGAACATAATTCATCCTTACTTGTAACCGATGTCTGGTTTCTCTTGGTCCACCATATGAGACTTCTGCATGTCTCTGACGGCCTTCTCGCATTGAGTGTTGATCAGACATGGTTTTGTTCCTGTGTTGTAGGTAAAGATGACATTAGGTATCGGTTTGTTCTCTATAGGAGGAGGTGGTGTCGACGAGGGAGGCTCCGCCCGCCATCGAGACCTGGGTATAAAGGCGTAGTGGTTCCCAAGCGAGTAGGGGTCTTTGGTTGATGACATGTTGGCTGAAACAGTAGTTTTTACCTTTATGGACTACAACACTAAGTGTTTGGTCATTTTGGAAAATATTAGGATGTAAAAAACTAATTAGATTAAACCCAGACTAATGAGTTAGTAAGGCCCAAAAACTTAACATTTAATAGACCTATTTAACTGGTCACACAATTATGAGTAAACGAATATAATATCACCAAGATTAAAGAAATAAAACACAGAATAACGGAAAAATCTATAAGAACTGAGGTTAGTCATTTATGTAAACATTCAACACCCATAATTGCACTGCAAGAGGTAAAATATGCATAATACAGGGCATTTAAATGCATAAAATACAAGTTTATAGTTAATTATTTGTTATTTATTAGTGATGAAACATGTATTTCTAAAATTACAAAATGAGGATTTTCTACGTTACTGCTATTTTTTTAAACGACAAAGTATAAGACATGTATATTTTTTCAATTTCGCGCACCTTTCCTTCAAAACTATTTTCTGCCGATTTTCATTTGAAACGGATAGCGAGGCCATATTACCTAACGGTTTACAGTGTTTTAACCAAAATACGATTGTACCAATACTTAGACAGCCTAACTCATAAGTTTTAAAAAAATAAGTCAATATATTAAAATTATGTGTTCTTCTTTAAGAATAATTCATTACAAAGATTATATTAAACAAAAAAGGAGGTTAACTCATTTACTTACTTGTTCCTTAATCAACAGTATTCTTCAGAAATATATGTACTACATTTTATTAGTGTGTATTCATTGAATCATGTTTTGTTTAGAAAAAATAATTGAGCATTTTGAACAGATCAAGAACATTAGCCTTATCTAAATTACACCCTTATCTCTTATTCTAAAAAGGCTTTGACTGCTACCACATAAACTATGAATTTATAATAAAGCTAAGATAGTTTTTCTAACAAACTAGTTCATGATAGCATATCCGTAAAAATACATCTGTATAATATTTTTTTGTATGTTTGTATAAGCTATTACGCCGTTTTAAACATTAGTCGGGTGAATACATTTTTAAAGAAATTAAAAAGTTTTTCTTGAAGCTTAAACTAATATTTTGCGTAAAGAATGGTATACATTATCGTTCAACCTGGACAGCAAGTTCGCTCCGCGGATATTGAATAATACGCTAAGCCTCAGGGGAAATAATGGCTAAGAAGAAAGCGATTTTGGCAAGGAAATGAGAAAAGTCTTAGCTCAAACGTATAAAAGGGAAATCTTCGTTTTACGTTTCCATCCAAACAAAACAATATTAATAATTTATTCTGTGATTTTGAATATCACACGCTGTTTTCGACACGGTTGGTATTTTTGAGTCTTTCGCTTAAACAGTTTTTTTAATTTACTTTATACCCATTGATTTATTTTCTACCTAATAGCAAATAATACCATGTCCCTGAACCGATTATTCTAAATCGAACAAACAAATATAATCAAATAAACTACTCGACTTTTCCTATAAAATACCTTCTGTATTTAAATTGTATATTTAAATTACGAAGTCCAATTGCACATTATTACTATTCAAAACGGGTTTAACCATCTGCATGTTTGATATTGCAGCATCCCCAAGAAAATTTGAAAACGTGCAATGCATTATAATCGGGAGTCTATTTAAGTTAAGTTCCTTATTACATACTAAAGCTATTTGATTATAAAACTGCCTCTCTCCTTAATACTCCTATGACTCTTAAGATTTTAACCTACAGGGTATGGCAAAAGTCTGGACCCCCCGTTAACCCTTTAACGCGTTTCAGTAGGAAAACCAAACTCGGCACATATGTACAACATAAGAAATTGCACTTTTTCCTTAAAGTTAGAACTTTGCCCCAGCCCCCAAAATGGGGTATTTTGGGGACAGCCCCAAATTTTAAAATGTAAACACCTATCATTTGACGCCTCATTTTAAAGGGGTTATCAAGAGAAATTGAATGGCACAAACAAGAGGTCAATATCGCACCCCTAATCAAAATGGCAGCCATTTTAATTATTTAAGATGAGCAAGCAAGATAAAGTCTGGACACCCACAGTTAACTTTACAAATTTAATATTTTAATACTGACCAAAAGGTGAATTCCCTTTTTTTATAAAGGTATGGTGAGTTTAGTTTTCCTGCTATAACCTGTTAAAAAGTAAATAGGTGATATTTCAAAATGACTGCCAATTTGATAAAGGGTGCGATATTGACCTCTAGTTTGCGCCATTTAATTTATCTTCAGAAACCCTTTAAAATGAGGGGTCACATGATAGGTGTTTACATTTGAAAATTTGGGACTGTCCCCAAATACCCCATTTTGGAGGCTGGGGCGAAGTTGTAACTTTGCTGAAAAAGTGCAATTAATTTCTTATTTTGTAAATATGTGCCGAGTTTGGTTTTCCTACTGCATCGTGGTAAAAGGTTAACTGGGGGGTTCCAGACTTTTGCCTAACCCTGTATAATAAAAGAATAAAGAAAAAGAATATTAAAGAATTATAAGGAAGAGGTGTTGTCCATCTGTCTATCTGTGTGTTTGTACGCGCTAAACGCAAAAACTACTGAACCGACTGGGCTCAAATTTCACAGAAATAAAAATTCAGCTTTAATAATATATTTAAAACTATTACCGATATTGACCTAGGACTCTGCTTCGTGGGCTATCAAGGTTCTGAGGTTAGAGTTTAAAAACTGATTATTGATTGATCTCTAACTCAGCAGAGAGCAAATTAACAAAGTTTGAAATGTACACAAGCAGAAACAACTGTCAAATTCACTTGATGTCACAAATTCCACACAGCCGATTTGAACTAATAATACTAATAATACTGTAATATTATAGAGGGAATTAGTCTATGGGTAGAATAAATTATTCATTAATATAGGAAATAAGTAAAATTAGTTTTTGCCGTATCAACTTAGGCTTTTGCGCTCAGTTTTGAACTTAGCCTTTGATAATTATTTTCTAGATGTATTTTTGTGGAATGTCGTGTGCAATTTAACAAACTTTTAAAATCACACATTAAAAAGAAAAGAATTTTGAACTCAAGTTTAGTTTAAAAATATGTTTTATTCACTTAGCTTACAAGCTCAATCCATGGGTTTACTATTTTTACACGCACATCATGACTAATCTAACCTTGACGCCACCTTGTTATTATACTTTAAAATACTCGTAAAAAACCCTTACAAAGCATTTATTACTGAATTAATGTGCATAATTAACGTGACCTATTTTACTAAACATATGTTTGACTTAAACTAAGTAAAAAATATGTCACAACAAAACGGTATGCATATTAATAAATCTAGTATAAATTCAAACAATGGAGAACCATTTTTGCAGTGCCTCCAGTATACGTACTAGAATACTGGAACTGACTTTTAAATGAAACCTTAGTGAATAGTTAATATTGCAAAATTGTTTCATACATTTAGACGAACTGAACCAAAGTGACTCGCTACAACAATAATTGGTTTACATTGTTAATGAATAATCCGTGCCTTGGCGTGTAAATCTGTAGTATCCGGTGTGATAAACCGCACTTCCGCCACCTAACTTCCGCTAAGTGTTAATCATCCTGTTACTTCACGTCACTTTCCTGCCTGTTTGTAGATAGCTTTTACGATGATCAGATATAAAATACAGCACATACAGAGTATGCAATAATTACTAACGTAATGTGCAATAAACTGTAAAAACGGATATTAAACCATTCATCAAACTTGTTCCTTGCACTAATTATGACCGTTTTAAATTATTGCCATTTAAAAATAACTAGCTGATACCCACGGGCTTCACCCCGTTTGACTTCACAAGTAAAATTATTGATTGGTTAAGTTAAGCTGAAATATACATAACCAAATACAGTAATACAAACAAATAATCACACCTCGTTTTAATAAGGTAATACATTGAAAGAATTACATACGAATAAGTACAGCTGTGGTATTTTTATGGAAAGTTCCCTTTAGAAAGAAATTACGACCTTTAAAAAAAAAAAACTAAATAATGGATAGTTTTGCGCAAGAATTCTTCTCATGACGAACATTTTAAGTATATGGTTTATGGGAGTGTGACTTGTAGTTTTCTCAAAAGTTCATGGGTACTTTGGGATTTATATGTGGATGGGAAATTATACTTAAATAACTACTGAAACCTAAAATGAATAACATATCAGCTATTTAGCTATACGAATAAATCCCAATAAGCTTAACATCTCCTCTTCGCACACATAATATAACAAAGTACGGCTACAATCTCAAAACTATACGCCTAAAAAGGTTACATTATTTTTTACAAAATACTATTTTTTTAATCAAGGTAAAACTGTTCAAACATTAAACCACTTACAATAGTATATTTCGTACCTAGGGCCGAAAATGAGGTTTTGCCGACTCGAGACCTTTTTAAAGTTCGAGACGAAGTCCAGAACTTAAAACGATCGAGAGCGGCAAAACCATTTCGGTACGTGGTATGAACGTTATTTTTCAACACACTATACCCTATTACCACTATGCACCGCAATAATAATGCACACTACAACACAACTACAACTTTATGGTTATGTGAAGAAATAATTTGAGGAATCGGCTAAAATAATAATAAATAGTTGCTAGGCAGCGGTGACAGTATAACAATTTTATTCCAATGCTATGGATACTGATTGTGTAAATATGCATTCATGTTTTAAGAATGTAAGTAGGCAGCTGATTTAGCGGCCCTAGGGATGTAAAAACCTGCTCGGTCCCCAAATGACGATGACAGCTGGCATGGCCAACAAAACGTAACTTTCAGCCACCAAATATCGTATGTAAAACAACTAAAAACATCATAGTGTGGTGAAATAATATTTTTAATCGTTCCATTTTGGGTTAGTAAGTAGCCAAATGGATGCAAAATGAAAAATATGAAAAACTGATTTAAATATATATAAATATAGAACTAAGGTCGGTAAAATTTTATGAGTTGATGAGTCTACATGGGTTCTATATTTTTTACACTAAACGCTGTTTTATATGTTTACGTAATACCTTACGTATACAAATATTCACCTCATTACGTTAAAAGGAAGATATCACAGATATGTGAACATTACATGTGTAGCAGGATTTGGAGGGAAATATGTTGAGTGCACAAAGTCTAAGCATCATTTCAAGTTTTAGAATGCTGTCAGATAAAATAAGATTAATGCGGTCTCTCGACTTAAGCGAGTTGCTTGGCTGCCTAATGATGCGAAGTCCCATCGTTTGGAAGGGAAAAACTCCTTATCTATTTCCATACAGTAAGCATGAATAGATTGCTGATTGCAATGAAGCTGAGGCGGCTGAATAATCCGTTTACAAAATGATTTATTATTAATTCATTACCGGGGGATTTTGAAAGAACCTAGAAAGGACTAGAAGAAAAAGTTACAAATAAATCAAATAAAAGAGTTGACATGAATATAACATATAATATATATACTTGTTCAAATTAAAATACCCCCGCCGTAGCAAACCTGCAGACTAAGAGAATTACCATTTGCCTGAATTGATTTTAAATTAAATCTGTTTAAATAACATTAGGTTTAGGTTTGCGGCTACAGCGAGGCTAATAAAGTGTGGTTGGGTAAAATATTAGTAGCTTACTATAGAATAAATAAATTTTCCAAGTTTGATCAAAATATTTCGATAAACAAGCAAACTACAACCTTTTACAATATTCTCAATACGAACATTGGAATTTAAAATTTACATTTTTTTAATATTTTTTCCGTAACCAATGACCGTACAAAAACACTTTGGTATACTAAATTATTATTTTTCAAGATCTTTAAAATGGTCAAGAGATGAATTGGGAAATTGTGTGTTTTGAAGGTCAAACCAAGAAGGTCAAAAACCATAAAACCCTTTTTAACCCCGTAAAACCCTGTTCCCCTGGTCCGATCATGCTAGTTCACGATCTCATTAAAGTTGATCCAGCCTTACACCTGCAAACCAAATGTCACCAAAATCGGGGAAAAAACTCAAGTTATAGCATTCACGGACGTATGTATATAAATAAATATATAAACATTTGAACGAATGGTGTTCTTGGCCTCTAGGGACATGAAAATGAAAAAGTATATCGGTCCCGGCTTTTAGATCTTACCGTGCCACCTATGGTAATAGCTACTTCCCTGCAGGGAAATTCGCTAAAAATATATATCTATTATTTTGTTTAAGGGCTAAAAAAGATTGTTTGTACTTCTTTTGCTTTTTAGAAAAAACTCTCTACGTATTTAGTTTCTATAGCGTATACAACCCCGCAAACGATATCCAAGTATAATCAATTGCTGATACAGTTTATACTTCAAACACACTAGTTTCTTTATACACTCTATAAAAATGTTTTAAACTAAATTAGTATAAATTCAATATTTATAACACAGGAAGGTTTGGAAAAATGTAAAATTGTCTATTTAAAAATGGTGGAACAAATGCTACTTAAACCTTTTAATTTGTATGAAAACGACCTTACAATAAGTACTTTAGTATTCCCTTGTACAGATTTTTTTGTATTTACAATTCAAAATATTTGTGCATATTTATAGTAACGGTATTAAAAAACTATATTTATAATACAATCAAGAAAATATTATATCTTTCTTTTATATTAAACCAGGACGGTTATTAAAAATGCAGGGTTGAATACGAAAACTCGTGACAAAAGAAATTAAAAGTTGGGTTTTTATTTCATTGTTGATACTTTATTGCGAATTCTCGAATAGCGTTGGGTAACCATTTACCTTTTATTAAACGGATATAAGACCTCTTGAATATACAATTTGGTTTACATTTTTTTCCGTCTTTTCTAATTTTAATCAGTAAATATTTCATAAGGTAAGGGACACGATGGACCTGCAATTTCAAAGATTATGAAACTAAATTAATATAAATCATTTTGACATATTTGTTTAACCACTAATATGCATACATGCACACATATATTTTTAGTTTCTAGGTTAGAAAGATTAATTACATTTGTAACCTAAAATTAACCAGGCTATAGCCAAAAGTATAATATTAAAAAAACGCATTTAGTAATAAGATTACAATCGGAATTCAGTTCGGCAAAAATGCAAGGTAAGAAATTTACAAAGATGGACCACTGATTGTTCAGATTAAACTGATTGCGTTGATAATGCTGATATAGACACACCTGATTGTTAGCAACAATCAACCAACTGTGTAAGGGTTCATTAATGGACAACCTCCCGCCATGGAGGCGAGACTAGTGTTCTTGGATGTGATTCTGGTAGTTTTGCTGACTCTCAATTCTAGGGTAAGACTCAAATTGCTAATTATAATGTAGTGGATATTCAATAATCTACTTACATAGGATGTGTAGCTTACTTTTGTTAACTAATAATCCATATTAAAATGTACGATATTATACTTAGTTTTCCAGTTGGATATAAATAAATAATATTCATTTTGAATTTAAACAAATGCATTTATATTTTATGATTTGTATAGGAGCTCAGCAAGGGAACTTTCGATGGATCTAATGCGTACTGTTTAGCAGTAGTTATTAATTGGAAAACTGTTAATCTCCTTAAAATTAATACAAATAATTATATTTAATTAAATAAATATTTTGTATTACAGAATTCCAATTAAAAAATACAGCAACAGGTATGAAATGACGGGTCAGTTTTTTTGTAATACTAGGTACTATACCTGTGCTTCATAATGGAAAGAAAAATCATTATAATAATAATTGTCATAGATTTAGAATGAATAATACATGATGAAGTTTTAGATTAAATAATTCTACCGCATAGTTATATAAAATTACTATATTTATTTGAATCAGCTTTCTAAAATGTCGAAATAAGCATTTGGTAGTTCTTCTTGTTTACATTGAAATGCCAAAGCAAATAACAACATAATGAGTTTTTATCAATATGCCAATGGGACACCAATCAATATTAGTTTTGAAAACTTTACCTTTAAAACATTGCACATCCATGGGGCGAAGCTCGCGATGAACTTAAGAAAGTATTCAGGCTTATGTGTTCCTATATATATGGGCCATCTTTATGGTTAATTTTGGCTATATTGGTTTAGTATTTTAGCCATGGCAGCCGCCTGGACAGACATGCAGACAGACACGACCTCAATTTAATAATAGTGTAGATAGATACAGTTTAAATCCGGGTGGTAAGTCATACAGAATTTTAATTTGTATACTTTTAATAGTGATGTTTATAAAAAGATTATACGGTAGAATTGTGTAAAATTTTATAAATGAATGAGCTATCATATCGTATAAATAAACCCCCTATCCTATTTAAATCCTGTATATTATGTCCTTCGTGTCATTTTAGGATACAATTAAAGTGTGAAAAAAGTGACAGATAGCAAATCATATATAGATTTGTGTAAGCAACTTTGTGTGGTTATGTGTAATCAACTTTTACATGTTTATCAAGTTTCATAATATATTAGAACCAGGTATAAAATGATTGTTATGTAAATTTTACGAAATTCTGGACATGAACTTTATAACTTCTACAGTTAAGAACAATGTGCACATTCAAAATGGAACTTAAGTTGTGGAAGATTATTCAGTAGTACCTATAACTAACTGTAGGATTAAAGTTTTCCGTAACAACTGCTACATTATATTACCATAAGTCCCTAAACCTATTGTACTGGATAGTTTTATAAACCTATTTTAAAGTTGCAACACATTACAACAGGGTGAAGCAGACAGCTATGAAGCTGAGTTGGATCTGACGAAGGAGACATGGGATAAGGTTCAGAAACTAGGAGACATTACTAAAGATGTTGAAACGCTGCTGAATAAATACAATGGAAACGCTGCAGAAAACTGTGTGAAGCAGCTTCCTCAACAAAACTACCGTTCTGCTCTTGACAAAAAACTAGCGTCTTACAAAAGCAAGGTAAGTTAATACATTTGTAAGCCAAATCGTTGTTACTCTTGCAATATTCTCTTCTAATATTTATTTAATTCGTTATAATTTATTTAGTTACAGAAAAATTCAAATGATGGCAAGTAGACTAAGTCCTAAGTAGTTCCATGGAAAAAGTTTAAAGAATGATTTACACTACGATAAATCATATATTAGTTTAAATAATGGATTATTAAATAGACAAATTTAATCATATTTTCAATTGTTTTTCAAAATATTTTCAAGGTTATTCAATATTTTCAGCAACAGAATAAAGCCTACTTAAGGTATTTCATAAACAGTCTACCACAAAACTCGTTGTTTTTGCTAGTGGTTCCTCAAAATGCAAAAACAATCCTAGAATAAAATGAATGTAAATAAGTGTATTAACGAAGAAAATACATCATGTACTATTTTGCTTGTTTTGGGCATTTATATATTAAATTTATTTACTATCTTTGTCATTGATTTTTTACAATATTATGTCTTTGTGAGATCAGGAATGAAAAAAAAAACATTATTTATTGGCCTGTTATAGTTTTCACTTCATAGTAAAAAAGTAACTAAATAAATCGTTTCAATAGTAAAACGAAAATTAAGTACACCAATCGTAAAATAGTTAACTTCATACATGGCTCACCATATAGAATATAAACCACCTATACCCTGTTTAATTTATATCTTAAATTCCAGCTCGACTACAATGAAAAATTGCTACAAGGTGAATTGCAGAAGTGCGGCACAGACGAACCATGCAAAGAGGAGGTGATGACTAAATACGAACAAAACATGGACGCAGTGGTGACGAATGCAAACGTGTACATCCCTGGGCTTAAGACTTCGGCACTCAACAACCTGCAGAAGTTTATGGACTCGTGTGTTCAAGGGACTGTGGTAAAGGATGAGAGCCGGCCAGTGCCCAAGAGCACAAGGGATCAAGAGAACTACGACAGTGAGGTCGGGGATCAATGGCATTGGTAAAACTGAGCCTTTGAAGGTCTAAAGCAGTTGATCCAATAATGCCATCATGATCCAAGCAAACAGGTTTCAAAGCACACTGAGTTCACTGAGCTAAATGTTTCCTATTATTTTTTTGTCTGGAAATAATATTTTTCGTCATTTACTTATAATCTGAATATTCCTAAATCAAGTAAAGGTATTTTCTAGTGTTTATTTCAAACCCTTGTTCATAGTTAATATACACTAAAAAAGATTGTTTGCGTTACCTTTTTTGTATTCAAATCTAAAAAAAAAAAAAAAAAACTGCAAGTGCTAAGAACAGTTGCCAAACAAACCAGACATATGTTTTTTTTCTGAAAATATAAGATGTAAAACTTGAGAAATTGATTACAATGTTCTCAAACGGACAGGCAGGCCACAACCTTACCCATCTAATTGAAGCAACTTGGGACCTCGGCTCACCTTTTCCAGAAAGAAATAACCTACTCTTGTGTAATTTAGAATAGCTAATAACAAAACTTAAAGTCTAAACATTTCTTTGCTGCAAAACCATACAGTTGTCAATTCTTTCCAGTTAGTATTATTCGAAATGGATTAATATTTTATTTGTAATACGAGTACTGTATGTTACGATTCAAAAGTTTAAAACAAAACTAATGTCCAGCTTGTCTTACGTCAATTTTACCGAGTATCCCATCAGTTAAAAGTGATAAAGATGAATGTGATATTTCCAAATTAAGGCAATAACTTCCCACGAAAATCAATGGTGAGTTTTGGGATTAACTTAGTTAGCAACCGATCTAAAAGTGTATTGCAGTTTAAAACACTTCAGATGCATAATATATACATTTCATTTGTTGTAGATAAAATATTTTATTTAATAAGGTAGCAAAATGCATTTTGGTGTTGTATAGTAAGGTCATAGCATGATAGATTTACTCCAAGTACTGAAATGCCCAAAGTTATAAGGCAAATCATTAAAATAGCTAAAACTCTGCAGTTGGTTTAAATATTAGGTCAGTGTAGTTTTACTACCCATATTTTCCATACTTTCAATCACTCCTGTTTCTTCTGTTGTCTAATAATTTGATTGTATCTAATGGTGGATTCCAATCAAACGGTCTAGAGTTATCACTCAGTTAAAGACAATCTCAGGTAATCAATGTAAAAAAAAACTTATATCTAACGTTTTCACCCTGAAACCAGCCACCCTTCACAGTTTTAATACTCTTTGAATTGGCTACTGGCATGTAAAGACAATTTAAATTCCTAATATTTATTATCGTTCAATTCGACAACTCGTTTATATTCCCTTAGTCCACACTGAAGTGTTATTGGCTTCAAACTACACCAAACGTTAAATCAAAGCGAGTGGTAATCAAACTGTCTGATGGAAGTGTTTGTGCCACAAAGACTTGCAAATGTGAGCTATTTGATCAATGGTAATTGTCATCAGAGAAAGCGTGACTATCATCGCTTGTGGTTGCATTAGGTCCTTGTGCGGATAACTCCATCATGGTTTTTTTTATTTGCTTCGATTATTTAATTTGTTTGTTGTTTGTTTGTCCTATTTAATTGAGCAGATGCAAGCCATTATACGTCACTGTAGTCAAAAAGTCTAA
Source organism: Macrosteles quadrilineatus (assembly GCF_028750875.1). NCBI lineage: Eukaryota > Metazoa > Arthropoda > Insecta > Hemiptera > Cicadellidae > Macrosteles > Macrosteles quadrilineatus. The sequence continues at coordinate 200,544,495 of NW_026542595.1, forward strand.
GTTTAAAATTACATACTGATTTTTTTTTATGGATTGAGCTCAAAGGTAATACTACTACTTGGAGGTTTGGAGCACATATTATATAGGTCCCAATGTATATAGGAACGACAAATGTTCACTTGTGGCTGGGGTTAGCCCACAAGCACCGGATGCTGGGATCGACGTGGCTTTGAGTGTTTTTTTTTTTGTAAAATTGTATCCATACGTTAGTTTTAAGGTATATACTTTACATAAGTGTAAGGCTGCTGTAAACGTTAAGTGTTTGACTTCTAGCCAAGCTTGAAATCCCATAAATATTGTTTACAATTGACAATGGTTATGCATTGTGTTAGTTACTCGAAGGGGGAGCAAAACCTTAATTTTAGCTGTAGGACTCCATATCTGGAAAGAAAAAAAAACAATAATAGTAATCCCTGGTAGGCAGATCTCATTGTATACATCTGCTGTTAACTGCCTATTTTTTGTATTGCGAGTCTATTAATCTTTAATGTGTACTAGCTAAATTCATTACACGTTTTGAGGGCTATATGCAATAACGTTACAATCAATTAATAATAACGAGTATACCTACAGGCAAATGTTGTGGTAACATCAAGGTTGTGGTTTCAATTGGAACTGTTATATTGTGGTCAAACAGTACCAGACATGATTACATCTAATGGAGGAGATTGAAGATGGTATAGGCTGAGACTGGATTTAAGAAAGGGTTAAAAGAGAATAGAGGAGAGCTAATACCTAGGGTGTGTTAAATCCGGTTTGTTCCAGAGAATACTATGTATAAATGTTCTACTACAATCAACCTTCATTTCATTGAAGATCTCCGCGTTTCTCAAAGAAATGTCTGCAGGACTAGATGATATTTTTTCTTTGTAACTGTTTTAGGCCATGGCATAGGTAATAGGTTTAAAGTAAAAACCTATTAATTTTTTTTCAACACTACCTTACAAAACCCGTCCTGAAATGGTAATTGCATTCACAAAAAAGACTTTTGTAGCTGTTATTTGCACTCAATAACTAAAATAAGCAATTAATTAGTATGAATAAAAATAGTTAAGCTTTATCTGAAATAAACTAGAACCAAGTGGGCGTATTTGTTAATTTAATAGTTACCCAATCATATAAAATTTGAAATCAAAAAGAATTTCAAGAAAGAGGTTTAAAGAAAGAGTTCAAAGATGGTGTTGAAAGAAGATAAATTTAAGGGAAAATTAGAGTTATAATTTGAAGTATCTTTAGAACAACACACTTAATTAGGCCAGACGTATATCAATTTATATTTTGTTTATAAACTTGCAAGTATAGCACAAAATTAAAAGACATAAGAGTAATTAGTTTTTTTTTAAATCTGAATTTCAACATATAATAATGCATGTAAATACTACATTGAGCTTTTGTACCATACTTACTCTGTAAATAATGTTTTTTTATAAATACTTTAAATAAAAACCGCTGTTATTAAGTTATACTCAGTTTTATTTTATCTGTTTATGGTTTTGTTTTTTATATTCGTGGAGAATATAACAAATAGAGACTGTAGCAAATATTAAGGTGTATTTTAATTTTAAATCTGGAAAGAAGATACTGCTAAGCAGAAAACAATATAAAACCAATTATTCTGGTTGTATTGAATCTGCGTTTCAAGAAATTAAAAACAATCTTTGCGAGTTCTTGGTTTTATATTAAGCACTGTTGAGGGAATTCAATTAAATACTATTGAAGATTGAAGTAGACACCGTTTACATTTCAATTATAATTCAATCTGTTGGTTTTGTATCCAAAAGACTTGCCGCTGCAATATTTCACTTACAAAATGGTTTTGTATTTAAAGCAATAGACTAAAATAGGAAAAGTTAACTATCAAACATTGATGCTATTCGAAAATGTTAAATGCTTTTAAAAGTATATTTGTCATTTTGTATGAAGTGAAATATACAACAATTTCAACAACTAGAAATGCCGCTTTAGAATATTTTAGAAGGTTTATACACATACGTAAATTGACTACAATTTTGAATTGTATGTATGGTGATCCCAGGATGATTGGTACAGTGTTTGCTACATAAATCAATGTAAATCGTCTTATGTAATTTCTAAAACAAATGTTGTATACTCAAATTTGATCTCAAGGCTTGATATATTATAGCCTATTGGTATGTTGAGTTTAAGTAAGACATGCTACGAACACTAGTGCGATGAAAGTGTTTAATTAGTGATTAGTACCCTACTACACGTCTTGATTGTATTCTTCCTAAGGGTTCTTACATGCTAATTAGAATTAAAGTATTTTCGGTACTTACGTATTATACGGAGGCCACTTATTTTACACCGCGCTGCGGCGGTTAGGTTAGGTTGGGTTATCATAAGTTTTTATGACTCATCTCGTATAGTTCGATCCATAACGAAACTAGGAAAGTTCTACAAACATATGTATGATAACCCAACTTAACCCAACCGCCGCAGCGCGCTGTAAAATAAGTGGCCTCCGTATAATACGTAAGTACCGTATTTTCTTATAAAGCCTTTGTTTGTCCTAAGGCACTAGGCATAGGATTGTTTTTTACATTACCTCAGGCTAGACCTAGGAGTTGCAGCATTATTACTTAAAATCCATTGGTGATTGGCGGGATTTGAGCCCGGGAACTCAGGGACTGAAGTCACGCACTCTAACCACCACCATCACCAGCTCGCTCCCCCTTATAAAGCCTTGCTAGAGTTTTCAATTGATTTAGCAGCATGCAATTAATACTGGTCTAAGAACACCTGTAGAGAGAGGCAGTTTCTATTTTTAAAATAGTTTTTTATATTACAACAAATAAGATTGTTACAATTCGTAATATTTTTAAACAACTCGTCTAACTTATAAACAGTCTATTAATGTTAACTGTTTACAGATACAATTAGTTTGACTTCATTTACGTATTATTGACCTTTAAGAATGTGGAAGAACAGAGGAAAGTCATGTTTCTAATGTGGCTCGCCCCCTGGTAATCTCTGAACGTGATTTTAACTTGCTAAACTTTTAACAGCCTTAAATTTCCTTTAAAATATTTCATTAACAGCTTGTACTATTTTCAAGTAAAATTTATTTTTTTTGTTTACACATTTAAGTATAGTTTACACTTACAATGTATTTCTTTCAGATGATGACTTATAATATGATATTTCACAATTTTTCAAATTTTTTTCATGAATTTATCAGTTATAATAAAACAACAAACTGTTTAACAATTTATACTACAGGTATGTAAAGGTGGGCATGTGTAAGGAAACAATAATGTTTTCGCATTAAATAAATAAATATAAATAATATTTTTAAACGTTTTACAGAACAACTCAACATAACTAAGTTAAAAAATACACAACAATTATAATAAAACAAAATGTATGATACAATAAAATTAGAGGCACTACACGATTATCTTACAGTCATTTTCAGTGGCGTCGTCCTGTAATCCAGCTACTAGGAGGTCACGAATTGTGGATATTTAAAGTCATGCACTGTGGATGCGATACTCCCTGGTGTGGATTAACGTCCGCACGAGTGAGTACTACGACTATCCGCAGTACTATTCTGATAATTAGACCAATTCGTATATACCAAGGAAAAATGTGGTTCAGTTTCCACTATAAACTATAGGTCCCTTTACCATTAACTGTATGGGCTATTAATTAACAGCTGTGTCTAAGGAATGTCGGCCTTAGTCACTAACAAGACTACAAGATCGCGCCACTCATCCTACACTCATCTCCACTCATACTTGGCTTAAAATACCTACTATGTATGGTCGCCATTTCATTGAACAGTATTGAACAGTAACATGTTTCTTTTGAAAGCTAGGACACCCCAGTTGTTTTAATTACATGGACAGATCATTGTATATCTTTGGGCCAAAGTAAGAAAACCCTTTTCTACCCACTTCTAGAGGCACTTATGCAAATTATGAAGGACGAACAAAGTAACTTACGATTCCTTCTACACTGTCCGTTAAAATCAAGCTAGACAATTGTAATTACCATGTCGGTTTGGGGTGAAAAGTAACATTCAATCAGCAAAGATAAATCACAAGCTCATTCGCATACATGGCCCAACATTGCTTTACAAAGGAAGGATAGTGTTCTCATTGATGGACAAACAGTGCTACACGATCGGGACTGATTGTACATTTGTACAATTCTGTGTTACCCAGGCAGTAGAAACAAAGTGATTAAGGTATATTTTGGCATACAATCCTCATAGTATGAGAAAATATTTACCAAGTACATCTCAGTGTTCAGTTGATTAAACAATTTTGTATATGAAACTGGGCCTTTCTTTCTATGGTAAAATTTCAAGTCGGTTTTGGCGTGTGTTAATTACACGGTTAGTTTTAATTGGGTTACGTTTATCTCTTCTTTTAGAATAGTGTATATTTTTTGGGTTTTACATAGCCGTTAGACTAAAAGAGACGACAAAAATGGTCCACAATCAGATATTTTGATTTACCTAAAATAATATTTAAGCTAGAAGAAATACATTTGAGATAAGCTAACCTTTCTATGGATATAAAGGATAGTATATAAAGGAAAAAAACATGTTTGATTTATGTTTGCTAGTCAAAACAACATATAGTATTCCTCATTTAGTGATTCGGGGTCACTAGATATATATTGCTTTTAGAACAATTGAGACCCTCTGGCGTATTACGCATACAACATTTTAAACAAGCTCCGAAACATTTATAAAGGGTGGTAGCAAAGTTATTTCCAAGCAAATTAATTAATTTGTCATGTGGTATCATGGTGGACGAGTCCTGGATGGATCACTCTCAAGCAATCGGGTGGCAAGGTGGGAGGCCACGTCGACTAACCCTACCATACCAGCCAGGGAGGAACTGGCTGCTGGTGGAGGCCTGCATTACACGGTGTGGAAGATCCTAAATCGAATCAGGGTCGAGGCACCAAAATGCAAGACAACATGCAGAAATGGGGTCTCTTACCAGATGAATAAAACATCTTGTGTGCGTGTGGTGCTGTTCAGGATCCTGGCCATCTGCTGATCTGTACACGCCTAGACCAGTCTTGCACATTAGATGATATTTTACAAGCGAATGACAAAGCCATATCGGTAACTAATTTTTGGAAAAGCGAAGTCTGATTCCCGGACACGGAAAGCAAGTATGGTGGATATAGTAAAATGGTGGACAGTGGTAGTATAATTATGGTACAAATATGGTACTGAAATTTACACGGGGTTTCCAAAACATTTCCCATTCGTAATCCCATCAGTATTTAATTTAAACCTATACCTTTTTGTTTACAGTATCTTATCTTACAGATCGCCTAGCCTTTGCTACGTAGTAAGCAACTAGCTTATACTTACAATCTAATAAATACAAGCTTTATTATTTAATAAATACAAATAAAATAACTAAAGCAACAGCAAATAAAAAATATTGTGAAGTTAATCGCACAAAAACCTAATCCGACCACAAGCGATGCTAGTCACGCCTTCTCTGATGACAATTACCATTGATCAAATAGCTCACATTTGCAAGTCTTTGTGGCACAAACACTTCCATCAGAGAGTTTGATTACCACTCGCTTTGATTTACATTTGGTGTTCTATGATCACTATCACACTTTACGGTAGACTAGAGAAACATCAACTTCTGGTTTCATTGGACGTCAATGGTAAATATTCTTGTTGATTTTGTACGTAAGTACCTCATTAAGAATTATACTTCGTTCACAATATTTAGGCAGGTTTATGGGAAGAAATATATTCACTCCACTTGACCCTAACCTTTAAGGTAATTGCTCAACACCTGATTAAGCAACATACATACATACAAAGCGGCATGGGAACTTCCCCTTAAACCGCTTCAATATTGTGAACGAATTACGGTACTATTAAAATATATATACCCCCACCACAGCAAACCTGCAGAAAAAGCGAATTTCCATTTGCCTGATTGGATTCACATTAAAATGACTCCTTAAATATCACATTTATTCCTTATTTAAACACAATTAATTAGTTTAAAGAGTACTTAGGTTAGCTGCAACAAAATCCTAAAAGTTTTTAAACCGTATATATATATATATATATATATATTATGTGAATTTGATCAGTTGGTATTTTTGCCCTCTAGGGAGCTCAAAAGGAAAAAAATAAATCGGTACTGGGTACACGTCTTACCATGAGTACTACTGTAACAGGCTATTTCCTACATGTGAAATTCGCTTACAAGATTATTTTACCTGTGCATATGCTGGTGTAATGACTTTACAGTTCTAACCCACAATATTCGCGCGTCTCATAAACAATCTATATCCCAAAAAAACTATAGTAATTAATCCTAAGTATTGTTACAATTGTATTGAAATAAAATATTAACTGCTGTCTACACCTTTAGAGACAACTTCTCTTAGTCTAGATGTTCTTACATATATTTTTACAAATCCGTTGTAAGTTTTACATATTCGGAACGGAAGGAGTTGTGGGGACAAGAGACAATTTGACAGAGCTACTAACAATCACGTTCTGAAGCGACGAGTGCCGAGCCACAAGGAAAACGTGACTTTCCTCTTTTCGTCTACTTTGTGTGACGGTGGAGAACAATACTTGAATGATCTAAAACCATTAACCATTAAGCTTCTCAAATCATCTGTTTACAGGTTACCAATCATCAGCAATAATTGAACGAAGCTGCAACCCATACTAGTTAGTTAGCAAGCATACACTAATTTATATTCGTTAGTGTTTATATTTAAATATTTCCAAACCATTATTGTTGGAAGATGAGTTAAGATAACAAGTTTTATCGTCAGAAATCTCTAAGAATACAGTTTTTTTGGAAAATTCATTTATATATACATAAAATACAAAATAAGGCTAGGACTACAGTTTTTTCTTACTGGACCAGTACTATTTAAGTCACAAAATCAGCTTCCTAAATGGTAGAAATAATTTCTACTATACAGTTTTGAAATTTTTTTAAAGTATAACGCAGTTCAATATAAAGGATTTTATATTGATTTTATATTGATTTTTTTGCCTAGGACCAAAGGCAAGAGCCCGGGATTGTTTTGCACATTACTTCAGGCTAGGTTGCTGCATTATCACTACACAAAATACATTGGTGTTTTTTTGGGATTTGAGCCCTGGACCTCAGGGACCGAAGTCCCGCGATCCAACCACTAGACCAATTCACTCCTCTTTAATATAAGATTGCAAGTTTTAGGCAATGTAAATAATATAAAAAATTTAAAAAACAATAACATTTTGTATTTTAAATTGAAACTCTCAATTAACCTAACTGAATAGCCACTACTAATACACTGTACAAGTATTTCAAACCTACTCAAAAATAGTAGTAACACATTTCAAAGCCTAATATTATATTGTAACGTTAAATGCGAAATGTGTATTTATACTTGTAAAATGACTGGATTTGTATTATTACGTGTTAAAACGGTCACAACAGCATTTACAGAGCTGCAACTAATATTTAAACGTCGCAAAGGGTTGTTAATCTTAAATAATAGGATTGTTTGACCAGATGCTCTCAATTTAGTGTGCATAGCTTGTTAATAAAGCGTTTGAATAAACTGAGAATACTTTGATAAACAATTATTATGATAAACCCAAATAAAGCATTCTTTGATTCAATTTAACTTTGAAAATCTACTAATTTAGTAACTAGGCCTAGTTAAGTCTCCTGTTTGTAAGATTATAGGAACGTTTTTGTCAGATACAGAGTATGCTAACATACAATAAAATGTAATTTGTCTACAAAGAGTGGTCCAAAAAAAGATGTTTTTTTAAATAAATAATTAAGAAAGTATACAATATTGTCTGATAAAAAATAGTATATTTTTTTACAAATATATAGGTCAGCACAATGGATATAATGTATATTAAATACCTCGTTTTTATTTTTACATAACAAAACTTTTTAGTTTAATTCCAACTACGGTTACAGTTAAAGAACGTAGCAGTGAATTCTCAAACAAAAACAAACAAATGTATCCGGATTAAAACAGATACCATGTCGACTTTAATGTTATTTAATTGCATTCCCTCGACGATATTTAATATTGAACTAAGAACCAAAGATAACTTTTTAATTTCTTCAAACCCGGATAACATTGGAAGAGCCATTACAATCAGAATAATTAGTTTATTTTGCTTTCCTCGTTTTCTTTAAGTTAAGATTAAAGGGTGTATTTGTTTATACAATTTAAACTAAACGTATAATCATCTTTAATATAATCAATAATAATATATAATCAACTTGATAAACGGAACCAAGGTAAAATGTGTACGTTTACATTTAGTACTGAATTTTCATTAAAAACAGAGTAATTGTTATACATTTCTTATATCTAACAGTAAGTCATGTAGCATTGTATTTTTAATCAATACGACAATATTCTATACCTTAATGGAACTGTCAAATGATTTTCTAAGGCAGCATAAATACTTTTTTTAGTTCTTATATAAATTAAGTTCAGATTTCGGCTTCAATTGGTAAGCAATCGTCCATCAGCAAAGATAAATCACAAGCTGATTCGCATACATGGCCCAACATTGCTTTACAAGGGAAGGACAGTGTTCTCATTGATGTACAAACAGTGCTACACGATCGGGACTGATTGAACAATACTGTGTTACACGAACAGTAAAAACAAAGCGATAAAGGTAGATTTCAGTATAGAAAATGTCTCACATTGCCAGACGTTAGATAAACAAGTATAACAGTGTTCAGTTGAAAATGGGCTTTGGTATCGCACAAAAATACTTTACAAACTATTTTAATTGTGTATATTTTGGCGTTTGTTTTATAGACATTTAGGCGTTACCAACATACAGTTAGTATTAATACTTGTTAACGTAGTTGAGAGTATTAACCCAGCATATCTTTCATGGATTAAAGTTGAAACTTGAATAAATAATTAATTGACACTCTGTGAACCAAGAACCACATATTAAAATTATGTGATATTTGGAACAACTTGAAAATTAGGTCATTTCTTAAAACTGTATAGTATTTTCTTGAAAAAAAATATAGCCGTATTTATTTATTTATTTCAGATTAATTTTTATTATTCATTTTTCCCATTTATTTCAGAATAAACCGTTATTACCTTTCATAAGTCTTAAAGCCAACTTTTTTACATTTTACAATCTATTGTATTTGAATTCCAACAACAGGTAAGTACATTACTTAAAACATCAAGTAATCTTAATCAAGTAATCTTTAACGTACAAAACAAAAGTATTAGTGAGAAAACTAAAGAAAGACGTTGGTTGTAGGATTTAGAAGTAATATTGGGATACATTTTTGGTCTCAACTTTTCTTATTTCCTTAAATAAATCGCTTTATTCCTGACCATCATTTCCCAGAGGGGTTCAAGACTTAGCGACTTGTTCAATATCCGTAGATCAGAGTTCTATTGTCAAAGTTGAAAGCCGTACTTAACCAACATATTGTAGGGCTTCTTTTGTTTGACTAATAAATAACGACCCAGTATTACTTTGTCCTTTAAAAAATGTTTTTTAATCTTTTTATTCTATAGAACAAGTGTCTTAATATTATATTTCCATTAAAGCGTCTTAAACATAAAAAAAACATTATGGTTAGGACCGTTCTATAACCTACCATATATTTTTAAATCTAAATTTGATATTTTGTATTATGTACATCAATTAATTACAAGTGTAAATTGAATATACGTCAAATGTGTGGCTTTATTTGGCAAATCTGTGAGACTAAGTGTATTTTTCTCACCATATGTTGATAACAAAATAATGTTGATCAGTAAAAAAGGGAATTATCAATTTTTGATAATAGTCTAGACCATTGGTTTTAAATTCTTTAGCAACATGGCGTCCTACTGTATCATTTTATGTATTGTAATATTTACGTGTTATTCAATAACACACTTACTTAAAATAGCTACAAGAATCCAAAATGACCTAAACAATACGCAGATTTATTGAAGTGAGTAGCTTTTCTTTTATAGTTTATTAAAAAAGTTGTATAGTTAATGATACATAGTAAAAATATTGTATATTCAATTCAATTCTTTCAAGAACATAGAAAGAAAATATAAAACATGTGGTATATACTACAAGCTGCTTGAATAAATAATTTTTTATTTGATTTTCGTTTTAATTTGGAATAAAATCTGGAACTGTTTACATCTATTAATTTAAACCTGGGGGTTTTTCCAGGTTTGACACAATCTTACAGGGAAATATAACCTGTAAATCCCAAGGCTTAGAAGTCCATTTGACCGAAATTCCCCCCGATCCAACTTCAACCCTCAATTCCTAACATTCCATTTTCTTCTATTTATATTTAACACGTGGTTATTAAAATATTAATCAGATAAAACGTATGTAATTTAGATGTAAAATGTTATATTATGATTCATATATTATTGAAATTTAATTAATACAAATTATTACTTTGTAAAAACCAGAATAATAGTGTCTCAATTTAAATTTTTTTTTGTTAAACTTAAAACGTATTTGTTTAAATTTTACTTCCTTCACAGTATACATTTTCTTAATCCTAAATTTCTCCGTTAACTAGCTTTTAATACATGATATTAGGGTATTTAAAAAAGATTAATATTGCCTGAATTCTTGAGATGATGTTTACTATGATTATAAGTACAAAATAAGCATGTTACGTCATCTTTAGATATAGTTTACAGCCTACACTAACATTAGTTAACATTATAATAATTTATTTATTATTATTATTATTATTATTATTATTATTATTTATTTATTTTTTTTATATAATTTATCATTGTTAATCTTTTTTAAATATAAATACATTGTTGTTATAGTTATTGATAATTTTGTTTTTATGTTAGTATTAAATGCATGGCATGAAAGTGTAAGTAAAAGTGAATTGAAAAGACAAGAAGAAACCCACTGAAGCAATAATATTATAAGTGCATGAACTGCTTCAATGTAAATGGTGTTTAAACTGTATTGAAGCATGTAAATAAAATAAAAATAAAATAAAATTATATAATATGTCTATAAACCTTTATAATATTTTTCACCTTAGTTTATGATATAAAAAAAAGTTGACTACTATTTGCAGCTGACCTAAAATGTCATTCCGCCTCAAGACTCGCTCGGATTGGTTCGCCAGGACGCCTCATCTTCCTGTCCCTGTGTTGCCTGGTCCAGTATCTTATGTGTTTTTCAACTACATGAGAAAGCAGTATCGTCAGAGAAAACCGTCTCCTGGGCCTCGACCTTCCCCTAAGCAAATCATCAGTGAGCTTTCGTATGTACAGCAAGGGGATATGCACAAGTACGCCGACATACGCTACAAGTAGGTAGCCTGGAATCATATTTATATTGTAAAAACGATGCCAGGAAACTTATTAGTATTCAATATCATTGGGAAAAGTATATAATTTGAAAATTTAAATTTAAAGGTCCATTTGATCACGATATTTAAAGATATTTTTAATTTGGGAAAACAAATATATCTGGTTCACATGATACAAAATAGGAAGCAAATAAATCATACTTCAATATAATACGTCATCGCTCATAATAGAAATCGTGGTGCAATTAATTGACACGTTTTGCCTATCGGGTCTGATTATGATTGTTGTGTTTAGTTTATTGTATTTTCTATTTGATCACGATTAAAAAAAAATTCAAAGTAAGATATACAAGTCTATGTGGACGGGTAAATACAAGGTTAAAAGAGGCCGACAACCTCTTACAAAAAAAACGTTAGCACATTGATACGTAAAAAAATACCAACGGTTTTTATTTTAAATTATGTTTATTTTATGAATAACGTTAACCACACTGAGCTGCTGATTTTTTAAGTTATCTTATTTGGTTGCCGGTGTATTTTACAAGAACTACTCACATTGTATGACTTAATTCACCACAAAGTCAACAATCAATAAGGCGATTCGGTGGCTCAGTAGGTAACACCACAGGTTTTGGGCCCAAGGCTGTCGTGGTCTTGGATCCTGTTAACTGCTACAAATTTTTATCAGTTTAGTACTTTATGGGCTCACATTACTCTGCTGGATGCGTTCCACGCACAATCCTCTGAGGCCTATGGAAACGGACTAATGAAAGCGAAAGAGTCGACCAACCTATTTAAAAATACAGTATTAATTCAATAAATATTTGGTAGCTTTTATACCTAACTATCCTTCATTATCCAGCCTTTAATGTAAGGTCCTGAGCATAATTAACTACACAAGACTAAGCATAACATTTTCATACTCACTAATCACCAGGTTATCATCAGATAATTATCTAACAAAGTTAAAAAAAGGATATTTATTGTTTTTGCAGTTTCATGATTGGTCCTGATGGTTACGTATATGAAGGCAGGGGATGGATATCGGCATCTACTCTACCAATTCAAATAACCAATACTACATTCCATTCGTTGTACATTGGATATATTGGAGACTATGCGGGTAAATAAAAATACTCTCCTATAAGCTACCTACAAGCAATACATTTTAGACCATATGACGAATACGAAATCGTAAATATTTGTTTTTAACGTTGCCTTTTTTCATGTAAAACAAAATATTTTTAATTCTAGATATTTTGAAATAAAATAATCAAACGATATTACGTTAATGGAACTTACCATTCTTCAGCATAGAAAAGGGTGAATTTTATTAAATGTAAAACACATATTTTTTATAAAGTCCGGATATTTTGAAATTAAATGATCAAATGGTATTTGAAGTTAATGTAACTTTTCAGCAGCATGGAAAAAGTGTATTAAGCAACAACTATTCTGAAGATAAAGTCATAAAAGACATATTACCTACTCTGACGCAAATTTGAATACTTCATTTCTTCTAATAAATAACAATTAAATCCTAAATATACGTATTAGGTGATTGCTTATTATGTGTTTTATAATGGTCTCCGAAAAAAAATATTCTGAGAAACTATATGACGATACTGCAAACTTTCTAATCCATACTTTCAATATTATGATGTTTACTTGGTAAAAGCAAATAGATAGTGCAAAGTAAATAAGAGTCGAACAATTTATTATTTTCGTTTTTGTTTCACACATATATCCATGTACATAATTATTATAAATTTAATAAAAATTTAAATTTTAAAGCCTGAGTTTTTTCATTTGTAATTAGTATTATGAATGTTTTTTTTTGCCTATAGATTGTGTATATATTATGTATAACTAATCGGTTTTGTATTTCAGATATGCCACCTCCAAAAGAAACATTTGAAGCAAGAGATGAACTGTTGAAGTTTGGAGTTCAAAACAAATTTATCAAAAAAAAGTTTTATAGCGTTACCCTTCAGCTACCAGATAGTTATAAATGCCGATGGGAAGAATACGTTGGATAAATGTATAAAATCTTTACACAATACGCAAGGGAAAAATGTCTATTATTGTTCATGTATATAATGTAAATAGCTGTATTTAAATAATTAAACATTAGGAAATTTTGTTTTAAAGCTTTAATTATATTACCACTTCACACTACGTTAATCTGATTTATAAAATAATAAAAATAAAGCAGAAGCTAGGAAATGCAAAAAAGGAGCCAAAATTAATATATTTGTAAGCAGGAACATGTATGAATCATAGTTGAAGGAAAGTATGTAACCTCCAGCCTTTGAAACAAATGACGACACCGAAATGTAACATTTCAGAATTTTTATACAAAAAAATCGCATTATTTTTGCCTGTGTTTTCAATACATTCAGAAGGCTCTAAGTATTTCTAGAGGCTTCGAACACTCTACAAAAGTCGTTTTTGTTTATGACGTCATAGTAAAGTATTTATGTGGTGACTTAGCTTTCAACATTTTGTGTAAGTACTTCCAAGAGAATCATGGACATAAACAACATTTTTCTGTTTTAAAATTGATGTTTTGTGATCCGTGTAAGTCTACTCTATACAATACTACTTCACATAGCTTAATTTATAACTTCTGAATTGATTCATGAATACCTGAAAGGATTAATAAAATTATGATAATTGTGAACAACCTTGTGTTGTAAACTGCAGACAAAGACAAATACTAAAAGAAATTGATGTGTTCCAAGTTGTTTCGTGATCTTCCACAATATATATGAGTTAATTAAAACTTGGAATTAAAATGGACTTAAATTGTCACTTATTCATTTAAAAAAACTTACAGTAGGCTATACATGCATTAAATACAGACATTAATTATTGGAAAACACGAAGATTATTCATCCTTGCGATAAGTATGTTTAGATTACTCACGCTAACTGTTGGATAACATGCGATATTATATAATTCATTATTTGATGTGTGGTGTATTGAAAAATCTAAACCATGTTTTATATAACACAGTAACTGAAATTGACAAATGACTGAAATGTCTTAATAAGTGTTTTTGATATAATTTAACCTGATATTGTTGGGACACAATTTTGTGGATATCGTAGAAGGTAATGTATACATAATAAAATTTCTGGAGGTTTATTAAAAATTACAGTGTTACATTCAACGAGTTCTATATTACTTACTTATGATAATGCGTCTAGAGATTATAAATATATTAAATAATAGAAGAATAAATTAAATATTTTAATTCAAGATGTACAAGAAACTAACGTTACCATTTGTCAATATTTGTATTTATTTTGTTGAATCTATATCATTTTAGAAATTAAAATTTTATTTTTTTTATTACCTTTTTTAGACAACATTCTCAAATTTAACTTTTTGTTTAACTGAGACTATTTTATAATACAAATTATAATAATTGTAACATGCATTTTGTGTACAGGTAACATGTAAATTGTAACCTTATGTGGACAGGTTTTATTCACAATTTTATTTTTCCATGTCTTTTGCATACGTTTTCAGTGTACACTGATTGTTGTTTTCAATGTAGATTTTATTTTGTCCCTTGTTTTGACTACCATTTAGTTCAATAGGTTGGTTTTACTAAATTATTCTTTAGCATTGGGTAGGTCTTTTTAACGATCTTATATTGTTTTTTCTTCTTTCTAACATTAATATTAGTTGGGTTTACAGATCCCAAAACGTAAGAAAAATTCATTTTTACTGATCGTGTTGGTCACCTATTAGACAATAAAAACCTGTTAACATTTGCTTTACTAATATGTTTAATATTACCACTCTTATTGTTTTTGTAGATTTCCGAATGAAAACTACAACCATTCGCAAATATGAAACTTCATCGGTTTAAGCAAGCTTAGGCTGTATCAGAGTATAAACAAATTTAAATACCAAAGTAAATATGGACGAGATCTTTGACACATTGTTCAATCAATACAAAACCGATCTCAACATTCGTTCCAAGAAGGTATGGAGGTCGCATACCGCTAAGAGGCTGAAGGACTCACATCCTGCTGCTCCCCTTCAAGGACCAGTCTCCTTCGTGTATTGCTCCTTCAACACAACATCACCTAAAGGACAACAGAGGGACTTCATGAAGGAGCTGGGACCTCGGCCTAAAACACTTCAAGTGCTTGACGCTTTAAAGTCCATTCAAATGCTCGACCTGAGAAAGAAATTTCACAACATCCGTTACAAGTAAGCAAAGCTGCCTTTTTGGAACGTGTGTAACAGTGAATAATACTTTGCTATGATTTTACGTGTTTGTGTAATGTTGTTCAAATCGTTAACTTGTGGATACCGAAATACACATGTGTAACTGCCACAGCCAACTTTTTATTGCTAAAACTGTGTAGTAAATTAGTGTATTACAATCTGGAATTATAGTTTCTCCCTCATAGCAATGTGAATCAGATGGTATAAATATCATATAGCTGTAAATCACTATTTTTAAATTGATTTTTAAAAGAATTGGGCGTTTTACATGAACCAGTAATTGGAATTAGCACACTTACTTTTAAAAGGATTTAATGAATCTAAATCAATTTTAACGAAATAGAAACCCCATAAAAGTATGGTAATACAAATCTTCTCTATCAGGTAGACAGTATGCCACATTGGCTATTTTATGGCCTAAAGTAGTCATGATTTGTGTACTACTTTTCAGCTTCATGATTGGCGGAGATGGTGTAGTTTATAAGGGAAGAGGGTGGAGGATCCGTCCATCTTTGCCTGCAAGACATGTCAACAACTGGAATCAAGGTGTTTACTTGGGGTTCATAGGCTACTTTCATGGTACGTAGGTATATTAAACCATTTTTTTTATATCGCACTAAAAAAGATTATTTACAAGAAAAAACTATTAAATGTAAGACACTGATACACCATTGTACGCATTTAACGTAATAATATGAGTTACAAGTTAATTGATGAATTAATGAATAAACAGCTTTATTATTACTAATATCTGCTGATACTTTAGCATGAGTGATTTATTAAAATCTAATTTTGATTTAGCTGAACTACTCGTACGGATTAATGTACCTGAACTAGATTAAAATATATATTTATAGTAAATATATATATGATATATATATATATATATGAGATATAATATATATATATTTAGCAAATCATATGTATGACATTTTTGTATTTTCAATTTCATTAATTATTTTGAATTGGCGAATTGTATTATTGTCATTTTATTTTACTTTATGAAAGTTTATATGTTGAATACTTATGTATTTTGTTACTAGACTACTTTGGGCCATTTTTATTTTCCAAAAAATAAATAAATAATGTGTATCATTTTGCAGATGAACCACCAGACGATAAACTTTTCCAGCTTCGAGACGAACTTATAAGAATAGGCATTGAGAAAGGTAGCATAAAGAAAAAGTTTTTTATGGTCAACTTGGCATTTCCTAGTGTTTATAGGTTTAATTTTGATATGTATATAAAGTAAAACCATTGTAAAGAGCATTGTATATAATTTTCGTTTTGTAAATTCTTAAAAAATATAGTTTTTTATGTTTTACAACCATGTGTTGTTTGATTTCCTTCATAACTATAAATTTAAGTGAGTTGTCTTAAAAGAATATAGAAGAAAATATAACCAAAGTACGACCAGGTAAAGCCTAAGCCCATGAACACTGTACTATTTATATTGAAACCCACTTAAAATTTGAAATAAAATTATTTTTCAAGACCAGGATGATGGTTATTTACCCTATAAAAGGAATTTTACATAGAATTTGATAAATTTATACAATTTTGGATGTTTAAAATTATCTTAAAATACCATAGTGACAGATCTATTTAAAAGCTTTTTAATTATCTGGCTATTCATGGTTTTTAAAACCATTTTCAAAACCATCTACTAAATTTTATATGTTTAAACTTCAACTAAAATGATAATTGCAGTTATAACCTAGCTTGCAGCTTTATTATGACGGAAGTACAAAATGTGTATAATGCGTTGCTCTAAAATGTTTCACACATTATGTCAAGCAAGTCCAATAGGGTTGCAGCATTATCACATGGATAAAATCCATTGGTTATTGGTGGTATTCGAACCCGGGACCTCGGGCTCTAAAGTCCCTAGCTTTAACCAGCTTGACCAGCTTGCTTTCCAATTTAATTTCTCGGTAGTTCCTATGGATCACACGTGCATGTTCAAGTATATAAATCCAACTATGACAAATCGAATTGAATCAATTTGCTACTTAATTACAATGTGTAACACGAGTATTTGCAATAGTTGACCTAAGAAAATATTGTCTTCCTCTTATCTTTGTCAAATAATTGTAATGGGTTATCTGTAATCTGTTATAAAAATACCATACTTTTAATATTACTAGAATCTTCCGGTGGTTATCTACATTATTCATATTCAACATTAGTTGTTATATCTTTACAGTAGTTGTAATCGTTAGGACAGCAAATAAATGTGCGAGAATTAATTATTCGGTTTGTCAGAGTATTTTAAATAAATAATAAAATGGTATTATATAAATTAGTATCATAAATGAATAACTCGAGTTAATATACTTTTGGAGTTTCAAAGCAAGTTTGTTAATTTAAGAAGAAAAAATGTTCGGAAAAGAATTATACTCTTCAAAACAACGGTATGTGCCATTATAAGTTTTTAACTATACACTTATACAATTGTTATTATATTTAAGAATAGCTTATAACTGAAGCATATTTCTGTGATGCATATTGTCATTTCACCATTAAGAAGGTAATTGTACTACATTAATGTACATTAATGTATCTTATTTAATCACGTTTTGAATCGATTATGTGACTTTTGTTTCATAATACCTGCTGGACTAGACAAATTACAATAATATCTTGACTTTAAAACATGCAACAGAAGTATCTCATGTAACTTTAAAAGGCCAATATTAAAGCATTAAATTGTAAATGTAAGTGTGTAAATATTTTAGAGCTAAAATATATAGATGTTTAAATGTAGTAGTATTTTTTATCTATCTTTGTAAAATATATAGGTATAAATATAATTGACATTAACTGTTACAGATGTTGGCGGATCAGTTCTACTATTACAAGCATGCCTAAACAACGTGTCATACCTATCCACTGAAGAAGAAACCTATCACAATGAATCAAACTAAATTAAAAATAAACCCAGAGAGGAAACCTCCGGTTCCCTCTGACTTTTGGTATAACTTTGACAACAAAATGTTTAAAATTCGAAAAAAGAAGTTGTGGTCCCACAGCCGACAAGCCCCTCAAAGAGTGGATAAAATGCTTGTGGCAAAAACACCAGTGTCGTTTGTGTATTTATCCTTTGGAGTTGCTACAGTGAAAGTGAACTCTAGAGTGGCGGATTATTGGGCTACAGTGTTGGGCCCAAGGCCAAAGACTATACAAGTGATAAAGGCCATGCAGGACCTTCAAGCGAGGGAGTTCAAAATGCTGAAGCCGGATATACGTTACAAGTAAGAACCTAGGATAAATATTGTTATAGTTACGCTACTAAGAGTTAAGCAATTTATAACAAAAATAATTGATAGTTAAAACAGAGGGAAATTAAGGATAATAAGAAACACTCTGTTACCCGGATATTTGAAATGTTTCCCTAAAAGCTTTTGTCTTTTAACTAACCCAACTGATCATTAATCAAGTTGGTACGTATTATAAGATAGATCTATTGTGAAAAAATCTATTTTAATCATATATTAAATTGCGAAATAACACCCATTTAAGTTTTTTTCATTTATCATTTAGTTTTAGCGAATTTCCCTATAGGGAAGTAGCTATTACCGTAGGTGGCATGGTAAGACCTAAGCCCGGGAGCGATTTACTTTTTCATTTTGATGTCCCCAGAGGCCAAAAACACCATTCGTTCAAATTTTTATATATGTATATATATATATATATATAGATTTATATATATATATATGTGTCCGTGAACGCGATAACTTGAGTAATTTTTTTTCCGATTTTGATGAAATTTGGTTTAAAGGTGTAAAGCGGGATAAACTTGAATGAGTTCGCGAACCAGCATGATCGGACCATGGAAACAGGGCTTTACGGGGGGTTTTATGGGGTAAAAATTGGTTTTTCTCACTTTTGACCCTCAAAACACAAAGTTTCCCAATTTCTCTTTATTTCTTTTTAAAGAGCTTAAAAAACAAATAACTTAGTATATAAAAGTATTTTTGTACGATTATTGGTAACGAAGAAAATTTAAAAAATTGTAAATTTAAAATTCCCATGTTATTCTTATGGAGAATATTGTAAAATGTTGTAGTTTGGTTGTTTATGGATATATTTTGATCAAACTTGGCAAACTTATTTATTTTGTACTTAGCTATTAATATTTTACTAAAAAACACACTTTATTAGTTTCCTTGTAGCAGCAAACCTAGGTACTCGACCTATAATGTTATTTAAATATATTTAATTGAAAATCAATTCAGACAAATGGAAATTCGCTTAGTTGTCAGGTTTGCTGCGACGGGGGTATTTTTATTATTTTTGATTGTCTCGTTATTTTAACCTATAAAACATTTCCCAGAGGCTTTCAACGTAAAAAGTATTATGGGTCCGAAATTTACACGAACAGCACTTAAAAACCAACATGAAAGCACTCTTTACCCCATACAAGGAATACTCAACCTTTAAGGCAACTATATGTTTAAAACTTAGATGCATTTATCTGTAGGCCAAGTTATACTCTATTTACCTAAAGATTGCTAACATATATTTGTATTTAGTAGCACATATATATATATATATATATATATATATATATATATATATATATATATATATAAATGTTTTTGTGATCTAATTGATTGTGGTATACTAGATCTGAAAAATAGTTTTAACACAGTGACTTTCAAATAATATTGAAGACAAATACTACTGTATATTCTAGACACCCAAAATATAATTGTTAGGTCAATTAACGATTATCTTAACGATTATTATATTTTATTAACCTAATTTTTAATCTAATTGTTTTCATATCCCCTGACAGCTTCATGGTAGGAGGAGATGGAGTTGTATATGAAGGAAGAGGATGGAAAAACAGGCCACAATTACCTAAGAAGTATTGGTACAGCAATGACCAAAGTCTCTACATAGGCTTTATAGGTAACTGGCAAAGTAAGTGGACGTTTTGACAGTGTGGTAGTTTTAAAGTTAGTGGTAGTTTAAAAAAATGCATGACAATTAAACAATTAAAAGCAAAAAATAAAAGTCAATGAATCTGGAAAACCAGCACCTCAGTAAAAAAAGTATGAAAAAATATGATCGGCAAACTTAGTTTGATTAATATTTCAATTTTATTAGCCTCTTTACATGACTGTTTTCAAAATAAAAGAACACAAATATTTTTATTTTTTTATAAAAATTGTTTCCAGTTATGTACAACTTCCAGTAGAGTCTTTTTACTCGATTGTATAAGCGATTTTTTAAAATAGATCACTCCAAAAGTTGACTTCATGCTCGTTTTAAATAAGTAGAATCATTCAGAAAAACAAAATGACTACTATACTATTTTAAATTTAATAATACTGTATATTATATACAACCTAGAACCTACATAAGCATGGATTTCTTAGTAAATCAAACTGTTAGACCCATTGAAATAATGTTCAATAGAAACACTAATCAATGTTATTTTATTTCAGAAGTGCCACCGCCAAAACATCTCATAGACCTTAAAAACGAAGTGATAAAAATAGGTATTCAAATGAAGATGATTAAAATGAAGCATCTTCAGATTGTACTTCCATTTACTTGTGATTATAAACATGAGCTTAATAAATATATATTTTAAATCATTGTAGTTATGAGGTAAAAAATTATAATATAACTAATTATTAAAATATAAACATTATAAACATGAAAAAAAATATATTTAATGACCATGCAAAATTGTATTACAAATACGCTTCTTATATTATTTACCTGTAAAACAGTTTTATTTTGTTAATATTTTTGTTTATTTATTTTCTTACTATACAATAATAAATGTTATACCCATGCTTTGCTAGGGGGTGATAAGACAGAAGTGCATTATTATGTGTAATTTTGAATTAACTTAAAAATATAGTTGTTTCTATTATTGATCGACTGTACCACTTAGTTTTTTAACACTCTTATATGGCAAGCCATAGGGAAATTCTGACAAAAGAGAAATCATTAAAACTTATACGAGTTATATTCTTGTAAAATATTATAATTTAATCTTGTATTGAGAGAGTTATGTAAAATCTTTAGGTATTTTAAATTATAAATTGTTCTATTTATAAATATCCCTCCACGTAAGCTCTTGCGTTTTAAATAGCCTATTATCCATTTGGATAAACGGTTAGTCAGGTTGATGATTTAATTTTTTGGTTTTGATTATATTTAGTAAAATAAGCAAAATGAATCATATGTCATATATTTTAAAACTGTTGTTCGGTTTTGGTCATCACGTAACAAATCTGTAGACAACTACTCTCTTAAAACAAATATTAATAATAAAGAAAAGCATCAGATTCTGGATAGATATTAACTTATTTCCTTAAAGCCACTAGATTTTTTTATCATCGTAAAACAAGTACTGTTCTGTCTAGAATATTTTGTGGAGCTTCAATCTGTCAACTGAATTGTAGCTGAAATATCGTCTGAGAGAACCTATATTTGTCGCTTATGGTTTTCGTCTACACAAATATTATTATGTTTACAATTAAATTATAAATTTTACTTTTACACAATTACTATCCATTAATAATGACTTCAAGTGAGGGGTTTCCACATTAGGCCGGGTTACTCGTCCAAAACAGTGACATATTTGCACACAGAATAACAGAGCCAATATATTTAAAATTAAGTCATTCTCTTATATTTACATTAATAATTCAATGATTTGGGCAATTGACTTATATGCCAGCAAATTGTGGCCTGCTACGTCCAAATGCTGGTTGGGTGGGTGCTTGTTTTTTTATATGAATTATAATTATGTCAATTATTATTAATTAATTCTTTGACACAGCATTAAAATTCGAGGATTAATTTATGCAAGATATGGAATGTAGGTGAAAAGTGGAATAATATAATGGAGCATATCCATATCCAAAGCAAAACCACTCTATCAGATAAGCTTTTTATACAGTACTTAGAACGATCAAGTTTCCTTCCGCACTATTTGCTGGTTGTACCACGTAATTATGCAATTAATTTTTACACAATCAGGTTTTTATTCGTCCTAAGATGCTAGGCACGATCTCGGGATTGTTTTTCACACGACTTCAGGCAAGACCAAGGGGTTGTGACAATATTACTTGGATAAAATCCATTTGTTATTTAATGGGATTTGAACCTGGGACCTTATGGACCAGAGTTCGCGCTCTACTACTAGACCTCTAGCTACTTTCATAAACATGAAATAATAAATAGCATTTAATTTATTTGAAGTAAAATACCAAAAAAACAGTGTAACTCTTCATACCAAATACCGGCACGAGTTGTAATACGGTTTCAAATAGAAACGTGATGTTATATAGAAGTTATATCATAGTAAGTCCCAGACAGACCGATAACAGAGGCTATCTAAATAATATCAGTTTTGATTGTAAATAAGTTAAAATATTTGGATAGAGATTAGACTAAAAATAAATGAATAAAGTTTTTTTTTTCATTTTAAGAACAATGGAGACTCTTTTGTGTTAAACAGATTTAACCAAATCATCATTTTTCGTGGGGAAAGTATTAAAGTAACCTAAACATGTAAGTTTAATACAAATAATTTATTTTTGACCATTCAAATTTCGATTTAAATTGGTAACACCTTATTTATACTGCAGCAAACAAGGTTATGAAATTGTTAAAATGTTTGTTAGTACTCTAAGAGGAAAAACACAATCATTGTATAAGATCTATGTTAGTAGGTAGGCTTATTTATCTATATTGGAACGCTAAATTTACCAGCTCATAATAGCTATTTACAAATTAATTCATAAATAACACATGTAATGAACATTTCACCTAAACTAGTTTTTTTTCTACAATCAATTATTTTCCTGTATACGAATTTTATATAATAATGAGGTAGAAAATAAGTTTGCTAATTTAAAACACTTGCATTATATTCACTTATTTTTTTAAATGGGTATATTCAATATGGGTATGTGTATATTCTAGGTATAATGAAGGTTTATTTTTTAAGACAAACCTAACTAATAATTATAGTATTTGAAATCTAGGTTAAAACTAACATATGTTCAACATTTGCTCGGGACTTAAACGGTCGAGAGGACTAAGATTCCTGGGTCTGAAAGGGATTCAGACCGTTAGTTATTAGCCGAATTTGTACCGAGGTTCCTTTGAAACCTCATGTTTTACCACTAAAACAGCTAGCCCCCATATGTTCTGCAGTTCTAGCACTTGATCGAAGATAATCAAGTTCAACTGTCTTTATCGTTGTCTGTAAAAAAATATTTTCGTAAAGTTTACAAATAGAGATGGCTCAACGTCTTAAACCACGTTTGAAATTTAATTAAAATATAGATTCATTGCAATTAAAACTACCATTAAAGAAAGCTAGGTTTATTGTTAATAGTTTAATAGAACACTAATAGTTTAGCTCCAATAAAAGCCAATAGATTCTATATGATTCGAAACCGGACTTAAATTTATGTCATGATGAAGCTCTTAAAGAATTAACTATACAAAAAAAATAAAAATAAAACAGCTGATCATTAACTATACTCTCATCTAGTTCATACAATACTAATAACTTTTGCCTTTAGTCACAATGCCAAACAATATATGCCTCGTTGTATAGATGACAAACTCATATAATACATTACGATTAGACCTTTTTAGGATTTTTTATTATTTACAGAAGACCCACTTTTCCAGCGCCAATGGAAGACATAAGATTTGTGACCAGGCAGCAATGGCGGGCGCAACCATCGTCGTTCGTTCCCACCATGAACCCACCAGCCAAGATGATTATGTTTGGGTTTCCTCAGCAACAGTACGCTCCTAAGGGCAAACCGTGGCTTGGAAGTCGACCTTCGTATGAGTCGGCTGTCTCTGAGATCAAGTTCATTCAGAAAATGGACCTTAAGAAGTATCCAGACATAAAATACAAGTAAGTTTTTCTTAACATCATGGAATTGTTATGATGTACAGGAATCAGTGTTTATCAATTGTCAATTATCAATTATTGAGATAGGGACGCCACCTAGGTGCGTATTTTAACCCAAATATGAGTGAAGGATGAGTGTAGAATGGTGTGTGATGACCTGTGTAGCTTTGTTACTGACTAAGATCAGCGGTTTCATTAGTCAGGATCGTTTATTTAAAGCCCAATGAAAAGAAACAGCTGGGTCCAGTTTCGAACCATCAAAATGCTACTGACTTTTCTCAGGATCGAACCGGCAACCATTTTATTTTAGGCTTATGACGCTAATTATTTAAGGGTTTAAATAACTTCCCAAACAGAAATGTTTTTTAACATTTTACAAATGACAGATTTTTGAACTTTTTGTTCAATTTATACTTTATTTCATTTATCTATGAGAGTTTCGTAGTTTTATCAATTAAAAAAAAAATTATAGAGCGATTAAGTTTAAATCGAATATTTACAAAGCTAAAAAATTTAAACAGCAAATGCCTAATTTATCGATGTGTTTGTATATTTATTTTGTCGTAGTACACATTACGTTAACTTAAGATTATATTATTCTTTTTGGCCTAATGTGGTTTTTACTCTTAGCTTTACTACTTTTACATAAAACAATTTTGTCAGTAGGACTAAAAAATGTGCAGCAAGTTGCGTAGATAAAGAAATAGATTCACTAATCAAAAATGGGCATATGTGTTAATTTTGTATTCTACGGATATTTCTTATTATTTTTATTTATTATTTTACAGCTTCCTCATAGCACCTGATGGGATTGTATTCGAGGGAAGAGGTTGGGACAAGGTCCCAACGTTGCCATCAAAATACAGAATCTTTTCACACCTCTCCTACTACATAATGTTCATAGGCGATTTCATAAGTAAGTAAAGCGTGCATTGAATGTTTATATTCTATTATTCCTAAATACAATAGTTAATTGTAAATACAATGTGTTGATAAGTTTAACGTAAAGTAACACTTAAAAAAACGATTTAACTCAGAAAACCATTAATTATTGAGCGGAGTGAGTGAAGCTATTATATTACACTCCTGATTTTGTTTTACAAATACTCCTCCTGAACGGCTAAAGCAATCCGCACGAAATTTAGCAAAATCATATTAACCAACTAAGGAAAGATATAAATCTAAAACGGCACAAATCGAACGAGAGGGCTTTTCCATACGCAAAGTTTAAGTTTAAGGAATTTAACATGGACTTTATGGGTTAATTGGTCACCATGACAGCATTTGCAAGATAACAATAAAAACTTAAACAAAACAGTCGTAACATATATCTATTAACTAATCATTTAAGCTAGTACATTACAAATACAGAACAAAAGGGACTAGCAATCTGATTAATACCGTTAAGCATGATTTACTACAAAATGCATTAACGAATAGGCTATACATACACGGTTGACTTTTGATACCGAAAGTAAACATTCCATTTACGTGAACTAGACGTACCATTGACTTTGGATACAGCAAGGAGGCATCTCATTTAGGTGAACTAGATGTAGCATCGACTTTGAATACGGCAAGTAGACATTTGATTTTTGTGAACCAGATGTAGCATTGACTTAATATAACAATTGGTTAATATACTTGGTCGAAGTTCTGGTATAAATGGGAAGTTTAATAACTGTACGTCGTGCATTTATTTTTACTAATATTGGTTAAAGTTATTTAACTGGTACTAAAAGAATATTGCTAAAATACGTAAAATAGCACTTTGGTATCGTTGACATGGGTCGAATGATATCAATTAACGTCAAATATAAACATTGTTCCACGCCAAATTTGCTGGAATCCTTCTTTAGCACTTTATTACTCATTATAAAATAATCAGTGATTCATATTATAAAATTTAGGTTTGTTTTTAGCATTGACAATGCCAATTTTTACTCTGGAATAAAAACAAACATTTAATATTAGTTTAAAATCCTAAATTTTGCAATCCTCCTACAGGCAAACAAACGACACTTGCCGAAATAAATATGTCATTATATTTTACCTGTGCTACGAAATGGTTATAAAAATGGAAAATACGGTTCGATGCACACTTTAAATATGCAGTATATACAATATTTTATGCTTGCTTTTACATGTATAAACAAAAATCTTGTAATTTATATCATATCAAAAATTAATAATCAGAATTATGCCACTCCATAACATTCACGAATGCACATAAAACCTAGCAATAACTACTGTTCACTAATTGTATTTAGAATATTGTTAAGGACATATGTGAGGTTTTATTCTTGGATATAATTGGTATTATATTTTTCCAGATGAACCTCCAGGTGACGAATACTACATAGCAAGGAATAAGTTATTACAGTTTGGTGTCAGGCACAACTATTTGTGCAAACGATTTCTGCTGTATACGCTGAACAGCAATATAAAGTCGCCCAACGAAGCGTACGATTTCAATAAAAGAAGCTTGACCGGCTCGAAATTCTGAATATACAAATTCGTGTAAATACGTGTAAATAATGTTATTTCTATTGAACATATATATATTCTTATGAATAAAAATGGAAACGTTGAGCATATGCAGTGTTTATATTTACGAAGTTTTTATAGAATCCTTTCCACTAAATACTTTTACTAAAACTATTCCTATTTTTATGTCTAATCTGAATTAATATCATGTTCTGTTTTACTGATGAGCATAAACATTGTTTGTTCCAATATAACACATAAACATTTACTAACAATAAGTAATACCGTATGCAGCATGAACACACGTGTTAAACATGTGTGTGGGGGCGGGGTTGAAAAATTAAACGAGTTATGAGGAAATTGATTTTATTCTGTGGAAATTGACGAAAATATCTTAAACAACCAGTTCAAATAGTGTACCATCGCTTAATAGTAATGGTTATCAAAATCCAAAGCTATATGACTACTTTTATAATCGGGAGTGATAAGCCGATAATGATAACTACAGATGCCATTGTCATTACATAACTTTGTAGCTTCACATGTTTTGGCACAGACAATGTAATATCATAGATTAAATGTAAGCAGTTTAAGTACGAACTAAAACAATGTATGGTTGGCTACAACCTGTTTTTTATAGTGTAGTGTATAAAAAACGAATTGTTTACAGCGGTTTTTAGTAAGAAAGTGGTGTTTAAATTTGCATATAATGTTTTATTGCATGTCTGATTAAATTCATTGAACAACTTGTGTGAACTTTATTGATTGAAAAGTGGACATGTAATTGAAATAAAAGTAAGTATATATATTTTAAAATAATAGAACATAAGGCTATTCCGTCCACTATTTTCAATCATGACTTAAATGTAGCATTTTGTAAATCACTCTAGAAAGTATTTAAAATGGTTTATAATACAGTTGTGGTTTTTATAATATTTATCATAAAATCCATTTAGAAGGATCCAAGCCTATTCGTGTTAGGATTGTTTATTTCTAATTATTGGCTTTTCCAGATCTATAAATGAATTTTTTCATGAACTAAATATTATATTTTGCATGTATACGTAAAATTAAAGATTTGAAAGGAAAAAAAAACAATTATACAAAAATAAATACAAAAAACATAGGATTTGTTGTGTGTTAATACTAGAAGCGAGGAAAATGTTATGAGTTTATCTTTTATATTCTAAATTTCCAAACCCCTTCTATAAGTAAGTATACTTCGTAAACTTACTATTACTATCAACGTACTAAGGGAGAACACATATGCAGTTTTAGGTAAACCTTAGTCTATGTGTAAGTCTTTCTCTAGCGCACGTTATAGGTGTCATTAAAATACAGTTTTTGACTGTGTGAACTTTTATGGAATATTGTATGCACTCACTGTCCATAAAAATTACTCTTTAATCAATTAAATATATCTTAGTTCACTTTATTCGTGGTTGAGGATTTTTAACTCGTAATTCACGTTGTTGCTCCTTGCTTTGCTTTATTACAAAACAATCCTATAGAATTGCCTTACTTTTTACTAGTTATTCCATAATAAAACCCTTGTTAAGTAATGATTATATAACGTCCTCATTTTTAGTGATACTATTTTCCTACGGAAAACATTCTTTTAATATGCAATTTATATTATAATTACTTATATAACTTGTTGTATTTTTTTAATTATTTATGTCGTTTTCCTTTTGTAGGCCTCTCAGTTAGTTATTCAAATTAAAATGTGTTCACAATTCATTTTTCTCTTGTAGGCTATAACAATGATAGGCTAAACAATGAGTTCATTGAGGGTTGTACCAAGGAGGACTTGGGGAGGTAAAGACATCCAGGGTAACCTACCACGTGTCAAATATCCAGCTGACAAAATATTCTACGCCTTTGTATTTGCGGAACGAAAGCACGGACCTAGGCCCGGGGCCTTGGAGATAGAATGCGTCGAATATCTACAAAGGTTACAAAACTGGGACATGAGGAGGAAAAAGGACATCAGATTCAAGTATGTATTGCAATATGTATACGTTAGTGTCTTATTATTTTTAATCTATTTTAAAAGGTTGTTGCTAGTTTGTAGCTGGACAATCATTGGTTAATCATTGGGCGTTAAGCATATGCTATCTTGTCTATACATATTTTAAGGTTAAGGATAATATGTTAACTTAATCCTTACATGTGGCTTATGTTGATGGAATTAATTAATTACGCTAATAACACAATAGACTTAGACACACAGTGTTGGTTAGCAGTTTGGGAAAACTGGCCGAGTGTCCAGAACATCCTCATCACATGGGGTTTGGTCTTCTTTTCCTAAAAGAGTTCCTCCTAAAATTGCCAACGACTTGGACAGTGATGGACAAAATCGTTTGCCAATGAGTTCTTCTTTGAAATTAGTACTTTTAGGCGAATTGTTTGGCCATTTAAAAATATTCACTATTGATCACCTGTATCAGTTACTCTCCAAGCTTCGGTTGACGTACGGGAGCCCTGAGTCCTCCCGTACAATACGAAACAATACAGTACAATACAATACAATAATACACAATACAATACAAAACAATACAGTACAATACAATACAATATTTATAAAATACCTTTCAACAAAAATGTTTATAATTTTAAAATCCTCAATTATATTACAACTCAGTAATCTTTATTGCCTATTATTAAATACATTTACGAAAAAGGAGTTCTTGATTTGATGAAAATTATATTTAATTAACATTACATTTTATCGAGTTATGATATTTAATGAAGACAGTACATATGAAATCATTTCATTTTCAAAACGTTAGAAGATATTAATTTCTTCCACCTTGGAAACAAAACTCAATATTTACTAGCGATATTTATTAAGATACAACCAAAACATATAAGGTAAATGTATATTTAATGTTGTAATTGTTTAGTTTTGTTATTGCCCCGGACGGAAACATTTACAGAGGTCGTGGATGGAATAACGCCCCTTTTCTCCCACACAAGCATAAGGAATTCAACTACACGTCCTTCTACATCGGATATTTAGGGGACTTTAGATGTAAGTATAGTAGTTTTTAGATACTATTTATGTGTTTATTATGATAAAATATTTAGTACTAGCCTGGTGACTAGCGTCTAAAATTATTGTGTCAGAGTGTTAAGTCAGATTCCTGATCTACCCTGAAAACGTTTGCAGGGCTTGGATAAATCTACTTGAAAAATAATATTTTGTATTATATGTACCTGACGTATACACTACGAGATGGTCACTAATACAGTTTATTTTCCTCGTACCATTGAGGCGAGGAATGGATAAAAGAAAGTCCTGCTAAATGATATTTAGGTTAATTCAAACAAGAACGAAGTTTATAGTTTTAAACATATATTTTTAAATAGTTGACTACTGGCTTATTTAAAACCTAATACAATTGTTGTCAGTCAATATAAGAAATACGTTTCTTAAAAATGTAAATACTGTTTCAGTTTATTATAAAGATTGATAAACATTGATTGTAATAATCGTGTATTACCTACGTTTTTCACGTGTTAGAATAAGTCATTTCAGTACTAAAATAAAATCATATTTATTTAAACTTTTCGTTACAGATGACATGCCTGCTATAGATCACTTGTACCTTCGAAGAAACATAGTCCAATTCGGTATAGAAAACAAATATATATCTGAAAGATTCATCGAAATCAACTTGAGACACACACTTATACCTCTTTTGTTTGATGAGCTTGTAAAAATAAATTGATAAAGTTGTAAGAAAAAATTATATTACAGTTGGTAATTTATTTTATTTTAATATTTACTTAAAGTGCAATTATAACATTGTTGAATAGTGCTATATTTAAATATCTTTTCATAATTAAAAGGTTGTTTAGAACAAAGTAGATGTGTATATTAAGGTTGAGTACGTTTAAATTATACTTTACGTGGTTTTCTATAGTAACTGTGTTCTTCTTATCACCATATACTTAAATTTATTTGTTATCCTGGCAATATTTATTAGGATTTCTATAATCCACACTGACTTTGGGTGTATATGCTTTATATTGTAAAGCTATATGGAAAGTCCATATAAAACATTGTTTAATTATTACAAGTTTCTTATTAGTTTTATGCCTAATGTCATTGAATTAAAGCTGCAACCTTATATTCAGGTAGAGTAATCACATTATTTTGTGTTGCTTCACTAATAAAAAAAAAAAACAAAGACAATAAGTGAATCGAATTCAAATCTTACTTAGAGTGATGTAAACAAATACATTTTTACTTTGAATGGCACCTTGTGACGCAAATTTACTGCCAAAGAAAAATAAATTTAAAGTAGCACAGGAAGTTTCGCCACTTAAAAAATCAACAGAGCCTAAGGAAGTGCTAAGTTTGGTCGATGGGATACTCCAGAGACCATTGGTGATTTTCGGTAGTCTAATTTAAGTAGCCTTAATTAACCAGTGATCAGAAAAAAGTATCTCTAGACATAACAACATCACCACCCTACACCGTGAGTTTGATGGGGTCCCATAAATTTGTCTTCACTCTGTGGGACTCTATTAGACATTTGATTTAAACTTGAAACTATTTCAAACCGAAATCAAATAAACATACGAAGATTTAGAAAACAATATAAATAACCATGTATGACATTGTATTTTGTCATAATAGTATATCCATAGGGAGCTGAAGTTATTGGAAGCTTCACATAAAAGTAAACAAAATAAAATTGGACGTACTTTAAGCTGGTGTTATACTTTTACTTCTATTTATAACCAACCCTGTAGTTGAGGGATTTGTATCATACCTACTTGCTATACGATAAATAGTTTATTTTAACACTAACAAGAGTGTAGGAAAAAATCTCATATATAATTTGTACTCAGTTACTGTCTGAACTCATAATTATCGATACTTGATTTTAGATATGTTATCAGAACCAATATGACGTTGACTAATCTTCATAGCATTATCTACTTAGTAAAAGTCTGTTATATTCATACTTTTTTTGTTGAGACAAATAACATGTTTTATTTGTAGTAGAACTGATATAGGTACGTTTTATGACTAGTGTTTTTAATGGCATTGGATTTCATTGTGTTACTTATTGTATTTGAATTATTTAAATCGTTCGTCTTTTCGTACTTAGCTAAAGTAGTCTTTACTTTATATTGTTTGCTAAGCTAAAAAAAATACAAACATTATTTTACTAAGGTCAAAGGCTTTACTACTTTAATAATAATACTTTAAAAATGTTTTTCAATAAACAATACTTTATCGTAAATGCATCCAAAACGCAAGCAGCTTGTGAACTCTCTTATTCTACATTGAACTTAACGTTATAAATTTAAAGTTGTAACATTGCATTGTTGCCATTTTCAGAGAATTCGTTATTATGAAAAATGAAAACAATATAAACAGGTGAAATTGGTAGACAATTGACTTTAACGAGAATGCCTTTCAAAATGCACTGCCAAGACGAATGGCGGAGAAGAGCAGCGGAGTGGGAAGGTACAATGAAAGGTAAGTGTAGTTTAAAAAAACTTTACATGTTGTGACATTTCAATCGATTTAATAAAAAAAAATATTAACCGTCCATCCTTCGTAGATTCATTTTAAGTATATTTAAAACCACACAGTAAAAAATATATATTACATAACGCGTGAACTAAACGTGCAAAAAGGTAACATAATTTAAAAAGTCGACAAGTAAGCATTTTTGTATTAATTTTCTTCGTTTATTCAGACAAATAAAGGTTTATAAATAAAAAAAGGCGAGGATCCAGCGTACCCTAACCTTACCCCTCCTAAGCTGAGTAAAACCATCTGTTTTCACTATTGAAATCTTTGGAGAGTGAGCTGGTCAGGTAGTAGAGCGCGGGGGCTTTGGTGACCGAATCCTGGTTTCAAATCCCACCAAACACCAATTAATTTTATCTATTATCACTAGTACTAGCGTGAAGTAATGTTTAAACCATTCCAGGGTTATAGACAAATATTAAAGACTTTTGAATAGGATTTTATGTAAAGTAATCTAATATATAAAATTCTCGTGTCACAGTGTTTGTCTGCAAACTCCTCCGGAACGACTTCACCGATCGTTATGAAATTTGGTGTGTAAATTCTGTAGGTATGCGAATCGGACGTAAACTATTTCCCGTTTCGAAATTCTTAAAAGGGCTCCGCCCCAGTGGCTCTGGAGTTTCCCATGTTAACCTTATGAGAAATGGAATTAATGAATCTTAACAGCTGTTTCAATTAAACAAGTTGGTTCTGTTCTATGATGTTCAATAGCATTAAAGTTACAAGGATTACCAACAGGGTGCAGCACTATTATTTCTTTTACATTTATGACAACAGCTAATTTGCAACCAAAAGGTGAGTGAGCGTAGCGAACGAACTTCAACCTGGAGGCGAGTGAGCGTAGCGAACGAGCTAACCTGGAGGCGAGTTAGCGTAGCGAACGAGCTCCAACCTAAAGGCAAGTGAGCGCAGCGAACGAGCTCCAACCCAAAGGTGAGTGAGCATAGCGAACGAACTTCAACCAGGACGTGATTGAGCGATGCGAACGAGATCATCTACAATATTAAACGTAACGGTACTTTCTTTTCATCGGTCTGTCTTAGGGGAAACCTATAACTTAGGCGATACGAAGTTCGCCGGGTCAGCTAGTGTGTTTATAAAAATGGTTACTTCCAAATCGTATAGCATAAATATTTATATTTACCCTGCATTTAATTAAATTGTATAACTAACTGATCCTACGAAGCCTGCTATAACATTTTTATCGAAACTGATTAAAGTTAAATAAACCATTTACAGAAAATGACTCTATAAATATTATATTTTTGTAATTCTAAGTTAGCGATATTAATATATTTAATATTATTAAACATAATAGAGCTGAAAATAATTTGTTATACAACTTATAATTGATTAAAATGTTGACATGAACAAGAAAATTCCAAAATTTACAGATGCACATTCTGTCAGAGAATTATTTCGCCCATTCCTAATATAGCTACAATCTTTAAATTGCATTTTTATGGATATTAATATTCACATTCAAAAGTACTAACAAAAATGTTTAGTAATGCCTATAATTTTCACTACAGGACCGATTATCTACATATTCTACTCAGTGACAGAAGATCACTATTGCAAAACCAACAACTCTTGCTGTAAAATGATGAGAAAACTTCAAGCTATTCATAGGGAAAAGAAACATTTTCCGGACATCAGATACAAGTAATACAGTACGTTGGTTTATTTTTGGAATGAATAATTGCATTTTAAGTGTAATACCATTTAATGTGAATTTTTTATTTAATTGTTTTATTAAGGCAAGATATTGGTGAAGTTACATTATACAGTATTACTAAAACAATAGATTATATATGATACATTCGACCTTAAAATTTATATTTAAATCAAACTTAAAATTAAGTAATTAACGTAAAATATATAGATAGATTTATATCGGTCTAAACGATACCATACATTTTAGAAATTTAAAATTGTTCAAAGATGTTGTTTTTATTTTAAATGTCACTACTTGATCACTCATTAGTAATTTACAATATCTTTCTAAGTCGCATTTCCTTTCTAAAAATACAAGGCAATTAAAAATTACGTCGTAAAACAAAATAAAAGTATAACAAGTATTTTTGTTAGAATTTTACTACTTTTAAAACTTTATACTTTGACATGTTATAATCTTATAAAACTACTCGTAAAAGCAGTGTTATATAATTACGTATTTATAAAATCTTTTGTTCTTGTTTGTCTTCAACAATAGGTCTAACAATTTCACTTTTAATTTTTTTATTGTAATACAAAGGGTTTCTTAAGAGGTTTAAAATTTTACCTACGAATCGGAAAAAAGCGACTACGTTTTTAAAATGCTACTGATTCTATTTTTACAAACATGTAAAATACGTCAAGCTCTAAAGGTTATGGTTTCTTTTAAATTTGATCGGTTTGCATCACAAATAATAACTTAGCAGCACATACTTTACAACATATAACATTGACCCTTAAAAATTAATATTAGTTTCAAAACTATTCCATGATACAACCTATAAAATAATACCTCAAACTTAAAACAAAGTGCCTTGACTATATAGTCGTTTAAATTACCTTGTTACTGTCATAAACGATCCTTCGTAGTATGTGAGACTACAGCTGTTTCATGCTTCAAAGGAGCACATCTTCAGGTCGGAAGAACGTCAAGTAGTCTTCATTGGGATTAGATATTCCTCGTTGTGGAGTTCGTCAAAAGTTTAATAAATAGACAAATCACATAACACACGGAAACACGAAACATTTAGAATTGGTCGACCAGACGACGGTAACAATTGTTGTTATTATTGTTATTATTGTTACCGTCATCTGGTCGACAAATTCTAAATGTTTCGTGTTTCGTGTTTTTAAACTTTTGACAAACTCCACTACGAGGAATATCTAATTCCAATGAAGACTACTTGACGTTCTTCCGACCTGAAGATGTGCTCCTTTGAAGCATGAATCAGCTGTAGTCTCACATACTACGTAGGATCGTTTTTAACAGTAACAAGGTAATTTAAACTACTGTACAGCATCATGAAAGTGTCTTGACATAAATATTCATGAAACACCGGATAATGTTTTTTTTTTTTCAAAATGTCTAATAATAATTGAATTACCAAACTGTTTGACAGCTTCTGCATTGGAGGAAACGGCCACGTTTATGAAGGTCGAGGGTGGAAGATTCGCCCATCCCTTCCAAGCAAATGGGTTGAGTTTCAACCGAGAAGTTTGTTTGTAGCCCTAATCGGCCATTTCTATGGTAATGCTCGCATTAAAAGTCAACATACCTATCTATCTTTCAAGTTCTAATAGTTAGCTCCAATTAAATTTAGGTTTTTAAAACTTTAAGCTGTGTTACCGAGTTTAAAACGACACTTATTGATGTCGCAAAATTAAGCACATGTGTAAGAGACTATATAATTCAAAGTAGCTATTTACAATAATTAAAACGTTTACAGTTATATAATAAAACAGTTTTTTTTAGTTAATCTTTTTACAAATATTAGCTGTCGTTTGATCCCAATGTTTCTATATAATCATTGTAAGAGTTGAACTTACTTGATGATAAATGGACTTACTTCAATAATTATTTTACTCCTGAAATTTTATTGATAAGGAACAATTATCCGTAGAATACTGTTGTAAAGTCCCTCTAATCCGTGATTACATAAATTGGTAGTTACTATATTATGAACTTTAAAAGGATTTAGCCCACCTTAATTCTTCAAATTACAGTTTTTTTGTGATTTTTGTTGTTGTTAGATATGCTTACTTATACATAAATACGCAGATTAATTTAGGTTTATATATTTTTGCAGATTGTAATCCTACAGAAAAGATGTTTTTTGCAAGAAGAAAACTGCTGGAATACGGAGTAGCGAGGAAGTACATTTCATCTAAAGTATTGGAAGTTCACGTTCCTCCTGATCTTGTCCCTAATTAGGTTAAAATATGTATCTTAATTCGATATTTTGAAGTGAAATATCCCACTAAACAACTATTTGAACTCACAAAAATTAAATATTACACCGACATCATTCGAATTTTTTTTTTAGATCGGGTCCCGACGGAAAAAATGTTTATCACACGAAGAAAGCTAATAGAATATGGAGTCAGAAACGAGTTTGTGGCACCTAAAGTTTTGGAAATTCGTGGTACGCGAAAATAACTAGTATGTTTTATCATAATGTAACTCAACAGATTTTATCTAAAACAGTTAAGTACAATGTAATTTAGTGTAAATATTAAAATTTGTATTTTGTGATTTAATAAACAAAATATGTATTAATTTGTAACAATTGTTACTGTACAGTTAGTTGTTTAGTTTTAAGAGTTTAGTAGATCTCGTTGCAACCAAACATAATATGAGGTGGTTTAAATTATGTCATCAAATGCAAATGCTTATTGTAACTAAATTGTTTTAAAGGATATTTTAATTTAAATATTTTACTAACAATTCTATACGACAAAATCCAAAGCATATTGTTATTTTTCTCCTATAACAATAAAATAATTTCACTTACATCATGTAGGAAAGTACATACATACTTTGATATTACTTTTATTAAATATGGTTAATTGTAAAATCCCTAAATACAAAAGAGTATAAATAAATTTAAATTTGTATAAATATACGACTGTATCTCTATTGAGAGAGAAATTATGAAGTAGGCCTATAAGACTTAAAAAGAAATAGAACACTTCTCAAATAAAGACAAAACATGTGTTATCTTAATTAGCACCTACAAACTTTTGATATTCATTTCACTTTGAACCTTTTACAGAAGAGTGTAAACTATAAGTTACTACTAATTATTTAGAGAGCTAGAATGCAATAATGGATTATGAACTGTTTAACTTGTTTTATGACATGAATTTAATATTTTGATGAACTTTTACAGCTAGGTAAGTACATTTATGTACATATTCAACTGTAGATAAACGTTTTAAGGTAATTTAATGTAAATAGCCAAATCATAAATATATTTCCAAAACACACCCAACGTACATTATTACGCTAATTGTTTTGTGTTGTTATTTTATATTTTATAACGGTTTATAAATTCTTTTGACGAACTAATAACAAGTAAAACGTCAAATCTGTAAGGGAGTTGTAAGAAGAAATATTGAATGATGTTAACCCATGTGGTATCCTTTATTAACTAAATGTGTAATAAAATCCAAATCCAAATGTGTATTAAAATGTTGATTAAATCTGTTTATTGAGCTATACATTTAGTTTCAGAACATAAAACAGCGTAAATGTTAACCCTCAAAGACTATCTGAGACTGTTATCTAAAGTTTGCTTTTTTGATCCTGAGAAAATTCAGTAGCTTTTTGTTAGTTCCAATCTGGACTCAGCTATTTCTGATCATTGTGGCTTTAAATATGATCCTGACTGACGAAACAGCTGATTCATTAAGTAACAAAGCTAAACAGACCATCTCAGACCCTTCACTCATATTCGGGTAAAAATATGCACTTAGACGGTGTTCCCACTTCACAAAATAATAATAATGATAATAAAAAGAACTAAAAGTTAATTTAGATAAAACGTACTTAGGCCTGAAAATATGAGACTTCCCATCCAATATTAAGATTATAAGCCATGAAAATAGATGAAGTTCAAGACCATCTCACCAGAGGGTACTAGTTTATTGGGTTACTTTGGTATTATACCGACCACACCTAAGTTTGGTTTGGTTACAACACCTAGGTTAGGTAAGGTTAGGATAATATAGAACCTAACCTACGGGTAACCAATTTAGGTTTGGTCAATATGATACAAAATAAAAAAATATGGTACCAAGTAAAAAAATATTAATAAAAAACTATCCTAACAGCTGATTATTTTTCACTTGGACACAAAATATTGTCATTATTTGATTGACCGTCGCAACAAACATCGATTCGTTTTTTGGCTTCAACTTTTTACATTGGATGGGAAGTCTTCTCGTTGTAGGTACATTCAATTGTTTAGCCAAATAAATATGAATGTAATATGTATAACTAATATGAGATTTATGTGGGTGAAAGCCATGCCTCTCAAGATAGTTCCGGGGCAAACTTGGGGTAAAGTTCAGGCCAAATGGAAAGTTCCTTGTGTTGGTCCAAGTGAATACGTGTTCTTCGTCAACTCCAACACCAGGCCATGTTTTGATGGCTTTCTGTGTATCGGACAAGCAAAGTACATCCACAATCTTCACACCAAACGCAGCTCATCGGGGTCTCCGGATGTTCGCTTTAAGTAATGTACATCTAAAGAGCTTTGTTTTGTTTTAGTGATGTATTATTTACATTTTAAATGGTAATAGTTTGAAGTAGCTAAGCATGAGTTTTGTTTGAAGATAAATATAATGAAACTCGTAAGTGAGATTATACATATGTTGTCTTGGTAGTGAGCGTAATGTATTTTACGTGACACTGAGCTTTAAGGAAAAGGATCAATAATTTCCTCTATTGATACTGATATTAATATAATTATTTACAAACCTCTTCGAAAAAAGATACTTGATCAACAAAGTACTGATTTAGCTGTACAAAAATAATACAACTTTTATTGATATGGTCAAATTTATTTCTAAGATAAATAAAAAATAAATAATTTGGAATATAAGGCTATTAAAACACAAAAGCCCCAGTAAACGTGGGGTCCATTACTCCAGTCGGACAAATAACTAAAAATCTGTGTTTGTTGTTACATAAAACAGTTATATTACTGTAGCTAACCACACAGCAATATTTAAATAGGTAAATGTTATATGAACCAAAAGTTAGTTCCAACTAAAGTAAGGGACTGTTTTTGTTTTTGTTCTCACGCAACCGTACCTCAAACTATAAGTACGGCCTTTAGTAATGAAATATTTTACTTAACTTTTTTGTATAGTGAAAAGTGTTCTCTCGTTATAACTTATAACGTAGTTTGGTAACTTAAATAATGATGTATACATAATTTGTTCTCGGAAGCAAGTAATTTGCATGTTTTGATTCAAATATACATCGAACTTTTTACCTCTTAAAACATTGTTTAAAAGTAGTCAGTTTCACCTTCTGGAAAATTTAAATCACACTACTGTAGTCAAAAAAATATGATAGCTTTTAATATTATAATTAAAGTATTAGCCTATCAGCCTAGGTCTGAAGGAGCAAAACATTTTGATTACGCTTAATGGCCAAAACTGAAAAAGGACAAACTTTGCATGATGGATGATACATGACATAAACTTGTTATGATGGATGATGGATGACATATACTTTGTATGATGGATGATGGATGACATACACTTTGTATTATGGATGACGTATGACATAAACTTTGTATGATGGATTATAGATGACATAAACTTTGTATGATGGATGATGGATGACATAAACTTTGTATGATGGATGATGGATGATAGATGGCATAAACGGTGTATGATGGATGATAATTGACATAAATGTTGTATGATGGGTGATAGATGACATTAAGTTTGTATGATGGATGATAGATGACATACACTTTGTATGATGGATGATGGATGACATAAACTTTGTATGATGGATGATAGATGACATAACCTTTGTATGATGGATGACAGATGACATA
This sequence comes from Macrosteles quadrilineatus, assembly GCF_028750875.1. Lineage (NCBI taxonomy): Eukaryota > Metazoa > Arthropoda > Insecta > Hemiptera > Cicadellidae > Macrosteles > Macrosteles quadrilineatus. Next base: position 200,584,617 of record NW_026542595.1, read on the forward strand.
AACTTGTTATGATTGATGATGGATGATAGATGACATTAACTTTGTATGATGGATGATAGATGACATAAACTTTGTATGATGGATGATAGATGACATAACCTTTGTATGATGGATGACATAAACTTGGTATGATTGATGATGGATGATAGATGACATAAACTTTGTATGATGGATGATGGATGACATGGACTTCGTATGATTAATGATGGATGATGAATGACATAAACTTTGTATGGTGGATGATGGATGACATAAACTTTGTATGATGGGTGATAGATGACATAAAATTTGTATGATGGATGATGCATGACATAAACTTTGTACCATGTTTAAGTTTCATGATTGGTGGGGACGGAAACGTTTACGAAGGCCGTGGGTGGAACGTCAGACCTGCACTACCTAGGAGGCACAACAGGTTGAATGGTATAAGCCTTCTTGTTGCTTTCATTGGCACCTTTCTAGGTAAGAAAAGTGTAGAACTGAGTCTTAGTATAATAAGGACTATGACAGGTCCTACAAGAAGTATTGAATTTAAAACAATGTAATTCCATGTAGGAATAGTATTTTACAATATCACTGTAGGTTGTTTTGGTTGGGCAAACAATATTCAGTGTGTCTACAATGCTATTTAAAATATAGAAAAATAAATTAACTAAATACTATTACTTTGAAAATGTTGGTTACGATAACTATAGTTAAAATACAACACAAATAACAATTAATAATTTCGGATATATTATTTATTATTTTCGAAATGTAACCAAGTAAAATCTATGACCTAGGACATACGGTGAATTACCACACAATTATTTTATTTTCTACAATTTTTCTAACGTTAGGTATAAAGTACCACATATCCGCTGGAGTAGAGTGAAAAAGGTAGCTTAGAATCTAACATAACATATGATAATTAAAAAAATCTCTTTTGCTATCAGATATTAATGGCAAAAGAACTAAGCATTGTGAATAAGTTAAGACAGGTGTTTTTGAGCTAGAAACTTGTAATTTTTTCGTTTACAGAGGAAATATTATTAGAAAATTGTACTAACATTGAAATTAAATAATTACACTAGGTTACTAAGTATTGAATATATTAAGCTCATAGATTATTTTTTTTCTACCATCAATTGCAATTATATTACTTTTCCAAGGAATGCATATTTGTTTTCTTCAAAATTGAACTGTATCCAGGCATTTGTAATCCTATTTATTTAAAATATCATCAAAACGTGTACGTATAATTATACAAATCTTTTTTTTCTGCATCAGAAGATAAATAACCTTTTGTTTTTTTAGGGATAAACTTAATTATGAACTTAATAAAACTAGACTTAATCACGAAACAATTTAGCGTCATATTCCGTTGATCAAAAGATCCCACCATCAAATTAAAAGTAAATAGGTAATATATGACCTATATAATGATTCTTTGGTGTTCATCCAAGTTCATAGTTTGTAAGTTAACATGTATACAACTAATTTCAGAAACGGAGGTTCCAACTATCATGTTTGAAACGAGGGAAGAGCTTGTTCGTTATGGAATAAAGAACGGTTACATATTACCTAAACACACCCAGTTCAGCTTGCCAGCTATAAGTCCCGAGGAAGTGTTTAGATGAACTAAACAAGGATCTTTTTACGGGTTTGGACATAAAAAGTTCGTTTTACGGGTACAAAAATCAAACGGAAGATCATTTGGCAGAAAACATACAACAGTAAATGTTTGCGTTGGATCAACTGTTGATTAGACAATACAAAAATAAAATTTAATAATTTACAGCATAAGTAATTTGTAAGTTGTTAAGATTCTGTGTACAATTTATTTTAAATAGAATAAATTTGTATAAATTTTGTACTGTATAAATACAGTTTAAAATCGAATGATTCAAGGTATTGGTTCATTTTCCTTGGTAAAATTTAAATTTATTGCAAATAAAGATTTATGTATATAAAAAATTAAAATCTTTAACTAAAGAATGGTAAATTGGAACGTTAGTTTAGTTGATGGATTATTGTTTGAGTGTAAACTGATTAAGTATTTGGTAATGAAAACATTTCAATCTTCATCGATGTCTTAATTAAACGATTAAACGCAAGGAAAGCTGCATAGATGTTGTGGTTGTCCAATTTACCTGTTAGTTTTTTGTTTTTTTTTTACCTGTACTTGTTAGTAGTAATTCAATGATCTTTAACCTTAGTATTACGTGCAACTGTCAAACGGTGTAGTAACATCAAATTGTGTCTATTTTGATTACAATCTGGGCCGTTTTTACTATTGCCTTAATAAAAGAAGGCTTTTTATAACCCATGCAATCAAACTTTCATTTTAAGGTAAGAAAGTTATCTTTAAGTTTAAATATACATTAACTCCTACTACATTTGAAAAGACTGTTTTAGCCATTGTTAAAATGTAATATTATAGTAAAAAAAAAAAAAAAAAATTAAGTAAACTAAAAATGTGTAAAAGAAACAATTTATGTTACAACACCTATGTTAAACACCTATGTCTATATTTAACACCTCGAATACTTATAGAAAAATGCAGTGGAATTCCGAAAGCTATTTTTTCTACGGTTCATTAAATTCCTATGTTAAACGATAGTGCACCGGATATAGATAATATTTTAAATATGAAAAAAACATACTACACCGATTTTGTAAATATTTTCCTGGTGAGTTGTACGATAAACTGTTTTTTTACTTCATTCATAAAAATCATACAATGTTAAAACACTTGGTATACATGTGAAATGATTCAATGCATGTAAACTTTATTTTCATGGGTGCGTTATGCTTTATTAATATACGTAATTACTGTACCAGATTGTTTTTGTCAACAATATTTGTAAGTTAGTAAACAAACTATGCATTTGAGATTATATTGTTTCTAGTAATCTGTTACGGCAACGAAGATATCATTAATATTAATTTTTAAGGTGTCGGTGGTAAATTACATTTCACTCAACTTTATTATAGAAATTTAACTACCAGAAATTGAAAAAATTTAACAGTAGATTTGTTTTTAGGGTTTTTGTTTTCTGTTATTTTTTTTGTGAGGATCAATAACACTACTGCTAATTTACGTTCTTTTGTGCATTACATGCTCAATTAAATGTTATGTACTGCAATTTGTTCAAACCAAAACAGATTATATATATGTGAAACGTTCCGCTGCGCAGGAGGGAATAAAGTTGTATTCGTGACCGGTAAGGAATGGAGACGTCACAACCCAGTGCAGGCTCTCCTACAGCCAATGGCTTGTCCTGTGGCATCTGTCGTTGTAGGTTATACCCTGAAGGACCCTTGCTTCGACCACCAAGAGTGTAAGAGAGAAATCAAATGGACGCAGAAATGTCACATCTTTGGGCGTAGCCTGGGAGACATACGGTTTAAGTAAGTTTTATTTTTCATGATCATGTAAAAGTAATTGTTGTGTTCGACTGTAATTGATCCTAGAATGTGAGGCTCTAGTACGGAATTGTCTTCAACAATACTCCAAGCAAGGCTTAGATGGTCACAGCGATATCGAATAGATATTCTTGATTGGTGGTATTTTAACCCGGAATCTTGAAGACCTAAACCCAGCGTTCTATCACTAGACCTGGTTATTTAACCATTAAACTAACACTAATGTCTGCATTGCATTTTTAGAATTACAAACAAAATTGAATCAATTTACCTATTACGATGATTAGGCATATAGTGGGGCGTTTGCATACCTTAAATGTATATTATTTCCTGAGCCTTTAGTACTTGACAATACTAGTATAAAGACCATTAGTCAATAGTCATTAGAACTCATCATCCTCATCATTAGAATCGTTAGAGTCATTAGGATTGGGTCATTAGTCGATATGACTGGATTAAACTTTATTTGTATTATTATTTACACTGTAACATATATCATAAACATAATACCGTAAAATGAGCTATTTTCCTATGTATTTTAACTTATTTTGAATGGTTATGAACCGATTAATATATATATAGTTAATTAGTTTTAAAAACGTGTCAAAGATTAGAAAATCATATATAAATATTGCTAATAAGTAACTACAACCTTACTAAAATAATTACCGTACCACGTTTCTTATAAAACGTTACTCTGATACTAAGAATTAATGATTAGGTGAAAATCTTTAAGAAAAGACTGTCTACTTGACATCAGACATAAAACAACACACCTCTTAAATCACACATACATTTATTTTGCTTTTGAATCTAACAGTAAAATATGAAACTCGCTGATATTCCATGAACGAAGAATAACGGGTTTGTTTGTGTAGCTGAATCTAGGACCGTTTAGAATATGAAAAACTAGAATAATATGCATGTAAGCTAAATTTTTGTGTATAGCTTTGCAGGTAATTTCAATTGTATTACCTAGTATTTTAATGATGCGCATTTTTAAATCAATGTGACATCGATAGTTATACGAGTTTTATTTGATGGTTTGCTACAATGATTTTTGTACCTACGCCATTTAGTGGCAAACAGAAACAGTCTACCTATAAGAGACATGCATATTTATATTAAACTTTAAGTTTAAAATATCATTATTTTCATATAAAGAGTTTTAATTCACACAATCCTTCAATTTTCCCGGGTAACAGGCTTATGATAAACTTCCTCCTATACCTACCCTTTTGGTATGGATATTCTATGAATGTTAAGGCATAAATAATTAAAGACTTACATATTCGTAAACTATTTGTATTCAGTTAATATGGTGTTTATATAATTTTAACACAAACATACCATAGCGTTTTTCAATTTGCCTCCAGTGTTTTTACTTAGTGCCTTAGTGCTGAGCCTTTATTTACTTAGTGTTTATTACATATTTGCTTTACTACTGCTGAAATGATAAGTTAGTTTTACTATATTGTATTACATTTTTTCCACTTTTTACCAGTTTTCTAATAGGTGGAGATGCTGCAGTATATGAGTGTAGAAGTTGGAATATCAAACCCTCAATCCCAGACAAGTTTCGACTTGATGTTGATGACTGCATTTACGTGGCATTTATGGGCCGATTTGATGGTGCGTTTCATAAAATCCTAATTCAGTAATATTCGAATTATTAATTTAAATATTTGGTTAAAATTTGCCATGCTCCATGATCTGTTATCAAAAATTAAATAAGAGGATGACGAACTATTAGGTATTTAAACTGAATAAAATTCAAGGAATGTGTACTGGATATTTGTAGCATTTATAAGAGCCATAAAGGTTTATATAATTATAAATTCGGGTATAGTATAATTTAATTTTATATTCTTCTGTGATCGACTTTACTGGTACCTAAAGAAATTAATATCCGCAATGCTGGTAAATTTTGTAATCAATATTGATAACTATAAATTATTTTAACGTTACATATTTTGATTTGAACCAGAAGACATGAAGGTTCATGCCTTACAAATTAAAACATGCCTTTTATTTTGTTCATAAATTAATTATCATCTCAGTAAAGGACGAATACGGTATATTTTCTTTATGATTGAAAATTTTAAAATCCTAAGTCCATTTCCATCCATATGGGACTGAAGTATAAAGTTAAACTTACATACTCTATAACCATGTTTAAGTTTAATGTTCAGAAAAATGGTCCTAAGAATACTTCTTCATAAAGCTATTTCTTTTAAGATGAGCCACCTACTGAGGAAATGATTGGCACTTACCGATGGCTGTTGGAGTACGGAGTAGAACACAAATATCTGTCAAAGGACTACAATGAGATCTTTCTGGACAAAACAGGGAATTCAGCAACGAATGTGTCATCAGTTTTAAGGGGCAATGGAAATACGAGCTTTCAACATCAATATGTTGACAGATGATTTGAGTTTGTTGTATTTAAAAAATTTGTTTCTTAAGGAAAGTTGGTTTTTAAGCAAAAAGTACAAACGTTTGGTTGGTAAATTTGATGTTTTAACAGTGTATGATGCTAGAAAATCTTTGCGTATTGAACTACAATATTCTTTGAACGAAATATACCTAGAACTTTTAATATCAATACTATTTATTTGAGAAAGCTGAACAAAGTTGTTTTTATAAAATAATAGTATACAGACTGTCCCAAAAGTCCCGGACCGGTTTAATATTTCCTAAACGACAACAGATAAATAAATAAAATTTTGCACATTAACACCACACTAAAAAATCTACTTTTTTAAGGAACTATCAGTTTTCTGTCATATCATGGGGACGTCCCACGAGGAGTCAGAAGGAAATCTTAAATAGGAGCATAGGTCAATATGCACATCAGTTTAAAGGGCTTAGCTAGCAGAGTTCAATGCCGGAAACCGCGCCTCGAAAGGATCACCCGTTACAAAATGGCGGCCGTTCAAAGATTTCTTGAACCTGCCATTTTGAATCTTTGAACGACTGCCATTTTTTACTCAGGCGTTCTTTTGAGCTTGAATTTACGGCATTGTAATCTACTAGTGAAGACCTTTAATTTGATGTGCATATCGACCTATGCTTACGCTAACAAAAATGTTCTGACTCCTAGGGCTCTGCCCCCAAATGCAAATTAAATGAATCTTTGAACCACTGTTACTCTTGACTTGGTTGTCCGTTTGAGTTTAAATTTGCAGCATTATATTCTGCTAGTAAAGACCTTTAATCTGATGTACATGTCAACCTATGCTTCTATTTAAGATTTCCTTCTGACTCCTTGCGGGACGTCCCCATGATGTGACAGAAAATTTATATTTCCATAAAAAAGTAGATTTTTAGGTGTGATGTTGATGTACCAAATCTTGTTGATTTATCTGTTGTCGTTTAGAAAATATTAAACCGGTCCGGGACTTTTGGGACAGTCTGTATGTCTTTAACTACTCAATTCTTAAACTAGAATTATCATTAATTAAACAAAAAATGGTATTATGTAAACCATACAAAATCAAAAGTATAAAAGCAGATAAAGTCCATACCTATATAGTATTAGAAATACGTTTTATTATTAAATAAAAATTATGCTAAAACAAATTTTACCAAAACCAAACCTTATTGGTTACACGATTTAAGCTTTCGAATGTAAAAAGCCGGTAATATGAATTTTAATTTCAAAATGCGTTAGATATTTGTTTATATTTATTATAATATATTTATCATACATATTTATATTCGTATATTTAATCAAAGGAAAAATGCATTACGAAAAATATCTTAAATGGAACAAAATAGTACTTGTATTTACCTTTTGTATTGGTTTAATAAAAATACCTCGTCTTTGCATGGTTCAAAAAATTTATTCATTTTATTTAGTTTAAAAGGTAAACGTCAGATATTGACTACAAAATGTTAAATTTACTAGTGAGTTATACCTACTAATCAATATCAAGCACATTAAGTTCGACCCATCTTTGTAACGAGATTTTATTTCTTGAAGTAAAGATTAATTTTAGAAATTGTTTGGTACTGTTTATGAGCTCTCCTTTATTTACTCTTAAGACTATATAGAGAATAACATCTAGTCAAGAATAAAGCTCTATATTTAATATGCAATAAGATTCATGTTTTTATTTGACAACCTGAAAACAACAAGACTATAAACCATTGCCTATCGAATACTGAAATATGCCAAGCCAACAAGACCATATTGCAAATTTAAGCTGATATTAAGTTAAGAATTATTTGGAATGTCTAAGCTGTATTTTTGAACTAGACGAGTTTGTCTTCAGGCAGACCCATCTATTAGTCCAAATTATTGGGTACATTTGATTTTACTTTTAGCATAGAAAATATACCAAGAATAATTTTTAGAACCGATACTGGCAATCATCTAATAATTAAGTGAGCAATTTGACCACCAACAATAATAAAAGTATTTTAAGGCGTATTTTTGTTGTTGTGTCTTTTACTTAGAGGCTATTTTTTTAGTAATCGACAAACTATAACGGTATCAATAGTTTTCGTCAACTTAACCATCTTTCATTTATAAAATATAGTAATTTTTTATAAGAAAATATACATTAAGTATATTTTAAATTTGTGTACATATGAATATAGAATAATCATGATCGATAGTAACATTAAAAGCAATAATTTAAAAGTTCAAAATTTAGCACGGAAAAGGGACAATATTTTAATAGGGAAGATGCTTGATAACGTTTGTTTGGAAATCAACAAGTTGTTTACTTTTAAGCAATCCCAACGAATGACGTAGTTTCTATATTTAACTCTATATTTCTATATTTTGATAAGAGTTCATTAGTTCATATTCAGGGTTCATTTCTTTAAAGCCAGAAGTAGATAGTGACGACCAGTGGTTATCTTGAGTGAGAACTGATATTTTTTAAAGGCAAGTAAAACTAACTCTTCATAATTATATGGTCATAGGCATGTAACGGGTATGACATTATATTTAAATATTTGTAAGTCAATTACCCTTTCAATATTTATAAAATTGCTAAACGAAAACAAATAAAACTGTATTGCCTGCAATTTCAGAAATAGGCAATCTTTTTTCCTTGTGTTGTGCCGATGTATATCACATCTAGCCTCCAGCTCATGTTCTCTCTCTTTACACCACAACTGACAAGCTGACAGGGGACAGTCATCCCCCAACTGTTTGAAAAGAGGTCTAAAGATGTTCTTGCTGATTCCCTACTCCTGAAATTATCCTAAAGACTTCTCTGTTCCTGATGAAAACTTAATCTCTTCTGGTATATTTACAGTTGTTAAGTAATTGAAAAAAACTACTAGGCCTATGGTCAGTGATCATATCAGTAGCTTGAGATTTAGAATGGTAAAATATACATTTGAAAACTGAAGCTAATTTGTGCATGGAAATTTTGTATCTATAGCATTACTAAGATTTATCCATACATCTACAGCTGTTAAATAATTGCAAAAAAATAATGTAAACTTTATTTACCCTTGAGCATATTTTTTTCCTAGATCAAACACACATTTGAAGGCAGCCATGTTCAACAGACCACAAGTGACTCTCCCCCTCCACCTCGTCACTAGAGAGGAGTGGGGGGCGAAGCCTGCTAAATTCACCCACGATATGCAACATCAGCCAGTACACCACTATGTGGTAGAGTACGCTGCAAGACGGCCTTGTTATCAGCCCAACGATGGTTCCTTGATTGACATCATGAAGAAGATGCAAAAAAACCACATGGCTGACAAGGACTGTCCAGATATTAAATACAAGTATGAACCTCTATGGTTGTTTGAAGTTTGAATTGTTGCGTGCCATTTAGATACACATTATGTATCGTAAGTTAATACAGCAACTTAGGTAATATGTTCCAAGGGGGGAAATTAATAATAATAATTTCCTATTTGCCTTATTAACGAATTTCCCTATAGGAAAGTAGCTATTACCGTAGGTCTTATGGTAAGACTTGAGCCCGGGACCAATTTGATTTTTCATTTTGATTTGCCCAGGGGCGATCACTTGAGTAGCTTTTGTTTGATTTTGATGAAACTTGGTTTGAAGGTGTAAGGGGTGATGAAATTGACTTTGTTCGTGAACCAGCATGATCGGACGATGGAAACGTGGTTTTACGGGGAGTTTTATGAGGTAAAATGGGGTTTTCTAATTTTTGACCATCAAAACACATCATTTCCCAATTTATCCCTAGACCATTTTAGATAGCTTATAAAGACAAATAATTATGTATATTGAAGTGTTTTTTTGCAGTTATTGGTTACGGAGAAACTTCAAAAAGTTTTAAATTTAAAATCCCTATGTTATTCGTTTGGAGAATATTGTAAAATGTTGTAGTTTGCTTGATTATGGATATATTTTGATCAAAGTGGGCAAATGTATTTATTTTATACTATGCTATTAATATTTAATAAAAACATACTTTATTAGCCTCCCTGTAGCAGCAAACCTAGGTACTTGTTTAACCTAATGTTATTTAAATAGATTTAATTGTATATCAATTCAGACAAATCGACATTCGTTTAGTCTGCAGGTTTGCATTGGCGAGGGTATTGTATCACTTCTTTGATACAATTGTAGACAAAGGTACCGTAAAAATTGTGTAAATGTTCAGAAACACATGATAGTGTTTTACCAGTATGTATATTATTCCTAATTTAATTTTTTATGACTAATTAACTCCATTTTTCACTTTACTTACGTACGGGATCCAGTATATACTTATTAAACTAAATTATGAAAACCATATTTGAAACCAGAAAAAAAAAATCCTACTTAGAAAGTTATAAGTATATTTACATCTTAATAAACCTAAGTTATAAAAATAAATTCAAACTCATATGATATTGTAATTATTTATTATTGACATGTCTATGATGATGCACTAGCTAATCAGTAATTAACTGCGAGAATGAACTCTCAGCTAAACATGTCAATATAACAATAATAACTTTAATGTAATACTGTACTTGTTTAATTTTAGAAATAAATTATTATTAATTATTATTCTGATAAACTTTTTGAATAAATTAAAATACCAATCCTGTAGGAGATATTTATTATATTTTATAAATATTGGCTACAAAATGTTATGTATTTCCATTATTTGATACTTACTTACATTTATTTTTTATTTAATACATACATATATTTCTACAGTAATGTTTTCGATATTTTCAGTTTTGTTGTTGGATACGATGGCATGGTCTATGAGGGGAGAGGGTGGATGTTACAACCAACACTTCCAGATAAATATTGGAAAATAAAACACATGTGTGTATTCATTGGTTGGATTGGTAAATTTACAAGTAAGTTTTATGTTAACATTTATAAATATTGAACGGAAAGACAGGGTGTATTTTAAATAGATAAGGGTACGAGGAAAAATTACCCAATACATGTAAGAAGATGCTAAACTTTACACAGAATTTAAATAGTTTATTTGATTTATGCCTTTGAACATAAAATATTTTATTATAATTAACTACCCCTACGTTATTGTCCATCATTTTACTTTTTATATACATCGTTTATGGTTGTTCAACGAGGTAATTTTCCAACATCTATGTAGATGTTTTTCAAGAAAATCTATTATAGTCAAGTTCGTGCTATTCCAAAGTCACAATTCAGGACAAATATACAATTAACTGTGTTTTGGACAGTAAAAACCTATTTAAATTGTGTTAAAATGTTTTGTAGAAAATCAGCCGACACAATGAAAAAACTAATAAATATGTTGGGTTATATTTTAAAGGTATTTTCACTATAATATATATTTTGCTGTTTTTCAATTTTTTTACAGTTTTTATAATTCATCAATATTTTTTTAAGAAATCATCCGACACAATAAAAGAAACTAATTAATTTTGAGTTATCTTTTAAATGGATTTGTATTAATATGTATATTTTGCAGTTTTTTACAGTTTTCTAACAATTGAAAAACTCGTTTAGAAAACAATGTATTGGTAAGGATAGTTAAAAATAGTAAATTAAACTATAGTTGATGTATGATACGAAATACATATAAAGATCTAGCTGAAACAGACGAGATCTAAGTGCAACAGTAACACTAAGCATATGATTGAGCATGGGATTTTAACAACAAAAACCATTTATTGTCTAGGTGCAATTGAAGCAAAAGAAATTACTCCACCGAAGAATGTTGTGGACGTCCGAAGGAATTTGATGCACATCGGGATGGAGAGGAGACATATCAGTCATATACTTAGAGTATTCTTCATAAAGCAAGGTAACGTTATTCTAATATTTATTAACCCTTATTTCACAAAAATCAATTCCTAATAGTTTCCAGCTTAGGGATTTGTTTATGAAAATACTTATAACCTATAATATTTTTAATAGATTAACATGTACGAGTTTTTATTATAACATTTTACATTGTTGTAAAAACAATTTTACAGTAGACCATTATAAGTTCATTCAAGTTTCAAAGTAACAATTAGATAATTTGTTCTTTTAATGGTTTTATGTAATATTCTTTTACATACATACACATACCCTCTCCCTTTCTGGTTGTGTATCTCCAGGTCTGGGTGTTTACTAGACCTCTCCATCTTCTTCTGTCTCTCCACAATTCCTCTTCCTCCACATACTGACACTGCACTCCTCTTGCTTCCACATCTCTCACCTTGTCAATCCACCTTCTTCTAGGTCTTCCTCTTGGTCTCCTTCCGTTTATGTGAAGCTCACTCATTTTTCTAATTCTTCTTAAGTGGACAAACAATCTCAATCTCGATTTCTCTACTCGTTCTTACAAACTTTCTTAAACCTTTCCTCTTCTTTACTCTGTGTTTTTAATTCTATCCAATCTTGTTTTCCCTTTAATACCTCTTACAAACCTAATTTCCCCCGCATGAGCCCTAATCCATTCCCTTTCTGTTCCTTTCCAAACGTTTGCACCATAGGTTACTATTGGTAATATCATTTTGTTTCAGGCAATCACAAAAGAAAAGGTGACTTCTCACCGGATTGGGAATAATCATATCTATAAATATAAATTTCCTTTTTGGTCTATAGTAAATTAATTTTGATTCACAAGACTATTTTAAAGTAGAATGTGCTCAATAAATATGTTTTTATGATATATCATGGGTGAAAAAGTTTTATATTACATGAATGCTTGTTAATATTTGTAGCTTCCTCATAACAAGCACGTACGTTACTTTGAAAAATTTTGTTTGACGCAATTACTACTCTTATTAACAGAGAACCCCCTTCTTTTAATTGTTTTTCATTATATTTTATCTCACACTAACCCTTAATGTAAATTAAAATATTACAAAATGATTAATATTACGTTAGGTAATATTTCAGTTTAATATTGAATGTAAAGTGTCACATAAAATTTTATTACTAACCACATGAAAATTACTTATACGAATTTTGGAAAATATATGTTGACAGTTTAAATAGGTAGCTGTGAGACCTTTATTATGTTTGTATATTTGAAAAAATTCATGTTAATACTTTAACAATCTGTTTGAAGTTGTATAAATCTGTTATGTTTTGGAAGCTGTGTTTTAATGGTGTTGTTACAAATACACATAATTTCGCATGACTTAATAATTGTATCCTAATTAGAAGAAAGTAAAAAAAACTTCAATGGTTAGAAAATGTATTGTTTTCCGGCAATTTTTTAAACAGCATCGTCTTATTCCTGTTTTAATAGTCTTTGTTTCACAGTGCATAACCTCAGGGCTAATTTGAGGTTTTTTACGATATATAAATGTATTTTACACCTAAAGGGTGTAAGGTGTATTTCACACTTATGTGTACGAAGCCCAACTGCTAAAAACTATCGTCTAGGCAATAGAGAACCTCTTGAAAACGCTGTATGTACAAGTTCAGGAGGGTGACTTCATATGCTAGAAATTCCAGCGATGTTCTACAGTGTTTGCTGCACTGATGAATCAAAGTTGTTCTGTCCTCTGATCTTTCACTATTCTCCTGAAAAATGCAGAAAAGGTGTTCCACGGTTCAGGAATGGTTTATTTTGGGGTTTGGATCAGATGAACGTGTTTGTCTGGCAAAAGTTGCCTGCAACTGTTTCAAAGTCCCTTCAGACCTTCCCTAATGGAATCAGATAGGCAGCACATCATCGTTATCGGAGTTACATACTGACAATTAAGGGTCGCTGACCATCTCGTTTTTTAAGGTAGGACCCGAATCAGGCGTCTCTGGCAAAAAATGATTTACACATAAATCTCTCTCCCCGTACTCTTGTTCAACTTACCTTCGGGGATCTCTTTAAGTCACAATGTCCACCATAGACACCTCTACCTATATTGCGTTTTCTCCAGCTTTGGTAAGGGTCAAGGCTCCGTTATCGTCGAACATCAGCTTAAAATCTAAACCAAAGTCAAAGGGAACCACCCCTCCACCAATAAGAATGGTTAGCACTGCAGTTGTAAGCTTATATATTTAAATACCCTCGCCGCAGCAAACTTGCAGACTAAGCGAATTACCATTTACCTGGCTGGATTTCCACAAAAATATATTTCGTGAAAATGGTCATAATTTATTCCTTTTAAAATAACATTAATTTTAATTAGTACCTAGGTTTGCTGCTACGGGGTAGGTAGGTGTGCTTTTATTGAAATGGTAGCTTTAAAATATATCCATAAACAAGCAAACTACATCAGATTATTTAATCTCCATAAGAATAATATGGGAATTTTATATTTTAAGTTTTTTATTATGTCCGTAACCGTTAGGCATACAACAACACCCCAATATACAAAATTGTTTAAGCTCTAAAAAAACGGTTTGGAAAGAAATTATGAAATGTTATGTTTTTTTTTTGTCAAAAATGGGAAAGCCCAATTTTTACCCCGTAAAACACCTCATAAACCCCCGTTCCCATAGTCCGATCATGCTGGTTCGCGATTTCGTTCTAATTAACGTAGAATAACGCGTTTCTACCAAATTTTATCAAAATCGAATCATTATTGCTCGAGTTGTTGTGTTAACGGATATACAGGATTAGTAAAAAGTCTGGAGACCCCCTGTTAATTTTTTTACGGCCCATACTAGAAAAACTAAACTCGGCCCACTTTTATCCTATGTTATAAGTTACTTTTGGGCATAACCGCCACTTGGCAAACATCCCTAAAATGGGGGATTTTGGGGAAAACTCTAAAATTTCAAATAGTAAGACCCATCGAGTGACCCATCATTTTGAAGGTCCTGGTAAAAGACAACTAACAACGCAAACTAGAAGTCTCTATCTCAATTTAGTAAAAAATGGCAGCTGATTGAAACCTTTAGAAATCAGAATTAACTTGCAATTTTATATTCAATTGGCCACCGTATTTTACTGTAATAAGAGACCTTTAGTTTGCGTTGATAGTTTTATTTTTCACGACCTTCAAAATGAGTGGTCACTCGATGGGGCTAAAATTTAAAATTTTAGAATTTCCCCCAAAATCCCCCATTTGGGGTTCGGGAACCAAGTAGCAATTAGGCTCAAAAAGTGCTTCATAACATGCCATAAAGGTGTGTTAAGTTTAGTTTTCCTAGTGTCAGCCGTTACAAAGTTTACAGGGGGTCTACAGACTAGGAAAGCTCTGTAAGTCAAATTTAACTTCTGAGAGTTTCAATCAGCTGTTATGTTTTACTGAATTGAGATAGAGACCTCTGAATTGCGTTGTTAGTTTTCTTTTACCAGGCCCTTCAGAATGAGGGGCAACTCGATGGGTCTTACCGTTTGAAATCTTTGAGTTTCCCCCAAAATCCCCGGTTTTGGGGATGTACCCCAAGTGGTGGTTATGCCCAAAAAGTACTTCATAACATGCTAAAAAAGTGTGCCAAGTTTAGTCTTTCTAGTATTATTTGTTAATATACAAAATTAACAGGGGGTGTCCAGACTTTTTACAACCCCTGTATATGAATTTTAACGGAGGGTGTTTTTGGCGTCTGGGGACCTCAAAACGAAAAAGTAAATCGGTCCCGGGTCCAGTTCTTGCCATGAGTACTACGGTAATAGCTTATTCCCTTTATGGGACATATGCCAAAAGTAACATACATTTTGGAAGGTCAACCCTGTATGTTAATATAAATCTAAACTTGATTTCCTTGACTGTGAAGCTGAAAAAATACTGATGACAATGACATTAAATAAAATAATAAACACCTTCTCGGTAAATCACAAGTATAAATCTAAGCCACGAACTTAAACAAAAGTAATAGTTGCGCTTACAATTATTTATAAACAATACAGGCACTTTGACTATTATTAATTTTCTAAAATAATTTTAGCTTTTTCTAAAACCGATCCAAAAAAGTTAACTTTTTACTGTTACATAGTTATTATCTGATTATTTCTATGTTTTTAGTTTTTCCGGAACAAAAAAATTCCATTCTACTAAGGAACAACGTTAACAACGAGCCTCCTCACTGCATAAAAAAGTATTTCTACTACAATACAATAATCTACTTTCTTAAAGAGATAGATGTTTTTCCACAGATCTTTCATTTAATCCAAAAGAGGTGAAAATAAATACACTGTGCATTCATAATCTTCTCTACTGTCATCACTTACTGATTAGGAGCTCAGATACAATTCTATCTCCTAGAATTTATCTTATTTGTTAACAATCATTATATTAATCTCATCATTGATTCATAGGCTAACGCACTCAAACAGAATTTTATCGTTGAGATGCTTGACATCCATGATGACTCCATTAGGCTCTATAAATGTTGATTTGAAGTCCAGAGGGGTGCAAGATGATTTCGGGTTTGATAACTCGAGACCAATGGCAGGCTGAGAGAGCGTTATGGGCGACATTTCTTCTCCCACCAGCTATTTACGTGTTTTCAACATTCGATACCCATGTTTCGCCCTGTTTTTCTGAAAAGAAATGCTTACGTGATGTTAAGTTTCTTCAGAAAGAAGCTATGCGGTCTGGGAAGGTGCCTGATATCAAGTACAAGTAAGGTATTTTTGTTATGGTTAAATTTATATATTATGAAATTTCTTATTATGTGTTTGTCTCGTACAGGATTTGGGGGGTGATGTTTATCTTTTTAAGGTTCTTAGTAAGCTTTATACCACCCTTTTTTATTTATTTACACTAAGATATGTCTGAATCCAATTTTCTAGGGATACCAGTAAAATGAGTATTGTTTTTAAAGTGTATTAGCCTACATATCAAAGATCAACTTAATATTACTTTTAACAGTATTTGTTTTAACTAAAGCCCTAGTGAAAATACAACTATTGTCCATAAATCTAGTTTTTCTAATTCGAAAAGAAACATGACATAAAAAAATCATCTAGAACCAAATATATTACTGGAGAATGTGTTACTTGTTTGGCATTTTGTGAAAGTTTGTATTTAAAAAATTAAGCCCAGACAGAGAATATTACACAAGTACCATAACATATATAACAAAATAATAAAATTACTAACTACACTCGCTCATTCTTATTATATTGTTAACAAACTGTACATTGACTTATTTAGATTATGAAACTAGCATTTTTATTTAAGAAAGTAAAGCTATAGAGCAAAATGTCAGGCAGGCAGTTTTAGGTTTTAAGATGTATAAGTTTTTAATTCATATTTATCTTTAGTTTCTTGATAACGGCCCATGGTAAGATAATCGAAGGAAGAGGATGGATATATTGTCCTGGGGTTCCTACTAAATACAGGAATTTTCTACAAAGAAGCATCTACATTGGCTTCATGGGTAATTTTACTAGTAAGTTACTATTACTTTGTTTTATTCCATGCTAACCTCCTAATAGACCTCTTATAGGTTTATTACTTTAAAGCCGACTCGTGCCTAAAGCTTCTTTGTTTTTTTAGAAACCACCAAAATCCTTGAAAAATTTTGCGTCTCAAGAATATTTCCAGGTTCCGTAAACTCTTACCCAAAACTATTTCACACGTTATTCTATGCTAGTCCTAGAGGGTCGCGACGAAATTAAATTGATCAAATCCATTCGATATTCGTGGGATTTGAACTGACGACCTCGGTGATCGAAGCCCTCCGCTCTACCGCCAGACCAGCTCGCTCTCAAGAACTTAAATTCAATGTTTACATAGTAATGACACTTAATGATCCCTTGATAAGAATTGTGGTTCCTAGGATCATTATTGCATTTGGTATTTAACACTAATACCGAAACCCCACATAGGCTGACGTTCAGCAAAACCCCCGGTCTGTGAGACCCCATTTGAAAAATAATGGACTTTGCTTAGAAACACACAAACCGAAACCCTCGGTCTGTGAGACCCCGCTTTAAAATGCACTAACGTTGGGCTTCTGAGACGGACATGTTATGAACAGACGACCTGTCAAGGTCACGGCACCCATGCAAAATGAACAAGCGATATATCAATAGGTAGGGGAGGAAAAGGGGGGGGAAGGTATTGGGGAATGGAATCTACCTAGTAAACAGTGTTGCCAACATGCGTTTTTGAAAATTCCTGTGGGCCTGTCAGACCGGGGTTTCGGTGTTAGTGTTAATGATGTGCTCACTTCAGAATCCTCCTTATTCTATGGGATTTTTGAGTGTTGAACATTACTAGCATCTCAAGGTCCTGGTCACAAATCGATGAGAACCTCTTTTGCGAAGGAGGGGGGGGGGGGTTAACGTCACACTCTTTTCTTGAGGGAACACCATTACCGCAGCGATACGAAGTTTAGAAATCGGTGTTCATGGTGTAGTGAATAGAGTAATCGGTTAATGTTTATAAGGTAACCAGATCGAATCCCGCAGGTGACACTAACTTTTAGTCAAATACTTTGCTTACAATGCGATTACTTTTTAAACGTATATCTTTTGTTAGAATTTAAGGCAATTGTAATTTTATTTTATGAACAGTACTGTTTTTTTTTTTATTAGTCATTCGATCTTTCGATTATTAGATTTTTGTCTTATATCCAAGATAACTAATTTAAAAAATTAATCTTAAATTGACATGAGGAGCTCTCCCACAATCCCCCACTCCTTCGCAGAAGAGGTTCTCATCGGTTTTAGACCAGAACCCTGATACGCTAGTGTTTAACATTTGGTAGCTTATAAAACCTCCACAATTCTAAATTTTGTTTTCTTGGTAGCTTCAATTCAAACGATACTTTTTCAATGATTTATGTCAAGATTTTTTGTATGTAGTAAAATTTACACTATGTTCTCACTAATTAGGAACGTAATTTACTTTAAGGACTTTTCAGTGTAGTACTGATGATATTTATTGTTTATCAATATAAAAAGAACAACCGTCAAGTATCCCTACTATCCAACTCGATTATAGGTCCGCATTTTAATCATAAAATATTCATAATGTGTTTACTTTTTTAGGAGACGATCCACCTAGAACGATGTACTATGCAAGAGACAGGATAATTGAATTTGGATTGAAAAATGACTACATATCTCAAAAGGTATTGGAATTTGTGTTAAAGAAGAACTGAGATACTCACAATCGTATACTTTTGCATCCTAAATATAAATTGAAAACGGGTATAAATGCTACGACATGTAATTGTGTGTAGGCCTGTAGTTGTGAACTGCTACTAATTTTAATATCTTCATTCGTTCTGTAATCTTGTACTGAACAAACTTTAAGGAATTGTTATTGAATTAATGCATTGGCTAATGTTAGCTGCTTTGTTAATCTTTGTATATATATATCGTATTTTTTTACTTTGTGTTACAATTTTGTGTAAATATAGCATGTATGAATTTGTATTGAGTTAATAAATATGTATACTGTCAAATAGATATAAGTTTTTTTCAACCATTTCCCTATTTAATCCCTAAATTAATTTAAGTTTTTATTAAACAGTATGCTCCCTTATGCGTGAAACAGTTGTACTATTGACTCCATTGTAGATACCCTTTTTAAAAGTAGCAAAAAAGAGTTTTTATGTGTGGAAAGTCAAAAAAATTTTAGAAAAGTCTTTATGATTTACGTAGTTACTGTATTACATAGACTTTCATTACAGATATAAAACATACATATTCACATTTTAAAACAAAAACACTGCATTTTAACAACTAATACAACTTTTACTAATAATTTTTAAAATTAATATAAACTTTTTGTAAAACAGAGTGACTACTTGATACAAAATATCAATAGTATTTTCGGAGTGTGTTCATCCGATGTATGAAAACTAAAATGTTCAGTTGTTCACAACATTAAATCTGTCATGAAGCACTATTGTCTTGGAAAGTCTGACCTTTTAAAGACACAATATCATGCCAAATACAAGCTAGTACAGTCGTGAGAAATGTAAACTTATCAACTGCTGATAACTATACGTCTTTTTAGATAACACGTTTTGTCTGTCCATGACGTCACGAGTTACTATGGCTCTTTCATAGATAGGTCTATTTTTTTAAACTCAAAGTGTTAACCAAAAAGATGATATATTATTTATTCAGATTCGTCTCTCAGGGAATCATTAGTCTTAATCGTAGTTATATTTTATTGAAATGACATTTTATTCCTCATGAACTACTATTGAGTACATTCAAAAGGTAAGTTGTAATACTGAATTATGAATTAATATGCCATTTTAACCATACACTTACGAGTTGAATGAGAGTTTAAACGAACTGTCTCTGATTTATTTGGGAAAAACTACTCTTATATTGTTTTCTGTTATTTTACGTAATACACTTTCATAATTTTCTTTAGCCTATAATGTTTAAACAATTTGTCTAGATACTGACTGGGGGAAATCGTTGTGAATATAGTTTATCCTATACTCTTATATGAGCAATGTTTGCTTGTATGTACGCTTGTAGATAATCTAAAAGGCTTCGAAGATTACCTTCAAATGTTGTAAATAATTTATTTCTGGCCTAAAAACTTGTTTACTGCAGCTAAAACTGCCAAAAAGAATCTAATGACGTAAAAAATTGAAATTGAAAGTCAACGATTTTAAACATTGGCCTCATAGGTTAACAAGTAACCTTGTTGGCCGAACAAAATAACATTGACAAAAGACTTGTAACATGTGTTTATAGCAAGCTATTCACAGTATATACTTTTTTTGTAAGGGAGAGAGGGGGTAAATGCTTTTACGCACACAGGTAGCCAGCCTGTAGTGCGAGACTCCTGAATTTATCACAGACTGCTCACTTAAAATTCCTTCTACTCTGTTGGATACAGACCTGGAATATTTTGTCACATTACTCAAGGCCACGGTATACTAGTAATTTGCAAAATACAGTACAAAAGGAAAAACATCAGTTGTTACTATAGAGCAAAGATTACACTGAAGATTAGGCTACTTGACATAGGGTATAATGTAAATAACTATAGGGCCATGGTCCGGCCCCCAGGTACTTTATATCTTATTTCAACTGTAGCTTAAAAAGTACATTCACACTCATAAAACCTTCTAGAATCAGATTTATTAAAATATAGGGCTTAACACGTTATGTCCAATGGAGTAAATTTTGTATTGCCTACATAAGAGTGTCTTCTTCAAGGTTAGTTATCCTTATAGGAATTAGGTGTTGGTTTTCTACTGCAGCCAGGGAAAATAGCTAATAACCTACTCCAATGTTTGTGTAATTTATTTATAGCCCAGGCAAATTAGACATATGCTCCCCAAAAAATCTTCTAAAGCTGGAATGTGTTTTAATACCTTTTGGGGGTCCCAAATAAGAGTCCTGTGAGCTTGCGACGGATTCTGACGTCTGCTTAAGTTTTGGGAGTCGAAAAACTATGAAAATTTTGCACTTTTTAAAGTTTTTCGCTTATAACTCCTAAATAACGAATCCTACGGCAAATTTTATTTAAGGTCTCTTTTAGTACATAAAAGTCTGCGTCGATTGGTGTTAAATACGTCAAAATCGGCCGAGCCGTTAAGCCACTGTAGCTTTTTAAAGTTGGATAATTTTCATCAACATGGCCAAAAAGTTGATTATTTGACCATTGATTATTCGGCTTACAACTCCTAATCGACGCTTGCTATACAAAAATGCACCTGTAGTTAGTTTGGAAAACACAAAATTCTGCGTAATATGTTTGTTTACCAATCAATAATGGTAATTGATTGCTACCTACTGTGTATGGTCGCCATTTCATTAAAAAAAAAATACTAAAGTTTAAGTTGGAAAATTGTACTAAAACGAATATTTAATATTAATATTTTTTCAATGAAATGGCGAACATACAAAGTAGGTAGCAATCAATTGCCATTATTGATTAGTAAAAAAAACATATTGTGCAGAATGTTGTCTTTTCCGAACTAACTACAGGTGCATTTTTGTATAGCAAGCGTCGATTAGGAGTTGTAAGCCGAAAACTGGTCAAATAATCAACTTTTTTGCCATGTTGATGAAAATGACCTAACTTTAAAAAGCTACTGCGGCTAAACGGCTCAGCCGATTTTAACACCAATTGACGCAGAATTTAATGTACTAAAAGAGACCTTTGAACAACATTTTCCGTAGGATTCGTTATTTAGGAGTTATAAGCGAAAAACTGGAAAAATGCAAAATTTTCATAGTTTTTCAACTCCCAAAACTTAAGCAGACGTCAGAATCCGTCGCAAACTCACAGGACTCTTATTTGGGACCCCCAAAAGGTATTAAAACACTTTCCAGCTTTAGACGATTTTTTGGGGAGCACTCCCTATATTTGATCTAATTTTCCTGGACTATTAGAAATCTGACTCAAATATATTTTCAGACAATATTAACAGATGTATTATGTCCAACACTCTCAAAGGATTGACAGACCTGGGTTTAGAATTATCAGCAGAGATGAGTGGGGAGCAGTTGACCCGTTGTGGGTAAAGTTTCTCGCACTTCCCGTGCAACATGTGTTCTTCGAGTATACCAACACGGACGAGTGCACTAATAGGGAGGAGTGTATGGAGATGATCAGAATTATTCAGCGTTACAATCTGAAGCTGAGATCCAATCCTGACATACGTTACAAGTAAGTAAATTAATTAGTATAAACAACGAGGGTGTATTTGTTTACAAGTGATTTTCAGGTACGATTTGGTTTTGTACACAGCGTAGGTCAAAACTCAATCCATCAACATAAAATAGTAGAAACTGTATCTAAACTTATTAACTCAACTTATTTTGAGGTTAAATTAGCTATTTGTCTATTAAGTACACAATGACTGTTTGTGCTCGTAATACACACTAGATTTTTCTTACAACTATAATAAACATAAAAGTATATTAACTTTATAGATGTAAGTAAAATGTCAGTAAGGTTATGTTTTTTTTCTAAGAAATTCAACTTACATAAACATTAACAATAACAAACAATTAATACACAACATCTGTTATGTCAAATGCCCTTAAAAAAAGCAAAGTCTTTGTATTTTGTTGGGGGCTTGGAAGTTCTCGTAAGCATTTTCTGCTGTTGTTGGGACCTAAGAGAAGAATAGAGTACACATCTCAGGCCAGCATACGGACATGATTTTCAAAACAAGAAAATGGAACCTGTGCAAGTACAGCAGAAAAGGCATAAGATAACTTCCAAGTCTTCAACAAAATACAAAGACTTTGTTCTAAAAAAAATAGCATGTGACATAACAGCTGTTATATCAAATAAAGGTTATGCTATTTCTCATCAGCTGTTAACTAACGCACCAGACCCGAGGCTGTGTTTGGTCTAGAAACGACTACTGGAAAGTGGTGTTTTAGCAAGAGGGAATAATTATCTATTCCCACTCTAGAGCAGCAATGATCTGTTTTGCGGACTGTATTTATGGCAATGTGATAATTTCCATGCAGTGGAAGGAAAATGTATTTTTCAAACAAATTTAAGACACAGGCCTAAAAGATAGTTCAAAGATGGATTGGAACAGGAGGAACTCAAAATAAATCAAGTATTTTATACGTGAACTGCAAAACATTTAATAAACCTTACAGGCGTAACTTGACCAATAAATAGGCTAGAATAATACATAACAACAGCACTGTTTAATTATGTTGAAATATCAAATTCTTAATGATCGTATATGACACATATGCAACAAGAAAAACACATTTAAACAGAAAAAACTAAACAAACAATAATTAACTTGTATATCTAGATAGGCTTCTACGGTCACTTAATGTAGAATCGTGGTCTTGGCCGACAGTGTCAAAAATTGATTTGTCGTCTGTGAGGAGTCAACTCGCCCTGAGGATGGTGTGTGAAACGTCGGCAAGTGTTGTGTTTCGTCATTTTTGCCACGTCGTCGCCTGAAGACCTCGATTCTTTAATAATTAACTAGTTACAATAAATAATACGTAAAACAAATAATTTCTGAACGGTGAGGAATGGTTTGTTATTTATGATTTTAGTTTCCTAATTGCTTCTGATGGCACCGTCTACGAGGGCCGCGGATGGGACTCAGCTCCTCGACTGCCTCAAAAATACAGTAATGTCAGAAGAAAAGCTCTTTACGTTGCCCTCATAGGGAACTACATAGGTAAATGGTCAACAAAGTCACTTAGCAGATTGTTACTGCTTTGTGGCTGTAACCTTTTTAAAATTAGTTTTTTTATTCCATGATAGGAAGTCTGGAACCAATTCACAAATGACTTCAGACTATGTCTAGGGTTCATGGCATTATGACTTAAATATTTGTTTACGGTAGGCTAGATTTTACCCCATAATAGGACAATAGGATCTAGTCCAGAACCGATCCACAAATGAGTTCAGACTAGGCCGATGGGTCATGGTATTATGACTTAAATATTTGTTTACGGTAGGCTAGATTTTACCCCATAATAGGACAATAGGATCTAGTCCAGAACCGATCCACAAATGAGTTCAGACTAGGCCGATGGGTCATGGTATTATGACTTAAATATTTGTTTACGGTAGGCTAGATTTTACCCCATAATAGGACAATAGGATCTAGTCCAGAACCGATCCACAAATGAGTTCAGACTAGGCCGATGGGTCATGGTATTATGACTTAAATATTTGTTTACGGTAGGCTAGATTTTACCCCATAATAGGACAATAGGATCTAGTCCAGGACCGATCCACAAATGAGTTCAGACTGGGCCGAGGGGTCATGGTATTATGACTTAAGTAAATTTTATTAAGGTAGGCTAGATTTTACCCTGGGACTTCAGAAATCGCATGACTACTTTATATTATAACATTAGCCCTCTGAGGGTACTACTAACCTCACGTATGTAATTCCACTAATTATCTTAAGGGTGTGCTCTACCTCAGCTCGGATTTCTCAGTACGATGTTGCTAACGCAGACCATTGCACTGAACTGGGCCATGAAGAGCACTTGCAAGCCTTTTGAATCTGGGTGATTACATCGTTATCCTCAAACCTTTTAGTAAACTAACTGCAGATTATTGTTTTTAAGAATTTATTGCACTTTCCCCGTTTGTTATTTCTTCTCTAAAAATAATTTGTATGCGTTAAAACTTATAAAAAAACGTTTCTTTAAAATGTTTACCAACTTTTTGGCCCAACTTTTTTTTATATTATAAATCACAGGACCTACAATAATATGTAACAAAAAATATGACACCAAGATCTTTTGAATTGGTTCACAATTGGGGCTACAAACAGTGAGAACCAAAACCCTTGCATTTGCGAGCGCCAGAGCGCAGCCTTAAGGCCATTCAACATATTTTATATAGACACTTTGTAGAATTGTTTAAAAAAATTCAGTTTATATTTTCAAAATATTATAATAATAAACTTAAGTACCTCTTTAATTATAACTTTTGGTAGAGCATTACATATGTGTCCCTTCCATAACAAAAACAACACCCTTTAATGATAAACACTGTCCCATTTTTGAAATATCTTTCTCTAAGTAATGACATCTGGATTATTATATTTCATAGTCCATAAATAAGTTTACCAGATAGGTATTTTAGTAACCAATACTCGAAGAAAGAATTAAAGTTCTTGGCTTATTCTGATGCTCAGATATGGCTCCTTGAGTAGAGTTCAATCACACTGCTTTTGGTTTAGTCATATTTAAATCGGTTTTTAGAAGTAGATACAATTAATCGTGGTGGAAGTAAAATAATACAAATAGAAAAATAATCAGATTCTTAAGGTATCAATTTTGTATAACACCCCCAATCAATAGAAATATGCCAACTAACCTAAGGAGTTAATATAGGAAATCCTTAAATATGTGCCACTTATATTTTACACATGTGCTAAAAATATATCTAAGAAAACGTCAACATATTTCATAGGATCTTTGAATGATTAAACGTTTTTATTAACCACACTTATTTTAGCGGATAGTAAATAAAAGAAACGTCTTATAACACTTAAAACATATATTTACGCTTATACTGTTACTCACAAGACAGTAAATATACAAAAAAGATGGTAAGTGGTGATCGATTTCGATTGGACCCTCCAATCATCATCAGACCTAATAGGCGAATGACAAGAATCTTGAATGGCGTCCCTACTTATACCCTATTGGCTACCGGATTCTTGTAATTCGCCTATTGGGTCTGATGATGATTGGAGTGTCCAATCTAAATCGACCACCACTTACCATCTTTTTTGTATATTTACCGTATTGTGAGTAACAGTATAAGCGTAAATATATGTTTTAAGTGTTATAAGATTTTTTTTATTTACTTTCCGTAAATTTAATAACACGTACAATGCTGATCAAGAAGTTACTTATTTTAGATAATTCTTAATTCCCATAAACATTTTCCTTGATTTAATATTTTTATTATGTTCCAGATAAGGCTCCCAGTGAAAAAATGTTTCAGGCCAGATCCGACCTAGTCGAACACGGAGTTTCACTAAAATATGTCAGTGCAAAGCATTTAGAGTACAGCATTGTAACTCCAAAAGTCCCAGGGACTTTGGATAATTAGACATGTTTGAAAAATAGTGTATATAGTTTGAAGTTAAACAAATATAAAGTGTTTTTATAAATTTAATTTACACAATTTTTTACCTACCTACACATTGAGAAGCGTAAACGAAGCAATACAACCGTACTTCATTAAATTATTATAAATGTGAAAGATCGTATGTTTGTTTGTTTGAAGTTCAATCACGCACTGGTCAGATTGGGCTGAAATTTGGCATGATGATAGCTCACATTCTCGATTAACATATAGACATATTATTATCGCAAAAATCCTTTCGGGCTCCGCACCAGTGGTTCTGGAGTTTTCCATGTTAACCTTATGAGTATTCATATTAAAAAGGAATTAAATAATTGTAACACCTTTTCTAACTAAACAAGTTGGATCTATGATATTCAATAGCATTAAAACAGTTATAAGGTTTACCAACAGGGTGCAGCACGATTAGTATGTTTTTCATTTAACTCATAACTCATAACTCATTTATTGAACCAAAATAACAGATACAAAATTTGCATTGGTCATGTCAAATAATAGAACTAAAATTAAAATAAACAATAGACAATGTTGCTTCAATAAAACAATATCAATTACTTCTTACAACAAAAAAAAACCAACTAACTAAACCCATCAGCGACACAATCTCGAACACTGTAGTAACCCTTGGCCAAGAGTATTTTTTTGATTTGCTTTTTAAAACTGTTCAAGTCCGACTCCAGCTGAAGGGAGGGAGGGAGGAGATTAAAAAGTTTAATGCCATTGTAATGAAAGTGTCTCTTGAAAAATGTAGTTGAATGAGATGGTAATTTAAGATGAGAATTGTTACGTAGTGAATAGGAATGTGTAAGTGAAGATTGGTATTGGTGTAAGTTTTTTTTAATGAGAATCAAAGTTTTCAAAATGTATATTGAGGGAAATGTTAAAATTTGTGATGAAATAAAGTATTGCCTGCAAGATGTTCTTCTTTTCAAACCAAAGACTGCCCTAACTGCCCTCTTCTGGAGTCGGAAAAGGAAAGAGGTTTTCCCACACTCACACCCCCACACCGGCACTGCGTATATCAGGTGCGGGAAAATCACTCCATAATATGCTGTAATTGGAACATCACATTTTGCAAACTTAAGAAGTTGGCGGAGAAGAAAGATTCCCGAAGAAATCCTTCTACACACAGTGTCAATATGGGAATGAAAGCGCAGGTTTCTATCGAGCACCAATCCCAAGAACTTAACCTGATCAGTTGCCTCGAGCTCAACATCATTCAAAAGGAAATTGTTTTTGTTTTTCCCAGCTGAACTTATAGAAAAATTTACAAATTCAGTTTTTCTGGCATTTAGACTCAATGAGTTGTCCTCGAACCACTGCATCATGGAGCTCGCTTGCAAAAAGGCCTTTATTTCGAGTTCATCGAAATTTTGATCAGAAACCGAGAGCGACGTGTCATCAGCAAACAGACAAATGTTTCCAGAATTTACAATTGATGGAAGATCATTCACAAAGACAAGGAACAACACCGGACCGAGGACTGACCCCTGAGGCACGCCACGAGCAGACTCGCAATGGGGTGAGCGGTAGGTATTCAGATATCCCAAGTCATCCACTGCCTGAATCATCACAAACTGCTTCCGTCCTGAAATGAATGACTTAAACCATTGCAGTGCCAGCCCTCTATTTATGACAACAGCTTATGAACTAAACTACAAAAAACACAACACACAACAAGAACTTTCAAAGTAGGAAATTTATGTTTTTAACTCAATAAATAATGTCTCTTATTGTGCAAATGGGTGATGGTTTAATTTTATCTATTGTTTATGTGCAGTGGCAGGACATTATGGCTATGGTAGATGTGTTTTACTAAAGCATACCGAAAATTTTAAGAACCAAATTTTCTCAAAACTTTTCCTGTTCTCTGTCCTCTTCCATTGCAAACGTAAAGCAGGAGTACAACACTATTGTTCAGTTCTTTCACCAAATAATTTTCTTTAGCCTTTATTTAGAACAGCTGATGTTTAAAAAATGATTCAAACTGTATAAATAAATATTATTGATTTCTGTTCTTCTTGAAAACATGACTTATTTTATTTCTCTCTTAATATTTCATTTTTATTCACAAACACTCCACAACTATAATAAGAGTGTTATACTTATATACGCCAAGTGAAGGACAAGTACTCTGCTAGTTGTAATATATTTAATGTATCAATTTGATTCATATTTTTAATACAACAATAATTACTTAGCTGGTTCTGTTTACCATCCACTTACTTTATGTTTGTGTTACATTTAAATTAATAAAAGTTATTACGATGTCAACTGCTGTAAAAAATATAGATTTATGAATTAGGGACTACAGTTTAATTAAGTTACAGTATCATTGCAAAACTATTGTTTCTTTATTTTTGTTTGTTTTTGTGTTTCTAAAATGCAGTATTTGGAACCTTGGTTAATAAATTGTAAATTGAGTACGTAAAACAAAGTTCCCAAATGAGTTGTCTAATTTCACAGAAACACCACTGTCTTTTACGCACTACGTTCTTCGTTAAGTCACGATATATGTTCAAATGAACAAACTTGGCAAAGCTGTGAGTAAAACCAAGTAACAGATAGCTGATACAACTATCACGGATTACATATTTCGTTGAAAAGTAACGACATGACATAAGAAATTGGACTGATCTCTTTTTGGATATTTTTTAACTCAAAATAATTCGTTATTATTTTTCTACTCAAGTTGAATTAGAGGTAATTTACGAAACAGTATTAATAGCTATGTTACAATCTAAAATTGTTTGTGCAAGTAACATATATTTTACTATGATGTTTTACGAACAATAATTTAAATATATTTTTATGTTTGATATTAATATCTACGATTTTAATGTTTTTGTACACTATTCTATATTTAAAATTTTGGGTTTTATATATGTACGTTAATAATATACAATAATACAAAGTACTCATAATATAATACAAAACAATATACTGCTATTTAATATCAGTAGGTGAAGAAATTGTAATTATTCTTATCTAAATTGGTACGATAGCAAAATAGATTCAAACCCTGTGTTTGGTACTATGAGTGAAGTAAAAACTGTGTAAACATGGAAGGTTATATTGGCCAAGTGAAGAAATTGAACGATGGAATCAGATGCTATACTACTTAAAGGATTCCTGTTATAGAAAAAATAATGTAAGTAAATTATATTTTTGTAGTAATATATGATGTCTATTTAAACATTAACCAAACGGGTCTTTAGGAGAGTAATAGGTATTAACCATGCTTCTCATAGGGCTAGTAAAAATTTTGGAGACCCCCCCCCTGTTAATTTTTTACGGCCCATTCTTTTATCACGACCTTTAAAATGAGCGGTCACTTGATGGGGCCTAACATTAAATTTTTCTGAGTTTCCCTCAAAATCCCCCATTTTGGGTTTGGGAACCAAGTAGCAATTAGGCTAAAAAAATACTTAATAACATTTCAAAAGGTGTGCAGAGCTTAGTTTTTCTAGTTTGAGCCGTTAAAAAAATTACAGGGGTCTCCAAACTTGGAAAGCTGTAAGCTAAATTAACTTCTGAGAATTTCTATCGGCTGCCCTTTTTTACTGCATTGAGAGAGAGACCTCTGGTTTGCGTTATTGGTTTTCTTTTACCAGGACCTTCAAAATGAGGGATCACTCGTTGGGAATTTTTTAGTTCCCCCCAAAATCCCCCATTTTGGTGATTTACACAAAGTGGCGGTTATCCCCAAAAAGTACTTCATAACATGCCATAAAGGTGTGCAGAGTTTAGTTTTTCTAGTATGGGCCGTTAAAAAAATTAACAGGGGGTCTCCAGACATTTTATTAACCCTGTATTTTGAAATTTACAAAAATAGTCAAGTTTATGTACCCGTTTGAGGACATACAGTTTGAAGTATATGTTTTCCATATTTCCTTACTGAGATCCTGTGATAAATTTAAATACACGTATACTCTACGTCCCAATAGGCCTATATTTGCCTCAAATATTTGCGAAGGTATTTTAAGGGGCTTAGTAGTAGGACTAATATCATTGGTAAAATTACCTAAGTGATTCAATTAGCACCAGCTATAATGTATAATCATTTTATTCTTAATAAATGAATGAAGGCAATTTAAAATTAACCATCGTTGCAAAATACCCATATGGTTTTCAAAATTGGATCAAGAACGCAAATGTATTGTATAAAGATGTTGGCTTACAAAGATTAACATGTTTTGTTTATTATGTCACACTCATTTGGTTCTTTTTCTTTTTTTACTACTTCACTAAGTATACTACACGCAACATAACTTTGAGAAAAACGCCTATATTAGCTGTGTTATTTTTTATAACTTGTTAAGGCTTATAAGCTGCTCCCCTAGTTACTTACCAGTTACTGATGATCCTGTTTCGTTAGCCAGGATTTATTTCAATTTCCATTTATTTCAAGCCTAATGATCAGAGACATCTGAGTCAGGATTCGAACAGTCAAAAAGCTACTAACTTTTCTCAGAGTTGAACCGATGACATTAGATTGCTAGGCGAGCACTATAACCACTCAGCTACCCAGCCAATGTATAAGAAAGTAACTGACAATGATAGGAAAGTAAAGAAAATCAATGTTTCGAATTTTATTTTAAACTTCTCTTACATAAATTGCAATTTTTTTAATGTTTTAGAACCATGGATCGTGCAAGGTTGAAATTTGAGCCTGCAACTTTTACTCCGCTCCAACGAGAAGCATGGGAAGCTGAGTCGCCCCGAGGACAGTTAGACTACTTAACAGATCCTGTGACAGCTGTGTTCTGTGGCCTGAGGACCAATTCTAAAGGATGCTCACACACAGACCACTGCAAGATGCTCATGAGAGACATGCAAAGAAGAGATATGGAGGCCGGCCTACCAGACATAAGATACAAGTAATTCAGCCATATTGTATTAACTAATTTTCTCAATTGATTTATAAATATTCAAGTGATGATTTTTATCACCCTTTCTAGACGTTCTGGACTAAGAGGCGAGATATGGAGGTGGCCTACCAGATATCAGATAAAAGTAATTTAGCCATATTGTGTAAAACTAACTTGTTTTTGTTCTTACTTTCTAAATTGATTCATATTAATCATGATGTGTCCTACCAAACCCTTTTTAGACGCCCCGTTAAAGTCTCTTACTATACCAACATCCCATTAAGCTTTTGCGACCTTAGTCTTGGATCCATTTATTCAATAGCCCGTCCTTCTAGTATAACTAACTACACAATTGCATTTTGCCGTCTTAAATATCTACCTAAATGTCTTCTGCAGACTTAACCGTTTACCTATTCGACTTACTTATTCTCAACTGTTTGTTTAGTATCCTTCTGAAATCTCAACAGTCTAGATGGTTAGGCTACAGATCTAATTTTATCTGGTAGTGTTCTGCAATCTTAACTGCCCTTTTGGGAACCTTAAGCAAACTTACCGGTCTACCTTGTGGATTCTTAGCACATGGCTTCCACCATTGTGTTAACCTGTCAACTTACATGGTCTTCTGCCGTTATAATTGTGTAACTTGTGAGCTAATACTATCATAACTATATATTTAGGTTGTATTATTGTGGACTAATAATTATCCTTTATTATGTTGCATAAGGTTAACGTCGTTATATATTTTGCGCAATTATCAAATTAATAAGTAGGCTATTATTTCATCGTTTGGCCTTAATCAATACGTCTGCTTTAAGCTAAACAGTTTTCAAAATGTGTTCAATATTAATTTTTTTATATTGCCTTAGCATAGGCTACCAAGCTATTCCTGTTTAGTGACTTTTTCTTATTCAAGCAAATTGATGTTTTCCCTACATACATGTATTGAAGTATTTAGGCCTACCAATTTTTCTTTTTTTTAATATCAATATATTGCTTCCATTTTGTTTAAATATTTGTAAGATTTCTAATGAACATGTTTTCTTCCTTTAAACTTTAAGAGCACTTGTGCAACTTATCACACCATTAAAACTAGTTAAGAAATATTTAGTAGAGTTTTATTCATTGAACAGTCTGTATCAAACCAAACAAAAGATTTTTCTCAGTTTCTGTATAGGCGGTGACGGAGAGGTGTATGAAGGAAGAGGGTGGGCCTCAAGACCATCTCTGCCTTCAAGGTACTCCAAGTGGGTCTCTCATAGTCTTTATATAGCCTTTGTGGGTCCTCTGACAGCAGGAGGTGGGTAGTTTATCATTGAAAATATTTTGAAAGTAAAAGTTATAAAATCGTTAATCAAATTTCAAAGGTAACCAGTGTTGATTTCATGAGTGTATAAAACATAAATGTTTAGTTTTAACGATGTATTGCATTATCATTTTACACGTATGTAATTTATTCAAAAGTATAAAAATTCTAATTGCTATGCATTGATTGCTTTGTAAAAATATTTTTTTACCGGTAGTTGGGATATTTTATAACAGGCTATATGAACTGAGAAAATCTTAGGATAACATGAACTATATTTTTTTCAACAGTCCCTGGGTTGATGAATTTTAATGTGCTCACCTAAACCACGTTTTCGTCCAAATAAAAAAACAAAAATAGAGAATAGTCCAGGGGCAGCTAGCATTATTAAAAAATCAAAATAAAATTGTTCAAATGCATTTAAGTCAGTTATTAATAGAAACTATATCCTTCTATTCTTTTTGTGTGCAAATTACACTTTTCAATAAAACTAGACAATGCTGCACGGCAATTTTAATGACATGAGGAACAAAACCAAATAGTTGAAAAGGTCCCATTATTCACTATACTAGTCTTAAAAATGAAGGGCTCTTTTATTAGCAAATAAATATAATAAGTCTAATATCTTTATTTCATGCCATTCTGTAAGTAGTTATTACAATTTCGTTCTGCTTCTAGGAATACGCCCGAGTCAAAAAATGGTCTTCCACAGAAACCTTCTTGTGGAGGCGGGACTAAGGGATGACATTATAAACAGGAAGTTCATGTTTATACTACTGTACAAGATATAGGAAATTGTGGAATCAAAGTCATTTCTGGCTAGTATCACTTAGTGCTTTTGAAAAATGAACTTAAACCTGTGATTCAAAACTAAAAGTGGCGTGGGTGTAATCGTAATATAGTGTACATATGTATTTTTTAAATATATTTTTTAACTTAGAGTAAAGTAAATTAACTTTCAAGCCTTTTGAGTTGTATATTTTTTTATTACTTCGACAGAAAAAAAAAACTAAATTTACTGAAGTATAGAGTTTGGGGATTCCAGCAATTTTAGAACATTTTACATGATAGCCCATGATTTGTAAAGTTTAGCGTCTTTTGATTTCCAGCAATGGGTGTTTTATCAATGGAATTTTAGATCATCAAAGTTTTATTAATAATCTACTCAGTAAAAAAGTAATGTTGATATAATAAGTATACAGGGTGAATCAGACCACCCGTGCACATACTTTGACGGGACATAAATACAGCCGCTTGTGTAACTCACTGACTCACATCAGTTATGGATATGTTTACCCACTTCTAGAATAGCTGGGGGTCTGCAATCTTTTGTGGAGGTCCATTTTGGTCCCATGCCAACCAGGAAATTAAAAAGCTAAATTTTCAAATTTCAACCCTCCCAAAATATTCCTTTAAACTCCTCGTTTTTAACACGTCTATAGCTCGAAAGCGCTAAAAGCTAGCAAAGATTTAAAAGAATTTCCATGGTCAGGAATTGAATTTCCCTCAAGATACTTTAAGAGGTTTTTCGAGAATCGCACTTGTCATTTTTCTAATCAAAGTGATGCTTTAATAAATTATTTAAATTTGAAATGTAGGTTTTATTCGAAATAAATAAGCGCAAAATTGACATATGATTGTAAATGTATAAGCAATATTACGTTAAATACTATGATTAAATTTATATCTCCACGAATCCAATTCTTATAATGCAAAACTCGTAGTTATTGCAATCAGAAAGTGTATGAAAGCCGTATAACCTATTCTGTTTGTGTAGCTGTCCTAAAAGCATTTTACGTATTGGTCCCGGATTCGCAAGTGATTGAACCTCTGTCATTTAATCATAGATAGTTTGTTTTAGAGTTCATGACCACTTTCATGTAAAATTTAATATAGACAGGATTAGTAGACTGGATGGGAAATTGTATTCTCTTGGATAGATGAAAGTGATGTTTTTTTTACATTTGCTAGAATATATTATTTATGTTAGCCTATTTCCTAATTCTAATGAATTGTAGTGCTGTTTTTAAATTATATTTTACTTTATGAGTTCTTCGTTCTCTCTAAACCTAAATTTAGAGCTAGATGGGTAATTTAAAACTAAATCATTATATGGATCACTAGTTTCACTTTTTTCTAAGTAATTTAAAATGAAAAAAAAACAAGGGGCCTTTTCATGTTGTAAAAAATATGACCAGTAGAGCAAGCATATAAAACTTTAACTATAAATTATATATTAATTATAATCATATTATTGGGAACTATAACATCTAAGTATAAAACATGAATTAATTATGTTATACCATTGAAATCAATGTTTCGTTATTATTTATGGTAAAAAACGTAACTAGGGACGATGCCAATATCTCATACGCTATTAGAATTAGTGAACACATTGGAGAACCACACAAATTTTTATCACATAAAAACAGTATTTATACTTTTTAAAAATGGGCGCCATTTTGTGATATATGGGCTAAAATTAAAAGTTCTTATCGAACACCTTTTCATTAGTGTCTTTTTTTATGTTCATGCAATCAAAAAACGTTTTTATTATTCAAACCTTTTCTCTGACGCTAGTAATTATATCTAAGCTATTATATTTAAAACTATATAAGAAGGTATGGCGTGTTAAACCTTGGAAAAAGTCGCTTGCTGCGTACTCTACATATGCTCTAGCTTGTAGCTCCTTAACGAGTAAGTTCTGAGAAGGAAATGTGAGGGATTAAACGTTTAAATTTATTTACATTCCAAAATAAACATAAACTACAATGTGTTCAATAATACAGTTTAAAGTTAGCCTCTAAAATAAAAAATTGAGCCACTTTTTTATAAAGTTCATATTTTTAATGTCACAAGAAAATAATTATTCGCAATTTAATGTTCTTTAAGTCAAATTGTTTCTGAGATACCAAACCAAAGGTGTAAAGTTAAGTTGGTCACCCTGTATTAGCCTACTTGCCATGTAATACATTTAAGCTCTTATTAATCTAATGTTAGCCAGATAACGAATCTCAAATTTTAACGTTTTTCTTAGTATTTATAAGTCGTTAAAATAATTCATAGTTGATTATTAATGATAAACTTTACAGTAATTTACAAATAGCATATCTTCCTCTCATCATTCGAGTGTCATGCTCTTGAAATGTATTTTTACTATTCAAATACATAAATACGTAAATACTATATGAGTCTTGTGTGGATATGTAAAAAAAGTTTCAAACACGGCTACCCGTGGTCATAAGCTATTCCTATCTGAAAAGAATATTGAAAGAGAACTTTAAAGTTATATTTTAGCTGCGGTAGGACCTTGAACTTTGAAGTTGTTATAGAAGTCACAGGCAGCTTGGGGCGTTGAAACTTACTGTCAAACTTGACATTCGGAGGGAAGATAACGGTATGGCAATAACTTTTGTCTTTATACGTTTTTAAGCATAAATAGTTTAAAATGTAAAAATATGTTCTTTTTTCATGCAGAGATATACACTCAATTTAGATACAAATATGGTTTCCAGTACCTTTTTGCCATTATTAAAACATCAATAACATTTTAATTTTATATCTAAAAGATATCTATTAATAATATAAAATTGTGATACTATGAGTATAAATGGTACAATATTGTTTTATAGCAAATAAAGAACTGCAACTAAATAATTAATTTAGGAGTATCATATAATAAATTGTACCAACAATCATATCATAAAGCGTATACGATTTTAACCCAATTTACTTCGGTAAATTTACGAGTATAAGATTTTAGTATTAAGAGTTTTAATGGTACATTATTTTTTATAGCAAATATTGAATAGCAACTAAATCGTGTTTTTTTTTAGAATATTATAAACATAAATTGTACCAACCGTACATGATTCTGAACAAATTTATCTCGGTAAATTCACGAAATTTAGATTTTGGTCTTAATCTGTGCTATTTATGGATCAAATAACCAAAATTTAGTTGTGTTACACCATATATATGTACAATGTTTATATGTTTAATATGCTCTTTGTAAACCATATTGGCATGAATAGAGAAAAAACAATTACGTTGAAGTTTGGCAAGCTTCTGGAGTGCTTGACGATAGTCATTAAGTCGTAATCAATAATTCACCCGTATTTGAATATAAAATCAATCAGCAGACAAGTTCAATTCGGAAACTTCAATCAACAGTTAGGTATTCACCTCTTCCTGAGTTTCACGAGCTCATTCAATTATTAGTTTCCCGTTCGCTTTCAAAACATCTAGTGCACTTGATTGAATTTCTCATAATTGCGTTCGTCGAACAAGTTTTTTTATATGAGACAAGATATATTACCTTTAATTTACACTCTTTTCATACCTATCTGCGAAAAAAAGTTTATCATCATACTGTCCAGATAACAGCTGATTTTTCGGGCAACTTCAAATAGGGAACTGAAAACAAAAACATATGGTAAATTTTTCGGTTCCCTAACCTAAAAATTTATTGCGTAGTCATTTATTATATTTATTGCGTATCAAAACTCTTCTTATCACACGATGTTTTAGTTTTGTTTGTAAACAACAGAAGTGTTGATGTTGATGACGGCTTTGTATAGCCTAAAAGGGTATTGTTGGTACTTAATCGTATTTCCTATACTCCGCGCCAAAGCTGGTGGCGGCTGAGGGATTAGGACGGCCAGGTCGGTGAGCAGGGCCGACTTATGTAGTCCTACCTGGCCGTCCTAATCCCTCAGCCGCCACCAGCTATAGTAATACACGATTACGTACCAAAAAGAGCCACTTTGCTCCTATTGATGAGGCTACTATTGTTAAGTCGTGGACTCAA
Organism: Macrosteles quadrilineatus; assembly: GCF_028750875.1. NCBI lineage: Eukaryota > Metazoa > Arthropoda > Insecta > Hemiptera > Cicadellidae > Macrosteles > Macrosteles quadrilineatus. The sequence continues at coordinate 200,621,881 of NW_026542595.1, forward strand.
TCGTATTTGATTTTGCAAATATTTACTGTACTCAACACAACGGTCTGATCACATCCTAATAATAAATTCAAAGGACAGTATGTAGAATCTGTATGTATACTGAATGACAGGTATTGCTTATAACCTTTACTGAATGCGAAATGTTATTTGGTAAATATAACCAGGATAGAAAGCATTTATTTTTATCAAACTTGTAATTTGAATTACGTAATGATTACATGCACCGTAGTTAATGAAATGATAGGATCACTTTTCAGTTAGTCCAAACATATATATAATTACTTTAGGTATGTCAAGTCCTATAATAGACATAGAGAAACTTCAAACCCACCATTTCTCGTTTGCACTTTGAACAAGATTTAAATCTCTAATTGGGTTGGTTTTTACCAGAAGAGTGATTTACATGTCCATCAGCTAGGGAGCATGCAGTCGTGACACAGGGAATATCAAAGAGATTGTGTGGATTTTGAATTGACATGCACATGCCACAGCGTTGCAAATGAACCTTTTGATGCTCTATTTGCCAACCGTATGTTTTACCGAACTGTGACGGTTATAGAAGATTTTTTTTGTATTAGTTACTCAAATATAAAAACCTACCCTTATAATGTGGCTGGGAAGCAAACTGGTCTAGTGGTATCGGCAAGTTTCGAATCCTGGGGTCGTGGGTTCAAATCCCACCTGTCACCAACGGATTTAATCCATGTAATAATGACGTGACCTTGAAGTGATATGTAAAACATTTCTGGGCTAGAACCTAGCAGCCTAGGATGTAAAGTTGGGACACATAATCCCTTATAATGTAGATGTAAGGGTCGTAAAAGAATTATTGTCTCTAGAAAATAATTTTTGGTTAAGAGTGGGAAGTATTCGTAGCATAGCTACTGTAGAGTACGTTTAAATTATTAATTCACCTATTCTGCAATAGAAATCAAATTCCTAAAGATATCTTCTTGATCACTAGTGCTCCCCTTATGTCACTCCTGAGAAGTAAAATAAATGTATTTACCCTTTCAATACAAGGAAAATTCAATCACTTATACATAATTATTTTTAAGACCAATATAAATGCACTTAAAATATATAAAGATGGATTGATATAACATGCTAATTCATAAAAAAATACAACGGAACTGGATAGAACCACAAAACTTTAATGTTTATCGTTATAAACATAATTGTTAGATCCACAATATTGTTGTCTGTGAATTTCTGAAGTCTTCCATAAAACACGCCGAAATGTATTTGTTCAAAACATAATCACATAATTTTGAATTTTTTTTCAACTGCTCTTCCCTATGCGTAAAGTCTTATTTGGGGTAATTACAGATTCCTGAGCAGTTTTAGATGTTAAACACCTATGACTATTGCTGTCTTGCGTTTTAAGTTTTTTACTCACCAACTCATCCTGGTCTAGTATTTTTGTAGTTTGACGGAAAATTAGCATGCAAAGGACCAAAATAAGAAGAAAAAAATTATTAGTAATTTAAAACATATTTGCTACAGACTGAGATGCTAGAAGTTGTAACCAGAAGAGAATGGGGTGCAGTAGAAGCGTCAAGGGTAGAATACATACGGAAGCCATCAAGCGTCAAATACATTTTCCTTGTATCCACTCATCAAGTCAAATGCAACGACGCCACCACTTGTCAACGAATAGTGAAGGACATACAGCGAAGGCATATCACGTTTCATAGAGTTCCTGATATTAAATACAAGTAAGTATTATGTGTATTTGAATGTGAATATTACTAAATAATGTAGCTAAGAAGCATCCTGGCCTTTGAATCCAAATTATAACGCTTATTTTACACTATACGGTTACGGCTTACTGACGTACGGTTAAAAACAGTACGCATTTCAACCGTTTCTATGTTTCTTTCACATTACAAGGTTTCCGAATGTACAGTGACAATGTGTTTACAAATTAAGAATAAACAGATTCCATCGACACAGCAGATTGTAAACTATAAACATTGTATTGACTATTTGAACTGGCTGGTGGGCTTCAGTTCGATTAAAAATCGTGCAGTATGAAATTTGCATTTAACAACACGCGCCACTGACGAACGGCCACGGCTTGACAACCGTCCGTTCAGTGACAGTGGACGGCCGAAAGACGGCACGGGTTTCTGCCGTCTCTGTAACCGTGTAGTGTGAAAGCTTTCATGCCCTTTTGAATAGCATAGTGAGTAGTGCAGTGTGAAAGAAGGGTAAGAGTAAACTTCCCTAGAGGAATGAAGAAGAACATGCGAACTTTCATACAACTCGGTTTCGGTGGTACTAGAAACCTGTGCCGTCTTGAAGCCGTCCAATACTACTGAACCGGACGGTTGCTGCGTCGTGGCCCTGCTTCAGTGGCACATATAGTTAAATGCACACTGTTTATGATTAATGTGACATTTTAAACACTTTCATTTCACCGTATGATCAGAAACGGAAACACCATAATGTAAAAAAAATCTACATACAGGGGTAATATAGTACAATTATTGACCGAACGGTAAAAGGTAGTAGGACTGCCTGCATATTTTATTAACGTATCAAAGTGTATATATAAGAAGTCCTCAATATTTTGTTACGTATAGCCTAGTTATTTTCTATTTCAATAACCACATAGAACAGACTAAATAGCACTCTAGATTTATTAAGTGATTTTTTTCTTATATTGACAAGATTTGTCAAGAATAACTGCACAAATATGAGATATTTGACTCATGCATACCCAATCAGGATTGTATTCATCCTACAAAATACTCAGAACAAAGGAGTTATTTAAATAATTATTTTCACTAAAATTATATATTAAATGTGACTATAATTTGTGGCAAAAATGTCTAAACAATATGAACCTCTCTTAAATGAAGCATACTTTGGTAAGATGATACTATATAACATTTTTTTCAGTTTTCTTGTTGGCGGAGATGGCGCAGTATATGAAGGTAGAGGGTTCAATGTCGTGGGAACGATACCATGTCCATATTACCAATTGAGGTTTTCGAGTATAATGATTGCTCTCATAGGAGAGTTCAGTGGTAAGATCTTCATAAAAGCGATAAGTATTTTTATTGTTATACAGCAGTGAACTTAGAGGAGTGAGATAGTTAAGTGATATAACATGGAAATATGCTATCAGTCACCTATATATTTTATCCTAATGATGTCACGATCTACCTCTGAGCCTGGTAAGAAGTGTATTAAACACTATTTCGATTCAAGTGTTGTAGAATGTAAAGGTGCTACATAAAATAATAGTTAAAAGTTTTATTATTATAAAAAACAGATTCCATGATTTTTTTTTTAATTTTGGTTTAAATAATATTAAAGCATAAGACATTTTAATAACAACAATTCAATATTTAGATTTTAAGTAAACTTATATTTTATAGGTTAAAAACATTCATCTAGTAAACAGGGTTTACAGTGTACAGTATATTAAATTGTTTTCTTTTTCAGAGAGTCCCCCACCACTAAACATGCTTGATGCGTTCAGAGGCATCGTCAAAACTGGTATTGACAGAGGGTATATAGCTCCTAAAACGTTGGTTTTCCATCTATAGCACTTGTTGTGTAACTTAAATCAAAACTATTTAAAACACTCTGTAAAATTAGTAAGTAAGAATTTTTGTACGGATAAAATTAATATTTTATGTGTTTAATATTTAAACGCCACAACTCTAGAATCAGGATTTGAGTACTTCTTGAACTTAGATAACCAAGTAGTTATTTGTTATGTTTATTTAGTTTTTGAGTATTTTTTTATAGTTTGGTTAACTCGTTGGGTAAGTAAATTATTATGTGCCCGTTTAAAAAAAAGCTCTTCCAAAGAAAAAAAAAAATATTAAAAAACAAAAGACTATTAATACGTTTAATCTTTTTAGAAAAACGTAAACGCACAATATGTTAGTTTTAATTAGTTGTTGCTCAGCTGGTACAAAAAATTATTTTAGGATAAAAAAATCACTGAAATTATTACTTGTTTTAGTTGTTCCAAATTAATGACAAAGCGTGTTCTAATCAAAAATCCATAAATAAAACCAAAAACTGTAACAAATGTAAATGTTTTATTGAGTCACTTATTATAATATTTTCATAATAAATATAGGCCTTTCATGTATTGTGGTCTAAGACCAGATTAACATGGCAGTGATGAAGGATTAGTTCACAAAAGTGAGGAGTATCCATAGTGGCAACGTTCTGCAATTAGCTTTTGTGAATTATAATCCAGGCTGCTGATTAACACCATTGTTGTGTTAGACATAATTTAATCTTAGCTTAATAATCATTCACTATATTAAAATTATCATGAACACACTTTCAGTGCACATCTAGTTACGAAAGACCAAAAGATTAGACCAATTACAAAATGTATTTTGCTAAAATAAGTCGGTATTATTTGATCTAATAACTGTTATCTTCAGAGGTATGTTATTTGTTTTTGAAAATAGTTAATTAATTGCATTTTTTTGTAATTCTGAGGGTGTAGAGATCTACGTATATTTTAAGAAATATATTATTTGATTGAATAATGTAAGCTAAATTGTCAGTTTTAAGATAACTGTTAATATTATGTTTTTTATTCTTAGTTTTGGGATACAATTCTCAAGCATCATTCTTGCTCTCTTTGAGCAAGTTTTTCATTATCTTCTTTAAAGATGTGTCTCTGAGCACAGAAAGCAGAAATGTAATTGAAAACTTAGGGAACTATTCTTTCACGATCCTTTCGATTTCTTTTCACTTTGATTAGTCTTGTGATCCATATAATAAAAAAAAACTTTAAAGGTAAAGAACTGCCCACGGTTGTGTATTACAAGCTAACAAAAGCAATCAGGATGTTCTGATGTGGCATAATCTCAGCAATTATTATCCATGGCGTTCCTTCTTCTTTGTATAATCTTCTTTCTATGCGAGTCTCAATCTTCAGACTTTACACAGGGAAATAAATCTTCCTTTAATTTAGAATAGTATTTTGTTAGGAAGGTCATTATGTTGTGCCAGAATTTGTTTAAAATGTTATTAGAAATATGACATGAATTGAAATATACATTTACTAACTAGTGTGTAAGGCCACTCTTTTAGAAAAAAACAAACTTTTGATGAAAAGACAATTGTAACCCATGTGACAAATTTTATTTTTAGTCATACTGCACATTTATTAAAAAAAAATATTCATAAACATTTAATAAAACTACTTAAAATGTAAAAAGTTTCAGCTTTTAAAAAATTGCTTACGGTATGTAAACAAATATGGAATTGAAATGATTAGTAACCATTACAAAAAAAGAACAATACTATTTACAAATTATAAAAACACAATATGTTTAAACCAATAAACTTTACCAATCTAAATACTATGCAGCTTGCAAACATTAGTTTTGATGGTAAATCATTTGCATCAAATAAGCATGAAATGAAGGCAGAGTTAAAACCAACAGAACCATTGCTAACTGAGTTAATCCAGAGACAGTTAACTAAGTTAAGATACGAGACACGTAGTAACTGAGTTATCATTGATACTAGAGTCGCAATATATACCTTGTTGTCGGTGTATTGAATCAAGACCACAAACAATTAAGACCTTTTGACCTAATTACTGAAGTTGTAAGGTGTTTAAACAAATCATAAAGAAATTTACTTAGGAAAGCTGATTGGCTAGAAGTTACTACTGAAATAACCATAGTCTAACAGTTACAAATGCAACTTTAGGGCTGTTCGAAATGGTTTGTGTGGTTCACTAATATATGACACTAAGCCATGAACCTTTTCATGAAACGTATGCTTTAATACTTTAACACCTTATTCTGAACAACGATTGTCAATACTTTTAGTTGTACTTTAACAATTTTATTGTATTTTGTTTTTGTTGAAATAATACTAACACCAATATTTGATGGTACAAATACTAATGGTTACCTATCATAATCCCTACAGACAAAGATTTACTTTTTTCATTAGGAAAGGAAATGTCCCTAAAAAAAAAAATATCTCTATGTTATGAATGCGTCATTGAAATATGTCATGTGATTCCACTTTAGGTTATAAAGATGTGAATCGCAGCAGGTATAATTAATTTAAATACCCCCTCCCCCTCCGGAAGCAAATATAATACTCCCAATATCATATGACCTATACCAGCTTACTTAACAAAGATCGAAGAAAATGGTGTTGTCTTTGCTGTGACGTAAACATGCAGCCTTTCAAGTAAAGACTTTATGCTAAGTGGAGTTTCCTGTAAAATTTGTTTTCTTATTTTACCGACCGGAATATTTAGGTTACCATCAACCAATCACCTAGAATCCCCAATCTTTAATTTTAAATATTATGTTATAGGAACATAATTCCAATTTTTTAAACCTCATGTGTTAACTTATATTACTAAGTAATGTTCTGTTGTTGTCGGCAACGTTTAACAGACTTAAACCGTAAATGTAGTTTAAATCACAAGTTAAGAAAGTAATTAGAGTTTTGTGTTTTGGTTTGCCAGTTTGGCGTTCTCGTAGTTTACACTCAAAGCTTCTCTCTTATCAAATTACGTATGTTCCCTATGCAAAAACATGTATAATAATAATAATATTTGTGGATAATAAATTTGACAAACCTAAACTATTTACAAACTATTTTAATACTTAGCCAATGATTATAGCTTGTCACAAAGTGTTACTAATAGAAAAAGAACAAAGCAAATAAGTCTATTAGTTTTTTTTTTTTACGAATATTATATTATTAAATTAAATTGCTTTAGATCCACGCTCATATTTTAAAAGACTAAAAGTTTATTATTTATCCTACCAATTAATGTAAATCGTATACAAAAATAATTAATCCTTGCATTAACTTTCTAACAGTTTTGTAATGAAAACCAAATTATCTTTTATATTTGTATTTCTTACGCATTTATTTCAAAACTTCAAACCTACATACTATAATTTCCTTTGAAGTACGATTCATTGGACCAAAAGATAGTTACGTAATAATTACAGACTAAACTGCAAATTAATCACGGTGTATACGGTTACTTAGAAAATAAACTTATTAGACCAATTAGTTCAAATGAAATGTAAGTTTGCCAAAGTTTCTCGAGGCTGGTCAGTTAACAGGGCACAAACGGACGGTCCGAGCTATTGTACAATTTATAATTGAACTAAGATCGCTTGGTTTTGGCAATAAAGATAACTTTGATGACCAAAGAGAAACTAAAACCTGATTCCTAAAAAGTATATAATTCCATATGAATTTATAACTATATTTTATTGATGTGAAACGATGCTTCTAAGGTTTAAGATTTGTTTCGAAAGCAATCTCAACGAACAAACACAAATAATTTTAAAGCGTCACATTCAATAAATTATATCGTAATTAATCTGTTTTACGCTTGAAAATGTAAAAGTAACATTCTTACTTTTTTAATAAAATGTGAGTTCGTCCATGTCCAAAGAGTATTAAATAAAGCAGTCGATTTCCCCCTAATATTCATACCTTTCTCTTACAGTACTTTTTACCTCTGACTTTAGCTTTAAATTCTGACATAAGGCTAGGAAATCTTTTTAATAAATTTTCTTTCTTCGCCATATTAAATGCATCATTAACTACGTTCAAAAAGATTACCAAGAAATTTTGTGTAACCAACTCCAATGCTGTTGAGTAAATACGATGAGTAAATATGGTAAAAGAATGAATCTATAACTTGTCATCCAAATAAGGTATAACTAATGCCTAAAGTTTTAGTGTATGAGAAAAAAATAGAATACGTGGGAAAACATACTTAGATTTTATTCGCATTTCGGTATTGTACTGAATACTCACTAAAACAACCCAATAACGTATGTGGTCAGGTGAATTATTAATTGGTTTTAATAACGTTATAACAAACTAGTAACTAGCGTTTGACAAAAATCAAATTGAAAAACAATTAATTTAAAATAAACATTGAAAAAGTATTTGGAACTAAAATTTAACACCTTTAGTATATTGTTCATCTTTATTATTGTATATCATGTGTAGACTACTAATGACTATTATAATAAATATTGTCGAAGAATAAAATAAAACAAAGCTCCAAACCGTAATACCCCTTCTTTTATTGTGCAACACCTTTTTGTAGCACATAAATACGCCTTTCATGTATTGTGGTGATTGAGATCGGGACTTTACGGCAGTGATGAAGGATTAGTTCACAAAAGTGAACAGTATCCATAGTGGCAACGTTCTGCAATTAGCTTTTGTGAAGGCTTCAATGCAGGCTGCTGATAAACACCATTGTGTTGGACAAGATTTGATCTCAGCTTTACGCAATAATCTTTCTCTATTTAAGCTATCGTACTTATATTCTCCGCGTTGTCAGTTGATAAAAAGAGAAACATAATGAAATGGATAGGCAACAGCAAAAATAATTTATAAATTATCAAATAAGTTTAAATCATGCAGTGAACAACAATATTCATGTAATACCTTAAAGGGTTTATTTATGATTTAATTATTTTAATTGCTGTTTTGAATATCTCAGCTAGAACTCATGGCTTGTCATAAAAATAATTGGTACTTTCCTGTTAAAGGGAACATTCATTATTATCGATTTGATTTCTTTCCAATACATCGATATTCTATTTTTGACCCGATAATGAACGAGATGTCAGCTGACAACTACGATAAGTAAATATTGTTCAGTATCAACAAACAATTTAAAAATATTATATTGAAATGAAAATGTTCTAAACTAACCTTACCTAACCAGCCAAACTTGCTGTAAAATTTCCAAATTCCGTTTCATATTACTCACATGCCTTTTTTTGTTATCAAACGAAATTTTGAAATGATACAGCCAACCCAGCAAGTTTGGTTGGTTATGTTAGGTTTGTTTAGAACAGTTTTACTTATTATTTATGTTTTGCCTAAACAAGATCAGTTGTCAATTTGTTATTTAAATGTGTTTGAAAATATTAAAACTGAAGGTATGGAGCGTAAACAAAAACAAAAATATCGATAAATCGAAAGAAATCGGTTCGATAATAATGAATGTTCCCTTTAACAGGAAAGTACCAAATAATCTATTGAAGTTTGTATTGAAGAGTGCATTTTTATTTCTCCAATGAAAAAAATCAATCTTCATTATTTGAAAGATTTTTTCTTATGGTCAAAAAGCTTAGTGAAGCTTACTTAACACTTTTATTAAGTTAATTCCTTAAACATGGGTTTTATTCGCTAAATGTCTTTTCCCAAACTGTATTGAAATTTCAGACAGTGTTTACCGTATGAGCTAGAACAGTAGAAAATAGTGATACTAATAACATAACAAAACTTGAGCACTCTCTATTTTATGTTATTTAAGGTTCTAATATATTACCCAACGAAGGTATACAAATAACCTAAAGTTCATGTAATTGAGATCAAAACCCATAGAAAGTACAAGGCAGACAACAAATTACCCTGTTGTAACCGGAATTACAAGTTAACAGAAGCAATCATGATGTTCTGTTGTGGTTTAATCACAGCATCTCTCCTCCGGATTGATCCTTTATCTTCCTGTCTTACAACTCTTATTATTCCAGGAATTCGAGACTGAAATAATCCTTCTTCCAGCTCTGAATAATATTATTTGTAGGAGAGTTAAATAGTGTTAAAAGATTTATTGGAATGAGAATTTTATTTATAATCGAACGTGTGTAAATATGGTTTCAGAAAAATGAGCTTTGTCGTATCTTACAAAATATAACATAGTCTTTTGTATTGTGTCATTATTTTTATTGATTTAAAAATTTTAATTGGGGTTGAATGAGGTTTTTATTTATTTATATTTTTTTTACAAATAGGTTAAACAAATATGAACACAATGAAGTGATGCTAGAATCAAAATCAGAACCATCGCTAACTGAGTTAACCCAGAGACAGTTAACACAGTTAAGATACGAGACACGTAGTAACTGAGTTATCATTGGTGCTAGAGTTGCGATATCTAGCTTGTTGTCAGTGTATTTAATCAAGACAACTAAATAATCAAGACCAGCTGACTTCATTACCGAAGCTTCCTAGTAAAACAAACTCATGTGTCTACAACCCAACTCTTATCTACAGTTGATAACTTATCTTTCAGTCACTGTTCAGTTCCAGTATATTGGTATACTGGTACCGAGTATCCGGAAGCTACAATTAAAGCTAATAAGATTAATAATTAATTATTCTTTACAAAATGGCTTGTTTGTTTTGGTACTATGAAACTTATTTCTACAATTCATGCTTTTAATTTAAAAATTAATATTATTTAATTTTTAATTGTTATAAAGAGATTTATGGCCAATAGATGAATGATTATTTTATTAAAGTTTTGGAATTTATATTTATTGATAGCTGTATTCAGTTTAATCGATAAAATATCATAAAAACCTTTGTGATTTTTAAATACCTAAAATCCATCGTGCTTTTGGTGTATTTGAATCAATAAAAACTTTAATGTATTAGGAACTAACGTAAAATAGTTTCTTCCTTTGGAAGTCTACCAATTTTAACACTATCTGAACTATAATTTTAATCAATGTTAAAAAAATATTGTCTTAAGTTTGACGCCAACAAGAAGCTTTCAAAGTTAAAGATTTTATGCTAAGTGAAGCCCCTGTAAAATTTGCTTTGTATTTTACCAAACTTCAAAAGTTAACATTATATCTGCAGCGTAAAAAGCTAACTTGAATATAAAGTTTAAAAAATATTTGAGAAAACTATTATGATAAGTAGAGTTGGTAGTATTAATATGTGACGTAAGAGTATCATAATAAAGTATAGACTAATGTAATTAAGCATGCTCGTCATATTGAAATGGAATTAAATCCTTCATCATGTGGTTTTCGGCAAGTCTAACTGAGGGATTTTGTTTATTTTTAAACTAGCTGTACCCGCGGGCTTTGCCCCGTTTAACTTCACAAGTGAGCTCGTTCGCATGGCTCAATCACGTCCTGGTTGAAGTTCGTTCGCTACGCTCACTCACCTTTAGGTTGGAGCTCGTTCGCTCCGCTCACTTGCCTTCAGGTTAGCTCGTTCGCTACGCTAACTCACTTCCTGGTTGAAGTTCGTTCGCTACGCTCACTCACCTTTTGGTTGCAAATTGGCTGTAGTCATAAATTTAAAAAAATAATAGTGCTGCACCCTGTTGGTAATCCTTGTAACTTTAATGCTATTGAACATCATAGAACAGAACCAACTTGTTTAATTGAAACAGCTGTTAAGAAATTCCTTTTAAATATGAAAAATCATAAGGTTAACATGGGAAACTCCAGAGCCACTGGGGTGGAGCCCGAAAGCCCGATCAGAATAAAAACTACTTAGTTTTCCTATTTAATGCCCAAAGAATCGGTGTACCGAATTTCAGCCTCCTAGGTAAATGGGAAGTGGGAGAATTAGTGATGAGTGAGTGAGTGAGTCAGTCAGTCAGTGAGGGCTTTGCCTTTTATATATTTAGATATTAATTTGCACAAACGTCTTATTCTTTCTAAATTGCAAGTTAGTTAAAAACAAGTACAGTTTTGAAGTTTGGTTCAGTTAGTATTTTGTTCTCCAAGTTTCCTCACATTGTTCCTTGTTACAACTTGCATATTATTATTCAAAACACTATTCACTATGGTTCTATTCGATTTAACACAAATATTAAGTAAAACATCATTTAACATTAACTGAAACAATTAGTTGCTTAATAGAAGTGTCAACAAATCTATCTGATCAACAATTCTTTTTAAGGCGATTGTTTTAACATATGTTTTCAAAAACTTCGTTCGTAACGATATTAAAATCTTCAGGAACCATCCCTAATTACAAAATGCTGTGAAAATATTGAAATAAGTTACTTAAATTAAAATTGATTATATTGGTTTCTATTAACTTGTTACTGCCATCACAAAATTGTTTACAAAAGCAAGAAAGGTCTGTGTTAAAAAAATGAACTAATTATTTAAATTATTTATAATAATGCAATCTTTTTTGTGGCATGTAAATCGTTAGTTTAAAAAATCCCCCTTTACACATAGCTACAGTACGTTCTGACAGACTTAAAAATATAATATACCTTTAGTATAGTGTACTATATTATACACCATTAAACACATAAACCAAAACTTAAATAAGTCATCATTTTTATATACAACTGCGCTGATGAATACAACTAATCTATTTCCACAAAAACATACGTCAAATAAATAGATTACGAAACAATTATTGTATTTCAAAATGTAATAAAGTTTTTTGCCAAGATATTTCTTTATGTTTTATTATATGACCACCACTACTCATTAATAGCTTTACCGCTATTTCAAGTTACTACACAGTTTCTTTGAAATTGTTTACGGAATAGTACAAAGAAGAGCTTATATTAGGTATTAAAACGCTATATTTAAATTCCATTAAAGGACTATCGAAAATCATCCTATTTAATTTAAAAGAAAACTGCTCCTACATTGTTTAATATATTTTTAGAGCGATCGAAAATTAAAGAAAATAAATACTCTGATATTGAATTGAATCGATATCTATAGCGTGCTCAACAGATCATTTAGCTTCTTGAATTCTCATTTCGCTAAACCACAAACAACAATGATAGCTTAACCACAATTAGAGAACACAACACAAGTTAACAGAAGCAATCAAGGCACCGTGTTATGTTGAAACCACGTCGTTGATTTCCTGATTGTTTTACTCACGATTCTCTTGATCAACAACACAGTTAATCAAACCACATTATTTTAGTTTTATTTTCTTAACTGTATGATATACCATATAAATTTTATGAATGATTGTATTTTTTTGTCATGTAACGTTTTTCATCGCTGTTTTATATAATCACAAAGATGATCGTTTACGCTTCATCCAGGCCAACCATAGTGATTTTACAGTTTTATTGTAATAGCAACACACATGTCAAACCATGTAGTTTATATCAACAAATGGACGTATGAGAAGCGAGCTGGCCTGTGCCATGGACGTAAAACTTGGGACTTCGGTCCCTAAAGTCCCGGGTTCAAATCCGGCCAAATGACTAATGGATTTGATCTAATCGATAATTTCGCAACGCTTGGGAATAGCATGAAGTAATGTGTAAAACAAACTTGAGATGGAGCCTAGTACCATAGGACCACAAATAAATAATGTGACTTTACAAATATCAGACTTTTTGTGGCATTCAATTTCATTTATCCCCTATTTCAGCTAACTTGGTAACCCTAACACATTTTTTATTAATGATAAAGCACGCAAAACTATCTTCTAAAGTATACTTTTGTTCTTTCTGTCACCAAATAATATTTGTCCATAGTGTGTTGCATGGTAATTTAACATTACCAAATATTAATAGTATTATGAACAAGTTGAACACATATGCACTAAAACGTATAGGTTGATAAGATGTCAAATGAAGTGCTTAAGCCGAAATAATCTTAGTTACTGGCTATTATCGTTAAATGGTTATTTTATGCATAGCGTATATAGTGCAATGCTTATAAAATATACAAGGGCTATACAGTTTTAAATTACTTTAGATTTATCAGTTATAATATTTATCAATCGCCAAATCATTTAAGCTCATAATTTTATTCCAAACTATTAAAAAACAACTTTTTACATTAAATCTCATAAAAAAATCTAAATCCATTTTATACTAAGCGTTGCTTTAATTTCAACAATAAAGACTTTAATTATGCATATGTATTTAATGCAAAACGCTGCCTAATATTTTAATGAGATTTTGTCAGTTGCAAGTTTTAACGAACCCTTACAAATTTAAATATTCATTTCAACACGCCTTGGTCATGTAGTATGCAAATTTCGGGACGGGATTCTTTTATAGCTTTGTATACAGCCCAAAATTTATCGGACAGATAAAGTTGCTTAGTTTATCAGTGATTCGTAAACCAAAAATATAAACGTAATTTTATGCCTAGATGAACCCGAGAATACTGAGGTTCTCAGAATGCACCTTAAAAACAAACCTGTCACCTTTAGGCATATATATCTTACAATGTTAAAGTTTCTTGAATTGCAAATAGAACTGCTTTGATTAAATCACTAAATCTTTATTTTACTGACATTCAGATATTATTCGCTAGTGATTTAAATCATTAAATCACTTAAAATCACCAACGATAGGTAGGAATTGTGTATCAAAATAAATATTATACACTTTTAGTGTGTTATTTAATATTTATTTATTGGTGTTATTATATTTATTGGTGTTGACATCTACTATTTTTTTGTAATTTACAAAGCAAAGTAATCTAACAATCCATCCATAAGCTAAGATACAACTTTTAATATATACGTGGTATGATAAAATAGCCGTAAAACAAAAAGCCATTCAGTTTAATAATTATTTACTAAATTTATTAGTTTTTATCGTTGTTGTAGAACGGTATTCTGTCATATTATGTGTTTATTACACGATAAACCTTCGTGGAATATACAGAATCTAAAACATCGATATAGTGTGGCTGTAGACTTATAACATAGAAAACTAGCTTTAGTAAGTTTCAAATCCTAAAAAATTATTTTAAGCTTCTGAAACTCGCATTAAATAGTTTGAGAAATTATAATGATAATAGTAATAATAATAATAGCGATGGACTGGATCTATAGAGGTTATAAAATATGGTATGAAAAGATGGTGAAGAAATACATTTTGTAGGTAAAAATATGTCAACCCCACCACAAATCAAATTAATTGTTCGTACAACCTGAAATGGTTGGGCCTGCATCGTAAAATATACAAAATTATTTTTTACTCGTGCTATTTAAGATTACTGAATGCAGTAGTCGTAGTTGATAGCAAGTGTAAAAATGAGTGTTTGAAATAAGTTCTTTAACGATAAAAACCCTCATATTTTCAGAAAATTTCAACCTTCAAGCACTTTTCAAATTCGTATTGATTTTTAACAATAAATACGAGGCAAGCCCTTAGTCCGATTTTCACAACCTCTCTGGCTTAAAAGTGTTTTGCTCTTACCAAAATATCGCGTAATTCACGTTCCGTCATTCATCACTTTCCTACTTTATTGACTTCCTTAAGTAGTTTTTTGTCATTTCTTTCTTGGTATGTGCAAATAGTTTAAATCAATCTAAAACATATGTTCGTATACAGTGATTAATGAATGCATCAGTTAATACTTTTAAATAACTTAACAAATACAAATCAACATTTTAGAACTATAATGCTTACGTTCCTATTACATTTGTTCCTTCTTCATATTTTAACCTTTTTTGTTTTCTACTTGTTCCTATTCTTATATGTTTTCGTAAATATTTCAAATATCTACAAATTTAAGTAATAGTTGTAAATAAAGTATTATTATACAAGTTTACGCCAATGGCTAATTGCTGGAAAATTTTCCCGAACAAAAATTTAAAGGTATTAATGGTTTAAGGAATGTCATAGGAATTCAACTTTTAGCGTTAAAATGCCTGGTCTAACATGAACTCTGTCATCTTTAAAAAACAAAATATTGTACTCTTTATAAATTGATCACGTAATAGGAAATAGTTTAAACACTGTTAAATAAGTTCGTGAAGTAAGTATACGACTATATATGCGTAATAAAGCAGCACAGAATTTTATCCACCGTTTCGTATACAAATACGTCCTCTTTTGGAGGAAGGTAATCATAAAAATAAAAAACCAGATAGTGTTTTGTAATAGCGATTTTTTCTAAGAGGAGACCTTAGCTCTTTTATATGCAATTGAAGAAAATATATCTATACTTATTTAATACGCAAGCAGGATTTTTGTGACAATTACTCCTCCGAAACTACTGAACCGATTGACATGTTTTTTGTGTTATTGGAAAGAGCGTAACGTGAAGTTGTGCAGGAAACTTTCTTTTTAGGGAAATAATTAGAGAGTGAGGCCCTGGGTCCCTTTAAAGTTTCGTATTTCTCCATAAGATTAACATGGGAAACAAACATTGTTTTGAAACTCCAGCTGTTGTCAGAAATTAAATATTAATAATTGGTCTCCATGGAAGCATCAGAAAATTCACAATGTTTACATTTGCTTTGACATTTAAATGTAAACAACCAGAACTGTCAAATGCCTATTTCACAATTTCAGACAGCTGATCCAAAAAAAATTAAACAAGTATGTGGTAGGTTTACTTTAATCAAACTTGATGATGGATTATTTATTATAAATCTATTTCAATGATTAGGTATGAACTGTAAAACAGATTTTTCCCGTTGCGAAGCAAAAATTAATAGTGAGAAGAAGAACATATTATGTTAATTGTAAACAGTCAATTTGTAAATATTAAAAATGTGTTTAGTTTTGGATGTTGGTTTGTGTTTAATGATATAAGTTATTAGTTGTTGAATTTTAATTTGAAAGATTTGGTATATATAAGTAAGTCTATGATAAATAACACCATTTCAGAGCTCTGTCAGTTTTTGCCTAACTTTGTCATGTGAGGTTTAAACTAGCCTACACCTTATACATACTTTGGCTACACATTGGCTAAATAACTTAGGTACGGTACTTTATAAAAGCTGACTGACTTTTTACGTTGACTTAAATTGTAAGCTTACCTTTTCCCGTCCATGTTCAGTTTGATTGTTAAAAATTAACCCTTTAAACTGGAATAGGACTGTTATGTAAATTGTGAGTATTTCCATTAGTTAATAATCTTTTAGTTGACTCATTTAAAATCGTCGGAAATTATGACTATTGTTAGTTTTAAAACAAGTTATTTGTTTATAAATAACTCCTGTACTTCTTTGTAATTGCTCGATGTCGAGCAACATAGTATTTTTTAAACCTTCTCTTGAAAATTAAATATCTTCTCTTAGAAACCCCCTGCATAATAAATAAGGCAAATAAGGGGCCTTGACATTCAAATGCAATTTTTGAATTTAATCATCTAAGTTTTCAACGAACCCTAACAAACTTTGATATTAAGTTAAACACGCCGAGCTCCTGTAGTATGCAAATGTTCGGACAAACTTCCTCAGATATTAAATAAAACCCTTACACTGGCAAAAACCCTGTTTTCTCATAAAATAAGACACCTCATTATTCAATCATTTAATTAACAAATAAATATACAAATACTGGAATTTAAATTCTCATATCGTACATATCGAGTTGTTAATTGTAGATTCCAATATATTACGGGTTAAAATAAAATAAAATGTTAAGTCAAAAATGGGCATTGACCTAATACTTATAACTATTATATAGACTAATGAAATATTTATTTAATCGAGCAGTCGTGACAAATTATAAGATATCAACGCTTTTGAAGTAACAAAAAATTACTGAATTATACTTAGATTTTGCTCTCCACAGAACGTTAATTTTTTATACTTAGCAAAGATATATGTCAGTTTCTAAAAAAAATATATAAAATAAAAATAACCTATCCAAATAGAAACAAGGAATAATTGTGTGAGTGTAAACTTGGTTTTTAATCTCAAACGCGTAATTAAATATGTTGCACGAAACAATTTGTTGGCCGGAAAACCAATTAAACTTAAACTCATTGAATGATTCGACGTAGATGCCGACTTGATTTATAAATTTAATTGGTGAGTGCAATTTCTTATTGGATTTTACTCTAAATTACCTAATTTAAGGTTGTACATGAACAATTTAATTTGTTAATATGCACTCCACGATCATAATTAAAATTAGTTATTGTGATTAAAAATCTAACAGATCTTAGCTTAATTATCTTAACTAATGCGATACTGTGAATCCTTCTACCTGATTAAACTTGTACTGCTTATTTCTTCTGCTTGCTGTTATAGGTCAATTCTCTAAATAAGTAAAATCTTTAACATATTTATTTTCGTTATGTTTTACTTGCATTTCATTGTTATATTCCGTATCAGAAGTCAATGGCCTAAATACGAAGTACCTTACCATACGTAAATTAAGTAAAGGAATATGGACTTACAAACGTCTACCTTGCCACTAATTAATTTAGACAGTTTCGTAGTAATTTTAACCTTCCCTGTATCCGATCCTTTCGATTTAGCCATGGATGTGATTCAAGCACATATTAACGCACCAGTGATGAAGGATTAGTTCCCAAAGTGAGGAGTATCCATAGTGGCAACGTTCTGCAATTAGCTTTTGTGGAAGCTTCAATGCAGGCTGCTGATGAACACCATTGTTATGGACAAGATTTGATCTCAGCTTTAATCCATCGTGGAACCACCTTTGATTCTATGCAATAATCTATCACAATATTAAAATACCTTACTCTGAAAATAGCCACATTAATTTGTTGCAGACGAAAAAGAAAGTCTATAAGAAACGTATTTGTTTGGTTAAAATATTAAGCTAGTAGGCTGATGCTGATGGTATCTTTGGTGAAATGGCAATACCAATATCAATATCAATTTTTGGTGACATTGATGTAGTTTTCACCAAAGATTGAATGCTGCAGCGATCCAACAGGTCAACTAGTATTTCAAGCAACTCAATTAACGAAGTGGTTATCTCCTGAAAAACCAGATACGAAGCTCTGCTATGACCGTGGAAGACTTATATAAAAATGGACATCACATTTAACAGGATAGCTCGTGTTTGGACAAATATGTTTTATATAAATCGAATGAAATTAACCGTTCTGCGTGGTTGTACCACAATAATAGATAAAGTTAAAAATTTCTCTATACCGTTCTTGAGCAAACTTACTCCAAATATTAATCAATAAAACCAGAGGACCCATGCTGCTCCACAGCGTTGAAATAAATATCATATCCGAGAAATAATCAAATTTATGATTTTTGAATGAATAATACAGTATCTTATCTTGACTTAATTCAAACGATAAATAGCTCAAATTAAAGCTTATAATTTACTGATTATTTGGAGTCCAAAACTTAAAAAAAAAAAATATTCTGGATGTATTAATTTTTAATCATTGAAAAACGCTGTACAAATTTATTTTTTTATTTCTTATGTTCACCTTGCGTTTGCTTGAAACTTGTATGATTTGGATAACTAATAGCTTAAATGAAAGCCGGTATTTCACTAAAAATTCTTAGACCAAAATACAAGTACCACCCATTATGAAGGGCTGTGTGTGTTGTCGTTTGTCGTTTTTACAAGGGATTACTGTATCACTAAAATTCCCTGACCACTAAATAACTTACCAATCGCCATGCAAAACAAAAAAAGTTATCGTAAATAAGGAAACACACAGTTTCACCCATATCAACAAGCGTTCAAAGTGATTTTAAGGCGTCCGTTTACAGCATGTTAATACTCTATAACTGCTTACTTCGGCACGATAATTAAGAGGAACATTTTTTTTTTTTTTATCTAAATATCTTCTTACATAACGTATTATGCGCTAATCCCCATAGTTTTCCGTATGTGTTTCATCAAAACTAACGAAAAAACTATAGATTTTTGTCAAATGTTAGCCCCCTGGCCCCCAACCTGAATATTAAAATAAATTGAGTCAAACGTGAGCTTTCACTTTAGGTGTTGTGGATATTAAGGGCTAATATCTACTAATTGTCCATAACGAATACATTTTTATTATAAACCAATCAGGAAGTTTTAGCATATTTTGACACATTCTGCAATATTTTTTGAACAAAACTACATCCAAGTTCAAAGTCAACAGTGGTCAAGAGATGAGCAAATATTAACTGCCGTCGTGCGAAATTGATCCACCAACCAGATATTTTTCTTGCATTTTGCCTAGAAAACATTATATTTTTTCACGAAAACATTTTACAGCAAACTAGGGGATATATTTATACTATCAATTTATAAAAGTGCTAGTTGTAACTTGAAATGGTAACACTTGTTTTTAAAACTGAACAAATTAATAACATGCAATGCTTAAGGTAATAAGCAAGCATAATATAAATATAATGCATTGTAGATGGTAAAACAATCTATACTATTCTCTTAAACAGAGGATTTCTTAAGCGTTTGTTTTGTAGAAAGACCAGTTTTTTTTTTTTTTTTTTTTTTTATGGTGACGTTACTAAGCGAGGCAACAAACGTTATAATGAAAGCATGATAGTCATGCTAAGGGACCAATATTAATTTGCACAATAAACATAGCTATTTAAATACAGTATTTGTTATTGATTTAAACATGATGTTTTTGTAGAAGCAATAACTGTATTAATAAAACCTTATCAAGGGTTATTGCGATTTGAAATGGTCGTATTTGACTTTATAGCATTCTTTCATGGTAGGCTTGTCTTTTATGCCAACTTAAGTCAATTTTAATTTCACTGTTAAATTACGATGCTTTACTCTTTAATCCTTGAAGCTTTGTTTTTTTATTATCATGTTGTTTTATTTTTCACTAACAGGTTTCGTAGATTATTCACAGTTCAAAATGATATGGACTGTCGTCGTCATTTAGGTTCACATAAATGCCTTACGGTAATGTCTTTCATTTAAGAATTGATTCGCATAAAGTGAAGGGATGTTTGAATTCAATAAAATCCAGACTTAATATTAAAATTAATTTTCACTAACTAAAATGAAAAAGAACAATTACTTCATAGAACGATTATGGTAATATTCTAAGTATAAAAAAATGAATTCACCTTAAAATAATTACAAGCTAATTTTTGTTTTACCAAACCATTGCTTATCATTGATTAGTATGGACTAAATACATCAACAGAACCATTGCTAACTGAGTTAACCCAGACACAGTAACACATTACATTTACATTTGTTGTCATGAGAGCCGAAGCCCCCTGACTGCTTACCCGGTACCTATCCTTCAGGACATACCCGGGCCCCATGATGTAGGCCGAAGCTTACGCATCAACCTATAGCACATCATGGGCGGATGACTTAAGGTCATCAGGCTCGCCGGCTGCCGAAGCAGACCCTTCGGAAAGAGGGTTGCCCCTCAATCCTAACCAGGGATTCCGGCTGCTTGTTTAAGCGTCACTCCACCTGGGTTCCACTAGGTCGGAACCTAGAGGTCCATAGTAGAGCGCCCCGACGCATTTAGTGCAAGCAACACTCGGGACCTATCTCATCCCTGACAGGCAGAACCCGCCATCAATAGCCAGGAGGAAGGGGACCATCAGCACGCTGACGGGGGGAACCCCAACCTCCCATTTACACCGCTGCCCGATCGAGGCCTTACCCATTGCTGGGAAACCAGAGATAACCAGAGCGATAGATCCCCAGATACCCCTGGCGGGCTCGGACCCAGCACCCGATCTACTTCGTTTGCCCGTCAGACCCAACATCACTGCCAGGCCATCAGGGTTTCCCAAAAGGAGGCAGGTATAGAAGTGGGACCCACCCGGATGAACCTATCCACCAGAGGTGGCGACACCCTTGACTCAATTGAGGTTCCGGGAAGAACCCCCCACACTCAAGATAACCATACCGTCCGTGCTCAGAGACAGGGGTAGGTTTGCATAAGTACCTACAAACCGTTGCCCTCACACTGCGGAAAGTTACGTTGCCCTTGAGTGTCCCCGTGAGCTGCGGGTACTTGCCCGTTTTCACCTCCAGGAAAGGTTACTTCCAAAGTCGAGGATTTGCCCACTGAATGCTGGTCGCACACCACAAGCAGGCCGAAGCCCAAAGTACCACAGACACAGGTAGGTTAGAGATTATGATGTACTTCCATCTCTCCTAGAGCTAAACACCCCTCCATCCTGGATAAAGGAATGTCACTGGGACCCGATGCCCAGTCGACCATGTCTGTGGCCAACTTGAAAATGCCGATACCAACACGGAGCATTTACCTCCCCTCTGGGGGCTAGGTATTTCACCTCCCAGGACGAGGCTACTTCCAAAGTCGAGGATATGCCTCACAAAATGTCAGTCGAACACAACAGGTAGGACAGTGTCACAACCACAGTTACAGGTAGATGAGGAGAGGCGGAATTAACGGCGTCACTGAGAGCTAAACACCCCCCCCCCCACCCTGAATGGAGGGAATGTCACTGGAGGCTTCCCCTAAGGGGCTGGCGCTTACCAGTCGTCCATAACTGTGGTCTACCTGAAGTGCCGGGTCTGACACCGGGCAGTTACCTCCCCTCTGGGAGAGCTAGGGTCCGCGTGGTCGCCCAGGCCACGAACCCACGCAAGCGTGAGCCCCCTGCGGTTTTAACACAGTAACACAGTTAAGATACGAAACACGTAGTAACTGAGTTATCATTGATGCTAGAGTCGCGATATATACCTCGTTACCAGTATATTTAATCAAGGCAAAAAATAATTAAGATCTTTTGACTTTATTTCTGATAGCTACAAAGGTGTTACTATAAATATTGAAGAGGAAATTGGGCTTAAGTCCCTTAATATAATGATGTGTCCTGCTGAACTCTAACATCAGCAAAAGAACCCAACTCAATTATTAATTCCTAGACTAATTCAGCAGCTAATCAGATTTTTAAGAAACTTATACAAATTTAAAACGTTAAATAGTTTGAGTTGCTAAGCTGGCACACCATCCACCTTACATTTGGGTTAACAAGGTTCGATGAGTCGGTCGCCAGTTTTTAATCTGTGCCCGTACTTCAGTGTTTTTCTGTAGTGTCGTGTGTATTTGAAATTGATTTGACGTTTGACGCAATGAAATGAAGGCAATTTAGTTAACCCTATTAGTTTATTGTATTGGTTTAGCCATGACAATTCCGTTTGCAACAACCATAAATATATAAGCTATTTAAGGTTATGATACAGAAATAGATTTTTTACAAAGGCTCGGTTTTGAAAAAAATTATCATGTTATAGAATGACTTTTCTTTTAAAAATACATAATTATAGTAACTTTTGCAATTTTATTTTACATTATAGGGTAATAATTGATAAATAACAAAATTTTTTGGTAAATTAAAAGCAGTTTCTCTACGCAGAAAGTGTTACTTACAATTTTACCAATGATATTAAACTTGCCTCAAATACGACAAAATGGTATTTTCCTTGGTTGGAAGCGAACAGGAAGCCTTTAAAGTATATATTTTATGCTAAGTAAAGTTTCCTGTGAATTTTGTTTTGTATTTTACTGAGCTGAAAAAGCTAGGCTACCATCAACATTGCTAACATGTATAGAACTTTTCAGTAATCATTTCAAAGTACAACTAGCTAGATTTTAAGCAAGCTTATGTCCTAGGTGAAGGCACTAGGTGTTTAAATTGTTTTAGTTTTATCGATCCAAACATTTAAAGCTTTTAACTTTCTTTGGTTGATTGCTTCTTTTAACCTTATGTTTTCCCGTCCAAGCCCAAAAGTTTTGGGTTGTGGGTAGAACAGCTCAAGCAAAGCAAGGGGTGAGTTGGTTTAGTACAATAATTGAACTGTACTGACACACAATAGTGGTGATATCACGATTACAACATACGGAAATTCTGCCATGGATAAAAAGTCCGCCATGCCATCGATTGACCCACCAATTCACCATAACCATAACTATAGTTTTTTAAATATTATAAAAAAGGAAAAGCACAATGTAGAGTCAATACATGACAGAACAAATTATATACATGTCTAAAACTTTTGTTAAAACACGGTGAATTGATTATTTAAATTAATTGATTATTTAGTAACATGAGAGTTAAATTATTTCAACAAACTGTCATTTTTAAAATTGTTTTCTTAGATCTTTAAGAGGTTATATTACCAACTCCGTTGATAAAATCGTATCCTTTATTAGGTTTTACATAATTTACATTTTTATTTTCAGGGTGTTTCTGAGCAACCTGTACCCCTTTTGTGGGATTGTTCCTTGCATGGAGACAAACAGAATTTGGAATATAACCATGGGAATCCCATGCCTAGTTTTCCATATAACACCCCAACATGGAATGTTTTTATTTGGTACATACATGTATAATAACGTTTTAATGAACTTCCAAAAATATATTTTTTTTTCTTAAACGACTTTAAAACGGTGGCTATTTAAATATATAAATCATTAATATCTTGAAAACAAAACATTTTGTCGATAAATACAATGAATAATGAATTTTTTTATCTTAAAGACGAATCTAATGAAAAACCCAATTAATCTCTATGTAAAATATGTCACATTCTTCTTTTTCCACACCCTGTATAGAGTAGAAAGATTTATTTCTTTTCATTTACAACAACGGTTCATTACAAAGAAGCCAATTAAAATTACATCCTTACAACATATTTAACAGGGGCCATAAGCTATTTAGGAATAGGTAATACTTAATTACTGATGTGGCTACAGGTATCCCAAATGGTACTTGGCCTCCCCAACACACTGCCTCCACACCTATCTGCATCTTGTGTCCTCCTTCCTTCTTCCCAGTGTTTTCCTATGTCCTTTTCAACTTGGTTCCACCATCTCAGTTTCGGTCTACCAAGGGGTCTTCTTCCTTCTGGGTTGTTCTCTAATATTTTCTTTGGCAACGAGGTGTCTTCTTTTCTTTATTTATTTATTTACGGCAAAATCGCCATTTGTACAATCAATTACATGCATAACAATTTGTGGATCAATAAATACCATTAACATGCTTTTATCTTAAGATATGTCCTGCCCATCTCATTCTTCTACTCCATAACTCAGCGACAATGTCCGGATCTTTAAATAATTCTCTTAGTTCCCAATTATGCTTTAGTCTCCATTGTCCATCTTCAAAAGTCGGCCTGTACACTCTTCTCAATATTTTGTTTTCATATACTATAATTTTTTTCAGTTTTTTTTTTTTACTTAAAATCCAATTTTGTATCCATACGGGAGGACTGGCCTGATGATGGTCTTATATATTCTTAGTTTGTGCTAAGTTTAATATATTTTGTATTTCTATGTCTTCATTACCAATCACTTGTAAGAATACTTCCAAATATTGGGAATTAGTAACTTTATGAAATGTAAACTCTTAAATCTCAATGTAGTTTTGGTTCCGGTCCCTTAGTTGATCATCATTTTGCTCTCTTCCCCATCTCATAAACTTGGTTTGGTTCTCATTTATGTGCAATCCCATTTTTTATATAAGAAATAATTTCTTATCCCAGGTTAATAAGAGTTGTTGTTGCATTTTTAAGTTCATCAACATTATGTGCACTTTATACCATAACATCTGCAAATGCTAGAATGTTTATGTTCGTTCCTATCTTAATTTTAAAGGAATATTAAATAACGGATCTTAATTATTATAACTTGACTTCAAATTAATTACAGAGCTTTAAGTTACTTAGAGAATAGTTGTATAGACCAATTAGGTCAACTGAAATGTAAGTTTGCCAAGTTTGTTGGGGTTGACCAATTAACACTGCACAAACGGATGGTTCAGGCGATTGTGTAGTTTATAATTGGATTTAAATATCTAATTTATCGCAAAATAGAGAGCTCTGAAGGTCAAAAGACAACTTTTTATGTAATTACTAAAACAGTTTATTTGGTTATATGTATTTTGAATATAAACTGAATTCGCGTGAAGGTACTTTTATAATTACAATTTTGATTTGCATAGTAATTTTATATGTTTAATATCCCCCCCCTAAATGTTATAAACCTTTAAATAAAATCGATAAACCATTAACTTAAAAAGTCCTGTCTTCCATTGTGCTAAGCCTTTTTTTGTGGTAAACTCAATCTTCTCATGCGTTTATGGCCCGATTCAATCTCAGATTAACATGGCAGTGATGAAGGATTAGTTCACAAAAGTGAGGAGTATCCATAGTGGCAGCGTTCTGCAATTAGCTTTTGTGAAGGCTTCAATGCAGGCTGCTGATGAACACCATTGTTATGGACAAGATTATATCTTACGCAATATTCTTTCTAACAAAATGAAGCTATCGTTTTCAAAGTGTTGACATGTTAAGTTATAAGCAATTATGTTTTAAAACGCAATTTTTACTACGTAAGTGGTTATAGCCATGCAATTCATAACAACATTCATCTAATGCCAGATAGATACTAACAGTGATGTTTTGTAAATTTAACCAGCATTGTAGCTTTTTGTAGCTACGGTGCACGTTTTGTTTTTCAGTAAGCAAATATTTGAAATTATCCTAAAAAGCTTATTATACTTCTTGCTGTCAAATGTCTGGTAAAAAAAACAAGTTCAAGTTACGTAAAATTATCATTTAATGGCCTAGTACTTTTACTAAGTGACTACTTTGTAAAGTCGATACATATTTATTAAAGAGATGATTTCATTTAAGGCGTTCAAAAAATATTCTATTGTTACAAAAAATGTATAAGCCATACGATCGATTTCCCTCATATTGATGATTATACAACAGGTTCTTTCTCCATGCCTAACCTCAGTCCAAACATTCATTAATATTATATAAACATTAAAAATAAATTTTAAAATGAAAAATCTTGCGTGCGAAATTTTAAAAGGCAAAGATTGACATTTTTTTAAGTATGATAATACTAAAATACATAAGTAAATTAAGTAGCAGTTTAACTGTACAACACATATCATAACACCAAACATAAAATCTGCTTTGAACAATTCTGAACAATTTCTTATAGTTATATTTATATTTATATAATGTTTATATTTAAATTTCTATAATGAAAAAAAAAACTACATACTAAATACAGTTGTATAATATTGACGCAATAGACTGTATTCAGTAAACGCATGGGAAAGATATTTCAATGCTGACAGTTTTTCTCTTCTGCAACAACGGTCTTTGCTAGGCCTATTTGGAGACTAATAGTTCCCAATTATGATAATGTTTTTGTTATTTTTGTTTCCAAGCATTCAATTATGGTGAGTCGGTAGCTCAGTTGGTAGCGTCACGGACTTCAAGCCCAAGAGAATGATGTGGTGGGTTCGGATCCTGGTCACTGCCGCAAACATTACATGTTTCAAATTTGTATCAGTACAGTTCACCTAATTACTGTACCGGCTTATCCCTTGCATTGAACGTCCCACACAAAGATCTGTAGTCTATGTGGACGGGAAAATGCAAGGTTAAAAGAGGCCACAAACCTCTTATTAAAAACTAGATACGAAAAACTGTATATGTTTTAAGGATTCTATTATAACTGTTCTTAAAATCAATTAGAGTGTCTAATTAATTAAATCTAACTTGATAACTACGTATTGACAAGATTTTATTACAAGATAATACAATAGGTCTAGATATATTTAAATTTCTGAAGCCTATACACATAAATTGTGTTGAATTTTTATTTAAAAGTATCTAAACACTATTTCAAATTGGAAAACATCATGTTCCAGTTAAATGATTTAATTCTACAAAGAAAACAATAAAGTGATGCTAGAATCAAAATCAACAGAACCATTGCTAACTGAGTTAACCCAGAGACAGTTAACACAGTTAAGATACGAGACACGTAGTAACTTAGTTATCATTGGTGCTAGAGTCGCGATATCTACCTTGTTATCAGTGTATTTAATCAGGACCACAAATAATGAAGTCGTACCAACTTAACCACTGATTGGACAATGTGAGTTTCTACAATATGGCTGCTTACTAAAATACATCAATATACGAGTGGTATAGTTAGACGCTTTGGCTGAAATAGCCCTTAATTTAAGAGTTATACCTTAAATTTTGCTGAGTGTAAAAGGATTGCTTTGGTTTGTACTATAAAAAGTAGATCACTCAACTTTACCAGGTTAATCTTCTAAGTTTTTATATAATTCATACTTTTAGTTTAATATCGTTACAAATGAGAACATTGACATGATTTAGAAGTGGTAAACATTAATTGGAATGTGCGAATAAGTGATGGTATTATTATATTCATCATTCCAAATTCCCATTTGTGACTTTTAGGTGTAGCCTTATGAATTTGAAATTTTAAATGTTTAGAGTGTGATTTAATTGACACAAGAGTTATTACCCTTATGTTTATGACAAAATCTAAAGAATTTCTTACAATAAATATATGCACCATTTTAAACACTTAATGACTTAGAATTTGTATTAAAGTTAAGAAAGTATTGTCTTTGGATACACAGAAACGCAAAACTGTTTAGCTTAATTCGATGTGCTAGGTGGAGTTCCTTGTACAATATTTTGGTATTTTAAACATGGAAAAGTTAACTTTCCATCAAAGTCAAAGTGTCTATGAAACTTCAATGTGGGCTTTGCAAATCGTATGGAAATCCTTTTACGCTAGGGGTGGTAGCTGATAGTCAAGAAATAAGTTGAGAAAAATGCCTGATATAGTCTATGATATAAGTCACTAAACGGATTATAGTTGTTAGAATGTATTGACTAAATAATAAGCTACAATAAAATATCACACTTTTTTATCAGAGTAAAAAATATATAAAAATTACTTTGGTTTAGTTGGGATGTGGTACTTTTCAGTTTCTCTGAATTTCTCCTCTTTAGAACTAGCATTTTTGTTATATTCAACATACCTCACCTAATTAATTCGTCGTAACCAAGCATTTAATAATTAGTCAAGTGCCGGAGGTTTAAGAAAAAAACTCCGAGTTTGCAGCTTTCCTGACTAGTTAGTTCCACATTTTTTACAACCATGCGGGCACCAATGAAACCATTTTAAATACCCTTGGATCAGATACATCCCACATCATGTAAAGTCCCTTGGTATTCTACTGCGATTATTCACCAACATTTTTAAGATTAAACTTGTCAATTCAATTTAAGTGAACAGTTTTGTTCAGTCACACAAGTTTTAACGATGAAAGTAAATTTAATAATAGTGTTATCCAGTTTTATGAACTTTAATTTAAACTGTGGCCCTTATTTATATGATCAATTTAGCTTCTTGAATTCTCATTCCATTTAACCGCAAAGGACATTAATTCGCAATCAACCACAATTAGAGAACACAACACCAGTTAACTAAGCAATCAGGGTACTGTGTTTTGTTGAAAGTACACCATTAATTTGCTGATTGTTTTCTGTATTATAATTAATTCACTTTAATGGTAACCAAACTAATCAACCACGCTTGCTTTTTTCTTGTCAGAAAAGTTTGCTGTAATATACCAAAATGTTATTTGAAGTATTTTCTGCTTTATTGAATTATAACGAAATTCATCGTCAATTAGTAACAAACAATAATATTTAATATAATTGTTTTTTGCTTCGATAATCATGGAATTGTTTACCAGTGCACTGTTTGAACTGTCTACTATATATTCTACAATTTAATATATAGTTTTATATGTATTTCAACTATACCACATTAGCAGGCCTGAAATGCAGTTAACAAAAATAATACTTTCTATGCATACAGGGTGATTGATACAAGTGTGCCAGCTGTTTATTCGAAAACTGTAAGAGATATCAAAATAAGTTAAATGGGAAGCACCTTGGATTTTTTATTTTAAAAATTGTAGTCAAGAAAAAAAAATATTTTAGCCGCCATTTTTCCAGTATGGTCACCAACTTTGATTTTTCTTACGGAACATCCTGTATTTTATAATGTATTTCGGTAGAAAATGTAATTTAAAGACAAATTTACTCTTGTGTTTTTTTTTTCATAAACCTAACCATTTCAAAGATAATAATCGTTTAAGTTGTGAAATTTCTAATGGTTTTCAAATAAAACAGCTGGCATGCTTGCTTAGGCCTTTATCTAAACTCTTTCTCGTGCCAAAATTTCAAAACTTTAACCATTATTATCTTTGAAACGGTTAGGTTTATGAAAAAATCACAAGAGTAAATTTGTCTTAAAATTACATTTTCTACCGAAATACAATATAAGATACATGGTTCCATGAGAAAATCAAAGTTGGTGGCCATATTGGAAAAATGGAGGCTAAAATATTTTTTCGACTTGACTAAATTTAAAAAATAAAAAATCCAAGGCACTTACCATTTAACTTATTTTGATATCTCTTATAGTTTTCGAATAAAACAGCTGGCACACTTATATCAATCACCCTGTATACTGTAAACCAATCCATAGTAGTAATTAATTACCTTGAAACGTGTAATCTCAAATAGTTTGTCTGATTCAAACTGGTTCCTTAGTTAATTCATACTAAAAATATAACCCTCCTGTAACTATCGTAATTTTAATCTTTATAACAATAGAAACATATGTTTTATTTAATTACATGTTCACACGTTATTTGTTTGTGTTGTTATTGTAAATATTTACTTTTTAGTTATTGAAATATTCAATACAACACTGTGATATTATTAGCAATTTTGTAAGAAGAATTAATTAACGTTTTAAAAAGTCACAACAAAATTTAATACTCAAATAAACACGCCTCGCCTATGTTGTATGCAAATTTCGGGCCCGCCAAATTGTATAGCTTTATATAAGTCCGAAGTGCCCTTTGATCGAAATTATAAAACAAAGAACTACAATTTTACCAGAGGGGTGCCAGAAGAACTAATTGGTGTATGGCACAACAAACAATTTAGCAGTTTTATAAGTTCCAAAAGCCATTGAACTCATACTGGAATTATTAAGCTGAAAACATATTATTGATGTATAATTTTTCTTATTTTATTTAGACTGTTGCTGCTTGTAAATAATATGGTGTAAATAATAATACGGGGAGTATTATTATTTTAGCTATCTTCGTTATTGGATAGTATCGGCTGTATAAGAAATAAATATCGTATTTCTATTCAATGTATATTTTCTTTGAATATTTTTAATCCTCTTATTTCTTTATTTTTTTTTACCAAACTGTTGTATTTCGGTTTTAATTGTTGTGCTATCGCTAAACTTACACATCTTACCTTGTTTAAACCAAATTTTAGTAATTTATTTCAAATTCTAACTTCACGCTTATGCTAAACACTTACTATTGACACGTCAAATTGTATAGTTTTAAGGAATCATTAGGGGAGTCTGAATGATTTTAGTAGTGGTCGAGGTTACATTTATTAATCACAAACCTTCCTGTCCTTCTACTTCCTAGTTGGCCGTTGATCTATCTACAGAGAACAAAGTGGTACCTTCCCGAAGAGAACTCCATACATGAATTCAAAAGTTATCATAGTATGAAACTGACTAAAAGCTCTGAGGGCCAGACATATGCAATTTTACCTCTCTGACTTAAACTGGGTTTTTACCCAGGCCAAGAGGTCACGTCATTCTCGTAGCGTCATCTATCACATTCCCTTTTTATTGACTTCCTTAAGCTATTTTCTGCACGTTCCTCCCAAACTTGTTTCTTCAATTCTTCAAGTATCTCTTAAAACATTGAAATAGGATTGTGTACGTAATTGAAACCAATAGTTTAAAGATGTAAAAATCTCTAAAAAATAACACCCATACTATGATATGAGACCATATTTTCCCTGTTATATGGTAAAAATATTCTCTTGAAAATCTCTTACGTAATAACTACTGCAAATAAGGAGCCTTGATATTCAAATGTAATTTTTAAATTTAATCATCAAGTTTTCAACGAACCCTAACAAACTTTGATATTAAGTTAAACACGGCGAGCTCCTGTAGTATGCAAATGTTCGACCAAACTTCCTCGGGTATTTAATAAAACCTGTACACTTGCAATAACTTGTTTTTACTCATAAAATTAAAAACTCCGTGATTTATAAATCACCTTATTACCTTATAAAAGTCTAAATAATGGAGTTAAATATTACTAGAGCTTTTTCGAAATTGTAACTAGCTGCTTTAATTGTTTCAAACTGTAAGTACTATTCTTAATCAATGTCCGTAATCATTGTATCTTGAAGAAATGTAAAAATTTAAAAATATTACAACTAGGAATTTCACTGTCGTATTATTTAAATGTACGAATCTAACTCGGGTAAATGTACTCAAATGTATATTCATAGAGGTTTGTAACAGCTACATTTGACGAAGTTGTGCCGTACTAACTATATCAAGCCTGTAAGGTAATTTATAAATGAAAAAGAAGACCAATCAATTTAATACAATTTTAAAATACTCAAGGGCCCAATCAAACTATAATCAATAAAATAGTAGTATCAATAATATTATTAATTCAAAATTCAATTAGGAATCAGTTATAGTAAATTTCGTTTTATTGTCTTTAAAATTATATTTACATAAATTATGTTTTTTTTTCTGAAAGAGAAAGATCCTGAAAGCTGTTATTTCAGAATTATAATTATAGTTTAAAAATACAATTATTTCATTGAAAATAAAAGTTAACACAATCCAGTCGCAATAAACTGAAGTTATAACACAAAAGTGATCATATTTCATACCGGAAAGTCACTAAAAGGGCAGCGAAAATATATGACCGTATAAGATGACATAGACCACACGGTGTTCCGAGGTTTCTTACCACTAAAGTCTTCTACAGAAAAACTGTTTTAAGTGGTACCATTTCTTTCAAATAAAGGGCTAGTAAAAATGCTATGGGATTGTACTTGAATTGGGGTCGTTGATTTGGTTTATGGTGGCTTGCCCCTTAAATTTTTATTTGAAAAAGGAAATGCAATAACTGAGCCAATAATATGCATGCGTCCGAACCGTTGTGGTTGATGAAAAGTTTAAAATATAATTGGTTTCAAATAAATATCTATTTACATTAATCATGTTTACAAAATAAAAAATACCGTTATGTTAACAAACAACGAATAAAAAAAATCTAAGTTTAATTTAAACCATGCATAGTTAAATATGTAGTATTTAAGAATAAGAATAAGAATGTATTTATTTTCTTGAAAGTAATATTACAAAACAATACAAATTATACAAATATAACATAGATACTGTTGTATTTTCATTCGTAAAAGAAATAAAATAGATTAACTTCCTACAAAATAATTACACTTAAAAATAATTTGAGTTATTACATATAAACTAAGAACAATATAAAATCAATTTAAATCCTCATGTAAGAAATTTAACAACAGTTCTTCCAAGAAAATTTAGGGCCTCCAAAGGCATAGCCTGTGTGAAGGTTCCTTATCTATTAGATTGACAACGGAATGCGTGGGATAGTTTAAAAAGCTTAACATTACTTACCCACTTATTGCCATATTAAAAACATAATTATCTCAGTTTACAATTACCAAGATTCTACGTTGTCTTTGTGGTATTTTAGAATTGATGTACATTAATGTACATTACATACATTACATGTACATTAATTCTAAAATACCACAAAGACAATATAATATCATGAAACTACAAAAATAATAATTTATACAAGGATTTTTACTAAACATTCAAAATTATCACCTGTCAAAAGTCAAGTCTTAAGTGTCTTTGAAAATAAACCTAAATTTCTACAATTAACAATATTTTCTGGCAATTTACAAAAAAACTTTGGACCTACAAAACAGTAACTATTAAGGAAAAAGGTTAAATTAGGCCTAGGCACAACTGCACGCTCTGTTTTCATCAATCTTTCTTTATAAATATTATTTGGCTTCCTTAAATCTCTACTTGATTCATAAAAGATGTTTAAAACTTTGTGTAAGTACATATACCTTAAAGGGAGTATTTTTAAGTCAGAGAAAAGAGGTTGTGATGGTTCCATTTTGCTCTTTTTCCTAATTGCCCTGATGATTTTTTTTTGTATTATGAAAATAGGTTTCAGGTTAGTTCATAGGTACCGCCCCAGCAAAATGTCCATAGTCTAATCTACTATTTACAAGTGCAAAGTATAAAAGTCTCAAAACATTTTCTGGACAAACGTCCTGTAAAAAATAAAAATATCTCAATGTTTTGCTTAGTTTTCTTTTTAAAATATTAATGTGAGGAGTCCAGCTATCCTCTTGATCAAGGACTAAGCCCAGATACTTTATACTGTTGGTTTGCTGAACCACAGCACACTTATCAGTACAATGAATATCTGAGTACAAACATTCAACGCATGTGTAAATAATATCTCCATCAAATCGCTTTTCATTTCTCAATGAAAAATTTATAAATTTAGTTTTTTCTGGACTTAGCAACATGTTATTTTTTGAGAACCACCATTGAAGAGCTTTAAGATCTGAAGTCATCTCATGTTTTATGTCAGTTAAGCTATTCCTAACATAACAATGGGCAGTATCATCAGCAAATGAGGTAATCTTCCCATGCAATGTTGCATTACACAAGTCATTAATGTAAATTAAGAATAAGGTTGTACCCAAGACAGAGCCCCCCACAGTGGGGGCACCCCACTAGTAATGCAACCCAAATCACTTAAGTTGTTATTAATTTTGACCAATTGTTGTCTGTTTTCCAAATAGCTTTGATGAAAAGTTTAGACTGTAATAGGTTCCAAATAAATATTTATTTACATCAATTGGTGTTTATTTATTTACATCAATTGATCAATTGGTGAAAAATAACATAAATGAGAGAAAAAATCCTAGGTGTTAATATATTGTGTAACAAGATAATATAGACTGAACATTTGTGACATAGCGGTTAACTTAAACCTCACGCTATGGCCCTTTTCATCGGGGATATGCACGATTTACATCATGTAAATATTACTATACATTTCAGTCCTTATTACTGTGCCACTAGAACAAGTGCAAGCTAATTAAAGTTTTTACAAACAAACTTTTCCCGGAAGAAACATTTAAACTACTTTACTTCTCTCCTACAATGGGTTTCAAGGGAACAGACTGCAAAGTAGATTGTAAGAAGTTAACACCGCCTCTTAGGTTTAATTTTCTTGTACTTAGTAACTCGACTTGAAGTTGAAAGCTTAGTTCCACTCGAGTAGACTCTTATTTCACTTAAACATCTTAAGGAGGTTGTGTTTACACTAAATTTTAAAAGTGAAATCACTAAAAAATGTTACAATAAAATGATTTGTTTAAACAACTTTTTGTTAAAACATACCAAACTTTACTTGAACATATACTGTATATTACCAAATTGTCTATTCATGAAGTATTTTATTATACATAATTTTGATAAACAAGTACTTGTTATAAAAAAAGTAAATTTTCTGACTTATTATCTTTGAAAACGGCTGTTGAACCAGATGCCTAATGTACTTAGATAATGTTTAATTACTAATTTTGTATTATCTTCTAATTTTTTACTTATTTATGATCATGTTTTGATTGTTCAGATAGTAGTTCTAAATATTACAGCACGGGTAAACTAAGCAGCGTCCAATAGTTGCATTTCATTTTGTTATTGTTTAAGGAAGAGGAGGTGAAATTCTTTTACACACACAGGAGGCCAGCCTGAAGTGCAAGAGGTTGGAGCTGATGAAACTACTCACTAAATACCCCAGTCCCCTTATGGACCCAGACCTGGGAATGCTTGTGAGATTAATTCAAGCTAGCAACATGTGACTTAATCCCCTAGGGCTCAAACCGTGTGTGGCATTTAGTTCTTTTAAGACCTATACAACATCCCGGTTAAGGTCAAGCTACTTAGCGCAGAATAAGCTTTGTAAGAAATCTGACACTCTGGTCCAATCCCCTCACACTCAGTTAATTTCGCGATGGATTTTAGCAAATTTCTCATATAAGGAATAAGCTATTACCATAGTAGTAGTACTCACGGTAAGATCAGGACTCGAGACCGATTAACTTTTTTGTTTTGAGAAAAAATTATCTTATTTTGATGGAATTTAATATAAACGTGTAAACCTACATTTATTCGAACGAGTTCACGAACCAGCATGATCAGACTATGGGAACAGGGATTAAAGGGAGTTTTTATGGGTTGAAATTGGATTTTCCTTTTTTTACAAAAAAAAATTACCAACTACTTTCCAAACAATTTTTAGAGCTTAAAAAACAACTAATTTAGTATGAAGCGTTACAATGCGCCTAATGGTTGTGGTGAAAAAAAATATATATATAATTTAAAATTTACATGTTATTCTTATGGATAACAAATAAACAGTTGTAGTTTGCTTGTTTAAGAACATATTTTGATCAAATGTTGAAAATGCATTTATTTCTTACTAAACTATTAACATTTTTCTAAACCCCCTTTTTTACCCTCCCTGTAGAAGCAAAGTAAGTACTCGTTAAACTAATTCAATTAAATAAAGGAATAAATGTGACATTTAAGGAGACTTTGTGTAAGAGATTTTGTGTAAACCCAATTAGGGAAATGAAAATTTACTTAATCTGCAGGTTTATTGTGGCAGGCGTATTTATACTTAATATTTTCACCTTCAATAGGTTATTTCACACTGTATTTTTATGTTTTGTTACTGACATACTTTTGTAATCTGACATTTTTACAAACCCTTTAGCCAAAGGAATGGATTGATTGAAATATTGATTGCTTTCCGAAGGTCAAAAAGTAAAACTCAAACTAGCTATAGAATCATAAACAATTTTAGTGCAGTACCTAAAGTCAATGACTTCATATATGTAAAACATACGGGTAAGTTAATCATCAATTTAAGAATATTATTCAAATTTTAAAATAACTCCTAATTTGACTTGGCTAATGCATGTATATGTTGATCTGGCCTAATAAATGACTTATTGACTTATTAATTATTAAAAGAAATTTATAAAACATGAAAAAAGTTGTTTGTTATAATAACTACAATGAATGCTTTGCTTAAATGAATAAGTTTTCAGCCCCAGCTGTGCAGAAAGAAGGTTTTCTTTACCAACGTTCATTTGTGAGGTGGCGAGCTAAGGTTGTTAGTACTTTGTCGACACTTCTAATCAGATTACTCACTAGCGCTACACAGCTGTTACTTCTACAGATGTTTTATATACTCAAAAAATAAGCCTAGCATTTGCTATGCTTTAAAATATAGCTTTGTAATAAAACTAATACTACGATATATTATGTTATGAATACATTCAAAGTTTAATTTGCATCATCGAAATATTTATTTTTTACGCTGTTTTAAACCAAATGTTTTGTTCTTTGTAACTTTTGTTTAAAAGGATTTAAGCTTAATATTAAGAATAAAATATTAGGGTATTTTTTTAATGTGCTTGTGTTTTACTGTCGAGACTGTTTCAGGAGGTCTAAACTAGAATCAGAAACCTTTTATTTAAGGTTTGAAAATTTAAACTCAGAATTACATAAAATATAGAGTTTATAAATAAATATTAAAATAACCATTAAAAAGTGTTGGTGATTATAAATTATTCCAATTCGTGTTTAAATCTCTTAATATTATCTATTTCTTCCATAAGACTTTGTCGCAGTGATTATACTACACTACGTGAATCTATTTTTTTTTTTTTTATTAAAATGACAATCGTGTCTATATCTATCTAGAATAATGACTATAAGGCAGTCATGATCTACTATAATCCTTTTACCAATTAATAAACGTAGAATAAAAATTCCCTTTCGCCTTACATAATAAAATCCGTACATATAATTTACTCTTGGTAAAATATATCTCTGATGAATAAGGACTAAAACTAGTAATTTCTATGACAAGAAAGGAATGCACCCTTACATAAATTAAGGACATTTATAGTAATTCTAAATCTTAAATAACAGGCCAATGGAACGTTTTATTTTAAGTATACTGGTTTGTACAATGTAAGATATTGTAGTAAATTTTGCTTTGACCATTACGAAAAATGAGAGGGTTTCCTTGCGCAATGAATCCAGCTTTAAGTGAAAAGATCTGTCATCGAAACTTTTCCTCCTACTACTCCTTAATCTATGGTTGTAAAACGCAATGTAATTTAATTTTGCTGAAAAAATAGCAGTTGTTTTTCATTTAATACTTTACATACCAACTGATGATGTTTAGTAAATAGTGGTATTTAATTTAATTACTTTTAACAAATATGTAAGGAAAATAGTATAGAAAAAATTACATCGGATCTTGCATATCAAGAAAACCTACCCTAGCTGTTTACTATTTCGTCTTAAATTGTTGTAATTAGGCTTGATGGATATTGTTTCAACTTTGTAGGGATTTTTAATAGGAGATGTTTTAATAGGAGGGAGTTTTACTATCTCGTCTAGTATCTGAAAAACATTAATGATTCTAAGATACACTGTGTTCAGCTTATCTTTTTATATCTTTGGGCAGCTTAGTTCTGTTACTCAGTGACTATTTTCATAATCATTTATTGCCGAAAAACTACTAAACCAATCAATTAGTTTTAAAGTAGAGTTATGATCCAACAAAAAGGAACAATTTATGTAAAGCTTAGTAAAGGATCCGTTGAATATTGTTAAAGTAATTAATTGTTTATGATCTTTAACAAGTCAATCAAATAATATTATATGTTGAAATATGTCTTAACAGTACATTCGTATATAATTGGCTTTTATATAATTATGTTTTGTATTGTTACTAACCGGCGAAGGTATATTAAGGATTCAGACCACAATAGTAAAGCATGAAGATTTTAGCTGCGTTAACTCCACGGCTGAGAGGTCAGAAGGTTTTACCAGTCAAAAGCCCTCCTTTCCCGCCATTTATCCTTCTCTTCCCGCCATTTATCACTTCCGCTATTTATTGACTTCCTTAAGAAATTTTCCTCACGTAAAACGTTTTCAATTTGTGTGAGCCTTCTGTAATATTTTTTCTTCTCGTATTTATGTCATGTACTTTTTGTGACTTATTGCTTCTTTTTAAGCGTTGTTAAGTACCTTTTGAGTACGACTCAATTTAATGAGTTGGAACTAAATTCAGACCATAAGTACAATAGATAAGTGGGATTTAAAAATATAGATCATAAATTATTAAATTACTAAATCCAGTACTCCAAGCAAATCAGTTTTTTTTTCTTTTACTAACTGAACATTTAGTAAAAATAACATATCTGTCACAAAGTTAACATATTATTCTGGTTAAAAAAGCAATTACAACTGAATGGATCATCCCACATTCTTTTTTTACTTTCATTATGTATCATAAAAGAAATAAAAATCCAAGAACGTACAGTCAAAATTGAAAAAACATATGAAAGCATTATTTTATACAACAAAAAGTGGCCTAAGACAACCATGATTGCATGAAATAAACAACCCGTTGTGTTGTACTTAACACGAAGGTGTATTAGGTATTTATCAAAGAAAATAAATATAATTATTAACTTATTAAATTCACCCTATGTTTTTATGAATGATTGTTACGACTATATTTTACATGCATAACTATACATTTTGCATCCGTGATCGACACTTGTCATTCACACAGATCTATAACTGTCGTCAGGTCTTTACTTATTGATTTGTTTACAAAAAACTGTTTAACATTTAATACGGGCTAAAGTTTAAACAGTTTCTTAATATGTTGAAATCATACTGGCAAAGTTAAATACAGTATGTAATGTACTGTGTGCAAAATACCGCTTAAAACTGGAAAAAATATAAAATACACTAGATGTTTAGGAATTAAATTGCTATACAGTATTGCCATTCTAAATCAATAAATTAATAGTATTAAATTTTACCAGAATGGACGAGTCCACTGATCGTCAGGTAGTCCACCCTTAAGGAAATGAGAAACTATATACTACTATAGACAAGTATATATTTATAAATGAAGCCTACACTCTACCATGCAATGAACCAGATACATTAAAATTGTGTTTAAATGACGTAGGTATTAAGATACATGACAAATGCTTAGTATTTTTTCATATACTGAGCGTTGTGAACCAACGTAAAAAATTAAAATCTTCCGAAGCTATAAACGTTTTATTTCCTTACTATCTTTTTCGTAATCTTATTTACTGGACATATGTTTTTGAACACGTAAGACCTTAAATGTATGTACATTTTTGGATTATTAAAATATTTATACACCAAATATACCTGAATGAGTCATGGCTGATTAAAATGTCAGTAAATATGTTTTATCAGAACAATTACGAACTACAACTCGTTTGATAACCCTCATAAGTGTAAGTATTTTCTTTGTTTATTTTTTTTAGTTTGTTTCGGTATTAACAGTTAAAATGTTTGAAGTTCCGTTAAAGTCCGTTAAGTGGATAATGACCAAACTTCATGTGCAATTTAGTAATACAATTCAGTAAAAATTTTGGTTGAAAAAGGTGTTACAATGATTTTGTTGTGAATAAGTTAGAGAAAACATCATCCTAATAACAATGTCGGTGTAAGTTAAATTAAAACCTTCTTATGCATTACATTTTTTATATATTTACTATTATAGACTAGGAATTAAGTTTTGTTTCAACTTTTTGTTACATTTTTTGCACGCCACAATGTGTGAATGTCATCTGTTTATGAACTGACTTTTAAGCACGGTGAATCTTTGTAATGGGGGTTACGTTGCATGCAAACTACATTTATTTTTACAGGAAGTTAAACTTATTTTATTATTTTTAGTTCTCATTATTTCTGTTTTAAATCCTAAAATTTTATCTCTTGCTTTTCATCCCGTAAATTTATTAAAGTATAAAATTTAAATAGACATTTTTTAGATCAATTTAAAATCATCAATACTTAGATTTATACTTTTCCTTGGATGATCTATTAATCATTAAATTGCAAAAAGGTACAAGAGTGAAAAGAAAAAAATAATGCTTAGGTGATTCAAAAGTGTCCTATCAAGTGATTTACTCGGTATTAATGTTTATAAAATATAATAATACGGTGAGAATAATTGCAAACCAAAATAACATTGTTCAGCACTTAAATACGAGTGCAGATTTTTTTTCGAACAACTAATATATATTAAACTGTGTTTTTGCTAGACCAGTTTCATTCATCCAGAAGCTTGGCAGAGGAGATTTGGAGTATGTTCCCAGAGAAGGTTGGGGTGGACTTGATGGTCAAAACTACGTCAAAGAAAGTATCCAACTGACTCCTATATCCCATGTGAGGATAGTATCCACAGGAGAGCGTGAGGATAGGTGCAGCAATGTATCCGAGTGTGCACAGGTCCTCCGCAGGATACAGAAGTACCATATGAAGTTTTGCGGCCTTGAAGACATCGCTTACAAGTAAACCATCCAGCAAATATTTAAAATTTAAACAAAATATAAGATCATTGTTTGGGGTTATAGAAATTTAATCATGTGTCAGCATCATAAAATAATATGAATTTTATTTACGGAATGAATAGCTCTACACTAAGTTATTTTCCTCAAGTTGTCGTTTGTTCGGTGAAAATTTACCTCAAAATAATTTAATAAGTGTTGTTTTCAAATTATATAAATCGCTATCCATAGCACGTTCCACTCATGTATGTTAATGTTATTTCGTACTCCTGCTGCATTTATTGACTATGTAACCCAAAATTGTATAGTTATATCAAGACAACTCATTTTTCTGTATCTTAATCAAACCGTTACATCTTCATGACACTGAATACAATGTCAAACGAGAGATTTAATTTCCAATTAAATATTAATAAAGTATGATACGTAGTGATTTCTATTATTTCAAATAATAAATCAATGAAAGAAATGCATAGTATATAATTTTAAAAATATTAATATGGCCAAGGTTTTGTATAATCTACTAGTGTTATTTAAGTAGATCCTTAAAATACAATTACTTTGGTACACTAAAGCGGATGCTAAGAAATCTAATTTCAATAATTTTAAATTTGTGGGACACATCAGTTCTTTACTATGTCTTCTATTATTATTTAACTTTGACAGGTTTTTAGCCTCAGAAAACGTATCACGAGACCTTCCTCATAGCAATGTTAAATAACCTTTGTACATAAAATATTTTTCTTTGATGTATATTTTTGTTACGGCTTCAACTAAACATTTTCAATTGTTATTTTCTTAGCTACATGATAGGGGGAGATGGCAGGGTATATGAGGGAAGGACATGGAATTATCTACCTTACAGGTCTGCAGAATATTGTGACCACTTGAGAAAGTCTGTAGTCGACATAGCGTATTTGGGCGACTTCAACAAAGGTTAGTACATTGATAGTATTTCAGCAAAGGTTCGCTATATTCATTAAGAATGGTTGAGTGATGTAAAATGTGAAACATTGCCAAGCTGTAATCAAAATATAAGAAGGATGATTATACTCAATTGCATGTCCACCGTGCAATTTATTTCTTTTGGAAGTGACGTGCTATCAACATTACTAGTCCCGGCTCGTGAAATGTATTTGCGGATCTTATGAAATTATTCAGTGAATTCTATTCATTTTTGTACTTTGATTTTATTAAGATCGCTTATATTTCAGAAAATTATTTGGATATGGACTTTGAACTTAAAAAAGCGTAAGGAGTTGTAAAAGGTTGGTAAAGCGTGTCGTTCAATGTTATTTTAGGGGGGTTGAGTAACCAAAACTGCCTTTAAGCTGACCAAGCATAATAAATATGGCTTATGGTCACTTAGAAAATAATGGACGTGAAATAAAGTATAAAAAAAATTTCATTTGGTTACGAAAAGCTTTTC
The DNA here is from genome assembly GCF_028750875.1 of Macrosteles quadrilineatus. Taxonomy (NCBI): domain Eukaryota; kingdom Metazoa; phylum Arthropoda; class Insecta; order Hemiptera; family Cicadellidae; genus Macrosteles; species Macrosteles quadrilineatus. The sequence continues at coordinate 200,664,006 of NW_026542595.1, forward strand.
TAAACTGTTAGAGAGTTAACATGGTTTTTATAGATGCTTATATTTTTTATGAAAAAATATTCTATTATTACGATTTATCCAAATCTACGTTATTAAGGATACCAAGGTTTGCTTCATAACTGTATCATTTTACAGTCGGTTTGTTAAAAAATGAGTATTCTCTACATCAACAAAATATTTATCAATATTAAGAGAACAACTCGAACGATAACAAAAATGCGTAACAACAAAGGAATTAACTGTACAAATATTAAGGCAATTAAGAGTAAGATTTTAGTTTTTGGAACCTGGCGTTAGAATCCAAAATCGAATTCTTACCGGGTTTTCAGACGCAACATACTTGATCAAATTTACGTTTACATTTGTTTCTTTTCACTAGGTCTATTGATTATTTCTGTTATTTATCTTATTCCCCACAGTTTTGCAGCACAGACTAATACAAACACAAAGAAAACATTGTAAATAAAAATAAAACTAACACGAATTATTAACATTGAATTGGCGAACCTTTGGTAACTAAATCTTTGTGCAGTCGATAAAAAAACCTTCAAACTTAGGTAAATTAATTGTATTCTTTTGAAAGTTAGATAAGCTTAGTTAACAGGTATATTATAAATAATATTATTGTTCGATTTAATTAATTCTTTTCCAAATAATATAGTTAGTTTATGAGTAGTGTGTAAGTATATATACTACTTACTACTTAATTAATAGTATATAACTAGTTATAGGTAGTTAGTATACAGATAGTTTGTTTATAATATGTTTTGTTTGGACAGTTAGTTAAAAAAAACTTCTAAAAAGTTTTGTTATGATAAACTTTAACACCTAATGATACTAAAAGCAATAAATTTATAACCACAATATAAATTTTGTTTAAATTTATATTTATACAAGTACACGATAATTTTTTTATTTTTTAATTTGTAGCCTATTAAATTTGTATTTGTTTGGTGTATTTCAGTTTCAACTCCTCCAGATGATTATCAAGCAACTTTGAAATTATTCATCAAATATTCTATTGTTGATAAAAATATTAAGCCCGATTATACAGAATATCAAGATTTCTTAGAAGATTCTCAGGAGTAAACGTATGATTTGTTGTACAGACAAAACTAATATTTCTTCAATTGTTTTTAATAAACATGTATAAAGCAAAACCCCCACAACCACCCTTTCTTAAAACAATAACTTGCAGGTACATATTTGAAGGTTTGTATATTCTTAGAGAATGTCTTTTTCTTCCAACTCGCTGGATGGCTTTGAAATAAAATAGTATTTAAATTTTAAGTTTAAATGTCGTGTTTTTATCTTGTCGTGTGAGGTCTAAACCATCTATTGAGCTTTCTTGGCTTTCTGAAGTAGTCGAACACCTTGTCTTGGTAGTCATATTCAGCGTGGTATTCTGGGTGTATGAAGCCCATCTTTACTCCATATCTTAGCAGCATACTTGCTGTACCACGACAGGCCCACGGCTCCTTGTGTTCTGGAAGATTTAAAACATTCTTTGACAATTTCAAAACAAAAATACAGAAACATGACAAGGATACAAAAAGTATTTGTTTTTAAAATTATTTATGCTACTTTAGTATTATACCGACCACACCACGATACATTGACTTCCAAATAAAGTTTTTATTAGTTTATATAACAAAATATTCCTTACCTAACCTAAAACATAGTCCACCCTAAGGTTAGGTTAGGTTAAGGTGTGATCGGTATAATACCAAAGTAACTTATTTATATTCTATTGTATAACCACACTTTCACTATAACCATATAAATGGGGTTTCCACAAATTAAAGATTTACTAAAAAAAAAAATAACACAAATAGTATTCTTAGTATAGAGACAACTATCTAAGTCTGATGAAAATTGCTTATCTGACAGAGTAGCCTAGCATTTAAATTTACCCCCTTATACAAGAACATTGGTGGTTAGACCATAATACTAATTTAAAAGTTTATCAATTAATTTTCTAGACCTTTACTTCACTAGTAACGCATTTTGCCTCCTTTTAAAAGACATTAATTGTTTTAAGGAAATTAGTTTGTTTCCTAGTAATCAACATTGTTTGTGGGCAATGAACCTAAAAATAAGCAAATCATTTCCAACAATACTATTATTTCCATAAACTAAAACTGTACTGTACGCCAAAAAACAGGTTATTTTGTTAACTCGTCTATATTTATAATGACGAGTTAAGCCTGACAAAATGTATTTTTCTATTTTGGATTTTAAATATAAAAAATGTACACCCATTTCTATCTTGGTTCTCGTAAATAGATTTTTCCCCCTTTTTCATATTCCTAGCAACTATTATTAAACAGAACAATACAGTACACTAAAATATTTGCTTGCTTAGCCTCAAGAACAATGAGAGTATCCAAACTTATTTTATCGAGAACTTTTTAATGACCTTATTTACAGTATATAATATTATCCGTTACTACCCTAATAAAACAAATCGTATTACTAAATATGCCGAATTAGACAATCACTATCTAATATGTTGCACTTGAAAACCATTTTCTGTAAAGTTTCATTGCACATTAAACAATCAATTAGCTACATACAAATGGCTATTTTTAGAGAGGGTTGGGTAGGTTCTACTCCAAGCCACATGAACCTGTCGATATTCAATAGAACAATAGGGGAAGAGTAAATATTGTATGTATGTTTCAATAAACACATTGTTAACAAATATTAGTATTCTATTCTTGTACTTACTGCTGTCGTATTTTCCAATGAATGCAAACTCCAAATAATTTCCCATGAGCTCTGGAGCGAATAACCTGTCTCTATGGGGTTCTAACGTCCACCCCCTTCCTTCGTAGACTCGACCATCGGCTCCAATCATAAAACTGCCAATCAGAAATTTGCATTCAGATTAGAAAACAAAATAATTAAAGGTATTATAATAGTGTAGTGTTGCATACACCAGCTGTTATGTTTGCGAATAGGTTTAGTTACATGGATTTGCCAGATAAGGATGATTTAGTTACAGAAGTTCTTCAAATAATCAAAGTTAGGGCTGGTAAGATATTTCTACTAATCAATTTATCGAGCGATTTTCGTGTGCATATTTGATAGTAGTATAGTATTTAGGCAATATATTTAATCAATACTTAACTTTAATCAAATATGGAACATGATTATTATTGATTACACCTTGCAAGAAAATTATTCAAAAGCTTTTCAAATTGTAGCAGTTGTTCAATTCACAATAACAAATTGTTTAATTTTTTACTTTAAATGGAAGAAATAAATTAAAATCTGTTCTGTTATGAAAAAAATTAACAAAAGCTTCGAGTTTAGTTTGATTTCACTTTACATTTTTACATTGTAAAGGGTAGCTACAACTCTCTCCGCTAACAAAGTCTTATATTAAATATTACTTTTTACAAACTTTAGTGTGTTTTTATAAAACAAGTTGTAGTAGAATATTTAACTCATTCTCCAATCTCAACTGTTTAAGTTACACAACTTGACCCAAATGCACATAATACAAAATAGTCTTACTAATAACCTTTTTTTCTATTAATAAGACCAATTAATTGATAAACCATGTTTCTTGTTATTTTTTTATTCAAAATTTAAGTATAGTTTTTGTTTAACACACAATTTCTTCCTTAATAAACTCAAATGTTTCTCAAAATGAGGAACCATCAAATGTTATTCATCCAAAATAGGTAGATTTCACTTACCTCGAACTTGAGTGTATTCTTCCTCTTACAAATAACTAAACAACAAATAAATTCACATCCAACTCACTTGAAAGGAACATCGTCGATCCCTTTCTGCCTCTTCGTCACAGTTCTGATCTTCTTGAGTGCCTTGCAGCATTTGTCGAATGTTTTGCAAGGTTGGCCACCTGTTATTGTTATGCGCACCAGAGTTGCAGGGGTTGGTAGTACTGGAGTCTCTGGTATGGGAGGTGCCTGCCAGGCCCATCTAGGGATCATCTCCATACCTTCATCCCCCACCACTTGGCTGTACTTACAGGGGCTGAAAAATTAAATAAATCATATATAGATTTACTTTAGATATAATATAGGGGTGTACTCAGTGATCCTAGTTTTATTTATTGTATTTTTGAAAACATGAGACGTGGTCGTTGCCCCCAAGTGGTTCACACTAATGAAGATTAAAAACACCTTCAGTCGTTTGAATAAATGTTAGTAGTTTTTCAGGATATTTTTCGTTTGAGGATATTTCGTTTGGACCCAGGTTTCAGGATATGTTTGTCCTACATCAAGCAACAGTGAACGTTGGACGTTGTTGTGTAAAAATTACATATACTTCACAAGCTACAGACATGAGCCATGGAAACAAACAAGTTATAAATTAAGACCTAAGGCTTGGTTACATATTTTTTTCTAATACGTGCTTATAAATTTAGATAAATATCGATCGGCGAATGTTTAATTTGTTTGTGTTGAGTTTCATTTGATTTGTTGAGTTTCATTCTTACAACATTAAGACTATATAAATTTTCAACCCATTATTCTAATATAGGTCACAAAAACACGAAGTTTTTTTTACTGCTTCATTGAAACTAATAAAACTTATGCAACGTTCATCCACTTAAAAGACCAGATCAGCTTTTTAATGGAACGACAGCTCAAGGTGGGATCTGAACCACTGGACCACGGCATTATCTTGACATCAGCAAGACATTTCTGGACTTTAGCTTGATATTTGCTAAACATTAGTTACAGATTTACTAGACATAAGCTAAACACTAGCCATACATTGCTAAACATTAGCTAGACATTTGCGAGACATGTGCTAGACATTAGCTAGTTATTACCTAGGCATTAGCTATATATTATCCAAGTATTAGTTATACATTAGCTAGATATTAACTTGGCAATAGCTGGACCTTTGTTAAGAATTAATTAGACATTAGCCAGACATTGCTATATATGAGCTAGACATTTCCTAGACATGTGCTAGAAAAGAGCTAGACATGAGCTAGTTATTATCGAGGCATTAGCTAGACATTATTTAGGCGTTAGACATTACCTAGAAATTATCTTGGCATTAGCTGGACATTTGTTAAGCATTATGCCAGTAGAATATTATTACCCATAGGTTTTATGACTGTGGGACGGATCATAATAAAGAATGACATTTTCATACCTGGATACATTGACTTTTACTGACCTAAATTGTTAATGTACTTTTACCAGTGCAAAAAGTTGTGTTTAGGGAGTTATGTTTATCAGACAGCATTCTAACGTAGTCAAACGTGTTGAATTTTCTATGGAATTCTATAGATTTGTGCCCCAGTTTTAAATGTAACTATTTTGCACTAAAAACTATAAAATAATTATAAAACTGTGCCCTTTTTTAAAGAATATTATTTAATGATAGTTTAATGAAATTTGAACTAATCATCATTAAATTGTACTACTAAACTTGGATACACGAACAACGTAAAATGATTCAATATCACATTTCATTTTTGATTATTGTTTATATGGTACATTTTCATAATGATGCAGACTTACCCATCTTTTTCTTCTGGCTGTTGGACGTAGGTAACTGTCAATAGCTTTCTGTCACTGAAATTAATAATTCAGCAATAACAAAACTGTCCTCTAATTTAACCTATGCTATATTAAGAAACAAGTGTTCATGTAAAATTTCTCGATTTCTCTATGTTCTCTATTTACTCATCCATGTTTCGATATTTTTTTCCTTTCTGTACAGCTATCAATACCGGCTATAAAGTAAATGTAAACTTAATGCTCTAGAACAAATATTTTGAAAAAAAAACTGAAGCCACACATGAAATTATTACCGAACTGATAAATACAACAGTTGTGCAGAAGAGAGATTTTATAGATTTCTATCATTCGTCCAAAGCTACAAGTTTGCAAACATATTTCATCTTAATAACAACATATAATTTTGGATTAATAATCAAAATCCAACTTTTTAAAGACAATAATAATTTTGTTTTCAATGTCAAAAAAAGAAAAACAATCTCTCATACCATTTAGATGATTCTGTTCCTAAATAGCACGTCATGGTAGCTAATGTAATTCCCTGTGTAAAATTAGATATTTATTAAATATAATCATTCCTTTGAATTAATTCATATATACATTTACATTTTAGTTAGGTTAAGAACCACTGAAGTTACCCACTTATTTAAAAATAAGAGATAACTTATCTTTAAATGTGTTTCTATTATACTATCAGAATATTCATGAGATATTATAATTATTTTCAACTCAGTAAATTTATAAAAAATCTGTTTGGTTATTGAGTAGTGTCGTATGTGTTTAGTGGTACGGTTACCTTTGACTATTTAGATAGTCAATGGTGTTACGTTACCAATAGAATAAATACTTCTATTCCTTAATCCTAGTCACTTTTGATCAGTGGATTGCAGAGGTTATTAGTGACTAGTACTTAGTATTCCCGAGTATTTAGTTTAACAGTGGGCGAAGGAGGTGGTTTAATGGTAGAGCAAGGAGCTTCGGAGCCTGAGTTTCTGGGTTCAAATCCAGCCAATCACCAATGAATGTTATTCATGTGATAGTGCCACAATTCTCTAGGACTAGCCTAAAGTGATGTGTAAACCCGGTTTGGGCTAGAACCTAGCGTGCTAGAAGTTAAAAATGGGACATAAGTAAAAGAAATAAAAAATAATAACAAAGAAGGTATTTAGTTATATATTAAACTACACTAAGAGTACACTTAAAAGACACGTTGGGTAAATAAAAAAGATAATACCATGTAAAAAATAATTTTAAATAATAGTAAGTAACCGTATTTTTTGGCAAAGTATCAGTAGTTTAATCTGAATTAATTAAATAAAAAATCTGTGTTAAATCGAATCTAGCTTTTGCACAAAAAGGACAACCTAGGCCTACTATAGGGTAGAGTAGTGCTGGATGAGTATTAGAAGCCTTTGTAAAAAAACCTTTAGTCAAATATCTCAAACACAAACATAAGAAGACGAATCCAATTTCCTGCCGAGTTTCCTACACTAAAGTCAATGTCTCTGGCCTCATGTAAGGACAGTAGAAACTTTATAACAATTATCTTGAGGCAATTTTAAACTAAGACTTTCTATCAAGGTTAAATTCTCATTAAATTTTGTAAGACATGTAAGAGTGGTATAAATTCAAGGCTATTTTAAAACGAAACTTGTTATTGAGGATCTTAACACTATACTGAGGCCCCACACTTTATGGACCGGGTGAGACATTATAATAGCTGCTTGATGACATCGTTTGGAGCGAAGCAGGTTGTAGCTGAATTGTTGACTGAAGGTTGTTGGCACTTAAACACTAATTTATTTAAAATTTCAACCAATTGGAAAGTTTCGGTAGCGAATATCGAGTTTTCCGCTAGTTAGCATATAAGTTAATTCAATAAATAAACGAAAAATAAACCTAAAAACCAATAGTGAGAATCAAAATTAAATTGAAACATTTTACATGGCCAACAATTTGAGAAATTCCCAATAACTCATTCATGATTTTAGGATCTTATATTTTATTAAAAGAAGTTCTTACACATTAAATGATCTACAACATAAAGCACATTTAGATTTCAAGTGAAGTAGCTGTAGTATTCAAGAGGCTTTCTTGGATTTTCTATAGCTCTTCTTTCATCAGCTCTTCGTTTTTCAGCGGCAATTTTTTCCTCAAAAGTTTGTTCTATAATTACGTTCTCCCCAGATCCTCCCAAATGCGCGTATCTTGTTATCAACTCATAATCAGCTTTTAAAAACTCTAACTCAACTCCAAGCTTGAGGAAAGCTTGACATGTTCTCAGCATGAGTGGAGGAGGAGGCTCCCCTGAAACGTGTACGATAAAATAGTTCTAAAATAAATTGTGATTGATCTGATCGAGAAGTATTTAATTAATTGACAAAAGTAAGTGCTTAGTGTATGATTTATTAGATTGTAGTCCATGTGGCTGATGAGTATAATTTTGGTAAATTCTTGAATATACAAAATTAAAATGAGTCATGTGTGTTAAATTTTCATACATCATCGTTTTGGATTTTAGGTATAAAAAAATACACAAAATCCATTTAAGAACAAATTTGAATTTATGAACAGTCGGCTAGTAAAGGGTTTTAAAATAGTTTACGGTACCTGCTTAGCAGTAATACTTTGTTGCTGTTTTGAAACTAGTTTTGGTCATTTTGAACCATAATCATTCACAACGCTGTCAGGTGATAGCTTCACTTGAAGAACGTTAATAGAGTTCATTAAATAAAACATGCACGAGACACGAACGAGACTCGAAAACATAAAATAAACATACGGCTACAAAAAACACAAAACACACGAAGAAACAATGACGAAAACTAACGTGACCGTGCTGAAGTTAAGTTTTGCCAAAACTTTCAACCAGAAAGTACAGAAAATATGTCAATTTAAACTTGTACACTTACATATTTATGTATTTACATATTTACACTTAATTTTACTCACCAGTCGGCGTAAATACATGTAAAAGATGGTATGTGGGGACCAATTTCTATTATACACTCCAATTATCATATGATGTTGGTCGGTATGGAGTGTCCAATCGAATTCAATCACCACTTTCCATCTTTTATATATATTTACCGTCTTGTGAGTAAACAGTATATACGTAAAAGAATGCTATTACAAGTGTAATTTGACTAGTTTTTGTACTTTCAGGTAATTAACTAACACTTACAATCCTGATCACAAAGTTATTCAAACTCTATAGTCTAGTCTAGACCTGTATTGAGATTAAATGTGAACATTTAACATTAATACGCTGTCTTTATTAAAAGGTTAATCATTACTTTAAAACGATTCAGATTTTACAAACATTTCTTACTAAGCACCTTGTAGCAGTATCACTCTTACTTGTAACAGTCGTATTGAACCAATGTTGTTTTGGTGAGCATGACTATGGCGTGCATAAATTTGTTCTATTTAAGCCAAACACATTAAAAGTCGTAATACACTTAGTTTGCTGCAACCGGAGTATTTACTACTGTATTATTTTAGAAAATGTAAACACAATTTTTGTATTTGATACGGTACAAAAAAAAAACTCTTCAGAATGTGAGAAGCTAGTTAAAATAGCTGGTAAATTAATATAAGTTTCGTCCTTGTATAAGGTTTATAAAGTGATAAATTTAAGACCTATAGTTGATACTCACATTTATATCTACCGATGAATGCGACCTCCAGACAGTCGTCTCCTATGTGGTCCAACCTTTCATCCCTCTCGGCTTGTTTTTCCCATCCCCGACCTTCGTAGACTCTACCGTCCGGGCCTATCAGGAAACTGCGAAATGTTAAATCACCCTCCAGGGAAAGAGGAACCGATAGGCACAAGTTATGTAGGAATATGGATCCACTTATTATACGTAAGAAAAAACTCTCTTAACCTCTGTTCTAGAGTACTATTTGACCGTAATATTAACACGAACAGAACTGAAATAAATTAAAACGTCAGTTGGTGAGCCTAAATTACCTTATAACATTTCTCATTGAGGGTACAAAAATCTACTCTCTATGATTGGTATTTTTATAACCACTCTCTCTCTCTCTCTCTTTTGATTTACCATAACCAAATAAGACCTTTTAAGGTTGCCAAGCTATTAGAGAGGGTTTTTTTTGTAAAAATCAATGATTCTTTGCATTATTTTGAATGTACAAAAAATTGATTTCTTATTAATAGTTAAGTTATATCAACTTACAAATTTTATTAGTCCCTATTATAAATCTTTATATAAAAAATATGAAAGAGACAATATTTATACGTTAAAAATACAAAAAGTGGTAATGTATATTATAGTAGTATTATTAATTTACGTTTTGTATGTGGCAGTTTTTAATATCCCTTTTGACTATTGTACGTTTAGTGTAGTCAGTATCAAACTGTAAAATAGTCACCCATTGTATTTTCTAGATTCTGATTTATTCATAACTGTCATACACAGGCCCTCATGATGGCTGTCACATACAATATAGTCGTTTAACTATAATCATGGTGCTAATGCAACTCAGCTATAGTATAATCACTAACAGAAGTGACTTAATTGGTGCAATCACATGTTCTAATCGTGTAATACAGCGTGTACTTGACAGGGCTTTACACTATAATTAATTGGTCAATTCTAGGCCAACAAGGTATTTAATTATCAGATAATTTTCATATATTTCATTGATTGAGAGAGTTACTCGAAATTATAATTAGTGTATATCACATAATTTAATTAGATAAATCTAAACTTAAATATCTTTTTATTTTTAAATTGATTAATTACTTTGTGTTCTTTTGTATAGTTAAAAATTGATTTAGAGTTTTCATTTAAAGGAATACAACATTCACGTTTACTTCAACATCTATAAATGCAGGGAAGCAAGCTTGTCTGGTAGAGCCCGAGGTCTTGGGTTCAAATCAAATATTAAAATATTTCCATGTTAAAATAGTTTCGGGCTAAAACACAGTTTTCTAGGATATGAAGGTGGGGGAAAAAATATGCAATACGATTTATTTGTTTCCAAACGATGAAAAGTGTATGTATTCTATGTATTGCATGATTTTCCGTTGATATGCAACTCGAGCCTTTGCATGAGGGGAAAGCAAGGACTTAGCCTTTACATACAAGCAGTAACAATAAATATAAATTGTGAATAAATTAATTTGTAGGACTTTAACCCACAGCATTACTGTCTGGGATTTGAGGACTTCCACGTTTACAGATGAACTATAGATTCATACATTGAATCAACACAAAACATCATAGATTTTCCACCCCTTAAACTCTTACTGGTCTTAGATTTGACGAGATATATATGTATATTTTTTTGGGGGGGAGGGGAGTTAAAAATGCATACACATACTGAGATACTCAATGTCCTCTCAGTAGTGCCGGACTCCCGCGGGCTCAATGTCCCCGGACTAACAATTAAAAAACCCCTCATCTCCTAGGACACCCATCAAACGCTTACAGGTTTTAGATTTGACTCTATACAGTAAACGTTTAGATAATATATATAAAGTACTTGCTTGAAGGCGATATCCTGAAGGCCGTGGTGGAACATATGATTGACTTGTATCCTTGCCACTCGTATCTTACATGTCCTCAGGTCGTTGCACGCATTTGCCCCCGTGTGAGTCAGCCGTACTTTAGGTATTGGAGTGTCCAAGGGATCAATCCCCTCGACGATCTCTGTATCAAACGCACCCCAATGGTTGCGATGAACAAACTCTTGACCGTTCGGTAGGATTTCAGGTGACTAAAATAAAATATCGAATCGTTATAAATGAGTATTCATTAGTATCCTTACATTTTTGTAGGCCCTTGACAATATGTCATTAAGGGATGTGTCCTGGAAAGGTTTACGGTACTTCGGATGTAAGAACTAAGTTCGTAATGAGTTCATTAGGATAAGTATAATGAAAGTAATAAAAATGTAAGGCGAAAGAGTAGAAGAGGTAAGTGAAGAATTAATAAGCGCATAGTCGTTTTATGGAGCAAAGTCTTTGGAAAGAATCCTGTAGGTGTACATATCAGCAGTTTTATGTACGTAGGTACTCTCCTAGTTACATTATTATCAATGTGATAATTAACTCATCATATCAGACTTTAATTGGAGGTCTTTGCCCTAAGATTCCAGAACTTAGTAGCACATATAAAGTTTTTTTTTATAACTATCTAACTTATTTGTATGGATGTAAGTTTATTATTTCATTTATAAGGTTTAATATTAGTTTATAAAATTTTATTAATAAAGTTTATTAATGTTATTATATATTTAAAATTAGGTTTCTACTTAGGTTTTTGTGCATACATTAAATTTACATCACCTTATCATTTTCTGGCGATTCTGCAGGGCCGTACGCTTCGGTGAATTGATTTCTCAAGTGTTGAAAATCATCCTTAAATTTATCAGCAATCTCCATATTAGTTTAGTTTACTATGAGAACTATGAAATCTGTTTTGTTCCGATGGATTCGACACTAGTATGAAGTTTCATAACATTATGGATAATAACTTTCACGAGATAACTGATAAGAATTACAAAATGAGATGGGCTATCAGATATACTTGTCTATCTTGTCGGAAAAGATTATGTTCTATTAGTTTCTTATACGCTACTTAAGCTACTATTTTGTAGAGTGTGATTTAATGTACGGAGAACATTATTAATTAGGCCTAGTTTATGCAAGTATTTGGTGTTATTTTTATGCAAGTGTATTTTATTTCGTTATATTTATTCGTTTATGTTATTTATACCTTTGCTAATTAGTTGTGTTATTAAGGATACAAAGTGATGCGATAAATAATTATCAGGACTCTCATACAACAGAGTGTACTATAATGGTAGAATAACAGTAGGTGTATTTTAGCAACATGACTAATATAGCTAACTATTACTAAATTGTCAAAAATACCGATAAAAATTATAAAACCACTTGTGTCATTTAAAAAAATGCTAATTGGTTTATATTTGCCTAGTTACGAACAGTTTTCATAAATTAACTTTAAATTAGTAATTTGATGTTTTCCAGAGTTGTTTACCTCCTACTGTATAAAGTTTACACAATTATAAAATGGAATAAATATGAGACATTTAAAAATTATGATTTACTTTAATAAAATCAAACTTGAATGTCTTTACAATTACTTATACAAAATTTGTGTATTTTTTCTTATGACGCCTTTACTACCCCAGGACCGTTTTCATATCACTTAAGGCTAGACATATAAGTTGCGGCATTATCTCTTAGCTAAAATCCATTGGTGATTTGATGGGATTTTAACCCAGGACGTCAGGGACTGAATCCCGTGCCCTACCACTAGACCAGCTCACTCCCCACATATACAAAATATTAGTAGTTAGATAATTGGTTAGACCACTTTAACGTTCTTTGCAACAAATGTCTTAGTATTGCTATAGTTATTTCCAAAAATTATTTAGCTCATAATCTAAGTGACTGAAATGTTTCTATTTTGCCTTCTATTTTAAGGCGTAGCAGATAATTTATCTGTGTATCAATACGAACTGCAAAAACGGCGATACAATCACAAAAATACCTAAGAGCTTCATAAAAATACCTACATAAGAGTTAGTAGGGGAAGACAACAAACTTGTTAAAACGTGACTAAATGATTCAAAATCTGAACTTTGAGAAAAGTTGAAAGAATCTCCATATAATAATCTAAGAATTTATGACTAACCTTTTTAGTACGACAAAAAAAGGTCATAAGGTTGAATTATCCAAGTTCTAGGCTTGATGAGAATATATTCTTTGTAATTATTCACTTTCCATGGCTGAATAATATAGAGTAAGTGATACATAGAGACGATTCCCCGATATAGTTAAGGAGGGAAGAACTCTGTTCAATTTGTCTGGGACGACAGGCTTGAGTTTACACAACCTCTTAACAGAGTCGAATGTCGTTTATCTTTCAAACTTTTCCTAAGAACTTCTTTCGAGACTTAGATGTTCCGAAGCAAACAAATGTTCATAGCCAACATCTCATTTCATAGTTGACGAATGAGCAAGACAATATTCCACTTGACTTGTTCCCTTTACTTAGGCAAAGAAGAATATGTTTTAAGTTTTTTTTATTTTGTTTGAGAATAGATTGAGTTTCGATGCTTTTGACAAATAAATAATTTTGTAATCTTAAAATGAATTTAAAAAGGAATACGTCTAAAAATATAAAAATCTTGCTAAAAAATAAAGTTCTAAAATTAACAACTTAATTTTTGTTATTTCTTTGTACTGCTTTACGTTGATATAATTCATAGAAAAATAAATTTATCTATTTGTTATCGTATTAAATACTGTGAAACATAAACAGTTGTTTAAGGATTTTGACGATGTATTTTATTGCATTGCACTTTAGGTAAAGTAAAATAGGTATTAAATTCGACTAAGATGCTTAAAATATTTAAATACGATAAGGAATATCTTTAAACCGTTTAATTACATTTTATATACTTTTTATGTCATATATATTTTTTATTAAAAACCTAAATGCCTAAATGTATTGCATTATAAAAAAATTGAGTTGGTAAAAAACATGTTGATTAACACCTATACAACGAGATTTTTTTACTGAGTCCATAATATTATGTTAAATGTATACTGCTTTTATATTAAAATTAATTTCGAATGTATAATTGTTTAAAATTTATCTTTGCTAAAAGTCTAGTAGGTACTTTGTTTAGTGGCTATTGGTTTTTGGAATATAATAAACATACAACGTAAATATATAATAATATATATATTATTATTATTTATTGGCCTTGTTGAACTTGTATATTTAATTATACATTTCATTATTAACTGTCAATATCTCCAATATAAGCTATACAACGTAAACATAAAACATAAATAACCATCCACTGCAAAAGTAGACACTGCAAGGAAAAAAGGTCACGAAGCTACAAGAAATACCACTTCATAATTGTATTAACTTTATTGAATCCTGTGTAATTATTTTATATGTTAAACATATTTGTCTATGCATTGTTTTAAGGATTCAGGTAATAAGTAGTTCTTAGTGCTGATGATTTAATTAGTATAACATTTATAATATAGTATTTAAAAGAAAAATATGTTTATAGGGACTCTTCATCTTCTTCATTAGTCTCCCATTCACCTTCTAACTCACTTCCAAGGTCACTCTCCACGTGTTCATCCTGTTTTGTCTTATTTTTATTTTTAAGTTTCCTTTTTGTTTCTTCTTTAACTATCGCTTCCTCCCTGTATCCTAATAGTACGTGTCTTTTTTCGATGTAGTTTGACGCTACTCCATATTTTATAAGGTCACCGACCGCTTTGATAGCCTTATCAGGAACTGGATTTTCTATAACAGATATTGGAACACCATTAACTGGACAAGTTATGGCAATAGGTAGAAAAGTACTTAAGTATTCATTTAAACTCGATAAAAATATTCACACAAAAGTATAATATTCAAACAAATAGTGTACAGATTGTCTAATTTAGCTATCACACTCAAATGTTAAGCTAAAAACTCGATGCTATAATAATTTTTTAGTCAAGAACCCAGAACTTCACTGAATTCACAGAAATTATTGGTAGAGGGCATGTTACTGTGACTTCTACTGTCATATATTTAATATTTTAGTTATTACTTCACCATAAAATTCTAAGGTAAAATTTAAAGTAAATATATGATACTGGTGTAGATTTAACTTGTACGTACACGTTGTCTTTTTTACCGAGTTTTTTTTTTTTAGATAACGATACTTACGCATAAGTAACTATTGTTCCCAAAATGTTATTATTCATTATTACTCCAAATTCTCTTAAATATAATCATTCCCGGTCTTCTAAGTTAACAGAGTTATTGAAAGGAAATCTTTATCTATTTAATTATTTAAAGTATTTTTACAAAAAAGCGTCATTTTAACTGGACATGGCATGGATGAACATATGGGAACCGTAACATATTCATAAATAGCGAGATTTGCCTTTAATATAATATTTAAAAAACTGCTTTGCTTAGTATGGTTTCACACAAAAACAAATGAAAATCAATTAACCTTGACAACGAGTAATGATTACTTTACTTAACCTCTTTTTACTGTAATTTCAATTTCATTTTTTATTGGCATCTTTTTGTTTTACTTACTCCTCCAATTCCCTATCAAGCAGATGTCTAAGCAGAAATACTTCAGATATTCGTATTTTGGCGGTCTTTGTGCTTGTACGTTCCACCCCCTTCCCTCGTAGACTCTGCCCTCATGATCTACCAAAAAACTGAAAATGTTATTTTTCAAAGCCAGGACTGCAGATTTTGTGCATTTACATATGTAGTAGTACCACTATTTTTTTCCACTACGGAAATAACAGACAGAAAATCCATGGCTGTTTGCCTATTAACGAACTTCCACATTTCACTACCTAGCTGAGTATACTCTTTACTTTTACTAATTACGAATTAAATAAAGCTTACAAACTATTTTATTTATTTGCTTAAACTTATATTCTATAAAACAATGTGGTCAAAAATGCGCCGGCAAAAGTTTGAAATCGTTCGTCAGTATTTTTTTTTTTTCAAAATTTCAATAAAAACCTTATTGTATACTAAAACATTATTATATACCATACGTTAAGTCTAAGTACATCTTCCGGTCCTCTTCGATTTGAAATATGTAGGGGGAGTCGCACTGTAACGAGTTAATAGTATAGAACCATTGGTTTATTAATAATAATTGAATTTTACTTATAGTAGCTAAATACTTTATTTATTTTTTTTTACTTACTATAAACATTAAAAAACCAACAACATTACTTGCAATGTTAAATAAATAGAATAGTTATTTGTGCAACTAGTGAGCAAAGGGAGCAATTGACTCACTCGAGAAACCATTCCTCACTCCCATAAAACAAATAAATTGGTAAAGAAACGTGACATATTTTTACACAGAAGTGAACTTTTAATATGACATTTAATGTGAAGTGGCAAATACAACAATACAACAGCTGACCAGCTGATTTACAGCCAGTCCTGCCAACGTATTTCGCGCGCATACGACCTTGTCTGCATGTTACGCGCTCACTATTTCGTGCCTTCACGTTGCAAATCTGGAGTGAGACAATGTTAAAATTGTCTCACTGATGAGCGAATTTGGCCACTTTGCTTTCTCAAATCAGTGAGAGAATATGTACATTGTTAGGTAACTGTAGGAAAAATACCTTTCAGGAAAGTGGCAAAGTACTAAAAACAGTTTTTGATTCTTCGATTACAACACCTTTTACTCCAACGAAAGGCTGTAAACTAATAACCAAGTGATAAACTTATTGAGACTTTTGATCCACGCATTGTTAGAAATAAAAATTAAAACTTTATATAATTGTAATCACTCTCGCTTAAAAATATTGTTCTCTGAATGTAAAAAAGGTAAATACTTACTTATAGTCTCTTCTGTTTCTTCTGTCTTATTGGCTCACTCCAGCGATACAATTTCTATTTCTGTTATCTCTACAATTGTAAGGTTCAATTTTAATTTGTGCAACTGTATCTTACTGTTACGAAGCTTGATATAAATGTTACACTCACTTGTATGCAATGTCCTCCAGACACTCCGCCACTACGTGCTTCTCCTGTATTCGCCTCACTCTAGCGATGCAGTCGTCTTTGTCTTCGCAAGGTTTGCCGCCAGTTTGGCACAGCCTCAGATGACGCACCGGAGTCATCAACAGCTGTTTACGAACTGGAGGGAACGCCATCCAGTCGTCACGGTAGAGGTAGTCTATTCCGGGGGGTGGGGGAGTGTAGGCACGTTGCATTGCCAAACTAGCTGCGAACGCGGCCTTCTGGTCCGTCTGAAAGTGATTTGCTTATAGCAGGCAAGTTTATTTGTTTGTAAAATATGTCTAGTAGCAACAGGGTTTCTAATCCTGGTATCATCTAACACTGGACAAAGTTGGAACTCAATATGAAGATGGACATTTTGATTACATATACATGGTGGGGCAGGGAAATATCCCTACTTTTAAGATGTCACTGTGAGTAGTGAGAGTGTGCTGGAGGAATGGGGTTAGGCTCAAATGAAGCTTTTGTTTTGGGAATTTCTAAGAATATCACTTTCAATAGTAGACATGGCTTGTTCTAGTAAGCAATGTGCTTTTGCACTCGAGATGTATTTTTTTTCAAAAATCTGACAATTGTTGCTGTGCAGCTACCGTTGGCTGCAAACTTGTTATCGGGTGGCATGTCGCAAAGCTGTAACAATTTGGTGTGGGTGAATTACTTTCGTGTATTTGGTGGTGTATTGCGAAGGATATTTGGAGCTCAAAGAACGGTCCAGGGTCCTGAAAACATTGAGCTTGTCAGAAGATCGATTTAGCAGTCTCCTCAAAGTTCTGCTTGTACGCATGCATCCATGCTGGCGTTTTCTAGTCATACTGTGCCTCGTATTCTCCATGGGGACCTACACCTCCATCTATACAAGAGGGTAGTTGCTCATGAACTCACACAACGGGACTGGCAGCAAACGAATGCAGGCATGTGAAATCTTAATTGCGGGACTACTTCATGCTCGGGTTTTGTTTAGTGATGAGGCACACTTCCATATTCCTGGAGCGGTAAATAAGCATAATGTGCTCTATTGGAGTGATGCTAAGCCTAGGGTAGTTCAAGGGAAGACCCTAGATGCCTTAAAGGATGCAATTCACCTTGAATTTTGCCGCATTCCACTACAAATGCTTCACAAAGTTATTATGCACTCCAGAACCAGAATACAGCAATGCATTTAAGATTATGGACATCACTTGCAGGATATGCTGTTTAAAACCAAGTTAAGTTATATTAAAATAAACTCCCAGACGTGACCTTTTAATCTCAATAAAAAGTTTGGTTCTAACATTTTTGGTTGTCTTTAAATGTACCTTTAAAATTAGGGATACTTCCCTGTCCTACCCTGTACTATTTTCGTGTAAAATTATGCCCAATGTTTGTTGTGATTTTTAGTTGATTGGACCTTATTTTTCAAGTATGTATGTGGACTTTTTATGAAGTCTGTCATACCAGAGACAGAAATTAAAATATTAAGTAGATTAAGTCAAGTTTATTAGATTTGAAACATGCAGCATTTTCCCATTATCAACTTTCAAATCCAGATTTTTGTTTGACCTAAATTTGCCTAAAACTATTAGTCATAACAATAGTTTTAGCTTTTTTCAAGCCAATTTCAAAATTGCAGTATTATGTAAATTTCCATTGTTACTGATCGATCAATAAATATTTATAAGTTATGTGGCCCAAATGATTCTTTGATTATCAACTAACAAGATGGCTGTAGTGTTGAGAAAAATTTGAAATAGTAACTGAGTTTTTAAGTCTTAGTTAACACATGTACAACTTAAATAAAAATCTTCAAACAAAACAGCTGAAGTGAAAAATATATTAGTGACTAACACTACAAGGTCATAACTATTTATTTCATTTATATTTTTAAAAGGGTATCAATTGTCTTATATACTTACTTCCTGAATTAGAAATATCTTAATGCGTGTAGAATAGCCCTCAATCTATCAGCCTTTAATCCTAATTCCTAATCCTAATTCCTAATTTAATCCTAATTCAGAATGGTTATTATTTCCTCAACTCCTTTTATGGTTATACTATATTTCGTTAAAATGTCACTTAGATGAGATAAAATACTACCTGCGGCTTGGTAAGGTGTAAAATATCCATCTTGTTTGCTAAGAAATCCTCGAAATCCATTTCACATGAATATAAAAACAATATTAACTCAAGAAATATTTCATGATTACAATTTAAACCTAACTAAAACAAAACTTTACAAGTGGCATAAAATCAAGGAAGCTTTCGATGATTCATACTTGTACGCCTAACATTTTATCGTCTAGTTCCAATTATAGTGATAAGCTAAGTATTTTGATACCAAAATGATTGTTTGTGTTATATCTCGAATGGCGTCGATTATAGAGTAAACAAAAACAGTAAGATTTTAAACGTATAGTTGAGATGCTTACTTTGAGTTTAAATGGTTTATGCTATATCATTATCTCAGAAAATGGTTTGTAACTGTAAAAATTTGTATAATCGCTAGAATAGAGCGATATGTTAGCCGAGGACCCAATAATAAAACGACATCTTTGGGGAGCCTTAAACCCAAAGTGGCAGGTACCTATAACCCCACCCTTAAAGTATGTATACTTTGGAGTCACAGGATCAGAACCATGTTCTTGCTATGAGGAATGTGTGAGAAGAATTCAAGCAGTTCAAAGATTTCATATGATTGCATGTCCTGATATTCGATTTAAGTAAGTTAAATTTATTTTAAATATAGCTAGTAATTTGTATTTGAAATGGTAGAGAAACTTAGAACTTAAACAAACATGTTGCAGAAACAGATTTTATAAGATACAATTATACATTATAAAATAATGTCTATAGTAAACGTAATCACGTAGGAATAGAGTAGTATTATTGCTTATTAATTTGTTTTCCAATCGCTAGTGTAACAATGTAAAGTGAAAGACCTGTAAAGATCGAACAAATGGGTGTCATTTTAAAGCTCTTACTTTATCTACACAAAACCAACCTAGTAAATACACTTAAAAAACTATTAAACATAGCCTTTGCTAAGGGACAGAGCTAAAGTTGAATAATTTCGAATTGGGAATAAAGTAAAAGATGTTATACATGTATAAATTTCACGAGAAAATTACGGCAATTTGACGGAAATATTTAATTAATCAATTAAATATGACATCGATTTTTGCCTGTTCTCGTATAAGCCACAACTTTTAATAAATAATAAATTCTTTGAAAATTTTTGTGACTGCAAGTCATAGTAAATATAAAAGTGTTGTGATCACTTCCAAGCAAAATTATAAATTAAAAATTTATCAAAGGTCTGTAGTGACGATGTTTCTAAATTAAAGTGGCACTATTGTCGTATTGCATAAAGTCCCACAACTAATTTAAAAGAAAAAAACATATTTTAAAATAGCGTCCACTTTGCTGTCCTAAGCAAACAAAAGCTATTTCAGTAATCGTCTAGTTGGTCATTCCCTCTTACCGTTCATCTACAGATATTAAAAATGACAACAATGTCGATGACACTAGGAGATCATAACCAACCCGGGATAAAATAAATATTTTAGTTGCAGCACATGTATAAAACATCCTTTTCACTGCAGCATCTAAAAATAACTACTTTTTTTAAACATGTCATTTCTATGACATGGTTATTTTAAACTTTTTTTGTACCACATTAAGCATGTGTAATATGTTTCAATATTGTTTACAGTTTCGTCATTGGAGGTGACTTACGCATATATGAGGGCAGAGGATGGGACTATCAACCAGGACTTTCAAACGACTATAGAAGACTTATCCCCAAGTCATTGTATATAGGTTATATTGGAAACTTTAGAAAAGGTACTTTTTCAGTCTGTATCATTATAGTACTAACCTTATGCAGTAATTTTATCGTAAACAGGTATTAAGAAGATGAAATTTAAATCCAATAAAAAGGTTACAATACTTGCAGACTGCCTATTTATAGTTTTCCAACAGGATTCCTATTGTTCCTATTCATCCTGTTGGATGCACAAGGACAAAAGTAGGTAGACTGAAGGTAGTGTGACCTTTTCATTTTGATTTACATAAAGTGGCCTAGAAACAACTTAATGATCAAGTTGAAATTGAATAATCTTGTACCAACAGACTTGAATTTATTTTTCTATTGTAGTGTTTTGTTCTAATATATTTATGTAGTTGGATAAATTGTTTGGACAATGTATGTAACGGTACTACAATAAGGGTGGGAAAGGGGGTCTTCATCCAACGCTATACGACATGTTTCCGGCTAAACTGTATCAAAATAGAATGTTTGGATGAAAATAGAATATTTTACGTCGACGATCGATTGCCTTGTTTATATCCCTCGTTGAACATGGCTACCTGCGTCAATTGTAAAAACTAATGGAAATCATATAACCTAGTTTAAGTAACATTATACAATAATGGTGAGAATAAATGTTTTCATATATGATTTAGGGAGATTATTTATACGTATACCATTTTATACGTATACCATTATGAATGAATTGTTGTGAGGATTTTGGCACAGACAATGGAAGAAACCATTTTGGTTTGAAGTCAATCCGTGAATCGACATGGTTACAAGGGTGTAGTGTTTAGTGTTCATATTTGCTTGAAATAAATTTAATTTATCGTACACTAATAAATGTATGTATTCACAGAACCAGATCAAGCCCCAAGATATGACGTGACACCTGAGATGATTTCATTGGCAAACAGTTTAGTTCTTTTGGCCCTCGAGAATGGAATTTTGGATAAATACTTTATAAAGGAAGATTTATTTTGAAAAAAAAAACACTATTACACTTCAAATTGTAAATTATAGATCTTAGACATGCCTGCAAACCAAGGAGGGGGTTAAAACATGTGTGTAATCCTTCATAAAGAACTTAGGTTGTTCATTGTACTCCTAGTTTTAGAATGTGAAGTAAAACATGCCCTTGCCTCTTAAAACACACACAACACAACAAAAATTCAGTGTTCCCCTTAAATAATTTATATTGTTGGTACGGATTTGACCCAAAATAAACTCCTGCTACAGTCTAGTGCTGTATTGTAAAATATGTGCTGTGCATTAAAAAAAGAGGAATGCACAGACCAATATAATGGAGCAAAATATTAAGAAAAGTTCACATTATTAGTCAATGCAAACAGTAACTTATGTTGAAGAAATTACTTTATCTTCAATTTAACTGCTTTCGTTGTTTTTCACACACAAAATCTATTAGTAGGGTAAAGCTTAACCTTAACATATCATGGATAATCATTTGTTCATATAGTTAATAAATTGCATCATTGTTAAAATTCGCACACGGAAAATTTAACCCCTTCTAGCTTGGAAGAAACAGTTTGTTTAAATGTTTCAACAAATTGTTAATCAGGTTTATGTGAAATAAACTTACTATAGTTCATAATGATCTGGACGACTCAATAGTAAAAGTTGATTATTACACTATTTCCCATACTGTTTTATTTTTTATGATCCTAGAATCTATCCTAAATTGGTTTTAATAACTATCGATAAAATACTACAAAGTCGTTTAGCAATATTATTCAGAAAAAGTAGTTGTTTATCAACATGGATGTCAATTTTGAACTTGTAGGGTAGTCTAAAATACATAAGTATCTAATTAAGATTAATATCATAATTAATAAAGGGCTTCAAATAATAATAATAAGAAAATGTTATTTTCAATCGATTTGGAAGTCAGTTTAAAGCTTGAATGTAGTCTAAAACAAAATGAAGATAAATGAATTGTAATGAATTAAGGGAATTATAAATAATAAAAAATACAGCGTTGTGCAATCAGAAAAACGAATGTCAACGTATTTATAACATATGAAATATGTTGAATTGGTGAACTTTAAATCGACTTTTAACACTTTGTAAATATAACGGTTCTTACAGTATTATAATATGGACGAAGATAATTTTTTTATGTTTACAATCCAGCCTTTTTTTATTTTTTTTTTAATAGGCATATATTTGATTTTAGAGGTGGGGGTTGTTGGGCTAGTGCAGCAACTTAGAGAGGGGCACACACACGATCCCTAAATATCAAATATATACAATTTAGGACATATTCCCTTAAAATGGTTTGTGATTCCTTAAAAAAGCTCTTTTGCGTAAACACTTAACAGTTTAATTGATCTGATTGAGACTAAATCGTAAGGCTTTAGTCCCGGGTTCAAATTCCACCAACGGCAATGGTTTTGGCTATACCATAACGACTTTGTCGCAACAAACCGTCTGTGTCAAGTATTAAGTACCGTAATGTTGAAAAATGAAAACATTTAAAGATTGGATACAATCAATGACTCTAAACAATACTTCTTTACATAATTAGTAAAATATGTTCACTAAAACTAATTGACTTTAATAGCATATTAAAACAAAAGATATAGAGAACAGTTTAAAATGGTGGAGGAGGTACGATAGACACAAGTGAGGTTGGGTTGAGGTCTTGTCAAAGCCAAGCTAGTCACCGCAAGATGTGTAATGACTAAAAGTTGAAGCTAGTTACCAGCCATGACTTGTGTTACTGTTATTCTCGCTGTTTGGTTTGTTCTAACTGTTTCAGTTCTGCTTCTTATTACTTTAGTTTGGTCGTTTCGCAGCCCAGCCATCTTGGAGTTGCTTAAATTATTGTAACGGAAAGGCAATTTGCAAAGTAATGTAAATTAAGTTGGTTAGATGATTTCAATTTAGTTATGGTTTAATTATAACAAATAATTAATCTAATAGCACATAGTAACACTTTCTGAGAAAATTTTGATTTAATTTTATTGAACAAGGAGCTAACTCAGGGCCTAAGAAACGAGTATGCGTATATATCTTTTATTGGAACGTTGACAACGTATTGCACTTGATCTCCCCACACTTATGCTTGTGATAGGTTAATAGACCGTACACAGTAAATTAATGCGTAAACACTACGCATTAAACTGTACTATTAACGAACTGTACTATTAAATAAAAGAGTCACCAGAATTGACTTATCGCTGCCTTAAATTGGGATTAAATTGGGAGCGTCTCAGCTATCCCAAAAATGTAGTACAGTAGTCTTTCAAATTAAATTGTACAAACAATGTTTAATAATCCGTGGTTTCCCCAAAAAATAAAACACAGGCAATGCATGAAATCAATCTTTGATTTTAAGTTTTTAATACTAAGAGATAAATATTACACGTTAATTTAAAATCTTGAAAGAAATGATCTAAAGTGACTCCAAAACAATTTATTACCTACTGTCACTTCTAAACAGTTGGCTTTGATGAACCCACGAGAGATTCCTTCCTTGATGAGTTTATTTCTCGCATTCAGCATTTCTTGGACACCTGATCTATCTGGAAAACATATACTTACTTTGAGAAATAGAGTTACCTTTGTTTTGTAAAAAGGTCACAAGATGCTTTGAAAACATAACTGCATGGCCTTACCTGTCTATTCAGTGTACAACTGAAACATTTGCATGGTCAAAAACACGTTAGTCTATAAGTTTAAGTATAAAGCCAATAAACAAAACAAGGTAAAATTAGTAGTTATGTAAAAGATCAAATAAAATACACTACACTTTGATAATGAATGAGCAGTTTCTAGAAAAAAGTGTAGAATATATTCATTGTTAGTATTAATAATGAACTCTTTAGGCTTACCTGGAAGGGGTTCCAACATGGCAATAAATAAACACCTGTCCTCGAGACTATGGAACTTTTTCGGTACTGCAGGACTCTTGTTCCATCCACGGCCCTCATATATCTTACCGTCTCCACCAATTAGAAAACTGAAACAGGTTAAATAAGTTGTCGTTATACTGATGGAGAAGCGTATTTTCAACATATACTAAAGATAAACTTTCATACTCTGGAGCAAAAATAAGTTGGTTTCGAGGATATTAGTTGAAATATTTTTATAGTATGAAACGTACCCATTATTAACAACAAATTTTAAATACTTATTGTGTCGTTGGAGAAATATGTATTGCTTTCAAATAACGCAAACAGTGGAATAAGAAAAGTAAGAAATATAGGAAATTGACGTTCTTTGTTTTCGTTGGTTTACAATGAAAAATAATGGTCATCACACATTGTAGAAGTCTACTTTTGACTGTGTTTCATGTACTTAAGCTAATTAAAAAGTCAATTTTTGGCTCTAGCAATCATAACGCTAGGTAATGTAAAAGAACACAAAGTTTTTTTTCAACGCTGTATACAATTTGTTATTCAATGTTATGCTACGATTTTACTATTATATTGTCTGGGTATCCAAGTGGTTATAAGGCTTGCTTCTAAATATGATTGCTGGTTCATTCCAGGCAACATCGATTGTAGATCCAGACGGCATATAACAATGAGATATAAATTAATAGAGTTGTCTAACAAAAACATAGATGGCAGGATTAGGGCTTTATTTCGAAAAAGACATGTAAAATGCTCATGACTTTACAACACAAAAACATAAACTGTAATCAATGTGTTATAATGAGTGTTGAACTCATCTTTTTATGGTTAAGTGACCATCATGTATCCACCTATAATCAATAGGTTTTGAAATGATTGATTATTATTGTCATTGTACTAACAATAAGAATACCTTCTAATAAGAATTACGTTATAATTCCTGGTCCATCTTGCCTTTTTTACTTATTCACCACACTAAAAAAGTTGTGGCAATAACAGACCATAAGTTTTAGAATAATTATTTCATCATAGTAAACTAAGTCTTTTATGTAATTCACAAAAGTAAAAGATCAGGAAAAATAAAACTATTAAAATGACATATACTGTTGGTAAATGCAAATTCAAAAATATACAGCTATCAATCAGTTGAGGATGACTTATTTTATGTAAGTGTTAGCTAATTATGCACTTATTACAAAACGGAACATGACATTTGGTTATCCTTTTTGATGGCCATGTGAGGAATAAAGCTTTACCTGTATCTTATGTCGCCGAAATATCTGCTGTCAAAGTCCTGCATCGCTCGCATTTTCTCTTTGTTGCTGTCTGTGGTGTTGCAGTCAAAGTTGTGTACATTCCTTCTCAATCTCTCCACGTATGACTTGGTGTGGCCAAACAGTAACACTGAAGCGGCTAACATCATCCTTCCATCCGGGGGACCCACGGCGTTCCAATCCGCCCTGGAGATTATATCCAGTGTTTCCCCTGGTTCAGGTACTACTGCAGCTGTAGGGTGGATATGATTGAATTTTGGGGTAGAATAAGTTGTAATTTTATTTAATGTGTGGTGGACAGTAACGGGAGGTGCGGTAAAATTGATTTTGTTCCTCTGCTGAGTGCTGGTAAGTAAAAAAGTGAGTAGCTCCTATTTAACTTTTAAATAGGAGTAAGCAAATAAAGAATAAACGAATTAAGCAGCATAAGGAAAAAAGAAGTACTTGAGTGATAGATTTGTCAATGAAACGTGTAAAATGATGGTTGTTACGTGTATATAAAAATACAATGGAAAAGCATGTAAATAACAACGAAAGTAGGAGTCATTTAAATAAAAACCCATGATAGTGGCATTTAAATTAAAAGGAAGAAATTGCTTTCTTTTAAAACTAGTTATATTTGTTAAAAAAAAAAAAATTGTTATGGGACGTAGACGAAAAATGCAAGAAAGTGTTTGATGATTTCAAAAGTAACCTAACGTTAAATGTATAAAAGATATTTTATGTTGATTTGTGAAAAAAATATGGACTGATCATTCCAAGTAAAGTACATGATATTACATACAGGGTGAGTTTTAATTGTCCCCCCCCCTAACTTTTTTCTACATTTTTTAAATATCAATCCCAGACCACTTCCAAACATTGTTGGGTAGTAAGTACTTCATTTTGACAAGGTGGTCATTTCCGGCCGCCATCTTGGATCCGCCATATTGGATGCAACATTTTTTTTTCAAATGTATAGGTGGGGTTGTGACCCATTATTTCGAACTACATTTTTACCCCAATTACAATGCCGCAAACCGTTTTTAAAAATCTTGTTTCATTCTAAAGTTATGAGGGCTTTTTAAAACTTTATTTTTAGCCCATTTTAACATTGTGCATTTACAAACTAAGACCATAATCTCAAAATAGTGCTAGATAAAGATAAGTATACACTACCAGTAACTGTCGACAGATTTTCACTTGGTTATGACTGATGTATTTTTTTCGGCCGCCATCTTGGATCCGGCATTTTGAAATGTGATAAATTATTTTAAATATGAAGTGGGTGGTGTGACCCATCATTTCGAACTACTTTTTTAAGTTAAACTCAATGCCGCAATCCATTTTTTGTTATCAAGTTTTATTTATGAAATATTGCAATTTTTTTGTAAAAAATGCCAATATTTCAAAATCAAAAAAATGAAAATGAAAAACGGATCATGGAACTAAGTTCAGCTTAAAAAAGTAGTTCGAAATGATGGGTCACAACACCCCCTTCATATTTAAAATAATTTATCACATTTCAAAATGGTGGATCCAAGATGGCGGCCGAAAAAAATACATCAGTCATAACCAAGTGAAAATAGGTCGACAGTTACTGGTAGTGTATACTTATCTTTATCTAGCACTATTTTGAGATTATGGTCTTAGTTTGTAAATGCACAATGTTAAAATGGGCTAAAAATAAAGTTTTTAAAAGCCCTCATAACTTTAGAATGAATCAAGATTTTTAAAAACGGTTTGCGGCATTGTAATCGGGGTAAAAATGTAGTTTGAAATAATGGGTTACAACCCCACCTTTACATTTGAAAAAAAAATTTTGCATCCAATATGGCGGATCCAAGATGGCGGCCGGAAATGACCACCTTGTCAAAATGAAGTACTTACTACCCAACAATGTTTGGAAGTGGTCTGGGATTGATATTTGAAAAAATGTAGAAAAAAGTTAGGGGGGGGGACAATTAAAACTCACCCTGTATGTAAGTGTACTATTGCCTCATGAGTAATAATTTCACAGCAAAATGTATTTCTTTGTCAATATTAATATGTATTATTGACTTAATATTGAAAAGATTTTCAATTCTTTCATGACAATATTACATGATTTAAATAACTTAGAGTATCGTTATGAATACCCATTACAAATTCACGCCATAGAAAATACACCAAACATTTATTCATAGGGTTTGAAGAGTAACCAGGAAATTTTAAGAATTTTACTTAAGTTCTAATTTGTAACTAATATTTTGATCACCGTGACAATATTAAATAGTATGGCATTTTGCAAGTTTGTTGTGTGTTTGTTTTCTAAAAATTAGCTAAGCGTGATTCAATCTATTTATATTAAAACACATTTTTCACTTACTTGGCTCCTCCATCGTTTAAGTTCACGGTGATTACTATTGAAGACGTCAATATACCGATTACAGTATTGCTGCAGTTAAGATAATCTTCCAACCATAACCCTTAGAGATAAATTATTACTCAATACCCTATCGTGGGCGATTTCATTTTACACTACGTTGCTATACTTCATACTTTCCTCTTATCTTATACTGTGTATTTTCTTCAAATATACTAATCTAGTATATGGATAACACAACTAAAGGTAATTATTTCCAAATACTGTTTTAAACCCCTAAATCAATAATATATTTGATGGATATGACAAAAGAGTTTTATATACAAACAAACTGTTCAAAATAAAAACAATTTTTTTCAAAAAAATGCGTGTCTGTATTTAAGTTGTATTTTACAAAGGCTAAATACAAACAGATTAATAAAGATCGGATGTTAAGCTTTTCAAACGATGAAGGTATGGAAGAAGTATGGGTTGTTAATCAATAAAATACAGTATTTTGGGAATGTTTTTGAGTATTTGAACTCCACTAACTCTAAAAAGGATGGTGATACAATTTTGTATAATAACCAACATGTTATAATTTTTAAACCAATTCCAAACATCAGTCAAAATACATTAAGTTGATAACCATTAAATTATTCAAAGCTATGCTCTCAGCACTGGTAAAAATAGTTTACTAATGTTATTTTAAAATCACGAACATTCTCCAATAAACGTAATCCTTGCTATAGAAATTAATAAAGTCAATTTACAAGTTAAAACGTTTAATGTTAAACGTTGGATGAGGAATATTTACAGTATTTAAAAACATTTTTTATCCACGAAATTGAAATGAGAATTCCTTAAAAACTTGAAATAGTATTTATTAAATCGGAGTGGTAAATAATGTAAGATTATTTGTATAGTGCAGGCATATTAAAATACCCCCGCCGCAGCAAACCTGCCGACTAAGCGAATTTCCAATTGTCTGAATTGATTTTCAGTTAAATATATTTTAATAACATTAGGTTTAACGAGTACCTAGGTTTGCTGCTACAAGGAAACTAATACAGTGTGTTTTTGAGTAAAATATTGATAGCTTAGTACAAAATAAATAAATTTGCCAAGTTTGATCAAAATATATTCATAAACAAGCAAACTACAACATTTGAAAATTTTCTCCATAAGAATAACATGGGAATTTAAAATTTAAAATTTTTTTAATTTTCTCCGTTACTAATAATTGAACAAAAATACTTTTATATACTAAATTATTTGTTTTTTTAAGCTCTTTAAAAAGGCCTAAAGAGAAATTGGGAAATTTTGTGTTTTGAGGGTCAAAAGTGAGAAAAACCAATTTTTACCCCATAAAACCCCCCGTAAAGCCCCGTTCCCATGGTCCGATCGTGCTGGTTCGCGAACTCATTCAAGTTTATCCCGCTTTACACCTTTAAACCAAATTTCATCAAAATCGGACAAAAATTACTCAAGTTATCGCGTTCACGGACGTATATATATATATATATATATATATATATATATATGTCTATATATATATATATACATATATATATGTCTATATATATATATATACATATATAAAAATTTGAACGAATAGTGTTTTTGGACTCTGGGGACATCAAAATGAAAAAGTAAATCGGTCCCGGGTCTAGGTCTTACCGTGCCACCTACGGTAATAGCTACTTCCCTATAGGGAAATTCGCTAAAAAGCTCAAAAAGCATAGGAAATAACATAGATTGTATCAGATTCCATTTACTTTCTTCCACATTGAAGGTTTATGGGCTGACTTTTACGATCGACCAACTAGAACGTTGAGCCAAAAAGTTGGGCTGTTTAGGCAGATTGATCTTACTGCCTTTTTATCCCTGGATCTAGCGACGATTGAGAAACAAATTAAATCCCGAAACAGTAAAAGAGAAGTCAGTGAGATTGGTGATGTGATGAAACCTATACGGTAGTATATTTGTCTGTAATATTATCTTCCTTTGTTTAAATGTAGTTTTCGTTCTACTGCAGCAAAACAGCTGTTTTTATTACACGTCTTGTGAGTCTGATGTAGCTTCTTTACTCCCTCGGGAGTAAAAAGCATTTTAGTCCCTAGGGAGTAAAAAGCATTGTAGTCCCTATGGAGTAAAAAGCATTTTAGTCCGTAGGGAGTAAGGCCAGCTGTTGTAAATGCATTTGCACACTTCGGTTGTAGAAAATATTCAAGTATTGTATTTTAAACCACTAGTTCACTTGTGGTGCAATAAATACTTGTTTTGGTTATGATCAATAATTCTTAGTTTACGTAGTAAAATCTTATAAATTCATTAGACATCACATTTTACATTCCTTTTTTCAACAGCTGACAAATATGACCATCTTCAAACAAAAAACAGTTAATCAAGTAATACTGGATAGGTATCAAGGGGGTTTTAATATTTGTTTCTGTCCAAAGAAATATCTGGTCATAGTCGGTAGCGAAACCACTCTAAGCATCCCATTCTACACGCATATTCTACTCATTCTTTAAACTACTTTGCATCCTACCTTAAATATTGACCCTAAGAAAAATATTTCTTTTCCACATGCTGTAAATCTAACCTCCAAACAATACGTATACATTAAAGTAAGATAAATTGAATCAACCGTTAAAACAGAAGGATATTCACTATGCTGTAGAAGGAAATAAAGATATTGTTTATACAAATCTTTCAACGCAGAAACTATGTTTCTATACAGTCATCGGTGAACGGTGGTAAAACAAGCTTATAAACAGAACAAAACTATAGCAATCAAACAATATAACCCTCTGACGGTAAA
Organism: Macrosteles quadrilineatus; assembly: GCF_028750875.1. NCBI lineage: Eukaryota > Metazoa > Arthropoda > Insecta > Hemiptera > Cicadellidae > Macrosteles > Macrosteles quadrilineatus. The sequence goes on from NW_026542595.1 coordinate 200,695,205, forward strand.
CCAGGCCAGAATTGAACGAGCTGTGTTCATTTGCTCCACTTTAGTTTTCCGGGTGAATAAATTTGTTGGTTTGGGGTGCACGTGAATAGATCAACCATTTTACAAAGCTTACAGACCTTTGAGAGATCCGATGAGTTATTTCAGCAACCCAATCTGAATAAGGTTGATGTTTGCTTTGTGCCGAATGCTTTATGTGATTTACCTAATGGTGTTCACTGGGTTAATAAACTGAGTTTGCGTGAATCAATTATAATTTTACTGAATGATACAGTCTGGTAACAGAGTTAAAGTGGTACGTTAGAGTTTTAAAATTACCGTGAAGACGTAAACTGCTACATTTTTGAAACCAGTTAACTTCATGTATAGCATTAAAATTGCATCTATAAGATTATTTCACTAGTAAAAAAGTATCATGTTTATAAATTTATCATCCCGGTGAAAGTAATATAAATCGCCACGGATATTTAATGTGTTTCTTGCCTAGTGATTAACGCTTCTGATTGGAAAAAGAGGGGGATAAGTTCAATCCCCGTCATATAAAGAAGATACACATGTTGAAGGTTTAAAAAAAAAACGTTTAATATATATTGTTAATTTCAAAACTAGTGTCATTTGGTAGATTATAATACAAAATATATCACTGGGATTATAGTTTTTACGCGAATGCTTTTAAAATCAAATATCTAATTTGGTGATCGTCATATAATTTGAATATGAAGCATAAAAAAGGTTATTTAATAGCTCTGCTATTGATTTGAATTAAAGCTATATAAAGGATTTTTTTTTGGAGGTTGTCAGCATTTTTACCATGCATTTTCTCTTCCACGTGGCCACTGAGGCCTGAGAGAGGAACCTTCTAGCAATGGAAGAGGTGAGTTGGTACAGTACAAGGGAGAACTGTACTGGCAAATAGAAGTAGCAGGAACAGGATCCGAACCCACAACATCGCTGCCTCGAGCCCGAAATCCAATGTGCTACCGACTGAGCCACCGACTCGCCAGGTCCTTAATTTACAATTTTGGTTCATTAACACAACGTAAAAACATTTTCTAAAAATATTATCTATATATGTATGTATGTTTGTTTGTTTGTTTGTTTGTTTGTCATTTATGGACTCCGAAACCGCTCGACAGATTGTAATGAAACTTTCAGGCATTATTAAGCATTACTCAAGGAAGGTGCTGTGAAGTTTGGTGCAGATCCGTCAAAAGGGCTCCGCCCCAGTGGCTCTGGAGTTTCCCATGTTAACCTTATGAGTACTCATAATTAAATGGAATTAAAGAATCTTAACAGCTGGTTCAACTAAACAATTTGATTATGTGATGTTCAAAAGCATACTTCAACCTGGAGGCGAGTTGCCGTAGCGAACGAGCTTACCTGAAGGCAAGTGAGCGGAGCGAAAGAGCTCCAACCTAAAGGTGAGTGAGCGTATCGAACGAACTTCAACCAGGATGTGATTGAACCATGCAAACGAGCTCATCTTGAAAATGAACGAGCATTTGGCATAAAACCACAATAGGACAGAACGACGTCTGTCGGGTCAGGTAGTTCATTATAAAATTAAAGAAATAACCAGCTCAATAGTTTATTGGTGTCGCTTAAACCCAATACATTTAAATTTAAATGATAAAATAGAAATATTGTGTGGAGATGGAGAGTAAAGAAAGAAAACACCAGTCTTTTGTCTCCCTGTTGGTTTAATGAACAATACCATACACTTTACAACTCCCAACTGAAAGACTACTTTTAAACAAGGGACTAGAATTCGCTGGATTTACTGTTAAACTTTTGTCGACTCAAAACAAAAGAGAATCAGCAGTTTACAGCTGTATATACCACTGATGGTTGAGCATTCCAGCTTTATAACAGTTAAACACTGTGTCTTAGCTGGGAATTTCTTTGAAGGTTTAAGTTATAATTTAATTTTTACGTCAAGTTATATGGTTTTATTTTTTACGACCAAAATAGTTATTTAGTGGCTGATGGCTGTTGATATGATTTTGAATGTTAAAAGGGAGATAGTACTTTTTTAATAATTCTGTGTACGTTAAAACAGAAAAACCAACTATTGAAAACACATGTAAACTTGCTTTAAATAAATATAATATACAAAGGAGGAAATATTTCAATGCAGTAAATGGTTCCTGAGGATGTGTTTTAAGTATCGACTTAATTAAGTGTATAGTTATAGAAGAGTCATATAAAAACTTCACTCTTACATAAAATATCGACCCATTTTCCAAGGTCATATTTTCCTAACGTCAGCCACCATAACTCTAATTGATGAAAATTCACACTATGATTAAATTTTTAACGGAAGTTTTTGGTGGTAATCCAAAAATATTAATATTAAAGGAGTGTTATTCTTATGCCTACGCTTAGGAGATTTTAAACAAAATGGAGTTATGACTGTGGAAAGAAAACTGCTTGCATATTAATATATAGGTTCTAAAAATATATTTAGTTAAGGTCACATAACGTTCAGAAGTAGACGTATCAAATATGTTTATTATATTATTAGTCTGGGTTATGACAGTTAGGAATTTCCGATTATTTGATTGTCCAGGTGTATTTAAATATTCCATGTAATTAACGATATTATGTATGAATAATGTATGCGTTTATGCTATGTATGGTAAGTTTTAAGCAAAAAATGAAAATGTAACAATAAGGTAACAAGACTCACTATTGTCATTTGATTCTAATAATTATGGTATTAACGGTAGTAAAATAAAATTATTTCTTATATGGTAACTACTAGTTTTTACTCCAAATAAAATTCCCGAAAACTTCCAAACATTAAGTATTAATTCCCTTTACAGTTTATTCAAACTTACCATTCTCCCAGATCACATAATTACCTTCCTACACATGCCCTATTTGCTATCACTTTTTACATAAATAAAATACTGTACTTTTTTTTGTTTAAATTAGGGATAGTATAGGTGCCCTAAGTACAAGAAAAGTGACTAAACCTTAATACAATTTTGCAATTTCATTAGAGAAATAACAACAATTGTTTTCAATAATGTACTATTTTACTAATAAAATTTGTAATATTTCAATTGCATTAATTTTGAATGCGAGTATTACATTTAATTGTAATTAATTTATCTTCTCAAGTTAAGTAATTAAAAGTATTTAAACAGCCCATTTGAATACAACGAGACGCAAACTCAAGCCGTTGCCCTTCAGCTTAACGTTTCAAGTTTTACGATCAACCAACAGAAACTGTTGAGCCAAAAGTTGAGTTGTTATTCAGATTGATGGTATTGCACTTTTATCTTTTGCGGCAACTGAGACCAACTAGTTGAGTTTCTAATTCTGGAAACACGATATCTTTTTTGTAAATGGTTAACGTTACTCTTTCCGGGAAAGTGAATCCAAAACTATTGTTTTAGGCCTACTATTTATTTTTGGTAAAAACCTGGTGAAACCAATATCAATAATTTATTACATTGTCGTGGATTCTTTTACGGTATTAAAACCTTTGCATTTTCAAGATGCAGTGAAAAGTATTATACATTTACTAACTTGCATTACCCATCTTAGTAATTCAATGATGAAAATTAATTAATTACTAAGTTAGGTACAACGACTTGGTTTCGAAATTCATATTTACTTATATTTAAAAGAGTTAATTTGGTACAATTTTACAAATGCAACTTTTTTCAAGCAATCTTCAATATATTTGAGATTTTATGAGATGAGTAAAACATATGGTTAATTTTAATGTTATGTTAATGAGTTGTGAAGCTTGATGGCTTTAGAAAATCTATGAATAAATTTCACTCATGACAGGGAATGTAAAAAGGCTCTTTGAAATGACGAAACTATGTAAACCTCATGCCTTTGATATGTACACTGCTTTACGTCAGCTTGTTTATACTTGTGTTTACATAAAGAAATATTTACATAATACGATTGCACTGGAGCGTCTGAAGTATTATTCAGTTATAAAACATTGGAAGGAAAAAGAAACATTCAGATTATTTTTTACAAGTACTGTACATCCATTTTTCTTTCAAAAATAGTTTCCAGGTGAAAATAAAGCTTACCTAGATATCAGTAAAGCAATAGCTTAATCCCTAATAAGCTAAATAATATTATTTTTTTTAGTTCAAAACCGGATCCAGCTGGCTTAGATCATTGTGTTTGGTTTTATTTAACGATCTTGGCTAAAAAAAAAAAACTGCAGATTTTAGTCAGAAACATAGTGCTCTAATACTACACACATTTTCCAACCATCTTCATTTAAATAGGCAATTGCAGAATTAGGAATCAGAGGGAATTAAAGTAAGACTAAAATTAAAATTAAAGAGATATTACTAAAAAAAGAGATAAAGAGATATATTAAAGAGATAAAGAGATATGCATATGGAGATATTAGAGCTTTTTTATGGTAAAACTTAAAAATAATAACTCCGCCGCAGCAAACCTGCAGGTTAACGAGTACATAGGATTGCTGCCACAGGAAAGGTAATAAGGAGTAATTTTATTGAAACGTTGATAGCTTAGTGTGAAAAAACAAATTCACCAGATTCGATAGAAATTTATTTATAAGCCAGCAAACTGTTATTGTGTTAGCATTATGTACTTTATTTATCTTCATAAGTACATAATGGGAATTATAAATATATAGTATTTTGTTAGTTTCCATTACAACCGGTTGGCATACAAGAATGCTTCAACGTATTAGATTATTAGATTATTATTAAAGCTCTACAAAATGGTTATAAAAGGAATCGATTTTCTATTTTTACTTCGAGGGACATCAATGGAAAAAACACAATTTATATCCCATAAACCCTGTTCACACATTCCAATCTTACTGGCTCGTGATCCCGTTCGACGACAAGTACTTTTTACCAAATTGAATCGAAATTGGATGATTTTTACTGGACTTTTCGTGATAACGGACATACGTTATATATGAATTTGAACAGATTGTATTTTTGACGTCTGGGAACATAAAAACGAAAAAGTAAAACTACAGTAAAAGCTAATTTCCTATATTGAAAATTCGGTAAAAAATATATTTAAAAAAACACATAAGACTGTGATGGAAGTATCTAAACTATTAAATATACATCTCTCCTTAGGTTGTAAAGGTTATAAAGCAATTCAAATAATTGCCCTACAAATAAATAAAACTTAACATGACAGTTGAAGGTTAATGCGAGTAAATGTTCGAAAAACAAAAATCTGCCAGGGGGTTTAATTACAGATGAAACAATGCTTTTGTCTTGTCGGTTTGTGAACAATGCCACACACTTTACTTTTACAGCTCCTAAACTCAAAAGACTGTTACTTTGAACGCAGCAACAAACATCTGGTGGATTTAGTGTTTAACTTTTGTCGACTCTGGGACAAAAGACAGAATCCTGTGTTTTACAACAGATTACGCCTGTTTGTACAAAGCTCACACAGACTTTTACTGCTGCTTTTAATTAGTAACTGATTTGCTGTAGTTACAAAAAGTTCTGTATCATTTGGTTGACGAATTCTTAAATTATTTAAATTAAAATGGTGCCAAAGACTAAGTCTACTAGGTAACAGCCTACGTAATAACGACAAAAGTGTGTTAAAACAAAGCTTTTAAGTCTATGGTGCTACAAAACTTTTCCGCACAAAGAACCAGATAAAGAAACAACACAATTTCTCAAATTCTATTTTTCTTTTCACATATTTACCTAAGTATATGTAGGACAAATTTTATTTCTATTAGTTAATAAACCCTAATGCATATACAGTAAGTTATAAGAACGACAATAACTAGTTTCAAATATGATTATTTGTCATATTATTTCAGTAATTTTAGGCCCCAACTATGTTTAACTTACATGTAGTGTTTTATTTATGTCTTTTAAATTAGGTTGAAAAAATAATAGTAATGTTCTTCCTCTTTGTCATCATACCGTTGCAAAGCACGGATAAAGCGCCTATTAAATATTAAATACGCAAAGTATCAATAGTCGTAGAGTATATTGGTCTTAAAATAGAGCTGAGTTTCCGAAGCATAATTAATTGTCAGTTGTTTGAACAGAATAATTTTGTTTAACGTTAAAGGACTGTAATTAGTTTTATTTTCCCTCACAAAGAAAAGGACTGCTACTAATTAAATACGTGCTCATTTCGTTAATGCCTCTTTCGTGTTTTATCTCTTTACTAATATTTAAATATGTTTTGCCGTATCTTGTACCTTGCCGTAAGTTGTATTCCGAATTTTGTTACGTTGTCGTTTTACTATATTCATTATATATCTATGAACTCTTACTGGGGTCATAATTACGCTATTACTATTTTGTGTAATAAACAAAAACATTTTGTTGGTGGTAATGTAACCAGAGTATTACTAACTTGGTTACCTCTAGAGGCCATTATACAATATAGATGTATAAATATCCATAAAAATGATAACTCAAGCAATTTTGGTCCGATATTAATGACATTCAACTCGAATGTGTATGGCAGAATACGCTTTTATGGGTTCGCGAACCAGTGAAATCGTGTCATGGGAACAGGGTAATATGGGCTTTTGGGGAAAATGGGGTTTTTAACTTTTACCCTTAAACCTTGGAAATTTTCAATCCAACCATCATGCAGTGCTTAGAAAATCGTATATTTAAAGCGTTGTTGTACAATTAAAGGTTACGTAAACAAACATGTTAAAAAAAGATGTACGTTTCAAATTACCATGAGATTCTTTTGGAATAAAAGAAAGCTTTTGTAATTTGCTTGTTTATAGACATATTTTGATCAAATTTGGAAAATCTTCTTATTTTTCCATACTATTATTAACATTTGATCAAAAACACTTTTTACCTTGCCAGTAGCAGCAAACCTAGTCATTTAATCTTATGTTATTTAAATGACAAATAAATATGTTTAGTTCATGGACATTTTTGAGTAAAAATCTGACAAATTGGAATTCCTTTAGTGTAAAGGTTCGCTGCAGCGAGGGTATTTTATTCAACAGTATTATAAAATGAATGTGGATTTTAAATGAGTACATATTTTTTTTACTTACTCTTAAAAATATATGCTTTTTCCTCGTTTCTTTAAAATATATGAAATCTATTGCACTATCACAATTTAATTTGCAACAGCATATTGCATTTTTAACAAAGCACAGCAGAAATTAAACACGAGTGTAGTACTATCAATTAAATTCTCTCACTAACAATTCTATTAAAACAACACATTGAACACCCACTTACAAAATCTAATTTAGTGCAAAACCCGAGTAAAATGGTTGATCTATTCACATTCGAACGAAAACCGATAAATTCATTCGCCTGGCAAACCAAAGAGAAGCAAATGAACTCGTATACAATTGAATGGGGGTTCAATCAATTATACACTTTTGGAAAATGTTTTGTTCCCGACCATTACAATTGAATATGCTTTACGATCCTCGTTGGAATTACGGTAACACAATTATCGACAGAAAACTAAACTTGTTTTGACCTAAGGACAGATCAAACCATGTTATACAGCTTTTCCAATCTATACATACTATGCGGATTTGAATTGATACTTTATTTAATTACTTTTCGTACAAATATTTGTTTTTTTGTATTTTTAGATCAGATAAAATATATTTTAGGACTTTTTATAGTTTTAGGTCACTTATAGTTTTTATTTGCTAAATTATGAAGTTAAAACATTAAATTCTACCAGCATATTCTTTGTATCAATAAAGTTTATTAACATTTAATTCACAATCATACTATATTTTATTCTAATCAGTAAGCATTTTTTTAAATATTATCTGGATTTTCCATCCACTTTTTTTTATCTGTTCACAGTTAACGCCAAGTCGATTGTAATATAGTTTATTTATTTTAAATTAAGACTATTTTACTCATAAAATTTAAAAAATGATAAATATTGACAATTAATTATGAATAAGAAATTAGTTGTTATATTTTTTATAAGCGATAAAACTGCGGTGCATTGCTAGCAGAGTAAAAATCGTCTCAACTAAAGTTTTATCTGTTTTGAGGGATTCGGACCATTTTCCCAATGCGTAGTGTTATATTATCAAAATTCCACTGTTAAATTAATTAAGTAATAATAATAACACTTATTCGTTTATCTGACTGACTTTTAAAACATCTTTTACTGGACTTTTTTTTTTGTTTTAAAATTTCGTGTATTGTTGATATTGAGTAAAAGGACTACGATAGAGGGAAAGATAGTAAGAGAGTGAAAGAAAAATATAGGGAGGGAGGGAGAGAGAGAGAGTGAGAGAGAGGGGGTATCGTCGAGACAGGTGGCGCAACTGGTGGCAGTGTCGACCACTTTACAAACTCTGACACTTTATTATTCTGCTTTTAACAGATAACGCTACACACTGTTGCTTCTGTTGCTTGCTTCTTTAAATCTAATCATCATAATCCAACATTGTAAAATTATATACGTGACGTTGGTCTGAGAGATATTTTTATTATTTTATCCTTGCAAAGAAGGTTTGTTTCTAGGTCAAATTTACTTAAATCTGGTCTTAATATTAATTTATTATTCATTAGAAATATACATATACTTTGAGTTAGAGATTTTAGAAAAAAGTGATTCCAAGGCTTATTTGAATAATGTGATGCTATATGAATGTGTGTAAAACTTAAAATTCATAATCATGACACTTATTGTTGAATTGTTTTTGGTCTGTAAGAGAATATTTCAAAAGATTAAACTGGTGCAGTTTATAGGGGGTTTTATATTAAAACGAATCGATATTACGTATCAGGAGCAAGTACAGGGTTTTCAAAAAAAGATCCATTAGCAATTCTCAAATTAGGAAAAGGCAGTACCTGTTGCATGTGCCATACTTTCCATACCATAATCTTCCAAGGTCAGTATTTTTTGACTGGATAATCCTTACAGTTCATAAAATGATAACTGCCATTATTTGTATTAGATCAGAAAATCATCATCATTACATGATTTAAAACAGAATATCCGCATTAATACTCTATGTTGAAAATACTTGATCCGAGCAACATTGATTAGGATAAAAAAAATTCTTCTTATATGCCCTTATACTTTTACAGAAATAGTTTCCTTTCAATTAAAGCCTAAAAAATATCCTGGTAAAAACGAATGAAACTGTTTCAAATCAACACTCCTTCCAAAGAAGAAGAATTAGAACAAATCAAGAAACTTAGGTCGATTTGCTGATACAAAATCCAAGATAACAATTAAAACCCTACTTGCATCGATAAAAAAGGTATTTATATGACCATTTTGTTATAAAATAATAATTTTTAAAACGTATTACAAATACGTTAAACTAATTAATAAAACTCCCTACATGTTCCGTTTTATAAACTATGAGAAAACTTTGATCACCCGAAAAGGTTCAAATACAAATCCATCATCATTTAAAATCTTTAGGGTATTTAATAATACTAAAATTAAAATTCGTATATTTGATATTTGAATAGCTAGAGGTAAAAGAAAACTATTTTTAGAAACTAATTATTTAATCATACCAAATATTTTACAAAAATAACAACTTGTTAACGAATTAATTACTTTCACGGTACATAAATTAATTCATTAAAATATTTGAACTAAATTATTTTGTTAGATTTACATGGATAAGCTTGATAAAATACTATTTTACGTACTCAATTGGCTCTAATAAAAATATAGTTTAAATCTCTAAGCAGAACCTTTTTAAAACACATTAATCTGAGTTCTAACTAAAAATCATGTTTTATTCTCTTTTTCCTACGTGTTACCTAAATTTGCTTTTGAATCAGCAGTACAGTCTATGTTTTCAAAATAGGATTAATCAAATGTTGAACATTTTTTTATATTATTGTTGCAAGAAACAATTAATGCAAAATTATACTTTTTAAGCTTGATAAAGTTCCTAACCCTCTCACAAACGTTGTAATTCTGGAAATAACTTATTTCAAATCGTACTACAATCTTATATTTATATCACTCAAATGTGTTATAACATTTAACAAATAAAACATTTAACATACGTGCAATTTGTGCCTCAAAAATTACCATAGATACAATTAAATTTTTTCATTGTTCATTGGTTCTTCCCTGTTTTCCCGTAATCCTTGGTATTCTTTAGCAGAATCCTCGTCACATCTTTCCAAGCAGCTTGTAGAAGCCTCTCGGAAGTTAGAAGAGCTACTAGTTCAATCCCCGCACCTTGCACAGGCTCCATTTTTCTTGATAGGGGAGTAAAAGAGTCAGAATAGCACTATTAAATCTATCGGTAACCAATAACCTCAACTCAACCGGCCACTGTGTTGACAAATGTAGTTCAACAAGTTGCCGTTAGAATGTGCGCATGACGGTACCACCCTTACATATCGATTAAAATGTAAACCTGTTTAATGGTTTCCTAAACAATATGAAGGGTAAATTATAAGTTTGCCATATTTGTAGTTTTATAATAAAAATGTAATTTGTTCGTACAAGTTATATTGAGAATACCTTTAAGAGTAAATTTATAAGCTGTAAAATAATGTTGGGTATAAAATTCTACGAAAAATTATTTAATTTTTAAATTTAATAGAATTCGTTACATATTTTGATACGTGGTTGAATAAAAAACTATTTTTTATAATTTATGAATTTATTTTCTGAGTACATTTTATTCAATACTAAATGGTGTTTTTGGAAGCACCATTAACAGATATATTAATCACAATAAATATGTTTAAGCAAATTGCTAGATGATTCGGAGTAAGACAGTTATTCTGCCCATTTCTGACTCAATAACCTAATGTGCTTATAGATACCCCTTAAGGAATGTTCATAAAACTAACGCACCTTATGTTTAACGAATTTATTGTGATTGGTAAAACACGACTGTAGTAAAAGTATTTAATGTGGCCAAAGAAAGAAATGCCATGAATCATAATTTGTTTAAAATTTATACACGTATATTTTCCTGAAATAAAATCCCAAAAATATGTTTTTTTAATATTTTTTTACTCATAGTAATTTTGTGGTTTTATATTTAGATTGCATCTTTGTGATCCCAGGTTGATGAAACCCTTAATTATCGTTGAATGATCTTAACCTTTGAATCCTTGACACAGTAATTACAGTTGACCTTATATAATGCCTTCAAGCACTGATGGTTATTACAAGCCAATATTATCAGTCCTAGCTATGTATGTCAAGTACAAAGACTATTGAATAATCTATTTTCAGAAATAAACAAGGATAACTATGAGCTATATTAATTCCAGAAATACCGTTATTAGATTCTACTCCCGGGTTATGGATCAAAGATCCTGAATCAATTATTCTGAAATAGATTTAATAACCACCCATGCATTTGTTTGCAAAAGTAAGAATATTTTTATGAAAACTTTGATTACATTTAGTGGAGATTTATACAGAAGGACGTTCTTGGGGTTGATGCTTAAGCTGTGTTTGTGTAAAGTAGGCATACCTTTGTTTTTCGTTTTTTTGTGAAATCAAAGAAAAATTCAAGTTAGTGTTTATCTAAGATTTGTTTGTCTCACAAATATAACTTAAAATTGCTAAATGCCTTGCAAACTAAAGTCGAGTGGAAGAGATTTCATAATTAATACTTTTTCCTAACACTTCATATATCATGATTGTACAGAAACCTTTTTCGTAATTTTTTTGAGGTGGGTAATATTTTCATGAGAATATTTAATTATAAACCTACATACTTTTTTCGCTTCTTTGAAGTGTCCTTAACATTAAATTATCGGTTGTTGGTTATGTGTATATAAATTTGGTTTGCCAAAAAAGACAAGATCTTGGCTTTCATGAAGTTTATCGTTTATTGAACCTATACGTCAAGTTTACGATCTGATTCAGGATGCATAGAATTTTATGTTTTCAAAATCCAATCTGAAAAGACCATAAAAAAGGTTAGCATTAAAAATATATCATACAGTTGAAATATATCTATTTTGTACTTTATCCTTAGAAAGCGTTGCTATAAATTTAGTTTATGCCTTTATATTTCGTTATGACCTAATAAATACCCTAAAAACTATAGAACATATATTAAGTGTGCTGTGTACTTACATGTAAAATTTCTATAAAAACTCATAAACGTGTACAAACAATAATATTTCTTAGAAAAGCCTTAGTTGGACGAGACCATAAGAAAACAATATTATATTTAACAAAATGTATGTGCTTTTTATTGTATACAATGTTAAAAACATTGGTGGCTTTACTGGTGATTTTTATTTAATTGAAATTTATAGTATAAGAACAATAGTTTAATATTACTGATGAACAACATTATAATTCTAAACCTTAATGTAAAAAGAAAAATTTAATGTTTTAGTATACAGAGTGATTGATATATGTGTGCCAGCCGTTTTATTCGAAAACCATAAGAGGTATCAAAAAAAGTTAAATGGTAAGTGCCTTGGACTTTTCAATAAAAAATTTGTAGTAAAGTCGAAAAAATTATTTTAGCCGCCATTTTTCCAATATGACCACCAACTTTGATTTTTCTTACGGAACACCCTGTATTTTATGAAGTATTCTGGTAGAAAATGTAATTTTAAGACGATTTTATTCTTGTGATTTTTTTCATAAACCGGCGGCCATATTGGAAAAATGGCGGCAAAAATATTTTTTTTTACTTTGACTACAACTTAAAAAAAAAATCCAAGGCACTTACCATTTAACTTTTTTGATATCTCTTATAGTTTTCGAATAAAACGGCTGGCACACTTATATCAATCACCCTGTATACCTCATATTGGGCACATGGCCATTTATTTACACTATTATGTATCGAGGAAATAAGATTCACATGAACTTACTGGGTAGCATTATCATTTTTTTAACACGCACAATTATGTGCACACATAAAACTCTTGATCGCATGTTATCATAAAATGTCATATTTTATGTGGAACGACGTGGCAACTTACGATGTTGTTGTGACGTAGGCAGCTGTTGGCTGTTACACGCTGGTAGAGGGTCATAACTCGTCTCAGATATAAGAGCAAAGTAGCTCACCACTATTAATATATCTAGGGGTTTCTATATAATAACTAGCATAGTCAGGTGTTTCGCAATTTTATAAGACGCTTGATATAAGTGCCTCAAAATTAAAGTTAGAATATTTGTTCTAAAATATTTTTTATTATTGTGGTACCCAATAATATATTTATATTCAATGCAAATTATTAACAACATGGGCAATTCTGAGATAAAAAACTATAGTTATTTAGTTGAAACTAAGTAATGTACTTTTAGTTGGATTGAGGTAAAAGTAAATATATTATTGAGTTCTGAGGTTGGAAATATATTCAATTTGCACATTAATTCAGCAAAATAACCGTTTGAGATACAGTTCTCGAAGACACATTTTCCATTTACTATGCAAGGTTTATTTAATAATATATAATATTTATATAATACCTATTACTCGTATAACGGTTAAATTTTATGTTTTCCCCAAAACATTGTTTGGTAAGTATTTCTTGCAAAAAGCAAACGCAATTCTAAAAACATTAAAAGGTAAAGGTTTGGAACAATTTGTTTACTTCAAATGATTAGAACGTTTTGTTATAGTAACTATTCGGCTCCCAAAATAAAATCATTATCTACATTAACAAGACTAAAGCAAAACAATTGTGGTGTTATTGTTCTAACCTTATAGAAAAGTTGTCTTTCATCAGTCTGATTTTCCTAGGCAACACCTCCCATATGAAGAGATGCTCTAACCTATGGGATCATAAGCCATTAGAAATATCACTTGGAATATGAGTGTTTACTTTAAAGTTTTGCTTTACACACTGTAAATTAGAGTAAACACCAAAGCATTAAGCGAATAATATGCTAAATAGTTTTGTCTTCAAAAGATGTATATGAACTTATTATGTCATAAAATTCTCACATACGCCAGTTAAGTTGGGTTGAATGGAGAAATGTTACTTAAATTTGGAATAGGTAACTTGAAATATGGAAAACCATACTTACCTACCAAAAGTTTTTTAAAATCAAAACATGATGAAATGTCACCCTAAAAGATATTATGCACCTAGTATTAGACCTTAACTTGGAAATAGTGCATTACATGACTTTTTATGTTTTAGAATAAAAAAGACATGTGATTCAGGAAAGCACAATTTTTGTTTTTAAACTTTTTTTTAATTCCAGTTAGCGTGTTTAATAATTATCTCTGCATAAAACTTTAGTTTATACAATAATCATCCAGCATTTCCACTGGACTCAAAAGTACTTGTGAAAGAGACATATAAGTGTTACGAGATTTCTACTGGCCCTAGGGAATTTTACTGCTTGATATAAATCGTGCAGTACAATAAAAATGGAACAAGAACGAAGAGAAGGAACCATGGCATTGTCTTGGGTGTTATAAAACAGTTGTAGCATTTGTTCCCTTGATGTTTAAGTTCCCTGAGGTAAGATTATAAAGGGTTACAGGAATACGATTAAACACTTAGATTTTAAAACTTTTCACAAACACGTTCATAAATAAAAATATGATAGACTGTAATTTTTTTGGTATATTTAAAAACTGGGCCAGCAAGAGGAAAATAAATAACGATCACAGATCTGATGATAAATCTTTATTTATTTATTAACTAACTAACTATAGAGTATATTTTGTTAGTATTTATCCTACCACCGTAAGGATTTCTTTATTTAACAGTTTGTAACTAGCAAAAAAATTATCTAGGGCAGCACCAGTGATTCTAACGTTAGTGATTTATAGAAAATGTTAATTTTTACTTCCGTGCTTATAACGAATATTCTACCATGTAGACTAACTCCAATGAAGGCATTTACCACAAACAATTTCAAATTTTCGAACGTATATTTGGATGAGTGCCCTTTGGTTGTGTCGTTATTATTAGTAGACTTCCGTTAGCATACTACAGGTTTTTTAGTGTTATACTGACTCACTTATACATACTTAGGTTTATACTTTTTTGGAAAGTTTTTCCGGCTTAAAACTTAGCTAATTCATATTGTTTATCCGTTGGTTGATACAAGACACTTCAAAGCTTATTATGCTATGGCTTACGAGACTATTTTTAAGCTAAGTAAGATGATAATTGATAGTAAATTTATTTTCAGACACATTCTCCTTATACTGTTATTACTAAAAAGGTGTTTATTGTTGTTTTTTATTTAGCTGGGAAGATATATTTATACTGATAAAGAAGGTATCTAAATATATTTATGTGTGTGTTCTGGGAAGGAGCAAACAAAGATATTTTCATTTTATTATAACGGTACAAACATACATAAATTAATAATAAAATTAAATCCACTTCTTCAGTAGATATCCCCCAACCATAATTGAACCTAATCCTTAAAATATAACAAAAAAATCAAATTATTGTTTCCTGCGAGATTACTAAGTATCAATGTCATCAGCTGTTGTGTAGATAAGGCATTGATTGATGTTATGTACACCCACATGTTTGTGTTGGCCAATCTGTAATCAACCATATCACCTTGTGTTTGATATAGATAGCTTACGGGTAGCTAATAATTAGTACCTGAAGGAGATGCTTCAAACTGTTATAAAGTTAGATTTAATTTGGCTTAAACTACCGATGATACTAAATTAATTGAATCAGGGTGTAAAGGGGATGGGAGTTTCGGCATAATTAAGGCATTTGAATCATGCATTAACAGCCTTTCTTTGAAGGTCAGCTAATATAATTTAAAGGTATGACTTATCAGTAATCCTTAAATGTACCCATATTTACTTTAATAAACACATCTTACTTGTTTGAAGTCACAACTGGGTATGTGCTAAAATTATTAAGTTTTTCAACTGCGGCTAGTCTTGGTACTATATAAGCCAAACATAAAATGCATAATGTTAAGTTTACTCTCTAACAAAATAAATATTTTATGAAAATTAACACAACAACTTGTTACCATATATAAAAACAGATCCAAGTGGTTTTGTCACAGCGTAAAAATATACTTGCACCATCCAAATGTAATGTTTAGTCGAGTATCTTCAAAATCACTTAAAACCTAAAAACCAGGTATTTTCGTTTGGGTTATTACTTATATTTTCTCTTATAGTTCAGTTATGAACACATACTTATATCTAAAAACGAAGTTACATAGAAGTTTTGACGATTGAAAGTTCGACGTACGATCTGTATTCACCGAGTGAAACTCAACTGCTTACATCACACTTCAGTTCCTTTCTCAAGTCAGGAACACAAGCTGACTTGCTAAGTAAGATGTACAAAGAAACTGGTCTAGAACTGTAAAATGGTGTTTCACATATGCAAATGGTATAACATTGAGAAGCTGTATAAAAGCATTCGTATCTGAGCTTTGTTAAATATGATTGATTTATCTTTTATTTAAACGTGTCTCAAAAGCTAAAAAGGTAAAGATATGATGATATATTGATCAAATAACTCCATTATTGTTGTTCAAGTATAGCTGCATACATTCGTATAACTGAAATAAAACCTGTATTTCCCATCGAAAAGATTTTTTAGTAATGGAATAAAGGTTTTAATCGATTTAAGACGTAAATTTAGAGTAAAAAAAGTGATTCAATTTTCTTATGCCTTTGACTTGCAACTTAAATGTGTCAAATACGATTTGATTGACAATTAGTAATAGTACTCACCAACCGAATGTACCTATACAAGAAAATAACTAGCATTTGACAATGTGAATACATTTTTTTATATAAGTATAAAAAGTATTTACAAATATTGGTCTTCAACCATGATTAGTTTTTTTCTATTTTTCCATTACACATTTCCATACCAAAGGTCATAAGTTGTATTACTTTGATCGACAAAATATATTATTTTAATCTTTAACCAATAATCCAATGATAAAAATGAAAATAAAACAAGTACCACTTTATACATAATTTGTCAATATATAGCATCAT
This sequence comes from Macrosteles quadrilineatus, assembly GCF_028750875.1. NCBI lineage: Eukaryota > Metazoa > Arthropoda > Insecta > Hemiptera > Cicadellidae > Macrosteles > Macrosteles quadrilineatus. The sequence continues at coordinate 200,712,102 of NW_026542595.1, forward strand.
AGAGAACATATTTTTGGCCTTGTATATAGCCTTCAAACAACTTCATTGAACGATACTAGAACAGTGGGTGGTACTTTAGGGGGGGGGAGGTCAAGAACAGGGACACGTTTATTGAAGAGCCTGTTTGAAAAAGCACACAAGGATTATTTTGATCCATGTTGAGACGTGCTATTAATTATCGGATTATAGCCTTGGGATTTTCTTTGAGTTTGATGAATCCATAAAGTACCATTACTAATCACATGGAATTACATACTTCACAGAATCACATACTTCTGTCGTTTATGGTCATATGTACATTTAGGGCCTAGTCATGTCAAACTTAGTGCACTTCGAAGTATATTTCTCCGATAAAAGTAACCAAGAGCTCAGTTTTAACAAATGTTTCTTTTGGAGCACACACACTACCTTAAAGTAATTTATTAGGAAACGTTAATTTTTACAGAATTTACTATTATATGTACTATAATAAGATGTTGAGAGAAAATTGTAATATATGTTAGGAATTGTCTTATAGAGAACTTGGTATTACGTTAAGGTAGATGTTTGCCAATAAGGTTTTTATGCCTTATATTTTATCTATATTCATATTATGATCCTAGCCAAAAGAAGAATGAGATGGAATGGTATATTTTAAAACTATTAATGCATTCATTCTCTACAATCAGTTCAAGATATAGCTTTTAAGTTATTTGTTTATGTAACTCGCATGGGCTTAATATACACTTTTTGAATATGTAGCATTCTCTTATTTCCGGCCTATTTGTTTTTTTTACTTGTTTTTTCATGGGAATTAAAGTATTATCTTAGGGTTAAATAATTTATTGATATAATTACTTTTTTAATTTTGGCCTTTTGTCAAATTTAAAACAAACACAACATTATTTTACTGCAAATTAGCATACATTTAGTCTTACATTAAGTTCATAGCAAATAAATAAGGTTTCTCGCATACTAAATAAAATTAAAAAAATTATATCCACAACTAACGAACGTTTAAAAAATGGTCAGAATTTAGGGAAAGTTTAACACAGTTTACATACAGCCTAAACTTTTCCAAGCTACAAAATAACCGAATGTAGAATTTGCATTTACATTCACAAAACTCTCATGTGCTTCATATGACACAACAGATGTCAACGTGTAACAGCTTGCGATTTTAGAGTGAAAAGTCAGAGTGAAACGTCCATACGTCAGTCTCTACGTCAATCGAAATTATCAAACAATCAAATCCTTTTTACAGAGTTTTTCCAATACTTTATGTCAGGATTCAGCCCTATTGAAAAAAATGTTTTAATTGCTATTGTCCAAGGATGCTAGTTTGGACTTTTCGGGGGACTATGAATTGTAACAATGATATATTTTTTGTGGTATTATTGGATACAGCTGGGGGAGGAGTATAGAACGAATTCAAGGCTAAAAGGAAGAGGAACTCTGGACCTACTCTAAACCCCGTCGTTGGTGTTGAGGATCTCCAAACTCTTCTGGGACTTCACATCGGAGAGAGTTACAACCAAAGGATAAGTGCATTATGTGTTTCTTTAATTTATAAATTACTTTTAAATCTGAATACTATCTCACGCAGTCTACAAATTAACTTACATCTGAGCATACCTAGAACCTGCTTCGTAGAAAATATGTTCATTCGTCATTTATCTAGATAGCTATCATACTTTTCGACTCTGGTCTCTGGCAATTACAACAGCTTCAAAAAAGAAATATACAGCTACAAATCAGGAAGTTGTGCATTTGTCAGTGGCCAGGTATTCATCATCGGGATCTTCAGGATAGGGACCTTGATAGTTCCATTTAGGTACACTACAAAACATCTATATGCAAGATGTCTTATGTTGATTGTAATTGTACATAGTACTAATCATTGTTTGATTTTTCGAGCCCATGGAGAAAGGATCAACAAATTCCATCGAATAAAGATGACCAACTGAACTTCCAGGACTTGGTGAACAGATACGATGGATGATCTAAGAGAAGTAGATGAAAGCTATGGTCCATCGAAGATAACACGCAGCTAGCACGCACACATCATATGAATTTCTACAGGCTGCTCCTCTGGACTTGGCAGTATTGCTTGGCTGTGATCTCTGACTGCTATCACTACTAAGGCACTGGCATGAGGAACTAGGACTTCGACTACTCTACTACTCATATACACACAGAGGGGCAAAATCTTTATGGTTGAGTTCACAAACATATATCTAATAAAGCATGTACAAAAACGTACTCATATTATTGACTCTTTTTGGAGCTAAGGTACTTATGTACTAAATCAGAACCTTCATATTAAATAACTAATTAGTAATACCTTAACAAATTAAGTAAATACCAAATTCACTACAATCAATCCAATTAACTACAATTAAATTAATCAAATGCTGTATTTTACTTGGCTGTCCTAATAAAACTAAATCAAATACAATTTGCCATCTTCGTTATTTTGTCTAACCAATACTAGTAAAAGTCAAAGGTCATATCTAAGTAATGGAAAATATGCTGTGTAATGAAATATTTGTAGACGCCATTATTTAAGTTGTTCAAAACTTCAAAGAAGAAAGCTATGTTGACGTTAGTTTGTTGTCATGAAGTCAGATAAACACTACAAAGACTACCCTGGAAAATTATACTACGTTAACACACTTCTGCACAACCATAAAACTCCTTATCTGGTGTTGTAAGATAACTCATGACATTTTATGTGGTAATATGTGACAACTAACAACGATAAGCAGCACAACCAGCTGTTACGTCATTTGATGGTGTGGTTCTTGACTATATTCACTTCAAAGATAAAATTATTGTCCTTATTACTTAGTTCAGTGAATTAATGATACTAACATTATAAATGTGACAAATAATAAATTAGATATAGAGTATTATTAAAAGCTGTTAGTTTGAATTTTTGTATTCAGTATTTCGTAAACTGGAGTATTTTGTCATTAAAATAACAGTTTTCATTGTGTTTTACTAGTTTTTAACTCGTTAAATAAAATTAACTCTTTATAAATAAATTGATTGATAAGTAATTAACTTTATTATATGTATAAATATATATATAAATTCAAATTTATTTAAAAAAATGAAATCTTACTACACATTGTAGTCTGCTGTAGAACAAAGAATAATATTACATTAAATTTTGCAATTTTACATTAAATGGTTCTTAGATAATTACATCTACAATTCCTTGATATGTTTATACGTATAATTCAAGTGAACTCTTCCCATTGCGGAAAAATATTTTTTTGAGAATAATATATAACAAGCAAACAATTGTAATTTGAAAAGCTCTTTCATATTCATTACTATCTGTGGTGAATCCTACAACATGAAATTAATGTCAAATCGACATTTAAAGGAAAATTTGGTCTATTGTATGATGGTATGCAATAGACATCATTCAACCCATTCCAGGCCTCACCGTAAGGTATGTTGCACCTTAAGTTTCGTGATATTTAAAATTTCTCAAGTCGTCCAAAGAAAAAAAAAGAAGATAGAATGCTTATCCTCCATGGTTTTTTTTAATAAATCCTCAAGAAATTATATAATCTTCTGAAAAGGTGAAAATATTCCATTTAAAAAAAATTTAAAATCGTAATAACAATCATACTAATGGCATATCAAATCATAAATCATTTAAATAATAGATTCGTGTTAAAACAGTTTTCACCTCAGAACGAATATAATGTGCAGCGGTATGGATGGGAAATAAAACAAATTGACACTTAACAGACGGTTTCATACACACAAAAAAAAAACAAGTTGTTAAATAATCATTGACATTCAGAAAGCTCTGTTGTTACTTCATACGTCACAACAGATGTCAACAAGTAACAGCTTATGATGTCAGAATGACAAGTTACGTCCACCGGCTGGTCAAACTAAATCAATAAAGAACAGAATATTTTGTCAAAACCAGATTTTCCCCGCATCCGTGTTTGATTTTTTTCTTTCAACTAAAGTAAAGTTTTATTTTTAAAAATTGAGCAAAGTTTATTTCAACTTAATTTCTCTGAATCTTACCTTGGTTAATTTCATGATTCTCTTCCAGTGTTTATTTAACGTATTCATAGTATTAAGAAGTTTTTATGACAGTATTTTTTTACCTTGGGTGTAACATCAACTATAACTACTTACCTTACTAACTATACCTTTTATAGTTGTATATAAAAGTTGTATTATGATCTTGTTATATAAGGTTTATCCTTTAAATAAATAAATAACAACAACCCAACGAAGATACTATTAGACCTGGTCAGATGGGCTTCTATTGGACTAGGTTGATGGAAAATATTTAATACTTATGTAAATACTATATTTTTTACTATGCGATCCGTTCTGAAAATCTCACAACATCATTGATTCAATACACAGAACCGATTCGACAAAATTTTCTCACAAGACAGATAAGTAACACTAAAATTATTTTACTTTGATCAATATTTTATAACTATGAAACGTTTTTAATTTACATTTTGTCACCAGGGCTTCAAAATAATATAATTTAATATCAATATTTCGAAAATAAGTGTTTCAGATAGCCTAACCATCAGAATTATGGCTTCTGCGAGATTTGACTAGTTAATTAAAACCGTATTTTTTTAGAATTGTGTAATCACCTTGAATTAGTAATGGAGTAATCACAATCATTGTTCTTTTTTATAATTCCAAACTGTTGGCTTAATATTTACAATTATAACACTTAATCTATATCTATAATAGCTATGTTAAATTATTATTCTTTAAAATCACGTCTTAATATGAACATCCAACGATGTTAATTTTTCTTTGCCAAGTACTATATGATGAAGGTAAAGTATAGTTTAGTAAAGGTTGTGCTAAATACTTGTATTTTAAGGTCATCAGTTGCAATTTGTCTATATCTTGTATAAAACGTCAATGATGAAGAAAGACCTTTAAATGTAAAATCTTTAATGGTTTTTCTCAGCGCATGTAAAACATATTGTGCTGTTTAATAATATTTAATATTTAAAAACTTATGTTTGGTCATTAAAGAATCTCCTTACCATCTAGGGAAGATATTCATCTCTGTTACCAAAAACGAATTAAATGCTACAAAACTAATTGGTCCATGGTATCAATTTTTTTATCAACCCGTTCTAGTACTTAAACATACAAAACTTACTACATAAGTTACACATTAGTATATTATAGTAGTTGCATATTTAAAACAGACCAATTGCGAGTTTGGGTAGCCTACATGTTTCGCCAAAAATGCTTAATTCCTCGCAATTTCGTGTTTGACACATGACGAGTTCAACAATGAGCCTTTTTCTCCCAATAACTCACTCAACACTGACATGTCGGGGCAATTTTAAGCTCTGCAATGACATCAAATGCTGACGGTTTAAATTCCTAGCAATACAACACTAAGATCAGGCAATTCAGTAATACGTAGCATTAGATATTCAAATGCAAATTTTAAATTTATTTTACTGTGATTTACCTAATTTTCATATGAATTTCAATAAGAGGTAGACATGTGATTAGCAATAGATATTTTTTGTCCGGTATTCACATCCTAGGACAAAGGCTGTACTCCAGGACTCTTTTACAAGTTATACCAGAAGATCTAGAGAGTAAAAACCAAAAAATCTGAAATTGAAAGTTTAATATATTAGAATATTATATTAATAAATAACAAATCTTAGATAGTTATCTTGTCTATATAAACGACTTTAGTTTAAAGTTGTTTACCATGAAAGGGCAAAGGGACTTTTAAATATTGCAGGAAAAGTTATTATCAGGGGATTAATGTACACTTTGAATATATTTTGGAAGAACAATCTTTCTATACCACTAACACAAACGAGAGTCCATTTAAAATAATCAATTTCGTTTAATTTTTTTTCTATCGCAACCTAAAGTAGTCTTTATCTATGGAAAAAATAAGATATTTGGGTTGATACCTATGCATTTTTTTAATCGGATACATCCTGTACATGAGATATATTGAATTGGAAAAATCTTAATACACATATGGTAGAATACTACATTTCTACATAAGACTTGAATAAACATTATATTTTCTTATACCTTGTCTCAGCTGGATTGTACAGTATGAGTGAAAATATGACACATAAAATGTGAAAATTCTTATTTATGTTAATATATAGCATTCATAATAGCAATAATGAGTTAAAACCCATGTTCAAAAGAATCCTTTATTATAAAAATACTTCTACCGATTTATTTTCATTTAAAAATCCTTTTAAAAGTTGTTTGATTTAAAATTTTCATACCAAATTAATTTAACAATAAGTATGTCAAGGAATCAGTTTCAAATAAATAATAAGGAACCTTTCACTCGACATTTTCATGTAAGATGCGGGTCGAATGGCCTAAAAGAATCTTAGAATACATAAATGTTTGTTGTAAAACTTCATCATAATATTCACACTAATTTCACTGATAAAAATACTATTACGGTTTTACAGTGTCTAAACAGTATCACAATTCTGTCTCTACGTTTCCGTTCCATTTTTATTGTATTGCACAATTTATATCCAGCAGTGAATTCCTCGGGGCTTAGTAAAAGATTGTTACTCTCATAAATTTTTAACCTGAGGTGTATAAACAATCTTTGTCTGGCGACATATATAATTGCGTTTACTGTATTTCATATTCTTTAGATTCATGCCTATACTATTTTAAAAATATTTACATAAAACTGACTCATAATTATTTCACTGAATGATCAATTAAATTAAAAAGAAAAAGCTTTTCCTTACCTAGAATAGCTCAAGGGAAGTTCTTAATGCAAAGAGTTCTTAATTGAACAATATAACCTTTGAAAAAAGTCGCGTCCACAATTATATTAAACTATTAGACCCTCGAGTGTGATTACATAAACGGTCGTCACATTGTAAACCAATCTGATAGTATCAGATACTATCTAAGTCAGATACTGTCTAAAAAGAGAGATTTTTTCTTATTTAGCACTTGCAATTATTCCAGATTTCTTAGGACACTAGATCCAAAGTAGTTAGTTATTCATTGGGTTCGTTGAACTGTATTTGTATAAAGAAGTTACATATTAGTCCATTACTTAGGAAGCGGGCTGCTCTAGTTAGTAAGATTTTAGATTTTCAATCAGAACACTAATATTCTACATCAATATTTATCGTCAACAAATGTATAAAATTTACCATTAAATTTTGGCAATCCTGAGCATTTTTTACCATTTTTATATTGTTTGTTTAGTATTGTTTCAAACATCGCGTGTCTTTTTGGTTTACTTTGGCCCTAGTTTCTGTAAAACTAAGTTTAACATATTGTTTATGCACAATTATACGTTAAAGTATAAAGTGGTTTCCTTTCTTAAATTACACTTCAAAGGATTTGATTGTCAGTAGCTGAAAAACACTGGACTGGATGACAAAATTAAACTGACGTAGCCGTCCCTCTTCCTCTCACAGATGGTTTTGTCATGTTGCTATTTGATGTGGTAAATGGTAACATTAGATTGTCAGTCACTAAAAGGTTTATGAGTGAAATAGTAAGTACTATGACGTGTTTGGTATGTTTGTATTTATTTTCTATTGTTTGTGAACTTTACTCTTTGGTTTGAACGTTACATACTGAATTGGAGTTACTTATAATTTTGTTGTTACCTAAAAGAGTTTTATACTCTATCAAATTACTTTAACTAAAGAAAATTATCAAAGCACTACAGTTTTATTGAAAATACATACGTATAAAACAGTCTTCAGTCGATCTACAAGGACAAAATACGTACAAGAAAGTTGTAATAAAATAGGGGAAGGATTATAGTTATTAGTGTAAGGAAAGACAATAAATGAAATTTGCCCTATTCATTAAAATTTACTGAAACCTCATCCTGCTGAATAAATGTCACAACTGGAAGGGATGGGGAAAAGTGCTAACATTCGGCTAGGAAAACATATATCATTTTCAAGTAATGGCAGAGTATACGTCAAAATTTTACGTAACGAAAAAGTAAATTGGCAACCAGGTTTTGTAATAAAAAGGAGTCCAGTTACTTAACTTGTCAAGGTCACACAATATTCGTCCATGTTGACTATTTGCGACCTGATGTCTCAGTGGAAGGTGATTAGGATGATGTGCTCCTCGATTCCCAAGAGAACTTTACAAAACATTCAAATACAACCCTCCTAACATCAGTCAGCAAGATTCACCCGTAAAAACTAAGCTTACCTCCGAAGGCCCGCAATTCACCCGAAGTTATTGTAAATCTTTGAGGAATCCCAGAACCCGTCGTTGCTCTAACCGAGTCATTAGAGCTCCCCGGAGACCTAATGTAACAAGAGGACTAGTAATTTTTTTGTAAATATTTTGAGTAAGACGAATTTTTATGTATTTGGGAGGAGTGATTTAGTATAAGAAGGATTTTACTTAGTGTAAGGACAGAAAATTGATGAAATTTGTCCCATAAGTGATAAGTAGGGAACTCACAACCCAGACACCTGAGTGGAAGACAGTTCTATCTTAGTGCAGGTTGGTTAGTGAAGACGTAACTACCTTTTCTGGGAAACTCTAATTATTAGTAGTCGTATTAGTTTGAGTACGGTATTCGTCTATATTTGATTTTTTAAATCTTTTCTTATATAATACAAAGCCTTACATATTCCTTACCAAATATATCCAACAAACTACCAGATTATCGAACGAAACAAAAAGGCTTAAATTAGTACCAATCCCATATCTTAAAGGGGTTTCATACCTCAAATTTATATCAGGTCAAGGTTATTTCATGTAAGTATTTTGTTACCGGCAAGTCATCTCTAGTATAGACAGGATGAGATACTTGATTACAGATTGGCCAACACAAACATATGGGTGTACATAACATCAATCAATGCCTTATCTACACAGCTGCCTTTGACATTGATGCTTGGTAAGCATGAAGGAGCTTTAGTTAGTTCTTTGAGTTATTGTAACTATTGTAAATTAATTTGTGTAGGACAATATCATGTAAATTAACATTAGGTTATTCCATGTCCGCTTAAAATCAGTAATTGTTATGGATTTAAAATGTGAATGTTACCAAAGTTCAAATTCAACAATGGTAGGATAATATTTCTTATCTATTTTAGATTCTGTCTTATTATAGTTATACTAAAACGCAAGTTTGTATGCTAAAACTTGAATATAGTTAGAAACCTAAAATGCGAAGAACTATTTTCTTTACCAATTTGTGACACTAATTATTGCAATAAAATTGCCAGTACTAAGGAGAAATTTATGTCCAACTTGTAGGTTTTGCAAATATAATTTATAATAACGTAGCATTTCAGTAGAATGTAATTTCATATTATAGCATGTGGGTTAGATTTTAATATACAAATTTAACTTGTTACATTCATCTTGAATTTTGTGACGAACCGTTATAAACGTTCTTAAATATAAACAACTTTCTTGAAGCCTATTTTCGTAAAACCCAAATTTTATGAGTATCTATAAGTATCTAATACCTTCATAAATATATATATACACAATATACTTTAAATTCAGCCTAATTATTTCAGCAATTATTCTCTCATCGTATCATCAAAATGTTTTAAAATTAATATAACTGTTTTAATTGAACGCTCGTTTAGTCGTTTGTTTAAGAAGCCAAGAAAAATTTCTCATCTCAAAGGATTTCAAAAATGTAACCTTAATCCTCTGGCATTGAGCTCTATCAACAATTATTGAAACTGGAAATTTCCATGAGACTTTTATAATTTGAAGGTTTCCTGACTAAAACTATAAAAAGCATAATGTTTTAAACGTTCTTTTTGTATGGGGTTTAATTAACTGGGCATCTCTGGGGTTTTAGTGCTTACCTGGTAATCAAAAGGTCACCGGTTCGATCCTCAGAACAGTCAGTAGCTTTTTGATGGTTCAAAACTGGACCCAGCTGTCCCTGATCATTGGGCTTTTGATAAAATGGTTGAAACAGATGGTCTTAGTCAGCAATAAGCTACTATATGCATTACAAACCATTCTCTACACTCATCCTAAACTCATATTTGGATTAAATACGCACATAAGTAGTGTACCTATCCCAAATTGTAGTAAAAATGTTCAATATTTATATTTTACGATGGATGTTTTTCTTTTAATTTATCTCTATAAGATTCATTTTCTTATGGGGCGACTTAAAAATATTTTTTAATGCTTTTCAAGTATTTTAATGCGAGTAGGTGAAATTTACTACTTTCTAAATCGCATTGAAAACAACATCTCATCAATTGGATTTGAGGTGAATAAATCAAAGTTGTTGTAAGAAGAGTTTTTTTTTTTTTTTTATTAAAAATATGTATAAAATAAATACATGTTAGTATTAATATTACACTCAGCACACAATTGAAAAGGTGACATAATTACCTTTAAACTATTTGCATAATTTAATATCAACGCTACTCAACTGAAAACTCTAATTTTAAAATATGAAAACAGTTTTTGGTTTTGGTCCTAATAATGGTAATTAATTCTACAAACAAGAAAATTATCAAAACTATAAATGTATTACGTAGGTGAACATCTCTCAAGATACCAAGTCTTGCATTCCACATATGATACAATGCGGACTCACTTATCATTGTTACATTCCACAGAGTCGGCTTGCAACGAACATAGAATGTTTATAACATTAGAATCTGCATTTGACTACTTAAATTATGGCACATTACGTTATATTTAATTATATTTCTGCATCGGATTAATATTTCAAATCGTAATAATAGTACATTTTATGAAGAATTAATCAACATAAATCTTTAACGATATATATTTATTTTATATTTTATTAACATTTTTGAGCAAGTGATTTTTATTGTTAAAAGTATTTAATTATATAATTAGTTACAATGATTTTTTATATTTTGCGAAAAAGCAATATTATCAATAATTGTTATAATAGTTTGTGTTTAAATATAAAAATGCATTTATTGAATTATTTGTTGGTCCTTCTATTACGTTTTGTAGAATCAAGGTATTTGTTTATTTTCGAAAGCTTAATTTAATGCCTTGGTATATATATTTTTTATAATTTAAGTATTTTGCAAAATAAAGTTAATAATGTTTCAAGGTTTAACATTTTTCTACACTTAAATCTAAATAAATTGTAAAACGTCTTATAAACTAAGGTACCTAAATAAACACAATTCATTTGTGATGATGTGGAGTAGTATGAGTGTAAATGAAGATACCTGGGCCCTATATATCTTCCTCTAACCACTGCCAAATCACGCACATTTCCTGTCGTAACCCAACTCTATTGCAAGAATTAATCTAACTCGTCAAAGTGCACAATATTACCTTAGCTGCCTATCACAGCCAGCTTTTATGTTCATAATGTATCTAATTATAATATAATGAACAGAGAAATATATATATATGGACTTATTCTAATTCGTGAAAAAGGTTACTAGACTTAGCAAATGTGAATTCTAATTTACGATATTAATTGCCAGACCACGACCCTTCGAGAACCTAATAAACTACATGATTGAATTACTTTTTGCCCCAACCTACACCCTTTCCCCAACCCCTACTTCTATTAGCTAGACATCTTAGGCTACAGTCTACTTATCCGATCAGATGTACAGCTCCAGGCGCTCGACACTACACTGTACTCGTCTCTTGGTTCGCTGCGCGTGCCTACCCGGGTCGACTGCGCGCGCATCGTGGTCACGTGACTTGCGCTATTGTAGCGGTCCGCTACACATTGAGTAAATATAGGTAAATATACAGTATAAAATATAATGAAACCGAAATCAAATGAAAGAATGCTAGAAATTTAAAAGATATATATATATATATATATATATATATATATATATATATATATATATATATATATATATATATATATAATACAAATCTTTAATTCAAATTTAAGTTAGGTTAATATCGTCTGGAAAGTTCTTTGTAATACCAGTAAAAATGTTGTTCGTTGTAAGAATAAGAAACTTTTATTGTCATGACACACGTTGTGCAATGGATATAGTCAAAACTATAATCTAAAAAAAATAAAAACATTATATTAAATGTCCTTCCTTTTACGTTATTTTTAAGAGGTAATAATTTAGATTTTCTTTGCACCAAATTAATTGGGGATGGTAATTCTGTTACACAACAAACCACTGCTATGATATTAAATATTATTATGATAAAAAACACATCTTTAACAGTCAGCTATTAGTTCGTTCTGCTTTCGCTTATATTATTTGTACTTGAAAGAGATTGATTTAAGTTTTATTATAAAAGGTCCACTAGGTGACGAGGTCCACACCAAAATGGTCTTCTCTAAAATACACAAATATTTCTTAAAAGAAACCTTGAAGCATTTTTGTATTTTTAACTCTTTAAACGTTGCGTTAAATATATCAAATAAATCTCATGAAACGTACAATTTTCAATTTATTACTTATTAGATACATAAATATAATTTAGTAATATAGTATTTTAAAGTAATTCATACGTAATTGAATATGGCATACATAGATTTACTGAGTAAATCATCTAAGCGACACTATTAAATTCAATACTTAAAAATGAAATTGAAAGGTATATAAGCTTTTCTTTTAGGTTTATAGATTTTAATGTCAATTTATCTGTGCCCCCACATTGTATTTTCTTGAAACTCAGTTTCTATGCATCCTAAATCGAATCGTAAACCTGGCATTCATGTTCAATATGCGATAAACATGGTGAAGGCTAAACGATCAAGTCTTTATAGCCAAAATAAATAAGTATATGCATATTATAAAGTATTCAAATACCTAGGACTACCAAGATGCCTATAGGCACCTTAACATTTGGAATCAACAAAAATAGACATTGAGCAAGTTGATTTTGCCAAACTGTTTAAATTCGATGTATAAATATGAAGTTGTGCTGAATACTGATTAATTAGGTTTTACTTGTGTGTGTGTATGTACGTGCACCTGAAAAATGTCAAATGCACACTCAAACAAAAAAAAATGCAGAATTGTATGAATACAATAAATATGATCATGAAATCCGTTCTCCAAATCTCAATCTCACGACATGACTTCGTGCACAGGTAAGTGGGTTAAGTTTTTATACAAACGTTTTGTTATAATCAATCCAAAATTTAGTGACGGGCCGTTACAAATGTTCTTGAATCTCAAGATGATTCTCATCCATGGAACCTTATATAATTTCAGCTATTCTTTCTTTGCAGCATCAAAAACAGGTTGTTTTATTTGCCTAGACATACACATTATGAAGAAGATAAAATTCATAACCTCAATCCTTTGTTATAGTCTGCAATAATTGAAACAGGTAATAGTCCAGGGTACATTACGGTTTAAGCGTTTAGCAGCTCTATCCGAATTTTCCTGTCGTTAATAAATTTTTTTACCAGTATTATAACGTAAACTAGCTTTCAATTTTCTAAACCGATTGAATTATAAATTTACCATCGATTTAAATTAACAAAATACTCGATGTAATTTATACTAATATTATAAAGTATACTAAAAACGTTCAAGAAATATAAAGCTACAAAGCTTAACAATGAGTATAATAATAAGATCATAAACTTTAAAACTATGTTGGGATAATATCCTCTGCAATTTTCTTGTTCATAACAATGGGAAAGTCGTTCGATGTATCTATTTTATTGTCTGACTGGGACTCATAAACTTGTTCGCAACCTAATAAACGATATTTCTAACTTGTTCTATCAGTGTACATTATAAAGGTTAATCTTGTATATTTTATTTAATAAAATGATGGATAAAATTTTAATACCTACATATACACACTATTTGGATGTTATTATTAATGCTTAAACATTATTATAAGACTAAAAGTTGGTTTTTTTATATTTTTATTTATGCAGGTTATTATTCTCAACACAATGTATCAAAACTGTTTTAGTTTATAAAGTTCTTTACATTATTTTTGCATATTATAAAATTAAATTAATATTAATATTAAAATTTTAAAGAGATACATTTAAATTTCATAAAGCTGGTACACAGGGGTAGAGGGTCTACTACATTTCTTTTTGCAGAACCTACATAATAACTTTTTTATTGTTACGAAGACATTTTGCATTAAATCTGTTATTCCTAACTTCTTTTTCATATAATCAAACATACTATTGCCACAAATTTCCATAAAAATGTCTATTTAATACTTTTATTTCAAATTGGACATTTAAAGAATTTTTATTAATTATCTTATTGATACTACAATTCTAGAATTTATCGAACCTGTATTTTAATTTACACGATTATGATTTTAAGTGTACCAGTTTTTTGTGAAGGTCTATTACAATTTCTTAGTTTTCAGATTCTCAATGCCAATTTTTTGTAGGCTCTATCTAGAATGGGCTTTCTTGAAAATCAGTTTTCCATGCATTTTAAAGCAGATCGTAAACTTTATGTACATGTTCAATATACGATAAACTTGGTGGAAGGTCGATCTTGTCTATATTGCCGAATCTACTTAGTACAAGCATAAATATTTAGGAAGTAATCGGATATTTAATGTTACCAAAAATTGATTTTAGTTGTCTCAAAGTTTTAAATTTAATAAACAGCCTTCTTGAAAGTTGATTTTGCAAAAAAATGGACAATTTGTTTACTTAATATATTAAATAAATACATTTCGAACTTTTACTATACTTATAGATATATCCTTATTGTTAACATAGATGAAAATATGTGTAAATTCTATTAAAGACTTATGCTTTGTAAAATATCCTCTAGATAAAATTCGTTTGTATGATTTATAAACTAATAAAATTACTGAAAGGGGATATATATATAATTTTGAACCTTTTCAAAGTCATTTGGATTCAGTTTAGAGTCCTTTATAATGAGAAATTCCCTCTAGCCACAAGGTTATTAATCTTGAGCAGCACTTTTTGTTCAGGTTACTCAATTATATAAAGATCGCTTATTTTAATAATCGATATAAACTTAAGAGTTATATTTTTTTCGGAAATGACCTAAGAGTATGGATGGTTATCTATACTTTAAGAGTTTTTAAAATTTCTTATCTAAATAAAAATCACATAATCACAATTTTTACTGATTTGTAACAGTCAAAATACGTCCATTACTAATAAGTAATTGTAATACTGTATTAGCTTGGTTTAGTGTTTAAAATGCATTTATTAATACGACTCGGCTGACGAAACATGTTTTGAAAAATAAACCTTTAAATACAGGAATTCGAAATCTAAAGTATTTGATTTAGTATGTACTTAATACAAACTTATTTATTTACCTACAAGGAATATAATCCTTTAAAACATAATAGCATTGACTATTGGATACTGAAGTATTAATTAATTAAGTCAAAGATAAAATCTATTTTGTATATGATAATTTTATACATAAAAGGCAATCCCACGAATAAACATGATTTACGCTTAAAGAAATAGATTTTTTGATAATTTAATGTTTTGGTAATTTGAAAATTGATAATCAATAATTTAAAATTCCTTAAAAATACGACGTTACGATTCCATACATTGTAATTATGTGACAACTAGGTAGTTTTAATAATAATCAATCAAATTAGTTGAATAAAATTTGTGTCATTGAACATAGGCATGTAACAACAATCCAGCCTAGTTTTATAATTCTATTTGTAACGACGAACTAAATATCAATAACAAACACCTATTAAATCATATCAGAAAATGGTAGATAGATTTCCAAGTTTTTACAACACATTTTCTCCACTTTCGGCTTGAATTTCTGAAACCTTAAAGTTGACATATTTTGTTCTTTTATTGTTAGATACATCTTTGTCGCCTACTTATTTCTTTCTCACAGAAAAGGACTCTTAAGTAGTTTCTAGATGTTACATCAATGTCATTAACCCTTGTGTAAACAAGGAATTGATTGATGTTATGTACATTGTACCCCCCCCCCCCCCCCACAGCTACGTGTTAGCCAATCAGTAACTAACTATATTGCTGTATGTGCAACAGAAAATCAATCTTACCAAAAATTTGGTTCTGGTTGGCAAGATTTTGAGTGGTGCACAAATTGGTTTGGGTAGTAGGGTAATTATAATAGTTATGCCCAAAAGCTTTATGCTCTTAAGCTTCAAGGTTCTACATTAATAATTGATACTACGACATTTTGCGAGTAAGGTAATATTTTTCTTTACTTTTTTCGGGAATAAAATAGTTTTTCGAACATATTTCCTGAAAATGTTGAGAAAATGGGGTTTTATGCTTGATTGTCACGTTTTCTATTCAAAAGGAGAGCGAAATCAAAGCTGAGTCAAACACGTTTGTTTTGTATTCATCACGGGATATCCCACTGCTCGCTCCGAAACTCATTTCCTTTCCCAACTAGCAACAAAAGCTAGTGTCCCATGGATAAGGGAATAAATGAACATTTCTTTTTCTAATTGCATTGATATTCAATACAATAATGCAAGTAAAATAATAGGTCTTTCCTACCTACACTCCTTTTATAGAAACATTTTTATGAATAGGTACATTAAACTGTTTATATTAAGATTAATTCGTGTTTTCAGTGCATGAGAACATAACATAGATTACTTTAAAGATATTTGACTGGATCGTGATAACATATTTATTACTTGTACATTAAAATTATTTGATTAAAAACAAATTCAGAGTAATTATAGTTATTAATGTCAGGATAGGCTTTGATTTATACCACTGTACAAAATGGTAAATGTTTTTTCAACCATTGTAGATTAATGGTTGATTAAAGTAAATGTCAACATTGATTTGTCAACAAATTGCCATTCCTTTAAAAGGAGCTTCGTGCTGGGACTGAAAACATGCAGTATAGTTTTCTGTTCAATATTATTATTTAAAATTAGAAATTAATTTGGGAAAGAATTCGGGATAAAATATGTCTAACAGTATAACTTCACGAATATCACTATTGCTGTAATTTAAACAACTAAATTTTTTCGTAGATATAAATAGTGCTACAATATGATTATGACAACAACACTTAATGCCTTGCAATCATTTGTGTGATGCATGACTTGAATGTTCAAAAAAGATGATTGACCATAATAATTTATGCCAGGGTAATTTCAAGTTTTGTGATGAAATCAGAATTAATTTCGACATTGTTTATTTAGTCTTGCACTTTGATTGCGCGCCTAGATTAAATACTTCACATGTAGACTAGTGAAAGTTTTGAGTTGTTTAAATTAATTTAAGGCTAATAAATTGCTTGTGAAGCACAATCTTTTCGTAAAATCTTTGTTTTAATGATTTCGTTTGTGAATACATCACCGTTGGTGAAAAGATTTTTCAAAATTTCATATAGCCTAAATTGAAATTTTTATTCTAAACTACATGGTAAGTGATTTTTTTTTAGTGATCAAGAATAGAAAATCCTAACGAACTTAAGAAACAATTCTTGAACCTTAACATCAGTTATAATGCAATAGTTTAAAATTATTTTTAATAAGTCATTTTCTTCAATTGATATAAGATAAGAAATAAGATGGCTTTTAAAATGTATTGATGAGTATTTATTTTGATGCCAACTAAACTTTTAGGACCAGCGGTATTGACTGATGGAGCAATGGTCAACATTTGCGACAAGAAACACTTATTGACCAATGTGATGGATTTGAACGATTTGATGCATCATTTGATTGGCGTTGTGCATTGGTAAATATTCTACTCGGTCAACATTTGACTTTCACCATCATCTATTTCAAAAATACTCCAAACGCAATACACCGAAATTGAATTGTAGTGAGTTTATAAAGTTTAATGTTCAAGCCGTAATAAAAGAGATAATCTATACTTAGAATATTATTGATCAAGAATTGTGTTTAGTTTAAGTGTTTGATTACACTGTGAAAATGTAAAAAATATTGATATATTAAATCAATTTGTTTTATTTGGATTTAGTTTAGTTTATATCATAGTATTGTACACAGAATAATAGAACAATTTATAAAACCTTTTTTGTTGTATAAGTCCTGGGCAAAATACTTCTGTATAGAGTAGGTACTCTAAAAAATCTGATTTCCCCGTAATAAGGAATTGTGTGAAAAAAGAATAATGGTATTTTTTTCCGTCGTACAAATACATTTGTTCATACAAATAAATTTTGTTCCTAAAACCTGAGTTCACCTACAGTGATGACAGCAGCATAATGATTAAATAAAATAATATAAACTTATAGTTAACATTAAACAATGTTAAATGATCTTAACAGTTAATGTTAAATGCAAGAAAAATGGACGTGATTTATATATATCATGCAAGATTTTATTCATGCATTAAGAGCCTCTACGCTACGTATAAACTAATTTATAGTTTATTATTACACTAATAAAACCTCTGTACATCAAGTTTTTTTTATTTAGGCCAACAATTTGCGTTTTATTTCCAAACAATTCTTTTAATAATTATCTTGTAGGCCTATATATAAATTAAAAATATTAACATGCTATTCAATGTTTGTTTTACAATATAATCAAAAATTGTCAGATGTTTATAAGTAGACGAATAAATTTTAATTTATAGACAAAGTGCTGATATTACATGTCCTGTTTTCTTTCATCTTAGTTGAGGACGAATACTAAAATGTTGTATAAAAATATTTACTTCGCAATTAAATTAAAACATAAGTTTTCCATGGTAGAAGAATTTGTCATCATGCAATATCCATAGAGTATTGTTGTGTTAAAAATTAAACTCCTGCAGCCAATATAAAATATTTTTATTTAGGGTAATATTATATAGTATATTGTAAAATTATACCTAAACTATTTTCACCATGCCGATTCACTACTGTAATGAGAATATTATTGGTTTCAAATTATATGTTTTTATGTTATTTTTTGCTATTTAAGTATGGTTAAAATGCAAACAACTGTGTCAATATTTTTCATGTTCATCTCATGAAACATGTTTCATGAAGATGATGTTGTTAACATGAACATGTTTCATGTTAAACTATATATTCATTCATTCATCCATTCTTCGTCCAAATAAGACTAAATTTTAAGGAACAAATTAAGTGACAATTAAGTATCACAACACAATAATCAATACCTATAAATATAAAAGGATATTAAACTATTTCATTGTTAATGTGCCGATATTTTATGGTTATATGAGAAGGTATAAATAAAGCAAAACTATAACTGTAGTGTTTTCAAGCCTTACAACCCTTTTCACTAACGTACGAGTCTTAGCTATTTCATTAGGTGCAATTAAATATTTTTACATTTTAGCCATTCAAACTTAGAAATCACTTAAGATACTTTACCTAACCCGCCATGTTAAACTTCCCTATCCCAAGCGTGATGTATACAACTTCCTTACTTCTCGAGTGATGTAAAGTTGGAAAAAACTCACTCGGTGATGTAATGAAACCCATTTAAATAACATTGAGTGATTAACTTAAAAAATATACCTCTATGGAGCCAACGACGTTCAACGCTAGAAATCAGCTGTGTGTGTGAATTTTATTGTTATGCTTTGAAGAATTTTCCTAACTTAGCTTTTGTTTGTAAATGAACGTTACTGTTAGAAGATGAGTGAAATTGATAATGAAGCATATTGCTCGTAACCTCCTGAATATTGTCGGGTCAGGTAAAATCTTGTACGTTACACGTTACGCAAGAGCGTGTTTACATCATTTCGGTGAATTATGCAACTCGCCTTCGCTCGTTGCACAACATTCACCTGCGTGATGTAAAAACGCTCTTACTACACTTGTAATGTAAATAGCTATTTTACCATTGTGTGGTATCATGAGTGGGCCCATTACACAATTTTTAAACACTTGTAAATTACATATGTTTGGTTGCAAATAATAAGTTAATTGGATAATAGATAGATAATAGATAATAATTAAATAATAGAGTTAACCCGTCTACAGAGCTTTACCTTACTCCTTCGTTAAACATATGGGATGTCTCATTCAGCCGATGGCAGGTGAGATTGCAATGTCTACCGTTTTGACACTGAGTAATTATATGTTACAATCAAGCCCTTACATGGTGTAATACCAGATGAGTAAGTTAACTGACACAACAATATGCTTCACGTAATTTGTCATAATTTAGGATGAGAAATGCTCAAGATTAATATTGTTAAGATCACAACGTTTATGCGTTTAGACAATTTAGTTAAGTAGAGACTCTATGTTTACAACTCTAAGTTAAGTTAATATTATCATATGTCATTTGTACAAAATCTTACGAAACTATAGCAATTTAAAGAATGAAAAACTTATAACCACGTAAAACCTTCAAATGTTTTGCAAGCCATAATTTACTCAGCCGCGTTTAAAACGTTGAAGTTTATCAGCTCAGTGGGCTTTGACCGATGACACTTTTGTCAACAAAGGCCTCGCGAGTTTTGTTGACAGTTTCGCGCCATGATGGATACACAAGCGGCCATTTAGGCTCTTCAGTTCAGTATTAACCCTACTGCAAAAACCAACTCAAACGTACCCGGTAGTGAATTTAGCAATGGTACAGTACACATTGGATCACTCATCACATTCAAACAGGTTAACTGTGGTTCTTAGAGTGACCGTAATTAGTCATAATTCACTGCACCCACAACATATAACACAACGTGTAGCTAGAGAGATTTAGTATATTATACTTTTTAATTTAAGCGTACATCGTGTAGGCCTAGTACATTTGGTAGTTTAATCGCGTATGCTCATATATATAGTTACCACCAGTAAATGCAGTAAAATCCATTACATTAATCACAAATCAATCAATTAATCAATAAAAAAGTATTTTTGCGCTCCTTAGTACAATACTGGTTTACATAATAGCTCACGCCATTAGAACTACAAATTTACAGGACATCAATAACAAATTATGTATATAAAATATATAGAAAACAATTTAAAAGAATGCTTTGCAATTTTAACCTTTTTTAATGCTAGGGGTTGAAAGGCATTTCTAGGGTTGAAAGGCTTTTGAACTGATAGGTGAGGTCGTTGTAGATAATTGGGCCAATGTGGGAGAACCCCCTCCACCCTATATCCAAATTAACTTTGTTAAGTGGTGGAGGGTGTCTAGCTCAGTGGGTCAAGCAATTGTTCCATGTGTCTCAAGTCTCTCATTCTGGTATATTGATTCTCTGTGAGATAACATCCCATAGATGTGACTGAAGAATTTGTCAAGTTGCATCAAAATAAGATGCAAATAAGACGCCCTTGCTATGGTAGGGAGTATGGTTTATCCATGGTTATAATATACAGTGTACAACCGTAAATTTTATTAATAGTTTTTTTCAGTTAAGATTTTATAATGACAGTTGGATATGATGTTTAATTATTATATAGATTATCAGTATAGATATGTTGAAACCAGAATGAATGACAAAAGGAAACCCAATTTTATGGTCGTACTAAATACGAGTTTTTCCATCGTACTTATTAATTATGCTATTGTACAATTTGAAATCACTAAACCAGATATTTCAAATTTAATAAATTGTTCTCCAACAAGTAGGTTTCAGGCAAAGCAAATCTAGATACAAATATCACTTGTTCAAATAATTGCTACCGGTGATAACACGAAATCCTTTATTTTCAAAGTTACATGTTGGCCCCTTCTTATATATTTCTATGAAAACTGTTGATTCTTACTAAGAAACAAAACTAGGTTTGATGTGAACTTCGAGATTTCATGTGGCAAATTTAATGGAAACATTTCGTATTCAAAACTCTGGCATAAAGCCTAGCGTCTTATGAAGTAAAGATGGGATGTACAAAAGTAACATGTTTATAACTGCCTACCACTATTAACAAAATATAAATCACCAAAAATCAAAAGGGAACCTACATTTTTACTAGTTAGTAATATCTGTGCCACTGTGGATAGTTACTTACTGATAGGTCAATACATAGATGTGAGTATACAAGTATATAACATCAATCAATGCCTTGTCTACACAAGGTTTGATTACAGTTATGCAAGGCAAACATCTTGTAACTACCGTGGTGAACCGCATCATACTAAAATAATATAAATAATATTGAGCTGAATAAGCAAATAACTACCAGCAATACACTAAGAGTATTATGGTAATATTACAACAACAACAAAATAAAATCAATACAGGTACAGCTCGTATTAAAATCTAAAATACCCCCCGCCGCAGCAAACCTGCAGACTAAGCGAATTTCCATTTGACTGATTGGATTTACACTGAAATGTCTACTTAAAAATATTAACATTTATTCTTGATTTAAATAGAATTAGTTTAACAAGTACTTAGGTTTGCTGCATCAGGGAGGGTAAAACTGTTTGTTTTTTTTTTTTGTAAAATGTGAATAGTTAGTAAGAAATAAAAACATTTTCCAAATTTGATCAAAATATGTTCACAAACAAGCAAACTACAACAGTTTACTTATTCTCCATAAGAATAACATGGGAATTTTAAGTAAAATTTTTTTTTGAATTTTCTCCGTAACCATTAGGCGCATAATAACGCTTCAATATACTAAATTATTTGTTTTTTTAAGCTCTACAAAATGGTTTGGAAAGAAATTGCTAAATTTAATGTTTTTTGGGTAAGAAATGGGAAAAACCAATTTTTACCCCATAAAACCCCCCGTAAACCCCCGTTCCTATGGTCCGATCATGCTGGATCGCGAACTCGTTCGAATAAACGTACGTTTACACGTTTGTACCAAATTTCATCAAAATCGGATCATTTTTGCTCAAGTTATCGTGCTGACGGACACATATATATATATATATATATATATATATATATATATATGTATATATATATATATATATATATGAATTTGAACGGATGGTGTTTTTGGCCTCTAGGGACCTCAAAACGAAAAAAAAAATCGGTCCCGCGTCCAGGTCTTACCATGAGTACTACGGTAATAGCTTATTCCCTATATGGGAAATTCGCTAAAAACTACTTTATACATTGTTTAATTTACATGGGGGGAAATATTTATCTTTAACAGTTTTACTATTTTTAGTTTCTGACCATTTGCCTTAATAGTTAGAAATAAGAGTTGGGTGTGGCCTAAATGGATTATCAACTATTCAATTCTTTCAGTTCTTTGTTACTCTAAAATTAAAGAAATGGGTCTAAAAATTAAGGTAACCCTAATACAACAGTGAATAATAATTGCAATCAACACTAAGTATTACTATGACTTCCCGATGCAATTTTACTCATTCTTTTTCGATACAAACTAGCTACTCGTGCGAAGCGAAGCATTCGCACTTAATGCTTGAGTAATTTAGGGCCGGCGCGCACTATCCCGACCACGACCCCGACCACGACTCCGACTGGTCGGATACGACCAGTTTTATAATAGGAATAAATGGAACAGCGCGCACTGGTCGACTGGTCGGACCCTGGTCGGGCCCTGGTCGCACGACCAAAATTTTCCAGTTTGGTCGGGCCCGACCCGCTGGTCGTTGCAGCCAAAAATAGCACACAATGTAATGGGACGACGCGCACTACCCCCGACTTGCCTCCGACCCGACTAGTACACCACTCAACCCCCAGTATTCCTAGATCAATCAAACGGTAAGCACTAGTTTTTTGCGCCGGTCTGTGAAGTGACTCATTTGATAAAATGTCGCAGGATTTTGACACTTTTGAAACCTGTCTTCATATTGACGTAGCTCTTCATAAAATGTTGCAAAATTCCCTTTCAGACCTAACAGTTAACATTGGATATACCCAGTATAGTGTCTTCTTCCGCTTAACGTACTTACAATACAAATGCACCATAACAACTACTTCTTCAACAATCATCTTGACACTGAAGTTTGTAAAACATTCGTTGCCTTGGTCGGGTCGTGGTCGGGTCGTGCTCTGGTCGCATGGTGAATGACAACCACCGGTCGGGCGTTTGGTCGAGGTCGTGGTCGTGGTCGGGTAATGGTGAAAAACTAACTATTTATTATGACTTTTAGAAATATTTCTGAAGTTAAGTACTGTTTGACATGTTTAAAACTCTTTAAAACTTTTAAACTATCAATAAAATGTGTTTTAACCGTCATTGTCTACCTCTGGGGAACTCTGGCCCTAAGATAACAACACTTCAACTGTTTCAAAACACCATGGACGATACCAACATTCTCTTCCATGTTTCTCCACCATTTAGTAGTATTGGACAGTTTATATCATGCAGTAAATTCCCCGGAGATACTCGCCATAACTCTATCCTTAAGGCCAATTTGAATCTGTTCTTTAAATCTAAATAACTTTTGTTTCTACATACAATATGACTATATTACTAGTTTATTGTTTGCTTTTGTTATTTTTTGTCTTATTACTTTTTATGGGTCATATTATTTATATAAAGGCATTTTGTAAGTGGTTATTTTAAAAGTGTATTACGTTACCATTTTTAAAAGGAACTACATTTTAGCTAAAATTACGTTTGGTTATGGAACAATTTGTAAATCAAATTCAATGTAAGAACATATTGCTTTAACCAAAAAATATTTGTTTTCAAAAAACATTCTCTATTTATATCAAGAATAAAACAATATTATTACGAATAAACAAACCTCAATGATATCAATGCTTTAATCATTGAAGTATCAATTTTTTACAGAACGTACGTTTGGGGAAAACATCCCTCTTTTGAAGCTCTTTTGAGCCCAATGCCTAGAGAAATCAGGAATAATTAAAGTCATCCTAAACAAGTAATAAAAGTACATGAGGCTTGATTAAATTTTTTGAATTTCATACAGAAAAAATATTGACAAAACTTTTAGGCCGTATCATTTTTTTCATGCTTTGTGATTTTTATTTTTGTATTTATTTTAGGTCTTTCGGTTGGCCTAAGCTCTACATGAGAACAATCATGTTTTCATTTGTATTATTTTTATTATATATTTGTATTTAATAAGTACATTTATGTTCCTGGTATCTTATTGTCAAACTTATACTTGACAACCTTGTATTTACGTACTTAGTTTTGGTTCACCTATAATTACATAAATTTTCCTTTACTTAAATGTCATACGATTATCGTAGAGTATAGAGGATATAAAAATATATACATTAATGTCCATTGTATAAAACTTGATAAACACCTATACGGCTCTTCAATTAAAAACGTATTAAAAAAGTTGATTTTGCAACTCATGAAAAGAGTAAATCAATTACATTTGTATATAGTTAATACTATATGTCAGCTAAAATATAATATTAGCAGACATTTATAATATCATTTATAACATGGGATGTTTTCAATTGACAACAGAAGTTTTTAGGTTTAACACAACAATACCTTATGAATTATGCATGATGGAAAATTTCGTTTACATGAAACACGTAGAGTTTGAAAAACATTGTTGGAAATTATAACATACCTCGATATTTTGTACTCTCTTTTCGTTGCAACTAACAGTAACCATCGTAAGTTTTATTAGCATATTGTGAGGAAGTGCAACCGTTTGGTCTACTGTTTATCCAAATAATATCAGTATTTCAAGTTTTTTTTTACTGTTAACAAAGGCTTACTTTCAACAACGTAGATAATTAAAATGAAAGTTATTTACTACTTATAGTTCGTTTTACTCATTTATATAACAATTGATGTTATGAAACATTCAGGAAAAATGTTACTAGATATGTTTTTGGTTATATGCATTTGTAAGAAACTTTATTGTACAGGGATGTTTAATAATAAACCAAACAATATTGTTATACCTTACACAATACACACTGTTACTTTGTACATAGTTATTACAATGATTATAAATCTAATACGCATACGTTGAACTAAGGTGTGCATTTTAAGCTGACTATGAATGCAAGTTTGAGTATGGAAGTGAGTTTAGAATGGAGTAAGATTATAAATGCAGCTTTGTTATAGAACAAGATCATAAAGTACGGATAAAATAATAATAATTTAGCAATGCTCACAGACACTCACTGATGCATCAAAATCATCACATCTATCACATTAGTCAACAATTGTTTGGGGTTTCATGTTGCAAATGTTGATCATTACTCTATGTCAATACTTACGGTCTGAAATGTTAAGTTGGCATCACCAAAAATATATATGACTAATACTTTCTTTGATATTTTACGCAAAATGACTGACTGGTTAAAATGATTTAATAAAAAATCAACAAATCTGAAAATAAAGTTACACATATTATTCTCAAACCCCACTAAAAATATTTAAACACTTATTTTATTCAATCTTTTTTTTTTTGTAAGGAATCATTATTTTATTATCAATGGTATTATATAATCAAGATGCAGACTTGATAAAATACTAAAATGCAGACTCAATATCCTTATATACGTCACAATATAACAACATGAGCAAATCTCTTGAAAAAGATAGTACTGCCAATAAGTAGTGTATTCATTGTTATATAGTTTTTCAGTACTTACTGTATTTATTCGAGTACCCATTATAGCATCCATTGTGATTTCATCACAAAGTTTAACAGTGGCACTGACTTGTCAAAGTTGAATGAGTTATTGTTGGCGAATAGAATTGTTAAAAATTAAAATTCAAGTAATGTATATAATAAGTAATTGTAAGTCATTGAGTGTTGTTGGCAAAACCATATTTTATTACTATAGACATATGATGAATCATTTTGTTGCAGCAAGTCCGTATCCATTATTCATAAAAGTAAGTTCATATTCATAGTGTTATGAACCTACCTAGCTATAAATAAATTTGATTTTGAAAGTAGAAAGTTAATTATAAGCTACCAATATTTTTTAGCACGAATTTGTATATATTTCAAGTAGTATTTTTTTATGTTTCATAAAATGAGACCAACAATAACACTTTAATTAAATAGTTTTGTTTTCGATTAGGATACTTTAAATGTTAGCTTATATAGACCTTGTATAATTTAGTCTGTATACACTTAAATCGCGCTTAAAACCACATAAGGCAACCCAATGCATAAAATGAGATATAATAACAAATACCAAAAAGGAGCTGGAAAAAATCTACCTTTTGCTAGTGTGTTCTTAATTTTTTTAACTCTATAATACTCAGATACATATTATATCTATAAGTATAAAAGAGGATGTTTGTATATATATATATATACATATATATATATATATATATATATATATATATATATATATATATATATATATATATGTTTGGCAGTGATAAACTCAGACACCGCTGAACCGAGCTCCAACCTAAAGGTGAGTGAGCGTGGCGAACGAACTTTAACCAGGACGTGATTGAGCCATGCGAACGAGATCATCTTGAAAATTAAGAAGCCCGCGGGTTACAGCTAGTCACATTCATTTCTTATTGATTATAAGATCATTGCATTAATAAATAATATGTACTTTTTAGAAAATCTAAAAAAGTAAGAGACCGTAAATAGGTTATACTATAGTGTTATTGCATGGTATGACCTGTTTCATGTTTATAAATTAGGCTACCAAACATAATTTGAGTTTGGCTGTAAATTAGTAAACTGGATTATTCTGTTAAGAAATCAAACCTTTGATTATCTTTATCGTAAAACATATTATTCAATCATCCGAGATGAAATTGTCTATCAATGTAATGTAAAGGAATTATATTTCAATTAACATGTAATTAACAGTCAATCCCTTACACTGTGTAATACCAGATGTGTAAGCAGACACTGTAACAATCTACGTTTGTATTGCCATAGGTTTATGCTGAAAATTATCAAATTAATTGAACGTATTAATTCATCAAGTGTTTTTTTACGCAAACTAAGGACCAAATTGATATTTTTTAGTTGAATGGATATGAACTCAAGGGGGATAGCATCAGTGAATGACCGTTTTAGTCAACAAAATGCCACTTGTATCCGAAAAAGGGTATTAACACTACGGTGTATAGAATAGTTGTACGCCTTGTCCGTATTCTCCTGTACTTTCTAACGATAAGACTTAATTTATTGTCTTCAAAAACACAGTGCTTAAAAATAAAACTTGTACTACATAAATTGTTTCACCAATGAATAACCGCATAGTATGTAATATTTAACAATTATATTAGGCAACTTCCTGTTCACCAACTAAACTGCTTAAGATTTTCACGTCAGAAATAGACAACATACGTATAGTAAAATTACGATTTCATGTTCGTAAATATAGACTCAGTAAAATATAGATTCAAGTGAGTTCAAGTGATATTTCATTTGGTAAACTACCGTAACATTTCATCCGTGGTTAAAATTTGTGATATATTTTATCCCGTGGTTATATTAAATCCGATCAGATTTTTATTTCTGATCGGATCCTATGTTTTCTGGCAAATTACTTAGTCGAAATAATCGAAAAACGTCCTCAAAACTTGTACAAAAAAAGGTTTAACCAAAATTGTCAATCATTGGTTTTACATGATTCAGTATATGACCTACTTTATAAATAATTAATTATTGTTTAGGAGTTTAATCCGTAACTGAGTACAGAGTTGTAACGTAATATATAATTGGAATTACATGCAATATATTGCAGTTTATATCGATAGTCAAAGAACCATGACAAATTACAGCAAATGCTTTGTTTTGAACGCTTTAGTGGGAAACTTGAAGTTGAAGTGGTTGAAACACTTAATTTTGTAATGTTATAAAGATCATTGAAACGTTCTTATCAGTAACAGGGTGGATTCCAATCAGGCTCCAAAGTTACTTTTAAGGCCGTTTGTGAAAAACTAGACAAAAAAAACCTGACCCCTTCAATGGGGATGGGTGGCCATTTCCTGCTGCACTCACCATATGGTTACAACCGATGCATGTAATCGGTTAAAACAAGATTTTCGATATATTATAGTATTCTTGGTAGGTGATTTCAACATATGACAGTATCATGGAACATCCTATTGACGAGTAATTGTTTTGCCATAATTTACTCGGAGCTAAAGGTAAAACGTTGAAGTTTATCAGCTCAGTGGGCTTTGACCGATGACACTTTTGTAAACAAAGGCTTCGCGAGTTTTGTTGACACATTCACGCC
Organism: Macrosteles quadrilineatus; assembly: GCF_028750875.1. Taxonomy (NCBI): domain Eukaryota; kingdom Metazoa; phylum Arthropoda; class Insecta; order Hemiptera; family Cicadellidae; genus Macrosteles; species Macrosteles quadrilineatus. Next base: position 200,741,080 of record NW_026542595.1, read on the forward strand.
ATGATGGATAGTAACAAAAGAGGCCATTTAGGCTCTCCAGCTTACTGTATTAACACTAATAAAAATAAATAACAAAACAATAGTTTATATCCAACACAACACAACGAAATACTACAGTATACATCACAACTCACTTCACAATCATTGTGAAAATCATACATTCACCCGATCATACATTACTACTATGGCTTTTTATAATAATCTTGGTTAACATCATGTTAATGTACAGTTCATACAACATAAAACATACAACAAAAAATTATTTATTTTACGCGTTATAGAAATGACCTTTAAAACTTTGTAAGTGTTAACTTAAAAAACATAGCTCTGAGCTAGCTTAAAGTGTTAAGTTAAAAACAATCCTGTTAAGTTAACATATTACTTGTCACCTACTGTAAATTTAGAATAGAATAGAACCACCCACTTAATCTTCAGTCGTTTCACTATTTGTTTCTGGTCGTATATTAAAAAAAATGAAAGTAGACTATTATTTTTTCATAAAATGGCAATCACATAGTACCTAAATATTGTAATGGTATTAGTTAATGCTTTTCACCACACATTCCAAATGCAAAGCATTATATTGTATGAGTTGTATAAGAAACTTCAAAACGATTTTTTTTCCAAAATATTGGGGTTGAAATCAGCAAAATACCTTTAATATCAACTGCAGTGTATGTATTTACTATCATCAAATGCAACAGTAGTTAAAATTAAACCTTTCTACTATCCATGACCCTTGTAATACTTGTAATACGTCAAAGTACTACTAGTTTTCTCAGTTTTTAATAACTGTGGAACGGGCTAAACGTCAAAGGGTTCCATTTCAAACTTTATGACGAAATCCCTGAGGGGTTTCAAACAAACGGATTTATTCCAACTCGATAAATGCTTTTCTTTTTGTATAGGTTTCATATTTTAAAATATTTTTTTTATTGTAACTGTGATATATTCGTTGAAAATGTGCAATTTTAAGTCGTAGTGTAAGTAAAACATGATTTGTATACATGTTCGCTTAGTAGGTTGATACTAAGATTTAAAAAAAACATCAAAACAGTGCATCAGATATTTACCATTAGCTTGAATGCAAAACCTACATTTGAAGTGATATTTTACATTTCAGCCCTGACTAATCATGAGAATTCCTTGGCGAGAGGCCTTCAGTCCGGAACGAGCGTAAGACAGTCTTTGAAGGGTTCGCATTAAGAAAATATCCTAGAAGAAAAAAATCTTTTTTCGGATCTGCATTGTACAACGGACGACCCAGAAGCCTAGAAACCGTTGTATTCAGGAATACTTACAAGGTAGTTTTTAAATACACAAAGCCCCTTGGTTTTTTTTTTTGTTTTTTTAGTTTTTTTTTTTTCCAGTGGGGTTTCTGTATAGTACAGAAAGCTGCTAACTGATGCATTTACTTACTTTTGCCACACACAGTTTTTTTTTTCCCACACACCAGTATTCTAACCAAACAACACAAAACAGCATGCTTTTATTATGCACGTAATCCGTGTACGCTTGGAAATCTGTATGACTGTATCCAGTCATTCCACAGAAACACTTGAGCAATCGATTTTTCTTGAATCTAATAGCCTGCTCCAATGGTGTGAGGATAATCATCTTGTCCTAAATGCAAAAAAAACCCAACTTCTCCAATTTAGCATTTCAAATCATCAAACAAACAAAAAACAAGGAACATTTAGCTTACTGTTGGGTGAAAATGAGATCCATCCCTGTCAAGAGGTTAAGTTCCTTGGTGTGGTCCTTGATGAAAATCTTAACTACCACAAACATATCAAACATGTCACAACAAAAATATCAGTTGGTATTTCCATGCTACGTATGCTTAGCCAAACAGTAAATTCAGAAGTCCTCATGTCTGCTTATTATGGTCTTGTATATCCATATTTATCCTATGCTGTCCCTGTCTGGGGTAGTGAAAGTGAAAAGACGAAGTTTCTTTTCCGACAACAATTGAAAGCCATCCGCATCATATTTTCCCTACCTAAACGACAATCCTGCAAAGACATTTTCCAAAAATTCCGAATTCTAACCTTCCCATCCATATACATTTTTGAAACACTATCCTTCCTTCACCAGAAAAAATATATCTTCTTTTTGTTCACAGATCAACAATAGATATCCACTTCGTAATTCTTCCGACCTTGCAATTCCTAAGCACTCAACTTCCTTCTTCCAAAAAAACTTTCAATACAATGCCGTCAAGCTTTTCAATAACCTTCCTCCTTCCTTAAAGACCGAACAGGATTTAAATAGATTTCAGAAAAAACTAAAGAATTTTTTTTGCTGGATAATGCCTTCTGCAGCGTTCGTGAATTTCTTTGCCCTAGAACTGGTGGGGTAAATATAGTAGCATAGTTGACAGTTTTAATTTATACAAGAGAGTTTTTTTGTTATGTAAATATTGTATTTTATTTTGTTTTGTTGACGTAGCTAATGCATTTTATGTTAATTTTGCTGAATAAACGACTTATGACTTATGACTTAAATAGGTTGGCAACACTTAAGATATTACGACTACGATCAGCTGGTGAAGCGTTTCCCATTTAGTTCAACGCTTGGATTTAACCTAACCTAAAACGTGTTGTTAAGTGTTTGAAAGACTAATTATTTCTATGCTTTATAGTAACTGTAGGAAAGATATAATTTCTAACACGAGTGCAAATTGTCTTTGCTGAACAGAAGAGAAATGCTTACGCACGATCCCGCATTAGTTACCTAATAACTGTTGTTGGAAAAATTGAGTTTTCAGTTGAATCACGAATCACAAATACACTGACTAATAAAGGGGTATATTTAAATGTATTAATTTTATAGTTAGTCTTGAAATATGAATTTACAAATCTCACACAATTGGTCGAATTTATTTAATGGTTTTAAGAAGAGTCAATCGTTAAAGTAGTGAGGGAAGAAATCATTTCCTGAAAGGATCTCCGTTCTACGGAAAATTTTTGGCTAGATATCTGACAAAACTTTTGCTATTTCCTTCCAACCAAACATTTAGTTTCTCCTTGTCACTTTTGCAGAAAATGCTTGGCAAAAAATACTATTTGTGCTTTAGTATACATCAATCTGTATAATATGAAGCTTATTCACTTCCCCACACAGCATATTGTTTTCAACAAATCATATTAATAATGGTGCACCTTTGAATTTTACATAACATTACCGAAGCATTAGTCATTTTTGATTTTGATTCCATCATACTTTAGTAGTATTCTAAAAAAAGTGTATATTGTATATTGTGTGTATATTGTAGTATGAATTTCATGTTTTGCTGTTTGAAACTATGAAAATACAAAAAAATCTTCAAAGTAAAAAGATATTGTGAAGAGGTAAATGTAATGTCTGTAATATTTATGTTACATAGAGTTTTACTTAACTACCTAATCTTAATAAATCATGAAAAAAACATCATTTACAAAATTTGTTTTTAAATAGCTAAAAAAGGGATACTTTCTTGTAATAAAATTTAAACTTACTAATACAAGTGGCAAAGGTAAACTCGCAGCTGGTTCAAGTTAATATAATAGCTAATGCAATTGTCACCAATAAAATGGTAAAACATAGTCAAAAAATCTGAACGTTTATTGGTAAACTGATTACTGAAAATAAAATTCTTTGTAATTTTTCAACGTATAAATACACTAATAAAACCCAACTTCACATCTAAAATGAAAATGGTAATATATATATACACGTAGGTGTATACTCAATGCTAATTTGAATATAAAAACTATGTTACTATACTGAGACTAGTGTATTGGCTGTTTAATGATACAATAATAATCGTCTTTTTTTATTGAGTGAACTCTAACTACTTTAAAATTTAATAGCTTATTTGAATTCATAATTAAAAGCACATTTTTTTTATTACAGTACCAAGGAAAAACGATGGTTAGAGAATGGGTTTTCTACGTGCTCAGGGGAATTTTACGGTCAGAAATAAATTGTGTAATACCATAAAAATAAGGCGAGAACGTAAAGAGACAATCATGATATTGTCTTGGGTGTTATAACGTTTCTCTTTTTTATTTGTCTCATAAGAGCTAGCGTTGCTTAGATGAAAATGATAATTGCTAAGAATGGTGTTTCAATGACATATTTAGACTATTTTACGCTACACAGGATTTTGTACGGAATAAAAGATTGTAACTTTAAGATTTAACCGTTTAGTATACGGACTATCTTTTTAGTATTCGTATCACAGTCTAATAACAACTATAATTTTGAACTCAATTTTGTAATTATTTCACAGAAATAGTTGTTAGCGGACTTTCAATAATAGAATAATCCGTTACCGTATTCATAGGAATGGTAAACGAAATGCCCAGCCCATACTTATTTCCTTTTTCATTTGTATGTCTTCAGAGGTCAAAAAATTATTTCTTTCAAATTTGTATATAAACTTTATATACATCTTTTGAACGGACTATAATACTCTACAGGTTGCATGTCAAAAAGTTAATAAAATAAGCTCATGATCAAACTATTGATGTTATTATACATCGAAATAGTATCTCTACAATCTTTTGTTTGTCAAGAATATGTTACATTCCTCATAGATTCTGTTTCCGTCAGCTGTTTTGAGTTCCGCGCGAAGATTTAAAGGAGACAAAAATACATCATGAATAATGCAAGATGGCAAATTCCTTCCGTATGAAACACATATGTTTTAAACATGAAGTGGCTGAAAAGTATCAGAGATCTTCATATATAAATGTGTTGTTTACTGAGAAAAATAAAAACAACATATCGTTAAAATTACCGAAATATTCCCCACATATATCTGCGAGGGTCGTCAATGTATAGTGTTTGAATACATAAACTGAGCGTTTTAAGCAATAGTGTAAACTATACTATTTTCAATGTTACAAAGACATATGTAAGCTGTCTCATGCTCTACCATATATTGAACAAATATATGCTAATATAAGTAATTACCTATCAGAAAATGAGTATAAAAACATACGATGTCCTTATTACCGTCAACTTTTATTACTCCAGTTCTCCTTTTCCTAGGAATAAAGGAATACGCTCAACATGATCAAACGAAACAAATTATAAAAACGAAGCTATTCAATACGGTTTATTAAAAAGCTAGAGTTTTGTAAAATTGCATTTGAGTCAATTATCGCAAAACAATTAACATTAAACATATAGTTAAACTATACCTTTAGGGTTTTTAAATAATGCTTTGTAGGTACTTCTTCTTCTGAAAAGTGCAAATAAGTTACGCTATTAGGCACAAGAACTTCAAATAATGTACAATATATTACGAAACACTATCAATATAAGTTATATATAACATCTTTGCAGGTATGTGTAGTTAGTTAAATTAAAAATACATTTTTTAAGACTTAAACATTTCTGTGGTGTGGTAAATAATGTATATTCATTCCCACTAATATTCCTTAGTCTCTTTAAGAAAAACAGTCTGAGTATCTGAATGGATGTATTTATATAAAAAGATACAAACAAAGGAATTATTTTAGTTACATAACAATTTTTCTAATCCTAAATACAAAATCAAATTATTATAATTTAATATTTTGTCATGCTTTGGTTTTCAAAAAAAAACTTCAATTTTTCACGTTAATCATTATTGAAAAAGAATTGAACCAATAAATGCATTTGCTAAAAGCAAAAGAGTGCAAAATTCAATTTAAGGAACTCGCAAACGAATAATTCTGTGAAAAGAAAAATAAATCCAACACTGACACGACATTTAGTCTTTTATTGATAAACTTCGTTTTAGTCTGTCAAGCTGCGATATGTCAACAACATCTGTGAACAGCGGAGGGATTAGAGGACGTCATTTTGCCTTTGACATTCAATATATTTTGTACCAGAATTAATTTGTCTGAAATCTGTTTTTATGAAAAGTCTATTATGAACGTTATCGCATATGTTATAAGCAAAGAGGCGTTTTACTGACAAAAGTAGAACATAAGGAGACTTCTAAGGCACATTTTATAATATGAGTATGCATATATAAGGAACTAGCTGAGTACCCGTCCTTCGTACGGGGTTGGTATACAATGCTTATTGTAGTTAAATATTCGTGCTTTGCATTTGCAATGAGATAGGACATGTTTTGAAAAAAATTGGTTTACTATAATCTACGGTATACTATAGTTTATAGAATATATACCATAGCCATAATGTTCTACCACTTCACCTAAACAATAGAAAGAAGTAACGTTCTCGCACTCAGGTTTTTGTTGCTGCTTGGTTCAAATTAGCTGTTGTCATAAATGTAAGTATAAAGATGTAATGGTGCTGCACCCCGTTGGTAAACCGTAAACCCTTTTGATGCTATTGAATATCACATAAACAAATTGTGTAGTTGAAACAGCTGGCAAAATTATTTAATTCCTTTTAAATGTGAATACTCATAAGGTTAACATGGGAAACTCTAGAGCCGCTGAGGCGGAGCCCGAAAGGATTTTTGAGGTAACAATATGTCTGTATGTTAATTGGAAATATGAGCTATCATCATACCAAGTTTCAACACAATCCGACTAGTAGTTAATGCGTGATTGAACTTCAAACAAACAAACAAACAAACAAATAAACAAACAAACACACAAAGTTTCACATTTATATTATTAGTATGATAAGGAATATACAGGGTGTTGAAAATGTCTGGAACCAACATTATATCTGGTGAGTGGTTAAAGAAAAACAACTGATATTTTGTGTACGGATGTGTGGTTTTACCTATCTTTTGGTGCCTTATGAAAATTTTTACCACTTATAGGGAAGGTCCTGTGGAGGATGCAGTAATAAGTTTAAATGGAAGCCTATGGTAAATGATACATCATTTTAAAGGCAATTTTTTTCTGAGTAAGGAGCCACAAGTTTCATCTCAAAAGGACCACCCTAGCAAAAATGACGACTGTTTGAAATTTAAATAACCACTTATAGGGAACGTTCTGTGGAGGATGCAGTAAAAGGTTTTCATTGAAGCCTATGGTAAATGATACATCATTTTAAAGGCAATTTTTTTATGAGTAAGGAGCCACAAATTTCATCTCAAAAGGACCACCCTAGCGAAAATGGCGACTGTTTGAAATTTAAAAATTCCGTTCCCTACAAGTGGTTTTTTAAATTTCAAACAGTCGCCATTTTTGCTAGGGTGGTCCTTTTGAGATAAAACTTGTGGCTCCTTACTCAGAAAAGAATGGCCTTTAAAATGATGTATCATTTACCATAGGCTTCCATTATAACTTTTTACTGCATCCTCCACAGGACGTTCCCTATAAGTGGTAAAAATTTTCATAAGGCACTAAAAGATAGGTAAAAACCATAATATATCCGTACACAAAATATCAGTTGTTTTTCTTTAACCACTCACGAGATATAATGTTGGTTCCAGACATTTTCAACACCCTGTATAAATAATATGAGTATTATTGGATGTATTTATTTGTATAGCTTTGAAAGTGACTACAATCAGCTGTTTCATTAGCATAGACGATGTTTTACAAACCAAATGTTCTAGAACAGCTGAGTCCAATTTCCTCTGGATCGGATCGGCGACATCTGATGGCGAGGTGAGCACTGCGACCAGCACTACATTTTCTTAGTTCTAAATTTGTAAAAAAGTTAACACCCTTTACAATATAACAATAGCATCCTACAATTAGATGCTATATGACAATATTAACGACTGTTCAGTTTTGTCATTACTATAAACTAGCAAGGTATTATTCTTTTCATGTAGTAAAGAAAAGGAGTTTACCTACGATAGTTTTTCTAAGTAGCCGTTTTGGTTCAGTTCTTAGAATTGAAAGGTATCTTATAGCAGCATTGTTTACTTTCATGACAGCATAGTTTTACTCATATCAAAAGGTGACGGACCAATGAGGTCCAAGGATTGAGAGAGTAGAAGTAAAATTGTAATAATTCGAACTTCAACTTATCAGCTGTTCATATCAATTTAATTGTTGAGTGGTGCAATTATTGTTTGGTATAATGTTTCGTTGCATCACTGGCAGTGGCAATGAGAGGTTATAAACTAAAACATAACCTTTCTTAGAAGTTAATGATAAGTGATTTTTAGTAATTGAAACACTGTCGTAGGTAAAGTAGTGTACGCAACTCGCGTAAATGGTGTTAACGGCGCTCGTAGAAGTTTTAAGACACACGCCAAGGCTCGTACCTAAAATGTTCTACTCGTGTAGTTAACACTATATAAGTCGCGTACATCACTTTTAATTTACTAACCATACAAATTAAGTATGTTATATTCATTACTTTCAAGACCTTTATACCCAGTGGTTTACTTTACTTGTTTTTCACAAATGATTTGATACCTTAACACAGTTACATTGCATATCGATTGATATACGAACTTGGCTTCCATACAAAAGAAAGGTTTTAATTTGTTGGCCAGCATCTATGAAAAACTTAATGTTCGATCGGAAGGAAATAGCAAAAGTTTTATCTGCTATCGAGCAAAACATCTTCCTTCAAGCGGAGATCCTCTAGGAAATGTTTCGCTCCTTCCAAATGTTTATGATTGATACGTTTCATTTCAAACAGACATTAAACAACTATCTTTTAGCGAATTTCCCATATAGGGAATAAGCTATTACCGTAGTACTCACGGTAAGACCTGGACCCGGGACCGATTTTTTTTTCGTTTTGAGGTCCCTAGAGGTCAAAAACACCATCCGTTCAAATTCATATCTAATATATAAAATTCTCGTGTCACAGTGTTTGTCTGCAAACTCCTCCGGAACGACTTCACCGATCGTTATGAAATTTGGTGTGTAAATTCTGTAGGTATGCGAATCGGACGTAAACTATTTCCCGTTTCGAAATTCTTAAAAGGGCTCCGCCCCAGTGGCTCTGGAGTTTCCCATGTTAACCTTATGAGAAATTGAATTAATGAAGCTGTTTCAATTAAACAAGTTGGTTCTGTTCTATGATGTTCAATAGCATTAAAGTTACAAGGATTACCAACAGGGTGCAGCACTATTATTTCTTTTACATTTATGACAACAGCTAATTTGCAACCAAAAGGTGAGTGAGCGTAGCGAACGAACTTCAACCTGGAGGCGAGTTAGCGTAGCGAACGAGCTAACCTGAAGGCAAGTGAGCGCAGCGAACGAGCTCCAACCTAAAGGTGAGTGAGCGTAGCGAACGAGCTCCAACCCAAAGGTGAGTGAGCGTAGCGAACGAACTTCAACCAGGACGTGATTGAGCGATGCGAACGAGATCATCTTGAAAATTAAACGTAACGGTACTTTCTTTCCATCGGTCTGTCTTAGGGGAAACCTAAAACTTAGGCGATACGAAGTTCGCCGGGTCAGCTAGTATATATATATATATATGTCCGTTAGCGCGATAACTCGAGCAAAAATGATCCGATTTTGATGAAATTTGGTACAAACGTGTAAACCTACGTTTATTCGAACGAGTTCGCGAACCAGCATGATCGGACCATGGGAACGGGGGTTTATGGGGGCTTTTATGGGGTAAAAATGGGTTTTTCCCATTTTTGACCCAAAAAACATAAAATTTTGCAATTTCTTTTGAAACTATTTTGTAGAGCTTAAAAAAACAAATAATTTAGTATATTGAAGCGTTATAATGCGCCTAATGGTTACGGAGAAAATTCCAAAAAATTGTAAATTTAAAATTCCCATGTTATTCTTATGGATAATAAGTAAACTGTTGTAGTTTGCTTGTTTATAAACATATTTTGCCCAAATTTGGAAAACGTTTTTATTTCTTACTAACTATTAACATTTTACATAAAAAACACTTTTACCCTCCCTGTTGCAGCAAACCTAAGTATGTTTCAAACTGATTCTATTTAAATAGGGAATAAATGTGATAATTTTAAGGAGACATTTTAGTGTAAATCCATTCAGGGAAATGGAAATTCGCTTAGTCTGCAGGTTTGCTGCGGCGGGGGTATTTTAGTATTGGGCCTGAAAATTTATTTTTAAAGTAAATTACATCGTAGGTTTTCAACTTACATAAAAGTTGTGTAAAGCTTGGGGAGATGAAACGTATAACCTTACTCTATATTTAATTTTAAGTCTTTAAACAGATTTAAACAATTATTCCTGAAATTTAAAAACCTTTTTTAATTCCGATTTTCATGAAATTATTTTACACTATGTAGATATGTAGATGAGTTATTAAGTGCATACTATTTGGCACTCAAAACGTTTTAATTTTGAGATATCCCATAGATTTCAATTAAATATATAGTCATTTAATTATATTTTTTGTGTTTTTTTTTCTTACCTTGACGATGAATATCAAAATAACTATAAAAAGGTTTTCTTAACACAAAGAAACGCAAATGCAGCATGATACCTAATTTGAAGATTACATTATAATTTCCCCTAAAATACGTGTAGATTGAGTTCCTAACTAAAATTAGTAATTTTGTAATGTTAAACATCCTTCCAACAATTACTTTGTCTAGGCATTTCTTTTTTTACAATGATATGTATAATAGTTTATGAATATTTTCCCAAAAAAAAATATTTTTAAACTTTTAAACACTCTACAGTTATATGTATATTATTAACAAAATTATTTGGTATTTAGGATACTAAGAACATTTAAATATCGGACGTTCGCTGCTTTAAACTATGACTGGGGATTGTAATGGGGAATTATTTGTTTTATTTATATATTATCATGTTGGAATATTATTTTTATATTGTACAATTACTTAAATGTAAATTTAAGTGGAAGATTTGTTATAAACACACACGGTTTACTAGTATAATAAGGCTTTACTTTTTATATTTCGTTTACAAAAACATGGCTCGTTATTAAATAATCGATTAAGAGTAGTATTATTTTACATACAAATTCAGTAAGCCTAATGTTTTTCTGTTTAAATTCAATAACTAAACACAAAAATTGATGAAAATTAATTTTAATGTATTTGTACCAACGCCTTCCAAAATATTTTTTCCTCTACTTAAGATTAACAATTGGTTCCGCAAACATAAATCAACCCTGAGAAAGAAACCTCAAGTTGGTCTGTTTCACTAAAGAAACATCCCAAGATAAGGAACTTCTAGAAGTTGTGAAAAGTTGTGAGCTGCAATTTACTTCTTTAAAACTTTCTTTTTAAAAACTGATGCTGTCTCGGAATCAATATTGTTTATTGTTTCCTTTGAAAGGATTTTAATATTGCCCAGAACTAGTTTTTGGTCCTGAAATTTTTTTTTCAATTTTTACTTCAAGAAGGCAAAAAAGAAACATCGGTTCTCCAAGTCTGAAAACATTATACTTTATACATTATAATTGATCATTGGTGATATATGTTTAGTATTATTGGTCACATATTGCATTAAAATATTTTAGCAACGTTCAAAACCAAATATTATTTATCTATTAACAAGGTTAACAAAAACAATTCTAGGCAAAAACATAAATTTATTCGATGAAATCAAGCTTTACGGAATGATGAAATAGCTCCTAAGAATAAGCCTATTGTAACTAAAACCAAAACAGTTACCTAGCTTATAAATATTGGTTTCAAGACATAATGTATCATAATAAGGTAAACCTATTTGTGAACGTAGTTAAGCCTAACTAGCCCGTAGTAATGTATTCTACAGTAATTTATATTCTTAATGTCTTGGCAGAGTTGGGAGGGGGGAGGATTAAAACTTTTCTAACATTGCTCAAATTCAAAATAGGATGGAGTAAATATTCCCAAAACTCTTGACAAGGCCTTGTTTCATGTTGCTTGGTGAAGCCAGTATTTAACAAAGAAACCAATGGCAAGCAAGTGTGAAGGGTAGTTAATTAATCGAAGGATACAAAATGAAAATCAATATTTAACCCATCAGTCCTATTATAATGTCAACATTTCAATATTCTACATCAAGTAACAATTTACAGCTTATGAAGTATAACAACGCATTCTTTTATCAAAATTTTATTTACAATATGTTCAGCTTTTTTGAAAATTTAGCAAATATAAGAACAATTCATAGAACTTTAGTTAGTCTCTATCCATTGACAGACCTATCTTTAAAATATTCAAGGAAAAATAACAATAATGAAATTATTTAAACAAAGCGTGAGTTGTGGTCTAAAACATGAGTTAAGTTCTTTTCAGTCTGTATGTAGCGGTTGGTACTATTGTCCAAGAGGTTTAAAGCCAGGTGATAAGAATGACTTTCAATTTGTTTAGGTATTTTACACTAAATTTGTTATTCCTCTTCAACTATTGGAATTCTACTGTACTTGTGAAGAATTTTATCATTGACATACCAAGGTGCTTGCAGGATGAATCTTAAAACTTTTGATTGACATTTTTGGATTATATGTATTTTGAAATGCTTGATGTTCCCCACAGTTGAATTCTGTACGTTCACGCTAATTTCCGAATTGTTTTGTATAACAGCAATTTATTTTCTGAACAAAAACACATTGGAACATGCCTATTCAAAACCAATAACAAACAACAAATAAATATTTAGGAATATACTCAGCGATTTCGATTTAAAAAAATATACTAATAGAATAAACAATATCTCACTTTATAAGCCAAATCGAATTAGAATCAGCCTTAATCGAGTTTTACATCCAATGTAATTTATACATATACAAATATCACGAAATAAGCTAAAAAAAATAAAACTAAATAAGCTAATTTTTTTAGCTTAGGAAAAGATCAACTTCTGACACAATAACCAGGAACTAAATACACATTTTCAATTAAAATATGGTGTTTGTAAGTTACCCCAAATGTAAACCTTACCTTATGGTTGAAATGCATCATTTGTATAAGCACGGAAATACACATTAAGCATAATTGGGCAAAGTTTGAAATTGAGATTTAACCCGTTAAAAGTATTTTCCGGAATTAGTGTAAATCCTGCTTAAGAATCATCACGAAACAAATTAGGTTGTTAAAAATTGAAAATACTTTTGTGGATCGGATTCTTTGAACGTTCGTTCTGAGTTCTGGTCAAATATGTCTATGACATTATGTTTGTTAACTGGACGAACACAAAAAACTAAAACAAAACTCTCAATTTTACGAAGAATATGAATACAAACAGTCAGGTAACAAAACTACTTCCATCATGAAAAATAGATTTGTTGTAATGTGAAACAAAGAGATAAAAGTCGTTTCTCTGTTGCCTCACCTGAATGTATAAACTATTGACAAGGCAGGTACTGAAACATTTGCCGGCTCAAGAAGTTGTATTTGGAAAGTCACTTTAACAAACTGTTTTCTTTGGTAGTTTATGTACTCTTTCCCTCTCCATCTATATCTGTCTGCAAATGTATCGTTGTATTTTGTAGTAGGAATAGCACATGTTAAACAAAGTAGCTTAAACAAAATCCATATATTGAAAAATGTACTATATTATATATATTATATATTTTTCATTGCAATCATAGGGTTTATTTGTCCAAATTTTGTATAGTTTAAATATGTATATGGGTCTTAAGTAATTAGTATTAAGAATATTGATTATAAGTGACTTATTTTTTATTCTCAACTATTATTTATAAATTGGTGACGACCAAATACATTTTAAGAATATGGTAGTCAATGTGAAGGTATGTTTCAAAACAGTTTGTTTAAGACAAATGTAGGAACACACATAGTTTCAGTAATAGTTATTAAAGAACATATTCGTCTAATATTAATCGATATTTTACGGTTTGGTCTTAGTTTGAACCAACCGAGATGAATTATATCTAGACATGTCTGGAGTGTCAATTTAATCCTCAAGATAATTAAAAGGAACCTTCCCTTTACAATGATTGACCTTGTAAAATAGTATCATCTTATCTCCTATCGTTATTTAAGCACTTTTCGTTAAGCACAACAAAAACTAAACTTTTAAGTTGGAAGAAATTCAAGCTACTTTATTACAATTTTAAAACAATTTATTTTTTGAAGTAATTTTGTATGGCGTTTCAAAAAGTGCTGCGTACTACTCGTTCATCAATTATTGTGTTGTTTTATCTCATAACCATGTACAAGGCAGAGAACTCTTAGAAAATTATAATTTATAATGATTTTTCCAGTAATATCTATTACAGAATTACTTTCAGAAGATGTGAAATCATCATTATGATACAAGCATTTCTTCATAATACTACAGCTAATAAATAATCTGATAACAACAGAACGCATAACAAACTTTAGTTCTATTTTATTCATCAAAAGCTTTTCATTTATTTTTCACAAGATTTCACCATAGAAAAAACAGTAGCTTAAGGCTATGATAGTCTTAGTTGAATAAAAATATCTAACGCATACAATAGTGATTTATTTTACTTGTAGTCTTGGAAAGTGTTCTACTTGATCTCCTCCATCTTGACTCCATCAGTGAGTTCACCTGAACTTACATCCCATGAGGAACTGTAGGATTCAAATGATTTCACAGAGCTACCGGAGATTGTTGAAATACTGTTAAAACCATCGGCCCAGCTTGACCCTGCGGAGTTTTCACTGATTTCCCCTTCTTTATTATCTTGATAATTATCATCATCATCATCATGATGACCATCATCATCTTTTTCCCAGTCATCATCTTTTTCCCAATCATATTTGTCCCCATTATCTCGTTCACTATCATCTCGTTTATCAATATCGTGTTTTTGATCATCGTGATCATTTTGATCCTCATTTCCGTGACTGTCACCCTCAGATTGTTCATCTTGAGTATCTATGAGGTCATTTCCTTTTTCATTCTTCCCTTCATCGTGCTTTTCCTTTTGACTATATATTTGCTCTTCTTTATGGCTATCTTTTCGCTTATCCTTTACATCACTGCGCTCGTCCCTTTTCTCATCTCTTCGTTCATCTCTTCGTTCATCTCTTCGTCTATCTCTTCGTTCATCTCTTCGTTCATCTCTTCGCTCATATCTTCGCTCATCTCTTCGTTCATCTCTTCGCCCATCTCTTCGCTCATCTCTTCGTTCATCTCTTAGCTCGTCACTTCGTCTGTCTCTTCTGTCATGACTCATTCTATCTCTTCGCTCATCCCATTGGCCGTGTCCTTCCTCACTATAGTCATCACTTCGCTGACCTTCGTCGAGTTCCGAGCTGGACATGTTTGCGCGATCTACAGCACTTCGTATGACATAGTTCTTGTCTATCAGTGCATGCCTGAGGCCGTACTCAACCACGTAATCTCTTGCATTTATCATCTTGTCTGGGATGTTGTACTCTAAAGAAAAGGATTCATTGAGTTAGTTAATGAAATGATGATAATATTGACATGTTTGTTGATAAGGCTTGTGCATTGTAATACTAGTTTACGCATCGATCTCGTAAAGACAATCTTTAAGACGCGAGTAAAACATTTTTAAGGTATCTATATGAGCCTTGGCCAATGCCTTTAAAATTTCTACGATTGTCTTAAAAGCTAATTACACGAGTTGTGCACACTAGTTTATCTACGGCTGTTTTTTAATTACTCCTAATCACTACTCATGACGTCTAAGAGATGTTATGTTTTCGTTTATAACCTCTCATTGCCACTGATTGTGATGCAACGATTCATTGTCCAACCCCTCACTCATTGTATAATCAATTAAATTGTCCTTAACAGCTGATAAGTTGACGTTTAATGTACTACAATTTACTTCTTTTCTCTCAACCCTTGAACCTCATTGGTCCGTCACTCGTGTTGTAAAGTAAAACAACAATGCTGTTATGTGTTAACAATGTGTTAACAATGGCTATTTACCTTCCAAGTGTAGTAAGAGCGTTTTTACATCACGCAGGTGAATGTTGTGCAACGAGCGGAAGCAAGTTGCATAATTTACCTAAGTGATGTAAACACGCTCATGCGTATCGTGGGACGTACGAGATTTTTTACCTGACCCGACAATATACAGGGGGTTATGTACAATATTTTGCATTACCCATTTCACTCATCGTCTAACAGTAACGTTCTTTTATAAACAAAAGCTAGGTTAGGAAAATTGATTCTTGACAAGTGCACAGCTGATTTCTAGCACTGAACGTCGTTGGCTCCATAGAGGTATATTTTTTAAGTTGAGCACTATAATAATAAAACGAAACAGTGTTTTTTATTTCACGATTCTGAATCAACCACTCGACGGATTTTCATGATTTTTGTGTTGAAAGAAAGATAATTTTGAAAACTAGGGAATGTCGAAGCCATAATTTTAGTTTAGGGTCCCAGTTTTTTAGAAATTAAGTTTTAATTTTTAAAAAGTCTAGCAGCCGACGCTAAGATTCTAAACTAGCTTTTGGCATAAAATAATTTGCTTAACATAACAGCTGTAAACATTCAGCTTTTGTGTCACAAATTCAGCATTTGGATAAAAATGTAAAGACATACTTAGGGTTGACTTATTTATACTATGTGTAATGCTAATCATTGATACGTTCAATTCTTCTGTAAGAGGATGACAGATTAATTAAATCACACATAGTAAAATACTAGGATGTTCAAATTATTTTTTAAAGCAATCTTTGTAATCTTCGATTTGTTTTAGAGCAATATAATTTGTTTTAACTAACAGCTGGTTAAATATAAACTATGGAACTATGAGGTTATTTTATTTACTCTTATTTTGTCATTGATTATAGGAAATAAGTAAGATTAGTAGAGATAATTATACCACAGTTTAAACCACAGTTTTGACCAAAATTAATTAAACCACAGTACAAATCGAGGCTCTGTACACGAGTCTTAATAAAAAAAGGATAAATGCAAATTATTTTACTGCTACACTTTTCAAGGAAAGATTAGAAAAATAACAATGTTTACATGTTTTAATTCTTCTTTTTGTTTACAATTAATGTTTGTCTGCTTTAACTTTGTTTGGATTAGGCCCGGAAATATTGATGTCATATAAAGAAGATCAAGAATAATCAGGAATCACGATTTTAAATTACCACCAAAACCTCAGCCGGGTTTTATACAAAGATAAACAGATGGATGGCATAGATTGAACACAACGTCAACATTGACCTAGGATACTGCGATTAGACAAACCATCCTTTTATGAAATCGTGTTCAGTTGTGGTTACGTTTGGGGGCGCCTATATCAGCGCCCCCAAACGTGAAAATATCACTTTTATTTCAACCATGAATATTAGTTTAAATTAACTAATATGGGAAATTACGATGTACATTTATTCAATGAGGGTGGGTAATTATCAAGGATAGAACTCATAACGGCATGGATAATAAACATTGAAAATTACGTCATTAGCTTTACTAGCGTGTTTACTTTTTATATTCCTGCTACATGTGACCAGTTCTTTTTTTCAAATTAATGTTATTTGAACCAGCTGTTTCAAAACAAACTGTTATTGTTTTTACTTTTCTTTGTTTACGCTTATTTATTTAGCAATGAATGCAGTGAAATTTTATTGGATATTATCGTTTTATTTTAGGTTGTTTCTATTCAGACCTACTGGAAATTGTGTATAGTAGTTGTATTGTGGTGATAATAATTATGGAAGAGGCAGGTATGCTATGGAAGGTGGTATCGTTGACTAGGTCTATAAACTTCTCAATTGACTATTACTCTCTCTACTGTAGGCTACTTACAGTATAATCAGTGCGCGTCTGTGCGAATCGGCTGCAAATCTCACTTCAACGCTTTTCACATCGTAAAATTGCAGAATTGCTGTTTTATTGTAAAATTATCGGATTTTAAATGCATATCGTATAGGCCTATGATGGAATAAAAACATATTTGGTCACACAACATTTGTTTACAAGATGATTTTTCACATTAAAACTGCAAGAAACTTTGTCTTTATATGTGTAAACTAGCCGATCTGAATTGTACACGGTTTTAACTGACTACTGAATTCCCGTACGTAGGACGGGCTAACACCTCGTGTTATTTAAATGGGTATCATTACTTCACTGAATAAGTTTTTGAAACTTTACTTCACTCGTGAATTAAAGACGTTGCTTGCATCACGCTTGGGATAGGGAAGTTTAACATGGCGGGCTGGGTAAAGTAAGTAAACAATACTATTAAGTGAATATTTTCAATTCTAAGAACTGCATTTAAAAGGCAAGTAAAAAAAACAGCTGTAAAATAATTTTACTTTCAACCGCTTTTTAAACTGGCCCTTGTCAATTCCGTTCTTAGAATTGAATAGTAATTCACTTTAGGCCTAGCTCATTGTTTGCTTACCTTAACGCATTAATTTGTTTATTTTACAGCACTATTAATGGACCAATGTGGTTCAAGGATTGAGAGAAAATATGTAAAATTGTAATATTTTTAATGTCAACTTATCAGCTGTTAAGACCAATGTAATAAATCGTTACGTCCACTATCAGTGGCAATGAGAAGTTATACAATGAGAAGTTATAAACGAAAATAGAACCTTTCTTAGAAGTTATCAAGTAGTGATTGTTAGTAATAAAAAAACGGTCGTAGGTAAGACAGTGAACGCAACTCAAGTAAATAGACTTTACGACACTCGTAGAAGTTCTCAATTTTCTAATTTTGTGGTAAAAACTCTTGCGATCGTTGAGTAAACTACTATTTTGTGTTACAGAAAACAATGAATTGATTGGTAAATACCTATTTTTATAAGTGAATTTAAACAGTAACTTTTTTAATTAGTTACAGTGATTACCAATTTAAAGGCTCGTGTAGTTTTTGAAGATGATTCCCATTTTATAAAATTAAATTATTTTCTATAATTGAATCGCAATCCTCGAGAAATCATTAAAATTGCCTCATACTTATTGTAAATATTCTGTATTTTCGTTCTTATAAACAATGTCAATCATTGACATGAACTCTAATAATCGTGCACATTATTACAATAATGAATTGTGAAGTGTAATATTATATTATAATTACTAAATGGGATGGAATTTGTATTGGCAAAATATGCTTACCATTGTATTTCCCTGCAAAAGCGATGAACAAACTGGATTTGTTTATTTTTTCGTACTGCTTTGGCAGTCCTGGCCTAGTTCCCCACCCTCTGCACTCATACACCGTTCCGTTGTTTCCAATGAAGAAACTGGTGGACATTAAATAATTTACTGTACAGAAAAAAAGTAGATTAATTCATAAATTTTATCACTTAATGTATGGCCAAGTCTTAACATGTTAACGACTGAAATATGTTCATCACCATTAATAACTGTAGATGAGTTGAGGAAAAAACGAAGATCCAAAAACAACTTTTTAAGTTAAAATCCATGTTTTAGCCCCTGAGCTGTATAATAACTAAAAATAGGCTTTACCTTCGTCACTGCAGCTCAAATAGTTACATAGTTACACCAACAAGAATTTGAGCTGCAGTGACGAAGGTAAAGCCTATTTTTAACTTTTAAAGAATATTTATCACAAGAATAGCTACGAATCTTGTATTATTCTAAATATAACGCAACGTTAGTTTATTACTTGAAAGATACTTGCCTGAGTTTTACCAGGAGAATTTTATAATTAGCCAATATCACTGGTAATGGGACTAAATTGCGAAAATATTCTAAAAATTAAAGACACCACTAAATTTATGTATTTTAGTTTTAGTGGAGTTTATTTTGTTTAAGAAAGAGCAAGAAGCTTAACTCAAGGTATTTGGATACCAAAGTAGACATGTCATTTTTCCCAGCTGTGGCCAACCAGTTTATAGAGTTCACGTGGTGCAGTAAGTACACTATTATAGTACTGTATTAGTATATAGTGTGTACTATAGTACGTAGTATTAAAAGAAAAATCACCTCTTTTTTTAATGACAAATGTACTACCCTTGATAGCGTATGTGGCATAAAATATGCTAAATTGACAATAGAATATTCTTAGAATTTGGCTTGATTAAGATGTTACTGTATTTTACATTTAGGTAATTAAAAGCACCACCCTCTGTTCATGGACTATGTCAGCCATGTCCATAAGCTTCATGCAATTCTATGCCTACTTTAGGGTCTAAATAAATCTATCAAATTTGTATACAGGAATCCACTAAACTACTTTTTGAAAATTATTCACTAATATAACCTCCGTTTTTAAAGGAGTGTTTAACAAACACACCGGTATTTCAGATTTTTGTTCAAGTTTGATACTTAATATTATACTAAATTCTATCATGACGAAATGTTATGTTACCTGTATTTAATATCTGGACAGGTTTTAGTACATGTGTGTCTTTCATGCAGATAGAGCAGCTCTCTGGTGCATTGTTTCAGATTGAAACACCGATTTCTATAGGTTGGCAGACAGAAGATATACTTCACAGGAAGCTTTAATGGTGCGCCACTCCCCCATTTTGTGCTAGGAGCTTTCCATTCCTGTCTTTTAACCATTGACATTGGCCTTGGCCTGAATAAAACACAACATTAATTTAATTGATTTAATTATCTTTTTAAAGTGTACGTGTGACGTGTTACCAAACTATTCAAAAAGGTTTGTGGTTATTACCTATAAACTGAATAGATGGTTTAGTTTGGTATTTTGTAAAGATTTTATACTGTGCAAATTAATGTTCTATTGTTTCTTAAATTATTTTATGGCTGAGCAGGGTTTTTAAGAAGGCATTGTGGAAATTATTTTTAATGGAAAGTTATGTTTATGTATCACTCTTTTGAATAATAATTTTAACATTGGTTTAATAAAATTGATAACTGGCATTAAATGTTCAGCAATAACAAAAATAATATTAATATTTTAAATGGGTATCATACAAATTATTAAAATCACAAATATTGTGATTATGGCTCACCTTGATATTTTCCCTTACAATTTAAACCCCTACTCAGGACCCTTTAGAATAAGTTTTTTTTTGTTCTTACCTAGTTTTACGAGGATTTATGTCATCTCTGTTTTTGTATATATTTTCGTCAAGTTTTGAGTATCCAGATCTGTACTGAGATTTTTGATCGTAGTTTTTAACTCTTCGATCCTTATTTGTACCAAAATCTGACTCATCTCTGTATTTATTCGATTTCCAATCTCTTCTGTCATTATAGTTTGAATAGCGGTTGCCGGGGGAAATCTGATCTCTTTCTCTCCATTTCCAGCTTGGACGGTTTTCTTTAGAATCATTCCATCTTTGTTTGAACTGTCTTTTACCTCTGAATTCATTTTCATCTAATTCATCATCACCACTTCTATCCCATTTCGAAATGTCATTAGCGGCCTGGGATTTAAATTTTTGTTTTCGATTTTCAAACTTTGTATGTGTTCTTTCCACTTGTGTTTTCTCATTTGGAATTTCACCATTTTCACTAAATTGTTCTTCTTCGTGTTCATTATCTAATTTCCATTTTACTTGCTTTTTACTTCCTGTGTTATCAGAGGGGGTACTGTCCCCAACCGTCCCATTTTTTACATTATTTTCATCACCTGGTTCTCCGTAACTTTGAAACTTATCAAGCTTGTCATCTTGTTGAGTTTTTTCATTTCCTTGTTCACGGGTTTCACCGGGTTCTTTTTTGTTTTCTTCAATGTCATTGTTTGACCTAACATTATTTTTGTCTCTAGCATGTTCTTTGTCTTCGTACTCTTCCAAACCATCATGTTGAGATTCTGCCCCTTCAAAATCAGATTCACTATCATGGTCCCATTGTTTTACCCTATGCTTAGAAAATGATGACTTATCATATGATCTTCCTCTGTTTTCCCTAGACCTTCTAGGAAATTTATCGTAACTATCTGATTTCGTATAATTTCTATTAAAATGTGTATTCTCGTTATACCTCGTATTCCTGTTACCGTCATTCCACTTCCAGTTGTTAGATTGATATGAATTAGTTTTCCATGATTTACGAAACTGTCTGTTATCGTCATCTCCATAAGAAGTTTTGTTTTCGTAGTCTTTGTAAGGTCTTTTATTTTCTCGGTTCTCATCATAAAAATCATTCGGATGTCTGAAATCATTCTTTCTGAAATTATTATAATTTGGGCTTTTTCTCCTTGAGCGTTCATTTCCATAGTTTCTTTCTCCAGCCTCCCATGGAGTTTTATACCTTTTATTCCAATACCTTCCACCCTGGTTATGTTTAGAGTTGTCAAACTTGTCTGGTAGCCAAGACTTGGAACTTTCTGACTCTCTTTCAAGTTTTCTTTGCTCCTTTAAAAGGTTTTTGGTGTATTCAATGTCATCTATCAATTTTTGGTTTGGACTTTTTTCAGTGTCATCCATTTTTATTGTGTTAGGATCCTAGAACTTGTTACGAAAAAGTACAAATAGAGCTACCAGTAGCACTGTATTAAGTTGATTAAACAACCGTTTTATGTATTCAGATATAAAATTGAAAATTTTGGTGTGATTATTTCAAACTGTTTCCATATCTTCATACATTCTATTTATACGATGGCTGCCTAAAATTTCTATCAATAATAATTCAATATTTAAAACTCCACAGTGAACCGATTTAAATTGTCTCTCACATGTTTGACATATGTAAAAGCTAGCTTACAATTAGTAAGAATTCCCTTTAAAATACTGATATTTTACATAAACACAATACTTTCTTTCTAAATACAAGGTACAAGTAAAAAAAAAAAAACTAACACTGAACAATCTATAATTAGTTGGAAATCAACTTGAAAATTAATGGATAAGTATTTAAACCAGACAGGCTTATCTCTTTAATGATGGATGTATGACTGATACGTCGTTTATCTTCCACTGGTGATGATCATATCAGTATTTCTTTGGTCACACATTCTAAATTCCCAGCTAGTAGCTCATAGTGTTAATTTTTACTGGTATGAGTGTAAGTGAAGAATTAAAAATGTGAACAACTTTATCTTTTATCGTGAAAAACACTTTCTAGTAAGATTGGTAGGGTAAGTATGGTTTGCATATTTTTAATTTTAGGAAATACACAGCACATTTTATTTCTGTTGATAACATAATCAATTAGAGTAGAAAGAAAGATGCTCAATTTAGCAATGAGAATAACTTTAGAGCAAATTGCATATTTAGTATTAATAGCTATTCTGCACTAGCTAAGCAAAAAATAATTTTGTTTTTCTTGTTGGTGGAAAACCTTTATATAGAATATTTTTTAATATATTTGAAATAAGTTACTTGTATGCATATATTAAACACTAGGAAGGATTTTTGAAAAAATATACTTTTATTTTTTAGCTGTAGTAATTTTTATTTTTTATTTTTTCTACATTTTTGTATTTAGGTCCATATTTTTATATTTAAGATGTTCTTCTGACTACTTGCATCCCCATAGTTCCAGAAATATTCAAATTTCCGAGATTTCTACTCGGTTGTCCGGTTGTTTAAGTTTGAATTTGTGGCATTATATTTTTACTAATAAAGACCGTTTATTTGGTGTGCTTATAAACCTTTTAGAGTGATTTATTTTGTCTCCTAGCTTTTTATCTGTAACTAGTGATACTTAAAATTACCCTAAATTCTATCATGACGAAATTTTATGTTACCTGTATTTAATACATTTTACTAGCTGGCCCGACAGACGTCGTCCTGTCCTAATGTGGTTTTATGTCAAATGCTCATTCAAAACCATCCTTGAATGCCACCATGCCATGGTGCTTACCATGCTTGGTGCTTAATAATGCCTGAAAGTTTCATTACAATCTATCGAGCGGTTTCGGAGTCCATAAAGGACAAACAAACAAACAAACATATATCCATTGGATTATCCTTATATATAATACGTGAAGGCGATTTCTACAAAACACTACTCCTCCGTTAATAATGGACGGATTTTTACAAACGACGTGTCAAAATAAAGTATTTTTTGTGTAGACGCCCCCTTTCACCAATTCATGTAGTAAAAATCCTCGGGTTTTGCCCCACAGGCCATCAAAGTTGGAGTTTCTCCCATAAGATTAACATGGGGGAATCTAAATATTTGATTGGAAACTTTGTCCCCACTAATTTGAGAGAACGGTTGGGCGTAGAAACTTGGTAGAGGTGTCCAAAGAAAGGTCTTGGTCTGTAGATGAGTTATCAAAAGAAAAACTAAGCAAAATCCCTTAGGACTCTGCCCCAGAAGCCTTTAAAGATCCCTCGACAGAGTTGTTTACATTTTGGCCATGAGAATAATACTATTTAATGAAACAGCTGTTCATTTTTAAATTGTATTTCAAACAACACATATTTATTGGGAGTTGAATTCTACCAAATAAGTATTTGCAATGTTATTTTCTGATTATAAAATTGATTTTCTTCTTTATCATGCCATGTTTTGCAATATAACGTTCCATTACGAAATCAGTGGAAAATCCTTTTATCACAGCAATTCTTAAATTGTTTCTTATTGAACTATCTTATATCTATTGTACGGGTTGGTGTGTGCCTTTTTCGCCACTTTTGCCTACATTTTATCATATTATTCTACAAAATATCAAATATTTATGTAGAAATATCTGCTCTTATTGTGGCTAATAAAATCCAAACTTAGAAACATTGCCTCAAATGGTACCTATCTTGACAAATTATTTGCCCCTGCCTATAATACGGACTTTGGCACACTGAATTAGTAACATTATTGAAAATAACACGACATTTTGGCTGTAAAATATGGTACAAAGAGAAAATACTATTTAAGCAACTACTGTCATGACAGAAAGGTCATATTCCTTTTAAATTAGATCACATAATCCTTTGACTGGGACGGGTGGCGTCGTCCTGTAATCCAGCTACTAGGAGGTCACGAATTGTGGATATTTATAGGAATGCACTGTGGATGCGATACTCCCTGGTGTGGATTAACGTCCGCACGAGTGAGTACTACGACTACCCGCAGTGCTATCCTGATAATTATACCAATTCATAAATACCAATGCAAAAAAAAAAAAATTGGTTCCAATTCAACTATAAACTGTAGGTCCCTTGGTTGCCATTCGCTGTATGGGCTATTAATTAACAGCTGTATCTAAGGAATGTCGGCCTTAGTCACTAACAAGACTTCAAGATCGCGCCACTCATTCTACACTCATCTCCATTCATACTTGGCTTACCTACTATGAATGGTCGCCATAAAAAAAA
The DNA here is from genome assembly GCF_028750875.1 of Macrosteles quadrilineatus. NCBI lineage: Eukaryota > Metazoa > Arthropoda > Insecta > Hemiptera > Cicadellidae > Macrosteles > Macrosteles quadrilineatus. The sequence goes on from NW_026542595.1 coordinate 200,766,062, forward strand.
CTTATTAAAGTATTTATCATATACGTTGATTAACAATATGTAAACGTCAATATATACGTAACAGCCATTTTACAGTATTTTTGCTTTTTGGAAATGTCTCATTGCTATGTCATTTGCATTATTTATTGCCAATGAAGCCGCCAAGATCATATGAACTAGGAGGCCCCTAACAGTTCAAGAATAAAAGCCAACTTTACTTCATGTATTCCACGACACCTAACATTCCGTAGAGAGATTATATTGACAACTTTATGTTTTTGATAAGGCCGAGACAACTAACTGACATCCCCCATGTCAAGGAATTCCAGCTTTATCAGTAACCCCATAGTCAATTTCTCAAAACTATGCTAGAGGGTTCATTCATTGGCGCAGAAGTACGATATGAACTGACGCGACGTGACGAAGGAAAATCAAACTTACACTGTAACGGATATACCTCCCTTTGAAGTTAGAACGTGTCTTCTCAACAAACATATATTTTTTCTCAAAAAATGATGAAGTCGCGGAAGTGTTTAACTACAAGATCCACCAATACGATTTAAATACTATTTAAAGGTTCTACCAAAGGAAGAGATACCATATAACATACTAATAATAACTCCGATGACGTACAGGATAGGAAATATTTTAATCATTGAATGAACAACCAAATTTGGCAACTAACGCAATATTGTTATTGTTTTTACACTTATTACTCTTTGAACAATGTTAAATGCTCAAAATATGTATATTTCACCCAATTCATCGCAGTTAGATGAATTAACGTAAACTTTGAAAGTAACCGTCGATTTCGACGGGTTTCCCCTAGTATATAATAGATCTTGACAGGTTTTAGTGCATGCGATATGTTACCCTCCTCAAGCCCTCCTTAAGGATACCCCTCTTTAAGGGTACACTCCTTAAGGATATCTCTCCTTAAGGATAGCCCTAATTAAGGATACCCCTCCTTAAGTATGATCTCCTTAAGTATACCCCTTCTTAACGATGACCTCCTTAAGGATACCTCTCCTTAAGGATGACCTCCTCAAGGATATCCCACATTTAGAATACATTCCTTAAGGATACCCCTAATTAAGGATACCCCTCCCTAAGGGTATCCTCCCTAAGGGTATCCTCCTTAGGGGTACCCCTCCTTAATGATGACCTCCTTAAGGATACCCCTCCTTAATGATAACCTCCTTAAGGATACCTCTCCTTAAGGATACCCTCCTTAAAGATACTCTCCTTAAGGATATCCTCCTTAAAGATACTCTCCTTAAGGATACCCTCCTTAAAGATACTCTCCTTAAGGATACCCCTCCTTAAGGATACCCCTAATTAAGGATATCCTCCTTAAGGTTGTGTAATACATCAAATTAAAGGTCTAATAACCCGATCAATTTGGTGCAAGAAAAAGTCAGTTATCTTTAACCGTATTTACAGGGTGGGTCAAAACGTTTTAAAACAATTTTGAAGTTAAGTACCGTATTACCCTAACTACTGAACGGCACAGCACCAATTTTAATTCTTTTTACTTAGGACACCATAATAAACCTAACTATAGATTTGTAATTTCCTTTTAAATCAGTTTTAGAAAACTACACACTTTTGGCCAAAGTTGTTTTCCACTGCATTAAAAATATTAAGTCAAAAGTAAGTTTGGGTTATTTCAGGGATCATTCAATCAATACGTAATATTTCAGTTTCAGATTAGCTAGATTGACCTTAGAAACTGAAGTAGACTTTAAAAGTTTATGAGCCATCTTATTCTTGTTTCTGTACTCTTCTATTTTATAAAAGCTAAGGAGAGGTATCCTAAAGAGGGTATCCTAAGGAGAATATCCTAAGGAGCGGTATCCTTTATAGATGTATCCTTAAAGATGGGTATTCTTAAGTAGGATATCCTAAGGAGGGCATCCTTAAGATTCGGGTACCCCTCCATTTGATACCCTCCTTAAGGATACCTCTCCTTAAGGATGACCTCCTTAAGAGTATCCCTCCTTAAGAGAATCCCTCCTTAAGGTCCTCCTTTGGATACCTCTCCTTTGGAAATTCTCCTTAAGGGTACCCCTTATTAAGGAGTACCTCCTGTAGGATACTCCTGCTTAATGATGCCCTCCTCAAGGACACCTTCCTTTAGGATGCCCTCCTTAAGGATTCCCTCCTTAAGAATGAAATCATTAAGGATACCCCTACTTAAGGATGCCCCTCCTTAAGGATATCCCTTATTAAGGATATCTCTTATTAAGGATAACCCTCCTTAAGGATACCTGTCCTTAAGGAATGCCCTTCTTAAGGGTATCTCTCCTTAAGGTTGTCCTTCTTAAGGGTATCCCTCCTTAACGATAACCTCCTTTGGATACCCCATCCTTAGGATTTCCTCCTTAGGATTATCTCCTTAGGATACTTCTCCTTAGCTTATATAAAAAAGAAGATTTCATAAACAAGAATACAATGGCCAATATATAGTTTTAAAAACTTCTTCAGTTTCTAAGGTCAATCTAGCTAATCTGAAACAGAAAGTACGTAACAATTGAATGATCCTTGAAATGACCCTAACTTTATTTAGGACTAAATATTTTGTAATGCAGTTGAATCAACTTTGACCAAAAGTAAATATAGGGATACACACTACTAAAACAAACATAAATAAAATTCTAGTCCTTTAACAGAAAGCTTTGAGGTGTATGGTGGGACTGAGCTTTGGGGAATCTTGTTAGGAAACTTTCAAAAACCTTGAGATTCTTACCGTTCCTTGCATAATCATCAATCATAACTCCTCCCAATATTTCAAGCAGATGACAACTGCATTGTAAACCATATTGACATTGGAAACTGAAACTGCAAGTATTTAATCTCATTTACGAGAAACAGATATGTAGCAAATGGACTTTATATAAAAGTACAGTACTATTGGTTTAATGCTAGCTCCGCTCAATATTGCAAGCAATAATAATAATAATCATTAATAATCAGACAGTTGCATTGTAAACCTAGTACTCTAGCAGTTGTAGACAGTACATATTTTCTAGCCTTCCCTATCTTCCCGGTAGTAGTAAGCCTAAATAATTATCGTTAAATCTAATGCTAGGAAATAAATATTGGTACCTAAGGTATTAAAAAAAAAAAAAATTAAATCAAATTAGACAAATATTTGCGTAGTATGGGGATACTTTTTACAAAACATGGTGAATCCATTGATTACAAATCCCGTAAATTATATTTTGTCGGAAGATGCATCGATGGTCAGATACTTGCTTCTTATAACATTCAATGCTATAACCAACGCCTCCGTAGGATCTGGATAAGGAAATGAAGCTCCGCTGTGCTTTCTGCTAGATTTCACCAGACAGCTTTATGCTTTATAAGTTGTGTCCAACCGACAACTAACTATAAACAAAGTGTGTAGTGTAATGTTAAAAAAACAGAGCTAGAGGTAACAGCTGTCAGCTGATACGGACTGGGGAACTGGAACTTGATCTTTATCTTTACTTTTTTAGTTCCTCTAACCTCTAACCTCTCTCTAACTGGTCTGGTATAACTTAAGGGTTAGAGCTTTTTGTAAACAGAACCGACACTATTAACGAATATGATATTGGATGTTGGCTCTTTGGCACATGACAAGATAAATTAGACTAAATCTTGAACCATAATGGATGAAACTGCCGTTAGTTCAGGAAAAAAACAAAGGTAGGTCATAAACAATTTTGAACTAGGCTAAGTTAGGCCTAGGCCTAAGGAATTTTTAGACTAGATCTAGGCTGTATTAAAATGCTTATAATTTTAACTAAATTTTTAGGAACAGGACTAGGCCTGTTCCCAGCCCAAAGCTTTGACCATGCAAAATTCTTTGTAGCCTGGGCTAAGCTAGGCAAAAGTAGGCCTATGTCCTTTTATGACTTATCGTAAGGTAGCCTAACTTAAAACTGAGGGCCTATGTTTTTCAACACAATATGTCCATATTCAACCAGAATAAAGGTGTCGGGTTCAATCCTTATTAACTCAGTAATCCAAGCCGAACACCATTTTATTGGGCCCTCCAGACTGACTAGGGTAAAGCCACGTAGGCTATTATTAAGTAAGGGCTAGGTTATGGATTGTACATGTAACTTACGGGATTCACCTGCGAATGTAGAAAGACCTCAACAATAACCTTACAATCGACACTCGTCGTTTCTTAACCTTAATCCGCGTTTACACCAAAGTTGACACAGGTTTTCCACTAGTTGCGGAAACTTGTTGCTTTTTCTACAAAATGCAGCCAATTACTCTGCCGTCAACTAGCGGAGAGGCAAGTTTTCCGCTAAATTTTGGTTTCCCACGGAGAGTCGGTAAAGAAAGTTTTAAGTTACAACAAAAATTGGAAGACTAGTTGCTACACGCTTTGCGCAAGCAGCTTGTGGAGAAATGAACCCCCCACCCGATGATAGATGTCATGTCCAGTCATGGAAATTAAATAGGCCTATTCGAAATCAATACATTCTCAGGAAGTTTTTTTAAGCTCCCGTTGCACCTCAGCTCACCACTCAACGGATCGACGTCATCTTCTCGGAGATCAGCCGGATGTCACTGCCACTGTACCTATCCCTAGCCATCAAAGAGGGTCTCACCCAATATCGTCACAGACTTCTTGTATAGTGGCTGGCTATAATGACACAAGCAGCCGCGGTAGCCTATAGATTGCGCCTTCTTTGTCTGACGACATCCTTGACACTACTGTGTAGGCCCTATCTGTACTGACTCATTTTGTGCCAATTCTTTGGCAACAAATTTTCCACTAGCCTAGTTGCTCTAAATTAGTGCGAGGAGCAACATTTAATTGTAAACTTTTAGTTGTAAACTTTTGGTTGTATACTCTTTTGGTTGTCATTTTTTGTTGTTAACTTTGGTGTAAACGCGGCCTTAGCCAACAGAGCAACCATGCCAGTCTATTGAACGTGACCAGTGCTGCTACAATCACACCAGACTAGGGCTTAGGTTTTAAATCTAGTAAGGAGGCTAACTTCTCACACCAGTTGACCAATCACAAAGGCCTGGGATTTTTTTATTAAAAGAATTGTGGATATTTATAGGCATGTTACGGTAGGCCTACTTATTCTATCATCCTTCACTATTATTTCAATCTCCAACCCAGTCACTTCTATAATATCGTTTCTCCACCTGAAAATGTTTCTCTTATTCTTATCTGAATAGGCCTACCTTATTACCCCAACGTGCAGGTTGATCATGGACACATTCAATAAACTTGTCCGTTTCAAACATAATAAACGGGCGATATTTTACGACGGCATAGTGTGCGTCTCTTATGTAAGTGAATGTGTTTTTCCTTCCTTCAACCTTTGTCTCCTCTCGGGACATTTAAATCACTTGTGGGTTTCCCCAGGGATCTGTCCTTGGAGACATGTGCTGTTTCTGATTTATATCAATGAACTACCTTCAAGTTTTGAGGCTGGAGAAATCTGTCTTTTTGCGGATGACACATCTTTGGCCCTGTCTGGCTCAACTTCCGAGGAATTGGAATTAAAATAATTCATTGAAGCAAGTACATATTGATGTGAGTCAGTGGCTCAGTCGGTAGCGTCGCGGACTTTGGGCCCAAGGCAGTAGTGTCGTGGGTTCGGATCCTGGTCACTGCCACTAACTTTTATCAGTACAGTTCACCTTTGTACTGTACCGGCTCACCCCTTGCTTTGCTGGATACGTACCACGCACAGATTTGTAGTCTATGTGGACGGGCAAATGCAAGGTTAATAGAGGCCGCCAACCTCTTAAAAAAAAAGTAACATAATAAAGCAGTGGTTTGACTCCAATTTATTAAATCTCAACCTCAACAAAACTGAATTGCTCCGTTTATTTTATCCAAGGCAATCTACACACAACCTTTTAAAAAAACATCTTTATTATAACGGTCCTATACCTTATTCTACCCTATCCTATTATAACGGCTAATAGCCTACCTTAGTGCAGCATAGTGAGAAACACTTCACATTCTCTTTTTCACACCTAAGGTTGCTGTATCACCCGTCCCAAATGTAGACCAAAATCAACATTGTAGTAACTTAGGCTTATCTCATCACTCATTCAAATTTTGTTTACCTAGGGGGAAAAATCAGAGAGACAGGAGAAAACGTCAGGAAGAGCCGAGTGAGTCAGTCAGTTCTGTTGCTACTGCTGGTAGTGTTACTGACCCACAACCTCAGAGGAGTAATAGACGTCAACGGAATGAAGTAGTAGCCCCTCCAACCAATAACGTAGTGACTGTAGCCCCTTTCACAGGTACAGGTATGTATTTTATTTTATCATTTTGTTTTGGGGATAGAATGCCTAAATACACAGCCCGCTCTGTTAGTTTGTAGCACAACCATCCTCTTGACTAACCGTTCATTTATTTTTATTAAACTTAGTTATGCCACCAAACTTTTTTCACATAGCCATTCATCTCACAATTTTTTTTTTCTTGTATCTCCATCTACATCATATTTTCACCTCATCATATTTCCTGTCATTTATTTATTTATTGCATTGGATAAACAATGTTATGTTTGGACGCAACTACAGTCGACGCACAGGCTCGCTGCCCATGTCAGCTTATTCCTTATTAACATATGTACGCTTTTTTTTAAACATAGATGTAATGTAAATGTTTATTTTATTTTATTCTTTTAAATTGACTTATGTTTTTTTTCCCTTTAAATATTTGTGTACATATTTTGTAAATGATTTGTTGGAATAAAGAGATAATTCATTCATTCATTCATTCATTCATTCATTTATTCATTCATTTATTCATTCATTCATTCATTCATTCATTCAACCTAACAAAATGTTGAAGCTAACCCTATTAGTGCTGTAAAGTATTCTGTTTATGGGCAGCTGACAATTTACCTCGGGGAAATTCATAGCATTAGTAATCCTATTTGTCAAGAGTTTCAGCCTCTCTAAGCTGTTAGTTTTTGGATTTAGTGCAATAGTAAGTAGAATTTTGTACCGGTAACCAAGTTCTTGCATCCATTGATTACAATCTTATATGATTCAAAACACTACCGGTATTTTTTTTTTTTTTTTTAATCCTGACAAATCCCTTCTTTTTGGCGGCTGTAATATATATTTCAGTGTACTGGGGTTTGACAAATAATCACTCTTCTAACATCTGACATCTGGTTTGGCAATTTTTGGAACACTTCAGAGGGCGCAGATTGGATCTGAAAACGTAAACAGATTGTCATGGTTGTTGGCCTCTTTCACCCTCGGTTCTGTAAGAAAGCTACAGTAAACTCTCAATTATCCACGATAATGAGTGGCTAAGTGAATAAGGATAATGCAATTCTAACTGTGACACATGGCGGCACGCTATTTTATATAGGTAGTGTAGGCTACACCAGTTTGTGAAGCCGGGCTGCATGTATAACTCGCAATTTGCCGCGACTGAGGAAACTCTTCCCTCCACCTCCTTCACCATCACTGGTTCTACTTCACCTACCGTCACCAACCTGTCTACATCGAAATCAAGATCTCCTTTGGGCAGCTATGTATAGGTTCTGTATTTAAGTTATATAGTCATATTTCATGATGGTTGGCCTCTGGATCGTTAAAATTAGCACTAATAAGGTTTATATTAGGCTACCTGGCTTCTGTCTCCGATCCTCGGTAGTTTTATGAATAGTTATATAGTCATATTAGTGTTATTTTATTAAGATGTCCGGCTAAGTTAGCCAATTTAGGGGGGAACCTACAAGGGTAACCCCAATACCAGAAATGTAGAAATTAGTAATTGGAAGTTTCGGTGCCCTTGGCATCAAGCTGGCCTCATCATGAAAATAACCACATTTCCCCAGAATGATCTCCACAATTTTCTAAGTTGAATCCTAGATCTCCGATTCAGTTACTTCAATTCCAAATGATATTCTCTAAATCATTTATTGTAGCACCCGATTAAGCATTAGGATAGTTGAAGTAAATTGGTTTAATTAACATAAATCAAAGTCAAGAGTATTCTTGTTTGGGTAAAAGATCTCCATCTTTCTGGTCCCCAGTAATCTTCTATTTAAACAAAATTATTGGTAGCAGATTGAGCACGCTTAAATTTGGTCCAGATATTGAAATTCTCAACACATCAGCATTAGCCCAATGTTCCCTCCATCATTCTCTATATGTCCTACAGTTTCCCACAATTGGGTACTAACCCAAACACACCCCCAATTTTAACCACTACAACCTAAAATGCTTGTGAAGTAACTAACACAATGTATGGTTAAACTCAAGTACTAGATAATAATTGAACATATATCAAATGCAGTATTGATACCCTTAAACTTTCATTTCACAACTTCTATTTACAAATGAAACAATATTGGAGAGCCTTTGTGTAGGCCTAGTAGTAAGTAACACAAATTAAAACATACAAGATGTAACTTACAGCATGTTAATAGTATTGATCCACAAATTGTTATGCATGTAATTGATAGTACAAATGGCGATTTTGCCGTAAAAAAAAAAAAAAATAAATAAATAAACTTATCAACTCATCGGTTGTGGCCTGATCTCTGAATCATCGGTGATCGGAGAAGTAAACAACATCAGCTCTATAGTTTGTCCTTGAGATAATGGGCCACCTATTAATTATATTTTTATATTTTTTGTATTTTGGTTTTATGCGATCCTGGTTAATCTGGAGCATAGTTAATCCGCAGCATGATCAACCCTGTTTGACCATTACCAGTAGCTTCATACTGTGCACAAATTTCAGATGGTAAGGTGCCAGCAGAGAAAGAAAACGTTACTATTGACTTCAGCAACTTGAAGAGAGAAACAGAAGAGATTGCAAAACTAACCAAGAAGTTTGCAAAACGAAACATCTCCAGCAACTGGCATCGATACTCTGCTCCACAAGGACCAGAAGATGACGGCAAGGAGGAAGAAGAAGGGCCAGCAGATTTCTCAGCTCTGATTCAAGTGCCGTCTTCAAGTAAGTATGAAATATTATATCCTATTTAGCTATTTTATACTTTCCCTACAAAATCTGTGATTAGTTCTTGCATGGATAGTTTAAATAAAATTTAACTTGTTACTTGTTGTGTCTTTATATCAGCCATTATACAGCTTAAGGATTTGACGTAGTTACCAAATAAGAAATAAGTTAGAACTCCTATAGGCCTATATCATTTTGTTAGGTTTTGATTTTTCTTTTATCATATAACTTCATAAATTTTCCTAGAAATTTTAGAAATTAAAAAAATAACAATTGCCTCAACACCCCATCCCAAATTAAACTCTGGTCCCGCCTATCCCCTATTGGCGACTATTAACATTAACCCTTCCCGGACCTGTGAAATCGTGACATAGAATAAGAAAAAAATTATAGGAAAAAATTAAAATTAATTTTCCTTATTTGTGTTTTGTTATACAAGTATATATAAAATAAAAACGATGGAACACTTCATACTGTCAAAATAATGTTTTACTCGTTTTTAATTATGCGGATATATCCGCCACCCGTCTTTGAAGATATGACCATGACAATGTTAGGCAATAAATAAAAAACAAAATGTAAACAATAAATAAAGATAACAATAAATAAAGATATTTGTGTTTTGTTATACAAGTATATATAAAATAAAAACGATGGAACACTTCATACTGTCAAAATAATGTTTTACTCGTTTTTAATTATGCGGATATATCCGCCACCCGTCTTTGAAGATATGACCATGACAATGTTAGGCAATAAATAAAAAACAATATGTAAACAATAAATAAAGATAACGTAGTGTTGAGCGCGAAACCTTGGAGAGGTTTGATGGTGCACGGAAAAAAGGTAGGCGCAGGAGAGAGGTGGGAGTGGGGGAGAGAGCGCAGTCATGGAATGAGAAGGAATGTGGTGCCTTGTTACCGTGAAATGTCTGGTTACTGCTCAAGAACCTGCCAGTCTGTCTGAAGAGAAGGATATATCCGCTTCCCGTCCTGAAAATCAAAAACCATAAGCGGATGTATCCGCCACCCGTCCTGTATCTTCAAAGACTTAGGCGGATATATCCGTCACCAGATTCAGATCTCTGAAATCAGTGAAATCCTTCAAACCTAGACCCTTGTGCTATTTCTCCTTAATCTAATTTTGTTGATAAAATTAGGCTCTTTTCCCAGAAGGGGGGCACTTGCAGCTGAAGGATGAACGAGAGTGGTCGTCTGCTTCTAATGAACAGCTTGGTGGCTACTTCGCTCTCAATATGAAGCAGCTTAGTCACAGTCTTCAATGTATACCTCTCTATGAACAACTAAGGCTTCCGAAACATATGTTTACTGTAAGTGAAACAACAACTTTATTTTAGGTGACTTGGAACTTTCTATAAGCTAGTCTATATTTTTTGGATTTCATTGGCAGTGTAGACTAAATTCTCCGGGTTCAGTTCTGCAGAGAACCTACCGGTACAAGATATTATCGGATGAAATTTGAGTTTGATATTTATATCGTACCCGATATAGTTTTCACTAGATATTGTATCAGTTGTTGAAGGTCTAATTCCCGGAAGGTCTAATTAGACCTTCGACACACATTTTGCAGTTTGTACTTGTTGCTGAGGGTCTAATCTGGTAGTATGTCGAAGGTCTAAGTCTCGGAAGGTCTAAGAGTACAGTCAATGCAAAAAAACCATCCACTGATACTGTTTTAGACCTTGCCGGATTAGACCTTGGGCACACAATGAATATTTTTTAAATAAATGTTTATAAAATGAGAGTTGCTGAAGGTCTAATTCCCGGAAGGTCTAAGATTCGAGTCCCGGAAGGTCTAAGATTTGAATCCCGGAAGGTCTAAGATTCGATTCCCGGAAGGTTTAAGATTCGAGTCCCAGAATGTCTAAGATTTGAGTCCCGGAAGGTCTAAGGTTCTATTCCCGGAAGGTCTAAGATTCGAGTCCCGGAAGGTCTAAGATTTGAGTCCCGGAAGGTCTAAGATGCGGGCGGGCATTGCGTCGCCATAGATGAAGGCTATACTAGCAGGCAATAACGCAACAACTTTTAGAGTCGTAATTATCGAGATGATTTATTCACTCCAAAAAGAAATTTTTAGAGTGAGCAGTCCGAAGCTCTTGCTGGTTAATTCTCCCTAACTTGAACTTCAGTACTTCAGTAATCGTCCGTCACACATTAACAGCCTCTGTTTCCAGTTGAAGGGTGTATCAGAGGGTGTATAGTGTATACATTATATGTGAGGGAAACGGACACGGACATCGGTTTTCGCGGAGAATGTCATTTTATGTCACATGTCACACTGTGTACAAGTAAAAACTATCGCTACGTTCCTATCGGAAATTCCGTGAAGAAGTTTTAAACTTTCCATTAAGGTTCCAAGGTCTCACTCAAAATCACTTAATATTGATATTAAAATTATTCTCTGGCATCGGAACACGTTTTCGGTTGTATTTGGATCCAAGGTCCTGCACCAGGACCTCGAAACCAGCGGGGACCTCGGACCCACGGTGGAAAATCACATCGCCTTGGAACCAGCCTTATACGCACGCACGAAAAAATTCACAAACTTTTAGATTTATAATATTAGTAAGATTAAACATTGACTATATATGTGGTATAAAGTCAATGGATGAAACTATTTATTGGCTTAGTTAAGCTGAAATAATCAAAACAGAATCCTGAACACCAAGGAAACTAACAATGTTATTTTAACACCAACATTAACTTATTTCTGCCGAACTTATTTAACTTATTTCTGCCGATTGCAAGATGGTTTTTTATTACCAATTTAAACTGATGTAATGATTTATTCTGAGCTATAGCAACTGTTATGGCCCAGCAACTATGCCAGTAACAAAAATTAAAGTACCCAATAGTTAATGATATAATATAAATGAAGATTTTTTATATCTCCATCGTACTTGTAATAACGAGCTAGCAAAAAAATAGACGTGAGAGTTATTAAAACTATCACTAAGAATATTGCAACTCTAAAAGTTGTTGCGTTATTGCCTGTCTGTATAGCCTTCATCTCTGGCGACGCAATGCCCGCCCGCACCTTAGACCTTCCGGGACTCGAATCTTAGACCTTCCGGGACTCGAATCTTAGACCTTCCGGCACTCGAATCTTAGACCTTCCAGGACTCGAATCTTAGACCTTCCGGGACTCGAATCTTAGACCTTCCGGCACTCGAATCTTAGACCTTCCGGGACTCGAATCTTAGACCTTCCGGGAATTAGACCTTCAGCAACTCTCATTTTATAAACATTTATTTTGAAAATATACATTGTGTGCCCAAGGTCTAATCCCGCAAGGTCTAAAACAGTATCAGTGGATGAGCTTTTTGCATTGACTGTACTCTTAGACCTTCCGAGACTTAGACCTTCGTTATACTGCCAGATTATACCCTCAGCAACAAGTACAAACTGCAAAATGTGTGTCGAAGGTCTAATTAGACCTTCCCGGGACTTAGACCTTCAGCAACACTCCCGAGATATTAATGTCGATTGTATGTTTTTCAAAAATACTGATCACACACTGTTTTCACATTGTGCTGCGGTGGTTTGGATAGGTTTAGGTTAGTTTGGGACTATAGAACAGGGGTCTCCTACCCTTTTTCTTTTTACTCAAGAGCCACATTAAATAATTTTTGGAGGAAAGGCAACATTTCCAGTGTAGAAAGGTAGCCAAATTTTTTGTTGCTATATAACCTTTTGACTAACTAAAATTCTGTACGTTTTTGTGCAAAGGGTACTGTGACCAAACAGAATAATTACCTTCCTCACATAATTATTAATGGGTATATAAACTGTGTGTGTCATTCGAATTCATAATAAAGTTAATATAAATTAATGTTACAGTATAATTAATTACCATGATATTAGTTTTTTTCCTAAGTTTTTAAGTAGGACCTCAGATGTATTATTATTCTGAGGTAGGACTTATGAAAACACAGGAGAACACAACAGCAAATATTTTTGATATACTACCAAGTTTACTTGATGAACATTTCATTGTAAGGACGTTAAGAATATTGAAAATGAGTTTACAAGGAGTGTAAAGCTGACATTTTTGCAATTTAAGGGAGGATTTTGTATTTGCCCTTTAAGGTCATTCAAATCAGGGTTAAAGTTTGATGTTGTGGTCCTTAGGACACATATTTAAAAAGATCTGGGTATTCGTCCAACCTGGGCACCGAGAATTGTACTTGAATTTGGAATGGGCCAAGGACTACAATGATCACCTATAGGCAATACCTCTAGATTTATTGATGGCGTTCCCTTGGTTCTCTTTTAACATCATATAAATAAATCTCGATCTTTGAAGATCACCACAGAAGTTTTACTGATAGGCTACAAGAGATGTTCACGGTGCAGTCACGATCTCAGGAGACCATCACGTTATCACTGAGACCGCAACATATACTTTCGGGTGTTGCCGCAACTTTGACGATAACAAGTAGGGCCTATATAAAATAATTATTTCCCAGTAGGCCTTTGAGGGCTCAATGGGGCCCACGGGCCGTAGGTTGGATACCCCTGCTATAGAACATGAATAGATATATAAATATATATTCTATCTAGCCCCGTAGTTTTTAATTCAGTTCAGCACAGTTCTAGACTATAAACATGAAACAAGGAAAATATTATAAAACTAAACTTTATTATAGGCTATAGTGTAATTTGTTAAAAAGATACATTTATAAAGACTTCAATTTGTATTCGTACTAACTTATATTCTTTTTTCTTGAGTTTTTTTTTTACTAAACTGAACTAATCCAACCAAACCTAAACACCTCAGCAGCACACTGTAAAGGATTTTACTAAGTTTATCATACAATTAAATCATTCTAAGCTATCATCCCCTAGTTAGTGAGTGGTCCAGTTGAAGATCGTAGACTAAACTCTGGACTCATTCATTAACTAAGAATGTCGAGGATTTTGGAAATGGCCCACTCCCCCTAAGGGGCAGGTCCTCTCGGGGGGCTTCTGCCTCCTAGGGTCATAAGGGTATAAATTCGGGATTCTGCCCCCTAAATTCGGAGTATTTTATCTCCAAAATTATTTATGAAAAATCTGTAGCACAAATTTGTCTGTCCAGAGAAGGAAAATAAATAAATGTATATGTAATATATGTTTATATTAATTGTACAAGAAGCAGCATTTGATTTTATAATGTTGGTTGCATTCCAGATGTTAAAGACTTTTGTTTTGTTCTGATTGTTAATTTTGTAAATAACAATAATAATTGAGTTGTGATTGAAATGGAGAATAAATTGAATACACTAGATTTTATCTTGTTCTTATAAAATATTACAATGGCGCAGTCAAATTAAACGGACCTCGTTCCGAGTGATAGTAAGTCTAGTAAAAGTAAAGTTTTTTTTTTATATACCAGATTCTGAAGAAGATAAATCTAAACTTCAAAAAAAAAAGGAGGTAAACTTAAAGACTAAGATGTTAGGGATAGGTAAGATTGGTGAATTTAACCCACAAGATGAGTCCATTGAATCATATGCAATGAGGCTTAAGCATTATTTCAAAGCTAATGAGATTGATGACGATACTAAAGTTTCTGTTTTAATAACTGTTGTAGGCCCAAAAGTTTTAACAATTTTGTCTGATTTAGTTTCACCTGCAGCTGTAGATAGCAAAAGTTATGAAGAGTTAGTTAAAGTGCTTGAGAACTATTTTTCTCCAAAGAAATTGGTGGTAGCTGAGAGATACAATTTTTATTCTCGTGTGCAAAAACCTAGTGAGAGTATTTCAGAGTTTGTTGTAGCGATTAAACATTTAGCTAGTTCATGTAAATTTGGCACATTCTTAAAAGAGGCTCTTAGAGACAAGCTTATTTCAGGAATAAGTAATAAGGTCATAAGGCAAAAATTATTGTCTGAGGATCAAGAATTTGATGAAGCTTATAGTTTGGCACACAGATTAGAGCAGGCTGAAAAACAGACAAGTTTGTTCAATCCAAAACAGGAAATTTGTCATTTAAATTCCAAGCCCAATTCTTCACATGTGAATCAAAATAGGCAGACTGGTAGTCATTTCAATTCAGCTATTGGTGCTGGTATGACTAATATTAATGCTAAATTTAAGTGTTACAGATGTTGTTCAGTTGAACATAAGGCCAATGAATGTCCATATGCAAATTATAAGTGCAATGGGTGCAACATGGTTGGGCATCTACTAAAAGCTTGCCGAAACCAAAGTAAAGTTGCAAAATTTGGAAGGAAGGACAAGTCAGGTGCTAATAGAGTCCATCAAATCTCCAAAGATGATGTCAATGCTAATACTTATCCCTAAATACTTATCCCTAGTACCCCCTAATACTTATCCCTAATCTCCCTTTAGGGATAAGTATTTGGAGGAAAAGCAGTTTGAGCTGTGTGCCTCTTGTTTTATCAAAGGTAATTTTAAATTGTTAGTAATAGGCATTTATCGATCTCCAAATTCAAATATAAAAACTTTTTTAGACAGATTAAGTACTGTGATTGATTGTTTTAAAAAAAAGTATACCAATGTTATAATAGGAGGAGATCTAAACATTGATGTTATTAAAGATGATTATAAACATAATTTACTGAAAGACCTATTGAAAAGCCATGACATGAAATATATGGTCAATTTTCCAACTAGAGTAACAAATAACACAAAAACAGCCATTGACAACTTTCTTGTAAATGCATCAAAATCTTGTGATATGACGATTACAGGCATAATAACATGTTTATCAGATCATGACGGGCAAATCTTAAAAATTAAAATTCCCAACTTAGAAAAGCATTACAATCCGCCATTTATTAAGCAAGAAATTCGTAAGTTTTCTTGTGAAAACATAGAATATTTTGTTAAACTTATAAAAGATGAAAAATGGCTTGATGTTTATTTAGCTCCTGTAGAAAATAAATTTGACATCTTCCAAAAAACATTTAGTTATTACTTTGAATTGGCTTTTCCAAAAAACTTTAATAACAAAAAAAAATAAAAAAAATAATTGGCTTACAGAAGAAATAAAAATCAAACGTCACAGACTCATAGAAATCAGCAAGGAAATCAGAAACAACAAAAAACATGAATACAAGGATATTTTCAAAACAGAAGTAAAAGACTTTAAGAAAATATTGAATCAAACCAAATCTAACTATTTTGCAAAAAAAATTAATAATTCTTCTAATATCCAAAAAACTGTATGGGACATTATTAACTCGGAAGTTGGAAATAAAAAACAAAAACACCTTAATAAAATAAAACTGTTAAGAGGCACGCATCTTGTTGAGGATCCCATATTAATTTCAAATATCTTCAATGAATATTTTTTAAATGTGGTGGAAGATCTAGATTCTAATAACAGCCAATGGGATTCAAATGTAACACATGAAATCCCATCCAGTTTTCAACAAGATGTCTTTCTGAAACCTAAGTTTAGTTTTAAGAGTGTTTGTGAGAAGGAGGTGGAAAACATATTGAAATCGCTAAAGAACAAAAAGTCTAGCGGCCATGATGATGTACCTATTAATTTACTTAAGAAAGTAGGTCATAATATCAGTAAAGTTTTGGCTCACCTGATAAACTCTTCCTTCATTTCTGGTTTGTTTCCAGATCAATTAAAAAAGGCAAAAATTATCCCTCTGCATAAAAAAGACGATGAGACAGATGTAATAAACTACAGACCCATTTCACTTCTTCCAACTGTTTCCAAAATTTATGAAAAAATTGTTTACAATCAGTTGAGTGATTATCTTGAAAAGTTTAACTTACTTGATGATTACCAGCATGGTTTTAGGCCTGGAAGGTCGGTAGTCACTGCAGCAGTATCATTTTTAGAGTCAGTTATTGAATCGGTTGATAGAGGTGAAACAACAATTGGCTTATCCATGGATCTATCTAAAGCTTTTGATAGTGTAAAACATCCAATATTATTGAATAAATTGAAATTGCTTGGAATAACTAAAAATGCATTGCAATGGTTTAATTCCTATCTGAGTAATAGAACACAATATGTTGAAATTACTCAATTAAAAAATAATAAAATTATTCAAACTGCCTCAGAAATTAAAATAATAAAATATGGAGTGCCTCAAGGGTATGACAAAATTACAATGTACAAAATTACGTAATGTACAAAATTACGGTGGTATTTGCATGCAACAGAGAATACAACTGAATTAGTGTACTATATATATAACAATTTTCTGAATTAATTTTATCGTGAGAAATCAGGTATTACAAAAAAAATAGGTAAGGCCGTTTTTGTATTGTTTAAAAGGGAGAAAAAATAATCTGTTGCCTCTTTAAGATTTACAAAAATGAATGAACTATTATGACATCTTATATCTAGAATAAAGTTTAAAATCTAACATATACTTTCAATATAACTACCCCAACAAGTATCCCACAACTGAAATGTAACAACCCAGTTCCACCTTTTGAACTAAAGAAAGTATTATAAAATAAAAACATTCTTAACGTCGTTTTAAAACAAAATGCTTTATATTCTGACAAAAAAAAAATATCAATTATCATATACATATTTATACAATGCCCTTACAACTAACAAAACCATATACACAAATTGTAATCTATATCTTGAACAAACTTAAAAAAAAAACAAATATACTAAATTATCATTATTCTTTTTGCTTTGATTTCACAGTTCAAATTTCTTTTTATATTTTCAATAAAATAAGTTCATTAAGTTAACAGAATCTGTTGTTATATTAAAACACAGCATGTACTATACAATTTATATTAACGTGACTACATTAAAAATTACCATGAAGTTTTCTTTTTTTTTTTTTTTTACTTTAACACAAAATGGAAATTATATATTTATACAAGCTATACACTACAGTTACACAATTCATTTATTTACAACAGCTAAAACTAATCTAATTAATGCTAGTAATGGGATTAAAGGTATGTTGCTCAGGTATGTTTCCTGACGAATAAGCCTTCTGCTTACCATTCCTAGGGTGCTATACGAGAGCCTTTCTCATTCAATTCTGAATACCCCTACTTAGTTCAGAATACTAGGATTGAACGAGCGACACTTCAGCATTACAGTATGTAGACTTCTGAGCAACAATATATATATATAAAAGAAATTTGGGGGAAAATTATCATACTGTTCAATCGTTTTAACTTAAGCTATACTATATACAAGCACTCTATTTACTATACAACATAATCTAACTTGTCTTGTGATTAGCAGCTTATGCTCTGTCATGATAAGGTTTCAGCCGACTAATGTTAATTACGTCTTTAGTCCATTGTCCACCCTTTAGCAACGCCACTTCATAACACAGGTCAGAAACCTTTCGCGTTACTTCAAATGGACCTTTGAAGGATGAGGCCAGTTTACGTGTTCCTTGCTTAGCTGTAAAAGGTGCTGAAATCAGAACCTTATCGCCTGGTTTAAACTCACGGTTGTGATGAGTCTTATCATAATGTCTCTTCTGCTTGTCTTGAGCCTTTTTAAGCAAAAGAGGAATAGTTTTCCGGATTTCTTGGATTTTTGTAACCGAATCTAAAACATCGTGATCTGGTACACGAGGCAGAATAGCGAGGTCAGCTGGGAAAACAGGATTGTAGCCGTGTAGTAAGAAAAATGGAGAGTAAGTAGTTGACTCCTGAACACTTGCATTGTACACAAATGTTACCATCTCAACATACTTGCTCCAATCTGTATGACTGTCATTAGCATAGAAGTGGAGCATATTTAACAAAGTACCATTGTACCTCTCAGTTAGGCCTTGAGATTGAGGATGGTATGCAGTACTTGTGTGATGATATATGCCCAAAGCGTCATAAATCTGCTTTAAGACCTGTGAAGTGAAATGAGTCCCGCGGTCTGACTGAATTTCTTTTACACAACCGAATCGGGGAATCAAAGTTTCCGTGATAAACCTCGCTGTCGTTTTTGCATCAGCATTGGCAGTAGCTTTAGCCACAGCATAACGTGTAGTCATATCCATGGCAACTAGGATGTATTGCTTACCATTTGATTTAGGAAGGGGCCCTACATAGTCAATTTGACACTTTAAAAACGGCGTAGTACCCGTAAGTTCAATTGGTTGCAGTTTTCCGGCCTGACCTCGATTGTCACTCTTGCGTAATTGACACGCGTTACATGATCGTACGTAAGCCCTAATGTCTCTAGCCATGTTAGGCCAATGATACCTCACGACAATTTTCTGAAATGTCTTAGCTATACCGGAGTGTGCTCCTGCTGTCAGGCTATCATGGTAAGCTGTAAGGATATCATTAACAATCTGATTTGGAACAGCTAGCAACAGTTTAGTTGAACGCTGGCTATAGTCTTTGTAGTATAAAATGTCCTCCTGGAGTATGTATTTTCTCGCTGATCTCCGCATCCTCTGTGATGCAGAATCTGGATCCAATAATGCAGTCCGAATCTCGCTGAGGTACCTATCCTCAAGCTGTAACTTGTGAATGTTTATTTGGGAGATAAAATTGATACGCAGCTCCTCTGCTACCACGTCATCGTCCACTCCATCGCCAACAGGATACCTGCTTAGAGCATCAGGAACACGCATCGCTGTCCCCGGCCTGTGTTTGATAGTGAACTCGTAATCAATCAGTTTAAGAGCTAATCGATTTAACCTTGAGCTTAAGTTCTTGATGTTCTTGTAGTACTGCAAACAGGCATGATCGTTGAAGATTGTGAAGTGTCTCCCCAGCAACATCGGTCTGAAATGGTTAACTGTGTAAACAACACTGAGTAGCTCAAGTTCGGAAACTGACCAACGAGATTCAACGTTCCTAAGTGTCCTGCTGACATATGCAACTGGCCGCAGTGTACCATCTTCTTGGAACTGACTGAGAACTCCACCAACACCTACTTTGGAAGCATCAGACATCACTACCGTCTCAAGATTATCCCTAAAGTGTGCCAAAAGGGGAGGGTTTGCCAAAGCCTTTTTCAAGGATTGAAAGGCTTCTTCCTGTGGACTTTCCCATATCAACTTGGTACCCACCTGTTCCTTTTTTGTCAACTGAGTGAGAGGATGGGCAACATTAAAATAACTAGGGACAAACTTCCTATAGTAAGATGCCATACCCAAGAAACTACGCACATCCTTTACTGTTTTGGGGGTGGGAAAATTAAGTAAAGCTTCAACATTGTCCTTAGACGGGTGAATACCATCTGGTTGAACTTCAAAGCCAAGGAACTTTATGTTTTGGTAAAAGAAATGACACTTTGACGTTTTAATTTTCAGGCCCGCATCACGGAGTCGCTTAAGAGTTTCTTCAAGGTTTAATAGTTGTGAGGCAAAATCATCGCCATAGCTTACTAAATCGTCTAGATACAAAACAACACCATGGTATAGCAAACCTGCAAAAACAGCATTCATTGATCTTTGAAAGGCATTTGGACTGGTTTTCATACCTTGTGGCAAACGTGTGTATCGATACAACCCCTTGTGTGTGATAAACGCCGTATAATCCCGGCATTCTGGAGCTATTGGCTGTTGAAAGAATGCTTGTGTTATGTCCATTTGACTATAGAATTTAGCTGATTCTAAAGTATCTAAAATTGTGTCAATTCTAGGTAATGGAAATTTGTCGCTTACTATATTTTCATTTATCTTTTTATAACAGTGAACAACACGAGATTTTCCACCTGGTTTCTTAACGAGAAAGGTTGGTGCGCTAAATGGTGATTGACATTTTTCCACTACACCGGCAGCTTCTAGTGCGTCAATCTGCCTGTCTAACTCATCACGTTCTCGAGGTCCCAACTTGAATGGTGGCAAAGAAATAGGTTCATCTGTTTTAAGTGTAATTTTGTAAGGAGGCATTTTTGCGGTCCCTAAATCAGTATCATCTTTTGCAAAAACATCCCTATAATCAAACAAAAGACTCTTTGCCGCTTCCCACTGTGCCGGTGGCAACTTGGGATTGATATCAATTTTGTTTCCAGCTAGGTCCAAGATCTCCCCTAAACTAGCGTTTATTCCTGCTGCTGAATTTTGGGGGGAAATCCCGTTTGACATGTCCTGTATACTACATGGAGGTTTTGTTTTTAAAGACATTGCCCTAACGTTCAATTTATCCGAGGGCAAAGTCTTTCCACTAGTACTTGGTATTGGATCATTTTGAGCTATGGGAGTTTTACCTACTTTGTTAACCTGCATGGGGATTTGGGTTTTGTCCCCAGCACGTGATAAAGTTATGGTACCGTCTTGGTAATTTATAACCACCCCATAATGTTTAAGATAATCATTTCCCAAGATCATTGAACAATTCAGGTTTTTAATTACATACACTTCTTGAGTGAATTCTATTGAGGCTATGTGAAATGTTAAAGTAGTTTTCCCGAGGACAATTAAAGGAGTTCTACTCGCTGAAGTTAGATTCACATTAGTTTTTTCCCATTGCTTATGTATTAAAAGTTCACTATTAACACACGAAACATTAGCACCTGAATCGAGCAATATGTTAATTTCCTTTGATTCTACGATTCCTTTCGTGCTTAAAGGTGAGCAATCTTTAGTGGTCATATTAGTTACAATTCTGCTTTCATAGGGAAATGACATGTGTGACTGTAATGGTAAGACATTAACACTTGAACTGTCAAGTTTGCTGACGCGAGTCCGGTGTTCAATTACTTTGGCCGCGTCGCACAAATGTGTTTCAAGTGAAACTTGTGGTTCTGATGACTCAATGCTATGATGTGCATTTTTGAAAAACTCTATTACACTATTTTGATAAAACTTTTGAGTTTCCTCACTAGGGTAATACGTAGGAACATTTAAATTCATTGTGTTAATCTCAAAATTCCGAGAATTTTCGCCACCAGAGTTAAGATTATAACTCTTTGGCTTTTCTAGTTTTTTGACTTGTACCAGCAATCTTGAGACCAATGCATTTTTCCGCAATGTCTGCAAGGTTGTGAAGGTTTTGTTCCGTTAGATCTTTTAGGATGTGGAGAGAAACTTCTCTTCTCATCTTTTGAGTCACGGAAATTTGAATTTTTAAATTTAGAATCACGATTCATGTCAAGAAATCTAACTCGGTTAGGAGTAGCATCACGTGAATCGTACCGACTTCTATACCGATCCCTAGAGCGAGGTCGACGGTCGGTCCTGTCATAATTCCGTCCGTATGATGAGCTGCGGTCCCTTCTAGGATAGTCTCGTTGATAACTACCACTATCCCTATCTCTTGAAAACTCCCTGTTGTAGTCTGAACTTCTAGAATGTGATCTACCACGAGAACGATTATTATCTAATTTCAACTGGTTAACTGTTTTTGTCAGAAAATCTATTTTTGAATTAAGTTCATCTACAGGTTTATGTGTTTGTGTCGCGGGCAACTCTACACCTAGCCTGTGGCGCAAAAGTAAGGCAGAGGTCTCATACTTTGTCACGTTAGCAAATAACTTATCCCTAGTAGAGTTGTCCCACATGGCAATCTGTTGAAGAATTGCAGGGTTTAACCCCTTTAAGATGTGACCACAAACTCTTGACTCTGACATTTTATTATCTATCAGAGAGCACAGCCGAATAATGTCTGACATGTACTGAACAGTACTCTCCCCTAGCATCTGAACTCGGGTGTTTAACTGCATTTCCAAAAGTTCGGTGTTCGCCTCTAACGCAAAGGTATTCAAAAGGTGTTGCTTAGCTACGGCCCATGTTAAATTCTCCCCATGTTCACGTTCAAGGTTCTCATAAACCAATTGCGCCGTGTCGCTTAGGTAAAAACTTAACAATTGTAATTTCCGTTCATCATTCCAAGCGTTAGCTAGTGAAACTCGCTCATAATGCGCCAAAAAGCTTTTTACATTTTCAGTCGGCTTACCGCCAAATGTCTGGGGGGTAAAACACGGTATTTTCTCTGCCATAACTACGTTTCCCGGACACGGTTGATAGGCTCGCTGTACTGTTAAACCTATATCCGCATAAGTAGCTGGTTCAGCTACTTCCTCATAAATGTTCTCAGTAGAATAGTTTTTAATGAATTCATGTGCGATAATGTCTTGGTTTTTGTATATAGTTACTTCTTCATAAGGACTATCTAATTGTCTCGGAGCACTCTGAGTAAAGGGTTCACCCTTATCTAAATTAATTTTAACTAGCCTTAGATAAGACCTAAGATATTCTAAATCAGCCTCAGGTGGAACTGGAATATCTAATTTTTTATATATCTCTATCACTCCTTCTTTATTTAACGACCTTAATTCACTGAATGAAATCTTATCCATCTAATTGGTACACACATACTACCTAAACATATATAAATAAATCTCTATTCATCCACCTAAAACAATCTTAAACATAGGTCTAATTAATTCCTATAAATCCCTGTTACACAGATAGGTTCCAAATACAAAAACTGTTCTATTTAAACACAATCTATCTAATTACAATTCAACAAGTTTTCTTTTTTTTTATATAATCTGATTAATTAGTTCCAATAATAAATAAAGTCATAAGTACAGTTAACAATAAATCAAACAATTAATTATTGAGTAAAAACTCAATCCTGGCAGCCCCGACCAGTTGTAACGGTTAGTTTTATTGTGTTACTTCTTTTTAATTATATTTTAGTTATAGTGTATTGTGGGGGGTGAGCTCGCTTGGCAGTGAGCACAAAGAAAAGTACTCGAGATTCGATTATACAAAATTCTATATTATATTCTCAACACAAGTAGTTTCAATAATTACAGAGATAAAGGGAAAAAATAGAATATAGATATTATATCAAGAACAATGAATGGCAAATACTAAATGACAAAATATGATTTTCAATCAAAAATAATGGTTATGTTATTATTCTCAAAATAACTATTCAACCAAAGAGGCAATAGAAATTGGTAAATTTATATATGTTGTTTCAAATAACTCTGTGTTATTAAAAGTATGAATATAATATGACAAGTATTAAGTGTCTTTATTAGTATTTCAAATCTATCTGTGCTCTAAGTCCAAAAAATATTAAAAGAGTATAACGGCCTTACCTTGGCCAGCCGGCGCTGGTTCCTAAGGAAGAGTGAACTATTGGTAAAAGGTCTACCACCGATGGTACTTTCAATTTGGCTGCAAAGAGAGAGGGTAAGGCCATAATCAGCAATTTGTTGGGTATTGAACCTACTGAATGCAAGAAGCAGCACAAAACTGCTTACACTCAGCAATCTACTTTACACAACCAACTGCTGTAACTGATACTTCTACAATTGTTTGATTGATTGAAAATCATTTACAATATGAATTTTTAAGTTTATTGTTAAATTTCATTCTTTCCCAAAAATTAAAGTCGTCCTACCATCACACTATTTTTGTGCTATTTAAAGGACATAAGCAGTGTCCTAGTATGTAGACCTAGAAGTGAATTGTGCCTGTATGCTGACGATGCTAATTTAATTATTTCCTCTCCTACACTGGAACAAACGGAAATTTCTGCTTTTCTAGAACTTGGAAATTTGGGCAGTTATCTGGTGTGCCAAAACCTAAAATTAAATAACAAAAAAACTAATTTTATCACATTTAAAACACCACAAAATAAAAATTCCAATCACCCAATAATAATGTATGACTCGCAACTTATTGAGCAAAAGACCAGCACAAACTTTTTGGGTCTAACAATAGATCAAAATTTGAATTGGAATGATCATACAAAAAAAATAGTTTCAAAAATCAACTCTGGAATTTTTGCCCTTTCAAAAATGTCTGTGTACTGTGATGTCAAAACTTTGAAAAACATTTACTTTGCATATATCCATTCACATATTTCCTTTGGTATCTGTCTATATGGAGCAACAACTCAAATCAATCTAGATAAAATATTAAAACATCAAAAAAGAGCAGTGAGAGTAATGCTCAGACTAAATTCTGATGTCTCGGTAAAAGAGCACTTTAAACAGCTAAACATACTAACTGTTTATGGGCAGTATATTTATGATTCAATTTTAATTTTTAAAAATAAAACCTCATCCGATGTATCCAATCTACCGGTTCACCGATATGAAACGAGAAAAAAAAATCAGATTTTGCAAAATAGGCACAGATTAAAGTTTTATGAAAAAAAGCCATCATTTGCTGGTAAAAGTTTTTTTAAACATATCCCCGGAGGAATTAGAAATGAAAAAGATCCAAAAAAGTTTAAAACAAAACTAAAAAATTTCTTAATAAACATGGCAATTTATTCTCAAGAAGAATTTTTCCACCTCCCTCAAGAATACTAGAAGAAGGCATCTGTATGGGGAGATGTATTTTTTAATTTAAGATTTATTTTTAATCTGTATTTTATATTTTAATAATTGTTATCTTTGACACTATTCAAATGCTGTATTATGTATACTTCTCAATGAATAAAGAAATTGAAAATTGAAATTGAAATTGAAATGAGCTTAGCTCAAGCTGCAATGAAGTTTCAAATAATGTGTGTTTGTACAACTTTGGATTAAACACAGGTATGGCAGCATTACACACAAGGTAAGGCTAACTATAGAGAAGGTTCTGGTGGAGATGGAAATTGACAGCGGGTCAGCTGTATCAATTTGTCCTTCAGACGTTTTTAATGAACATTTTTCTCATATTGAATTAAAGCCTGTTTCTATGAAATTGCGAACTTACACAGGTGGTGACGTGCCTGTTCTAGGTCAAGCTGAGGTTAGAGTTTTATATAAAAACCAGAACCTAGTGTTACCACTATTAATTGTTAAAGTTTGTCGTAAAGACCAGCCTATTTTGCTTGGAAGGAACTGGTTAGCAAAATTAAAGTTGGATTGGCATGCTGTATTTTCAAGATCGTATGATACTACTGGTACTAAATCTAAGTCTACAGTGAATGTTACCACATGTGAATTGAAGCAATCTAATTGTGAAGTTGTGTTGCCTAATGGCAAACTTGAGGTTGAAGTAGAGGCGTTAAAGAAAAAATACAATGCAGTGTTTCAAGGGGGGCCAGGAGAAATAAAAGGTGTTAAGGCTCAAGTCACTCTCAAGGACAATGCTGTTCCTAAGTTTTGCAAATTTAGGCCTGTGCCTTACTCGTTAAGGGAAAAAGTAGAACAAGAATTAGATCGGTGGGTTGAGGATGGTATAGCGTACAGAGTTTCTAGTTCAGAATGGGCTACTCCGTTAGTTACAGTGCCCAAGACTAATGGTGTCCGATTGTGCGCAGACTTCAAAGTAACGTTGAATCCGGTGTTACAGACGGAACATTATCCATTACCTCAACCTGAGGATATATTTGCTTCTCTGTCTGGTTGTACATATTTTTCAGTGGTGGATCTCACTAATGCTTATCAACAATTAGCTGTTGCGGAGGATTCACAACCTCTGTTGACGTTAACAACTCACAAGGGACTATTTCGACTAAGACGTCTGCCATTTGGACTTTCTTCAGCTCCAGCTATATTTCAAGCTGTGATTGATCAAATTATAAACGGATTACCAGGTACTGTAGCCTATTTAGATGATGTTTTGGTTGGCGGCTCAACAAGAGAGGAAGCCTTTTATAGATTGGAGAAATTGTTACAGCGTCTTATGGAATTTGGAGTACAAGTTAATGGGAGTAAATGCAAGTTCTTACAGCCTGAAGTGGAATATTTAGGCTACGTCATTTCAGCATCAGGAGTCAGTCCACAACAAGGTATTGTTGAAGCTATTCAAAAAGCTCCCGAACCTACTAGTAAAGACGAGCTAAGGGCTTATGTTGGTTTAATAAACTATTATGGAAAATTTATTCAAAACTTGTCTGCTAAAATTCATTGTTTTTATGAACTGTTAAAGAAAGATGTTCCATGGAAATGGACCGAGCAATGTTCTCATACATTCAAAGAAAGTAAATCTTGGGTTCTGTGTTCTGATGTTTTAGTACACTATGATGTCTTGAAACCTTTAGTGCTCACTTGTGATGCTAGTCCTAAAGGAGTTTCTGCCATTTTGTCCCATATCATAAACGGAGAAGAAAGACCTATAGCGTTTGCATCAAAAACACTGAGTGCCAGTGAGAAGAACTATTCACAGCTCCACAAGGAGGCATTGGCACTGATCTTTGGAGTGAAGAAATTCCATAAATACATTTATGGGCGTACCAATTGTATTTTACAAAGTGATCATCAGCCACTAGCAGCTATTTTTGGATCGAAACGAGGGGTGCCTAGTTTAGCTGCTGCTCGCCTACAACAATGGGCCCTGATTTTGTCTGCCTACAATTTTGAGGTAAAATATCGGAAGGGTTCCAGTTTGCCTCACGCTGATGCGTTGTCACGCTTACCACTACCCGAGAATGAAACTTTGGAGTTGGATGAAAATTATATATCTCATGTGGAATCTT
Source organism: Macrosteles quadrilineatus (assembly GCF_028750875.1). Taxonomy (NCBI): domain Eukaryota; kingdom Metazoa; phylum Arthropoda; class Insecta; order Hemiptera; family Cicadellidae; genus Macrosteles; species Macrosteles quadrilineatus. Next base: position 200,793,323 of record NW_026542595.1, read on the forward strand.
GTGTAAGAGAAATGAACTTCTTCAATTCGGGGAGTGACAATTCTCCAATCACTTCTTTAGAGATAGGACAATTGACTGATAAAGACCCACTGTTGTCTAAAGTTCGGGATTTTGTCAAGGCCACACTAAAAAAACAGGCCGTAATGCTCGCCAAGCATGACGTCACGATAGAAGACGGCTATGACGTATAAGTACTTATTTATTTATTTTCCAATGAAAGATTAAAACAAGCAGCTGATCACAAACGGCAAAATTACGTCATTGCCGTCTTCTATCGTGACGTCCTGCTGGACGAGCATTACGGCCTGTTTTTTTAGTGTGGCCTTGGATTTTGTGTTGTATGGGTGGCGTGAAATTGTAGACCCAATGTTAATTCCATTTCAGAGAAGGAAAGATGAATTGTCAGTGGATAAAAATTGCATTTTATGGGGCAGTAGAGTAGTCATACCTAAGAAATTGCAAGGTAAAGTCATCCAGATATTGCATGAACAACATCCTGGAATTACTCGAATGAAATTGTTGGCACGCAGCCACGTGTGGTGGCCTGGGATCGAAAAAGTAATTGAGGATGCTGTGTCATCTTGTTTGATTTGTCAAAGTACAAGAAATGCTGCTTCAAAAGTTCCATTGCAGCAATGGCCGTTAACTTCAGAGAGATGGCGCCGAATTCATATCGATTTTGCTGAAGATCCAACCACCAGACAGCAAATGTTGATTGTAGTGGATAGTTTTTCAAAGTGGATGGAAGTATTTTTAATGGGTTCTATTTCCACGGGGAAGACCATCGAGAAACTTCGTACACTATTTTCTGCTTATGGTTTACCTGAGGAGTTGGTGTGTGACAACGGCACGTCTTTTACCAGTCTAGAATTCAGGGAGTTTCTTAAAAAAAAATGGTGTAAAACTAACATTTTCTCCACCATATCACCCTGCCTCCAATGGAGCAGCCGAGCGTTCTGTTCAAGAAGTTAAGAAAAGTTTGTTAAGGCAAGTTTTGGGTGAAAAATCATCTCAGCAGACATCACTGCAGTATAAATTGGATAACTTTCTTTTCGCATATCGTAATACTCCATCGTCAGTAACCGGTGTGAGCCCGGCTGAACTGTTCTTACGTTGGAAACCTCGAACAAAATTGACTATGTTAAAACCTAATCTACTAGACGAGTCAAGGAAGAAGCAGGAAATGCAGAAACGAGCCTCAGATAGGCATAGAGGTGCGTGTAGATTTTTTAATGAAAATCAGAAGGTTTTGGTTAAAACAGTCAGACAGGAGAAAGTTAGTTGGGTTCCAGGTCGTATATTACAGTGTAAAAGTCCAGTTACTTATTTGGTTAGTGTTCTTGGCAAAACAAGAGTTTGCCATGCAGACCATCTTAGGCCAACTGAGGTAGAGGAGGACGAAATCATTGTGCGGAAAGAGGAAGTTGGAAGGACTATTGAGGCACATCAACAAGAATTCAATAGAGATTTGCCTATTCTTCAGGAGTCTACATCACCATCAATATCAAGACATGATGCTTCACCTTATTTGCCTAGATTGAAGTCTGATGTTGGGAAACCACGGGGTGTACAATACAGTCCATCTACAGTTTTGAAGAGATCACAGAGGACTGTGCACAAGCCGGAGAAATTGGATCTATAAAGTTGGAGAAGCCAAAGAGTCAGAAGAAATTTTAAAGTTTTAAAGTATTATGAGCCAAGCAAATTTTAAGTGTTGGCGAGTGTAATATATGTTTATATTAATTGTACAAGAAGCAGCATTTGATTTTATAATGTTGGTTGCATTCCAGATGTTAAAGACTTTTGTTTTGTTCTGATTGTTAATTTTGTAAATAACAATAATAATTGAGTTGTGATTGAAATGGAGAATAAATTGAATACACTAGATTTTATCTTGTTCTTATAAAATATTACAGTATACTTTCTAAATTTATTGCGGTATGGATAGAAAAATAGAACCTGACATTTTTAAACCTCATATCAATAAAAGATTTTTCTATTTTTGAAGTTGCCATAGTTTTGTACAAATAATTCAAATGAACATTTCCTCTTAATCACAAGACGAAGACATTGATGCAAATCTTTGGGTAAAATCTTTAATAATACTACTATTTCTACTATTAATCCTCAAGTATTAATATTAAAATTCAAGTAATACATTGAAGACAGAAACCTCCCACCTATCATAATGTGTCCTGTGTGTTCTATTTTGTACATCGTATGGATTTGTGTGAGAGTGAAAATATATAGCTGGATATTCAAAACATTACGTGACCGCGGATATTTGGATTTATAAAACTGGGACTACTCTGAACTTCGGATGCCAGGAAACACAAGTACTACTTCTCTTCACTATTTAGCTCCACTGGGATAATCAGATTTATAATATTTAAGTGTTCTGAAGAATTAGATTGAAATATACAATGTAACAAATTTTCTTTTCGATTTTTGTTATTTATTTATTAAAATACATCACAACGCCTAAGGAGTGCTTCTGCACACAGGCAGGTAAATTGTCAAATGTTGGTAAATTGTTTAATTTTTGTCAAATGTGTTACCCAACATTTACTGTAAAAAATAGTATAGTTTTGATCAATATCAAAATGGTAAAAAAATACATATACATTCTGATTTTAAAAATACACAGGGACATTTGTAAAAAAATTAGTTATCTGGTTGAAAATATTTTTTCACAAATATGTATGAGCAGGGCTACACTAGATAGATTAATCATATAAATATTATTGAAACGAGGAAGTTGTTAGTGTATATTAAAACAATGTCCTTTCTATTTCAATTTTGTATTGACATGAAAACGAAAACAAAATTTTGTTTGTCCACCAACCTTCTCAAATTGGTTGACGGTCCGTTGTCTGGTACTCTTCTAAAGACCCCGTTATTGATTGCTTGAATTGGCAGACCTTATCCTGGTGCACGATAGCAACAGATGGACTTTTTGTGCTCCCCGCTTGGTGCATCAGAGCCTGTCAAACCTGAGTTGCTTGATGAACTGCAGTATCATATCTATGACCTCTTCCTGACGTAGGTGTCTAACCCTTATCATTGTTCCAAGAGTGGTTTCCCAAAATCTCATTTGGAGCTGTGTAGTCGTAGAGTAGATGGTCTGCAGTCTCCTCGGACTGCCCTTATTTTTACATGCAGTGTCTACATTATGGATTATCAAGCAATGTATGTGAAATTTCAGGAAGCTATTGCCCTGATAATTCCTGTGATCTGTCTTAGTTGCCTCCTGTCTAATTGTAAAGCATTAGAGGCGACTAAGAAGATTGGAGGTCTGGGAAAAGGAGAAGGGATTGAGTTTGCTTACCGAAGGTGTTGAAGCTTAACCCATCTTTTCCTGTGTTACTCCTGAGCCCATAACATGACTGGCTGACATGCATACCCACGAGAAGTTCCTCAGAAAGGCTGTGGTCCCACAAAGTCGGAGGCTGACAATATTTGCCTCTTGTTCGCCAACTTGTCAGCCACCTCATTCCTTTCTATCACTGAGTGTAAGGGGAGTCAGGAACCCAACAATGTTACCATATTGCACCTTCCTAGGGTGCATACTGCTGTGAGGCAGTCCCAGACCACCTTTGACTTGAACTCACAGGAGTCGAGCGCCTCGAACAGAGCCTGGCTGCCTGTGAAAATGAAATGTTCATGTCCCTTATGCCCATCCTCAGGTTCTCCCTGGCACACTCCATGATCTCAGTTGTCTCAGCATGGAAGACAAAGTCCACCACATTCTGCACTTCATGAATTGCAGCCCCTGTCCCACTTACCTTTAAACCATAGGAATAAAATTGATGGTCCCCCTGTGGAAGAGGATTTCAATTTCACCCGACATCCACTCATCCCTGGATGGAAGGAGGATGGTGAATGGCTTCCGGCGAAGAAGTAAAAAGACCCATAATAGAAAATCCATATTTATATCGATTGAATATCTATATCTATATCGAACTAATATTTCATCCAATATCATATCGCAGGTTCTTTGCACAAAACGTGTCATATATGTCATAACATTTAGAATAGGTGCATTGTCAAAATTAATCCATACACAAAACATTAAACATTTAAGCTAAACTTAAAATTACACTACCAAAATAAAAAATGAAAATTTTCTAATTTAAAGTTGTGTAAATATATAATCTTCAATTAAGCAAAAAGCTTTGTCCCTAAGTAAATTATCTACTGTCTCTTTAAATTTTTTTTGTTTAATGACTTGTAGCATGGTGGAAGCCCATCATTGTACAACCTCAACCCAGCATATAATGGACTTATTTCATACAAGGTCAAACAGTGTCTGGGGAGTTTAAAAATATTTTCATTTTGGGTTTCATACCTGTGGTTAATATGTTGTTTCTAGTAGCTAATTTTTTACCGAATGTATGTAATTTAATAACTTTAGAATATCAATCCTTTTAATGTCACAATTTTTATAAAAGATGTTTCTTACAAGATCTGCTTGAATGTGAGTTGGTGATAATGTGACCGTTTCTGTAACCTAAATAAAGATGTTATGCCAGTAGCTTGACCGCCATAAAATTATTCCATATCTAAATACTAATACAGACCCCACATAAGCATGATAATAAAATTTTAAGCGTTTCAATAGAAACACAGTCCCTTATATGAACGAATACAGATGATATCGGCCTAATTTTGGTATGCAGATATTTTAAATGTGAATCCCTTTTGACTGTGTCATCTACATAAACCACTATGAATGTATGAGCTTTAACTAAATGAATAGAACAGTTTTCCATATTTTTGTATCTAGTTGAAAATGTAATAATTTAGTCCTATTTGTTTTTTCAACATTAAGTTTTAATCCATAAAAAAACATTCTTCAATTTCCATTACCACACCTTTCAGAGGAGAAAACATTTCAGTAATGTTGTTATTTTTTATCAAAGCAGTAATGTCATCTGCAAAAAGAATAAGTTCTTTCTTTTCGATGATCATCATTAATGTAAATAAGAAAAAAATTGGGCCCAATCTTGAACCTTGGGGCTTATCTGTGGATTTAATTTCCCATGGTGAATAAAGTTTGTTGTTTTCTTCTAAAATGTGTATTTATGTGTATTAGTGCTTTTGTATTTATTGCTTTTGAAAACGTTTTCATTGTGCATCAAACACAATTATTCTAATATTTATTTTATTTTATTTATTTATTTTTTTTTTAAAGAGGTTGGCGGCCTCTTTTAACCTTGCATTTGCCCGTCCACATAGACTAAGCGCCCGTGCGTGGATCGTTTACAGCAAAGCAAGGAGTGAGATATTTATAAATACAATAACTTATAAAGAAGTTTTTACCAAAAATAGCAATGATGCTGTCAAACATTCATTGTTAAAAAACTAGGCTATAATGAGTCGTTTGTATCGCTTTAGCATTACACATATGAATTTGTGTAATATTAACCAGTAATGAGAAAATTGTTTGATAATTTAGAACTTGAAGCATTCTAACAACAACTGTAGGTTGGATGTTGCTTTCTGTGGTGTAATGCAAAAGTCTAGTCTTATGAACTAGTCTTTGAAATAGAATCTTTTACACAATAGGGTGTCCACTTTATTTGGAAACAGGAGAAATTGGGAATTGTATGTCAAACGATGACCGGGAAAAGTCTCTGAAATATACAGAAAGTTTTACATTATAAATTTTTGCCCAAAAAATCTGCCAGAAATCACTGTTTGTTGTTCTTTTTGCGTTAGGCCTATTTCAAGTATGGTATGTAAATTGCAATGGTGGAAAATAATTATAAAGTTGCTTTTAGCAGAAATACGTGTTTGCTTATCTGTATTGTTATTGTTTATTCTTAGTTTGAGTTTTTTTCACTGTGCCAAGATGACCACCGTTAGGTCGTCATAAACACGCCGATATACACGTAACCAGTTAGCCGGCCGGGCGATTGTTACGTGCATGGGGTCCCATAATTTTTATGGGAATCCCACCAGTCCTCGTCCGGCCAATCCCTGCCTTCTGGTTGATTGTTACGTGCATGGGGTCCCATAATTTTTATGGGAATCCCATCAGTCCTCGTCCGGCCAACCCCTGCCTTCAGGTTGATCAGGTCGTGTATGGTGTCGCCGGAAGGATGACAGTAGTAGTATTATTTTTTATTTAGGTTCCATTTTGAGGTATACCCCTACCTTGTAGCCAATTAGGTAGTATACTTTAATTTAGGATGAATCTAATTTAAGCTGGTAGTAGAAGTGAGATAAATTAAAAGACAAAGTAGGGCAAATACATATATATTTTATGGTTCTCAAATTACACCAAATACACTTTCCAAATAAAATCAATTATGGTCCTATTACTCCCAAAATCTTGTACTAAATAATAAAATAGTGGAAAGATCTTACTTTAATCAGAGACACTGGTTTAATGGTCAGAACTGGCACTAGCAGATACCATGCAAAGCAACTAGAAGTGGTGCAAAAAGCTACTGGACCAATCATAAGAAGGTGAACAAGAAGTCAATCTCAATATCAATGTGGTTGATTTCTGTCTGAAAACATCACACAAACCCAATAAAAACTATTCTCTACAAATTCTAATAATTAAAAGTGGATTTAAGATCCTTACAACTCCTTGTGAAAATGTGCTTCTCCTAGAACAAAACTCAACAGGTCTGTATAAACTTTACTTGTTATCTTTTCTTGTAAAATGCATTAAAAATTGATTTGAAAACTATTATTTACTTTACATCTTTTCCCAAAAATGATTTCTACAAAGGCTATATACAATAAATCTCCTAAAATCTTATTACTAAACAATATTAAAACTACTTACAATTTCTACAGCAACCACATTTTAGATGACCATTTTTCCAGTGAACTTAACTGACAAAACTTGAAATGGGTTATCAATCACCACTACCAACCCTACAAACTAAATCTTTTAAACTGCTGGACACTCTTTCTTAATCTTTCCTAGCCAATGGTTAAATAATATGATTTTGTTTTGTTAATTTCAAATTATACTAACTACCATCGGTACAGAATTTCCCCTCCTTAACTTGAAATTACATAAATAAAATTATACACTCTTTCTCAAAATTAATTTTACATTTCATTTTAAAACAACAACTCTACAAAAGAACATAAACAAACCTTTCAAAACAAATCATAAAATCCTATCTCCGTTTGACATTTCAACTAGCGCTACCTATCAACAAATTCTACAAACACTAACTCCTAGTTCAAATAACCTCCACTTACTTACAGCACCTTACAGAACCTTCTACTCAAAACAACAACTTCTATTTACACAATTTTTCATTTTGAAGCATTTCATTTTCCTAAGACAACTCAAATATTATCAATCCTATTTACAAAAATTATACCTTAAAATAAAACCTTTCTTTAAAACCCCCAATTACTTAAGCGATCTTAAACAAGCCTATTTAATTCTCATTTGAACTCTTCACATCCGCTCACAGTTCACTGACCCTCCCAACATCAACTCCAGACAAACAAACTTTCACTTCTCCAGTTTAGTTTAGTTATGTCGTTTGCGTGTGCTGTGTTTTTCTTTAGTTTTCCCTTAATTTATTTATCCCAGTGTGTTATATTCCCTGTTTTTATGTTCCCTCGTGTGTTTCGTGTGAAGTGTTTTGTGTTCTGTGTTATTTTCCCTGTTTACAAGTGCAAAATTAATCAAAATGTTCTTGTGCGTCCATTTAGTAAAAATCCCACTCATACTGACTCCATTTTAGATTCATACAGATTCATACTACCTTTTGCTGCCACAAATACTCACACATTCACCAATACATACACATTTATACACTCTCTTACTAAAAACACTTTAAAACTTTGAAAAATTCTTAAGAACCTAAAACAACTCCCACAGTACTCATTTACAAAATTTCAAATTCCCTCTTAGCTTGCTAAAATCCCTTAACTAATTAATATTTCAACTAAACAAATCTAACTTCTACTTTACAGACATTTCATAAAGACCAATTTAGCTTCAGTCTACGTAGTCTTCCATTTAATTCCATTTTTCATATTTCCTCTTCCATCAATACATTGGTTACTTTTGGTCCTCTTCACTACTTAACTCTTCTTTAAGTCAATTATATGAATTTTCTTCACGTCTTCTAACTTGCTAGGATTTTGTACTAGTACAGTTGAATCACTCAGAAAATAGCGTATTACGTAAGGTCCAACGTATCTAGGTGCTAATTTCTTGCTGAATTTATTCGCTGCATTACTTAGATAATGTGTCTTGATGTATACTTCCATATTCAACTTAAATGGATGGTTTCTCCGAGGATAGCTATATCTCTCCCTTCTTTGATTTCTGGCAATACTCCTTCTGACGTTATTAATGGCTTTTTCCAAATTCTCCCTCCTTTGATCAGGAGTTAACTTCTCCGAAATAATGTCATTAACATTCCATAAGTTTGTCAGTGCATTGTTGCAAGGATGAACAAACATTAAATTAAAAGCAGTTGATTTAGTCGAACTATTTACAGCAGTATTCAAACTTGTGGCAATCAGTCCCAGATTTGAATCCCATTTATCATGTTGATTACCATAAAAACTCCGTAAAGCATTATTAGTCTCCCTCAAATATCGTTCCGACAAATTTCCGTTTGCTCTGTACGCAGCTAGCTTTCTGTGTTCCACATAGTTATTGAACATGAATTTCTTAAATTCCTTGGATGTAAAATAACTGGCATTATCAGACACAAGTATTCGGGGTACTGAGAAACTATCAAAAATTATCTTCAATTTTTCTATGATGAATTTTGTCTTGCAATCCTTCAGAGGGTACAACCATACAAAACGGGTAAATGCATCGACCACAATTAAAATGTACTGATTGAGTTTATTTGATCGGGGAAATGGTCCAGCTAGGTCAATAAACACTGTGTTTAGAGCTTGAGTTACAGGAACAGATATCAGTCGACCTTCAAACTTACGTTGTTCCGACTTAGACATCAGACAGATCTTACATTCACGGACTTTACCTTTTACGAATTCATTTAATTCAGGATGGTGAAAACTTTCATTTACTTTACTTTGAGTCCTAAAAATTCCCATATGACCACCAATTAATGAGTTGTGATAGAATGCGAATATTACACTAAACAGTTTCTTGGGCAAATAAATCTTCTTTTTAAACAATAAAACTTCATTTTTCAGGGTATAATTTTCATTATTAGTCTTATTCTTGATGCTTTCAATGATTTTCTTACACTCTTCATCGCTCTCTTGATGTACTTTAATGTCCTTAAGATCCAATGGTATTTCATTTAACACATTACAAAAATAGACTTCATTGTTGATATTGCTTAACAGATTTGTTTCGTGAATTTCCGTCTCACTCTCTTTCTCTCCACTAAACATACGTGATAACGCATCAGCTATTATATTCTCCGAACCTTTTACATGTTCAACTGTGAATGGAAGACTAAACAACCTTTCAAACCATCTAGACAATCTTCCACGGCTTTTTCGAGATTTGAGCATGAAACTAAGACCTTGACAATCAGTAACTAATTTAAAACTTCTTACTTCCAAGAATTGATGCCATTTCTCTACACACAATATTACACTGTAAGCTTCCTTTTCGTAAGTGCTATAACGCATCTCAGTAGGTGTGAATTTCTTCGAATAGTAAGCAATAGGCATTAAATTCCCCTCCTCATTTCTTTGCAATAAAACACCAGCAGCTGCTAGGTCGCTTGCGTCGGTATGCAATTCGAATTCTTTAGAAAAATCGGCCATTTGTAGTATAGGCGGATTTGCTATCTTACTCTTTAAGGTTTCAAACGCATTTTGACACTCCTCATTCCACTTAAATTTTACACCTTTCTTTTTCAGCGCAAACAGAGGTAAACATATTTCAGCATATTTAGGAATATATCTAGACCAATAACCACACATTCCTATAAACTGTCGCACTTGCCTCACAGTTTTTGGAGCAGGAAATTTCATTAATGAGTTAGTTCGCTCGGGATCTATTGTGATGCTATCTTGTTTAATAATATGTCCTAAAAAACTTATTTCCTTACAAAAGAATTTGACTTTTTGTGGATTTACTGTAAGTCCGTGTTTTGCTAATCTCTTAATCACTTCTGTAACATGCTCAATATGGTTTCTCTTATCAGGGCTATATACAACTATATCATCACAAAAGTTAATCATATACTGAAATTTGATGTCATTAAACATTTTGTCCAAATAATGTGATAGTACACTACTGCCTATTTTCAATCCAAATGGAATTCTCTTCATACGGAATTTACCAAAAATTGTACTAAATGATGTTAAGTCTCTGGATTTTAAAGCGATTGGACATTGTAAAAATGCTTTGTTTAAATCTATGACTGTAAAATATCTAGCTCCTTTTAGATGCTGATACATATTCTGCATATCTCCTAGTGGGTAATCTACATTGATTAACTTCTTATTGAGTTCAGAGTAGTTAATTACAAGTCTATCATCTTGAGTTAAAAATGCAGGGGCGCTATACGGACTAGTGGAAACTTCCGCGACATCTTGTTTTATCCAGTCATCAATTATAGCTTTCATCTTCTCTACTTTGGGTGGACTTAAAAAATAAGGGCGGATACTAACAGGTTTATCATCCGTCACTTTAAGCTCAATTTCCAAATCAAGTGCTGATCCTATCTTATCTGTAAATACCGTAGGAAAATTCTTAATTAACTTCTCAGCTTCTTCACACATTTCAACATCTCCTACTTTAATACTACTTAAGCTTAATTCACTCAGGTTTGTACTTGGAATTAACTTAATTTCATCTTCAGGTTTAAATGTAAAATAACCCATTTGTTGATCCATATTTAGGTTTAACTTGCTTGCACACATAAAAGGGTATCCTAAAATCATGTCAAAATATTTTAACTCAACCACTAAAAATGTTTGTTTCCAGGTAAATGATTTTATCTTAATCAAAATTTCACATTGCTTATTTATGTTCAAAGGTTCATTGTTTGCAGCTACTATGGTTCCCTGCCAAGTATTTTCACTCATAATTAATTTATTTCCCAATAATCTATTGTATAAATCCAAGCTTATAAAGTTTTGACTAGCTCCAGTGTCTAACAAAGCTCCCACATTTAATTTGTTTCCTAAATCCACAGAAATACAGGGTAAATGTGTTACAGTTTTAGCTTTTACTTTCTTTAATCCAGGTGAATTTATTTTATTAAAATCCTTAACAACTCTTCTCAGTTCAGATTTAAAATTGGGACTATGAGAACTATATACAGGTTTATTATTTCCGAATTCTTTCTTGCCGTCCGGAAAAACAGATTTGTAGTCTAGGCTACGTGTTTTTCCTGGCTTAACTAGTTTTTTGGATCTGGTCTGTAACAATTACGAGCAATATGACCTACTCTTTGACATTTAAAACAAACAGGCCTCTCATTGTTACGATTTGAGTAGTGACTTTTAGGTCGTTGAACTCCTGGGTTAGGTTTATCCATCCGAGGCTTATCATCAGTTGATAGATAAGGTTTCCTAACACTACTGTTACTAACTGGAAAACCTTGATTTCTGAGGTAATCATTGTATGTTACATTATTTAAACTTATACAAAGATGATCTAAGTCTAAAAATGTTTCAGGGTTCTTCTCAAATATTAGTTTGTTGCGCAAATCAGGATGAATTCCATTCTTAATAAAACTAACAAGTTGACTCTCAGTTAAATCACACTTTAATACCTGGTGGTTTATTTTTATTTCATGCACATACATAGACAAAGGTTCAAGGTGTTTTTGAGGTCGAAAAATTAAATCTTGTTTCAGCTTTTCCCTTAAGGTGATTGGCAAAAATGTGGTGATTATATTAGCATGCAACAAATCAATTGATTTTGATTCCCTCTTGAATTCTAATATTTTATTCACTAATGGTGCTGTAGAATAAATTGGTAGAATCTCATACAAATCTTGCTCCGATAAAGAAGTTTCATTTCGGACAGTAACTAGGTTTCTCAAAAACTGCAACAATGTGTTTGTTTCTAAACCATTACACACAGGAAATTTTTTTAAATAAATTTCCAATGGGTTTGACAACTTTGTAAAAAGGCTACTAGGACTTAGGCTACTATTTACAACTGTACATGAGTTTGGTTGATCATTTATGACTTGACTCGGAACATTTTGTTGAAAACAATCAATTTCGACATTTTGAGGTGTTGATGAAGTGAAGTTTTCAGTTGGTGGAACTACCGATTTAGACTGATTTAATTTTTCCCCAATTATTTCATTCTCAACTATAGAGTTATTCAGCTCCTCTTCAAAATCCCCCATCTCCTGGTCTGAGAAGGTATGCATTGTTTTAAATTGCTCAAAACTATTTAAGATTTCCTGATTTAATTTGTCTAAACTAATTTTCTTATCTGGTTCCAGCTTACATTGTAATAGATTAGTAGTCCGGTTTTGTACATGCACTAGTTTTGCCTTGATTTTAGCTATTTTGAGTTTAGTCACATTTTCCCTACACTGTTCAATTAGAGAATCAATTTGTTCACACTTTTCCCCAATTATAGTTATTTCCCCAGATAAAGTGTATGAACCTTTTAAATTTGTTAAATCGGTATTCTGGTTAATACAAGATCTTAAAGTTTTTCTTAAAGAGTCTACATCACTATCACTCGTTTCTTCCCCTCTTATTCTTATCTCGTACAGAAGTTCTTCTTTGTTTAGATAATTTAAATTGTATTTTGACTAGTTGAAAATTTTCAGCCTCTACTTGTTTGCTGTAGTTCTTCTAACATATAGGCCTACATATTTCTCACTTTTACCAGCCTTTAATTTTAAATGATTCATTAGCAGAGTGGCGCACTTGTATACCCCTACCTTGTAGCCAATTAGGTAGTATACTTTAATTTAGGATGAATCTAATTTAAGCTGGTAGTAGAAGTGAGATAAATTAAAAGACAAAGTAGGGCAAATACATATATATTTTATGGTTCTCAAATTACACCAAATACACTTTCCAAATAAAATCAATTATGGTCCTATTACTCCCAAAATCTTGTACTAAATAATAAAATAGTGGAAAGATCTTACTTTAATCAGAGACACTGGTTTAATGGTCAGAACTGGCACTAGCAGATACCATGCAAAGCAACTAGAAGTGGTGCAAAAAGCTACTGGACCAATCATAAGAAGGTGAACAAAAAGTCAATCTCAATATCAATGTGGTTGATTTCTGTCTGAAAACATCACACAAACCCAATAAAAACTATTCTCTACAAATTCTAATAATTAAAAGTGGATTTAAGATCCTTACAACTCCTTGTGAAAATGTGCTTCTCCTAGAACAAAACTCAACAGGTCTGTATAAACTTTACTTGTTATCTTTTCTTGTAAAATGCATTAAAAATTGATTTGAAAACTATTATTTACTTTACATCTTTTCCCAAAAATGATTTCTACAAAGGCTATATACAATAAATCTCCTAAAATCTTATTACTAAACAATATTAAAACTACTTACAATTTCTACAGCAACCACATTTTAGATGACCATTTTTCCAGTGAACTTAACTGACAAAACTTGAAATGGGTTATCAATCACCACTACCAACCCTACAAACTAAATCTTTTAAACTGCTGGACACTCTTTCTTAATCTTTCCTAGCCAATGGTTAAATAATATGATTTTGTTTTGTTAATTTCAAATTATACTAACTACCATCGGTACAGAATTTCCCCTCCTTAACTTGAAATTACATAAATAAAATTATACACTCTTTCTCAAAATTAATTTTACATTTCATTTTAAAACAACAACTCTACAAAAGAACATAAACAAACCTTTCAAAACAAATCATAAAATCCTATCTCCGTTTGACATTTCAACTAGCGCTACCTATCAACAAATTCTACAAACACTAACTCCTAGTTCAAATAACCTCCACTTACTTACAGCACCTTACAGAACCTTCTACTCAAAACAACAACTTCTATTTACACAATTTTTCATTTTGAAGCATTTCATTTTCCTAAGACAACTCAAATATTATCAATCCTATTTACAAAAATTATACCTTAAAATAAAACCTTTCTTTAAAACCCCCAATTACTTAAGCGATCTTAAACAAGCCTATTTAATTCTCATTTGAACTCTTCACATCCGCTCACAGTTCACTGACCCTCCCAACATCAACTCCAGACAAACAAACTTTCACTTCTCCAGTTTAGTTTAGTTATGTCGTTTGCGTGTGCTGTGTTTTTCTTTAGTTTTCCCTTAATTTATTTATCCCAGTGTGTTATATTCCCTGTTTTTATGTTCCCTCGTGTGTTTCGTGTGAAGTGTTTTGTGTTCTGTGTTATTTTCCCTGTTTACAAGTGCAAAATTAATCAAAATGTTCTTGTGCGTCCATTTAGTAAAAATCCCACTCATACACTCCGTTCAGACTCCATTTTAGATTCATACAGATTCATACTACCTTTTGCTGCCACAAATACTCACACATTCACCAATACATACACATTTATACACTCTCTTACTAAAAACACTTTAAAACTTTGAAAAATTCTTAAGAACCTAAAACAACTCCCACAGTACTCATTTACAAAATTTCAAATTCCCTCTTAGCTTGCTAAAATCCCTTAACTAATTAATATTTCAACTAAACAAATCTAACTTCTACTTTACAGACATTTCATAAAGACCAATTTAGCTTCAGTCTACGTAGTCTTCCATTTAATTCCATTTTTCATATTTCCTCTTCCATCAATACATTGGTTACTTTTGGTCCTCTTCACTACTTAACTCTTCTTTAAGTCAATTATATGAATTTTCTTCACGTCTTCTAACTTGCTAGGATTTTGTACTAGTACAGTTGAATCACTCAGAAAATAGCGTATTACGTAAGGTCCAACGTATCTAGGTTAGGCATGGTCATTGACATAAACTAACTTTATTTTCTGCTCAGTCTTTATGGTGTGCCATATATCGAGTGTTTTGTATTGTTCAGTGACAGTGACAATCCAAATTCTTCCAATAAATTTACATCGGTTGGTGCTGTTCTGATAAGCCACTCTTTATGCCACAACCCCCTCTCTTCCACTTTTTATTTTTCTTCAGTGCTGCTAAAATCGCAGCATACGCCATCACCTCCTCCATTTGAGACCACATGTCACACTACAGCACTGCACATAGCAGCTGCAAAACGTAAACTGACTGCACACTTGCCGCTAGGCGGCAAAGATTCAGTCCGGCCGGCAGACAAATCGTTTCGTGTGTGGGGACCCTCCTTTCACAAGTTTCCCTGACAAGTTTGGCCTTCCGGCTCTCGCTGGCCTGCCGATCGTTATGTGTATTTGACAGGTTATTCAACCTTATAATCGTGGTTTATGTCATAAACATAAAAACTTCAATGACTAATAATGACTCCAATTTGTTCTATGACTTCAATGCCATGTGGTTGTGACTTTTTAAATTTTTACTATTTTACATTGCAAGTCCTTGTACAGTTGATGGCCATCACTATTTATAGGGATCATTTAAGATATTTTAATTTTTCAATTTCAATATCTTGATCAGCTAAAAGCCTAATAGAGCAACTGTAGCGTATGAGATGTAATTTTTTTTATGAAAATATTTTTGAATGTTCATAGGCCAGTCCCTGGTGTTAGGAGAAATGAGAAAAACATTAATGAAGGACATGAGACATATACCGGCAGAATTTTCCAGAAAGGGTATAATGAGGGTGTGTCTCAAAACCTCATCGGACAGTTCATTTCGGCACTTGGCTGTAGCTTGAATCCCTTTTCTTTCTTGATTATTCCTCTTGTTCTTTCTTGAGGTTCGAACGAACGCAACGCCAAGTTTATTTCGGGAACTCGCACTGGAAAACTGGTTTCATGGCCAAGTTTAGTTTGCAGGAGATACACTTGAATTCGAGCAGTTAATAAATTACTTTGAAAGAGAATGAACACTTGAGATACTTACTTACGATTCTTTGACGAAGATGGTCAATGTCACGTATCTTACACTTGAATCTTGTTTACTTGAGAAATGTGAGATACAATACAAGGACAACATAAGATTAAACAACTGAGAAGTGATATATGTTAGAGAAGTAATATTTCTCATCTTGTCTTTACAATCATCACCTGATCAAATATTAATTGTCTTGTTTACCTTTTGTATGTTATGGTTTTGGTTTTGGTGTAATTGTTAAAAAAGATGTATCAATAATTTGTTCAGTATAAAATCGTTTTCCATTATATTTCTGGGCTATTTATTACATTACATAACACGATTTAGAGATAGAAATAAGAGCGGTAAACGGTACTAAGCCCCATGTTCAAGACGGCGGTGGTTACACATTGAAAGCAGATTGTCGTGTGTCTGTGGTCTACTGTTTGCAGCTCCGGCGTCACCAGGTCTGCAGCGCCTTGTGGATGTCAACCTTGTAGTTGTGTCGTAGGAAGTTTTAATTAAGACGCACGTGAATCAAATTAACTTATACCGGGTGTCCGAAAAATAACTCCCTAGTTTTATCAAATTTCTGAGGACAGTATTCGTTAGAATGGACAAAAATAATTCTTTGGGCCTGTTGAGTATGCTCTTAAGTTTTAGTTTCGTACGTTGGTATTAAGGTTGGCACACCTGTTTGACCTTGAGCGTGTAGTTCCACCACGCGCCGCGCCGAGCGCTAGACTCGACTGTCTGACTGTCAGTCAGTGCAATGGCTACTCCACAGCAGAAAGCACAGTGCGTAATTTGGTTAGTGGAAACAAAATCTGTTACTACTGTGCAACGTAACTTCAGACGTGAGTATGGTGGCAGTGCACCTGATCCGAAATCAATTCGCAGTTGGTTAAAACAATTTAAGGAGACGGGAAGTGTTTTAAAAGGAAAACGACCGGGTAGGCCATCTGTTTCAGCGGAGAATGTAGAGAGAATCAGAGCCTCATGCCAACTCAGCCCTAAGACGTCACTAATGCGTCGTAGTCTACAATTGGGATTACCAAGATCTACTGTCTACGACGTGGTACGTAAAAGACTGAAATTACATGCGTACAAAATCCAACTGTTCCACAAAATAAAACCAAATGATAAACGCTTAAGGTTAGATTTTGCTGTGGACATTCTCAACAGAATTGATGAGAATCCAAACTACCTGAACAATGTTTTGTTCACTGATGAGTCAACGTTCCATGTTAACGGGGGTTGTAAATCGCCACAACTGCCGAATTTGGGGGTCTGAGAAGCCACGAGAAATTGTTCAACACCAACGAGACTCGCCTAAGGTTAATGTGTGGTGCGGTTTAATGAACGATCGAATTGTTGGACCTTTTATTTTTTGTGAAAACACTATAAATGGCGATATCTACTGTGAAATGCTTGATCTGTACGTGTTTCCACAGGTGGATGACATCGAGGCGGAAAAAGGACTAGTAATATTCCAGCAAGACGGTGCGCCGCCCCATTACAAAAAACATGTGCGCTCGGCCTTAAACGCTCGTTTCCCGGCAAGATGGATGGGGAGAGCTGGCCCGATCGCGTGGCCTCCAAGAAGCCCAGACATAACACCACTGAATATTTTCCTGTGGGGTTACGTTAAGAACTTGGTTTATTCAGAAAAGATACGTGACATTGACCATCTTCGTCAAAGAATCGTAGCTGCAGTAGAATCAGTGACACGTGATATGTTAACTTACACTTGGAGAGAGATCGAATACCGGTTAGATATCTGTAGAGCTACAAATGGGTCACATATCGAGGTGTACTAATGTCAAAATAAACTTGAGTAAACCCTCTTTAATTTCATGTATTAGATATAAGAATATGTATTCTCTACAATAAACAATCGTTTATCAAAACTAGGGAGTTATTTTTCGGACACCCGGTATATTGACACAGTTAAACAATCTCACAATCTTTATACACTCTAAATAGACACCAAATGAGTTAAACCGTGTTTAAACACTGACTGGATTCACGCGGCATGCGTCCTACCTACTTGTTGCATAGCCCCCTCTCAACAAACCGACTATCCACTCCCACGCCCTTAGCCTAGTATTCATGCGCACTTGAAATGAAATGAAATGAAATGAAAATGCTTCTTTATTGAGGCGAACTTAGGACCACATGGTCCTTTCTTACAGTTAACCTCTAAAAAACTAATAATAACAACAAAATAATAACAAAAAATACAATTAAGTTTGTAACATAGCTAGTAATAAAATAGCATAAATCTATTCATTTTCCCTAACATCCAGTCACACACACATACACCCTCTGCTGCATCTAGGCCTAACGCACGCCATCCCGCCAAGCCACGGCCATCCGGTCAAGGTAATATTCTTTCAGCGCCACCATCAGTCGGGATCGGTTTTCTATAGATTTGATGGGCAGAGGTATGGAGTTCCATAGGCGGCAGGCTGTTACTAAAAATGATTTATAACATTTTTTTTATGTTATTTATTTACTTGCACACTCAAAAAGTAGTTCCAAACACTGGTAACTATTTTTAATCGATATTGTCTAGTTCAGGCCCGTCACAAGATCTGGTTTTTTTTCAATCTTCTTAGGCTTTTTTGATTAGTCGTTATTTCAGGTAAAAGTATTTCTATTAAGTTATAGGCTAAGTCAGTATTTTTAAGAAGTTTATGTGACCTTAAAGATCTTTTTGATTGACATACATTTTAAATCCTTATTTCAAAACTATAATAATGACATTTACAAACTTCTTTTGTTGGATGAACTAGATAACCACTACAGTAGGCTACAATAAAAAAAAATTGTCTGGAGTAATTGTAGGTTTTGTTTTTTTAATTTTAACATTAAAGAATCAATATTTTTTAGGAAGACGAATTGAAACACTTTGACAACATCGCTAGTCAGGCAAGAAAAACATTCAAGCCAGATGCTGTTGAAAATCCCAATGATTTAGTTTCAAGAACATTGTCAAATCTGATAATTGATGGTGAGAAATCAGAGTCTCAAATTACTGCAAATAATGATATACAAACGTCAAATACTAAAGAAAACTGTCTAAAATCAACAAATATTATTTTACAGTCAGATTTATTGCCTGAAACTACTTTAACTGATAACCAGGATTCTTTCAAGAGCCAAAGAGTTGTTAACAATGATATAGCTGCATTGAATATTGTTAAAGTGGAAGAGCCAAAGATTGATGTTAGCAATGAGTTTTCTTCATCGTGTAAGTTTAAAGAGAACGAAACTACAGAGAAAAGTAATCTCCCAGATAAATTCCAAGATGATATTCAACAGACTTGTAAAAATAACATTTTAAGTGATGTTATAGCAGAAGTTCCTTCTAGCAAAAATGATATTATATCAATAAAAGAAACAAAAGAAAATAATCCACAAAGTATAACAATAGATCAACCCAAGGAGAAACGTACGAAAAGTAAAAGAGAACCAAATAGTAAGGATGATGCTGAAAATAAAACTATCAATGTTAAAAATACTCTAAAGATTGAAGATGATGACGAGTTAGACTTTTTGTTGTCTATAAAAAAACCAGGAATCCCAGAAAACAAGAAACCTGTCTCCAATGTTGGTAAGTAAAGATCATTTCATATAAGGTAAATGTCCATTTTTCCTACAGTTACCTAACAATGTACATGTTCTCTCACTGATTTGAGAAAGCAAAGTGGCCAATTCGCTCATCAGTGAGACAATGTTAACATTGTCTCACTCTAATTACTTTGTCTCACTCCAGATTTGCAACGTGAAGGCACGAAATAGTGAGCGTGTACCATGCAGGCAACGTCGTATGCGCGCGAAATATGTTGGCAGCACTGGCTGTAAATTAGCTGGTCAGCTGTGTTGTACTATTGTATTTGTCACTTCACATTAAATGTTATATTAAAACAGGGTGTATACCAACCGGGAGAACCGGGAAATAACCTTGAATTTGAAGGGACCTGGAAAAAACCGGGAAAAAGCCGGGATTTTTGGACCGATTCCGGGATTTTTAATTAGGCCTGGTAGAAGATTGTAGTAATAAAATACGTCTTGCCGCGATTGCGGGCGACGACGATGACGTTTCCGTGACCGCGGGAGATGACGATGACGTTTCCGTGACCACTGGGGACGACGATCATGTTTACATGGCTGCGGTAAATATTCATGATTTTGCCGCGATCGCGTACTTCGACGATTACGTTTCCCTAACCGCTGGAGTCAATGATGATGTCTACACGGTTCGGAAGATTTTCATGATTTACCGTGACCGCGAAATGATGATGATTTCTACACGGCCGCGTGAAATGCTCATGATTTTGCCGCGATTGCGGCCGACGACGATGACGTTTACGTGACCGCGGGATCAACGATGATGTATACACTGCCGCGGGAAATATTCATGATTTTGCCGAGATCGCGGACGACGACGATGATTATGTCTACACGGCCGCAGATGCTTATGATTTTGCTGAGATCGCGGACGACGGCGCTGACGTTTCCGTGACCGCGGGAGACGACGATGATTATGTCTACACGGCCGCAGATGCTTATGATTTTGCTGAGATCGCGGACGACGGCGATGACGTTTCCATAACTGCGAGAGGCAATGATGATATCTACACGGCCGCGGGAGATTTTCGTGATTTGCCGTGACCGCGAAAGACGACGATGATGATTTATACACGTCCGCGTGATATTCTCATGATTTTGCCGTGATTGCGGCCGACGACGATGACGTTTCTGTGACCGCGGGAAACGACGATGACGTTTCCGTGACCGCGAGATCAACGATGATGTTTACACTGTCGCGGGAAATATTCATTATTTTGCCGAGATCGTGGACGACGACGATGACGTTTCCGTGACCGCGAGAGACGACGATGATGTAGACACGGCCGCGGGAAAATATCATGATTTTACCGAGATCGCGGACGATGACGATGACGTTTCCGTGACCGCGAGAGACGACGATGATGTAGACACGGCCGCGGGAAAATATCATGGTTTTACCAAGATCGCGGACGATGACGTTTCCGTGACTACTGGAGACGACGATGATGTTTACATGGCTGCGGTAAATATTCATGATTTTGCCGCGATCGCGTTCTTTGACGATTACGTTTCCCTAACCGCTGGAGTCAATGATGATGTCTACACGGCCACGGAAGATTTTCATGATTTGCCGTGACCGCGAAAGATGAAGATTATGATTTCTACACGGCCGTGTGAAATGCTCATGATTTTGCCGAGATCGTGGACGACGACGATGACGTTTCCGTGACCGTGAGAGACGACGATGATGTAGACACGGCCGCGGGAATTATTCATGATTTTGCCGAGATCGCGGACGACGACGAAGACGTTTCCGTGACTGCGGGTAGCAATGATGATGTCTACACGGCCGCGGAAGATTTTCGTGATTTGCCGTGACCGCGAAAGACGACGATGATGATGTCTACACGGCCGCAGGAAATATTCATGATATTGACGAGATCGCGGACGACGACGACGATGACGTTTCCGTGACTACGGGAAGCAATGATGATGTCTACACGGCCGGGGAAGATATTGGTGATTTGCCGTGACCGCGAAAGACGACGGTGAGTACGTCCACACGGCCGCAGATGTTCATGATTTTGCCGCGATCGCGGACGACGACGATGACGTTTACGTGACCGCGGGATCAACGATGATGTTTACACTGCCGCGGGAAATTTTCATGATTTTGCCGAGATCGCGGACGACAACGATGACGTTCCCGTGACCGCGGGAGTCAATGATGTCTACACGGCCTCGGAACATTTTCGTTATTTTGCCGCGATCGCGGATGACGATGATCACGTTTCCGTGATCGCGAGAGACGGCGATAATGTATACATACCGCGGGAGATGTCCAGGATTTTTCTATGATAACGTAAGACTGTGATTACTTTTACGTCACTGTGGGAAGCGACCACACGACCGCAGGAAATATTCAGGATTTTGCCGCCGTTGATAATGTGTTCATAAAGAATGAAGATAATATTCAGGATTTTGCTGCCATCGAGAGAGACGATGTTTCCGTGGCCTTAAGTAATGATGATAATGAAAATTATTACTTAATAAGGATTATTATTTTTTCAACACTAGCTCACTGGACTTGAAACAAATTTGGTGTATATTGTATACTTAAGCTGCAAGTCTTAAATTGATTATAGTTTAAGTGGAACCAAACAGATACGCGGGAACCTGGAAAAACTTTGAAAAACCAGGAAAAAACCTGGAATTTCACTTTAATAAAATAGTATACACCCTGTAAAAGTTCACTTCTGTGTAAAAATAGGTTATGTTTCTTCACCAATTTATTTGTTTTATGGTAACTGTAGGAAAAGTATAATGTGCAACTCGAGTTCAAAGTATGATTGCCTCACTCAAGAAATAATTCCTCACGAGCCGTAGGCGAGTGAGGAAGGATTTCTCTCAAGTGAGTCAATTGCTCACTTTTCTCACTAGTTGCACAAATAACTATTTTTCAAGTAAATCAAATTATATCTTGGTCTTTTTTTGGTTTTTTTCAGTATAGTAGGTATTCACCTTCAATCAATAAAAAGCTGTAACAAAAAGCTGTGGCTGAAGTAGGGCCTAGTATTATCCCTTTACTTCAATCTCATTTTATGAGTTTTATAAGTCTCATTTGAGAAAGGAGAATCATAGTACCGTTCCCATATTCCATGCTTTCTCTTTCAAGATCAAGCCTGTTGCAATATTATACGCTCATTTGATGAATAGAAACTAAAGACAGTTAGGTTTACTATGCTAAACCAATAGCATGCCCTTAATCTCACATCTTACGAATTTTACACAGTTGCTGTGAACTAAAGCACCAAACAATCCTGAACTACACACATACTTAGATTGTCACTGCGAACCATAGCAGTGATCTCACTCTCAGCCTCCCACTACTAGAGCTCGTGCTTTTCCTGGTGAAGCCTGGGGGTAGGTAGGTAGAGTGGCTCAGAACCGGTTTTGTAGGGGCTTCAACCCTACCCCCAGGCTTCACCAGGAAACGCACAAGCTCTAGTAGTGGTATGCGTACCACAGGTTGAGACAGATTGGCCCAGGTTGTTGGCCGAGCTATAGTATTTTAAATTATAGTAAACTTGTACAACTGTTTGCTAAATAGTGAATTTCATCTGTTACAGGACCTACCTTGAAGCCAGGAAGTGCAGCATTATCTCAAGGATCGTCCGACCAACAACATTCTGAGTTAGATGATTGGTTGGACTCTGTGTTGCAAGACTGAGAGCTAATGTGGATATTCATCTTGACTGCAGAAACAGCGTTTCATAGCATGGAACTTTTAATTACAGACAACTTTTATGAAACATTTATATTGTTAAAATGATACAACCAATTTGTCATATTTAATAACTGTATAAAGAATGTAAAATGTAGCCTATTTTAAGTATATTTAAAGTATAAGTATATTTAAAAAAAAAGTTATTTATACAATTTTTTAAGTTTGTAAATAGAATCTTGGTAAAAAAAGTATTGGTTTTCACCGTTTTTGGTGGCAATAAGACTACAAAATACTGGCGGTATGTAATTACTTTGTTGCTATATTATGTCTCTAACCTACCTTCTTTTAAATTTGAGCTCGTTTGTACACGATAGATTATGAAAAAAGACAATATTACTTGTTTACAAAAACATATTGTTGCTCAAACATTTTCTATAGGGTAAAATTTATGAGCAAAACTATTCAATATAGGCCTATGTGATAAAAGTTAAATATTATTAAAACCGATTGAAACAATTTTGTTTATTATAAATTACCCTCCAGCCTAGTCCAAGGCTTCTAAAAAAGAAGTTTCCTAAGACCTGAGTATGACGTAACCCGCTGGCCCGTAAAATTTTAAGGGAATGTTTGATTGAAAGCCAGCCAGGTAAATGGAAATTTCCTTAGTCTGCTCTGCATTTTGCTGCAGCGGGACTATTTATTTCAGCTGCATCTTATATATTAAAAAAACTTATGACAGCTAGTCTGAACATACTACTGGACCAAATTAGACACGGGTTGTACCAAAAGAAAGGTTATCGGTCCTACATGTGCAGGTTTTATTTGTATTTTGAAAATATTTTTGTTTATTGGGTAAGAAAAATGAAAATAAAACTTTTTTATGGAGATTTAACTTGTGGCCAAATCTTTTAACTTATGACAGCCACCCTGACCATACTACTGGACCGATTTACTTGCGGGTTGTACTAAAAGAAAGGTTATCGGTCCTATATGTGCAGGTTTTGTTTTTATTTACAGAATATTTATGTTAATTGGGTCGAAAATGGATATTCAACTTTTCTTAAGGAGATTTAACACGGGGCTAATTCTATGACAAGCATGTTTATTGAAAACCTTTTTTATCAGCTCCTGTGCATCGCAGGGAAAACCTATGCATACTGTTAGAACAATATTTGCCTGTAGATGTGCAGAATCCCTTTATAAATTTAAATAGGCTCAAAATTAAGCCCAAAAAATTAATTTAAAATGTAAAAAAATAAACATATTACTTATGGGTTGCCATTTTGGTGATGAAATAACAACAAAATATAAACGCTAGTACACAGAAAATCAAAACAAAAGGAAGAAATTCCAACCACATGTTTTATTTACAGCGTAGGGTGAAAATAGAGAAGTTTGCACAACACATACTTTTGGTAGAGTTTTCGACCACACAAAGGGCGAGCTCTAGTATAGATTTATTTTTATTTTCTGTTTCATAAGCCTAACATGTTCTATGAGAATACGGGTTATGTCTTAAACGTGCCTTAGGCCACCCAATTTTTGTATCACATCAATCAGACTGGCGCAATGAATAAATATATACCTTATTAATCTAAGTAAATAAAGTGTTCTTTTTATACTTCCTCTTGATATAGAAAAATCTAAATAATCAAGATAATAATTCGATTTATGCTAAAATCATACCAGTGGTGAAACAACTCTGGTAACGTCGAACAGGTGTAAGGCCAAGGGCGAGGTATTGGAACACAGCTGTTTGCTGCTTCCCACTCTTCCCGCTGCATACAGTGTTCTCCTTCTCAGAGAGTACTGCGCAATAGTGATTGCGGAGTAAAACTTTGTGTTTATTGTAGAAGAAGTCGATATACCTCTAACGTATAATAATAAATTGCATAATGGAAACGACTTTTGAAGTCTGCACTAAAGGTAGAGAAAACTCTGCTTTGTAGCTCTGGCTCCTAATTGTATTCTTTAAGGCAAACTGAGTACAGTAGAATCCCTCTTATACGGACCCCTTTTAACCGGACATCGGTTTAACCGGACTACACTTGGCGAAAATGACATCTCTTTAACCGGACAATTTTCATCAGCACATCGGTTTAACCGGACTAGATCACCAGGAAGTGTCAGTACTGAAACAACCGTTCTCGTGGGAAAGATTTGAGACAAGTGATCATGTGTCTAAATACAATGCTCTCCTGAATTTAAGTGAAATACACATTTAAATGGTCTATTTTAACGAGTTTTTGGGGACGTCGGTTTAACCGGAAAAACCGTTATCCGGACTGGTTTCAGTCCCGAGGAGTCCGGATAAGAGGGAGTTCACTGTTGTACTTATGTAAAATAGACTTATCAAAATTCTTTGTTCGCCTTTTAAACAGTGTCTGATTCCTTGGATTTGGTCAGGAAGATTATTTTGTAAAATGTACAGTCTGTTTTAACGATTTGCCAAATTTACCTTTTCCAAACCTGCCAAATTTACAGTTTGAGCTACAACTTCCGCCCAGTCGCGTCACCTGTCTCGAGTCCCCGAGTACTCGGTTGTTTTTTAATGTTAAATGTTCGTCTATCTATGTGCGTTTTTGTGTGTACGTTCTATGTACTTATTTATTAAATAACGACCTTCATGTACGGTGGTGAATAACGACGCCTTGTGTGGCGATGGTTCCTTAGTGAACTGAAACTGTAGTTGCCACAAGCAGCAATTTGGATTACTGAATGCAGGTATTTAAACCATTATAAATATTCAAATGTAATCTGGAGGCCAACAACTCTTGAAAATGAGTTTTGGTGGCTTTCTTGATGGTTTCAAAGGTTTCAGATAAAATTTCTATCCTGTCTGTGCTTTTGTTCAGGTGTGACGATTTTTAACTGCATTTTAGAACACATTTTTTTATGATGAAATATTTGTCTTTTAGGCCTATATGTTGAACTGATTCTTAATCAATTCCTACAGTCCAGGCAACAACAACAAAAAAACGACGATTTTGACGGAAGAGGCTGACTATTTTACATTGTTAAAAAAAAAAATTGTTTAAGTCTGGGGAGTGAATCACCTTTGATATCTTTTCTCCTTTCCTAAAAACACTTATACCACTCAAAAATTTGTGTACGTGACTTACATTGATCCCCATACACGTGTTGTAAGGTAGAATAAGCCACTGTGTGTCTTATTGGGCTTCAAAAAAAATTCTCATTGAAACATTGCTTAACCATATAATTTCATATCAAGTGGCAAATACGATATGACGCGTACACAAAGACTGTATCCGAACCAAGTATCCTAGCACTGTTAAACTCGCTGGAACATGAAGGAGAAATGTCAGGCGAATGGCAATGGCAATACAGTATAGCGTTTGGCAATGAGGCTATCAGATTTTGTATTTTTATTTTATTATTGTTATTTCAATACACCTTGTATCAAAACATTTTAGTTTTTACAGTGGTAAAATGTGGGGTGCATGTCCTTACTTTTAAGTGTTTGCTTATTGATTTTACCTGGTTTAGAAGGAATATTACTTATAATTTAAAACTTTTGTATTTATAGGCTAACATTTTTACTGATGGCAGTTTTTTTGTTAACTAGCTGTTTCAGTTCAGCTCCTAGAATTGAAAAGATTCAATTAACATCATTCTTTGCTTACTTAACAGCATTGTTGTTTTACTTAACAACACGAGTAGCAAACCAATGAGGTTTAAGGATTGAGAAAAAATAAGTAAAACTAACGCTTCAAACTCCAACTAATCAGTTGTTAAGTATTATTTAATTGTTAAATGTTAATGAGTGGTGCAACTAAAGAGAGGTTATAAACAAAAACATAACCTCTCTTTGAAGTTGTGAGTATTGGTGATAGTTGGTAATTAAAAATGGTTAGGTAAAGTTAGTTGTGCAATTCGTGTAAATAAAGACTCGTACCTTAAATTTCTACTCGTGTAGTTAATACTATCTATGCATAAACTACAGATCTATGCTTATAGGTACAGTTGGTAGGATTTTTACTACTTGTGAACTTTGAGATTTTTTTGTTATTGGTTGGTCACTGACGGATGTGCTTGAAATGAAATGAAAAATCCTTTATTTTTTCAGGCAAAGTTAGAGCCACATGGCCCTTTCTTACACTTAACCTTACATTAAACATATAACATAAATAATGTGACATAGGGATAACTTAATCTAATTAAACATAAAATATTTAACAATTCAAGTACCTACATATCTAAAAAAAAAACATAAAAATATAACAAATAGAAAAACACATTCATACACTCTCGCATACACGCATCAGCAAACGCGCAAGGTAACAGTACCCTAGGACACGCCAGCCGAGACCATCTTCTCAAAATAGAGCTTTTTCAGTGCCGCCACAAACTGGGAACGTTTTTCAAGGGTCTTAATGTGTAGGGGTAGGCCGTTCCACAGACGACAAGCGGTAACAACAAAAGCCCTGCCATAAGCTGTGGTCACATGATGAGGTATACGCAATGTGATCGAAGAATAACGAGACATTCGTGAACTACCCTGAGACACAAATTTAAAATCGGATTTGAAATATTTTGGGGAGCCTGATTTCAAAATTGAAAAAAACCAATGACAAAATTTTAATGAATCTTTGATCATTTAATTTCAGGATGTGTGCCTCAAGGTAGTATGGAGTGATATGCTCCATACGTCGCAGACCATAGACAAATCTCAAACAATAATTCTGTGACCGCTGGAGCATACCCGCCTGAGTCGCAGTCAAGTCATTGATCAATGAGTTGCAGTAACTGAAGTGGGGTAGTACAAGTGATTTGATCAAATGTAGTTTAGTGTGTTGTGGTAAAAAATTCTGTAATCTTTTCAATGAATGTATGGAGGCAAAAACCTTTTTTCGTGTGTCCGTAACTGCTATGTCCCAAGTAAGTGAAGAGTTGAAAGATATACCAAGATTCTTGACATTGTGGTAGTATGGAAGTGCTTTGCCATTAACTGTGATTGGATTTATGGAGTCTAAGTCAATTGAAGGTTGAAGTCGAGAATGGCTAATGACAATCGGTTTCGTCTTTTCGTGATTTAGTCTCAGTCCAAGTAACAATTCGGTTGACATCTTCATTGATCCTTCTGACACAGTCGTTTTCATTGTTTGCAGTAAAATGGTCATAGATTTGTAAGTCGTCAGCGTACATGTGGTGTTTACAGTTGACCAAGGTCAAGTTTATGTCATTGACGTACAGTACGAAGAGCAGAGGCCCAAGGATTGACCCTTGAGGCACACCGCATGTAACAGTCACCCAGTCTGATCTCGTGTCACCAAACACCACACATTGCTGCCTATCTGACAGATAAGATCTCAGCCATTTAAGAGAATTATGGGAAAACCCTATGGCCCGTAATATTCTGAACCAGCAGGTCATGATTAACACAGTCAAATGCTTTAGAGAAATCAAATAGAGTTAGAATCGTTCCTTGTCGACGCTCCATAGCAAGTTTTATGTCTTCAGTCCCTCGAAGGAGTGCTGTCTCTGTAGTGTGCTGTCCTAAAACCAGATTGATAGTCAGATAAAATGTTGTTTTCTGTGATGAATTCAGTGATTTGACAGTGAACGATTCTTTCTAGGCCTTTAGATAGAGCGGGCAAAATACTTATCGGCCTGAAATCCCCAACCAAGGTTGGGGCTGGGATCTTTTTTAGGGGACGGATAATGGCAGACTTCCAAGAAGAAGGAAAAGAATGGTGCCTTAAAGATGCATTAAAAATGAACGTGATAGTTGGAAGGATGGCATAGAGGATGTCTTTGATAAAACGAATAGGGATACCATCAGAACCGACAGCATTGCTTCGGATTCTGCGGATAGCCATCAAAACATCGGACTGAATAACTGGTTTAAAATTAAACTCAGGATATCTCAGGTGTGGGGTTGGAGAGTTAACTAGTTCATTTAAGTAACTGTCAACTTGATGCTGGTTGGTATTTTGACTGCAAGAAGAAAAGTAAATGTTTAACTCATTTAGAGGAATGTGTACCGGTTGAGAATCAAATTGTTTCCCTAGCCCAAGACTATTAACCTTGCGCCATAAAACATTTGATGGTTGCTTTTGATTTTCAAAAAGTTTCTGAATGTATCTGAGTTTTTAATTTCGTAGAAGCTGTTTAACTCGATTACGATGATTCCGATATTGTTGTTTTAGTTCTAAATTGCTGGAGCTCTAGCCTTTCTAAATAAGCTATCACGTTGAGCCATCAAACTTTTAATTTCAGGGGTCATCCACGGAACAGGTCTTCGTTTTGTCACACATTTTGAAACTAGCTTCAAACTCCAACTAATCAGTTGTTAAGTATTATTTAATTGTTAAATGTTAATGAGTGGTGCAACTAAAGAGAGGTTATAAACAAAAACATAACCTCTCTTTGAAGTTGTGAGTATTGGTGATAGTTGGTAATTAAAAATGGGTAGGTAAAGTTAGTTGTGCAATTCGTGTAAATAAAGACTCGTACCTTAAATTTATACTCATGTAGTTAATACTATCTATGCATAAACTACAGATCTATGCTTATAGGTACAGTTGGTAGGATTTTTACTACTTGTCTACTTGTGAACTTTGAGATTTTTTTTGTTATTGGTTGGTCACTGACAGATGTGCTTGGTGTGTGTGTGTGAGAGAGAGGAAGATTATTTTTTTACAGTTTAAAATGTAAGTTATTTTCTTTTGTTAAAGTTTCTGTATCCATGATTTAGATTTTTGTTTTTGTTGTATATTAATGTAATTGTTAAAATATATGTGTTATATTTATGACAGGTTAAGTGTAAGAAAGGGCCATGTGGCCCTAACTTTTGCCTGTATAAATAATTAATATTTAATTTAATTTATTATATTATTTTTAAGGTTGTAATCTCCTTGATTTTGCTTGTTTACTATTTTATCATTTATTATCAACGATGCATTCTTCATTCACCTAGGATATTCTTTACATTCACTCCACATAATAAAGCAAACCAAGAGCAATTGAGACCATTAAAGCGGATTAAATGGATTTGGAGAGGAGCAGAAGATGGTCGAGGATTGTATGGACGCTCAATTAAAACATGCCTCAGAGATTTGTTGGAGAGGTAGAGGTGGAAATTGCGGCCACTAGTTGTAACGAGCCCGCCACAGAGTACAAAGAAGCACTTCCCCCTCCACCTCTCAGGCTTACTCCATGGAATCTCTGTGTGTTTCATTGTGCTACACAAAATTCTTTGATTTATTTTATCACTAATTTTAATAGTACTGGTTGGTTTTAAGTTTTAAGTAAGACGAGGTTTATACTTGGTTACAACTAATCTTAAGTAAGTCTTAATAGTCTTATGGTTTGTTTTGCCAACAAATATAACAAAAAAAAATAACATCATACAAGATAACTGGGTCAACTATGGTAAAAAAATTAATTTTATAATATTTAAAAAAAGATTGCGGAAATTTTCCATTGCAATCATTGAAGTTTTTTTACGTTTTAGAAACTGGAATCTGATCCTGTCCTCAAGTGTAAAAGTAAAACATGACAACATTTTGTTCACAAACCCAGCCTACAGCGGATAATCACAAAATAATAGGCCCAATCATTATGACTATTTCCACCCACTATCAATTTTTATAAAAATAAATAGCCTTATAATTTCTTTTTGTAAAAAAATACAACCGACTTCAAACGCTCTAAAAAGAATGAAATAATTTCAATAAAGTAAACTTTTGTATTAGGCAAGCTCACGTATTTTAAGTCGGCGCGGCTCTATGATGATTTTTGATACAAAATTGAAAGAGGGTGTCCATATTGCAGGTGACTATCTATAACTAAAGGTGTTAATCTGCATGTGTTTTTCATAGTTATGCGTTAAGTGTTCGGCATTATAGTGTTATTAACGAGTATCTTTAAAAAGATTATAACGCATTTAAATGTTTCTAACTTTGAAAAGTAACGTTTTAATACTAAACTAGCTTCTTTTCCCTATCATAATATCAAACTAAATTATTTTCCTATTCATATAGAACATTTGTGTGTGTTATTTTCATAATGCATTTATTCTGAAGTAAACATAAAATACAAGAAAATATTTCCTTTAATATATAAACAAAACAGTTCAGTATGTTTTTTATATATTTATGTTATCCAGCTACAATTTATTGATTTTCAAAATACACACACAATATTTAATTTCAATCATATTGCAGTTTGAGCCGCGCCGACTTGAAATACGTGAGCTTGCCTAATACAAAAGTTTACTTTATTGAAATTATTTCATTCTTTTTAGAGCGTTTGAAGTCGGTTGTATTTTTTTACAAAAAGAAATTATTTCATGATTTTTAGTGACTGTATAATTTTTTATATATCAATCACTTGAGGTTTTTTGATAAGCAAAACTGTTTGAAACAATCAAAAGTTCCACAGAACAATAATTATTTTAAAACTGCTTGAGTACCTGTTCAGGTTACATAATCATTGGTTATGAAAATAAACATTTTTAGATATTCCTTAAGAAAGAAAGAGTTGTCCATTACATTAGGCCTGATGAAAAACTAATTGTCTTTTCTAGATACATTGAAATGTCAGACATCATCGTTTCCTGCAATCGGTGTACTTCTACATTATAAAAAGAAATACAGTAACGTCTCAAGCCTTTTGGAACAATATGAAAGTTATTCCTCAGCTACCAGCACTAAACAATCTCTCAAAAGTGGAAAATTGGTCGTTAACACGTATAGTACCTTTGGAAAATATTATATGAAAGATTGGTTCAGCTAAAAGTGGTGTAAGTCATGTAGGGGGTTTTGTTTGATCAAGATATAGCCTAGTCGAAATTGCAAATCATCTTCCCCTAGGACTTTCCGAAGCAGGCATAATAGTACTGATATGATAATAGTAACTGGGTAGAGAATATTAATAAACATTCCACATCTGCAAATGCATGTTTAGTAATTAAAATATTTAACACTTTTAAGACAATTGACGATTATGCACTGTCACACTTCTTAGGTCGTGTAAGGAATAATTGCATTTAATTTATATTTAGACCTGTTTTACGAATGCTTTGGTTTTCACAATACACCTTTATTTGTCGATATCATACAGCTATTCACTGAAACATATATGTTTTTGTAAGTCAGAATATTTAATACTAAAAACAGTATTACTGTATACACAAATCAGGTCAAACGTTAAAATACATTTTCTATAGTAACTGTTCTATTTCTAATCCAAGAATATTAAACACACATCTTGTTTCAACAAACTCTATTTCAAAACTAAACCAATGTTTACAAAAACATGTTTACAAAAATCATCTGTCAACAAAAGATATTTAAACACAAATAAATCATATGACTAGAAGAACAGACTTAATACAACAGTAACCAAAACAAAAAGCATTTTTCTCAATGTAATTAATTTAGGCTCCATGGCAAGAAATAGAATCAATATGAAGCAACTGTTTCATGAAGAACTGTCTGTAGCTTCATTTAAATGGTTTCAACTAACAGCTGTAGGAATGTTATTATTATTTATTGCCTTCTCTGCACAAATGTAAACAATCTGCACAAATGTAAACAAAATAAATGTTGAATATTTAAGGTTTTCAGAATTTTTCACCGAAACTAATATTATACTTAAACATAATATATAAGGTACCAAATAGAAACTCTCCTGGTTATTTTGGTGGTGGAACCACACTGATCGGTAAAAGAATCACAGAGAAATTGGTGAACATACATAAAAAAAAAAAAAACATCGCCACAGACAAATTGAGAACCTCCTCCTTTTGTTGGTAGTGGGGAAGTCGGTTAATAAAAAGTCACTGTCACCAAGGTTTTATAAAAGTTCTTAATTTAAATGGTCTTTAAATAAAGGACCTTTTAAAATTATTATCAATCAATTATATCAATTATTTAATATGGGGACGCCACTATGTGCGTATTTTAACCCAAATATGAGTGAAGGATGAGTGTAGGATGAGTGGCGCGATCTTGTAGTCTTGTTAGTGACTAAGGCCGACATGTTCCTTAGACACAGCTGTTAATTAATAGCCCATACAGCTAATGGCAACTAAGGGACCTACAGTTTATAGTGGAATCCGAACCACATTTTTCCTTATAATTTACGAATTGGTCTAATTATCGGGATAGTACTGCGGATAGTCGTAGTACTCACTAGTGCGGACGTTAATCCACACCAGTGAGCATCGCATCCACAGTGCATCCCTATAAATATCCACAATTCGTGACCTCCTAGTAGCTGGATTACAGGACGACGCCACCCGTAAATGTGCAGTTATTGAAAAAAAATACTGTATCAGAATGAAAAACAAAGTAATTTATGTACTGTACCTATAAATAATAGTTTGGGAAACAAACTATATTTTAAAGAGGTATATAAAAGATTATTATAGCTTTTCATTTGAAAACAGAAGAAAGTAAAAACTAAACAGGAATAATTTTTATCTGAAGGCCTACAGTTTGTTATATTACAATTTTGCCTCCAAAGTCGAAATGATTATTTATGATAATACAGGAGCTATTTGACTGATACAATGTTTGTCTCACAAGACAGTCCAAAGACAGCCAATATAACCTGTCAAGTCAATATATATACTGTAGTCTAATATAGCAGTTTTGTATTTATTGTGCTTGTTAAAGAACTTGAATTAAATGAATTACCCTTTTTCTGATACATTTGTTTTTAGACAAGTCTTTTCAGTGAAGTCCAACTATCAAAGAAAGTTTAGCCCATTTTAAAACCTTAAAAAATCTACTGACCTCAAAATCGAAATGGGATACCAAAATGCACTGTATCCTTCCAGCTTTTCTAAGTACAAAAGCAGTTACCTTAGTTTCATCATATCATAGGTCTAATTTTGAGAGGAAAAAAAATGTTATAAATATTTAAAT
Organism: Macrosteles quadrilineatus; assembly: GCF_028750875.1. NCBI lineage: Eukaryota > Metazoa > Arthropoda > Insecta > Hemiptera > Cicadellidae > Macrosteles > Macrosteles quadrilineatus. Next base: position 200,827,451 of record NW_026542595.1, read on the forward strand.
TAAAACAATGTAGTAAAAATCGTTGTTACTCTCCTAATTTATTTAGTATTTTTTTCTATGTATTCTGACTAAGTGGCTATTTCCATGTTAAAATTCAAACCATCGTTTTTGTTTCAAATTTCACTTTAAACTATTAAAAAATGCATACGCCTTTGACAAAAAAAACCGGTAACAAATTAAGGCAGACCCAAATAATTGCAGTTTGTGTAAAAAAAGGAAATAAACTGCAACATATGGGTTAAGTGTCATGCGTTCGGAATGATCACAAATGCACAACCTCGATAGTAAATTAAGTCAAAAGACTTTTGATGATTAATTCAACAAGTTTATCTTTGATTTGAGTTACAAGTTTCAGTAGCGCCTTGGTGACGTCTCCAGTCCCTTAGCAAACACTCGTAACTATGTAGATCAAGTCTGGATTGGTAAATACAGTACTCCAAGTAAAACAAATTATCAGTTTATACTTGCCAACTCAAGACTTTGGTTGGGCTACAGTACCGGTACAGCAAAATAAAATATTATTGAACTGGTTGTAAATGTGTACAAAATAGTAGTTTACGCAACGATTGCGTTGAGTCTTTACGACACGAGTAGAAAATTTAAGGCACGAGCCTTGGCGAGTGCCTTAAAAACTTCTACGAGTGTCGTAAAGACTATTAACGCGATATGCGTACACTACTTTACCTACGACCGTTTTTTAATTACTATCAATCTGGATTTAATTACTAACAATCACTAATGATAACTTTTTAGAGAGGTTATGTTTTCGTGTATTGTCATTGCCACTGAAAGTGATGCAACGACTTGTTGTATAATCAGCTGATTTCCTGTAATTACGTGTTTGTTAAACTTCGTTAAATATTACATTGCTAGCAGCATTCTTACCATAAATAATATTGTATCAGGTACAATTCGGCAAATATTTAATTTATTTTTGGACTTCCACCAACTTAATTAAGAATACGCGAGTATCAACATGAACAAGTCGGATCAACAATTAAATTGGTCAGCTGATCAGCTGATTAGTTGACGTTCGAAGCATTTAATTCTTTTCTCTCAATAGCCTACTTGAACCTCATTGGTCCGTTACCTGTGTGGATATGAGAAAGCTATGCGGATATGAAATGAAACTATGCGGATATGAAAGTAAACAGCTGTAAAGTGAAACTTTTCAATTCTAAGAACTGGACTGAAATGGCTACTTTAAAAAACGGTCGTAGGTAAACATTTTTACCTACGACCGTTTTTTAAAGTATTGATAGTAATTAAAAAACGGTCGTAGGTAAAGTAGTGTACGCAACTCGCGTTAATAGTCTTTACGACACTCGTAGAAGTTTTTAAGGCACTCGCCAAGGCTCGTGCCTTAAATTTTCTACTCGTGTCGTAAAGACTCACTTAACGCAATCGTTGCGTAAACTACTATTACGTTTTAATGTGATGTATGAAATTATATGTTTTAGTGGTGCCATATGTTATAAGCCAACCTTGAAAAACTTAAAGCTCACATTTGAGCAGGAATCTACAAGCTGATGCAAATCAATATTAATACGTAGAATATAAGAAAGTTGCCTAAGACTCGTATAAAAGTATTTGAACGACAGTATAAAAACTAACTAAACTAAAATATGGTAAAACCTGTTGGCAGGGGTAATTATATTTACAAAATTGTTGCGTAACTCAGTTAAAGTAAAAAATAAAAAATATGTATGTATGTGTGTATACATCCACAGAAAGAATATCAGTGCAATGGCCAGTGATTGGCTGTAAATCTAGGTGTAGTTTATAACTTGTCCCATGAATAAGTAGCTAAGTTAACAACAATTTAGTATTAGTAATAGATTAGAGGGTCAAACAGGGTGTCTTTTACGCAACCCAAATTAATTAAGTACTGCGTGAGTCACATTTGAATGACAACAAAGCTTTATGTTGGTATCCCTTTTTCATTACTGTACATCATTGCCGATCAGCTGATATGCATTGTTGTATAACTAACCATGTGAATTAGTGGAATGGAATTAGGAATTTATCTATATAAATAAAATTAGAGTTTTGTCTGTACATTGCTCAGAATTATATATTTTTAGGTATTTTAACGTATTTCTGTCTGTCTTTTTATATAACCATATTTCTTTAAGTTTGGCAGTTTACCTACGCGACTTTCTGTATATCATGCATGACATATTTAATAAATATAAATCAATACATAAAATAAATTGATGTAGGACCGTATGTATAAAAATACCCTACACTTACTTGACTCACCATAATCCTCTTGTATTTCTACAAGTTCCATTGAGAAATCTACTTTACGCTATTAAGTTAATGTAACAGCCTAAGGATGAATAGTCCATGAAGAATGGACAAACTCAGAAAGCAAATAAGGCAAGACGGAGGATAAAGTACACACCCTTAAAAACTCGATTACGTTCCGGATTTTGGCAAACATTTGACCTTTAAAGATTTACTGCTATAAGTTATTCTTCAGTTACCAAAAACTGTGAGAATTTGTTTAAGCAAAATAGCGTTGTTTATAAGTTTTTTTTTATATCTCCAATAGAAATTGTAATTCCGTTCGTATTTTACAAACCACAGGTTGTATAAAATACCGTTTACATTTTTTCAATTCTTTTTGCATTTGCAAGTAGCCTAATATATTAGATCCTACTGTTAATTTAAGTCCATTAATAATAGCTAATGAATTATAAATAAACTAGTTAAAATACAAACTTAACACAATGCTACATGTATAAAAGCTATCTCTAAAGAATGCTTTGGGAAGTATTTTTCCGTGTAAAGCTCTTCCAAGCTCTCTAAAGTTTTACCTCACGGGAAATAAAAGTGGCCAGTTGAATTTGAAATGGAAAGCGTTTAGGCCCCCTACACTTATGTAATATTCAGTGTTAACACTTTTGCTTAGCAGTATCACGTTAAATCACAGTGCAAACGATAAAGAGTGCTTAGTTTCAGCACATTTCCATAACGATAGTATAAATATTATTGAATCTTATTTATTGACATTCAAACTAGTGTACGATTATTGTAAAATATTTAAACAGTGAAAATAATTAAATTCAAGCTATTTTTATTAACAATTCCATACAGCACTAAACCAATTGCAAATCTAATGTGATCATTTAGTTCATTTTAATTCTAGTAAGCCTGGCTAAAAATTTAACATAAGACAGGGAATGTTTAGTTCTATCTTTAGTCTAGTCTTAGAAAATAGAAATATTAATGGACACATATTATTTTGAACAATGATATGATAATATTCTTGTACTGGAACTGCTGTCTTCGATCAAATTTACATAGGGGGACGATACAGCAGTGAAAAAAATAACTAAGTTATCGCCCTAACGCATGTCACATATTGAAATCATCAATTCAAGCTGTTATAGACATTATATTCTTATGGTTGAATATTTTGTTGTTTCACATAAATCTTTATATCACAGCCCACTAAACTGAACTTAAATAATAAATGACTTTACATTTTGCATTTTAATAGATTTGCACTTTTTGTCCTAGGACGCTAGGCACGAGCCCGCAATTGTTATTTCACATAACTTCAGGCTAGACCTAGGGGTAGCGGCATTGTCACTTATATAAAATCCATTGGTGACTTAGCGGGATTTGAACCCAGGACATCAAAGACCCCATTATTTTTATGTTCCGTAATTTTGCTCTAAAATGGTCGGAATCATGTGGAATTCGAGCGTGTTTTTTTACTGCGCGTTTATGCAGATGTCCAGTTTCAAGTTGGTCTGATATATTGATTCAAAAAAGCAACCACTCCGTTGGACACCCCAAGTATTCCATTTAGTATTGGGAAAACCCATAGAAAACCCCATATAGTAAATGAAAAAAAAAAACATTTGCAATTCATAAACTTTCCCACGTACTTAAATTGTGGATATTTAATCAGATTTTTGAAAAGTAGATAGTTAATTATTGAACACTTTACTACTTTATTTAGTGCCAACTATAAGACACGTTGTATGCCTACAATTCATATCACAGTAAGATTGAACGTCCCTCACACCAAGCCTGGCTTGTCCATCTATCTCAATAAGTCCGTTTCACTCCCCTCTCTGCCTGTCTCACTTGCCTTGGAATTCTCATTCAAATCAGGACATTTCGAGAAAATTTATTGAATATTTTGCTACATGAAATTTAATGCTTTTGGTTTGATTCCTTAATTTCAAATGTAGTTCACAATTAAAAACTTTTTACAATCAGACACCATTGTACTATAGGGGTTTTCGTAGAATATATATACTATATTATACTATATTATTATACTATATTATTATACTATATTATACTATGAAACATTTCTAGGAAACTGATAGAATATTTGGTGTATAAATATTATCAATTTCTTATGCTTATATATTCCATGTGGTTCCATTTTTGTCAAAAGCGAGTTGCTTTCTCAATTGAGTTTGGAGGAAATAATGTTTAACTTGATTTAATTTTAGTTGTGTATACAAACTATACATGTCACCAATTCCCCTTAAAAAGTAAAAACTCTCATTTTCTATTGTACTGATACATTTACGCGTTTGGGTCAAAGCAGACATACCAGCTCCAAATTATGTCCAATCAAAGGGTTTCTAGTGTTTACACACGATTGTACCTAGTCACAAAGCCCTGCACCAAAGTTATGACGGATTTTGTGCTGCACCCTGTTCAAACCTGCTATAGTTCATTGTTACCCACTGTGGCACTACAGTAAACAATGTACGCAAATATAGTTGTATAATTTGAAATGGCTATTGGATTTACAACCCCTTATTAATTTCTAAGTATATATATTTTTTAAAAGCTATCTCTGATGACAAACATAATGGAAGAAATGTGTAAAACGAACCAACGCTAACTATTGATTGCTAAACCCTTAAAATATAACACATTGTAATTGTTTTTTTCGAAACTATCATAATGGTTAGTTTTGATTGTTTAACAAAAACGACTTGCTTGTAAACAATCATTTTTGAATAAATTGTAGAGTGGTACATCAATAGAGTTTTGGCATACATGTGTATATTATTCAGTATTCTCCAATGTGTAGTGAAAGATTCAATTCAATCACCACTATTCAAAACGCTGACAATTGAGTGTAAAATTTCCAGTTGAAGCTTTTAGATTTCTCGAGTTTATTCACGTACAGTGTTTGTACTCTATATTTGAAAAAGTTCTGTATGACTTTTGACGAATAAGATTGTTATTATATAATTTTTACTAGTAAGTTTCAAGGGTAATAAGAAGTGAAATGGTAAGTGCTGTAATTGGTACCGTTAATCTGTAATCGTTAGAGGAAAAAAATGTCCATCACCATGCTAGTATATGTTCGACAATTCTCGCAAACAGTACCAATTTATGAAATTTTTAACTCAACAGGAAGACCTGTTTAAATAAATGAATTCATAATCCAACCTAGCCCGATAACATGAACATTGTTTGTGGGGTTTTGTTCCCCATAGGTATTTTTGCACTTTTGCCAAGATTTTAGGGAAACGTTAAAACGTTCACAGTTTTATCAACTTAAACGAAGCATCTTTGCATTACCCCTGATGTACTAGGTGCGTATTTTTAGACGACTAGTGATGTTGGATAAAAATGTAGATCGTTTTGTTACTGGTGTTAAGATAAGACTATTATGGTTCTTTACCCAAGATAATTTGTTGAAAAATGACCAATACTCATGTTTTAAATTGAGTTATTTTAAATAAAACAATCAATGTTGATTAACATTGGAAGTCACAATTTGTTTACCTTTGTTTTGTTGTTAACATATGTTTTTATTTAATTTGTTTGAACAATGAGAATAACATGTGGGAATCTAAATAATGACACAAATTTTGTTAAGGAAAAATTTTAATTGTTTAAATGTATTTGTTATGTATCATAATTGAATCAGTGTTTGATCAATTAATATTGTAAAGTTTCTTGTTATTTAAACCGAGTTCTAACAACTAGGTCAAAGGAAGGAAAAGCTGGGTTATTTTTTATGAATTAAAATATCTTGACTTTTTTCAGGATTGGACCAACAACCTTCTGCTTATGTGCGTACTATACCCATCCAGTCATCCATCCAACATATTGTTTTAGTTAATTGAATAACCATGAATAAATCGTGAACAAGAAAAACAAATTTTAACAATTTTCTCTCCTTATCGTGAAGTATGATAAGTTCTAAAGTTATGTTTTATGTTATAAAATATACTTGGTGAAAGTGAATTTTCATTTGGCAAAGTCAAAGTCTCTCCTGATGTGAGCCAGAATTTCAACCCCTTTGTATTGCGTCTCACATTTCATCCCCCTTGATTGTTTCACGTTTCTGACAATGTTCCGTAATCAACCTAACTGTGCGTGGTTCAAAGGTCAAACTGACTTAGTCGTCTTTGTTATGAAATTGAATTCAGTACAACCAATAGGTTAGCTGTGTTTGGAATAGCAGCACGTTTACTTGTCTTTTTCAATTTCCAATTATTTAGTTATTTTAATAAGATATCATTAAGGATGGATCAGTGTTCCACTAATTGGCCGTACTGGACGAAAGACAAATTTAATGATTTAATTTTACATGTGTCATTTTTAAATTGTTGTTCCTGTATTTTCAATTTGTACAACCAGGAGGTCTAAACATTGTTCTTGTCTTACATTGTTCTTTGTTAAATATTATAATTACAATTGCCAGTCAATGACTGATTACTTTTTAATATTTATGCCATATATTCCTCCACACCTGGTATTTTTTTACATTATTTGCTGGACCTTCTAATCTCTCTAGTTGTTGTTGAAATGACAGAAATCAAACTGGTACCTTACCATAGAACGAGACGAAAGCAAGCAACACAGATTAAAATGTATATTTGTATACTTTTCGCTTTTTAAATTTCGTTAGCTTGGTAATTTTTATTGCACAATCCTAGTAGTTGAACTCGAGATTTTGTAACCAGTGCATTTATTGTTTGATCCAGTAGTTTATCGTTCAAATTTGATTTATCAAAAAAATTTGATAAAGTTGTTTATTGACTGTGAATGTTCCTTTTTTTACTTTAAGAAAATTTTCTTATAGGGAAGTTACTACTACCGTAGTTGGCCTGGTAACACCGATTTACCAGGATCGATTTATTTTTTAATTTTGATATCCCCAGAGGCAAAAAACACCATTCGTTTAAATTTATATATGTCCGTAAACGTGATAACTTAAGTAATTTTTGTCAGATTTTTTTCAAATATCCTTAAAGGCAAGATGAGTTCACGAACCAGCATGATCGGACCATGGGAACGGTGTTTTACGGGGGGGGGGGGGGGGGCTTTTATGGAGTAAAAATTGGGGTTTCTCATTTTTGACCCTCAAAATACCATATCTACTAATTTATCTCTAGACCTTATTAAAGAGCTTAAAAACAAATAATTTAGTAAATCAAAGTGTTTTTGTACGTTTATTGGTAAAGGAGGCAATTACAAAATTGTTTTATTTTAAATTCCCGTGTTATTTAATGGAGAATATCGTAAAATATTGTAGTTTGCTTGTTTATGGATATATTTTGACCAAACTTGACAATTTATTTATTTTATACCAACTAATTAATAGTTTACTAAAAAACGTAGGCCTACTTTATTAGTTTCCTTGTAGCAGTAAACATTTACTCCCTTTTTAGTTACTCGTTAAGCCTAATATTATTGAAATAGATTTAATTGTAAATCAATTCAGATTATTGGAAATTTGCTTAGTTGGCAGGTTTGCTGCAGCGGCGGTATTTTCTTTGAATAATATATTGATATATCTTTTAATCCACTTTTTGAGTGCAAGATAATGAGGGGTAATACATGTGCTGTGTAATGTAAAATGGCAATCGTGACTATAGTACGACAATGATCCAAAGATATGTATGGAAAAAACAACTAACTTAAACCATCCGAATTAAATATTTTTTTATATCAAACCTTTAACATATGTTATACAGTTCTGTGGTCTATGAATATGATGTAAACAGTGAGAAGGAGAGGTAAGTTTACCAGTTGTCTATCTGTCTTGCTCGCGCTATCCGTTACAGCGCTGCATGTTTTATCTCTGTCAAAGTTTCTGCTGGAAACGAAGAATTATTCATCCCAGAAGTATCAAACTCTGGAAAAAATCTCTGAGCACATGTTTTTACGGATCTGGTGTTTCAATGTACCTAGTCAATATGGGAACCTTCATTATTAACGTTTTAGTCAGCTGTTTTAAACTTCCAAAAAGTAACTAGGTTCGTTGATTATAAAACGAGTGTGTTTTGGTTTTATTTTATATATTTTTATTTTACTTGGCTATTTACTGTTTTTTTTTGTCCAGACTAATATGTTATATTTAGGCCTATAGAAAATCCATTCGCTTTCAACTTTTAATGTCCGCACTAGTGAGTACTACGACTATCCGCAGAACTATCCTGATAAATTGACCAATTCGTTAAAAAAATTTGGTTTGGATTCCACTATAAACTGTAGGTCCCATTGGCTGTATTAGTTAACGAACACCAGTGTCTAAGGAACATGTCAGAGTTAGCCACTAACAAAACTACAAGTCCGCACTACTCATCTCCATTCATACTTGGCTTAACATACCAACAGTATGGCCGACATTTCAGAATAAATTATTACAGTAGACTGTGTTTGTAAGTATTTGAATGTTTTCGTGATTTATAAGGAATTGTAAAGCTAATATTTTATTTTACTAAAACTTAACCTCTAAAACTTTTGTTTGGCAATGTTTTATATGAATATTGTCTAATTATTGTAATAACCATTTACATGTACATTATATTTCCAATTAAATAATTCATTAAATCAGCTTTAAAAAAACACAACGATTTTAATGAGTTACTTAAAACAGTTCCTAATTAACCATTACGACTTATTCCATTAAAATCTGGCCAAGAGTAATCACTGCACTTAAGATCACAGAAATGATTACTCCGATTTAAATTGGAATAATTGCTCAATTCCGTCCAAGTTTTCTGACACTAACTGCTCTCAAATGCTTCAAATGTTGTAAAAAGTCAGTAATAAAGCAAAGTGAAGCCTCATAATTAAACAATTACTTCATCCTTGATCCGAGGAAAGTATAACTAAAATTAAACTTGTAAGGTTTTCAAATGCCAAGACTCCGCAAATTGTATAGGAAATCTATTATATTATTTAAGTGATACAATCAAATTTTATGTAAACGGTTAAGGCCATTTATCAAGTAAAAATATAGGCATATGGCATATCAAAATTAAGCTCAGAGTGTGTAGATTTGCCGAAAAGTATTGATATGGACGAACTCCCTAAGGGCTCTGCCCCACAGGCTGATTTCCAAAGGGCTACGCCTTGCATGTTTTGGAAGTTAAAGTTATTCAATTAATTTATTGAACAACAGCTGGCAAATGCAATTGACAATATAGTTTTCCTACAGTTACCTAACAATGTACATGTTCTCTCACTGATTTGAGAAAGCAAAGTGGCCAATTCGCTCATCAGTGAGACAATGTTAACATTGCCTCACTCTAATTACTTTGTCTCACTCCAGATTTGCAACGTGAAGGCACGAAATAGTGAGCGCGTAACATGCAGGCAACGTCGTATGCGCGCGAAATACGTTGGCAGCACTGGTTGTAAATCAGCTGGTCAGCTGTTGTACTGTTGTATTTGTTACTTCACATTAAATGTTATATTAAAAGTTCAATTCTGTGTAAAAATAGGTTATGTTTCTTCACCAATTTATTTGTTTTATGGTAACTGTAGGAAAAGTATAATGTGCAACTCGAGTTCAAAGTACAATTGCCTCACTCGAGAAACCATTCCTCACTCGCCTACGGCTCGTGAGTAAGGATTTCTCTCGAGTGAGTCAATTGCTCACTTTTCTCACTAGTTGCACAAATAACTATTGTTTGTTTAGATTTTTGTTTACTTATTTTATTATTTAGTTTTGTGTTCTTAAAACAGGTTCGGTGAGTGGACAGCATCGATCTCTAGAGATCAATGGTGGACAGTGAAGCTTTTTCTAGCTGTTTGATACAAGTGGGTAATCATCCACTTTAATCAAAGATGATCGAAACACGATGAATATGAGATTAACAAACCGTGTATGTTGTTAGTTCCAAGAGTTTGTCACCGATCTTTAACAGGTTGTAATTTCATTGAAAAGTATTAAAGTATTGCAGACGTCGTGGAGGAGAGCGGCTAGTTCAGGTACAACCGTACCCACCTCGGCCACCTCAGGACGTAAGGTATGAAGGTTCCACTGCTTTTAACATCCTTTAAGACGACATTTTCGCAAGCTTGGGCCCTTTAAGTGAAATATAAAGTCGAAGTTGATTAAATTAATTTAATGGGGGCTTCTGTACACACGTGAATTTGCGGGTAGAACCTCTTGTAATTATTTAAAAGTCTTCTGTATTTTGCCTTATAGTTTATTTATTGTTCACACTTACACCATTGGATACATAAGTGAACAACCTATAACATAATATTGTGAACTTAAGTGCAGTTTCTACTGCTACACATTCTATATTTTAAAACAAATAGTTAATTTCATCATTAAATCCAATTACGTCAAAGATATACTCTTTACTAACAAGATAAATAATTACCACTTGTGTCGTATGCATGTATTGTGCATACAACACAAGTACATTCTATACATTTTTTAATTACTTTGGTCATGATTTTATATAGTCATGGTTTAGTGATTTATAACGAAAATTCATGGTATTTGTTAATGCAGAGTTGAGTATTTCATAAATTATTGACTATAGCAATAATTATTGCTATTTTACCCTATAGAGTGTACAAATTTTGTAAAAATGCAGGCTATAAAAAAATACATTAAACTTAACTTCCAAAATTTTCCCCAGTGTTTTTTGTACGACATATGATGCGAACTGACATTAAAGTCTGAAAATTTCATAAGGTGATCTGTCAAAAGTGATCAATGAATTCTAAAATTTAAATTTGTACGTAACAGTTTATTTAATTGTCCAGACTAGTTATGTAATAGGATGTGAGCTTAGTGGTAAAGCGCGTGGCTTCGGAGCCCGAGGTCCCGGATTCAAATTTCCGCCAATCTCTAATAGATTGTATCCATATGATAATGCCACGACCCTTTTGGGACTAGCCTAAAAATAAAAATACTATATATTATACTAATATATTATATGAAATAGATCTGGGCTAGAACCTACTATCCTGGAATGTGTAGGTGGGATATAAAATTTGTCAATATACTATTTATGATGATACTTACATAACCAATGGAAAATATTCCGAATATTATTTACCAATACTAATAACAAGCAAATAAAAAAAATCTAATAAACTATACGCCCTGCCAAAAAGTACTATACAAAGCACAACAAATTACAAAACTCCGATAAGGTTTGACAGCACAGAGTTTTAACTAACCTGAAGGATCTACTTAGTTAAAAGGGTGCTATAAGTATGCAAAACCAAGAATGTGTCAGTTAGCCCTGCTGAGGTTTACAGCAAAGCATAAAACGCTTGAGAAACCTATCATTTTATAGAGAGGATAATCGAACTATTTAAGATGTTTTCGATATTATTTACAGAGTATTGCCACAAATTCTTCACTCACCTACCGTTTCGTAAAAAAGGTACATAATTTTACATCAACTAATTACTTACCTTGGCGAGTCAGTAGCATACGGAATATGCATCCATTGCAGTGAGAGGTCTTGGGTCCGCTTCCTGCTCAATGCAGACTGGAAAATGCAAGGTTAAAAATACCCCCGCCACAGCAAACCTGCAGTCTAAGTGAAATTCAATTTGCCTGATTTTCACTTAAATATCTCTTAAACAGTGTCATATTTACTCCCTATTTAAATTGCATTTTGCCAGTTTTAAATTTAATAATTTTTGAATTTTCTCCGTAACTAATAATTGAACAAATAAATTTTAATATACTAAATTATTTGTTTTTTCAAGCTCCTCAAAATGGTTTACATAAATTTGAAAGCTTTATATTTTAAAGGCAAAAAACAGGGTCCTTGGGAACATCAATACGAAAAATAAAATTGGTACCGGGTCTGGCCACGTCACGGCAATTATTCTTTGTATGGGAAAATCGCTAACAAGTTACCAACCAATAACATTTTTTGTCTGCTACAGCTGACAATGTAAGCTCGTTCTATAATAATTTCTTTATCGATTATAAACTGTTTTGACGCATCCATGCTATTGACCTGATTAATTTATGATTTTTATGATTTTATGATTTTTAATTTTAAGCCAACAAAAGTTGGTAACTATCACAGCGTAAGAGAAGTCTACAATAAATGGAGCTTGACAAGTCCAATAAAATACCGCTATGTTTTGAGCTTGATTCTCTGTACACATTAGAACTGTTTAAACTCATGGTTATTGGAGATAGCTTTCCTGTAGAAGAGTTCTTGGAAAGATAATGTCTCTTTGAATCGTTTTAGTTCTATTATGGTAATTATTTAATTAGATCAGTTAACATTTTAAATGTAAATGTATGGTTACAATACACTTTTACAATAAAAAAAAACTAAGAAAACAAATAAACGCAGCTCCCAGAAAGATCTTATTTTAATAAAATCTTGAATTTCCAATGTCGGACTGAAATTATAGGTCGGTCTTAATCAAATTTAACTGACCATTTTTTTCTCCACTGAACATTTTCATTTCCATTGAACATTTCTCCTTTTAACAGATTAGTTCCTAATTTTTACGGTGAAGTAAACTCTCGAGCTGAGTTTAATTAGAAATTAGTTAATTTGGATATTTTCATATCGGGATTATATACATTTGAAAGTGAACGTAAATGAGAAAAGCACTTATTGGTGTGGAGTAAACTGTAGCTATAACGCAACTCTGACATTTTTTAATTGTAAGGCTAGGATAGTACATATTTAAAAAGATGTCTATGTCTTCATGCTTCGGCACAATATACTTTTCTAAAAGAAATGTTCAAAAATTGTGTTTATCAATTCGTATAACCACCATAATATGTGTTTACTTAATATTGTGTGTGTTTTTTTACAGAATACGGAATAGTTAGTTATAACACATTTTATTAGACATCCTATTACTATAAAAGTATCACTTCATTACTATTTTGAAATGGTTACCTCTAGGATCACGTATAAAGCAATGCGTGAAATTTAGTTTGGAGCAAATGCAATTAGTTATGTAGATTCATTACGGATTAAAACCGACAGAATAGAAAACCGATTGAAATTAAACTATACTCAAAACCGGAGATAAACTGTTTGCATTCCTTCTTTGTGTAAGCTGGTGAAAGGTATGGGAATGTTTTGGTCGGATACAATCACGGGAACATTGGAGCCTCCAAGCGAAGCGTTATGTGGTGGAAATATTTCAGGAAATTGCACATCGTTAATTGTGAAGACTTCTACCAATTGAGTGCTCAGTTACGGAAATATTTACATCTTTAGTGAATTGTACAGGATGTTACGTGTGCAAAGAAATATAACCAAGAAATTCAATTTGACGTTACTTCCTACTAGATAAAAAAACAAATAGATTATTCAGTCATTCAAGCATTTGTTAACTGGCAAAGATAACTTAATATATCCTAATATTGTAATCTCTGTATTAAATATACTAACAACACTGTAAACACTTAAAACGGAAATACCGTGAGCCAAACAATAGGAGAAAATTGTTTTAAAAAGGTCAATAAATAAAACCAAAATGTGATTTTAAAAAGTGTATAAAAACGTCAGTGTTTTTCGTTAATTAAAACAGCACATTTTGCTCACATATATTTACATAAATGTTTTATTTTATTTTAATATATTAAGACTTTACAACAAATATAAGTTTATATCAGATTTTAGCACTTTAGATATTTACAATTTTTACAATATGTAAAAAAAAAAATAAAAAACAACTTAAAGATAACCTAGGTCTATGTGTTAGCCTTTGCCTTTGCCGTTACAGATTTATCATCACCTAATGTTCTAGACGTACATAATTGAATTTGCTTGGTTAACAGAAACATAATTAATATACTTAGTAAAATAATCTCTTGGTAGGAAGATTGTCACTATTAATTGTGTGCATTGTCAGTGGGAAATACCCTGCACACCTGGTGCTAAATTAATAAATCCTGAGCTTCTTTATTGATTTATGAGTTTACGTGCCAGTAGTTGACCGATAATTTCGATAATTATCTTCACGTTGAAATAAATTTAGCCGATTTCACAGTTAAATTATTGAATTTCTTGTTAAAAAATGTTTGTGAGATATTTACAAATTCAATCACTTGTAATGTTGGTAAACGACAACCGCTTAAAATGCTTATAACTTTTTTCCGTAAAAAAAATAATAATAATAATGAGCTGGTGGCTGAGTTGGTAGTAGGACGGTTTGTGAAACCAAGGAACACGTCCAAGCGCCTACACTTTCTGGTTTCTTGCTTTTTACATTTTCTTCTTATTCAAATTATGTGCAGAAACATAATTTTCGTTTAAATTTTCAAATCATTTTTGGTGGAAATATCTATTTCGTGTTACCCTGAACCCAAAAAAGTAGTTTTCGAAGTGATGTCTGTCTATGTGTATATTTATGTACTATGTCTGTACTATGTAAATGTCTATGTGTATATTTATTTACTAACACAAACAACTGTATGTGTAGGCTAAATAAAAAGAGCTACGGACTACACCTGTCGTTTGTAATTTGGTATTTAGGTACTAATCCATGGTCTCTCCAGCCGTTTTTTTTATACTTTTTTGAACTTTTTATTTAACGGCAATTTTTTCATAAAACCTATAAAATAACTGAATTATCGAATTTTCTCGAAAATGGCCCGAACGACTTGGATAAAATTCAGTATTTTATAGTATTTTAATTTCTAAACAAGATGTTACCACTACCATTGTTGTATAGATTATGGTTCAAAGGTTATTGTAACTTATGTTATTTTCCCTATAAAAACCCATAAAATAACCTAAAATTAGATTTTCAAAAAACACTGTTTTGATTAAAATTAGTATTTATAGCCCTTATAATTCTAAACTAAATCGTGCAACCCTTTATTGCTGTATTGATTACCGTTCGCAAGTGATAAAAATATGATATTCCTAATATAGCGTATTTAACCTAACCAAATTTAATTTAATTTAATTTAAACCACAAACGATATAGCCTAATAAAGAAAATATAAAAATACAGATTTCCAGCAGAGAATGTATAATTTGTTATACCGATGGTTTTTGCACATCTCCATTTTATTGGTTTCACTACATGAATTGTTCCATTAAAGCGTCTTTTGTTGGTAAAAACTCCATTGGGATACATTTTGGTCAGGGTTTACTATTGTGGAAGCTTAAAACGTTAAAATTCATTTTTGGATAGCCACCATATTCTATAGGATATTTATTAAAAAAAAGATCAGTTGCAAATTATTTTAATTGATTACCCCACAGAGTACGTGTTGTTTCTTTTAAATGTTTGTGTTATATTTCAAAGTTAACTTTTTTTTATTTTGCAATTTAAATTATTATGTTAATAAAACGTTACTATTTTATCCATGGTACTTCAGGAAGTGTTTTTCTACTTACGATCATTTTTACATATTTAAAGTCCGTTGTAAAACCAAAATTGAATTGAATTGGATTGAGAAAGTTGTGTATAATGGCTTCACGCTATAATGGATGAAAAGATATTACAAAGCTACAATATTTACTGATTTAATTAATTATTAATCTTATACATAATAATTATGTCATGATAAATAATTGCAACAATACTAAACCAGCTTAAATAATAGTAGTTAAGGTGTACCTTTGACGAAAACTTTCGAGATGCTGTAGCCTGTGATGTTGTCAGTCATAATAATTAATAATACTAGTCATCATCCAACTATGTAATTCATATTTTGGGCTCATATAAGTCTTACAATTTCAGGATACAAAATTTTACTTTATAATGGTCGTGAAAAAAAGTACTTGAGAGTTGTATAGACTAGCCTGTGCATACGTTTTTAACGTTTGATTAAGACTGGGGCTAATATGTTGTTTAGGTTCAAAATTTGGTAAATTTTCTTTGCTGAAAGTACGGTTTTAGTGTAATATGTTCTTGAGACCCTGGTTCCTCTAGAGACGTTAAACTCCTTCAATAATAATAGTAATAAAAAGTGTTTTTTCACATTACATTTATTTATGATCAGATGAAAGAAATCTCATAAGGAAAACGCACAGCTAGACATTAATACAATTCATGTTGTCCAACTAACCAAGGTTCTCAAGTTAGTTTTGCGCCATAACCTTGGTTTCTCAAGACCAAAACTTTAACATACGACTATAAACTTCCTGACCAACATAACCAGAAAGCTTTTAGCTAATGACTCAAGTAAATACTTTAAGGAAACAAGTAATCTCGCACCGGATTATGGCGTTGTCGTAAAATAACAGTTCTTAACTGTAAAACCACCGTTTGTGTAGCCCGGTTTTGTAAAAGGGAACATTTTCATAACCTATAATGTTGTGCTGAACACTTAGTATGTTTATTTCCTTTTTTTCATCGACAGACTATGGATAATCATAAAGGAAAAATTTTGTACGGGTTATACAATCTACTCTGGCCTATGTACAGCTAGAATCATAGGAGTAGATGAATGAATTAGTGAAATTCTTGATTTCAGTACAGAGTACTAAGTACAATTGATGCATTAATTTTTTTTAAATAATACTATGTTTTTATATGCGACGAAACATATGCAAACACACTGATGAAAAAATTAATAGTAATATATCTTATATTTTTGACTAAATTGTGAAATCAAAGATTCATTTTTGATCTGTGAATTTCATTGTATTGTAATTGTTGTTTACCAACAATGGATTAAAAACGATATAACATTTTGCTGTAGTTTTCAGATAGTTTTTAATTGTTGATGAATAATGTTGTTCAATACCATCTGCTCGTGTATAGTTTTGAATAATTTGGAAGTCTGATCGTTCCTACAAATAGGCCTACACGAAACTGAGTTTTTCTGGTGTTAAGTTTCTAGAAAAATTACAATACCCTAAAAAAATGTAACTTCAAAACACAGGACATATCTCACTATTATATTTTCAGACGATTTTCCAAGAACAATTTTTCTTTTAAGAAATTACCGTCTCACTTCTTGTCGTCAGAAAAAAAACCTAAAAAACCACGAATATTGTCAGGGACGGTAAACATAATACAAAAAATTACATGATTACAAGTAATTACGGACAAAAAATGTATCCCCGGTGTTATTCCAATAATTTAGACGGCTGATTTATTTTCGAGGACATTTTTAACTCGAAATTAAATACAAGTTTTGAATGATATTACTGGAAAGTGGAAACGTGCAACAATACTTCCCCGGGCTGAGCTGGGTACAACAATGGGGTTGGTTTGAAGGGGGTACATAAGGGGGGGAAGAGGTGACCTACCCCTCTATTTCTCAGTGTAAGCGTAACCGCGGGTGAGCACGGAACGACGACACTTTATGGAATATGTGACATCTTAAGGCCGAAAATTACAAGTAAGAAACAAAAAGAGATATGACTATTTTTTTATTTCAATGTCTTTTTGAAAAATGTTAATAATTTGTAAATAATATTAGTGTTAGAAAATCATTCAGTTAACTGCCCATAAAATCTTGATTGATATTAACATAAAAAATATATTTTGAAATCTCATCTTAGGGTGAAAATGCTATTATGGTGTTTCTTCTTTCAAATTATAATTCAATACAATGATAAGTTACACAAACTAATGATTTTCGCTTTATTATTTAATATATTTTTGTCGTAATCCTATTTTTATTTTTGTCTAATGTAATTAACGAATTGTAAAGTATAACTAGCATTTATTTATTTATTATTTATTTTCCAAAATTACGACTTGCATTTGCTCGGGTTATTTATTTGAAAAGTATAATATAAAATGACTGAATCTAAGAACTAAACGGAAGTTTAGCTTGAAGGATAGAAGTAAGTAAAGAGATTATAAAATCTCGCAAACTTCACCCTAATGAGAATTTATTAGACAGAGATTGCTAAAGATAACAAGATTTCCCTGAAGATCAATTAGGGCTTGCAAAAATCACTTCCGTAATGAAATAATGAAACATGTTTCAACAATTATATTACTAGATAACGTTAAAAACCCATATTTCGCCTAATATTGCTTAAGCTTTTATGTATGCTACCAAAATGTATGCTACTAGTTCTTAAATCTTTTTTGCTTTTTAATTTTTTACTCGAAAACTGTATAATACAGTAACCTAAATTAATATAACTACAAACTTGTAAATTTAAAACGAAACTTTTTACTTATGTATTGTATACCTTTCTATTCAAAATATGGTGGTGTATGTTACAATGTTATGACTATCGGTTAAACTCATACAATTTATTTATATTGGCCTACTAAACAATACTAACTACTACTAATACTATACTAATTGGAGAAATATTTAAACCAATTATACATATAGTATAGATCGATGTATATCTAAATTATTGTAAATTTCTGTATTAAGTAATATTAATACAATACACATAAATGTATTTAATTTAAATGATTGTTACTATTATTCTTCATGTTCATTACAATTCTCTACTTAATATTTTGTATACCGTTATTTTATACATGTATATCGGTACTTTAAAAAACCATAATATTTACACATCCAAATGTAATTTTAACACACCTATTTATGTCAGTACAGTTTATTTTATTTATTTGTTTTTCACAGCCACTAGATATTTTCTAATACTCCACAAAAATATTTAAGAGCTAAATAAAAAGGTTTAACGTTATATCAAAAAGTGTAAAAGGTGTAAAATAATTCCACCGTTGTTTCGAGTAGAAAATGCGCCGTAAAGGAGTGAGCTTTTTCGGCCCACTGCTGTCAAAAACTATGTTTCATCGTTAATTTGATTACAAGCTACCGACTGCTGCGAGACATATAAAACCGAGGGTTTTGCGAAACATAAAATGCAGTTTTTTGTAGTCTTCTGTATATTCTAACATTATTATATATACAGATTGTTTAGCCACACAAAACTATAATTATGTTTATTTGTATAGCAATGTTTACTTTTATATCCTGTGAATGGTCTATAAAACTGTTTGAAAACTTAAACCACTCAATCACTTAAATGGATTATAGTAAATGATACTTTTGTATATTTATCTTTTAATTATTATTTATAATGTTTACATAGTTTTGCATTTAACATGCAATATTTTTAGTTTGACAAATTGTAAGGTTTAGTAATATTGAATAATTAAAATATTGGGTTTGTTCGACGGTGAAAAATAATAATTTAAATGTAATAAAACCAATGTATTAATCCTCACTGTTGTGTGAGAGTATGACAGAATTTAATTATTTAAGATTACAAGGATTTCTGGCTCCTACATTGCAAGTCAAATACAGTCCTGAACCTAATACATTAGTTGCTTGACTATACAACAAAATAATATAAATATTTTTGCCTTTGGTCTGGCTCTAACACACATTTGGGCTTTTGGAATATTAAAACATGAGGTTGTTGGTTATTGTTAGTCTTTTATAGGTTGTCTTCTTATTGGAAATACATAAAAGCTTTGCTCAATTAATTTGCTCTTAATTAATTTCAGTGTTTTTCTCAATATATTTAACAAAGTCTATCCCCCTAACTGTTCTTAGTTACTCTAGTATGTTCAGCCTAAAGACATCTTCAGTTTTGTACAAAGGAAATAATAGCAGGACTTCTACACAAATTTTACTTCCTAATAATTATTATTGTCGTCTGAATTTGTTATTAAATAATTAACAAATAATACAACTTCGTACAAGTAGATGTATGTATTGATCTTAAGGACATAAAAATATTGACAAGTCCTTCCCATTTAAGATATAACGAATAAAAAAATTCCATCGAATATTAAATTATAATTTTTAGGGATCTGCAATTTCTTTGATTTGTTCTGATTGGTTGGTCATTCTCTGCACGTATGGGACAGAGTTTGATAAGGTAGTAAAATATATTGAGCGAGTCTTAGAAGAACTTTGGAAAGTGTTATAAATCTACCGACATCGGTTCTAGCCTAAGATAGTTATTAATGGGTATTAATTATCTTGGTGATTGCAGTTTCTTGTGTGGACTGTATTATTGTGTTGTACGTTGTAAAAAAGGTAACAATAAAGATTAAACGAATTAAAGTATTTTTACGTATAAGATTATAAAAATGAAAGCATGGGGCATACTAAATAATCCCCCATTTCTTATTTATTCCACATATGTTTGCGTCTTTTAAGGATTTGAATAGCTTATATTTCCATTTCCCTGCAGCAAAAAGTTTTCTTCTCGACGAAAGAATCTTTGGGCGATTTAGCAAAGTAAACACACACAAAGTACATTCTTGACAACGGATTTTAGACAGAGTCTCTTTAGTATTTTCTCTTGGCGAGGAAAACTTACCATGTAAAGTCCACCAACGTCAAAAAAATACCAAATGTTTCGGTTGAAGATTTCAGGTGGATTTTAATAGAGCATATAACAAATATTCAAACCATGATATTCCATAAACTCACAAGCACACTTCTTTAAACAATTTTATCTCCTAATGATTTTCAACGTAAATGTCACACATCACGTGATGGTCACAGCATCACGATTTGTGAATCTAAATGATGGAAAAAATAAAATAGCTATAACTATAATATGTTAAAATAGAACGATATAAAAGTCACATAGGTCAAAACTAGGAAAAAATATGGGAACGTCATTTATATTTATTTATGGTCACTACACAAATTACCTTCAAGGTTCTAAGGATAGCAAATTTTTATTATCAATTATGTACGAGTCATCTAAATCCATTCTTTAATTTACATTATTTACATCCAGACTTTTACTATTCACATACTACAGTACCTACATAAAGTAAATCACTATCTTAATAGTGTATATTTAGAAAAAAAAGCCGTTTAGAAAACTCATACACTCATTTGGCACTAAAGTTGATATCAATCCTCACCCACAGTGTTAGTCTGGTATGTATATTCATTTGAGATGGGGACTCCACCTAGGTGTGTATTTTAACCCAAATATGAGTATGAGTGTAGAATGGAGTGTGATGCCTTATGTAGATTTTTACTGACTAAGATCAGCTGTTTCATCAGGCAAGACCTATTGAAAGTCCAACGATCCAGGACATAAAGTACATGTGTACTTTTGATATAAGATAACTTGAGTCTACTTAAAGTGTAAATAAGTTCTTCACATTTTTTGAAGCGATACCACTTTGAGACATTGTTTGACATTTATCCTACGAAAGGTCGTTGGATTTTCACTTAATGGGCCTTTTAAGACTACAAACACTTAACGGAGTCAGAGTAAAGTCAAACAACCCATTAACGTACCTGATGTTTTCCTCTAGCAATGGATCACGTAAGTACTTTCCTGAATACCACACTTATATTTTTCTAGGGTAGGAACTTATGAATTGATACATTGCAAAATTCCATTAATTACTACCAAAGTACTCGTCTTTCCTATGGGGTTAGCGTATAAGTGTAACGTGCATTGCGGTTATGCTATTGAAAACATAGCAGCTATCGCTGAGTAAGAACCCTTAGGATTTATGAAATAGGTAGTCTAAAAGTAAAGTACCTTATAACCTAGAATTCGTAAAAATATTTCTATAAAATTCTTTCTTTGGAAGAAAAAACATGTAGGCCTATACTCTACAATCGTAAACAAAAAATATCAAAATTATAAAAATATGCAATTTTTTAATTTTGCTAACATGCAAATATCTATTGATACAACAATTTGCGTAATGATAATTTCAAAAAATTCAGAGACAGAGCCTAGATTATTACAAACAAAAACTATAGAATCTAGCTTGTTTCCTTAATTAATGTCAATAATTGTCTTAAATTAAATAAACCCTGCTAAATGGTGTTGCTGAATAATATATTTCATTTTCTCAAGCCAGCTGTGTGGTATTGGAAAACAAAATCAATTTTTCGCCACACTATGATGCTATTAGCTGTTTTACATACGTTAATTAGAGGCTGAAAGTTACGTTTTGCTGGCCATGCCAGCTGTCATCATCATTTGGGGACCAGGCAGGTTTATACATCCCTAGGGTCGCAAAATCAGCTGCCCACTTCCATACACAAACAGTAACCATAGCAATTGCAATAGAATTGTTATATTTTCTTCGTTGCCTAGCAACAGTTTATTATTATTTTTGCTGATTCCTGTAATTACTTCTTCACATAATTTTAAAGTTGCGTTGACTATTAGTCAATAATCAGTGCATTAATTATTATTGTGAATAGTCGTAGTGTGGTGAAAAATAGTGTTCGTATCACGGACCAAAAATGACCTCAGTTTCGGCCCTAGGTACGAAATATACTATTACAGAACTGTTTATATTGAGATGTCATAGCAAATGTAAACAGAGTGTTCTCATTGCAGCCATAGTGTCCAATTAATAGTTACTTTTAAAATCCTTAACTCCAAGCTTTAAATGCCAAGGAGGCAAAGCCCAAAATCAGTACCAAAATTCCTATACAGATCCTTGGGATAGTTTATGTATTTTTGTAAAATTTTAGCCCTGTTTATTAGTTTTTACGTGTTTGAGTAACACACACAAACACACCAAGACAGACACTCTTAGATTTTTATATAATAATATAGACTTAGTCTTTAGCCAAAAGATTTTTCGGTAGTTTTAATTGTTGGATACAAATAGATTGAAAGATTATTAGCTGTAAAGTATCAAACCAAATAAATATTTGAAACCCACTCACTGCGTTGATCATTTACTAAGGTTATCATTCTGCACATCAAGGATGAGAGTTTACCCATAACAACTGAACATTAATCGCCTACTTTAAGTTTATCTTAAGTTTTGAGTGTAACTACTTATAAGTTTCACGAGTGTTCAGACTTCAAAGGTTTTCATGGCTGGAAGGTTTTATTACTCTGAAACAGAATGTTCCACCTTGTATAAATTATTCAGTTCAGTTTATTTATCCATGCAGAACTAAACCATTTTGTATAAAAGACAGTAACAAAGTTAGCTGGTGATTACCTAATGATATATAATATTTGTTATTGGATGTGATACGAGTGAAACGTTTTCAATTCATCTGTTACTCTCCATATTGAATGGTATGGGTTATTAATTAAAGCGTATTACATGATCCATTACCGTATTGTTTTATTTGTTATAGTTAGCATTTATTAATGTATATTACAAAACGTGAGACTTGAGCTACAAAGAGCTGTTCTTTCAAATCAGAGGTCATAATTTCCACCTTTAAACCAGGCCACAAAATTATTTCCTCTTCAAAAAAAGAAAAATGTCGATAAAAGTAAAAAAGAACAATAATATTAAAGCAAAGTATCGATTTAAAAATTAAGTTGTACTGGAGTTTCACGTTTTATAGCATACTTAAATTGATAAACTTGTGTTAAGTACCATAAAATGGGCCATTAAAATATATATATATAAAGAATGCAATTTATGTAAATAACCACATACAACTTGGAAAACATTAGATGGACGATTTCCACAGGGGATTTTCCCACTGCAGGATAAGTTCATCGATTTAGCCCTCGGACATGTAAGAGTTATATTGTTCAGGGCGGGGCTACTCAAGTAGACTGACAAGAAGGTTACGTAATTGCCTTGTTTTCCTCGATTCTCAGTTAAGAAATGCACTTTGATAAATTAGCTGTTTGGAAAACTATTACAGTTAAGTTTTAGATAGTTTTATGTCCCACATTCACATTCTATTGCGCTAGGATCTTGCCCAGAACTGTTTAACGCATTACTTCAGGCTAGATACAGAGGGTTGCAGCATTATCACATAGATAAAATTCATTGGTGATTAGTAGGATTTGAACACAGGAACTTGGTCTCCGAAGCCCCGAGCTTTACAACTAGACCAGCTCGCACCCCAGACAATAATAAAGATACGGTAATAAACAATAATAAACGTACTAGACGAACCAAATTTGCTCAAACGAGTACGTTTACCCATCTCCAACATAATATTTAATTATTAGTGAAATATGCTCATGATAGAAAACTAAAATACAAACTTAGACGAAACGATTAAGTCATACTCGTATTTTGAACTGGGCACCACAGCGTAGGCTATTTCGTTGTTGAAATATTAGAAAAAACAAAAGTTTTAAATTTTCCTATTTTGTTGGATAAAAATGTTTTAATTGAGTGAAATAGCAATGAGTAAATACATTATATACAGTATTTAACGAATGGCGGGTGCTAAGGGCAAATGCAGTTTTCTTTCTCATAGAGTAGGGCGTCCCGTTCCCTAATCATACTGAAAGAGCTATATTGCGTCATACAGAATACTATATATCCCCTATATACGTCCCTATCAACGTGTCAAAGTATAAAATCTAAATAAAAACTAAATTGGAATAGCTACTCACTAAGTTCTCTTTGAGCGAAAACATCTGGCCCATATGGCTGGGACGTGTTGTAGTGTTCAAAGTCAAGGGTGTGTCTGACCTATTCCTCAATCTTAGTTGACTATTTATAATAGACTTCAAGTGCATAACAAGTTGAATGTTAACGTAAAATGTTTATGCGATGATAAAAATCAATCACTTTTGTTGCCACCTTAGTATATATACAACAGATTATATACAGGTTTATTGTTGTCGATATAGTGAAAGATAGATTAGGTACCTCAGCTGTGTAACGAACTACAAATACACAAAACGCTACAAACTTTCCTCCACAACTCTACTTATTTTAGCTAAGGTTCAACGCTTTTAAAACTCTTGAAGGGTAAAAATTTTATTTTCTCTTGCAGAGAAACAACTATTTTACTTCTATGGAGCAATCGCAATGAAACTTTTCACTAAAAGCGTTGTGTTTTGCACTTTGGGTCGAATTACGGGTGGTGTAAATATATATTATATAGTCTAATTAACTATATAATAACGTATGTTGAAAACCTTATAAACTCAATATAAAATTACAATTTTAATATTTTATAATCGAATCATTTAGATTCAGGGTGACTTTTAAACATAAATTTGTTTTGCCAAAAGTCATTTTATGAGTCGTCTTCTATTAAGATAAAACGGAAATTGTATTTCTTAATTTTAAATTAAAATTAGGTCTTTAATGCTAGTTATAAAAAAAACTATGCCACTACTTTTCAATAAAATTACTATTAAAAATAAACAAAAATGAACTTTTTAATATATTTAAAACACATTTAACATAATTATAAACAATATATAAATGCGTTGGGACTACAGTGTAAGCGTCTAAGAAACGTACGTTCGCAAGAAACATTTTTTCCCAATTTTTCTAATGCTAAACTAGTAGATTTTTAATACACTTTCATGTGTTCTATTACACCTTTCACGTTTAAAGTGTTGTCAGACGTATTTCCATTTATTTCCGTACGTGTAAAATAATATTTTAGTCAGAATTGCCATTGACTGTTGTGAGACGGGAGAGATCTGTCTCTAAAGTAATTACATTAAAGACGTCACGGTAAATATTTGATCGTCAGCATAAACGTAACTCCAGCGTAAACGTTATCAAGACGTTAAATACAAATGTCACAGGCATTGTTTTGAATGATGTTTGGGATCATACATAACAATGAAGATATTATAGTGTGTTTGTAATAAACTGCAGTGACAAACTTGTAATAATTGTATTTAAATAAATTAGATTATACTTTTTTTCTCATTGCATTGACCTGATTGTATAACAAAAATAAAACCATAATGATATTTTTATATATAGATTATATTAGGTAATAAGCTATAAGATTATTGATAATAGATAGTGGATAATAAATAATAAATTGTATATTGAAAACTAAATCTATGGATTAATGCATAGATTATACAAATTCAAATTGTAAACCATTCAAATGGGAAAAAAACTCAAGCTCAGATAGACTATAGACTATACTGTAGACTATAGATAAAGGATATACTGAGACGATAAACTAATAGACCATAGACTATAGACTATACACGATAGACTGTAGACTATAAACGATAGACTATGGACTATAGACAAGAGACTAGTACATGATGGACAAAAACCGTTGGACAATAGACGATAGACTATAGACTATTTAAACCACAATAGACTAAAGACTGTAGACTATAGACTATAGACTATAGACTATAGACTATAGACTATGGACTCTAGATTATAGACTATAGACGATAGAATATGGACTGTAGACTATAGACTGTAGACTATAGACTATAGACTATAGACTATAGACAATAGACAATAGACTATAGACTATAGACTATAGACTATAGACTATAGACTATAGACTATAGACTATAGACTATAGACTATAGACTATAGACTATAGACTATAGACTTTAGACTATATACTATAGACTATAGACTATAGACTATAGACTATTGACTATAGATGGACTAAAGACAACAGACTGTAGACGATATACTTTAGACTATAGACTATTGATGGACAATAGACTATAGAATATAGATGGACTATAGACAATAGACTAAAGATGGACTATAGACTATAGATATACTATAGACTATAGACCGTAGACTATAGACTATATACTATAGAAGGACTATGGACTATAGACTGTAGACTATAGACTTTAGACTATAGACTATAGACTACAGACTATGGACTATGGACTATAGACTATTGATGGACTATAGACTATAGACTATTGATGGACTATAGACTATAGACTATAGACTTTAGACTAAAGACTTTACACTATAGACATTAGACTATCGACTACATACTATAGACTATAGACTATATACTATAGACGGACTATGGACTATAGACTGTAGACTATAGACTATAGACTATAGACTATAGACTATAGACTTTAGACTATAGACTATAGACTTTAGACTATAGACTATAGACTATAGACTATAGATGGACTATAGATGGACTATAGACTATAGACTATAGGTGGACTATAGACTATAGACTATAGATGGACTATAGACTATAGACTATAGACTTTAGACTATAGACTATAGACTTTAGACTATAGACTATAGACTATAGACTATAGATGGACTATAGATGGACTATAGACTATATAGATGGACTATAGACTATAGACTATAGACTTTAGACTATAGACTATAGACTTTAGACTATAGACTATAGACTATAGACTATAGATGGACTATAGATGGACTATAGACTATAGACTATAGGTGGTCTATAGACTATAGACTATAGATGGTAGATGATAGTCTATAGACTATAGATGGTAGATGATAGTCTATAGACTATAGACTATAGGTGGACTATAGACTATAGACTATAGAATGTAGACTATAGACTATAGACTATAGATAGACTATAGACTATTGATAGACTATAAACTATTGATAGACTATAGACTATTGACTATAGATGGACTATAGACTATAGATGGTAGATGATAGACTATAGACTATAGACTATAGACTACAGAATATAGACTATAGACATTAGAGTTTTGACTACAGACTATAGACTATAGACTATAGGCTACATACTTCAGACTATAGGCTATATACTTCAGACTTTAGTCAATAGACTATAGACGATAGAATATAGACCATAAACTACAGACTATAGACTATAGGCTTTAGACTATAGACTATAGACGATATACGACAGACGATAGACGATAGATGATAGATTATTGATAATGGATGATAGATTATAGATGATAGATAATAGATAATAGTTTATATATAGTTAAATATATCTTATTTCTAAAATTATCTTATAAATTATACATTATGTTTGGATGATACACTGTTAGATTTAGTATAGTGCTCAAATACAACATCTTTCCATAGCAAAAAAGAGTGTATAATTATATTATGAAATCGTTTATTTTCAATGGTTTCGGAATATATTTGATGGATGAATGAATAAAGAAACACAATAATCAAGAGTTAGCTTTTAGGCACGCGATTGTATTGGAAATACAAAGTTTTCTATGGATATATTAATTTAAGTTTAAAAATGTTTATTGTAACTTACTACATATTACTTTGTAACATAGAGTAGAATTGTCTTCATTTTTCACTAATTTATTAAACACTTAAATCTATCTGAAACAAAACGAAATCATAAATAAGTAAATGTACAAATGAAAAATTATTCCTTCAAGACTCAAATACAGACATTTATTGTATACGATGAAAACTATGGGCTTAAAATACACAGTTAGTTACAAACGGTTGAAGGTAAAGCATGGGTAAAGGTTAAACAACGCATTACTCTTTGAAACGGTAAGTGCTAAGTGCAACACTTTGCTACAGATCGGGGCAGTGACTTCGTGATTTACTGGGAGTCTGTGTATACCGGGGGTTTTGCAGTAGGGTCAAAAGTGATAAGTTTTTTAGACGTGATAACATATCGCAATAGTTGACACAAACCTGTAGGTAATGTGTCACTGCTAGGAAATGTAATAGATTATACAGGGTTAGTACAAATGATGTTCATGATTTCAAATATACATAAAATATAGTTTTATTTGTTATACATAGAAATAAAATGGTTACGACTTTTGAAAAACTCAAAAAGTTTTGACATGATACACAGAACTGTAAATGCTCGATACGGGAACCCCTTGTGGTACGACAGATGTCAATAATGTAGTCAAGCTCTTGCTAGACTTTGAAAAGTGTGTCTTGATCTATTTATTGTTTCGATAGCATTGGTAATCCATTGCTGGATTTGAAGTATGAAATCTAATAATGGTGGTGTGTACGCCTTATCTTAGATGTATCCCCACAAGAAAAAAATACAGGGGGTGATGTCCGGAGATCTTGTAGGCTAGTTCAGGGGTGTGTCATTATTCGGACCACCGAGCTCGTTCCATCTCTCAGGCAGCACATTGTTAAGTTCAGCCCTACTACAAGTAACATTCAAATGCAGCCATTTCTCTTAAATTTCAAGTGTCACTTGCCAATATAGTTTTTACTAGGAGGATCATCATTAAACCTGGTTCTTAAAGTGTCGTTGCACACTAATAACAGATTGGTTAATGTAATATTCCAACTGGCAAAAAGCTTTCCTGCCTTCAAATTAAGCTATTACACAACACTTACAACAATTGACTTGACAAACAGCTGATATGCACCCAATCCAATGTAAATGAAACTTTATGAGTTTTTCTTTCTCATGGTACCAAGTAAAATAGTCTTGAAACAAATTAATCCAGTAATATTTATAATCAATGGGCAGCGTCAATGGGGACAGCGTTATTTCGGAAAAGCAAAACAAGTCGTCTGTTGCTTTCGCCCACTGTATATCGGGTGATTTTGGAGACCAAAGACAGATGAGCCAAGGAGTGGCAGTCATCTTCCGCAATAGGTTTGGTAGACCAACAAAAGCGCAATGTGTGAGCAAAGCTTTGGCTTTACAAAACACTCCGAATGGGGCACTTGTTTATAGTCTTATAACTAAAAATAGATACTGCGAAAAACCTAGTATATCAGACTATGCGGAGGCACATAATCAGCTCATAACAGATTTCAAAAGTAAGAACCTGCAGGAACTGATTTGTTCTCCCCTGGGATGCATACGTGACCAGATTCCTACAAGCGTGTTTGCGAAACATATTGTTCAGTTTCACCGCAGCGCAAAAGTCTCAGTCAAAGTTATTGTGGATGATGAGCGAGCTACCAGACATCTCAGAAGAGGACTAAAACACAATGAGTTTGTGAATCAGCTACGAAAGGATATTGCTGAGGAGCTAAGGAGGTACAACATCTCAACACCACCTACCACCAACATCACAGCAGGGCAGGAGAAGTCACAACCACAGGCATCACCATCGCCACTACCTGCATCCACAACAGTACAGGATGTCGAACAAGCGTCTGCCAGCCCTGAGGAGTCTGCAGAAGAATACAGTGGGGGAGGGATCAGTGAAAAAGTCTCTATCAGTGAAGTGGGGAGTGCAAGCCCTATTGTAGTATTTCCATCCGATAATAACACACGGGACTCCACTTTAAACTCCCCGCTCGTGCTAGGGACGGAAAAAAAATAACGCCGCCCAAAAACATTTTTATCAATAAAAATAACAATAAAATAAAAATATTCCATCAGAACATTCAACATTTAGCAAGCCGCATCGAACCACTAGAAATTATTTTAAACGAAAGTAACCCCGATATAGTAGTTTTAACAGAGCATAAATTAAATCAAAATGAGATATCCAGATTGCATGTAAATAAATTTAAATTACTTTCTCATTACTGCCGCACCACCACGACGGGAGGTGGTGTTGCCATCTTTGCGCGTGGAGCTGTGAAGTGGAGTCCAGTTGTTATTCCTGAAGTGTTATCCTTACATGAAGACAAACAGTTTGAGAGCAGCATGGTTTGTTTTAAGTCCGATACTGAATCATTCTTGTTGGTTGCAGTTTACAGATCACCAATTTCTAAAGTTCCAATTTTTTTAGACAGGCTAAGTAAGCTATTAGATATTGTACTAGCTAGGAATAAATATGTTATAGTGGCTGGTGACATAAATATTAACACATTAGGAAATGATAGGAATGCCACGGATCTAAACTCCGTTCTAGTTAGACATGGAATGCAATATCTGGTTGATTTTCCCACAAGGGTAGTAGGGCCCTCGGAATCTGCAATAGACAACTTTTTGACAAATATTCCCAAATCTAATCTAAAAATAGAGGGACTGGTTACATATCTATCTGATCATGATGCTCAAATTTTGACCCTTGATAAATTAACCAAAAAAACATGGAAAAACGAGTCACTGAAGTATTTAGACTATAACCTATCTGATGAAAATCTAATTAATTTCAAAATATCATTACAAAACGAGTCCTGGTTTGAAGTTTTTAATGCAAACTGTGAACAAAAATACGAAACATTTTATAAAATTTTCAAATCACATTTTATCACAGCATTTCCAAAACAAGTAATAAAGAAAAAAACTAACAGTAAAGAGTGGTATACTTATTCATTAAAGGAGGAATTCAACGAAATCGTGGAATCATCAAAATTAGCTAGATTATTAAAAGACGAAAACTTGTCTAACCTCTGTAAAACAAAAATGAAGACTTTTAAAAAATCGGCAAACAAAACTAAAAGATTACACTACGATAAAAAAATAAATAACTCGGATAATGTTATGAAAACAACCTGGAAAATTATAAATAAAGAAGTAGGTAACAAAGAAAATAACTTAGTGAATGACATGACCATTGCGTACAAAGGAACAACTATTGCAGATCCCAGGGCAATATCTAATGTACTAAATGACTACTTTGTAAGTTTATCTGGAAAGAATGGTTCTGTAAACTGTAATAAGTTGTTAGATAATCACCAGCCAGTACTAACAAATTGTGTCAAATCTAAAACATTATTTCGATGTGAACCTGTTTCATGTGAGGAAGTAGAAAAACTGATAAACTCTTTAAGTAACAAACCTTCACGTGGGCACGACGAAATTCCCGTTAAAGTAATAAAATATACAAAACAAGAACTAGTTCCAATTTTTACTCATTTAATTAATTCATCTTTTATATCCGGTCATTTTCCCAAATTATTAAAAGTTGCTAAGGTTGTGCCTATTTTCAAAAAGGGGGACCCTCAGTGCGTAGAAAACTATCGACCAATATCACTTTTGCCAGTTATTTCAAAATTATTTGAAAAGGCAATGAAAATTAGGCTAGTGTCTTTTATAGAAAATAACAACCTTCTATTTAGTGGCCAACATGGTTTTCGCTCAGGCAGATCAACAATTACAGCTGCTTCAAGTTTTTTTGAGAGTATAATAAATTCAATTTATAGCCACGAAAATGTTATAGGAATATCAATGGACCTTACGAAGGCTTTTGATAGGGTATGTCACCAAACTCTAATACTCAAACTAGAAGATATGGGAGTAAGAGGTCACATTTTGGCGTGGTTCAAATCATATTTATCGGAAAGAAAGCAATACGTTGAAATCATGTCTAATAAAAATAATTGGCTGGTAAAAAACAGATCAGAAATAAAACTTAATCACTTTGGTGTCCCTCAGGGTTCAATACTAGGCCCTGTTTTATTCCTTTGCTACATTGATAAGATTCCAAATGTTCTGTCGTGTGTACCTTGTGGAAATATGTGTTTATATGCTGATGACATTAACTTAAAAATTACAGGAAAAACAGTAGAACATATCGAAATAGATACCTTTATAGAACTTGCAAATATTAAAAATTACTTACTATCCAACAATCTCAAAATAAACAAAAGTAAAACTAATTTTATATCATTTTCAACTAAGCAATGTAAAAACAAAATAGAACCGTTGATTATTTTGGATTCCGATGAAATCAAACAAGTTGAAAAAATAGATTTTTTAGGTTTAAAAGTTGATAAACATCTATCCTGGCAGGACCACGTCGATCATGTTTGCTCAAAGATAAATTCAGGGATATTAGCTTTGAAAAAGATGTCATATCTATGTAATATCAATACTATGAAAACAATATATCATTCTCTTGTCCATAGCCACATTTCATACGGTATATCTTTATATGGAGCTACAACTAAGAAAAATCTTAATCGAATCTTAAAATTACAGCAAAGGGCATTAAGAACAATGATGGGACTAAAAAATGATGAATGTGTTAAAATTCATTTCAAAAATTTTAAAATATTAACTGTGTTTGCCCAATACATTTTTGAAACTGCTCTCTTAGCGAAAGAAAGTATATCAGATAACGCACAATTATGCTACAATACAAGAGGAAAAGCCCTAAGAGAAAATAGTCGCAACCATCTTTTATTTTCAAATAAAAAGCCCACCTGTGCCGGAAGAAGATTTTTACGGTTTCTTCCAAATCATTTAAAACCCATTGGCAACACAATCAAATTTAAAAACAAATTAAAAAATTATCTCATAGAAATCGCTCCCTACTCCATTAAAGAGGTGTTTCCCCAATTAACCTGATTTTATTTTTAGTTTCTTAGTATTATATAAATTGTAATTTTAGCTTATAACTTTATTTACTAGGTTAGGAATCTGACACTATTCGATGTACAATGTACAATTGTTGAATAAAGATATTGAAATGAAATGAAATGAAATCAAAATCAGGAACATCATTTGTAATAACCCTGTATAATAGAGTTATAGCTACAGCCCAATTACAGGAATTGTGTTAATAACAGTCCATTTAATATTATTGGCACAACCATGGTACAACTAAGAACACTTTTGATTTATTTGACGTCAATTTTAACAAAAGGAATGAGAAAATTGCGATTTAATTCATAATCAATCCTTCAAAAGCTATATTACCGGCGCGGCGTTCTGATTTTAGGTTCTTTCTTCAACTAACTGGTTCTGAATTAAAATCTGTCTGCTTCATAATCTTTCTTTCTTGTGTCAGTGAATTATTTGGTAATTCATTCCTGAACATATATGTTTCAAACTATTTGGAAAGTAATGTTTCGTCGTTCCAACTATTCTACCATTATTTCCAGCATAAAATATAAAAACTTTGTTAATGCAAAGAAATGTAATGATTCAATCTACAACCATCTACTCTCTAACTATGATGTTTTATAGGGAACATCACAAAAGTTGCATATAGCTTTTGAACCATAATTTTTACAGCGATGGTGGATGTACCGATTTTAAATAGTTATAATAACTATAGAACATATACATTTCAGTTAAGATCACTTTGAGGCACTTATATTTTTTTGTTATTTTAAGAGTTTTTTGTGAAAAAAATCAAACCTAAATATCTAAATTAAAGAATAATGGAAACGAAACGCTCTGGCCACAACATTGATTCGTACCCACATACTAAATTTCATCAAAATTGGACAACAGCGATGTATGTAGCTCTGTACACATCCACTCACGTACTAGACAGACAGACATACGCAAACAGACAATACTTCGAAAACTACTTACTGTATTTGAATTCAGGGGGACCCAAAACTGATATATCCTCCCAAACCTACTCCTCAAAAATCTTTTCGAAAACAATACTTTCTCCAAAGGCGTTATATAGGAGAAGAAAGTAAAACTCAAGGCGATATTACCTTCTTTACAAGTAATTATAACAATGTCACTTAATCATTCAGCAATGCTATATTATTTACTGTTTTGAACATTCTGCTCTAGACTTGACGTGTGTCTAGCTTAGCCACTGTTACATTCTCACTGGCTCAGTCAGAATGATACAAAGCCGATTGTGGTACAGTTACTCAGTTCCTCTTAGATAGGATTATGCGAAATACTCATGTCACCTAAAGACCAAAAATCCCTTAGACGTTAAAACATACTTTGGATTTACTTGCATAATTCAAATAATTATACAAAATAATTTGCTATTTTATATATTTTATTTTATACATTTTAAGTGTCGTACTTATACGACAAATAAATAATTTAATCAAAATTATTATTTATATATATATAATAAATAAATATATACATCCGTCAAACACTGTGTCAAGAATCACTCCGCGTGAAACTTCACGTTTTTGACAGAATTATACAAATGTCAACATATAAATTATAAATAAAGTATATAAAGTATAAATTATACAAATATGAACATCTAAATTGATAAAACACAACAAATGTATAAACACCATAGACATGCAACAATAGAGAGCTAAAGAAAAAAAACCTCTTTGCAATTCTTTGTTTAAGCAGAGAACGAATGTTTCTTTGAAGCGCACATTGGTTGCCCCAACGCCTTTGAACATTTATAATCAGACAAAGAAAAAATAATCCATTCAATAAAGCTGCAAGGGGTACTTTGTATATGTGAGGCATTTTTAGACAGTCAAACGGTATTTTTGTAGCACTGAAACTTTTGGCCTTGTTCGTAATGTTATTACGGAAGCATTATTATATTTGTAAATATTTGTCATAAAACCCCAGATAGAAGGTTTAGTAGTAAAAAAAAAAACATTTTGGTTAATCTCATATATTGTGCTGTCTATTACCTACGGTAATTTATTTACTTAAATGTTACAATACATCTACGAACCAACAAAAATTCACTACAAGGTCAGTTAAAGCTATGATCTATTGTTGCCCCCTGCGGTTTCGGGGTTAGAATAGGATCGCAGCCCTCCCGGGCTTGTCGTAAGAGGCGACTAAAAGGGTGACTGACGTCCTCACTGGGAGTCCCTGGGAGTGCCCCTGTTGTGTTGCAGGGGCTGATGTGTGCTCTGCACTGCCGATGGGCATTCCCAGTGTGTCGTGAGGAGCCAGCCACTTCGGTCCTTGGTCAGGAAGTGCGGCATGGATGCAGAGGTCGGGCTCTGCATTGCAACAGGTGACCCCCGGCACGTCAGGTATCCGGTGCTGGGCAAACGGAGGTCGGGCCCCGGGGAACTGGGGTAGGGGATTGTCCCCGAGGGTATACCCGCTCCTGACTAAATCCGGGCCGTCTCTTGCCGCACGATGCGCTGGTAAACACATGTATGGCTTGTCAAAACCCCCCACCCAACACATTATTTAACAGCAGCTCAAATGAGCAAAAATCGAAGTCGGAAAAGGAGTGGAGCCCTTTTGGGCGTAGCTCCAAGGTCAAGAGGTCGCCACCAGCGAACAACGTTAAGGCAACTCCACCACCTGCAACCTTTAAGGGCTCAAATGAGTTCCCCCCACTAAGATCTCCTTTGACAAGTGGAGAAGGAAAAGTAGACGTTGAACCGGCGTTGACGGGAACCCTCCTGGAAAGTACAGCGCCGAAAATCAGCCCCCAGAGGTCGGATCCTGAACTTCAGCGTTACCGTCAACAATACGACGATGCTGATGAGGAGGAGTCTGACCTCCTGGTAGAGATGATGGACCTCATCAATAATATGGAGGGAACCTTGAAGCTCCGGACCAACGTAAACCGGTCAATCAAGGACGGTCTCCCAAAGGTGAAGGATCGGGTTGCCCGAGTTCTCGAAATTAAAGGCTTGATGAGACAGGCTTTAGTTAATGAACGGGAGCTTGTGAACCAAGTTTTAGCCCCTAAACTGAACGACAAGGGCGGGAATCAAAGGAAACGGGCAAGGAGCTCACCAGCGGAGAGCCCCGATCTTCCTGAATTGGCCAATCAGCCTCTGTCAGATGTTGAGCAGAAGGTCGAGGACAGGGCCACCCAGATGACACCCCCTACTGAGCACACTCCAGCTCTAAAGAAGCGCCCTCAGCAGACCAGGGAGCTTGCCTCTCTCCCAACGGTTGACGGAAGCAGCTCTATGAACTCTGCTGTGGCACCATCAAATGTGGGTAACTGGGAGAAGAGGCTTTCCCGCAAAGAAAAGAGGAAATTGAGACGAATGGAGGCTGTCTCTAACAAAGAACCTGCAGCAAGAGATCGAAAGATTGCTGATCCTGCTCCGGCGAGGGAGGTTCGTGGAAAGGCCCCCCCTGTTTCAAAGAAACCCAGGCCGAGAAAGCCCAGGGCTGAGGCAATCCTGATCAACCCCTTAGGGGGGCGCTCTTTTGCTGAAGTCTTGGGTCGACTCAAGTCTAAGGCCAAGCCAGAGGAGACGGATACGATTGTTAAGTCAATCAGGTGTACCCAGAATGGGAAAGTTCTCCTCGAGCTGGGGAAATCTGGTGACCGAGTGGCTTTTGCTGCAAAGGTCAGAGAGGCTCTGGGGGACCACGGTACTGTTCGGGAACTCGAGCCTAGGACCTCGGTGGAGATCCGGGACCTTGACGGTCTTTCGACTGAGGCTGAAGTCAGGGAGGCTATCAACAAGGCCATCCCTGATATCCAAAATGCCGACTCCCTTAAAGTATGGCTTACGCGGCCCAACCGCAGCGAGCAACGCATAGCTATCGCTGAAATGCGAAACCAAGATGCCAGCAAGCTGCTTAATCTCACACACCTGAGAATTGGATGGGTCAATTGCAGGCTCAGACGGAGGGTGGTTGTACCGCGATGCTTTCGCTGCCTCGGGTTTGGTCACTCTTCCCGAAACTGTAAAGGACCCGACCTATCCAAGAATTGTTTCAGGTGTGGCGGCTCGGGCCACAACAGGAAGAACTGTACCGCAGCAGAGCGTTGTTTTCTCTGCGCAGAGAAAGGCCAAAAGGACGCCTCATTAGGTCACATTCCAGGGGCTGGGCGATGCAGTGTTTTCAAGGCTGCACTCGACCTTGAGAAGGCTAGGTCTGGGAAGTGAGGATTCTCCAGGGTAACCTTGAGAGGTCCAGAACGGCTGACTCCCTCTTAGATCAGCTGGCCCAAGAGATCGGTGCGGACACCCTTCTGATCAGCGAGCAGTACCGTGACAGGGACCCACACTTCTGGTTCCCAGATTCTCTTGGTACTGCCGCTTGTTGGGTTCGAAACAGCACGGAAGCACCAGTGCGAGATCACGGACGCGGCCGAGGCTTCGTTTGGGTCAGGTGTAGGGACGTCACGTTTTTTAGTGTCTACCTTACCCCCAACGAGCCAATTCGGGAATTCCGTCTGAAGATTGACCGCTTAGAAGACAGTGTACGGGGTACCGTTGGGCATGTCGTTGTTGCTGGTGATTTTAATGCGAGGGCTGTGGAGTGGGGTATGACCTCTACAAACTCCCGGGGGAAATACATCCTGGACTTTGCCGCCAGGGCCGGACTTGTCGTCTTAAACGAGGGCGACACGCCTACTTTCCGGCGCCCCGGCATGAGAGGTACGATCCCCGATATCTCCTTCTCGTCGGAATCACTACTAGCACGGATCTCCAACTGGAGAGTCATCGAAGACCTCACGGCAAGTGATCATCAGTACATCGTTTTTGATATACTGGATGAACATCATAATCAGGCGCCTGTATCACGATCTGGACCACGCCGATGGAATACGGACAAGCTGGATGTTGAGAAGTTCACTGACGTAATCTCACGGGGAGCGCTGGTGAATTCTGCTGCACCTGTTGACGCCGAGGCATTGGTAACGTCCACGATGGAACTGATTGTCTCGGCTTGTGACCAGGCCATGCCACGCAGGGGACGCCGTCGCGATAAGCAAGCTGTGTACTGGTGGACTTTAGAGATCTCGAACCTTCGGAAAGCTTGTCTGAAAGCCAGACGTGCCGCTATGAGGGCCAGAAGATTCCCGGATTTCGAGGCTAAGTCAGCGGCTTATAGGGCTGCGAAGAAAGCTCTTCGTCGGGCTATCATCGGGAGCAAGGTTAGCTGTTGGAGGAGGCTTCAGGAGGATGTTGACTCTGATCCTTGGGGACTGGGCTACAAGGTTGTAACCCAGAAACTCGGCGCCCGATCACCACCTTCCGTCATGGAGGGCACCACCATGGACAGGATCGTCACCGCCCTTTTCCCGTCTCATCCTCGGCGGCCTTTTTTCGACTATGGCGAGGTAGGGGACATTCCACTCTTTAGCATTAAAGAGCTGGAATCATCTGTCCTCTCCCTGAAAAATAGAAAGGCACCTGGTCCTGATGGTATTCCCAGTGAGGCTCTCAAGAAGGTATTCTCAGTTAACCCCCTCTTACTGCTGAGAATGTACAACACATGCCTGTGCGAAGGGGTTTTCCCAACTCCTTGGAAAAGGGCTAGGCTTGTGCTAATCAGCAAGGGGAAAGGTGACCCGAATATGCCGTCGTCTTATAGACCCCTCTGTATGTTGGATGTGGCCGGAAAACTCTTCGAGAAACTGATCCGCTGCCGCCTGACGTCTGCCGTGGAAGCTGCCGGAGATTTGTCTCCTCGTCAGTACGGCTTCAGAAAGGGTCGGTCAACAATCGACGCGATATCCGAGGTACACAGAGCGGTAGAGCGTGCCGAGAGCTTCAATCATTACTCTCGCCGTATCGTGCTTCTTGTTACGCTAGATGTCAAGAATGCTTTTAACTCGGCGAGATGGGTCGATATGTTGAGCGCGTTGAGGAATAGCTTCCGCGTACCAGCATATCTGTTGAGGCTGATCGAGGACTACCTGCGCTGCAGAACTCTTAATTACGAAACTAAAGATGGTTCGCGGACGATGGATGTTACTTCCGGTGCCGCGCAAGGTTCGATACTCGGCCCAGATTTGTGGAACGCTGCCTACGACAGCCTTCTGAGATCTGAGATGCCAGAGGAGACCGTTTTAGTTGGGTACGCCGATGACGTCGCAGCCCTCATTGCTGCACGCAACGTTGAGCTAGCCCAACTGAAACTGAACCAAGTCATGCGCGTTGTAAACGCCTGGATGACTGATCATGGTCTGACACTCGCTCTGAGCAAGACAGAGATCGTCATCCTCACGAAAAAACGGATTGAAACCATCGTTCCGCTACGAGTTGGGAACGTAGTTGTCCAAACCACGCGAACCGCCAAGTACCTTGGTGTCATGGTGGACAACAAGCTGAGCTGGAGGGACCAGATCTTCCGTACGGCGGACAAGGCTGCTAGGAGTGTTGCTGCTCTTAGTAGGCTTATGGCCAATGTCGGTGGTCCCCGGTCCAGCCGTAGAAGACTACTGATGTCTGCAGTCCAGTCCGTGCTTCTCTACGGCTCTGAGGTGTGGGCAGACGCGCTTAACAAGGAGGCGTATAGGTTGAGGCTCGCACGAGTGCAGCGTCAGGCGGCACTCAGGGTCGCTTCCGCGTACCGTACGGTGTCCGAACCGGCCGTTTTGGTGATCGCTGGAGTTATCCCAGTCAAACTCTTGGCAGCGGAGAGGAAGGCAATCTACCAGAGACAAGGCTACATTGGAAAGGACGCTGCAAGAACAGAAGAGCGCTCCCGCACTTTTCAGATGTGGCAAGAAAGCTGGGAAAGGGAGACTCGAGGACGTTGGACTGCCAGACTCATCAGGCAGGTCCAACCGTGGGTAGAACGGCGGCACGGTGAGGTTGACTATTACCTCACGCAGTTCTTGTCAGGTCACGGCTATTTTCAGTCGTACCTGCACTTGATGGCCAAAACGAATTCACCTGACTGCATTTACTGCCCATGCATTCCCGACGACGCGGAACACACTTTTTTCCACTGTCCACAATGGGATATGCTTCGCCAGGAGGCCATTCAACATCTTGGGGTGCTGTCGATTGAATCGATCTGTGAGACCTTGCTGAAGGGTGAGGACAACTGGGACTGCTGGTCGCACTTTGTCCGGAATGTCCTTCAAGCTAAAAAGAATGATCTAGATCGGAACATAGTCTAGATTTGATAAGAAATAAACGGCTAGACACGGCGTAAGCCCCTCGGGCGTAGGCAAACTCGGCCTAGTTCTGATGAAGTGCGACAAGTGTTCCCAGGCTAGTGTCCGAAGAGTAGAGGAGGTTTTTAGTGGGTAGTCTCTGGGCCTTAAGCCCGTTGGAGTCCCACACTACAGGCTAGCAACCTGTGTGCATAAATGCATTTTCCCACCTCTCCCTAAAAAAAAAAAAAAAAAAAATGATCTATTGTTGTCCTCACCCAACAAAAAGTGATAAAACTGTATGACTTAACCCTTATTTCTACACGAGTTTATCTACCATAAGCTTGCCTTTACCTTAATTTTTTTTTCAACATCTAGGATCTCACATAGAAGTCTTCAGTTGTGTTTCCCCAAGTGTATGCTTTTTAACCTATTAATTCTACATGTTACTAGCCGTGTTATTTTTAAATACTTTTGACAGTGGCAGACAATTAAGAAAAACAGTCATATAAAAATGTCGTAATTAAACATAAGAAAAAGTAATTGTTAATATTACGTAATAAAAAAAGAGAAGTGTGAAACTGCATGGGATTATAATGTACCTTTTTACTATAAAAAACAAAAACAAAACAAGTCTTATATAATCAAAAAAAAATTCTTAACCACTTTGAAATAGAAAACCAGCTCATATTAAACCGTATAATGATGGTCGTTAAGCGTTGAAACTGACTACCTCTCATAAATTTACACTTAGACACTCGTCATTTTTATCATTACCATTTAATCTTCAGTCAAAGGTCAGACGTACCTAATCTCACCACAAAGAGAAGTTTGAAATGTAAAAGTGAATACAGAATTTGCGGTATTCACGTCATGACGTTATACTTTCAGGTTTTATTGCTTTGCAGGTCTCTTACTGTACAGCGAAGCCTAATTTAATAATTATTATGGATCTAAAGATTATTTATTCAGATGGTGACGCCACCTAGGTGCGTATTTTATGCCACATAAAAGTAAAGGATTTGTTTAGAATGGAGTGAGAATCTGCGTTGATTTTCTCTGACTAAGATGAGCCGTTTCATTAACCAGGACCATTTATTTAAAGCCCAATGATGATAAATAGCTGGGTCTGGTTTTAAACAATAAAAAAGCTGAAAAATATTTTAAGGGTCATAGAAAAACAAGGGTAATTGCTGAAATTTTGTTTACTTTCGATCATACTTTTAAGGATTTTGAGGTTGTTGAGTAAGTTGGTGGTAGTTGAATTATTTAATGCAGATGGTAGTAATTGCTCTTATTGTGTAAATGTTTTCAAACATCTATATTATAAATTATGAAGACGTATATATTCAAACCCACAATAATCGCTTTAAAAACATTACTCATACTCTGCCTCGTGCCAATTGTATCCTTTAATTTAAGGGTCTCACAGTTTTTACGATACATTTTAACTTATATTCTATATTCATTAGTTTTGAACACATTGATACCTATGCCATGTAGAAATCTTTGAGTCATATTCAGTTAGTGTACTGTAAACGTAAGTTACGTAAGCTAATTTTACCACCTTCCTTGCAAATTGATATTGATTGGGTTTAATGTGTTTTAACATAATATTTTCTGAAATTGTGAAATAAATTGATGATACTTAAAAATATTTGAACCTTATACCGTAATAGCTTGACTGTACTATCT
This sequence comes from Macrosteles quadrilineatus, assembly GCF_028750875.1. Classification (NCBI taxonomy): domain Eukaryota; kingdom Metazoa; phylum Arthropoda; class Insecta; order Hemiptera; family Cicadellidae; genus Macrosteles; species Macrosteles quadrilineatus. The sequence continues at coordinate 200,869,339 of NW_026542595.1, forward strand.
CTAGAAACGGTAAGAATAGCTATATACAAGTTTTCACTTAACAACCCATGGCTGCTGAAGTTAGCTAAGGTTTACTGTTGTTGCATCGACTTCATCTGGGGTAGTGAGTAGTTAGGTTAATGTTTAATCGTCTTTAACCGATGAAGCCGACTTTATGAAACCATGATTTAATCATTAAGAACTCTAAAAGACAAACTTGTCATACAGTTTATCCTTAAGTGCAATATCTATGTAAATAACATTGACACTTGGTCAACTTAAAGTGCAGCCTTAAGGGCCACTCTGGTTCCAATCTATTAGTTGTCTACATTTAAGTGTCTTAGCAACGATTTATTTATTTTTAATTATTTTAACTCTTATTTAATATTTATATTGATCAAAGATGTAGTAATAAGAATATAAACGTAGAATCCTTGATAAAGACTTTCTTTTTGTGCCTAAAAAATGTAAAAATGTAACGTTGTAACTAAAAAAATATTAGTATAACTCCGCACTTAGGCTAAACTTAAGTGTTAATCCCTACTAATAACATTGAAAAATTCACCAACTGTTGAACAAAATTAAATAAAGAAAACAATAGTAGAGTATTATAATACTGTATATCACATTGGATATAGCTAAAGATGGGTTCCAAATCATTGGGTTACAGTTTCATCGAATAATCAGAGATGTATTGTTTCTGATCAGGGATATTGATTCTAAAACAAAGTCTTTAGAATGATGGATTCTCGTTACCACAAAGTGCAGCTGCACTTCAAAAGATATCGTTAAACAATCATAATCTATATATACAACATAAAGTAAATTTAACAGTCAGTACGGTTTTTGATAAAACAATAATACACATTTGTTTAAACATTTTGTAGATAAATTATACTACTAACGCGCTTCAGAACATAGTTTTAACTTTTTTTTTCATCGGTAGAGCAATTTTAACTTTACACATCTGGTGAAATAATAGCGTCAACGTATCATATCTCAGCAGGCTTTCTTTCAAGTTTAAACTTGAAGAGCTCTTAAAGAGGCTGAACTATAAGAGGCTGATACTTTGTGTTAATATCGAACTTATGTAAAACCAGCTTGTCGTACAAGTAACTGGCTAACGTAACCGGCTGGTTTTTTTATGTTAGTGTCTACAGTCGATTTGTAAACCTAATTTAAGAATGTATCTATGAGCTGTTGTCCCTCTAATTTATTTGTAATGTTTGGAGGGAAACTAAATTAGTTTTAATTTGGTTGTGAGTTTATAATACCTCTTCACGGGAGATTATTTTTTTATAGTGTAAATCTATTGTCATGGAACTAGTAAAATCTAGTTATAACATATCCTAAGGTTTTACAATTGTTAAAAGATCTTTTTATCATTTAGTAGTTAAATATAGAAATAATGTTACCGAACATAGCTGGGGATAGAGAAAGCGGTTTTAATAAATCGTAATATAAATTCTAATTGAAGACACTATAATTTCATCCCACCAATAAATGTGTAATATTATGACTTTTTTAAAATATAAATAGAGTAGTCTATTCCTGAAGTTCAAGAAATAAACTTCAATGGGCTACCTTTCATTTTGCTTGGTTACAACACTCCACAAAATACAATAATTTAAGATTTGAAGGAACTAGAATTTTTAAAATCCAAAAAGACCTTTTTCGTAGTAAAATATATGAGATATTGTGTTCTGCAATTTCAGAGTACTGCAATAGTCAGACACGACGGTTTTATTTTCACATACACAAAGGAGACATTTAAAAATTATCCTTTCTCAACTCGGAATTTTCTTAGGACTTTATCTTGCCATACGAATTTATCAAACGAAATCTTGAATTATAAAATACGTAATCTATTTTAGTATACAGATAAATCATGTTCTTGGATTAGAAAGTTTCATGAGACCCTCATTGCAAAGGTTTCAAACATTACGTACTACTTTTGGTTATTTCCTATAGAATATGAAAGAAAAAAACAATAAATCAACTAAAATTATAAATTATAAATAAAAGATAATTTGGAGGCTTTATCTAAAAAACGAGCCATTAGGTTCATTGGTGGATTCTTAGGTTAAAGCGAATCTTAGTTTCATATAAGATATGTTTAAAGGACCTTAATATTCTACACTAAAACTTAAAACTTAAATTACAGTGTTGTTAACCTTTTTTATTTTTACGTTTGCCTATACTGAATCTGGACTAACATGAGCCATACACGCTGTTATTATTGGTTAATTGTTGATTACCTAAATTCTACAAAGCAACTGAATCCGTAATTCTCCTTTGAAGGAAAATAATCCGGCTGAAACTACCTACTTTGGCAGAGATTAAGCACCTCATTAATTATTGATAAGCAATTCTGGTTGAGCTTTTATCGTTAAAATTATCTTAATTATAGTTATAAACCATGTTTATTAAGTGCATGGTTAATTGTTATAAAATAGCACACCTTGGAAGGAGCTTAAAATAACATGTTTTCATTTTAAAATATGAAGGTTGAACTGAAAAAAAACATCGAAGAGTGGTTATGCACTTCAAAATGTTACATGTATTTAAAATCACGCAATTCATGTCTACAAATTCTCTTTTACTTCTCACTTTTAGCAAATTTTCCTTTTATTCAATTAACTATATAACTTAATAAATACAAGGCTATTCTTCACATCAGGGTTTTACAATTTGTGTTTGACTGAACAGTTTTGTTGTTGAATAATTGTTACTCGCAATAATTCTTTTATGTAACTCGAAATTTTAAATAAGCATATATTCTTTTTGTATGTTCTGTAATAGTACTGAGTATCAAAATAATATAATATTTAGAAATAAAATATTTTTTTGCTTCTATGAAGCTAATAATTATTAATCCAAAGTATAAGTTTTTGTTTAAATATATGAACTACAAGCAATAGAAAATATATGTTATAGGATATGAGTGTGTTATGAAGACATTTTTTCTGACAACAGCTTTTAAACTTAAGTGTCTATACTTAAGAATAATATTTTGCGATTCGTTGTCAAAAAGGTAGTTTTAATCCTTTTGTAGCTTTGCTTGTGTGGTTATTCAACTTTTTCATTAAGATTCAGAAAAAGAAGACGTAAAAGAATGATCACCTTCTCAGAATTAAACATTTTCCTTACCTATTTGGGCACAATTTAAGCAGCTCATAACGTCTGTAGCAACATACAATAAAACACAAACCTTTTCTGCCAAACATTTCTTGATACTCCTAATAAAATATTTTGCAGAATTCAATGGTAACGTTCTGCAGATAAGTTATTACTTTTTCCGTAAGATGGAATATTGAGGTATCAAAAAATTTGAACGAAACAAAAGCTTTGAGAACTCTTCATTATCAAACTTGATGCAACGCTTGCTTAGTTATGACTATCATTCTTTTAAAATTAACATAATTTACGCAACAAGAACTAACATTTGAAAGAAGAATGAGTTCATTAGATTGATGTGTTTCTCTTGAAACTTTTTTGTCAGCAAATTGTAAACAGCACTATTAATTTCCTGAATTAATTACAGTATACAACAGAGTGATCTTAATTTAGATGTCATAAAACATATCTAAACGTAATTTAGTTATTGCGCAATACCAGTAAAAACCCGGTTCCATAAGCCAGTAAAATACAATAATTTCTTGTTACATTATCCAGAAATATTTAATAATTTCCAATTACATAAGCCAGTAATAGGCCTATGCAATAATTTCTGGAAACATTAGCCAGCAATATGCAATAACTTTTGCTTACATTAGCCAGTAATATGCAATAATTTCTGGTTACATTAGCCAGTAATATGCAATAATATCTGGTTACATTATCCGGTAATATTCAATAATTTCTGGTTACATTAGTCAGTAATATGAGATACTTTCTGGTTACATTAGCCAGTAACATGCAAAAATTTCTGGTTACATTAGCCAGTAATATGCAATAATTTCTGGTTACATTATCCGGTAATATTCAATAATTTCTGGTTACATTAGTCAGTAATATGCGATAATTTCTGGTTAAATTAGTCAGTAATATGAGATACATTCTGGTTACATTAGCCAGTAACATGCAATAATTTCTGGTTACATTAGCCAGTAACATGCAACAATTTCTGGTCACATTAACCAGTAATATTCAATAATTTTTGGTTAAATTAGTTAGTAAAATGCGATAATTTCTTGTGAAACTAGTCAGTTATATGCAATAATTTCTGGTCACATTAACCAGTAATATTCAATAATTTCTGGTTACATTAGTCAGTAATATGCGATAATTTCTGGTAATATTAGCCAGTAATATGTAACAAAATCCGGTTACATTAGTCAGGAAGGTGTGAAGTATGATCGCCCCTCTAAGAACTCTTCAAATCAACACTTGACCCGTTGAAACTGTCATGTCATCAGCTTTGAAAAGTCAAAATCAATTAGTGACGTTACCCCTGAAGGTAACTAATTTGATTTACAAAGCAATATTAACTGGTTACCTTTCGATTATTCTAATCTTGTTAGTTAATAGGGTCATTTAGCTATGTGAAAAGCCAGTCATTTGAAGCCCACGTTAATCTGTAAGTGTTTAAAAACAATATTGATGAGGCTTTCCCACTTTCTCAGTCTCCACAAAAATCTTCGTTTTGTAATTATATGACCTGCTTAGAAACAACTCAGTCGATGGTCTGATTACTATAATATTCTTAAGAACAACCATAACAATATCAAGTAAGTTGGCATATATGCATAAGATGTTTAATATTATCATTTTCTCAATATTTTGATTAAAACAATCGGTTGGCCTTTAACTACATTAGTACACTTAGACTTTAAATAAAAATTAAATATGAAATCAGTTTAAAAAAAGAAAATGTTTTCAGGAACAAATAAGTTATAAAAAAAATCACATTTCTATTTATTATTATTTCCTCTTTGATAAATATAAATGCGAGTTAATCAAAAGGTTTCATATTTATTTCGTTTCTATGCTACTCATATGTACTTATGCATTACGTATTATGTTTGGATACTACAGCTCATGTATTTGGACCCAGAGTGACCTTATGGTTCTATTTTAAGAAGACCAAGGATCTACGTAATTTAGACGGATCTTGAATTAAGTTCTATGAATTTATTGTATAAAATAGTAAAAGTTCATCTATAAAAGTTATAATATAGTTTTCATGCATTAAACATGCAAAGGATTGAATAGCTTAAAGTCTTTTTAACTTGTTATATGGAATATAAAATATTTAAACACTTAACTAAGATCTAGTAAATATTACGGGAACCATTTTGACCCAGATGTGGTCGATGCAAAGAGGATAAGCCATTCCAACTATAACTAATAAGCTTTTATGAGTAAACTTGTATACCATTGTTATACTTATGTTTCTCGAGGGTACATTGTAGCCATTAGCTGTGTATTGGCTTTAAATGTTTCCAAAAGTTTGTTTTATCTTAAGTTTCATATTAAGCGAACATATGCAGTTAAAATTTTGAGGAAAACCAATTATTTTATTAAGTGAGTTTTATTAAATGTGCAATTTAGTCAAAAACCTCAGTTAAAGTATTAGCTGATTGTAAAATAATTAAATCCTAGGATTATAATTATTATCAATTTTCTAGCTAAATCAAAGCAATGCAATATTAAGGTGCTATTGGCCACCGACCTTATTTAAACTTTACAACCTAATTATAATGCAAACTCATCAACATTGCTATTTTACCCAACCTGATCTGAAATAGTTCTTGGGTTATTTGCTCTTTATGCAGGCGTTTCAAATTGCTGTCCACTAGTTGTATGCTTCTTGTTGTAAATAAAACAAAGGTTTTCATTAGTATCATATTAGGAAAATTGCTATCAATAATAATTTTGTAATATAATAAATATTTGGTAATTTTGGTTAAATTAGGATCGGTCTATGTTTGCGCAACTTATTGGCAAATATTAAGATTATGAAATTCCAAATATTTACTCCTTAAAACGGGAACGATTCGGTTGGTTACGAAAGGAATGATAATTAGCCACACTAACGCAATACATTAACCAACTAGTTAAATCTTGAAAACTGTTTACTATGTTAACATAGCTTATTTACCTAAAGCTAGTTTTTCTTAAAGCTATTCACTGCCTCTTATCAAATCACAATTAAACCCTTGTCAGATTTATCATTACCGTTTCATCTTGTCAAAAATCAGGCATTCCTAAGCTCACCTCAAAGACAAGATTGAAATGTAAAAGTAGTCAACGACTTTGCGTTATTCACATCATGGAAATACACTAGTTGTTTATTGCTTTGCATGTCTCTTCATGGGTGACTACTATAATGACTGTGAAGCATGCTAAAATTACTCAATTAGATAGCATAGTGGAGGGTATTAGATTGCTTTAACTGCATGCTACATTTTAGTTCTCAAAAAAACAATTATGTAGTTGTTTAACGCTACGAAGTTCCCAGTAAGTTCTGTATTGCTGTTAAAATTCCAAGCTTCTCACATACTGAAATAACCCTCAGGCCTTTACTATAACTTCGTGTTCCAAATATTTGTATATATTTAGAGAGATATTGATTATATAGTTAGTGGAGTGAATTTTCTAGTGCCACGATTAGTGCACGATCTCATGCAAATTATTCCTATACAGTTTTCTTTTCAGAAAAATAAGTTTTCCTTTTTTTTTTCTCGTACATACGCCAGTGGCATTTTTTTAATGAAGTCAAACACTATTAAGGGAAAGCGGTCCAAACCCATTAAAGTTTTGTGGATGTGCCGGGGATTGATCCTTCCCGCACCGAAGTCCGAGACGCTAACCACTAGGCTAGCAACACACCCTCCTTTCAAATGATACTTTAATTTTATTGGATATCCATCCAAGCAACATGAAGACCAAGTCATATTAAAACTCCAAGCGTATCTTTTTATTTTGAGTATCCTAGAAACAACATAAAACGTAATCGTTATCACTAGAAACTTAGTCTACAGTGGAGAAAATCAATACTTTCCAACTAGGTTACAAAAACAGCTGTGGCCCAAATAGTTAAAATCAACATGTTTTAGAAAACATATTAAAAACTAAAAAATCACAAATCTAATGTACATTAGATCGAATGAAACATTCATAGTTATTTTCTAACAATAGTCATATGTATTCAAACCATTAATATTAACGTCATAATATGCACAAAACAATCTATACTATTATATAAAAATCTAATGGTGTCTGTATGTGTATTACTAATAGGTGCAAAAACTACTGAACCAACTGGGCTAAAATTTTACAAAAATATAGTTACCGTACCAAGGACCATTATAGGAATATTCACATTTCGATACTGACCGTAGGCTTTGCCCCTTTTGCTTTAAAAGTTCTGATGTGAAGATTTTAAAAGTAAATATTGATTGGTCTCCATGGCTGTGATGAGAACACTAACAATGTTTGTTTACATTTGCTTTGACATTTAAATGTAAACAATAAGAACTGCTAACCTGCATATTTCACAACTTCAGACAGCTGATACAAAGAAATTAAATATAATATTTTCCATAACTATGAGGTAGGTTTATTTTAATCTAACCTTTTATCATGGATTATTTATTCTAAAACTATGATTATATAAAAAAAGATACTATAACCGTTGCTGTATCAACTCCTGGTATCAACTCCGGCTCTGCTTTGGATTTTTTTTAAAGCGTCTAAGTTATGAAAATAATATTATTTATATGATTTAATGGAAACAGTATGAAAATTACAATGTATAGATGTTTTTATATGAATTTGGAGGCTACTTTAAATAAATTCTAACTGCTTAACATGTGTTAGATTAACTTAACATAACTTGCACATCACATGGTTTTTTATATATATATATGGTAAATTAAGTTATTGTGTTTTGCTAAACCTATGATTAAATTAAACTAAAGAATATCATCAATAACTAAATTGTACGTCGTTGATTTTTTTTTTTTTTTTAAATCTGTTGTATATGTGTAACTATAATTAATTATCAAATGGTAATACAAAAAACTCTTATTTTATCTTAACATAGCTTTCAGTTCACATTTACTTTATTTGATAAATTTATTATTTGTGTTTTGCCACTCCACTGATTAAATTAAACCAAGGAAAATATCATACAACTAAGCAGTACACTGTGTTCCTTTGTTTCTAAAATCAATGAAATATCTGTTACTATGTTAACTTAATGGTAAGTGTGCAATATGTAAAGGCAATGGACGATGGAACTGATTAAAAAAACTGGTTTGTATATTAAGTTGTTTGTTGATATTTTTGTAGAGTAGAATCAGAGATGCAGTGAAACATATACTGTATTTTCTGTTACATTTTTTAGTCCTTGATGTTTTTATAATCATATTAGTTTTGTCTACTGTCTTTAATGCTAAATTATTTGTTTAAAATTGTTTATACTACCTATAGATATAGTTTCTTTAATATTTCAAAAAAAAAAACTGTATTGTCTTTAATGCTAAATTATTTGTTTAAAATTTTTTATAGTACCTATAGATATAGTTTCTTTAATATAACAAAAAACTGTATTGGTAAGGCACAGAAATATTTCTAAAGTTTATAACAGCTGACTTAGTTTTGCTAATGATTTATTGTAAGTGAAGATACTGAAGATGGAAGGATTTGTGATTTAATATAAAGAAGAGTGAAATTATAAAAAAATGTTCATTTAAATTTAATAATTAGTAATAACTTCAAAATTGAAATTTAAAATGTCAATAATAAATAAAAATAAGATACGTAATTAAGGGAGATGAAATGGTGGTACCCACTACTTACCAGATTTAAAGTCATAACTTAAACGTTTCTATTAAGGCCATAAAAGTTGAATTTCGTTTCTAAAAGCGTTGGCGGATGTGTAACTATTATATGCAACAGATGTAAAGATTAAAATGTATCTATTTTGTGTCCTCTTCCCGTTGCAAAGCACGGGTACAACAGCTAGTATTAAATATGTTTCTTACAATTTATTATGAATTTAATTTTAATTTTTCAAAGCCGGTGATTTAGCAGGGCCGACGTAGCACAGGCTCAGCAGGTTTTTGGCTCAAGAAGGTGTGAAGAGCTCTTGGAGGGGGTGAATTATCACTCCACACCTTCCTGGCTAATGTAAACCCCTTGTGTTATATAATACTGGTTAGTTTAAGCGTAACCAGATAGTGTTACATATTGTTGAATATTATAAACACATATCTTTGAGCAAGGTAACCAGCCTGTGATTTACATTATTAACTATTACTTTCAATTTTCTAAATAACGGTTAGTATCAATTAACAGTTTTGGATTGATTTAGTATAGAGTTGGTGCAAATAGTCTCATTCATATTTTGTATCCATAATTTTTTACCCATTTCCTAACGAAATTAGTGATTAAAATTAGGTTTAGGATAGCTGAATTACGTACTTTTAGATGTTTACCAACAGTTCCTTTTCTGAATCACACACACAACACCCAAATCCGGAATTAATATATAAATTTTGTAAACAAGTAATGAAAAAGGGTTTCCAGAACTAACTTCAAAAGTAACACAACTGTTTTCCGGTATTTATCGCCATTCTATTAGAAATATGCATGCAACGAAAATAAATAAGTATACCCATTTTACTACAGTACTTAGTTTAGACTAATGTATACTAAAATTATCCTAGGAAAGTAGTAATGTTTCCTATAATTACTATTAAGAATAAAAAGTCATAATGGGAGTCAAGAGAAGACCATTAATACAATGATTTCATTTTGCCATCCAAATTTTTTGTGGCTGACTAAGTGAAGAATAGTTACCTAAATTAAAGTACGACGATTTAAACATAATATCAGTCATTACCAAGCAATCCATCAAGGCTTATAATGACGAGTTATTAAAGTTGAAGTTTAATTATGTTGTGTTGTTCTGCTTTTTGTCCCCTGATTATTAATTATATCACCTTATTAAAGCTAATGGTTAGTTATTACAATGCAGAGCATTATTGCTTGAATTAGGAAGCAGTTCTGTGATGCTTCAACCTGGGTAACATAGTTAAAATATGCATGTAATGTGTTTATTTATCAGTAGGTAAGTGTTTTTGATTTCAGTGCGTACATTATACAGTGTGTAAATTAAGTATTGAAACAAATCTGTATTTTTAAAACCAAAATAGATAGAAACATTCTGTTTGTGGCAATAATTGTTAACAAAGGTTCCGCAATTTGTTACATCCAAAATATTTTTTTACCCCCCTAACATGGAAGGGGGTAGGGGGTGAATCATTTTTTTCAAATAGCAACCCCTATTGAGTGATCATTTTAAAGGATTTGTCAAAAGAAACAGAATGACGCAAATCCAAGGTGAATATCTCACCACTAGCCAAAATGGCAGATATTCCAAAATTTGATTTACTGTATGTGAAAAAGCACCAATTTCACAAATAATGGAAAGAAATCTGTATTTTTAAAACCGAAATAGATAGAAATATTTTGTTTGTTGTAATAATTGTTAACAAAGGTTCCGAAATTTGTACATAACAAATATTTTTCAACCCCCGTAACAGGGTAGTGGGTAGTGGGTGACTTATTTTTTTTAAACGGAAACCCCTATTGAGTGACCCCTCATTTTGAAGTGTTTGTTAAAAGAAAAACAATGACGCAAACCCGAGGTAAATATCTCACCCCTAGCCTAAATAGCGGGTATTCCAAAATTTAATTTTTGTAAAAATGCACCCATTTTGGAATACCTGCCATTTTGGCTAGGGGTGAGATATTCACGTCGGATTTGCGTCATTGTGTTTCTTTTGACAAGTTCTTTAAAATGAGTGGGGTCACTTAATAGGGGTTGCTATTTGAAAAAAAAATAAGTCACCCCCTACCCCCTACCCAGTTAGGGGGGTAATAAAATATTTTGGATGTAAAAAATTGTGGAACCTTTGTTAACAATTATTGCCACAAACAGAATATTTCTATTTATTTCGGTTTTAAAAATACAGATTTGTTTCAATACTTAATTTACACACTGTATATTATAACTTATTGAAACTACAGGTAAGAAAAATATATATTGCTGGGTAAACAAATTAATATTATTCTTCCTCATAAGAATCGTAGAATTCTTTGCAAAAGAAGTTTTATTTTATCATTGCAACAAAGAATGTTAAAATAAGGTACCTAAGCAATTGTTGGTCAATGGTCGAATGCTTCAAAACAAGTTCCATAATCAGTATTAGAATAAACAAATTGTTAGGTTTACTATTGTGTAAAGGGGTAATAATTTTTACTTTTCTTAGTTATATATAAAACAGTTTTTGCAATATTTCACATCTAATCTATATTTTTACTAACAAAGGATAGATATAGAGGCATCCTTAACCTACATAATTCCAATCATCATCAGACCCGGAAGGCGAATGAATCATTAGTAATTGAAAATAATATATTATTACAGTACAAGTGTTATTTGTTTTGTAGTTTAGGTAAATATTATTATCACTACGTCATACTATTGCCTCAGAGTTTACTCTAAGCTAATACGTACTACTTACCGGCGAATATAACCAACTGATCTTGTATAGTAATGGCCGTTACAGCGTATTAGGTAATAGTTAATCAAATTATAATTTGTATTAAAAGAAAGTTTACAATGTTTTAAACTACTTTGATAAACTATATTCGACTGAGGTATGTAAAAAAAAAAAATAATTTTGTAAAAGTTTATTTTCATATATTGGTTTTTGGTATTACCTTCAATGGTTTCAGAATCCTATTTCCTATTTAAGTAAAATTGATTTGAATTTTAATTAATTATTTCGCTTTTCAAGCAAAAGAACTATTACAACAAATTGAAAACCATTTGGGTGTCTGGTAAATAAAACGTTTAGTCTAAAAACATGTAAACAATTCAGTGAAAAATCCGTATTGTTAAAGCGTCAACAGCCACACCTCTTCAAGTTAAACCTTCAAACGAATAATGAAGAAAAGAATAATTTGTATCCATAAGTAGAGTTAAATGTATAATTTCAAATGTCCTTCTAACCCTTGCCTTATAATAAAATATCTTCGACGCAAATCTTCAGTTCAACTTTAAAATTTATTTCAAACATTGTCTTCAGAAAAATTGTTAAATCTCAGAAGATTTTGTAGGTAATAAGGTTAGTTTATAAACCTAATTAAGATGATTGCAGCGATAGAAGCTTCCCAACCAATGCTTATTAATAATGAATGAGCTGCTTAATCTCCACCAAAGTAGGTAGTGGTTACCTGTGCCTTTGAAATAGTAGAAAACAGAACATTTTTGAACAGAGCTGATCAACAACTTTATTATAAAAGTATTATTTAACTCAATAACAAATTTACTTACATCTTACAAGTTTTTTTTTTTTATATGGGACGTGAAAAAATAGTTAATATTAAAAAAATAAAAAAAATATACAGAAAGTAATGTAATTTCATAGTCTGATTGTATAGGCCTATTTGTGCAAAACCAACCTCTATAAATATACTGATAAACAAAAAAAACAGTTGATCATAAACGCGGAATTCATAAAGATATATAATATGTGATATTTTTAAATGCTTTTAAATTCTGAATTGTTAATGTCATTGTCATATAAATTATTAAGAATATTCAGATTGTAGGCTATTTTCGGAAAACATTATTAACATTACAAAAGCACTAATTAATTACAGCCTCATTAAATCATTGCATTCTTCACCATTAATCCAAGCTACCGATTAACGATATTAATGAATCGTTAGATATTTAATAAGTCAAGATATATTTCAAAAATATTGTTTCACAGCCAGAGAAAAATCATAATTCTAAGAGGAGGAAGGATAATATTTTCACGTCTCCTTTGTCTGGATGGAAATAAAAGTTGAATCCATCGCACTGCTCTGAGATAGTAAAACATCTTCATTTTACATTTTACGGTAAAATTAAAACCCCCTTTGCACTTATCCATTTATCAATTACAGTACAAATCAATTAATCATATGCATAACACTAAACTTTGCTAGATTACCATTCTTTTTACAGGAGAGGGCTATTCAATTAAATATTATTTAATCAGTTTGTCGGAATCCTTTAGGTGTCAGAGCATTAGTTTTTATCAAGAGTATACCACGTTATTCAGAAAGTGTACTATCATGCATAGTTGGACATATAAACTGATGCATGGACTAGATAGACTTTGAATGACAGTTTCTGTTGTTAACGTCATGATAGTTTATGAAGACACATGTCTTGTATACATTTTGACTGACGCGTCTCCATCAGCTGGTTTGTTATAGTAGAACAAACCTAGTTCTTTATTTCAATAACCTAAAAAGCCTATCTACTATTTTAACTTATAACCTCAATTATTTGGCAATTAAGCCTGGGTAGTCTATATTGTTTATTTAAAGTACACTGTCAGTAAAAACGGTTTGGTGGTAAAAGCAAATATATTTAGTACTGAGATAGATTATTGCCACACTTCTCATGCATAAATATTTACTGGACGGATTTGGTTGATTGACAAAAATTGTATGCTGGCTGGTATTATGCATAATGATGATGGTGTGAAACCATCATAGCCATTATTATTGAGTTCGGGATTGATTCATTAGGTTCAACGCACGATTATCAAAGAATCTTATATTGTCTACAAAACAACTTCTTTAAAATGAAAACTGTTAAAAATAATGTACTATTTTTATTGAATATGCTATAAAATACGAATGGTAGAGTCATAGACAACCGTAGTTAAATTAATATAAAATATTGTGATGCGGAGATACCTTATATTCTTCTTTTATTTTTACTATAAGGCTACATTATATTGCAAACATGGGGAAATTATATTATAACTTACACCACAAAAATAAAGGCAATTTAAGAATCAAAATTATGTCATTGAAATAAGTCTTAATTGCTCATATTACTCCCATAATAGATAAACTTCAGAATTATTATTTAATTACAAAACTATTATTATCACATCTTCCTGAGACGATAAATTTTATATTATTATTAAATAAATTAAAATATCATACCACAAGCAGTTAAGTAACCATTTTATGTTTGTGAGAAACAAAGCCAAAACGCCCTCCAATATATTATAAACTACTTAGTTTAAAGACAAAATTTATCTTTTTTCGGTGTTGTTTTACTTCGAAAAATATCTTCTCGATCAAGATCGTGAGTGTTATTAAATTACGTAAAGTTACAAAAAGTACGTCAAATAACACTTGTAATATTATATTTACACTTATACCGTCGAGTCACAGGACGGTAAATACATATAAACGATGGTAAGTGATGATCGAATTTGATTGGACACTCCAATCATCATCAGACCAATAGGTGAATGTCTTACTATCTTTTACATGTATTTACCGTCATGTGAGTCAACAGTATAATTATAAATATATTATTACACATGTTTTTTGGAGTATTGTTTGTACTTTCAGGTTTCATATTCACTAAGTTTAATACGATGGGCAACGCATATAGGGTAACAATAACATCAAACAGCGCATTATCCTTTGTAATGGTAAGTGCTAAGTGCAACACTTTGCTACAGATCACGGCATGACTTCTTGACTTACCGGGAAGAGTTGTTAGACTGCAAGAGTGGTTTTACTGAATATATGCTGAAATATGCTTCACATGAAATATAATTGCGCGTGTGAACATTTGTATTTCCATATAAATAGGCATGTTATTGAACTGGGCAGTGATCTACAAACGCAACGTAAATATCAGACAAACTTGTACTAAAATACCACCTCCATACATTACAATCAGATCTTACCATTATTATACATTGGCAAACACGTTATATTAGTTTTTGAATCAGAGTAAAATGCTAATTAATATAAGTTGATGAACAATGAAAGAATCCCTACAACACCTCAGATGAGCTATCACAACTCGAGAGATTTGTCTAAAATATAATTTTTTTACACCTAATATTTTATAGTAGGAAGGATCTATATTGAATCATACTTATGTTCGTAAATGTAAAAATGTATTATTATTAAATAATATACTAAAGGCATGGTACAAATCAAGTAGTTTTTCTATTATATTGAATATTCATAAACTCCCAGGGGTATTTATTTTACACTACTAAAACTTGAGAAAGAGATATCATAAAATCTTGTCTTTGGAATTCTTTGTTTAAGGAGCAAATGAATGTTCTTCGAGGCGCACAGCG
The DNA here is from genome assembly GCF_028750875.1 of Macrosteles quadrilineatus. Taxonomy (NCBI): domain Eukaryota; kingdom Metazoa; phylum Arthropoda; class Insecta; order Hemiptera; family Cicadellidae; genus Macrosteles; species Macrosteles quadrilineatus. Next base: position 200,884,515 of record NW_026542595.1, read on the forward strand.
GTGTTCCAGCCCTTTTGTAGGTTTATAATCCAACAAAGGCAGAAATAATTCATTCAATAACGCTGTGAGGGTGCTTCTGGGAAAAATATAGAGTGAAAAATGTTTAGGGGAAGACTGAATCATCTTTAAACCCTAGGTTATTTTGGACATTTCTGGTGCTAAGCGTAGAGTAATTTGTTTTATGGTACACTTATTTGTTTCAATGATTAACTTTGATATCTTCGAGTTCATTAAAATATTTTTAGTTTGTGCATTTGAGAACAAACTGTAATTATGACGGTTATGAATGTGCTTTTAAGTTTTATTTATCATCAGACATTTTTTGCTTCTGTCCCAATTCTATCAGTGGTCTTAATTTAATTAACGACAAACCAATTACTTATTACTTGATAGTGAAATCTTGAACAAAATAGATAAAACCATAAATTCCATTACCAGATGATGGTTTGATTAATTTATTTTACGACTAAAACTTACTTACAATTTATTCAGATTATATTTGATACTGAGATTGATTTTATTGACAAATTTGGCAAATCCTTTTTTTTAGCATAAGTCAAAGCATTCTACCATTTTTATTATTTTAAATAAATTACTTAGGTGGAAAAACACACTCAAAATTTTCAGTTTAGTCAAGTTTAAAACACACGTAACACAACACACAGCAAACAAATACATTTTATATGACTTTAAATACATATCAGTAAAATTCCCCGCTTGAAATGCATGTAACCATTTGAGAAACCTACGAACTCTCAAAGTCTCAATTCAACCCTCGTCAGTTTTATCATTACCATTTAATCTTCAAAGGTCAAACACATCATCTCACCACAAAGAGGAGTTTGAAATGTAAAAGCGAATACAGTACGGTATTCACATAATGACTTTATTCTTCAATAGCTTTAAACGTTATTATTAGCGCAATAAATTTTATAACCTTTTATTACTGCTCTAACTGCACATTTTTTTATTTTTTAAATCTTCAGCACTAAAAAATACATATTATCTTTACTAGTAAACTTTTTTGAATTAGTTTTTCTATATTAGCAATAAGGTTAAAATTGTAGAGAATGCTTACCCCTAGTATGATTTGAATTTAAAGAAACTGCTTAAGCATATTGTAACGAAAACTTTAAACGCATTTCAATATTAATGATTTATAGATATACTGATATAAAATCCGTTTTCCAAAAAAAATACTTTAATATGATTATACCGATAGTTAGAAGAGAAGAAATTTAGCACTGCAGTATTAGCAGGTTGAGTATGTTATTAATTAACCTCTACGTTACAGAAACGCTAGCTCTTTAAGAACTTTATTTGTTATACAGGGGTGGCAAAAAGTCCCGTAACACCCCAATATCTTTTTTTTTTCAGGTTCCACTTACAAAATTGAAACTTTGCAAATTGTTTATGGATATAAAAACTAGTTTTTTCGAACATGGCTGATTTTTCTCCTCCTTGGGGGGAAGGCCCGTCAGGAATCGGTGAAAAATCTTGAATGTAAGAATGGGTAATACATATAATTTTAATGGTCTTGATGGGACAAACACAACGACATAATAAAAATGAAAAATGGATGATTCTGAAAGAAGCTGTTTGTAGCTGGCTGTTCAAAGTTTTGATATGCTGCATGTTAAATGAGCCTTATTCTAAATTTAATTTATTTCTACATGTTCCATGTATTACACGTTCAACTCTGAAAACTGTTTACGGGTATAAAGAACTACTTGTTTATGCTACAGTTGATTTTTCATCTCCTCTGGGGGACGGCCCTTCAGGAGTTGGTAAAAAATCTAAAATTGTACAGTAGAAACAACGGTTGACAAGTTACTATGTGTAATTAAAATTATACCACATATCAAAACTTTGAATAGCCCCAACTTTTTTCCTGGTCATTCATTTTTCATTTTTATTATATCGTTGTGTTTCTCTCATCAATACCTTTAACATTATATGCATAACAACTCATGCTTTCATTTAAGATTTTTCACCGAAAAACTCGTTTTTGCAGAAGTTCTAACTAAATAACTGATTGAGAACATGAGCGTTTGTCAGCTTGTATAATGAAGCCCTTAGGTCTGCTCAAGTTTATAGTACACCAGTAGTCCATTTATGTTCCTTAGAACTATAAAGTATGCCAAATACCCTTAGTTTGGTTAGAAACTCGAGAAATAGCAATCAGTGTATAAGATAGCTTATACCTCCCTTAGATTTGGTGTATTTATACAAAATTGTAGTTTTTTAATCAATTTATATCATTGATAGGTTTATTTATTTAGAATGTCAGACTTTTTAATCACACCGCAAAGAGGTTATTGCAATGTAAAAATAGATAATGGGTTTGCAGCGTTCAAACCCTTACTAATACTGTAAATCTCGCTATACACAGGATGGAAAAGAGAGAAAGCCTAAAGAATTTCGTCCTTTAGCAAATAATATTTGACTTAGCCAACTTTCTTCACGGTTAAATGTGTTTAAATGAGCGATGAACAGCATTGCTAATTACAAGAAGAAACTAACACGAATTTTAAAAACACCATGATGCCTGAAAATGTTCTAGGTCATAAATTAATTTATCAATAATAAATAAACAATCGTAATAAATCTTCGTAATACAGTAAAGCAGTCGTAATAATAAATCTTTATTGAGTAATCGTTTATCAGAAATAATAGAACAATTCTGCTTTACAAAACACCTCTTATCTCTAATCTGTATAAACTATACATAAAATAAATCTATGAATCAAATAATCTATGAAAACTATCTATCTATAAAACCAATGAATAATAACAATTTATTAGGTACAAACAATCCATAACAAACTCTTAAAACAATCTATGACACATTGTTTAATAAAACTCCGTTGTCATTTTTGAAACATTGTAAAAATGTAATATTAACGGAATATATGTAGCAATGAGGTCTTAAGAATTAATTAAGATGCTTTCGTTGATAACGGCTTCTGCAGTAATACAGTACTTATTCATAATGAAAGAGCTGATTAACATTTACGAAGGGTGTTAGCTATAATCTGCGGGCCTTTAAAGCTGTCGGAAGTGGAGTTTTGTTGCATATGAACTAAATAAATTAACATTATTATTGGTAAAACGTCTTGCTAAAAAAAAACAACTTTTTACAACATATATACAACAATGTTGTAAATAGTACAACAAACTCAGTATATATGTTATATATGTAGTATGCTCAGTAGTATGAAGTATATATGTTGTTGGTAACATATATACAACAATGCTGTAAATAGTTGTTCTTTTTCAGCAAGAAGTTTTTGTGACCTGGCCACCTTTTGAGGGTCAATTTAGTTTAATGTAGTTTAATGTATTATCACTTGATAACGGAAGGAGTTTATCAACCTCCAGAAACGTTAGTTTAAAACACAAGACACGTTGAAAAAGTCCAATTAAATAATATAACATGTTAAAAACCCACGTTAACATAACTATAAACAATGCTATAAACATTATGTCATTACTTATAATTATATAAAAAAAAATTCAACGTGAAATATTATTTAAAGAATATAACATAAATAAGAACATATTCTTGTGTTTTTATTTATGTTTCAATTTGATTAAGTTTTATAGTTAATACGTTTAAATGAAACTGTTTAATGTTTTAGGACAATGCAGCTATTGGTTCTTTCACTATTGTTAGACAATTCGATTATGTTTGTTGACCACCGTTGTTACTTAGGTAACGAGTCAAGTAAGAATATAGGTAGGATGTTTTGGTAACATTTTAGGTCAATTAGGTGAGATATCTAAGAAACATTAGAGTAGTAGCAAACAATAACAGGTTCTTTTTAGGAAATATCGCAAATAAAGATAATGTTTCCTAATTGTTTAAATGGTTAGTGTGTACAGCACATGTTTATTAAATCATAAATAAATAACAAATCAAGTAGAGATTTAGTATCATACCGTTCTTAATCAATCTTTCATTTGGACATCTTTCACTTATATAATTTTGAAATTAAATTGAATGTATTCTTAAGCTTACAATCTCCTGTTGTAGATTAATAGTCCATTATAAACACCAAAGGTGCTAAAATCATTTTTATTATCGCATCCGTTAGGTTTTTAACATTTTACTATATTTAGCTTTTCTATTTATACATTTTATTCTTTTTTGCTTGACTTCTTTAATATATGAATAGACCATGTTATTTTAGTTTGATATATTTTAATAATCAGTACCACTTACCATTAAAATATAATGACAATCTTTTGATCCCAAAAAAAAAATTTTAAATAATTAAACTATAAAACTTCTAACTCTTGTTGTTCTTGTGTTATAAGAGGAAATTATCTAAATTCTGACATAATTGTCAGTGTTATAACACAAGCTGTAACCAGTAGACCCTGACAGCGGTGACGGTAATCCCTTTAAACCAGTAAATCTAAGCGAAGAACAGTGTTTTAAGCTCTTTTTTGACAATTTATTAATATTAGGTATCAAATCATTTGAAAATCTAGAACACTTATCAATATTACAAAAAATATTCACTCCTTTTTATATCTAGGAGCCTAAAAATGAAAGATTCGCTTGATATCTTCAAAACTGTCTTTTACCCCTCCGTCAGATACATCTAACTGCTAAATCTACTGATCATCTACAAATATTAACATGTATTTTGAAAATAATGTAGATATCATTTCAATCACATAAATTAGAGATCATATACCAAAGGTATTATTGCGAATTTCATTTTTGATATATTCTCAGTTATGACATATTATCGAGTTACCATAAGCCATAATAAATGTCCGTTGAATTTATCATTTATGACTGGGACGGTGGCGACGTCCTGTAATCCAGCTACTAGGAGGTCAAGAATTGTGGATATTTAGACGCATGCGCTGTGGATACGATACTCCCTGGTGTGGACTGTTTTTGTGTTATTATTGTTAATATTATTTTATTAATTATATCTACTAGAAACAACTTATGGAAAAAGTTGTAGAACGTTTTAAGAACTTTACAAAATCAGACTTCCGTGCGAGAGGAACGGGCTCAATTCCCGGTACACCTTGATCAAATTAAATGTTTTTAGACAGCTTTCTCTTAAAAGCGTTTGAACTAACTTAACTTTAATTTTAAAATGCCACTGGCGTAGAAACAAAAAAACACATCAGTTTTAAAAACAATTTTTACTTTAATTTCGTTTATATACTACCTTGGGCTAAACGTATGATGACTTTATTATAACAACATAACTAAATGATCCTATAAATAACTACCAGTAAATTAATGTTGTGCACAATCAAGCAATGTAGCTTGCAGCTTCCAATATTGCACAGCTTCCGGCAAGTCAACGTCAGCCAATCTCCACATGACAAATCATTTATCGCCAATTGATTGGATTGTGATTAGTGCATTTCTAAAATAGTAGGTATTATATATAAATCATTATAACCATATATTAGCAGCTACAATATTTTAATATTTCTGAGAAAACATATTTCGTATGTTCTGTTATTTTACTGTAAAATCGTTTGGTAATAATCTAATATAAAATGTATTCACATTTTTTACTCAAAGTATAATACATATAGAATAAAATGTACATATTATACAACTTCACTGTTGCCAATATAATTGACGTGGAATAAAGTTTTTTTTTATTGCGTGCATCAATGCCATTGGCATTTTTTACGGTTTTTGTAAGGGGACGATCCTATCGGGTCTTTTTACTGCCTAAAGTGGAACTTCCTGTTGGATATAATCATTAATTGATGGATGGTCCAATGACAACTGGCATCTCGATCCAGTAATGATTTCACTTGGATCGAACCAGTGACCTAAGTATCGAAGGCGAACACTACAACCGCTTGGCTCTCCAGACAATAAATTGAATTATATAATATTCATTGTTTATTAACAATAATTATATTTATAAATAACTCATAGACCAATCAAACGTATTAAAATTTTTAATTGTTTTGCTGAAGAGTGAAAAGGTTAATGACCAAATGACCAAGATTAACGAAGTTAATTTTTAAAACTTTTGAATGATGTGTATGTTGTAGATTTTACGTTGATGAATAATTGAGAACCTGAAAAGGAAATTATTAATTAAAAGACAATAACATACAGACAGCTTTGTTCTTCCAGTTTTGTTTAATCGCTGACAAAGTTTTATACATAATCTACTGTTTTCGCCTTCGCAATTTATAGGTTATAGTTACATAGTGGCACTAGTTAATTATAATATGGGAGAAAAAGTTTTTTTGAAATCCTGAGCGTGTTCAAGTAAACACAATACTTATTTTTTAACAAAGCTGAAAATTCTAATTCTTTCAAAAAAATAAGAGTAAAACAGTTTTGAGGTGTTAATCATTTAAGAATATAGTAAAAATATCCATATTAATAGATTTAACTATAGTGATAATAATCTAGTTATTATAGTGAGGTAAACAAATCTCGAACATATTAATATGAGCTCTTTTATAGAAATGCATGTATACGTTTTAAAATTTTCATTTTTATAACTTATATGTTTATATTTAGCATGTTAAAATACTTTTTATTAGTAAAAAAATTAGGGAAATAAATCTAAAAATGGTTTTAGTAAACAATTCCATATACGATTAATCTCAGATAATAATTGCACATTACTAAAAAAAATAAGTAACCAAAGGATTCGAAAATATTCAGAGTGTTAAGAATGTTTCGATAAAATCCCAAACAGGTCTTAAAATAAAATAGCAAAGCTATTGGCAGAAAAACTTAATTTCAAAATCAATTTCTTCTAAGGTCAGAAGTGAAGTCAAACATCGCATTATTCTTTCTGACGGTAAACGCTAAGTGCAGTACTTTACTACAGATCACGGAAATTACTTTCACGATTGACAGAGAATTGGCCCCACCATGTGAAGATAATGCAACGTTTAAAATTATTTAAAATTATTTTAATGAAAGTATTACCCCATACAAATATTTGTGTAAAATATTTAAATATTTACAATATTAATATACATCTGACATACCTTCTGAGATTTATGCAAGAGTCTGGATTCAACTTGTAAAAAAGAACTTCAATAAATGTGACCGTGAGTACACTTATTAATTATCTAGTGGTATTGAGTATTTACAAACTGTCAGAACACACACAATTGCTTGTATGAATATACTTACGCACACTCCTGTGATAGAACTAAAGTGATAACTTTATGCATCTGTTAATTATGATCTAATTTTTTTTTCAGTTTGAACTAGATACCAATAACTTGGTGAGCTCTTTAAAGTTCTAAAGAAGGAGAGGTGACAAAATATTGAATAACTTCATATTTTCTAATATTCACTTTCAAATACAATAAATTTTATATTACCTATATAACAAGATTTAAGTCACGACTTAAAATATCATCTTTTTTACTACTTTACAGCGAACAATTTCTTACTTGTGGATTTGGGTATGATTCCTTTTAAATACATACATTGCCAAAATTGTTGTAGGAATATATTTTAGCATCAAACATTTGAATATACCTGTCGGATTATGATTACAATTTTAACCATTAATCTCCAACATCATAGTAAACTATTTTAGGAACCTCTTTAATAAATGATTTCTTAAATATTTGAAAATTTACATTATTATTATTAATAATAATGTTGTATTAATACATTACTATTTAAATTAAAATTAGTATTATGGATATTTAAACGATAGAAGTGTAAATTTGTGTTCTACAAACATTTGTTGATTTTGTTTCTCTTACCTTTTTACTTCATCAGAATGTATTGTGCTACTGTAAGATAGGTTTACTGTTTACAAAACAAGATTAACCGTGAGCCGTCTAGACTGGAAGTCTAATCACTACAGTGTCAATTACATTGTCATGTTTAGATAGAAACTTTAATCAAGTATTGATTTATCAAATTATTCTTAACATCTTTTGAATCGAAAGTAACTCACAAGAAATTATTTTATTTTATTTTCGTATTATTCTTTTCTTCTTAATGTTTACAGAGTGTGACGTTTTGAGTCCAGTTTTAAAATAATTTAGGTTTATTGGGAAGTTACGTTTGATACCATACCAATGTTTAATCTTTAATAGTAATTGATAATATGAATTAATCATAAGTTAAATAAATAATCAAAAATATTAGTTTTATTTTGTAAATGTATAGAATGAGTGATTGAACATATAGATTTGTGGTATTAAAAACTTTAAATTCTAAAAAAAAAACTGGACTGGAGGATATGTCACACCCCATTCCCCCACCCCATTTACCCCATTTAGGTTTTTAAATGGGCTGATTTTATCACTGACTTTTTAAAAACAATGTTGAATTGTAAAACTTATGAATAGGCGCCGTCCTATTCTAGAATGGCGAATTGGAAAACAGATTGAATGCACAGTAAACCCAGCCCAAAAAATAAATCGGTATTATGTTACTTAGTACAAAGAAGACATAAATTTATGTATTTGGCTTAAGATATGTTGGCATGGAACTTTTAAGGTTAAAAATTTCGAGGTTAAACATGTTTTTTTGGTTGTTGATTATTCAAACTATATAAAACTAATTCATCCTAACACAAAAAAAGGTACTTAAGTATTATACGGAGGCCACTTATTTTACAGTGCGTTGAGGTGGTTATGTTAGGTTGGGTTATCATAAATATGTTTGTAGGACTTTCCTCGTTTTGTTATTAATCGAACGATACCAGATGAGTCATACCTTTTTATTTATGATAACTCAACCTAACATAACCGCTGCAGTGCGCTGTATAAGAGTGGCCTCCGTATAATACCTAAGTACCCAAAAAAATTACTTGTAACACCATTTAACTTATACTAATAAAAAATATACTCTTTGGTTTTACTTTTAAAGAGCCTATCACTCTCTGTAGGGAATAGTTTATCCCTTTTACACAAATGTATTACATTGGGAGATTTAGGTTCGGGAAGGCTTGGGGTTTGCCAAGGGAAATCAAACTACCGGAGTTTTGATTTGTATTTAAACTGAATCGTAGATGAAAACTTAGTACTAAGTATTTGTAAAACTAACATTTTACATTCTCGTAAAGAGGATGTGGTATTGTTTAAGTATTTTTTTTTTATTTTAAGTTTGTTTTGTGTGAATTACTAGGGACATTAAAATAAAACTAACATAAATATGTGTATTTTATCACAATACAAATACAAATAATATCTATTATCGACAAAGTTATTTTTTTAAATCAGACAAAGTTAAAAATCACGCAAACCAAAGAAATATACTTGATTTTAACATGTTACCTCCTTGAGAATCAAGCCAGAGTTGTTTTGAACATAGCCCAATTTTACCAACAAAACCAGTTCTATAAATACACATTTTTTTCGATTACATTATTAAACTATTTTTCAATAATGCGCATAAGTCAAATGGTCATGTAATCAAATATAATAAATCCCATGCACCTTTCTTATCAGTTAAAATGTGATCGTACTTATTTTGTTAAGCTAACAGGTTTTATTGCGCCTAGATACTTTTAATTGTGATTTTTTAATTTAAGTATATGATTTCTAATCGAATAATCCTTTACGTCAAGTTCATCCTAACCGAACTTAGCTAATCATCCGAAGTTAAAGGTGATTTAATTGGTTAACTTTGTCGTCATTGTAATGAGGAAGGCGGTTTGGATTGCAAAGAGACATGTAGAATATCATTATTATGAATTTATTGTTTAATAACTATGATACCAAGAAAGATAAAACCTATGGCAACTCTTTATGACAAGCGTAACGATAATTTTCAGTGTTAAATATTTATTTTCCTACGGTTACCAGACAGTGCGGGTAATACGTGTAACAGTTTTATTAGGCACGTAATACGTATACGTTTGGAAATATGTTGGCATTATTTAAAGATACTATGACGACAATCAGAGTGCAATGCCATTTCGTTCAAAACGAGTTGTTTGGAAGACTAATCGTTTATATGCCTTATAAATATTTCACAGTAGGTAAAATATAATGTGTAACGCGAGTACAAAGTGACACATCGCACACTAAATGCACAAAAAACTATTTCTATTGATAACTCCTGTCACAAAAAAAAAAAAAAAAAAAAAAAAAAAAAAAAAAAAAAAAAAAACTGTGATTGTTACAACTGCGTTATTTGAAACTAGTCACGTTTTTTGCATACATAACGATCGTCTTCTGGATTGTGCAGTCAGCAATATAACCACACATCGTTAAATTGATACTGACTCATCATTTGTGAAGAGAAAATAAAAATAAAACATTGTTCCTTTGAACTGCGTTTCACACTAAATTGCGTGGTATCTTACATTAGTAATGAGTTTGTCATGCCAACAACAATTATTTTAATTAAAGTGGTTAGCCTGTATTGTTGATGAACAAAATTGTTGCGTTACAACTAGTTTCGGCTCACTATTGAGTCATCTTCAGGTTTCTATAAGGATATAGTCGCTTCTTTTGAAGGTCGTACAAGTTCTACAAAACATGGATCACATACAGACAACACACATGACTAGGCCTAGCTTTAACGACGAAACTGGCGGGAGTTTGCGTCTAGACATTCGTTGATCGATGCTAGATGACTAAATCTAGACTTCTTGCGAAATCTTCGCCATCTAGCAAGACAATCCTTTTTAATTTTTTTGCCGACTATATAGGTTTCCTCTTATATAGGTAAATATTTTTTTTCATAGCTAATCGTTTTTATTCATTGCATTTTAATAAATTACAGCTAACCTACTTTTTAAAAAACATTTTTAAAATTGTTAAAAATTTAAAACTTTGTCATGCTCTAAAAACATTTTTAAGGCAAGGGTAAATACATAGTAATATAATTAGATAGCATGTACAAAAATTAATATTGAGTTTGTTACATATCTTAATATTTTTGCTGTAATGTTATATTTTAACCTACAAAATTGGTTGAATTAGAGAGTTAATTTTGGAGTATTTTCACAAGTTAGGTTCCAAAGACGCTGTAAAAGATTGACAATAATATCAGTGTAACTGGTATAAAAAAAACTGTCTGAACAAAGTTAGAAAATAACTGTACAATCGTTTTTGCTGTATGACTTGTAAATGGTTTTAAAAACGTAACCGTAATGTATTAGCTGTAAAAAAAAGATAAATCATTTACCATGCACTAAATTCTCGAGGTCTGTTTGAGAAAACGAAGTTGGTTTTATTTCAAAACTTGATCTAAAAAGATTATGTTAGACTAAGTATTTTATAATGGAAAATATTTGGGATTTCATTTAAACAGTAAAAATCTAACCCAGATATTACCATCAAACGTGTTTTATTACTTTTAAAAAAATATTAAAATAAAATAAAATTTCTGCAATTTCTTTGTATTACATTTAATTACTATTATGTCACACGATGTCTCTAATGATCTAGTTTTAGTGGGCAATTACCCTAAGTGGAAGGGGTCTCAGTATAATTTGATTAATTGATTTGATTGTGATTTGAGCACAAACCCCTACAATAATTGCTAGATTGACGTTGTGATACAAACCAATACTTAAACCTTAATAGTATGTTCCGCAATTAACATATTTTTCTGACAACTATTAAATACGGGGTGGGCCAAAAAAAACAGGTACAATTTAAAAATGTTATTACTCAGCTATTATAAAGGCTGGAGAGTTCATTGATACGGCAAAAGAAAGTTTATTTGATGCCATTTAGTGTATAGTTACAATGGATCATCAATGGTTGCCGCAACATCGTGCGTTTGTCATAGAGACTTTTTTGAAGAATAATTTGACTTTCATTTCTACTCGACGTCAATTTCGTGTTCACTTCAACTTTGGCCGTAATGGTGCAACCCCAAACCGAATAAACCACTCAAAGATGGGTAAACAATGTCCTAAACATGGCTTTTGTACTCAAAATTAAACCTATGCAAATTTAAATGTCAATGCAATGTTTTGCAAATGGTTGGCTTTGGACGCTCGACGCAGCCCACTCGCGCGAACCATTTCAATGTTTTCCGGCGTTCGAACAGTCCGAGGTATCCGACTAGGTTTGACTTTGAGTGCAGAAGCCGAATTCTGGAAATTACTTACCCAACTTTGAATAGTTTTTCGGTTTGGGGTTGCACCATTACGGCCAATGTTGAAGTGAAAACGAAATTGACGTTGAGTAGAAATGAAAGTCAAATTATTCTTACAAAAATGTCTCTATGACAAAGGCACGATGTTGCGGTAACCATTGATGATCCATTGTAACTATACACTAAATGGCATCAAATAAACTTTCTTTTGCCGCATCAATGAACTCTCCAGCCTTTATAACAGCTGAGTAATAACATTTTAAAATTGTCCCTGTTTTTTTGGTCCACCCTTTTAAATGGCTATGTTTAAGACCTTTTCCTTCACAAATATAATTATGAAGTTGTAAGAAATAATTAAAAATGTAAAATTAACATAGTTTCTTTATGATTTCTTTACAAAAGTAAAAATATTGTAAAAACTAACAATGTTAGCTATGTGCTTTATTTATTTTCCTAATCTTACTTATTGTGATTTATGTTACGAAATATCATTTATTCATAACCATAGCAATGGACCTATGGACAGCCCACTAAGAAGATTGGGAGTGACAGTTTAAGTTGTTTACGTCATACATCATACGTCATAGTTGTGTGGACCCATGTCAAATATCGCATGTCTATTAGACGGTCTGCTACGTCATGGCATAGATAAAAGGAGTAGATTGTTTACTCCTTTTATCTATGATCACGTAAGCCGATATGTGGCAGCACAGCTTCTATTTCAATATGCAGGGCCAACATAAGAACTGTATTTTACTAAACAATATATCCAATAATACAGTGTGCAATCATCGATTAACTACTTATCATACATCTTGAAAACGATATTATTTATTTTTTTTTATTAACAACCAATTACATGATATATCAATAAAGTTATAAATAAAATATTGACAAAAATCAATCGTAAGTTAAACACACGTTCTAAAGTATTGTAAAATCGAAATGTTCACTACCATTACTAAAGCATTTATATCTTACTTTGTCGTTCATATGACTAAAAAGAGGGTACTACTTATATTAGTGATTGTTTAGTTAAATTGTAATATTAATTTAGGAATCATATAGATCAAATATTAAGCGGGTGAAAAAATAAATATTTTATTATGTCAAGCAAAACCTTATGTTGTATATAATAAACCTATAAAGATGGCGGAAACTCAATTAGAATTGTCTCTGCACGAGTGGTTTTACAAATTGACTAAGTGCAATCGCAGAAACAAGATGATGTCAGTGGAAATTTGAAAATCAAAAAAATATGTTTCTTAGTTAGGTAATAATTCAACGTACCAACAGTACTAGCTAGTGTCAATAGTTTATACAAATATTAATTTACAAGGTTTTAAAATAAAAAAAATAAAAAAAATATTTCTACAACTACTTATCCGAAAGGGCACATTTCACCAAATAAAAAAGTATTCGTAGTACAGTTTTCTTTAGTATAGTTGACGGTATACTTGTTTAAGAAATTTTCAAAATGAAAACACTTTTGGTAGTGTATAAGAATATTTTTCTCCAAATCACAACAATTTTAGTATTTTCTTTAAATCACTGTTCATAAATTGACTTCAACCGCGGCGTAACCCTGTAAACCAGCTACTTGGAGGTTACGACTTGTGGATATAAGGCATGCACTCTGGATGCGATTCTCCCCGGTCCGGATTACCGTCCGCACTAGTGAGTACTACGACTATCCACAGTACACCTGATAATTAGACAATTTTGTAAATTAAAAGCCAAATTGTAGTTCACATTTCACAATAAGCTATTAGTCCTTTAGTTGTCATTGGCTGTATGGGCTATTAATTAACAGTCCTGTCTAAGGAACGTGTCGGCCTTAGTCAGTAACAGGACTACAAGATCGCAATACTCATCCCCGTTCATACTTGGCAATGCCTACCTTCGTACGGTCATCATTTCAAGTAAAGGTATTAAGTAAACAACCAAACATTGTGATTGCTTTAAGTAATACGTTTCTATTATGCGTACGAGTAAATCTTCGCATAAACTGAATAGAACAAACCTTTGCTCTGTCTAGACTTATATGAAAATTTCTCGTTTTTCCTCTTGCCAGTTATGAGTCCTCTTTTATGCTTGGTGTTGGAGTAGTTCCAAATCACAAACCACATCTGAGATCCATCTAATCTTTTCAATCTTTTCTACGGAATAATCCTGAATTTAACTATTGTCGAGATCTCACTGTTGCATGTTTTATTCTAAATGTCATTAACTCAAGGTCTCATTCAAAGATATTTTTTTTGTAAATCGTAGTTTTAGCCAATTTCCCTAAAGGTAAGAATCGTATGTGGCACGGGAAGACCTAGACCCGGGACCGATAAACTTTTTTATTTCATGTCCCTAAAGCACACTATTCGTTTAAATTTGTATGTGATAAAATTTGGATTGAAGGTGTAGGGCGGGATAAACTTAAATGAGTTCGCGAACCAGCATGATCGGACTGTGACAACGAGTTTTCCAGTAGGGGTTTTGTGTTAAAATTGGGGTTACTTATTTCTGACCCTCAAAACAAAAAAACTCCCAATTTCTCTATAAAATTTTTTAAAGAGCTTAAAAGACTAATAATCGAGTATATTGAAGTGTTTTTAATTATTATTGGTTTAGGAGAAAACTTAAAAGTTATAAATTTAAAATTCCTATCTTATTATTATGGGAAATATGTAAACTGTTGTATTATGCAAGTTTAAATACCTAGAAAACTTATTTATTTTGTACTAAACTATTAATACTTTTTTTTAATCACACCTTATTACTTTCCCCGTAGCTACAACCCAAGGTTATTAAACTTTACGTTATTTAAATATATTCAACTGAAAATCCAATCAAGCAAATGGAAATTCAATTTGTCTGCAGGTTTCCTGCGGTGGGGTATTTATGATTTAATTGTTGTGACAAATAATAATAAGCTCTGTTTTATTATCTAAACAATATATTGCAAATTTTAAAATCGTTGACCTGAAATAAAATTTGGGATACTTATCGAGTGCACAATTAGCCAATAAGCCATACTATACACTTCTTTAAACATTGTATTACAATAAATCAACCCCTTCTAACAAGTAACCAATAATGTGTTCAGGCAGCATCGCACACCTCGTGAGCTAACCTTACATCCATCGGGTCCGTGGTTTATTAACAAGTGGTATGAGTCAAATGTCTAAAATCTATTAAAAACGTTAGAAACAAATCAATTTAGAGGAAAAATCGGTATTTAATTTATTTATATTAGTGTTGCTAGAGCTTATAAAATTGTATCTAACTTGAACGCCCTTTCCTAATGCAACGTCCTCTTTAAGGTCATTGAAATAGAAATGGATTCCCAATTATAGGCCTATTTTGGTGGTTCAAAAACACATCAAAATTAAAAATTAAACTTAAACTTAAAAGAAGGTTAGGTCTTGATAATGTAAGATGTAATTTTATTTTTTATATGTTAAAATTATTCTTGTAAAAATGTAATGTCCATTGGCAACAGCTGATCATGTGTAAATAGTTAGGGTTGTTTTGATATAATCAGAATTGATGAAGTCGATTTGTTAGAGTATAATGTTATGTTTAAAGTGTACTTTAGTAATATAGAAATGTAGCAGTAAAACAATCTATGTGTCAGTTATGTACTTTCAGTTAAGTAAACAGATAATGCTTCAATGCTTGGCGTTAACAAAGTCGTCTTTCAATTACAATAAATGGATTCTACAATTTAAAATTTTAAAATGTGTACCAGCAGTTCTTTGTTTTATATCCCTTACGCAATATCGTATTATTTTAGTAGAAAAATGTTTGGGATCATATTTTAAATGTTTAGTGCATACTAAATGCCAAAGAATAAATTGCTTATTTGTCCCTGGAATTACAAACACAATAAATCCATGTTCGTAAGTGTCGTATCCATCTTAGGCTAAATCTAATATATTCTTTTAATCAAGTCAATGTGATAAGAATGTCATAAGCGTCTCTGTTACTATAACAGAAGCTGTAACTAATTTAGGAAGCTGCCAGGAGCTCAGGTAATCCCATAAGCCAGGGCGAATCCTCACGTTATTCTATGAGGCTTTCTTGTCTTCATTAATATTATCAACTAGCTAGCTTATATTTTTCAAATTTAAATGTGTTTAGGAGTAATACAAAACATAATTGTAGAATATATAATTTTCTTGAGATAAAACCCATACAATACTATCGTTGTGTGATTATGGCGCAGTCATACTTTTAAATAATACTTAAGGAGCATTTTGTTTGTTAATATTTAATGAAACTGACGTCACACTAGGCGGACCCTCATTAGACCATCTATTTGATTTAGAATATTTATCTCAACAATTGCAAACGCAATTCATAATTTAAATATGGCTAGACTATCCTGTATTTATTAATAATCATCAACATTGCATCGTTTAAAAAAAAACTGAATCGAATTTCCTAAAGGCACTCATAACGCATTTCCCACTATAAAGTAAAAAAAAATACTTCATTAACATTAGCAATACTACATACTACACCCGTATAGCACCGAGTACTATATTAATTGTACAATATGCACACTGTGATCATTTTATTATACGGAGTCATAAAGATTACTAAAAGTAATTAACAACAATGTCGTACATTTCTAATCAGTGCCTCCTTCTCCTAACTACATTATTATAAACGAATTATTCTCTCTAATTGACATATGTACGTGAGACATGAGTGAGATTATTGTGTTAACCAATCAGCTGACGGATGTAGCAACGAAACAGAGTTTCTGGTGTGTTGTGGCAGAAACGGTTTTTAAAAGTTTCAAATGATATTTCACAACAGTTGTTGAGGAGAGCGAAGCTCTTATACAACATTCCTGCGAGGGGGGGGGGGTTACTAAATCTGTATAATTTATCTATTGAACATACCAAATATAACGAGCATAATGTTACTCAACGTTATCCGTTTTATAAAATCATGTCACTGTGAAATATAAAATATTTTATTAACAGTAAAGTTATAAATCTATGCATAATCATTTTAGAAATTGCACCTAGTTTGGATGTCTTTGTATTTTTAGATTTTAATCCATCTAAAAGATTTTTTATGTTTCCAGATGACGTTGCCTCACTTTCTGAAACTCTCAAGAAAGCAGTTTCACTAAATATTCTGAAATGGTGAGTTTTAGTTTATATACACGTTAGCTGTGAGCTACATATTGATTCTAAAACATAATATTATTTTTATCACAAATTTGTATGACATATAAAAAGTGTTCGTTGGCATGTGTACACGAAAAAAATAAAAACATAAACCCTCAATAAATAGGAATAGTAGTAGTTCACATTATTTAAAGTAATATTGGTAACATAGTAATGTTACCAATATTACTTTAGAAGTATCTTTGGACAAGTGGGTTCTTGGATTTGGGAATTTACTACAATATTTCTGGAAGATTATATTCAAATTAACCATCTTGAGATATTCATATTATTCTAAAGTATTAACTTAGCATCACTTCTGTATGCTTTCTTTCACATTTCTTTAGGTACCATAACGTAAATTATTATTTAGATCTAGTGTTCTTAGTAAACGTTAATAAACTATCACATACATTATTGCCTGAGTTGGGCTATAAATTTACAGTATATTCATCGAAAAAACTATTGACTTTCAATTTACAAAAATACAAATGAAAATCTTTCTACTTTCAGATGCTTTAGATTTCTTTCTATAACCTTTATGTTTATAAAAAAAAAATTATAAAAATACTGATTAAAATCAAGTTTTATAAATTTTAATATAACTACTAAAAGATAAAAATATAATGTGAGATTTATATATTCAATAAAACGAGCTTGCGAAAGATATCTAGAACTGTCTTGTACTGAGCCAGTAACTTTGAGAACAAGTTTTGTATTCTCCATTATGTTATGCTAAAGGTCACGAATACTGTTGAGCCAGAACAATCGTCTAATCTTACACTGGAAATAGTTTTCTTTTGTTTCACACTTGACTAAAATATAATACCTTTAAATTGGTTGATTATTGACAGTCAATACTCGAAAACTACCTGCATCTTGGACGGTAGTTCATTAAATGTTTGAAATAAATTATCTTTTGTTTAAATAACAGGTGTTTGATATTTCAAAAGTAAATGTTTGCACTTGATTGTTGGTGAAGGTAAAATGACAATGAATTACTTTAGAGATATATTTTTCTATAAACAATTTGTTAGATGTTAAATTTACCCGTAATCTTTCATTTACTTTTTATTGAGATTAAATTATTAAAACAAAAATTATAGTACATTTTATGTAAGAGAATTATATATTTTATTTGATAAAGAATATAACATATATTTAGCCGTACAATAAAACTGTATACCTACAACGTTATAAAACTTAAAGCTCCTTGAATGATTTCAATTTTATTTCGATAATAGAGAAGGAGATGAAGTCAAAACTCATTATAAATCTTTTCCACTCTCTATCTTACAGAACATTTATTGTAAGAATTCTAGTTGTCAATTGTGCTATTTATTGTATAATAACAAAATTCTTAAAAGCTATCAATATATCAAATATAAAATTATTGATTACCACTCAAGAAAGGTTTAAATAAAACCAAACCTGAAAAAGTCATATAAATTATTCAATAAAATTTTCTTGCCTTTTGTAGATGATTTAGTCAAAGAAGTTCACCTCCTGGGACGAATGTAAACACTTCGTCGAATTCTTTATACTGACAGGTCCTTTTTTATTGTGTTTGTTACGTAATATTTCCGAAGGAATATTCGAGCAAAATTTGTTTACCTTGACTAGGTTGACACGTTGATTTAATGCATGCAAACATGACTTAATTTCCTTTTGACAGCATTATCCAGCTATTGATGCGCGTACTAGAAGGAGTATAACAGTTTAATTTATACGTTAGCAATCAAACTCATACGATCGATACAAGTAATGTATTCATTAAAACGTCAAAACAGAACAGAGAAATGTTCACAGAGAGTTAAAAATAGATCACTGTTATGTTTTAGTTCTCTCGCACAGTGTTGTCTTCTTTTCACAAAGGGACATCCCTGGTAAAGGTAGCTTTATGATTACGGATATATATTTAATACCTTTGAATTTATAAGTGACATCAACAACAAGATGATTAAACTAAATTAATTAGTGGTTGCATTGACTTTTCGGTACTTTTTCTACTTATAGTTAAAGACTAAAGGAGCATTTTATTACAATTACTATGTTCGATGCTGGATTTTTTAAATTAATTATAGTTTTGGTTCAAAAATATTACTATTAGATGTTGTCAGTTGTTTATAAAAGAAGTTTTCAATAAGCATTTTTTTGTACGTCCCCCTTTTGACATTAATGTAGAATAGTAATTTTAATAATAATGTGTGATATCTACAACAAGATGATTTAGCTAAAATGATTACTGTTGTAATCACATTGTCTCTTGGATTTTTTTATTTATTGTCAAAGATAGTTAAAGTATTTTATGTTCACTTTACCTTTTTAATTTAACCATTAATATTACATTATAATTGATCTTTCTTCAAGGCTAAATACAGAGGTTTTACGTAATCTTGAACTGTTTCAATAACTATAGAAAATAAATTATATATATACTGTTAGATCCTCCCGTTAGATACGTTTCAACCAAATAGACGTTTTCTCTAAGGAACCGAACAAATTTAATTTGTATCAGACACTCTAAGGGAATACGTGTACGGTGTTTTTACTTTCAAAGACATATCTGATAAAGTAAAACACCCTGCTCTTATCGGAATGAAAGGGGCAATGTGGGTTTTATGTAAATTACCAATAATTCATCCCAGTTTATTTCACAGCTTGTCTTAAAGTATTAAAGAAGTATTAGAGCATACGAAAAAGTCAAAGACAATTAATAGGTGATACCATTTACAAACTCTCACAATTGTATAAAACTTTTTTATTTGATTTTTGTGTCTTCTTTCGTACTGTTTATATTAGTAGTTTTTTTCTGTTTATGATGTCATAAATTTTTAGAGAATAGAAAGCAAAATAATATATATTCTGTGTCTATAATGGCAAATTATTCTCATGTCAGTCTCTTTATAAAATTTTACATAAAAACTAGTTAATTAATGATGATATGATTAAAAAGATAT
The DNA here is from genome assembly GCF_028750875.1 of Macrosteles quadrilineatus. Lineage (NCBI taxonomy): Eukaryota > Metazoa > Arthropoda > Insecta > Hemiptera > Cicadellidae > Macrosteles > Macrosteles quadrilineatus. Next base: position 200,904,704 of record NW_026542595.1, read on the forward strand.
TAAAACTTTACGATCCAAGAACATTAATGAAAGGGAACTGTGATAGCATTAAGTTGAAGGGAAGAGGGCCATGACGTCACATAGTATAAGGTCAAAGGTTCTTTCGAGGGATTATAGCTTGTCTTGTACGAGATAAGGACACCATGCTGTAATATCGTAATCAATGTGAAACATCCAAGATTATCTGAGATAGTCCTAGTCCCATACAAAACTAAACAAAAGATAAGGTATTTTATGTATTTATTTTATCCTAAAAAAAAACTAATTCGCATTTTTTACTGAAAATGTTTAGTCGAATGTTAATATAAGAACTAGGACAACAATTTTGGTTTTCTACCCATAAATTTCCGTTAGATATTTAAATCTTTTTTAACACAATCTTGATTTTAAATCAAGGTTTCACACTCGTCAAATCCTTCAAACCACCAATGGTATATCTCTAACTACAACTCAAATAAAATTAACTTGTAAAAAGGTCATATTTACTGTTTATTGCATCTTTCACAAAACTTAAACTGGTTATATATACTTTAAATTTTAATCAAGTCCTTCAAACTATTAAGGTAATCTCTCAAAATAAAATGCAAATAAAATAAACGCGTAAAATAACTTTTACAGACACAACTGCTATAGTTTATGGCCTAAACAAGACTAATCATGATGGTTAGTCCACTAAGCCAAGTTCGGACCTAAAGTTGACAATGGTTGTGTTCAAATGTTTGTGTTTGTCATCCGGGCAATGTTGGCTGTGGCCTTGATGTTGGTGAGAATCACAAATGGTTACACCTCATTGCTAGCCTCGATATTAAAAAAAAAACTGTTTATCTTTATTTTTGAAATTCTATATAGTATATGATGAAACACAAACTAATACTTATGTTACTAAGGTACCAAAGGTATTTCGGAGTTTTAATAATACATTATGTTTTGGTTTGTATAAACATTTTTATACACTTATAATCTTTGCTCACATAAGTACAGTAAAAGATGAATCTGCATGATGGTAACTTGAGTAGAATTATTAATTTAAAGTAAAAAAAATTAATAATCTTTTTCTGTAAGTATAGTAGTTACTACCTAGTATGTGTTCCAGTTCAAGAACATTTAATCTAACACTAAAACAAGCTAATTTTCATTGTTTAAATTTTAGTTTTACTCACAATTTCAAAATCACATTAACTTGATTGAATTTAAATGCAAATTAACTTTATTTATTTTTGTAGACTGTAGAGTACGTGAGAAAATAGATTATGGCAATAAAATCTGGCAGAAGTTAGATTTTACACTGAAATGGAGATGTAAACCCAAATATTAGTCTAGCGTCTATATTTGGTCGAGGATCAGCAGCATATAGGCTTCCGAGTTATTCGAGTGATGTAATCCCTACTGACCATCTGATGTGTTGTTAAATCCGTCAACATGTTGCAACATCAACATAGAAAATAATCCGCCAACAAACAGCATTGTGTAACTTAAACTTAAGTATAATATTTCTTAAATCCTGATACAATTTACATCTTTACATTTTTCATTTACATTTTTTTTATAGTTTGCATTGCATCGAAGTAGATTTGCATTATACACGGTGTTCAAAATAGGTGGGGACATATTTTACGTAGTGATTCATTGGGTCAAAATAAAGAGAACATCAAGAATAATATTTTTCCAAAATCGTGTCGTTAACCAGATATCCGTCATTTTGTATTTTAATATGAAAATCTTTATATTTGAATTTTTTTAACCGATCTAAAAAAAAAATTTTATATAGGTTAAGGAAGAAAAGACCAATGTTAGAAAAAAAATTAATCTTGATTCAATTTAAAATTAAAAGATGGCGGTCATTTGAATTTATTAACTTAAATTGCTCAAAAACAGTTAATGTTATAATTTTTATAATTTTTAATTCCCTATTAAACGATACCAAGTTCAAAAAGATCGAATAAGAAATAACTTAAATATTGCGATTTTTAGTTGTAAAATTGGTTAGAATTAGGCAGAAGCTGGTCAGGTTCAAGGTTAGTAGGCAAACCTGAGCCCGTCCAGCCGTGCGCACGGTGTTATAATCATAGTATTTCGTTATCTAAACGTTTCGTACGTGTCGTGTATGTGTGATGAATGTAAAATGTGTTTGGACTATTTATTTAATATATCGACGCTGTTGCTACAAAGCAACATAGAAACAAATTCAACCTAGTGACAGTGGAGCTGAGGATGACCTGATGGTTGAAACGTGTACTCCACAGCAATTTATGGATTGCTTACGTAAGCTATTTAATTACTTATTATGCATTTAAATGTGTGTCATGACAAGAAATTATTTACCAGTTTAATGAAGGACTACATCAATTTTGTAAAGACATAATAAATCTTACTCAATTATTTTTTATACTCTGATTTACATTTTATTGATGGAATTATATGCGTTAATTTGCAATAAACCCATTTGCGTTTATTGCAATTTATTTTAATTTGCATATCATAAATTTATAAACTATTAGTTTGTAACTAACATTATTTTACTGTTGAACAAAAATATGAAAACATCATAACCACAGTCTCATGTATAGGTCAAACCTTTAATTACTCTTACCCTATTACTTATTTAACTTAAACGTTAACAGTAAGGATAAAATAGTTGTGTTTTTAATTTACAGTTTTTAATGTGACTATCCCTTTTGTCAGGTTAATCCTAAGCAACCTTATTCAATCATCGTATGTGAAAGGGGGATTAATTAGTTTACCTTGACGTCATTGTGTTGTGAAAAGCAGTTTAAATGGCAAAGGAAACGTTATCTCATTGATTTGACTTAGTGATAAGATGAGATTTGGGATTTTATTAGATTTGAGCTTCAGTACCATTTTACCGAGGAACGTGAAACCAATAATAACCCTTTATAAATAAAATATATGCTAATTCATGAAAAATAAATTTTAATATTAATAACAATTGTAAGGCTGTTAAAAATCCATATTTGTTAGATCTGCATTATTTGTCATACAACACGTATCATTGGGAATACAATAAAGATACCGTTCTGGTTTGAGCAGTCAGCAATATAACCACACATCGTTATACTGATACTGACTCATCATTTGTGAAGAAAAAAGAGAAAAAAACATTGTTTCTTTGAGTTGCATTTCACACAGTGGTTTCATGAGGTAGTGATAAGTTAGTGAAACCAACATTCATCCTTTTGACAGCTTCTCGTGGCAGCTTTTGGATTCCTTCAATTTTAAAAAGCTAAAATTTTGATAATAAATATTGTGTTTTGGTTAAGTAATAATTTAATGTATATATTATGACTAAAAACAAATAGCTGTAAAACTAAATAAAACCAAGATTCTCTGAAAGTCTAAATTTAAATAGAATTCTTTCTTATTTGCTCGTTTCAGATATGAACCTCCTTTTTATGCTTGATTTTGGAGTGGTTCCAAAACACAAACCATATCTAAGATCCATCCAAAACCTTGGGTGTATTCCATTTAAATTTCATCAGAATAACTCTTTTTGTTGTGTTTGACCCGTTGTATAATTGATTCTTTAAGTGATAAATACAAATATTGTTTCCATAAGTTAATACTCGGGCAGTACTTCATGTGTGAAAATTTAATGAAATAGACATTCCACTAAAGTTTGGCCTCCTTTGGAACATCTTCTTTGCTTAGAATGTTAATTTAAATGTTTGCAAATGTAATTTTCAAATAATGTATAGTCCCTATATAACTTAAAAATACTTAATCGAATAATCTTCAGTCAATTATTTTGTGCTTTCATAAGTTAAAAAAAAGTTTTGTTACTTCAATATTATCAATCCTAGAGTTGATCAAGCTCTCAAAAGGATGAATGTTGGTATCACTGACTCATCCCTACCTCACAAAACTAATGTGTGAAATCCAACTCAAAGAAACAATGTTTAGGTCGGATTACTTTAGTATTGAGTACAAAATTATACACTATAAAGCCTTTTTTCATACTGATTGAGTAGTATACAACAATAAAGTACATAATGACAATATCGCACACTTCTAATCAGTGCCTCCTTCTCCTAACTACATTATTATAAAAGAATTATTCTCTCTAAATGACATATGTACGTGAGACATGAGTGAGATTATTGTTTTAACTTATCAGCTGACGGATGTAGCAATTCAAAAGAGTTGCTGGTGTGTTGTGGCTGAACCCAATTTATAAGTTAAAAAATACTATTTCTTCATACCTGATAGTTGTTTAGAAATTTTAGTTACAGAATAACTGAGCTATAGACCATCGAAACTTCATTTGTATTTTTAGGCAATCGAAACTTTCTATCTCAATATTTATAGGTACTATTTTAAGTTGTCAGAAGTTGATATAAATAATAAATCAAACTAATTTGTCGTAATTTAGAATAAGAAGTCAGGGAGGGCTACATAAAGTGGTTCATAGTAAATGTTATTGATGTTACAATATAATCAATATTTCTTAGCTAAGTAGCTTAGTGGTTATAGTGCTCGCCTAGTAATCATAAGGTCATCGGTTTGATCCTGGGAAAAACTGTTTGATGGTTAGTATCTGGATCCACAGCCATCCTTGATCATTGGGCTTCAATTTGGGATTCAATCAAATTGTCCTGGCTAATGAAACAGCTGACATTAGTGAGTTACTTAAGAAAACTAACGTATTGTTCCTTATTATTTTGCGTTTTGTAATATTGTGTCTCTGTTAAATAAATATCTTAAAATAATGAACACTTCACATCATGATATTATTTACGATTAAACACATAGTTTTTATATCTTTAGACTCTTAACTAAAGATAAATCTATAGAAGATTTTTTTCAAATGAATATGTTCTGCTGTTTACAACTATTACGTTAAAATAGTTTGTCCTACAATTACAGTTCAGGGGATTTAAAAATCCCAAACTCTTGAATCAAATTGAATGCAAATTAATTTTATATATTATTGATATGATAAAGTACAAAAGAAAATAGATGATCAAAATTATATTGAGTTTAAATTAGATTTTGAACTAAAAGGAGCTGACGGCCCAAAAACTAATATCGGGTCTCTATTTGTGGAGGATTAGCGGCGTATAAGCTCGCTCGTGTTATTGGAATGACGTAATCCCTGATGATCATCTACTTGTGTCATGAAATTCTTCCACCGTTCCACCTTTAGCAGGAGGTGGTTTTATATAATGTCATGCGATCAGCTTGAAGATGTTTTTTATAATTTGTTATATGTTTGGTTAGATAATAGTTTTATACATAACGTGTGATGTTATTTTTATAAACCATATTTTCATATTAAACAGCTGATTATTGTATGATTACATCTGGGCTACCTCCCAATGTTCTACAACATGTATCTCTAAACATGTTTTAGCAGGTAAACACGCCTCAGCCATACATTAGGCTGAATAACTACGGCAGTTTGCATGCAATGTGTTCAACAGCATCTGATAACCTTAAAATGTGTTTTATTTGCATAACATTTTATTCTCTAAAAAGTATTAACATACTCAACAATAACAATTTACAATGTTTATAAATAACCACCCATCTTATAAAGGGTGTTCAAAAAACGTGACGAAATAATCTACGTTGTGATTCCTTGGGTTAAAAGGAGAAAAAAAGTATAACACGTTTTCCAAAATCACTTTGTAAGCCAGATATCCGCTATTTTAATTTTTTTACATTACCATGTTTTATTTTTTGGAATTCTTTTACCGAACTTTATGAAACATGGTATGTGCAGTATGTTATAGAGAGGAGATTCATGTAAAAAAAAATACTTATAGACCCAATTCCAAAATGAAAAATGGCAGCCATTTTAATAGATTAAATTTAAATTGCAAAAGAATATCTGGTTTAATAAAAACATGTTAATGACGCTTTTATTTTGCATATAAAATTTCCTATTAAACTAACCAAGTTCAAAAAGATCGAATAAAAATAGTTGATATACTGTATCAAGAATTTTAGATGTTATACAGGGCGTTCAAAAAAGGTGGGGACATAATTTTGTGTATCAAAATAAAGAGAAACGCATCTAAATATCATATTTAAATTGTCCGGAAGTCCTTAGTTACCCACACAGTTAGTTTTTTCACTTATTTTTTTCTAAAGAATGGTAAATAAATGTTTGTGCAAATTTTGAATTCCGTACGTTGGGAGTTGAAAATTTGAACAAACATTTATAACAACTAGACAAGGCTACCAAAAAATTATGACAGTTTTCAAATTCATTAAACAAATTGGTAGCCATTTACAGTTTTGTTATTTAAATAACTCAAAACCCGTTGATGTAAAAAAATCTTACAAGGCTAATTTTTTAAGGCAATTTAATTGAAAATTGATTGACATCTTATATTTTAAGATTGGACAAGTATTAACTGAGATATGACAGATTTAGTGATACGTGACCACTTCCAGCATGCGCTGCAACTCAATAGCATTCTAATTATATTATGCGGTATGTAAAAACTTAAATACTGTATATATTATATACTTTAGTAAGTTGCACCCTCTACATTATATGAAATTATCTGAAAATTTTAAAAGAGTTTTTTTTTCAACCTGACACTGAATATTAAAATGTAGATGATGTACGAGTATTGCCTTTGAAACCTGTGTTAAAAATCGACTAGAAGTTTGATATCTTAAACTGATATTTACAGTTTATAAAGCAAAGAAAGCTACTTTCTGAGAAAGCTAATCGCTACAAAAATTTCTTTTGGAAAGCAATATTGAAAGTAAATAGTAATAGACATAAAGCATTGTTCATTAAGTTTTATTGTTTTTATTGTTTCATCAGTAAATTTTCTGAGTGCACAAGGTTTTGGGAATATAAGTGTTGTTCCTTAGTAAAGAGTGAGTAAGTTTCGGAATCAAATAAAACAAAATATATTATTTGATACTTATTTCTTAGTGGTATTGAAATGTGTTATAGGTTTTTGGCCAATAACATAATCAACCTTAAATTGAGATATCAGCCATATTAAAACTAAATATATGTGAAAGATAATTTAAAAGATAATATATAATACACATCATGACTGATGTGTCACATGATGTATCTAATGCTCTGGCATTAGACATAATGATAATTGTAGAGGGCAATTACCCTAAGTGGAAGGCGTCTCAGCACAATTTGGTTAATGATATGCACAAACCTCTCCAACCCATCCTTGATTGACGCTGTATTCCCATATGATACTTAACATGAATTTATTTGGTTTCTTTTTAATAATCCTTATAAATGAACTTATGACGTTTTAAAGGCGTATATTTAACGATAACTTCTTATTGGTTCGTCTTACGAAATAGCCAATATAAATATTTCGAACGTTATTAAGCTAAGTTCACTTACTAAACCTTATTGACCTTAGACAGTTCACACTAAAGCATCTAAGGAGGCAATCCAGTTGTTAAGTCCATACATTACAGTTAGTTGACTAGACCCATATCAAATATAGGAAGTGTCTTATAAGTCAGATTATCTGGAATAATACTCTAGCTAGTGTTATATACAAATATTAAACATATTATATAACAAACCCACCCCCAGATATCATGAGACTATGTTTTGGATACTACAGTAAAATTCTAATAAAAATCTTAAATACCAGCTGTAATTAGTTCCATGCAGTTAGGGATGAAGTAAATTTTAAAAGATTTTTTTTTCAAATTCTAGGAGAAATGTAGAGATCTTGAACCTATTCATATTTATTTTAAATATTAGAAAAACGAGTATTTTTCGAAATTCCAAAGTGTTGTATAAGAAACTAAGCTTATAATAAATTACAAAGCTGCATTATTCCGATCTTAGATATTCTCACATTCAAACTAAATGATAATCACTGCTAATGAATACTTACGTTGTGTTATAGCTTGTGAAACAATCAACTTTTTCTACTCCAACAGTATAAAACCTACTAAAATTATTGTAGTCATAATTTAAAAACACATTTTCATGATAAATGTTTTCTCAGAAATATAATACTGGTTCAAGTATATTGTGCTGAAAAGCACAATATTTTATGTTCTGTTGTATATAATTCTGTAAAGTTGCGGAAACTCTATTAGGATTGTCCCCGCACGAGTAGTTCAACAGATTGACTAACTGCAATTGTAGAAACAACATTTCTGCAGATGAAGGCTGGACAGCACTACAATCTATTTATTATAAATCATTTATCTAACTTATTAGTTGTGCTAGAAAATATTTATACTAATCGCTGCAAAATATACCATGTATACGTTCTCTAATATAAACTTTAAAGTAAAATTTAGACTGTGTTTATTTGGTAACAGGTTTTAGCTGTGAACTTTTAATCAATCCCAGTCCATGTTAAGTATGATTTTATTTCATATTCGTCCATGACTCGAAATAATAAACATGGTCGGTGATTTAATTTGTTTGTGTTCCAATGTTAAAACGGTATTTTAATGATTAAAATATTTGGATGGTTCTAATTGTCGACTTATTTCCCAACTACTTATTTGTAGACTTGTTTATTTATGTTTGTCATTAATATTGGCTTACCTGTAGTCTCTATATTCAAGCCATAAATTTTAAAATATACAATTTCAAATGTGAACGAACAGTAAAGTAAACGTGCTGTGGCCTAATTACTGGAGTTATTTCAATGAGCTTCCAAGTCCGGTTGTTAATGAGGAGGTGCCGTAAAGAAAAATTGTCGTACTTCGTCTAAGTTGTAGAAAGCAGAATGATGGTCAAAATACCTTTTCAGGTTTATATATATATCAAATATTTATATTTTTATTTAATATTTATTTAGCTACATAATAATTAAAACTTAACCACTATAATTAAAATATCTGTATGGTTTTTAAAGATGACCATTGGTTTTTAGAACTCACGATGGTTTTTAAAAGACTTTATGGTTGTGAGGTATGAATATTTTCTACGAAAACAGTTTTATTAAACCCAGTTGTTGAATTAGGAAAATAAACTATCCGAAATATTTCTAATTTAATGGTCATATCGATTAAGTATTACTTTTTTAAGTTTTTATCCCAATTTAAATCTACATAATAGCTTTCGTATATATTCATGTAATTATGAATAGCACCCTAGCACCATAAAAGAAACTGTGTACGTAATTAAATCTTTACTCATCCTAAGATTTTTCAGAAAATTATATGTTTACATAAAACTAAATTATCTGAATATTATGTTTATATATTAAAATGACTCTTTGTTTGGAAAAATAAATTAAATTTAAAGGAATAGGTAGTAAATACATTTGTTTCAATTATACCATTGATAATATTTGCTTGTCTACAGAATTGTTTATTTAAACCTTTTAAATAAATACACATTGATAGGAACGAATAGCGTATAACATTACCCATAATTATTACAATAGTGGGATTCTAAAGTATATTATATGCAAAACTGCATAGAGTATTTGTATTAATACATTTAATTTCGTAAATAATTTTTACAGGTATTATCATTCGCATATTTTAAATCTTTTATAGTTACTGTTTGTAAAGCTCATATTTGACTCAAATAATTAATGATATTAATAAAGAATATTTAAATACATTCATTAACTCTTAGAAAAGAGGGATTTCTGTATATAAAACGATTTTATGAATGGAAGAAAGTTAGGAGTTAAAATTGTAGGTACAAGAGAATTCAAAGCTCTAATCGTCCACGATAATGCATTACTTGCACTCACGATCTCTTTTATGTGTATACGCTTAAAAATATATACAATACTTGTATAGTCTGTTTAAACATTTCGTCAAGAGTGTTGTTAAGTTGTATTAATAACTTTTACTTTAAAAAAATTGATTATACTTGTTATAAGACTTTCTAGTTTATTAGTGGGTAAGTATATTTTAACAATTTTTCTAACGTATTTATTTACTTGTCTGAACCACTAAACGTCTGGCTGGATTATATTTTATTAAAGTAAGATTATATTAAGGTGAGAAAATAAAAGTGAATTTAATATTTTAATAATCAATGTTTTACAGTACATTTTAAAAACTAATTTTTATTCCAGCCCTCCACTGTACGTTTTACAAAAAACTATAATGAAATTATATGCCTGATTGAATTCTATTTGCATTCTTAGATATGAGAAAATACGATATTTTTTTGTAAACTGGAACAACTAAGGTAACTGTAATGAAAAATAATAGGCCTAGCATTTTATTTGTTGTTTGAAACTTTTGGAACCACCACACTTATGTTGTTAAACTCTATAAAGTGTATGTGGAATTGTATTGCATATACTAACCAATAAATGTAAATTAAACCATCTAAAATGTTTTTTAATTATATTACAATGTAAAATTAGTTTATAATATATTATGTAAGAAAAGACTTGGCCAAAGGTTAAAGTTGGAGGGGCTATTTCATTGATCCCTGTTTTCGTCAAGACCATTCAGAAATGAGTCACCAAATCTCATGGCAAATTATATTCCTTATAACTATAATCTCAATTATAAAACAGAAGAAGAGAATGTTATATGACAAGAAGGGAAGTTTATAATTTCAAGGAAAACAAGTTCGCAATAGGCGCGTGTTTAAGTTGTCCTGCGTCAGTATCTTCATATACAAGTTCTATATTCTCCGTCTAGCTTAAAGGCCTAGGAAAAGATTTAACATTGGGGTACACTATAAAAGAAGAATCACTAAAAAAAAAAAAAAAAAAAAAAAAAAAAAAAAAACTTGACTTGAAAAAAAATGACTTACTTAAACATATTTGCTTTCATAATAATACGTTGTGGATTATTTATGGGATAGTATCAAAGGTAACATGAAACCCTTGTAATCTTTGAAAAAGAGGTTCTAATTCAATATCAAAAAATTATTCTTACTATATAGAATAAACTTAGACAAAGTGATTGAAGCTCACTCTATACAATATCTGAAATAGTAGAATAATTCTTCAGTTTTTTTATTTATGTTATTTTTTTTACTTTTATTATTTAGCCATACCTTTAAGAATTATATGATTTAACACTGTTCAATGCCTGCATTGATATTACAATAGATTAATTGAATTAAACAAAGTATGACAATAATTTTCATTTGGTAGTTGAAGTCAATTACAAATGTTACTTTTTAATTCCTGGTTCTAATTTCAGTATTTCGGGTTTACATAAACATTAAAATATTTTTTATTATTGACATATTGCCAATATTGAGTAGCATCTTTTACATTTTATATATAAAATCAAGTTTTTTGTGAAACTGCTTCTTAATAACACCGATTTCTGGGTTATTTGCAAACAGTTTTGATTATACGAAATATTAATTTCACTTAAAAGTTGTATACACAATCAACTCTAATAAAACATGTTACCCTTAAATTCATACACTATTTAAACATAAAATGTGTGTTGTAACATTATACCATCCCCTACTAACAAACGTTTCCGATTGTTCCAGCTAAAAAGGGATTCGTTTTCTAGGTAATATTACAGGTTTGTCTTCCAACGTATTTTGAAGAAAATGTAGTATATTTAATATTCTTTGAAGTGTACTTACTTATATCCCGTTCCTAAGCACAACATAACACGTAGGAAAATACGTTGAAGATGCTGTATTACCTTTTGAAGCTGATTCAGCTAGAGAAGTTTACCTCCAGGGATGAACGTCGTCACTCGCCACAGTTCGTCACATTATTTATACTGAAAAGTCCATCATTACCTTGTACGAATTGTTTTTTAATGAACTTAAGAGGTAAATATTTATCATGAATAAAACCAGTTAGGGATTCAATATACAATAAATATAATATGATATTGTTGAAATATATATGACATAAATCACACGACCTAACCCTCACAAACCGTGCCCTTGATGAAAAATCATACAAGTATGAACTTATCCCAAAAATCCAACTTATAAAATAATCAATATGTAATGCTTTAATTGAAACATCACACTAGAACGGAAATATCCACAGATCGTTGAAGAAGAATATCCACCGATCAGTCATCTAATTCTGCGTTCTTATGGTTTAAAAAGTTCCGGTAAAGGTAGGGTCTAGTTTTAGGGTTTAAAATTTAAGCATAGCTTACAAATGCAAACAAAAACATTCTAATAATACCAAATTCGATATTTTTTTACTAAATGTTTTTTTTAAACCGTTTTTTAATTTATGTTTTGGTAGTATAAATTGTATGTTTTACAAGGATAACTATATTATTACGTAGTTCATAGATCTATGTGTTAACTTTATTAAATGAAAGTACTGAACCACATAAACTCAAAAATTGTGCATATATGACATTAAATAAAATGTTATTTAATCACCCATAAATCTTTAATGACAATCAAGATTTGTGTAAGGCTAAATTTTAAAATCACAGTTCACGATACCTCTAACTGTTTCAATGATATTTTGTATATAATCTATATTTATTCTATTTCCAAAAAGGTTGGAACAAATACAGCTGATCCTTAGGGAGCCAGGCAAACGGAAGTGCTATTGGATATTGAATCGAACTATTGGAAGCGTTCATTTACTTTAGAAATACCAATCGGATTAAGTAAAACACCTGACTGGACGAAATAGAAAGAGCAATAAGAATATGTGATTGGTTTTCATAATGCATCACTTAGTATTATATAAACTCTAAGTGACCAAGTCAAACATCATGACAATTTGGAAGGACATAAGTTTAATGTAACCAAATTGGATCATTTATGTTACACAATTTATCGCAATGATCCTTTGAATTGTATAACATAAACATACTCATACGAAGACAATTTAAAAATGAGATCCACTTTGTGTTAAAACGTCGTTAATATGTATATTTCCTTGATTTCGTTGATCATATATATTAAAACAAGATATTGTTTAATTCAGTTAACATTGTTAGTACTTTTTCTATATAGCTGGACATCTCTTTACCTTTGGTGAACAACTCATACAAAACAATTTTATAATTTGTTACGCAATATATTTTACATAAAAATAATATTTTACCTACGGTAAATAAAACGGATAAAACTTTAAAATGTAGAAAATTTATCCATTACTATTTAATCTAAGTTATGAGTCAGACTTCAAATCAAGTGTAATATTAAACAATTCCCCGTTTAATTTTCTACACGTTTCTGGGCACAATGATAAATGATACCAAGAAGATTAAACAACTCAAGTTATTTTCAAGTTTAAATTGACTTTCATTAATCGTAGGAGGGAGTTTAGTGTAATATAAAATAACTCTAGTGTGTTTCGTGAATGATTCTATCGTAGATACTTACTAATTGAACAACCTAATGATTATTTATATAAAATAAAGTTGTAAATGTACGGCATTGAAATATCTTTTCACTACTCTATGTTTATCTTCCGTTCTATTATTAGCCTTTAGTTAATGCCGTTGTTTATATTATGAAATGTACATTTGCAACAAGAAATCTGTGTTGGAATTTTTCTTTTAAATTTAAATATATGTAACTATTTTTTCCTATGTGATATGCGAACGTAGTATTTAAAACTTAAGACTCATTGTATTTTATAGATAAACAAGTTCATAAAGAGACAATTTGGGAAAATATATGAACGATTTTCTCGTCATATTTGCGTCAAGCACTTAAGAGCTTAAGGAATTGTCTCCTTGTTTGTCAAATATTTTTCTGATAAAGATAAATATGTCGATTTAGTCGTACGGCTAATGTAGTGTTGGGAGATAGGCTACAAAGAATAAACAGTTATTATTGTAGTATTGTTTTTTTAGCGACAAAGGATTTTCACCAATGCAGCAAATGCACACAGCTTATTAATACAATGTAGAAACATCCTGTCAAATTTTTGTATTGGTTATGTAATGCAAACAGAACTAACCAATAACAGCGACAAAATAAGTTAAGCTTTGACCAACAATGGACAATGGAAGTGTTTTAATGTTTGTGTTTGTCAACCACAAAACGTATGCAAACGCCTCTGATGTTGGAGGACTACAATCGTGTTCAACTCCTTCCCTTTATTTTCACTGTTACTATGCTAATCTATTGGAGAAGAAATTATTGATTGGTTTGTGTATAATTTCATTCACATTTAAAAATTAACAGTATCCAAAGTGAATTCGATTCAGTAATTCATACATTGCAAACAACGAACCTTGATGATTTGACCTGTTACTCGAAACCAACAAGTACGGTACATTACATATTTAAAGTGTTGTACACATACAATTAAAATTTTTGGTAAATTAATACTGAACCTATTTCTAGAAGAGTTTTATTTTCCCTTGTAATACTTCAAATGCTAATTATTTTTAGTTCCCATAATCTATAAAGCAGGTTTAGAAATTTATCGTTCATAAAATAAGACAAAAATTAAGTCAAATCCAAAATAGAGGACAGAACCGAACTAATCTTGGGTGACTATTTCGTCGAGGATCAGCAGCGTGTAAGCTGTCATTTTATTGGAACCATGTTATCCCTGATGTCTACGTGGATTATACAGATCCTCATCATGAAGCAACATAGGGAATAATACACAAAATAACATGGATGGATTATAAATTGTACAGTTAATATACGGTAGGAAATTTTAATTCTTCTGCTATATTAACTAATAAATTTTACATTGTTTTCTTGGTGTGCGAATATTTGATTGAAAAGATTCTTGTAGAAATTCAACTACGAAGTTATAAGCGCGGTTTTACAATACTTTGACAGCCAAATAAATTAGCAATGCAATTTTATAAATGATACAATTCTTTTAATTTCTTAAGCTATTTATAAACATACAGTAATATCCTATTTTTTTTACGAAACGAAGATGACCACAATGCCCTGTAATTAATGTGTAACCTGGCCACGAATAATCATACACAAATTATTAACTAGTAGAAGTCAATAAAATAATCCATAACAGTTTAAACACCATTTAAAAATATATATTTGTTTTGAAAGGTCAATATGTCTTTTTTATATCACTAATCTGTATTAAATCTATTATATAGTTATTTAATTTTTTTGTACCGGTATATCTTTACTGAGAATAAAAAAAAAATTACGTCATAAATTTCCGGAATGTTTTAATATCTATATACAGCATTAGTTGAATCATTGAATTATAACTACTATAAATTACAGTTAGATTTTGTTAAAAATTTGTAGTATACTTTGAGTGTATGTTTTAAAATCTCTTGATAACTTGATCGATTTATTTTTTTTTTTTTATAAAACTTCATGATAAATAAAGCTTTCAAAACAACTTAGCAACAACATTGTAGCAGTCTTTTAAATTATTGATGATTTTTTAAAAATTGTTCTTTGCATTAATTATTTCACAGTCAGTCTTATGTTAAAATAACGTATTTGCAATTTAACCTTATTTCATTGTTAGATGAAAAACCCCTACCATCAAGGTGTTTTCTTAGTTCTTCAGACACAAATCACATTTCCTTCCTATAAGTTCAGCAAGGATACAAATCATATTTAAGAAGCAACCTCATGGTGATGGAAAAGCAAGTGCATAAAGTGACAAGTCAGGAAAATGTCTGAACGATTTTCTCGTCACGTTCACGTCAAGCACCTTGAGAGCTTAAGGTAGTGTCTCTTTATTTGACAGTTAACTTCCAATTAAGAGCAAATGTAACTCGTCCTGAAATAATACTGAAAAGATAAAACGAACTACATTTTCTCACAGAACTGTTTAATAAATAATTCACTTGAATATAATAAAACAATTCAAGGTTGATAGAACGTTGATACATCTATTATGGATTAATTATTTTCAATAGTGACATAAATGGCCAAATTAACCACATCTGTGATTTTACAAAATACCATCTTCTATTGTTACGGGTGCACATCATCAAGACTGTAAGAATTAATTACTAAAATAATATAGTGTTTATTGTGCAGGTACAAATAATTCCAATGTTAAATTCCAAAGTAAAATAAAACCCTTATTGTGTATGGTAATTTATACACACTAATAAAAAAAAATTGTAACACTAATTTGAGGCATATGATGATGACGTGGCACTAATATAATCTGAGGTCAAAGTTAATTCCATGAGAAGATAGCATGATGTTTTATGGTGACGTAATCAAACGTATAATGTAACGTATCAAACGCCAATAATGTATAATGTACCACTACTAAACATATTTTTCATCATATTTAAAAATACATATTTTCATTAGTAAACTATTTTTAAAGGAAATATTTAATGGTAAAACTATAGGAGTACTTAAGCAATAATATAAATACCAAACAAAACGCGGGATTCAAAATAAGGACGAATATTTTGTAAAACTAAAATTAAAGTCTTAAATACTTATGTACCATGGATCCAATTATCATTTTCGAAATTAATTCTTTGTTTACTGTTTTTTTGTTAGTTCGTGTTCATAAATTTATTACTGCGGAATTTTCCATCAAAGTATCCAGCCTAATTATAATGTTAGCCAAACACACCTTCCAGACAATTTAAATAACTACAAATAAAATATCTCAAAGGATAGTTTAAATTTTGTTAATGTCACCCTTTTTTACTTCAACATAAAATTAATTATTACTTGATAATTCCTTATCTCCACATGAAAACCCCTTTTTGGTGTATAAAAAATTACTAGTCATTTGTCCCACATGCCAGACGTAGTCTGGCAACTTGTGATGTTGGTTTGAACCAACAATGTAAATTACGTCCCTTCACATTAATCAAAAACTTGGGCAATGTTCTCTTTAGAAAAATCTGAAAAATATATAACTTGAACCATTTATACAACATCTACTAAACCCCCGGAAAAGCTTTACAAACCAGGAAACTCATTTTAAATTTCCTCTTCTCGTATAAGTAATTGAATTTAAATCAAATTAATTATTTTATCATTTTATTGCATTTTAAATTTTATTCCGGATCATTACTAGAATTTTTCCTATTTATTTATAGTTAACAAAACACATAAACTGTTCCGAATAGTTGCGATTGCAAGACGAAGTAATAGCTGTTTCATTAGGGGTTAAAGTCTTACAACCCCACAATCATTATACCTTGGCCCTCTAGAGTATCGTTATCAAGTTATTCACTGTAGCCTGCTATATTTACAAGTAGAACAGTTGAAAATGTAATTATTATTGTGGTTGCATTATTATTTTATGCCTGTATAGCTGTTAAATAGTAATTTATATTATGCACCGTTTTGTCTAGTTTATTCACGTTCAAATGCATTGAGTGGGATCAGAGTATGTAATTTATAACTATCTAATATAATATAGCGATAATTTTTAATGAGTAGTGGCTTTATAGTATTACCTGTCTAGGAATTATCAACCTTATACTAACATCGTCGATATAAATGTATAATGTTGTTGTGCGTTCTCCATTTTTTTTTTTTTTTCAATTTGCTACAGCAAAATTATCAGTTTATCAGTTTGTCAGTTTAGCTAAAGGCCAATGTTTAGCTGAAATTCTCCTTAAAAATCTTTAGGTGTGAAACTTTAAGACTGTTTTGTGTGGAGTATAACTAATCAAACACGTTATTCACTTACTTATATCAAGACTTATTCTACATATATTTATCAAAGTACGTTGGAGGGTCATAAGATATGAATTAGATTGAGATTTTTTTTAAGATATTATTTTAAACTATGCAATAAACGGTCAAAATATTTATTGTTGAACTTTTATGGAGCTACTCATTATGATCAAATGACTTAGCCTTGATACAGTATTAAAGAGCTTGGATCACTATTTTGTACCCTTGATATAGTAAAGGTCTTGATACGGTTAAACAAGAGCGCTATGATTAATATTGGAACGACGATTAGTTTTCCAAACGCCCAACACGGATTGTTAATTTATTTATCGAGATTATTTATGCCGAACGTTGTCTTGAATCTCTTTGGGATTACTCGGTATATTAATCATGTAATACAATAGAACTATCGTCCATCGACCTATAAAGATAACAACATATCTCAAGATGTACCTAATGTATATTATTCAAAACATAAATTAGTTAAAGGTTTGTCGCGTCGTTTAAAATATTGAAAATTATTGATATGTTTTATTTAGGTTTATTTCTGGAATAACCTACGAAAAAGAAATACAATTTGAGACAACAAAATAAAGCACGAATTCATTACTTGTGATATGTAACTAAAATAAAAAGATTATTAAAAAGATGTTTGACGTCAGTAATTGACTGTTAAAAATGAATAGTCCTTAAAAATTCTCTACGGTAATATTCTCCAGAATGCTCAGTTCAAAATCAACATTTAGACTATGGAATCAGTAAAATAAAATAAAACTAACGACATTTTAAGCTTTCAACACCAAACATCAACACGTATAATTATGTTGCAGGACTGTTCTAGTTAGAATATCTGTCTGCATATATTAAAATATACGTACGTACATAACTTCTACAATAAGTTCATCAATACATTTTTTCCAACCAATATTCGAATATTTTATCGTTTAAATGAAATTCCTGCTTAATACAAATATGCATTGCCTAACAAAGGAAAATCTAAACCAGATAATACCATTACCTGGCAAAAGTCGACAGATAGACTGATAATGCTGACCTTGCATTTTTCAACAGTCTCTTTTAACTTAGCAACAACTATATATTAGGTAGAGGTTTTCTCATAACAAATTAATAAGATAAGTGTTTCCTAAGAGTAGGAAACGATTGATATTTTCGCTAGGACAATGTATTTGAGGGTTTTGAGTGTTGATAAATACCACTACTATGTTACATAAATTTCATAACATTTGGGAATTGTAAAATATAATTAAGGTTCCGACTTGAGATCTGTCAAGGGAAATCAAAATGTGACTTTGTTTTTGGTATCTAATAAAAATACATGAGAGGAGCCGAAGTGGTTTTTATGTAATAGTGATTTAAACACCAATGCCACATTGAAAGTTGTCTATAGTTTTGGAGATAATTTGAGAAACAATAGTCGTAATTCCATTTATTTAGAAAAAATAAAAACATAATGTCTCTGATGTTAACTAATCTATAGTATATCAAACTCTAAATAATAGCAAAACCGTATTCTAGTAAACAAAATATTGTAATACGCACTGAACGTTTGATGGCGTCTTTAATCGCAAACTTTAAAAATAGTGCATATATATATATATATATATATATTGTATATATATATAAATAGTATAAGCATGTAATTTTATATAGTAAAAAATATTGTGCATATCCTTATTACACCATAGGAGTAACATTCATAGCCTAAGACTAAACTCGTACCAATTATAAGCTCTAATCATGTAACGTCTACTTTGATAAATTATAAAGCATGATCCACAACGATATGAATAATGGAACGTTCCGGTTGAATATCTATGCTAACCATTAACTGTGGAATGTCTAGGGATAGAGATTACAGCGGTGAATTATTGTTTGTAGGTTGATATTGTCACTGCTGTTTTGCATTGTGTCCGTTGTTTAATTATCACCACTATCAAACATGTAAACATAACCTTACGAAATTTAAAAACTTATAAAATTTAAAGGCTTTCTTCGCTTGACGCAATAAATAATATTAATATTTATCATGGTATTAACTTAAAGTTTATTCTAACAGTAATATGCGCTCAAATTACTAAGTTACAAGTCCGGCGTCGTTATAATGGCCTATTATATTTTTCTCCAGAACTTGATTCGAGAATTTAAAACTAACAACCATTAATTTAACTTCTAACTAACCATTTACAGTTGAAAGTTTTAATAACGTAACTTTGTGAGCTTGTATCTCGAGCGGTTTAATATTTTCGTGCAATTTAAACATAAATACAGGTTAAGTATGTCATTGATTAAACTAAACGCTACAGTTGTTATAACAACACGATATTAATTATTCAATAATGCAATAGTTTGCTAAAATAAACATATATTTTCTATTAGTCAAAAAGTTATAAATGCAATGTTTAGCCAGAAAATATTTGAGTTTTCCTTAATTCAACCCTAGCAATAAATCAAAGAAACAAAAATTTACTCCAATTGAAAGTTAAATAACAAGTATTCGTTTGAATATTTTTTATACAAAACGTCCCTTTATTTTGGAAAGAAACATGAAAAGACACTTTGAGCCTCTCCAGGACGAGAGCCAACCCCTTTTACATTATACTGTAAAAGTTAATTTGAATTAGTTTAGTTTGGATGTATCTAATTTTACATAATTTGATATTAGGTTAAATTTACAAAGAGTAAGGCTGTAAACTTGTGTATTTTTCTATCAACACACAACTAAAAATTCGCCAATTTATTATATTTATACCCCTTTTTCAAGCAATGAAAAGGGAATTTTCAAGGCTTTTCCTGGTTTTTATACACTAAGCTAATAACCTAAACTAACATAACAAACCCAATGCACTATAAAATAGTTGAGGCTCCATTAGAAAAAAAAAACTGTAAAGATTAACTTGCAATATTCAGTGACAATGTGTGAACATCTTTACACCCATGTTATTATTGTATGAACTTAAATAGTGTAAAATAAACTGGACTGACAATTTACCATGCCATTGACCAACTTGTAGGCAATGTAAGAGTGTTAAAGCGTACGTCGTCATCCAGTCAATCGTTGTAAATATGACTCTGACGCTAAGATTATCGACACAACCCACGCTAAATTGACGGGAAAAATTAAAGAAAAATTAGATTGATAAGACGTTGGTGTCTTTATAAGTTAGAGCAAAAGAGTTCCGTATAATTTTACAGTAAAAAAAAAAAAACACGCGCACCATCCTGGTAAAAGAAAACAGTTATTTCATTGTTCTTGTATTCAATCGTGATTCTTATTATTGTTGTAGTTTTCCAGCTTTACATTTTTACTGCCTACCCGTCTATTTTTTTCTTCTAGATACTCAATAGCTTCTCGTGATATGCTTTGAATAAGATATTGTAAAGGGTACGTGTTATGGCTCCTCGAAAAGAAGTTACACAAACCAAAAAATAATATTTTGATGAAATTTCTAAGGGTCTTATTTTTAAGATATATTGCCAACTACACTTACTTTGTATATTCTTGTTCATATGTGCATTAAGTAATTAAATAAACAAAGGTATTTATAGTAAATTATAAATAAAGGTAAGTAAATAAGAAAACTCTATAGTTATACTATTTTAGTTCCAATCTCCCCTTAAATTATTTGCTATAGTTTACGCTGTTACACATGATCGAAAATTATCATAAGTGATCATATTAATAATGTATTGAGTCATGTATACGGTTTTATATAAATAAAATTGGTATTTTGAGGTGAAAGCTATCCAGGAAAATCAGCTTGGGGCGTCCAGGTTGATATTATGTCGAATAAGAGAGATGAGACGAAGCCGTAGGCAATACTCGATGGTGGTGGAAATGAGAAAATTGAAATTAAACTGAATTGTGAGAACTGTCAGAGGTATTAAAGCTAGGCCTATCATAACGCAGATGTTATACTTATAATGTAATTAGAATATATGTTTAAAAAAATATGTTTTCCTACAGTCACCCGACAAAGTTGGCTTCCTTGTACTGTTTATAGTACAGAAAGCTGCCAATCGCTGCATATTTATACTTTGTCGTACGGTTTATACTTTGGCGCACATCAGAATTCCAACGAAACAACACTAAACATCGTGGTTCTATTATGAACGTAATCCGTGTACGCTTGGAATTAGGTTGGCAACACTTAAAGATAATAATACTATGAGCAGCTGATTGACTATTATAACTACGATTTAACCTGTCATTTCGTGTTTATAGTTTATGTTCTCTTTTCGGTATTTCTGAACTTTCTGGAATTTTTTTTTAAACGTTTTTAAAACATTCCTACGATCTTAATAAACAAGAAAATGCCTTTAAAGCATTTTTTTAGGCACGGAAACCACTGAAAATTACAAAAACATACGGAACTGTTTTCTCAAGTCGCGGAGCACATTGCTTGCCGAGGAAAATATAGCGGAGTGATACGGACCGGGGACTACTTTCTCTAGGGCACCTATTTGTGTTGCCAGCTGAACCTAAAAACGTGTTGTATAGTGTTTGAAAGACTAATTATTTATATGCTTTATAGTGACTGTAGGGAAAATATAATGTGTAACTAGTTACACAAATAACTATTGTGTATACAGTATTTAGGTTGTAAACCGCTCTATTACTGCCTTTAGCGTTCTTATAACATTAGCTTTGCTTATAATAAAGTATCGGAATACCTTAGAAACTTTAAATAGCCAACTTAGGTAGCACATTGTGGCCAGCTGTTGGCCGTAATAGTAGTTATAAATCGCTTTCTGGGTAAAACACAACGTTGGCAAGGTCATACGTGCATTATATCCTTTGAGCATTATTTAGCGTTTCCAAACGTCAAATGAAGGTTAAACAAAAGATATATAAACAATAGCCAACATAAAAACATACAAAATGTAAATTCATTATTATACATTCGAATTTAGTCATATCATGTTTTACCATCTTCCAAATTATTATGGGATAAAATGTACATTTAATAAAACTCAATAATATATTTGCTTTTTTAATTATGCTATTGTCTTTTAACTATAACTATTATATTATACTAGTATGATGAAACCCTGTATATATTTGTACACCTATGTAAGGCGTGTTTTAAAAATAATATAACTTATCTAATGCAACTTGTTTTGTTACAATTATGGCTAAATAAATTATTTGATTTGATTTTATTTTATTTTATTAAAGGGTAAAACAGTTCTTATGCTATATTATTTTGAGTGTTAAGTGATATACTGTAAACAAAACTGTACACAACTAATTACCATGTGAACCTTTTGTTTATTTTGATAGGCCTATATTTGTTGGTTTTTACGAATGAAAAAAAAAATATTAAAAAAACTGCTACTAGAATTATGTTTTTAATTGAGCTTAATAAATGGAGTTATACATTGTTGTTACATATATTACTTAAATAACTTGTTACTAAATTAAGTAATTATTTTGTCTAGAAATTATGTATACTTTACTCAGTTGTCAAAGAGAAGAACACTTGTTGTGTTCCTGTTATTAACATTTACTTATCTGAATTATATTGACGTAATTCATCAGCTTAATAAACAGCAAAAAAACCACGGATGAAGAAGAAATGAATGTAAAACATTCGATTCCATCTCATTGCGTAGTAATGAACACTTTCCACAAGAATATTAAATAATATAAAAAGAATATAAAAA
The DNA here is from genome assembly GCF_028750875.1 of Macrosteles quadrilineatus. Taxonomy (NCBI): domain Eukaryota; kingdom Metazoa; phylum Arthropoda; class Insecta; order Hemiptera; family Cicadellidae; genus Macrosteles; species Macrosteles quadrilineatus. Next base: position 200,927,874 of record NW_026542595.1, read on the forward strand.
CGTAACTATAAATATCTAAGTCTATATTTTTAGATAGTTGAAACTCTGTAATGTGCTGGTATAAGAGTCATAATCGTTAATCGGGAACGGGACGACCGTGTTGTCATTGTTCTCGGAGGAAAATCCAATTGTGGGATTCTATTGTCACAGTTTTTCCACTTCAACGAACCTCTTTATTGCCCAAGTGCGCAAATCTGTAGTATATTTCATGCCTAATGGTTTTGGGCCAAATATTTGCATGATGATATACCGAAATAGACTTTGGATCCTGTAAGAATAGGTAGGAAACGGTTGTCATAATGTGCCAATGAATTTAACAATATTTCCTGCTGAGGGCTGGTCTTATTCCTTAATTCAATTCAAAATTACTTATTTCTTATTGACATGCGGTAACTCTAATACCCTTAGTACTATTTGATACTAGTTAGTTTAAATCATATAATAATATAAAAACAACAAAAAATTAGTAAGCTGATGTGAAAATCAAATACCTTTGCGCAGCAACCTGCAGACCAAATGAATTCCAATTTGCCTGATTGGATCTTAACTAAAATGTTTCCATTCACCTTTTAAATAGCATTAGATTTAACGAGCATGTATACTTTGGTTTGATGATAGGGAAAGGTAATAAATGTATTTTGTACAAAGTTTAAGAATAGTATTTTTTTGTTTCTGGGGGACATCAAAATGACAAAGTAAATCGGAACGGACCTTTCAATGCCGTGTATTTACATTCGATAACAAAATAAATAGTTGTAGTTGAAACAGAACAAACTCAGAATAGTTTTCAAAAGAAAATTTAATAAAGTGTATTTCTGATACTTGATACTTCACCTGAAATGTCTGAAATAGCAATACTTCATCAACTCACATGACACAACACTGATTTCTACACATGAGTAAATTAAACACCATTAAGAACACAAACTATCAAATTTTGTAAAAGAGGCCCAAAAAGTGATCAGGTTCGAAGACTATTTTTTATTATTTCTACGATGAAACCAAAACACGTCTTATTTCAGTAGGTTTATTGTAAAATATTTTTTTAACATCTAGAGCAATAATTCAATCTAAAAAATAGAAAGTTCTTACTCATAACGACCTTCATTCTTTAATTCTTTGAATATGTGAACGCTGACAATGTTGTTGACTTTTAAAGTAAGAACAACTTTTTCCGGCGAGAATTCTCTAGTAATCCGTGTTACTTGGCCGTTTGTCACATCCTTCTGCACTTGAACTAACTTGTTTCCCTCAACAGTAATAACAGTTCGAACGTGGCGACCGTCTGGTGTAGTTTGTGAAAACTGTTCATTTAACCTGAACGGATAGCTGCGATGACTTAAAAACCTCAACCACCGAGGCAGATTCCCAACTAAGTACGAATTCATTTTGTACACTCCGTTGTCTTCAGAAACTCGGAAAACTGACTTGTTGAAAGTTCTTGTGACTGCTATCTTCCAATCGGGGATTCCTAATTCCCTCATGAGTCTTTCAAAATTGTTATCACTCGATTCTGTAATGTATGGCCTGTTTAGGTACGGACCTAAAGGTATTGAATGTGTTTCTTGCTGTCGCTCAAGCTGAAACTCTTCCTTTCGCCATGTAAAATCTTGATCCAAGGGACCTTTTAGGGATAACATTTCCTTCCTTCCTTCCCCATGTTGTAGATCGGCTACTGAATTCGTAATGAAAATGGTGGTTAGAAAAACGAGTAAATTCACTTTGCACATTCTTTGATAAACCTTACACTATCCTATTCGGGACCACAGCCACAACTAACTGATACATGCACAATTATAGTCAATTTTCACAGGTGTGGCGGCCACATGTTTAGGTGACATTTCTACCATCAACTAAACAGCACTAGTAGTTTTAGCGTCTAGTTAATGTTGGTGACACTGTGCACTAGTGTCGATGAAATTTTGTTTCTTTTTTTAGGTTAATTTTATGATTTGCGCTTTACTATTTGGTTATATAGCTAGAAAACGAGTAATTGTTTAGTTTTATTTTGCTATACAAGCTTTTAAATAGCTGGAATAACAAGAAACAAAAATGTAAACAAAAACTTAATGTGAGCACTACTGAAGGGAATTAACAAAAAAAATTCTTCAGCTGATCCATAATTATGAACAATATACTAAGAAGGAAGTATGGTTGATCTATGCTTCCGAGCTATGATTGAATGATTGTATGCTTTAATCCACAAAAACAACTACTTTTAGTAATAGTACTCACCTTCAGATCTTAAGGTCTCTGGTTTTATCCAGAGCTATAATACACAACTAGTGTCCCTGTTGCTCGAAATCGAGCAATTGCTAAGTAATACAGGCTTTGTTTTAAAACGAATAACAGACAGAGCGTTTGATGACTTTAAAATATTCGACTCAAAGATTATGGAATACTTAAGATGTACCTATATAACAGATCGATATAATCAACATTTCTTGTAAATATCTTATCAATTTTCAAAACCTGATCTTGTTTTTTAGTGTTTTTTACAAATAGCCGCATTAGGTTGTCCATAATAAGGATTATAAATTAAAAAAAAAAACACATTTTTTCTATTTATTCTCCTTGGTGGTGTTCTGTGACTTATCTATGTTTCCATAGTTTGCAATTCGGCTCTTTCAATGATCACTTAGATATGCAGCACAGTGTTAATTCAGTTCTTCTTCTCAATATTAATTTCTGACAACAGTTGGAGTTTCATAACAATATTTGTTTTCTATGTTAATCTGATGGAGAAATACGAAACTTTAAAGGACCCCAGGGCCTTACCCTCTAATTATTTTCCTAAAAAGAAAGTTTCCTGCACAACTTCACGTTACGCTCTTTCCAATGACACCAAGAACATGTCAATCGGCTCAGTAGTTTCGGAGGAGTAATTGTCACAAAAAACCTGCTTGCGAATTAAATAAGTATAGATTTAAATTGTAAAATGTTTAACAATCACATGTGTGACTTCCAAATGTTTTTCAAAATTTTCTAGTTTAGTAGTTTGATCCTTGAATAAAGGTCCTCATCCTTGGTAATAGCACTCGCCTTCAAATGTTGAAGTTGCTGGCTTTATAAAGAGCAGCATCGAGCTTGGCCTCTGATACGCTTTATTTGTCATTAAGCTAGCAATTACTAATTTTATTTTATTTTTACAATTTTTTTAACCAAAGATCGACGTCAAATAGTAACAAAAGGGTTTGTACCGGGAAGAAGAAAATCTGTGTATCTCATTCCCACAGTCCCATCCCGGAGAGTGAGCTGGTCTAATTGTAGAGCGCTGAACTTCGGTCCATCGATATATACTAGTTATATATCGATGCTTTGGTCCCTGAGGTTCTGGATTCAAATCCCGCAAATAACAAATATATTTTACCAACGCTGGAATTAGACTATTTTCAGACATCTTCAGCTCAGATAGTAATATTTTTGTTAAAATTTAAACTTGAATATATAAAAAATTCCAACCCCGTTTAGCGAGAAACTATGAAAACACGTTTATTAAAATACAATTTTTATTATTTAAATGTTGTAATAGCGTGTCTGGTGTTTTTTCCTTTATTCGTGGACATACGTCAAACTCAATAATACAAGTCAAGTCAAAAAGACAAATATTAGTTTTCATCAAAAAACTCTTTTCAATGTTTATTTCAAAATTTAACCTCAATTATTTTTTTTTTTCATTTCATTTTTAAGTGCACTAATATTCAAAACCAAATTTGAAAAGCTAACTCGACTTGATGAAAAAGCAAGCTCACAATGAAGTAAGGCAGGAAGAATATTAAAACTATTTTCTCGTCCGCGTGTATTTAAAAGTCAAATACCATCAAAGAGGAATATACAACTTAAAAATAGTCTGAAAATGTTTTAAGCTCTAAAATATCTTGGTAAATGCCAAGGATTTGAGGTAATATTATCTTTTGACAATTTATTAATATTAGGTATCAAATTATTTGAAAATCTAGAACACTTATCAATATTACAAAAAATATTTACTCCTTTTTATATCTAGGAGCCTAAAAATTAAAGATTCGCTTGATATCTTCAAAACTGTCTTTTACCCCTCCGTCAGATAGATCTAACTGTTAAATCTACTGATCATCTAGTATTACTTACAAATTTTATTTTTTATATATTCTCAGTTATGACATGTTATCGATTTACCTTAGGCCATAATAAATGTCCGTTGAATTTATCATTTATGACTGGGACGGTGGCGACGTCCTGTAATCCAGGTACTAGGAGGTCAAGAATTTTGGATATTTATAGGCATGCACTGTGGATACGATACTCCCTGATGTGGACAGTTTTTTTTCTTTTTTTTTTCAATATCGTTTTATTGATTATATGTATCAGAAAAACTTATAGAAAAAGTTTTAGAACATTTTAAGAACTTTACAAAATCAGACTTCAGTGCGAGAGGAACGGGCTCTATTCCCGGTACAGCTTGACCAATTTGAATGTTTTTGGACAGCTTTCCCTTAAAAGCGTTTGAACTAACTTAACTTTAATTTAAAATGCCACTGGCATAGACACAATAAAACACATCAGTTTCCAAAACAATGTTTACTTTAATTGCGTTTACATACTACCTTGGGCGAATCGTATGATTAATTTACTATGACGACCCCTATAACTACATGATCCTATAAATAACTACCAGTAAATTAATGTGTCGCACAATCAAGTGATGCAGCTTGCAGCTTCCAATATTGTACAGCTTCCGGCAAGTCAACGCCAGGCAATCTCCACATGTCAAATCATTTACCGTTAATTGATTGGATTTTGATTAGTGCATTTTAACTTCACGTAACTCCTAAAATAGCAGGTAATATACAGGGTGTTTGTGAACTCTCTCGAAAAAATTTACAGGATTGTTCCTTGGGTTAATACAAGAATATTTTACATTATAAACATGGGTCGCCGGAGCCTCGTTTTCCGGCTGTCTGTCTGTATGTGTTTTTTTATAAATAACCTTATAACTCTAGTTTGAATTTGAGGTACAAACTTGAAATTTGACACATTTGTAAATGTCAATGTAATACACAAGCATGCAAAATTTCATTTCGTTGACTATAGCCGTTTCAAAATGGCGGCCATCTAAAATCTTTGACCTCAAATTACATGAAAACCACTAGAGTTACAAAAGAAACACAGGAATAACAAAATTTAGGAAATTTAATGCCTAATCAAATGACACCTAGATCTTAAGGATCGGACAACAAACAGCTGAGATATTAACTTTTTAAATAATTAATAATTTCTTTACTGGCTTTTAATTGTTAATATTTATTTTTTAAATAATCTGATCCTTTCTAAATTGTTACAACAAAGTAAGACAGCTGGTTTTCCCTAACAACAACAGCTGAGTTATTAATTTTTTAAATGATTATTAATGATAATTTTATTGCTAGGAAAAAAAACTTGTTGATTATAAAATACACATTCTTGTTACATTAGAATATTTCAACCAATAAAACATAAAAATTCTTAATAGTTAGTGACAATCATTTAAAAAATTAATAACTCAGCTGTTGTTGTTAGGGCAAACCAGCTGTTTTACTTTGTTGTAACAATTTAGAAAGGATCAGATTATTTAAAAAATAAATATTAACAATTAAAAGCCAGTAAAGAAATTAAGGTGTCATTTGATTAGGCATTAAATTTCCTAAATTTTGTTATTCTTGTGTTTCTTTTGTAACTCTAGTGGTTTTCATGTAATTTGAGGTCAAAGATTTTAGATGGCCGCCATTTTGAAACGGCTATAGTCAACGAAATGCAATTTTGCATGCTTATGTATTACATTGACATTTACAAATGTGTCAAATTTCAAGTTTGTACCTCAATTCAAACTAGAGTTATAAGGTTATTTATAAAAAACACATACAGACAGACAGCCGGAAAACGAAGCTCCGGCGACCCATGTTTATAATGTAAAATATTCTTGTATTAACCCAAGGAACAATCCTGTGAATTTTTTCGATAGAGTTCACAAACACCCTGTATATAAATTAATAATAACCATATATTAGCAGCTAAAATATTTTAATATTTATGGAAAAACATATTTCTTATGTTCTGTTATTTTACTGTAAAATCGTTTGGTAATAATCTAATATGAAATGTATTCACATTTTTTCCTCAAAGTATAATACATATACTATAAAATGTACAAATTATACAATTCTCTTGTTTCCAATATAATTGACGTGGAATACAATTTTTTTTATTGCCTGCATCAATGCCATTGGAATTTTTTACGGTTTTTGTAAGGAGGCGATCCTACCGGGTCTTTTTACTGCCTAAAGTGGATCTTCCTGTTGGATAAAATCATTAATTGATGGCCCAATGACAATTGTCATCTCGATCCAGTAATGATTTCACTTGTATCGAACCAGTGTGACCTCCGTATGTAAGGCAAACACTACAACCGCTTGGCTCTCCAGACAATAAATTGATATATATAATATTCATTGCTTATTAACAAATATTTAATATTTGTAAATAACTCATAGATCAAACGTATTATTATTTTAAAATTTTTTGAATGGTGTGTATATTGTGGTGATTGTTGATGAATAATTGAGAATCTGAAAAGAAAATTACTGATTAAAAGACAACATATAGACAGCTTTGATTTTCCAGTTTTGTATAATCACTGACGACATTATATAGTTTCAAATTTTTCTAGTCTTCGTAATGTTGTCATTACAGTTACATAGTGGCACTCTAGTTCATTAGACAATGAAAGTAAAGGTTTTTCGAAATCCTTAGAGTGTTCAACGAGGCACAATATTTAATTTTTTGGCAAAGGATAATTTTCAAAATAATTCAGGATTTTAAAAATTAGAAGAAAAGTTTACATGTTTTAGGCATAGTAAGACTATAGTAATTATATCCAGAGTTATAGATTTTACCTAGGAGTAATAGGCCTAAAAACCAAACTATTTTATTGAGTTTACAAATCTTAAACATGCTAAAGGTTTAGCTCATTTATAGACATGTCTTTATACGTTTTAAAAATACCTTTACCCCAATTCTTAAAACTTTATAAGCTTAATGTTTAGCATGTTAAACTAATTTTAAATCACAGAAAAATTGAAGGATATATATCTAAAAATTGTTTTTAGTAAACAATTCCTAATAAGATTACTCCCAGATAATAATTGCATATTACAAAAAAAGTAACAAGAGGATTTAAGGATATTCAGAGTGTTAAGAATGTTTCGATAAAATCCCAAACAGGTCTAAAAATAAATTAGCAAAGCTATTGGCAGAAAAACTTAATTTCAAAATCAATTTCTTCTAAGGTCAAAAGTGAAGTCAAACAACGCATTATTCTTTCTGAGGGTAAGTGCTAAGTGCAGCACTTTACTACAGATCACGGAAATTACTTTCGCGATTGACAGGGAATTGGTCCCATCATGTGAAGATAATGCAACTTTTAAAATTATTTAAATATTTTTTGTATGGTAATTAATAACAATTAATAATAACATTAATAATAACACTTTAAAGTTTAACTCCATACAAATATTTGTGCAAAATATTTCAATAATTACAATATTAATATACATCTGATATACGTTTTAAGATTTATACAAGAGTCTTGATTCAACTTGTATAAAGGAATGAGATAATTCAATAAATGTGACCGCTGGTAAACTTATTAATTATCTAGTGCTATTGAGTATTTACAAACTGTCAGAACACACCTAATAGCTTGTATGAATACTAACTCATACGTCTGTGATAGAATTAAACTGATAACTCTAGTCTAGGCACCTGTTAATTATAATCTATCAATTTTTTAAGTTTGAACTAGATGCCAATAACTTGGTAAGCTCTTTAAAGTTCTAAATAAGTTGAAAGGAGAGGTGACTAAATATTGAATCACTTCATATTTTCTCATTCTCACTTTCAAATACAATAAAGTCAATACTACCTACATAACAAGATTTTAATTTAACGCTTTAAATATAATCTTGTTCGCAATACTACAGTGAACAATATCTTACTTGTGGATTTGGGTATGACACCTTTTAAATACATACATTGACAAAATTGTTGTAGAAATATATTTTGAAATCAAAGATGTGAATATACCTGTCGGATTATGATAACAAATTCAACCATTAATCTCCAACATCATAGTAAACTATTTTAGGAACCTCTTTAATAAACGTATTTATTAAATGTTTGAAAATTTACGTTATTATTATTAATAATAATGTTGTATTAATACATTACTATTTAAATTAAAATTATTATTAAGAATTTAAAAAAAAATCTATAAGTAAAGTTGTGTTTAAAAAACATTTGTTGATTTTTTCCCCTACCTGTTTACTACATCAGAATGTATTGTGCTACTGCAAGGTAGGTTTACTGTTTACTTCATCAGAATGTATTGTGCTACTGTAAGATAGGTTTACGGTTTACTTCATCAGAATGTATTGTGCTACTGTAAGATAGGTTTACTGTTTACAAAACAAGATTAACCGTAAGCCGTCTAGACTGGAAGTCTAATCACTACAGTGTCAATTACATTGTCATGTTTAGATAGAACCTTTAATCAAGTATTGATTTATCAACTTTATTCTTAACATCTTTTGTAGCGTAAGTAAATCATAAGAAATCATTTGATTTTGTCTTCGTATTATTCTTTTCTTCTTAATGTTTACAGAGTGTGACGTTTTGAGTCCAATTTTAAAATAATTAAAGTTTAGTGGGAAGATATGTTTGAAACCATACCAATGTATAATCTTAATATAGTAATTGATTATATGAACTAATTATAAGTTGAATAAATAATAAAAAATATTAGTTTTATTTTGTAAATGTAGAAAATGAGTGATCAAACAAATAGACATGTGGTATTAAAAACTTTGAATTCGTAAAAAAGACTGGACTGGAGGATGTGTACAGGTTATTAAATGGGCTAATTTTATCACAGATAAAAAAACAATGTTGGGTTATAAAACTTATGAATAGGCGCCGTCCTAGTCAAGAATGGTGAATTGGCAAACAGATTGTATGCACAGTAAACCTGGCCTTAAAAATACATCGGTAAAAGGTTAACTAGTCCCGAGAAAACATAGGAAAATGTATTTAGCTTAATATATGTTGGCATGAAACTTTTAAGGTTAAGTATATCGAGGTTAAACATGTTTTTAGGGTTGTTGATTATTCAAACTATGTAAAACTAATTCATCTTAACACAACAAAATTACTTGTAACACCATTTAACTTATACTAATAAAAAAATATACTCTTTGGTTTTTTTAAGAGCCTATCACTCTCTGTAGGGAATAGTTTATCCCTTTTCTACAAATGTATTACATTGGGAGATTTAGGTTCGGGAAGGCTTGGGGTTTGCCAAGGGAAATCAAACTACCGGAGTTTTGATTTGTATTTAAACTGAATCGTAGAAGAAAACTTAGTACTAAGTATGGTAAAACTAACATTTGCTTTCACGTAAAGAGGAAGTAGCAATGCTAAAGTAGTTTTGTTTTAGTTTTTAGTTTGTTTTGTGTGAATTACTAGGGACATTAAAATAAAACTAACATAAATATGTGTATTTTATCACAATACAAATACAAATAATATCTATTATCGACAATTTTTTTTTTATCTAATAAAATTCAAAATCACGCAAACCAAAGAAATATACTTCATTTTAACATGTTACCTTCTAGAGCATCAAGCTAGATTTGTTTTGAACATAGCCTACAAACGAAACCAGTTCTATAAATTCACATTTTTTTCCGATTACATTATTAAATGATTTTCCAACAATGCTCATAAGTCATATAGTCATGTAATCAAAAATAATAAATTCCATACACCTTTCTTATCGGTGAAAATGTGATCATACTTATTTTTGTTAAGCTAAAAGGTTTTATTGCGTTTGTATGTAAGGCTAAATATCTTTTAATAGTGTTTTTTTTTATTAAGTATAATATTTCTAATCGGATAATCCTTTTTGTCAAGTTAATCCTAACCAATCTTAGCAAATCATCCAAAGTGAAAGGTGATTTAATTGGTTAACTTTGTCGTCATTGTAATGAGGAAGGCGGTTTGGATTGCAAAGGGACATGTAGAATATCATTATTGTGAGTTTATTGTTTAATAACTATGATACCAAGAAATATAAAACCCATGAGAACTCCTAATGGCAAGCACAACAAATGTTTCAAGCTACTTCGCTGAGTGTTTAAAAAATACATCCTTTAACATTTTAAAAATCCAGTCACGAAAAAAATTTGCGATTGTTACAACTGCGTTATTTGAAACACGTCACGTATTTTGTATACATAACGATCGTTTCATGGATTGTGCAGTCAGCAATATAACCACACATCGTTAAATTGATACTGACTCATCATTTGTGAAGAGAAAATAAAAATAAAACATTGTTCCTTTGAATTGCGTTTCACACTAAATTGCGTGGTATCTTACATTAGTAATGAGTTTGTCATGCCAACAACAAATTATTTTAATTAAATTGGTTAACCTGTATTGTTGATAAAACAAACTTGTTGCGTTACAACTAGTTCCGGCTCACGATTGAGCCATCTTCAGGTTTTTCTAAGGATAGTCGCTTCTTTTGAAGGTCGTAAAAGTTATACAAAACATAGATCACGTTTAATACAGACAACACACATGACTAGCTTTAACGACGAAACTGGCGGGTGTTTGCGTCTAGACATTCGCTGATCAATGCTAGATGTCTATTGTCTAGATCTAGACTAGATCTTCGCCATCTAGCGAGACAATCCTTTTCAAATTTTTTGCCGACTATATAAGTTTTCTTTTATAGGTAAATATATTTCTTTTTCTTAGCTAAGCGTTTTTATTCATTGCATTTTAATAAATTACAGTTAACATACTTTCTTAAAAATATTTTTAAAATTGTAACAATTTTAAATTTTGTTATGCTCTAAAGAAATGTGTATGGCAAGGGTAAATAAATAGCAATATAATAAGACAACATGTACAAAAATTAATATTGAATTTGTGACATAGTTTTGTTGTGATTCTATAATTTAAACTAAAAATCGGTTAATTTTGGGGTATTTTCAAAAGTTAAATTTAAAAAAAAGACAATGAATTATACCCTAAAATATCCTAGTTATTATTTAAAAGTTTGAAAATGACAGAGGTTTAACAGGTATAAAATAGGCTACACTGTCTGAAAAAATTTGAAAAAAAAACTTTACAATCGTTTTTGCTGTTTGATTTGTAATTGGTTTTGGTAATTGGTAACCGTATTTTATTAGCTGTAATTAAATTGTTTAATAATTTATCTTACACTGAATGCTCGAAGCCTGTTGTAGAAAACATAGTTGGTTTGACTTAATTTTACGTTATCTTTGAAAAGTAAAATCTAACCCAGATATTGCCAGTAAACGTATTTTATTACTCATCAAAAATACAGTACTAGTTGCATCAGCATCTCTGAATTACAGAAATTACTATTATGGCACACAATGTCCCTAATGATCTAGTTTTAGTGGGCAATTACCCTAAGTGAAAGGGGTCTCAGTATAATTTGATTAATTGATTTGATTGTGATTTGAGCACAAACCTCTACAATCAATGCTAGATTGACGTTGTGATACAAACTAATACTCGTACCTTAGATACTTATAGTATGTTCCTCAAGTAAGTTATTTATCTGATAACTTTTAAATATTAAAAATTTATGTTTAAGACCTCTTCCTTCACAAATGTAATTATGAAGTTGTAAGAAATAATTAAAAATGTAAAATTAACATAGTTTCTTTATGATTTCTTTACAAAAGTAAAGATTTTGTAAAAAAAAAAACAATGTTAGTTATGTGCTTTATTTATTTTCCTAATCTTACTTATTGTGATTTATGTTACGAAATATCATTTAGTCATAACCATAGCAACGGACCTATGGACAGTCCACTAAGAAGATTGGCAGAAGAGTGACAGATTCAGTTGTTTACGTCATACATCATACGTCATAGTTGTGTAGACCTATGTCAAATATCACATGTGTATTAGACGGTCTGCTACGTCATGTAATCCGGTATGTGGCAGCACTGTAGCTATTTGTATATGCAGGACCAACATAAGCACTGGACTTTAATACAGTTTGTAATAACCGATTAAATACTTTTCATACATCTTGAAAACGGTCTAATTAATTTTTTTCAATAAACAACCAATTACATGATATATCAATGAAGTTTTGGATAAAATATTGACAAAATTCGATCGTAAGTTAATAACACATGTTCTAAAGTATTGTAAAATCAAAATGTTAACTACCATTACTAAAGTTTTGATACATTGATATCATACTTTGTCGTTCATATGACTAAAAAGAGGGTACTACTTCTATTACTGATTGTTTAGTTAAGTTGTAATATTAATTTAGGCATCAATAGATGAAATAATTAGCGGATGAAAAAATAAATCCTTTATTGTGTCAAGCAAAACCTTATGTTGTATATAATAAACCTATAAAGATGGCGGAAACTCTATTACGATTGTCTCTGCACGAGTGGTTCAACAAATTGACTAAGTGCAATCGCAGAAACAAGATGATGCCAGAGGAAATTTGAAAATCACAAAAATATGTTTCTTGTTTAGTAATAATTCAACGTACTAATAGTACTAACTAGTGCCAATATTTTATACAAATACTGATTTACATGGTTTTAAAATAGTAAAAGCAAAAATTATTACTACATGAAACCTGCAAGGGCACATTTTGCCAAATAAAGATTTTTTTTTAAGAGGTTGGCGACCTTTTTATCCTTGCATTTGCCCGTCCACATAGACTACAGATCTGTGCGTGGAACCATTGACTTTATATAAAGTCAATGATAAATCTTAGTGGCAGTGGTAGGATCTTAACCACGACATCGCTGCCTTGGCCCGAAGTCCGTGACGCTACAAACTGAGCCACCAACTCACCAACTTGTACAACCAACCAATTTGTAGTACAGTTTTCTTTAGTATAGCTATCGGTATACTTGTTTAAGAAATTTTCAAAATGAAAACACTTTTGGTAGTGTATGAGAATATTTATCTCCAAATCACAGAAAAATTATTGTAAAGCCGACTTTTCTTAAATAAACTCCATAAATGTATTCTGAGTACAGTAATTTCAACCGTGGCGTCGTTCTGTAATCCAGCTACCAGGAGGTACCTATTGTGGATATTATTTTATAGGCATGATATGTGGATGCGATACTCCCTGGTGTGGATTAACGTCCGCACTAGAGCTATGACTATAGTAGTGCTATCCGTATGATTAGACCAATTCGTAAATTACAAAGCAAAAATGTTGTTCGTATTCCACTAAACTATTGGTCCCTTAGTTGCTATTAGCTGTTTGTGCTATTAATTAACAGTCCTGTCTAAGGGACATGTCGGCCTTAGTCAGTAACAGGACTACAAGAACGCAACACTCATCCTACACTCATACCCGTTCATACTTGGCAATCTACTGTCGTATGGTCATCATTTCAAGTTAAAGCATTAAGAAAACAGTTAAACATTGTGTTTTCTTTAAGTAATACGTTTCTATTATGCGTACAAATAAATCTCCGCATAAACTAAATAGAACAATAGTTTGCTGTAAGTCTAGATTTACATGAAAACCTTTCGTATTTGCTCTTGCCAGATATGAGTCCCCTTTTATTTTTGGGTTTGGAGTAGTTCCAAAACACAAACCACATCTGAGATCCATCTAATCTTTTTAATCTTTTCTACGGAATAATCCTGAATTTAACTATTGTCGATCTCTCGCTGTTGTATATTTTATTCTACATGTCATTAACTCAAGGTCTTATTCGAAGATGTTTTTTTGTAAATCTTAGTATTAGCGAATTTCCCTAAGATAACTACCGTATGTGGCACAAAAAGACCTTGACCTGGGACCGATAAACATTTTTATTTTCATGTCCCTAGAAGCACACTATTCGTTTAAATTTGTATGTGATAAAATTTGGATTGAAGGTGTAGGGCGGGATGCACGATCGGACCGTGGAAATGAAGTTTTTGGTAGGGGTTTTGGTTAAAAATTGGGGTTTCTCAATTGTGACCCTCTAAACATAAAAATTCCAATTTATCTTTAAACAATTTTAAAGAGATTAAAAATCTAATAATTTAGTATATTGAAGATTTTTATTCTTACCTTGTTATTTTTCTTGAGGTTTCGGAGAAAAATCAAAAATTAAAAATTCCCACGTTATTCTTATGGAAAATATGTAAACTGTTGTATTATGCAAGTTTAAATACCTAGAAAGTTTATTTATTTTGTACTAAACTATTATTTTTTTATTTCAAAACACACTTTATTACTTAACCCGTAGGAACAAACCTAGGTTATTAAACCTTACGATATTTAAATATATTCAACTGAAAATTCAATCAGGCAAATGGAAATTCGCTTTGTATGCAGGTTTGCTGTGGCGGGGTATTTATGATTTAATTGTTATTGACAAATAATAATAAGCTCGGTTTTATTATCCAAACAATATATTGAAAATTTTAAATTCGCTGACCTGAAATTAAATTTGGTATAATTATCGAGTGCACAATTAGCCAATTAGCCATATTATACACTTCTTTAAACATTGTATTACAATAAATCAACCGTATCTAACAAGTAACCAATAATGTGTTCAGGCAGAATCACACGCTTCGTGAGGTAACCTTACGTCCATCGGGTCCGTGGTATAATTACAATCGGTATGAATAATATGAATAAATGGTCCAAGATCTATTAAAAACATTAGAAAAAAATAAATGTAGAGGACAAATCCATATTTAGGTTCTATATTTTATTTATTTTAATCACGTTGCAAGAGCTCATAAAAAGATATCTAACTTGAATGCCCTTTCCTAATACAATGTAATTTTTAAGGTAATGGAAATATAAATGGGTTCCAATTATATTTTGGTGGTTCAAAAAGTTAGTCTTGATAATGTAAGATGTAATTTAATTTTTCTATGTTAAAAATTATTCCGTAAAAATTAATGTCCATTGGCAAAAGCTGATCATGTGTAAATTGTTAGGGTTGTTTTGATATAATCGGAATTGACGAAGAAGATGATGCGTTAGTTAAAAATGTTATGTTTAAAGTAAAATACACATCATTTTACCGTTATCATTTTAGGTACATGTAATAGTTAAAAAAAATCTATGTGTCAGTTATTTACTTTCATTTAAGTCCTCATATAATGCTTGTCGTTAACAAAGCTGCTTTTCAATTACAATGAAGTGATTCTACAACTTAAAATGTTGAAGTTTGTACCAGTAGTTCTTTGTTTTATATCCCTTATGCAATATTGTATTATTTTAGTAGAAAAATGTCTGGGATCATATTTTAAATGTTTAGTTCATACTAAATGCCAAAGAATAAATTGCTTATTTATGCATGGAATTACAAAAACGATAAATCCATGTTCGTAAGTGTCGTATCCATCTTAAATCCAATATATTCTTTTAATCAAGTCAATGTGATAAGAATGTCATAAGCGTCTCTGTTATTATAACAGAAGCTGTAACTAATTTAGGAAGCTGCCAGGAGCTCAGGTAATCCTATAAGCCAGGGCGAATCCTCACGTTATTCTATGAGGCTTTCTTGTCTTCATTAATATTATCCACTAGCTAGCTTATATTATTTAAATTTAAATGTGTTTAGGAGTAATACAAAACATAATTGTAGAATATATCATTCTTTAGATAAAACCCATAGAATAATTTTGTTGTGTGATTATGGCGCAGTCATACTTTTAAATAATACTTAAGGAGCATTTTGTTTGTTAAAATTTAATAAAATTGACGTCCCACTGGGCCGAACCTCATTAGACCATCTATTTGATTTAGAATATTTATCTCAACAATTACAAATGCAATTCATAATTTAAATATGGCTAGACTATCCTGTATTTATTAATAATCATCAACATTGCATCGTTTAAGAAAAAAACTGAATCGAATTTGTCTAAAGGCACTCATAACGCAAATTCCAGTATAACGTAAAAAAAAATACTTCATAAACATTAGCAATACTACACCCGATTAGCACCGAGTACTATATTAAGTGTACAATATGCACACTGTGATCATTTTATCATACGGAGTCATAAAGATTACTAAAAGTACTTAACAACAATGGCGTACACTTCTTATCAGTGCCTTCTTCACCTAACTACATTATCATAAACCGATTGTTCTCTCTAATTAACATATGTGTGTAAGACATGTATGAGATTATTGTGTTAACCAAACAACTGACGGATGTAGCAACGAAACAGAGTTTCTGGTGTTTTGTGGCAGAAACAGTTTTAAAAAGTTCCAAATGATATTTTATAACAGTTGTTAAGGAGAGCGACGCGAAACGAGCGAAGCTCTTATACTACACTCCTGCAAGGGAGGGGGTTTACTAGGGTTTACTATAAAATAAATTTAAATAATAGTATTAATATCTTCTACAAATCTCACTATAAATTGTGCATAAAATTTTGTGTTTAAGTTTATAAAACAATGAAGGGTGTTAGTAAATTGATACTTATTGATCATCAATGATAATCAGGTTTTTAAGATTTACTCAGGAATGTATAATAGGTGTCCGTTCTGTTTAAAATGCCAGTCGTTACGCAGAAGCGTGGTGTGACTAAATTATTGGAGTTGTTTTAATAAAATTTCGAAGGTTAGTTTGTATGAGCAATCCGTTGGAGGGAAATTGTTGGAGGATGCCTTGCTGCACTATTAATTACTGGAGATAGTAAACAAATCGGTACAATTTATCTCCTGAACATACTAAATATAACGAGCATAATATTACTCAACGTTTTTCATTATATAAAATCGTGTTATTATATCCTTGATCAATAGTAAATGTATAAAACTATGAATAATTATTTTTGCTATTGCACCTAGTTTGGATGTCTTTGGATTTTTTTTATTTAAATCCATCATAAATCTTTTTATGTTTTACAGATGACTATGCCTCTGAAACTATCAAGGAACAAGTTTGAATAAATATTCTGAAATGGTGAGTTTTAGTTTACTTACATATTATCTGCGAGCTACATATTGATACTAAAACTTACTTTGATTTTAATAAAAATTCACATAACATATAAAAGTGTTCGTTGGCATGTGTACAGTAAACAAAATAAAAACATAAAATCTCAATAAATAGGAACAGTAGAATAGTAGTTCACATATTTTAAAGTAATATTGGTAACATTATTTCTTCAGAAGTGTAGGTTATAGTCTTGGATTTGGGAATTTTTACAATATTTAATGAAGATTGTGTTCCAATAAAGCATCTTTAGAAATTCAAATTATTCAAAATCTTTAGCTTAGCATTACTTTTGCACGCTTCTGATCCAATAATTTGACACATTTCTTTAGGTACCATAACGTAAATTATTATTTAGATCTAGTGTTCTTAGTATTTAAACGTTAATAAACTATCATAAACATTATTGCCTGAGTTATAAATTTACAGTATATTCATCGACAAAACTATTCACTTTCAATAAAAAAAATCAAAATCTTTCTATTTACAGATGCATCACATTTCTATTTAGAACCTGTATGTTTAAAATATAAATCTATAAAATTACCGTTTTGAATCATATTATTTTATTTAAAAATAACTACTTAATGATAAAAATTTTATGTGAGACTTATGCATTCAAGAAAACGAGATTGCGAAAGATATCTAGAACTGTCTTGTACTGAGCTAGTAACTTTGAGAACAAGTTTTGTATTCTCCATTATGTTATGCTAAAGGTCACAAATACTGTTGAGCCAGAACAATCGTCTAATCTTACACTGAAAATAGTTTGCTTTTGTTTCATCGCACTTTACTAAAATATAATACATTTCAATTTGTTGATTATTGACAGTCAATACTCGAAAACTACCTGCATCTTGGACGGTAGTTCATTAAATTTTTGAAATCAATTATCTGTTGTTTAAATAACAGGTGTTTGATATTTCAAAAGGTAATGTTTGCACTTGATTGTTGGTGAAGGTAAAATGACAATGAATTACTTTAGAGATATATTTTTCTATAAACAATTTGTTAGATTTTAAATTTACCCGTAATCTTTCATTGACTTTTTGTTGAGTTTAATTATTAAAACAAAAACTATAGTACATTTTACCTGATGTAAGAGAATTATGTATTTTATTTGACAAAGAATAGAACAAATATTTAGCCGTACAATAAAACTGTATACTTACAACGTTATTAAACTTAAAGCTCCTTGAATGATTTCAATTTTATTTCGATATAGAGAAGGAGATGCAGTCAAAACTCATTATAAATCATTTCCATGCTCTATCTTACAGAACATTTATTAGCATTTTAGTTTTTTTATTTTTTATTATGAAATTTCATAAAGCTATCAATAGTTTAAGTATAAAATCATTTATTACAATTCAAGACAAGTGTAAATAGAATTATACTTGAAAAAAGTCATATAAAACAATTTAATTAAATTGTCTTGCCTTTTGAAGCGGATTTAGTCAAAGAAGTTCGACTCCTGGGACGAATATAAACACTTCGTCGAATTCTTTATAATGACAAGTCCTTTTTTATTGTGTTTTTTAGGTGGTATTTCCAAGGGGAATATTCGAGCAAATTTTGTTTACCTTGACTAGGTTGACACGTTGATTTAATAAATGCGATCATCACTTAATTTCTTCTTAACCGAAAATATGTAGCCATTGATGCTCTTACTAGAAAGAGTATAAAAGTTGAGCTAATTTGTCAACAATCAACTTCGTCTTTTATAAGATCGATACGAGTAATGTATTCATTAAAACGTCAAAACAGAAAAGAGAAATGTTCACAGAGAGTTAAAAATAGATCACTGTTATGTTTCAGTTCTCTCACACTGTGTTGTCTTCTTTTCACAAAGGGGCACCTCTGGTAAAGGTAGCTTTATGATTACGGATATATATTTAATATCTTTTACTTTATGTGTGACATCAACAACAAGATGATTAAACTAAAATTAGTTAGTGGTTGCCTTGACGTTTTGGAACTTTTACTTTCTCCCCCTATAGGTATGCTTTTCCCGTCATATTGTAACGTCACCCAGATTGAAAACACCACCATTTTTTAGAAAAATATATAAAAACAATCACAATCCAATCAAAACAAATGTATCCGTATATGACAATACAATCAGGTGCTTTTTTTGTTTGCGAGCTGGGTGACGTCAGCAAATGACGGCAATGAATGGCACACCTATGTTTTTTCCTTCCACCATGTCGTTGACCAGTATGGTGACATTTTTTTAGACCACCTTCTATGTAGACTAATCAACAAGTTTACTCACTATAAACAGTATTATTTTTCCAGTTGGTTTAAAACATACATAATTAGTTCATTTTATTACTTTCTCCCCCTATACCATAGTATATGGAGAAAGTAATGTTTTCGTCAAAATTTTCGAGTTTGAGTTTTGAGTGGATATATTCGTTTTGGGTCCCCCTGGACCCAAAAAAGTGGTTTTCGAAGTGATGTCTGTGTGTGTGTGTGTGTGTGTGTGTGTGTCTGTGTGTCTGGATGTGTACAGAGCTACAGACCACACCTGTGGTCCGATTTCGATAAAATTTGGTATGTAGGTTCTAATCCATGGTATCTCCAGGCGTTTTTTTTCATTTTTTTGAAATTTTTATTTTTAATGGGGATTTTCCCATAAAAACCCATAAAAAACCGGAAAAATCGGATTTTATCAAAAATGGCCCGAACGATTTTGATAAAATTTAGTATGTTGTAGCCCTTTAAATTCTGAATAAAATGGTACGAATCCCATATCTGTAAAAATTACGGTTCAAAAGTCAAATATGTTATTTTCCCATAAAACCCCCTAAAAATAACGAAAAATTGAATTTTAGAAAAAGATCCGGTTTTGATTTAACATAGTATGTTATAGTCCTTACAGTTTTGAAAGTTTTTTTTTTAATTTTTTTTTGGAAATTCTTTTTTAATGGGGATTTTTCCATAAAACCCCATAAAATTACGGAAAAATATGATTTTCCCAAAAATGGCCCGAATGATTTTGATAAACATTTAGTATGTTATAGTCATTTATATTCTGAACAAAATGGTACAAATCCCATTTCTGTAAAAATTACGGTTCAAAAGTTATTGTAAATTATGTCATTTTCCCATAAAACCCCCATAAAATAACAGAAAAATTGGATTTTCGCAAAAATGGCCCGAGCGATTTTGATAAAATTTAGCATGTTATAGTCCTTTAAATTCTGAACAAAATTGTACAAATCCCATTTGCGTATATTTACTCTCACCACTTACACATGATAAAGGTTGTTGACAAACTTATGGGAGAAAGTATGTGTCAGAATGCTGATACCGTTTATTTTCTACTTATAGTTAAAGACTAAAGGAGCATTTTATTACAATTACTATGTTCGATGCTGGATTTTTAAAATGAATTATAGTTTTGGTACAAAAATATTACTATTATATGTTTTCAGTTGTTTATAAAAGTAGTTTTCAATAAGCATTTTTTTGTACGTCCCTCTTTTGACATTTATGCACAATAGTAATTTTAATAATAATGTGTGATATCTACAACAAGATGATTTAAATAAAATGATGACTGTTGTAATCGCATTGTCTCTTGGATTTTTGTATTTACTGCCAAAGATAGTTAAAGTAGTTTATGTTTACTTTATATTTTTAATTTAACCATGAATATTAAATTATAATTGACCTTTCTTCAAGGCTGAATACAGAGGTTTTACGTAATCTTGAACTGTTTCAATAACTATAGAAAATAAATTATATATATACTGTTGGATACGTTTCAACAAAATTGACATTTTCTCCAGGGAACCGAACAAATTAAATTTTTATCAGACACTCTAAGGGAATACGTGTACGGTTTTTTTACTTTCAAAGACATATCTCATAAAGTAAAACACCCTGCTCTTATCGGAATGAAAGAGGCAATAGGGGTTTTATGTAAATTACCAATAATTCATCCCAGTTTATTTCACAGCTTGTCTTAAAGTATTAAAGAGGTATTAGAGCATACGAAAAAGTCAAAGACAATTAATAGGTGATACCATTTACAAACTCTCACAATTGTATAAAACTGTTTTGTTTGAATTTTGTGTCTTCTTTCGTACTGTTTATATTAGTAGTTTTTTTCTGTTTATGATGTCATAAATTTTTAGAGAACAGAAAGGAAAATAATATATATTCTGTCTATAATGGCAAATTATTCTCATGTCAGTCTCTTTATAACATTTTACATAAAAACAAATTAATTAATGATGATATGATTGCAAAGATGTTAAAAATTTACGATCCAGGAACATTAATGAAAGGGAACTGTGATAGCATTAAGTTGTAGTGAAGAGGGCCATGACGTCACATAGTATAAGGTCAAAGGTTCTTTCGAGGGAGTATAGCTTGTCTTGTACGAGATAACGACACCATGCTGTAATATCTTTAATCAATGTGAAACATCCAAGATTATCTAAGATAGTGCTAGTCCCATACAAAACTAAACAAAAGAAAAGGTATTCTATGTATTTATTATATCTTTAGTAAAAAAAAAACTATTTGGTATTTTTAATTCAAAATGTTTAATCGAATGTTAATATAAGAACTAGGACAACAATTTTGGTTTTCTACCCATAAATTTCCGTTAGATATTTAAATCTTTTTTAACACAATCTTGATTTTAAATCGAGTGTGAACGTCAAATCCTTCAAACCACCAAGGGTATATCTCTAACTACAACTCAAATAAAATTAACTTGTAAAAAGGTCATATTTACTGTTTATTGCATCTTTCACAAAACTTAAACTGGTTATATATACTTTAAATTTTAATCAAGTCCTTCAAACTATTAAGGTAATCTCTTAAAATAAAATGCAAATAAAATAAACGCGTAAAATAACTTTTACAGACACAACTGCTATAGTTTATGGCCTAAACAAGACTAATCATGATGGTTAGTCCACTAAGCCAAGTTCGGACCTAAAGTTGACAATGGTTGTGTTCAAATGTTTGTGTTTGTCAACCGGGCAATGTTGGCTGTGGCCTTGATGTTGGTGAGAATCACAAATGGTTGCACCTCATTGCTTGCCTCTATATAAAAAAAAAAAAAAAAAAAAAAACTGTTAATATTTATTATTACAAATCTATAGTACATGATGAAACACAAATTAATACTTATATTTTACTACTGTGGCAAAGGTACTTTAGAGTTGTAATAATGTATTATTTTATGGTTTGTATAAACATGTTTGTACACTTATAATCGTTGCCCACATAGGTACACACAAACACACTAAACAACAACTTTTACACTAAAAGTTGAATTTTCAGGATGACAACTTGAGTAGAATTATTATTTTAATGGGAAAAAGTTAATTTAATAATTTTTCCTCTTTAGTTTACTTTTTACTACCTAGTAACTAACGCTAAAGCAAGCTAATTTTCATTGTTTAAATTTTAGTTTTACTCATAATTTCAAAATCACATTTACTTGATTGAATTTAAATGCAAATTAATTTTATTTATTTTTGTAGACTGTAAAGTACGTGAGAAAATAGATTATGACAATAAAATCAGACAGAAGTTAGATTTTACACTGAAATGGAAATGTAAACCCAAATATTAGTCTAGCGTCTCTATTTGGTCGAAGATCAGCAGCATATAGGCTTCCGAGTTATTCGAGTGATGTAATCCCTACTGACCATCTGATGTGTTGTCAAATCCGTCAACATGTTGCAACATCAACATAGAAAATAATCCGCCAACAAACAGCATTGTGTAACCTAAGTATAATATTTCTTAAATCCTGATACAATTTACATCTTTACATTTTTCATTTACATTTTTTTTATAGTTTGCATTGCATCGAAGTAGATTTGCATTATACACGGTGTTCAAAATAGGTGGGGACATATTTTACGTAGTGATTCATTGGGTCAAAATAAAGAGAACATCAAGAATAATATTTTTCCAAAATCGTGTCGTTAACCAGATATCCGTCATTTTGTATTTTAATATGAAAATCTTTATATTTGAATTTTTTTAACCGATCTAAAAAAAAAAAAATTTATATAGGTTAAGGAAGAAAAGACCAATGTTAGAAAAAAAATTAATCTTGATTCAATTTAAAATTAAAAGATGGCGGTCATTTGAATTTATTAACTTAAATTGCTCAAAAACAGTTAATGTTATGAAAAAATGCCAACCACACTTTTATTTATAATTTTTAATTCCCTATTAAACGATACCAAGTTCAAAAAGATCGAATAAGAAATAGCTTAAATATTGCGATTTTTAGTTGTAAAATTGGGTAGAATTAGGCAGAAGCTGGTCAGGTTCAAGGTTAGTAGGCAAACCTGAGCCCGTCCAGCCGTGCGCACGGTGTTATAATCATAGTATTTCGTTATCTAAACGTTTCGTACGTGTCGTGTATGTGTGATGAATGTAAAATGTGTTTGGACTATTTATTTAATATATCGACGCTGTTGCTACAAAGCAACATAGAAACAAATTCAACCTAGTGACAGTGGAGCTGAGGATGACCTGATGGTTGAAACGTGTACTCCACAGCAATTTATGGATTGCTTACGTAAGCTATTTAATTACTTATTATGCATTTAAATGTGTGTCATGACAAGAAATTATTTACCAGTTTAATGAAGGACTACATCAATTTTGTAAAGACATAATAAATCTTACTCAATTATTTTTTATACTCTTATTTACATTTTATTGATGGAATTATATGGGTTAATTTGCAGTTAACCCATTTGCGTTTATTGCAATTTATTGTAATTTGCATATCATAAATTTATAAACTATTAGTTTATAACTAACATTGTTTTACTGTTGAACAAGAACATAAAGGATAAAGGATAAGTAAGGATAAAATAGTTGTGTTTTTAATGATACAGTTTTTAATGTGACAATCCCTTTTGTCAGGTTAATCCTAAGCAACCTTATTCAATCATCGTATGTGAAAGGGGGTTTAATTAGTTTACCTTGACGTCATTGAGCAGTTTAAAAAAAAGCAGTTTAAATGGCAAAGGAAACGTTATCTCTTTGATTTGACTTATTGATAAGATGAGATTTGGGATTTTATTAGATTTGAGCTTCAGTACCATTTTACTGAGGAACGTGAAACCAATAATAACCCTTTAAAATAAAATTTGTGCTAATTCATGAGAAATACATTTTACTATTCATAATAATTGTGTGGCTGTAAAAAATCCATATTTGTTAGATTTGCATTATTTTTCATACAACACGTATCATTGGGAAAAATAATACAATAAAGATACCGTTCTGGTTTGAGCAGTCAGCAATATAACCACACATCGTTATACTGATACTGACTCATCATTTGTGAAGAAAAAAGAGAAAAAAACATTGTTTCTTTGAGTTGCATTTCACACAGTGGTTTCATGAGGTAGTGATAAGTTAGTGAAACCAACATTCATCCTTTTGACAGCTTCTCGTGGCAGCTTTTGGATTCCTTCAATTTTAAAAAGCTAAAATTTTCATAATAAATATTGTGTTTTGGTTAAGTAATAATTTAAGGTATATATTATGACTAAAAACAAATAGCTGTAAAACTAAATAAATCCAAGATTCTCTGAAAGTCTAAATTTAAATAGAATTCTTTCATATTTGCTTGATTCAGATATGAACCTCCTCTTAATGCTTGATTTTGGAGTAGTTCCAAAACACAAACCATATCTACGATCCATCCAAAACCTTGGGTGTATTCCATTTAAATTTCAGCAGAATAACTCTTTTTGTTGTGTTTGACCCGTTGTATAATTAATTCTTTAAGTGATAAATACAAATGTAGTTTCGGAGTTCATAAGTTAATACTCGGACAGTACTTCATGTGTTAAAATTTAATGAAATAGACATGCCACTAAAGTTTGGCCTCCTTTGAAACATCTGCTTGGCTTAGAATATTAATTGACATTTTTGCAAATGGAATTTTCAAATAAGACACGGAAAGGATATCGTCAATGTATAATTCCTATATCACTTTAAAATACTTAATCGAATAATCTTCAATCAATTATTTCGTGTTTTCATAAGTTAAAAAAAGTTTTGTTACTTGAACAGTATCAATCCTACAGTTGATCAAGCTGTAAAAAGGATGAATGTTGGTATCACTGACCCATCACTACCTCATGAAACCACTGTGGGAAATCCAACTCAAAGAAACAATGTTTAGGTCGGATGACTTTAGTATTTAGTACAAAATTATACACTATAAAGCCTTTTTTCATACTGATTGAGTAGTATACAACAATAAAGTACTTAATGACAATATCGCACACTTCTAATCAGTGCCTCCTTCCCTTAACTACATTATTATAAACGAATTATTCTCTCTAATTAACATATGTTCGTGAGCCATGAGTGAGATTATTGTGTTAACCAATCAGCTAACTGATGTAGAAACGAAACAGAGTTGCTGGTGTTTTGTAGCTGAACCCAATTTATAAGTTTAAAAATAATATTTCTTCATACCTGTTAGTTGTTTAGAAATTTTAGTTACAAAATAATTGAGCTATAGACCATCGAATCTTCATTTGTATTTTTAGGCAATCGAAACTTTCCATCTCAATATTTATTGGTACTAATTTAAGTTGTCAGAAGTTGATATAAATAATAAATCATACTAATTTGTCGTAATTAATTCAGAGTAAGAAGTCAGGGAGGGCTACATAATGTGGTTCATAGTAAATGTTATTGATGTTACCATACAAACAAAATTTCTTAGCTAAGTAGCTTAGTGGTTATAGTGCTCGCCTAGTAATCATAAGGTCATCGGTTCAATCCTTGGAAAAGCTTTTTGATGGTACGTAACTGGACCCACAGCCATCCTTGATCATTGGGCTTCAATTTGGGATTCAATCTAATGGTCCTGGCTAATGAAACAGCTGATATTAGTCAGTTCCTTAATAAAACTAACGTATTGCTCCTTATTATTCTGCGTTTTGCAATATTGTGACTCTGTTAAATAAATATCCTAAAATAATGAAAACTTCACATCATGATATTAGTTAGGATTAAACACATAGTTCTTATGTCTTTAAACTCTTAACTAAAGATAAATCTATAGAAGAATTTTTTTTCAAATGAATATGTTCTGCTGTTTAAAATTATTAGGTTAAAATAGTTTGTCCTACAATTACAGTTCAGGGGATTTAAAAATCCCAAACTGTTGTATTAAGTCTGTTCTTTTATCATGTGTTTAAATATGTTTGTTGTCAGATGTTTTTGTAAACATTAGTTTAGTTTGAAAATAGAGTTTGTTCAAGCAAGATGTGTGAATAATATTCTTGTATAAGAAATAGAACATGGTGGCAGCTTAGTGGATTTTTTATCGAACAAAGTCTAAAACCACGCATGATGTCAAGTAAGGGCAGAAAAAAACGAAATACTCGTAGGCAAAGGTATGAGGACAATGAGGAGGATGCTCAAAGTGAATTCAACTACATGTCAGAAAGGGATTCTAGAAAGACTGAAGGTGAGTCACTAGGTTTTGCATTGGGACAGACAAACCGAGAAAATAATGCAGTAATGTGTACTCCTACTCCTATGATAAATCTGACGTTACCAACTCCAGATACCTTCTCTTTTACTCCGAATGAGTGGCATTCCTGGAGGAATCGCTTTCAAAGGTACAGACGGGGGTGCGGTCTAGATAGCACTTCCGACGCTCGGCAAATCGATGTACTTTTGTTTACAATGGGTAGTAGGAGTGAAGATATTTTCGATTCGTTTTCACCAAAACCGAATACTTATGACGAGGCTCTTCGGGCCTTTTGATGCATACTTTGTGCCAAGACGAAATATCATTTATGAGAGAACAAAATTTCTGAGACACAAGCAAGGGAGTGATCCATCTGAAAAATGCATAACAGATTTGAATGGTCTTGCAAAAACGTGTGCATGGGGTGAACTGAACGATGAGATGGTGCTTCTGGTCCTCATTATTGGTATGAAAGATGAGGCTCTAAGTGATAGACTCCAGCTGGACTCTCAATTGACTCTGGAGAAGGCGATTAATATAGGACTTCTTGATAGTAGATCTGCTATGGCAAGGTCTTTTCCTGGGGTCCAGGTCATGCGATAATCGTATCTCATCATACGCATTCGGAACCGCTGTAGCCTCGGTGAGAGCTCGTCCAAATTTTGTGTTTTGAAAATTGAGACAAGCGGTTTGTGGTCGGTCTCAATTGTGTACATTTTACCCATCAGGAAACATTTCAAACGGTCACTTGCCCATGTGCACGCAAGCGCTTCTCTCTCAATGTTACTATAGTTTTCTTCAGCAGGCGTTAGAGTCCGAGATATATATGCCACAGGTTTCTTGTTTTCTCCTTCAACTTGAAGTAAAACCGCTTCAAGACCTTTTTTTTGAAGCATCGCAAGAAAGAATCGAGGGTTTTTGCGGATCGAAAACAGTCAAACATGGCTCTGATGATAAAATCTGTTTTACTGTGACAAAAGCGTTTTCTTGAGTTGGTCCCCAAAGGAAATCGTTTTTAGTCTTTAACAAGCTCGTAATTGGCTCCAAAATCTCACTGCGGTTCGGAATAAATTTTGCCAGAAAAGTGATCATGCCCATGAATCTTTGTACTTCATTAGCGTTTCTTGGAGCTGGTAAGTCCACAATCGCTTGTACCTTGCTTGGATCAGGCTTGATTCCGTCCTTAGACAGCACAAACCCCAGAAATGTCACAGTCTTCTTGCAGAACTCCGACTTCTGCTTATTCAAGGTGATTCCATTAGCTTGCACTCTCTCTAGAACGGCCCTAAGACACTCGTCGTGTTCTTCTTTCGTTCTTCCCCATATCAGACAGTCGTCAATGTGCACTAAACAGTTCTTTGCCCCTTCTAAAGCTTTTGACATGCGGCGCTGAAACTCTTCAGGAGCGGACGTAATTCCAAAAGGTAACTTACGGAATTTATACCTCCCAAAAGGGGTGATAAATGTTGTGTAATCTTGTGACTCCTCTGCAAGGTTCAGTTGCCAGAACCCGGAATTCGCATCGATCTTGCTGAAGTACTTGGCTCCCGCGATCTCGGCCAATGAAAGTTCGATCTTTGGGATAGGATAAAACCGACGTTTCACACTGTTGTTGAGTTTGGATAGGTCTACGCAGATCCTAACCCCACCTCCCTTTTTGCGCAAACTACCATTGGTGGTACTATTCCGGCTGACGAAGATGGCGAATTGACCGAAGAAGTGGAAGCCTTCGTCCACGAAATCAGTCTGATTAGTATAAACACTACAGATGAAAATGTGACAAAGGTACTTCACTCACAAATGAGAGATCTAATCTGTGCACAACTTAAGTTACAAATGTTAGACGAATGGCCTGTAAAATCAAGTTTACGTAATGAGATTCAAGAGTACTTTAATGTGAAAGACGAGTTAAGTTGTATTGATGGGCTATTGCTTCGAGGAACTCGGATGATAATACCTCAAGAACTACGAGCGGAAATGCTCGAGAGGCTTCACAGTGGACACTTGGGAATCACAAAAACAAGGAAACGTGCTTTGGGAACCATGTGGTGGCCTGGAATTTCTCAAGAAATAGAAAGGAAAATCAAATCGTGTCCAGTGTGTATTCAGAACTCAACTAATCACAGTGAACCATTGATTCCGAGAACTGTCCCGGATTACCCGTGGCAAAATGTGTCTGTTGACTTGTTCAAACACGAAGACAAGTGGTATATGGTTATCGTGGATCACTACTCAAGATACTTTGAAGTCGAGGAAATACATCGAATGAGGGCTTCAGATGTGATTCGGGTTTGCAAAACCACATTTTCACGTTTTGGAATTCCTCAACGTGTTTATTCAGATAGTGGGACACAATTTCACCATATTGACTCAAGTGAATTTAAATTGTTTGCAAAGGAGTGGGGGTTCTCCACATTCAGAAGTAGTCCCCACCACCATCAGGGAAATGGGGCAGCTGAAGCAGCTGTGAAAGTAGCAAAAGGGCTAATGAAGAAAAACAAGGATAAATTTGAACTTGCCCTACTTTCTTACCGGACCTCACCTCTTGAAACCGGCTTTTCCCCATCTGAACTTATGTTTGGAAGGAAATTAAGAGACAATCTTCCATCTACTTTGGTTGGAAATCCTGTGGAAAATAAGAATTTTCTTGAGAGGGAGAATAAGTACCAGAATAAGTACAAGATACAATTTGATAAACGACATGGAGCGAGTGGTTTAAGTGAATTAGAAGTTGGAAGCATGGTATGGATCACAGATCTACGTCGACACGGTAAGGTAGTCAGGAAATTGAACGAACCACGTTCCTACCTTGTGGAAACTGACAAGAGAACTATTCGCCGAAACAGGAAGTTCTTAGTTCCTGCACCGTACTACGGAGGAGATGGAATTCTTTCAAACTGTTCATCCATGGTCCTTAATCGTCCATGCAACTCACGTGATCGTCCAGGAGCTGGCACAGTAACCCGTTACGGAAGGTCCATTAAGAAACCGAGGCGGTACTGAGGTTCATAAAGATGTGGACATCTTGAAGCGGGATGTTGTATTAAGTCTGTTCTTTTATCATGTGTTTAAATATGTTTGTTGTCAGATGTTTTTGTAAACATTAGTTTAGTTTGAAAATAGAGTTTGTTCAAGCAAGATGTGTGAATAATATTCTTGTATAAGAAATAGAACACAAACTCTCGAATCAAATTGAATGAAAATTAATTTGATATTTTATTAAATGATATAGTACAAAAGAAAATAGATGATCGGAATAAAATTGAGTTCAAATTAGATTTTGAACTAAAAGGAGCTGACGGCCCAAATACTAATATCGGGTCTCTATTTGTGGAGGATTAGCAGCGTATAAGCTCGCTCGTGTTATTGGAATGACGTAATCCCCGATGACTCTACTTGTGTCAAGAAATTCTCCAACCTTTAGCAAGATAGGAAGGAATCCGCCAGTATTACATTTAATTGTTTATTTATTTGCTAAATAATTTATTTATTCATTACTACGTAAGTATGTTATTTTTTTAACCCTGCTACAACTGATGTAAAAATGGGATTTTCCCATTTTTGACCTTTAATAAAAAAATTTGGAATTTATTTTTAAACTGTTTGGTAGAGCTTAAAAAATGAATTAATTTAGTATATTGAAGCACTGTTGTATGCCTAACGGTCACGGAGAAAATTCAAAGATAGTGTAATTCAAAATTCCCATGTTATTCTTACGGAGAAAATAAAACTGTTGTAGTTTATATATTGATAAAATTTGGCAAATTTATTTATTTCATCCTAGAGTGTTGACGTATGTTCAAAAACACTTTTTACCTTCCCCGTAGCAGCAAACCTAAGCACTCGTTAATTCTAATGTTATTTAAATTGGGAATAAACATGTTTATTTATGGAAATATTTTAGTAAAAATTTAACCAGACAAGTTGAAATTCGCTTAGTCCTCATGTTTGCTGCGGTGGGGGTATTATTCACTAAGTTGTAAATATAATTGTTTATTTTTTTGTTTTACGTTTGCCACGATTACTGGATAATGTGGCAACGTAGTTCCAAGTGAATGTATTATTTTGTATTTATTTGTTTTGAAGGAATAAACTCATTATTGCATTATTTCATTTCATATAATTGATGTACAAGACAGCTTTTATTTCATACGGAACCTATCAAACTACCATCTGAATTTGTATCATCCTTTAACAAATGTCTTATACTGTCCACTAAATCTTATACTGGGTACAATTTGTTGTTATTTTGTAACCTTTTAGTTCCTTATAAGAGTAAAATGATTAACTCTTGTAAAAAAAACATAATGGACAATATACAGTATAACATTATAAAGGATACTCAAGCATTAGTATATATAATATATCTACACAGTAAGTAGTAGCACTAATGCTTATGATACATATAATTACGTTAAGTGCACTAATCAAAATCCAATCAATTGGCGATAAATGATTTGACATGTGGAGATTGGCTGACGTTGACTTGCCGGAAGCTGTGCAATATTGGAAGCTGCAAGCTACATTGCTTGATTGTCCTACACAACAATCTTCAAGTAATTATTTATAGGACCAAATAAAGATTCTTTTATGTAATGTCATGTGATCGGCTTTAAGATGTTTCTTAAAAATTTGTTTGATATGTTTGGTTAGATAATAGTTTTGTGATGTTATTAATAAACAATATTTTCGCCATACTATTATGTTCTTAGCTGTTTTACAAACTTTAATTAGTGGCTGAAAGTTACGTTTTGCTGGCCATACCAGCTGTCATAGTCAATTGGGGACCGAGCAGCTTTTTACATCCCTAGGGCCGCAAAATCAGCTGCCCGCTTACTGACTTAAAACATGAATGCATATTAAATTCACAATCAGTATCCATAGCATTGCAATCGAATTGTTTTCGCTGCCTAGCAACTATTTATTATCATTTTTGCTTATTTCTCAAATTATTTCTTCACATAACCTTAAAGTTGTAGTTGTGTTGACTATTAGATACTTTATTATTATGGTGAATAGTGGTAATAGGGTATAGTGTGTTGAAAAATAGCGTTCATACCACGGACCGAAATGGTTTTGCAGCTCTCGATCGTTTTAAAAAAAACTATCTCGAGCCGGCAAAACCTCATTTTTGATCCCAGGTACAAAATCTACTATTACAGCTGTTTATTGAATGATTACATCTGGCCTACATCCCAATGTTCTACAACATGTATCTCCAAACATGTTTTAGCAGGTAAACACGCCTCAGCCATACATTATGCTGAATAACTACGGCAGTTTGCATGCAATGTGTTCAACAGCATCTGATAACCTTGAATTATGTTTTCTTTGCATAACATTTTATTCTCAAAAAAAGTATTAACATACTCAACAATAACAATTTACAATGTTTATAAACAACCACCCATCTTATAAAGGGTGTTAAAATAACGTCAGGAAATAATCTACGGGGTAATTCCTTGGGTTAAAACGTTTTCCAAAATCACTTCGTAAGCCAGATATCCGCTATTTTGCATTTTTTACATTAACTTTTTTATTTTTAGAATTCCATGACCAAACTTTGTAAAACATGGTATGTGCAGTATGTTAAAGTATAAGAGATTCCAGTTAGAAAAAAAAAATACTTATTTCCAAAATTCTAAAATGAAAAATGGCGGCGATCTCAATGGATTAAATTAAAATTACAAAAGAATATCTGATTTAATAATAACATGTTAATGACTATTTTATTTTGCAATTAAAATGTCCAATTAAACTAACGAAGTTGAACAAGATCGAATAAAAATAGTTGATATATCAAGAATTTTAGTTGTTATACAGGGCGTTCAAAAATTGAGGGGACATAATTTCATGTTTTAAAATAAAGAGAAAATCAAGTGTAATATTTTTTCCAAAATAACTTTGTCAACCAGATATCTGCCGTTTTGTATTTCTTACAAATTTTAATCTTTTAATATTTTCAACTGATCTTTATGAAACTAGGTATTTATATTTTAATTTAAATATTTATAATTAAAATTATTCAAAAGTTGCTGATTTTATGAAAAAATGTCAAGTTTAATTTGATTTAGCATTTTTAATTCCCTATCAAACGATGCCAAGTTCAAATAGATAGAATAAGAAATAGGTCCCCATATAATGAAAAATAATCGTAAAATTGCAGGTATTACTACGTAAATTATGTTCATACATTTTTGAACAATTGAAAACTATTTTCTAACCTTAAATTTACTAAATTAAATTTTGAAATCATCTTAAAGCTTGTTGCGAATAAAACAACCTGTATAACTACAAGATCCTATAACTACCAGTAAATTAATGTGTCGCACAATCAAGCAATGTAGCTTACAGCTTCCAATATTGCACAGCTTCCGGCACAGGCAATCTCCACATGACAAATCATTTATCGTTAATTGATTGGATTGTGATTAGTGCACATACCGTAATAATATACAGGGTGTCCATGAACTCTACGAAAATTTTAGGGCATTGTTCCTGAGTAAAACACATATCTAAATATCACATTTAAACTGTCTGGAAGTCCTTAGTTACTCACACAGCACCATTTAGTATTTTCACAAATTTTTCTAAAGAATGGTTAATAAATTTTTGTGCAAATTTTGAATTCCGTACAAATTTGAACAAACATTTATAACAACTAGACAAGGCTACCAAAAAATTATGACCGTTTTCAAATTCATAAAACAAATTGGTGGTCATTTACAGTTTTGTTACTAAAATAACTCAAAACCCGTTGATGTTAAAAAATCTTACAAAGATAACTTTTTAAGGCAATTTAATTGCAAATCGATTAACATCTTATATTTTAAGATTGGACAAGTATTAACTGAGATATGACAGATTTAGTGATACTTGACCGCTTCCTGCATGCGCTGCAACTCAATAGCAAGCTAATTATACAGGGTTATTACAAATGATGTTCATGATTTCAAACATACATAAAATATAGTTTTATTTGTTATACAAAGAAATAAAATGGTTACAACTTTTGAAACACTCAAAAAGTTTCGACACATATACACAGAACTGTAAATGCTCGATACGGAAACCCCTTGTGGTACGACGGATGTCAATAATGTAGTCAAGCTCTTGCTAGACTTTGAAAAGTGTGTCTTGATCTATTGTTTCGATAGCATTGGTAATCCGTTGCTGGATCTCAAGTATGCTACCTGATAATGGTGGCGTGTACGCCTTATCTTCGATGTATCTCCACAAGAAAAAAATACAGGGGGTGATGTCCAGAGATCTTGTAGGCCAGTTCAGGGGTGTGTCATTATTCGGACCACCGAGCTCGTTCCATATGTCAGGCAGCACATTAAGTTCAGCCCTACTACAAGTAACATTCAAATGCAGTCATTTCTCTTAAATTTCAAGTGTCACTTGCCAATATAGTGGTTACTAGGAGGATAATCGTTAAACCTGGTTCTAAAGTGTCGTTGCACACTCATAACAGATTGGTCAATCTAATATTCCAACTGGCAAAAAGCTTTCCTGCCTTCAAATTCAACCATTACACAACACTTACAACAATTGACTTGACAAACAGCTGATATGCACCCAAACCAATGTAAATGAAACTTTATGAGTTTTTCTTTCCAATGGTACCAACTAAAATAGTCTTGAAACAAATTAACCCAGTAATATTTATAATCAAAATCAGGAACATCATTTGTAATAACCCTGTATTAGCCTATATGTAAAAACTTAAATACTGTATATTATATGTACTTTAAAAAGTTGCAGCCTTTGTTAATTACATGATATGAAATTATCAGTAAATTTTTAAAGAGGTTTTTTTCATCCTGACACTGAATATTAAAATGTATATGATGTATTGCCTTTGAAACCTGAGGTTAAAATCGACTAGAAGTGTGATATTTTAAACAGAGATTTACAGTTTATAAAGCAAAGAAAACTACTTTCTGAGAAGGCAAATCGCTAGTAAAATTTCTTTTAGAAAGCAATATTGAAAGTATATGGACGAAGGAAATAGCTATAGACATAAAGCACTATTCATAAAATTTTACTGTTTTATTTTTTTATCAGTAAATTTTACTGAGTGCACAAGGTTTTGCAAATATAGGTGTTGTTCCTTAATAAAGAGTAAATAAGTTTTAAAATCAAATAATATAAAGTTTTTCATTTGATAATTATTTTCTAAGAGGTGCTTGACCAATAACATAATCAACTTTAAACTTGGGCTTTCAACCTGATTTAAATAATATATCAATAAAACGTTGCTTTTCACCGGTTGTTTGCGTTTTCCCCAATGACTGACGACTCACGTGATGTATCTAATGCTCTGGCATTAGACATAATGATAATTGTAGAGGGCAATTACCCTAAGTGGAAGGCGTCTCAGCACAATTTGGTTAATGATATGCACAAACCTCTCCAACCCATCCTAGATTGACGCTGTATTCCCATATGATACTTAACACGAATTTATTTGGTTTCTTTTTAATAATCCTTATAAATGAACTTATAAAGTTTTAAAGGTGCATATTTAACAATAACTCCTTATTCGTTCGTCTTATGAAATAGCCAATTTCGAATGTTCTTAAACTAATTTCACTTACCAAATCTTTTAATTTATTCAGTTGACTAAAGTAACTCGGAGTGACAATCCGGTTATTTAGCCCATACATCACAGTTAGTTGACTAGACCCATATCAAATATAGGAAGTGTCGTATGTGTTAGATTATCTGGAATAATACTCTAGCTAGTGTTATATACATATATTAAACATATTATAGAACAAACCCATTCCCAGATATTATGAGACTATGTTTTGGATACTACAGTAAAATTCTAATGAAAATCTTAAATTCCAGCTATAATTAGTTCCATGCAGTTAGGGATTAAGTACATTTTAAAAGATTTTTTTTCGAATTCTAGGAGAAATGTAAAGATCTTGAACCATTTATATATATTTTAAATATTAAAACAATACTTTTTTTGGAAATTCAAAATTTGTATACTGTTGTTTACTTTAGTTTTGTATAAGAAACTAAGCTTACAATAAATTACAAAGCTGCATTATTCCGGTCTTAGATATTCTCACATTCAAACTAAATGATACTCACTGCCAATGAATACTTACGTTGTAGTCGTAGCTTGTGAACCAAGGACTTTTTTCTCCTCCATCAGTATACAAACCTACCAAAACTATTGTAGTCATAATTAAAAAACAGATTTTCATGATAAATGTTTTCTCAGAAATATAATACTGGTTCAAGTATATTGTGCTGAAAAGCACAATATTTTATGTTTTGTTGTATATAATTCTGTAAAGTTGCGGAAACTCTATTAGGATTGTCCCCGCACGAGTTGTTCAACAGATTGACTAACTGCAATATTAGAAACAACATTTCTGCAGATGAAGGCTGGACAGCACTACGATATATTTATTATAAATCATTTATCTAACTTATTAGTTGTGCTAGAAAATATTTCTACTAATCGCTGCAAAACATACCATGTATACGTTCACTAATATAAACTTTAAAGTAAAATTTAGACTGCGTTAATTTGGTAAGATGTTTTGGCTGTATACTTTTTTCCCAGTCCACGTTAAATATGATTTTATTTCATATTTGTTGTTTATTTGAAACAATAAACATGGTCGGTGATTCAATTTGTTTGTTTTTCATCGTTAAAACGTAATCTCAATGATTTAAATATTTGGATGGTTGTCATTGTCGACTTATATCCCAACTACTTATTTGTAGACTTGTTTATTTATGTTTGTCATTAATATTGACTTACCTTTAGTCTCTATATTTAGGCATGTTTATGATGTACTCTAAGCCGTAAATTATTAAATATACAATTTAAAATGTGACTGAACAGAAAGTAAGCATGGTGTGGCCTAATTACTGGAGTTATTTCAATGAGCTTCTAAGTCCGGTTGTTAATGAGGAGGTGCCGTAAAGAAAAATTGTCGTACTTCGTCTAAGTTGTAGAAAGCAGAATGATGGCCAAAATACCTTTTAAGGTTTATTTATATAGCAAATATTTATATTTTTATTTAATATTCATACAGCTACATAATAATTAAAACTTAACCACTATAATTAAAATATCTGTATGGTTTCAAAAGACAACCATTGGCTTTTAGAACTCACGATGGTTTTTAGAACACTTTATGGTTGTGAGGTATGAATATTTTTTACGAAAACAGTAATATTATATTATTGTACCCAGTTGTTATGATTAGGAAAATAAACATTCCGAAATATTTATAATTTAAATGTCATATTGATTAAGTATTAATTTTGTAAGTCTTTATCCCAATTTAAATCCACCCAAAAGCTTTCGTATATATTTATGTAATTATGAATAGCACCCGAGCACCATAAAAGAAACTGTGTACGTAATTATTTTTAAATAAATCTTTATTCATCCTACGATTTTTCAGAAAATAATATGTTTACATACAACTAAATTATCTGAATATTATGTTTTATATTTTAAAATGACTTTTTGTTTGGAAAAGCAAATTAAATTTAAGGAAATAGGTACTAAATACTTTTGTTTCAATTGTGTACTATTGATAGTATTTCATTGTTTACAGAATTGTTTATTTAAAGATTTCAAGTAAATACACACAAATACGAACTAATAGTGTATATAACATTAACCATAATTATTACAAAAGTGGGATTTAAAAATGCTGTATACAAAATCATATAAGCTGCACAACTCCATTTGTAAACTTAGATTTCGTAAATCATTGTTAGAGGTTTAATGACTTGAATTTAAAAAATCATTCATAGGTAATGTTTGTAAAGCTCATATTTGACTTAAATAATTAATGATATTAATAAATAATATTTAAATACATTCATTAACTCTTAGAAAAGAGGAATTTATGTATATAAAACGATTTTATGAATGGAAGAAAGTTAGGAGTTAAAATTGTAGATATAAGAGAATTCAAAGCTTTAATCATCCACGATAACCACGATATCCTTTAAGTGTTTACCCTTAAAAATATATACAATACTTTTATAATCTGTTTGAAAACTATTCAACAAAAGTGTTGTTCAGTTTTAATTATAACTTTTAATAATCGAAACTTTATTATGATAAGACTTTCAAGTTAAATAGTGGGTAATTAGAGTAAAGAAACTCCCATACTTTTGAAGACAAAAACTTGCCTTATAATATCTACTCCTTAATTTATTTAAAGTTAATAAAAAGTTTGTAAAGTTATTTTTAAATAACTTAAAATGTTAATCAAAATTATTTTGCGTTTTATACATTTTTGTATCAATGCAATTGTCATACAAATTCGAACAACTATTGTATACATTTTTTTCTGAACCTCAAAGTTCCATGCCCGCAGAATATCAAGGTTATTACATTAAACTTAAAATATTAGCATTATTTTACTGTACCTTTACAACAATAACACATATTAATAATAAAGTATATTTTAAAAATTTTTTCTAACGTATTTATTTACTTATCTAAACTACTAAACGTCTGGCTGGATTATATTTCATTAAAGTAAGATTATAAGGTGAGCGAATAAAAGTAAATTTGATTAATTTAAACAATCTGTGTTTTACAGTACATTTTAAAAACTAATTTTTATTCCAGCCCTTCACTGTGCATTTCACAAAAAAACTGTAATGAAATTATATGCCTGATTGAATACTATTTGCATTCTTGGATATGAGAAAATACGGTATTTTTTTGTAAACTGTAACAAACTAAAGTAAGTCTGAAAAAAATATAGGCTTAGCATTTTTATTTGTTGTTTGGAATTTTTGAACCACCACACCTATGTTGTTAAACTTTATAAAGTGTATATAGAATTTTATTGCATATATTAACCAATAAATGTAAATTAAACTATCTAAAATGTTTTGTAATTATCTTACAATGTAAAATTAGTTTATAATTTATTATGTTAGAAAAGACTTAGCAAAAGGTGAAAGTTAGAGGGGTTATTTCATTAATCCCTGTTTTCGTCAAAGACAATTCAGAAATGAGTCACCGAATCCCATGACAAATTATATTCCTTATAACTATAATCTCAAATATAAAAGAGAAGAAGAGAATGTTATGACAAGAAAGGAAGTTTATAAATGCAAGGAAAACAAGTTCGCAATAGGCGTGTGTTTAAATTGTTCTACGTCAGTATCTTCATGTACCAGTTCTATATTTTCCACCTAGTTTAAAGGTCGAGGATAAGATTTAGCATTGGGGTACACTATACAGGAATCACTGAAAAAAAAAAAAACACGTAGAGAAAATATAAATTTAGAACGTCTCACTTAAACATATTTGCTTTAATCAAAATACTTTGTAGATT
The DNA here is from genome assembly GCF_028750875.1 of Macrosteles quadrilineatus. Classification (NCBI taxonomy): domain Eukaryota; kingdom Metazoa; phylum Arthropoda; class Insecta; order Hemiptera; family Cicadellidae; genus Macrosteles; species Macrosteles quadrilineatus. The sequence continues at coordinate 200,966,795 of NW_026542595.1, forward strand.
ATTTATAGGATAGTATCAAAGGTAACATGATATCCTTGTAATCTTAAACGACGCTAACAGCAATAGAGTTTCTGATTCTAGATCAAAAAATATTCTTACTACAGTAAGAATTGTTCTATTCTTGACAATTCTATTTGGTAAGCTATACATAGAATAAACTCACACGAAGTAGTTGAAGCCCACTCTTAGTAACTGAAATAGTAGAGTAATACTTCAGTTTTTTTATTTTTGTTATTTTTTAAATTTTATTATTTAGCCATATCTTTGAAAATTTTATGATTTAACACTGTTCAATGCCTGCATTGATATTACAATAAATTAATTGAACTAAACAAAGTATGACATACATTTTTTATTTAGTAGTTAAAGGAAATGTTAATGATACTCTTTAATTCCTAATTCTAATTACATCATTCTGTTTTAATATGAAGATTAAAATGTTTTTAATTATTGACCTAATACCAATATTGAGTAACATCTTTTGCATTTTAGATATATGTAATATCAAGTTGTATGTGAACCTGCTTCTTAATTACATCGATTGCCGGAGTGTTTACAAACAATTTTGATTATACGAAATAATAGATTCACTTAAAATTTGTATACACTATTCAACTCTTATGAAACATATAACCCTTAAATTCATACACTATTTAAAAATAAAATAGATTTGTAACATTATAACATCCGCTTAAACGTTTCCGATTGTTCCAGCTAATAAGTAATGGGTTTTCTATGTAATATTACAGGGTTGTCTTCTAACGTATTTTGAAGAAAATGTTGTATATTTAATATTCTTTGAAGTGTACTTACTTATATCCCAAGGACGTTCCTAAGCACAACATAACACGTAGAAAAATACCTTGAAGATGTTGAAGATGTACCTTTTGACGCTGATTCAGCTAAAGAAGTTTACCTCCTGGGATGAACGTCGTCACTCGTCACATTTCGTCACATTATTTATACTGAAAAGTCCATCCTTACTTTGTACGAATTGTTTTTGAATGAACTTTAGAGGGATGTTTATCATGACTAAGACCAATTAGAGACTTAATATCTATGAATATAATATGATATAGTTGAAATATATGACATAAATTACACGACCTAACCCTCACAGACCGCGCCCTTAATTAAATATCATATACATTCTAGCATATATCAAATATGTAACATATAAATAAAAAACACGATCGACACAATTAATGCTTTTGAAACGTCACACTACAACAGAAATATCCACAGACTGTTTAAGAAAAATACTCAAAGAGTTCAGTCATCTCATTCTGCGTTCTCTTAGTTAAAAAGTTCTGGTAATGGTAGAGTCCAGTTTTAGGGTTTAAAATTCAAGCATAGCTTACAAATGCAACAAAACTATTAAAATAATACCAAATTTGATGTAATGTAATTTTATTTTACTACTAAATTAAATATTGCTAAAAATTTTTTTGTTTATGTTTCGGTAGCATAAATTGTATGATTTACAAGGCTAACTATATTAATACGTAGTTCATAGATCTATGTGTTAACTTTATTAAATAAAAGTACTGAACCACACAAACTAACAAATTATGCATATATGATATTAAATAATATTTTATTCAATTACCCATAATTCTTTAATGATAATGGAGCTATGTATGAGACTAAATTTTAAAATCACATTTCACGATACCTCTAACTGTTTCAATGATATTTTGTGTATAATCTATATTTATTCCATTTACAAAAAGGTTGGAACAAATACAGCTGGTCCCTAGGGAGTCAAGAAAACGGAAGTGCTATTGGATATTGAATCGAACTATTGGAAGCGTTCATTTACTTTAGAAATCGGATTAAGTAAAACACCTGACTAGACGAAATAGATAGAGCAATAAGAATATGCGATTGGTTTCCATAATTCATCACTTAGTATTATATAAACTCTAAGTGACCAAGTCAAACACCATAACAATTTAGAAGGACTTAAGTTTAATGTAACCAAATTGGATCATTTATGTTACACAATTTATCGCAATGATCATTTGAATAGTGTAACATAAATATACTCATACGAAGACAATTTAAAAAGGAGATGCACTTTGTGTTAAAACGTCGTTAATATGTATATTTCCTTGATTTCTTTTATCATATATATTAAAACAAGATATTTTTTAATTCAGTTAACATTGTTAGTAATTTTCCTATATCTCTTTACCTTTGGTGAACAACTCATACAAAACAATTTTATAATTTGTTACTCAATATATTTTACATAAAAATAATATTTTACCTACGGTAAATAAAACTTAGAATATTAATATTATAATAGAATATTAGAATAATAGAATAATAATATAATATATAATATAATATAATAGAATAATATAATAGAATATTAGAATATTAATATAAGAAACAGGAAAATTTGGCTTTCAAATTAATGACAGTAAAACAAAATTCATGAAGTGCGGAAGATGGGATGGTACAGAAGAAAATGATGAAGATGATGATGATATCTTACAGATAGAGAGCCACTCTTTTCAGAAAGTAAATAGTTTTCAGTATCTAGGAGTCCTATTATCAGACAACAATAATGAAGAATTGGAAGTAATAAACAGGTTAAATTCGGCTAACAGGTCCCTCCATGCATGCAATAGATTGTTAAGGTCAAAATTATTATCCCACAACACCAAATTACGTACTTATAAAACAATAATAAGACCGGTTTTACTGTATGGCTCAGAAACATGGGCAATGAGCAAAAAAATAGAAAAGAAAATTATAACATTTGAAAACAAGGTTCTCAGGAAAATATATGGCCCGACGCTCGAAGATGGAATATGGGGAATGAGACACAACATCGAGATTAGAGAGCGCTATAAAGACTCTGACTTCATAGCGGAAGTCAAGAGCAGAAGATTGAGATGGTTTGGTCATATTTCGAGAAGAGAGGAAGACTCCACTACGAGAAATGTACTTGATAGAAACCCCGAAGGCAGGAGACCACGAGGCCGTCCCAAACTTAGATGGAAGGATCAAGTACAAAAAGATGTAAGAAGACTGGGAAGGAGTGAAAATGACAGCAAAGACAGAGACATCTGGAGGCAGTGTGTGGGCGAGGCCAAGTACCTCAGGGTACCAGTGGCCACTCCAGTAAGTAAGTAAGTAAATAAAACTGATAAAACTTTAAAACGTAGGAAATTTATCCATTACTATTTAATCTAAATTATTAAATGAGTCAGAACGAAGTGTAATATTAAACAATTCCCCGTTTAATTTTCTTCACGTTTCTGGGCACAATGATAAATGATACCAAGGAGATTAAACAACTCAAGTTATTTCCAAGTTTAAATTGACTTTCATTAATTTTAGGAGGGAGTTAAGTGTAATATAATATAGCTCTAGTGTGTTTTATGTATGATTCTATCGTAGATACTTACTAATTGAAAAACCTAATGATTATTTATATAAAAGAAAGTTGTACATGAACGGCATTGTAATATCTTTTCACTACTCTATGTTTTTCTTCCGTTCTATTATTGGCCTTAAGTTAATGTATCGAACTGCCGTTGTTTATATTTATGAAATGTACTTTTGCAACGAGAAATCTGTGTTGGAGTTTTTCTCATATTTTTAAATATATGTAACTATTTTTTCCTATGTGATATGCTAACGTAGTATTTAAAACTTAAGACTCATTGTATTTTATGGATAAACAAATTCATAAAGTGACAAATTGGCAAAATATCTAAACGATTTTCTCGTTATATTTGCGTCAAGCACCTAAGAGCTTAAGGCATTGTCTTCTTGTTTGTCAAATCTTTTTCTGATAAAGATGAAATATATTTAGTCGTACGGGTAATGTAGTGTTGGGAGAGAGGCCTCAAAAAATAAACAGTTATTATTGTAGTATTGTTTTATTTTAACGACAAAGGATACCCACCTATGCAGCAAATGCACACAGCTAATTAACAAAATGTAGAAACATCGTGTCTAATTTTTGTATTGGTTATGTAATGCAAAAACCACTAACCAATAATAGTCACTAAATAAGCCAAGCTTTGACTAACAATGGACAATGGAAGAGTTTTAATGTTTGTGTTTGTCAACTACAAAACGTATGCAAACTCCTCTGATGTTGGAGGACTACAATCGTGTTCAACTCCTTCCCTTTATTTTCACTGTTACAATGCTAATTAATCTATTGGAGAAGAAATTATTGATTGTTTTATGTATAATAGCATTCACATTTAAAAATTAACACTATCCAAAGTGAATTCGATTCAGTAATTAATACATTGCAAACAACGAACCTAGATGATTTGACCTGTTACTTTAAACCAACAAGTACGGTACATTACATATTTAAAGTGCTGTACACATACAATTAAAATTTTTGGTAAATTAATACTGAACCTATTTCTAGAAGAGTTTTATTTTCACTTGTAATACTTCAAATGCTAATTATCTTTAGTTTCCATAATCTATAATGCAGGTTTAGAAATATATCGTTCATAAAATAAGACAAAAATTAAGTCAAATCCAAAATAGAGGACAGCCTGAACCGACCTAATCTTGGGTGACTATTTTGTCGAGGATCAGCAGCGTGTAAGCTGTTGTTATATTGGAACCATGTAATCCCTGATGTCTACGTGGATTATACAGTTCCTCGTCATGTAGCAACATAGGGAATAATACATAAAATAACATGGATGGATTATAAATTGTACAGTTAACATACGGTAGGTAATTTCAATTCTTCCGCTATATTAACTAATAAATTTTACATTGTTTTCTTGGTGTGCGAATATTTGAAAAGATTCTTGTAGAAAAATTTACCTACGAAGTTACAAAACCCGGTTACCATTGTTTGACAGCCAAATAAATTAGAAACGTAATTTTAGAAATACTATCATTCTTTTACTATGTTAAGCTATTTATAAACAGTCAGTATTTTTTTAGGAAACGAAGTTTACCATAATTAAAATCCATATTTTTTAGCCCCTGAGCTGATCTGGTGACTAAATCAAAATAGAGTTACCTTCGTCAATCAGCTCATAGTACTATTTACAATGCTACGGCCGTTTCAGCATCTTCGTGCTGGTATGTGCTGATATGTGTATTCAACAGGCCTGTTTAGTTTAAACCCCCCGTTTATGTTTGTGTATGTGTACGTTGCGTGTGAAAGTTTGTGTTTTTGTATAATAACGGTGCCACTAAGGCTGAACGTCTGATGATGGCACGAAGATGTTGAAACGGCCGTAACATTGTAAATACTACTATGAGCTGATGGACGAAGGTAAATATATTTAATGATTTACCATAATGCCCTGTAATTAATGTGCAGCCTGGCCACGAATATTCATAAAACAATTTTTAACTAGTAGACCTCAATACAATAATCCATAACAGTTTAAACAACATTTCAAAATATATATTTGTTTCGAAATACCCATGTCTTCTTGATCTAATTAATCTTAATTATATCTATATAATTATTTACTTTTTCACAGATATCTTGACTAAAATCATAAAGATTACTACATACATTTACTGGATGTGTTAGTATCTATTTACAGTATTAGTTTCATAATTAAAGTATAACTAGTATAAATTAAAGGGTGATTTGGTTAACAATTTGTAGTGGACCTTGAGTTTATGTTTCAAAATCTCTTGATAACTTGATCGATATATTTTTCGTTTTCATACAAACTTAGTGATAAATAAAGCATTCAAAAAAACTTACCAACAACATTGTAGAAGTCTTTTAAATTATTGATTATTTTTTCTTAATTGTTCCTTGCATTAATTATTTCACGGTCAGTCTTATGTTAAAATAACGTATTTGCAATTTAAACTTATTTCCTTTGTTAGAGTAAAACCCCTACCATCAAGGTGTTTTCTTAGTTCTTCAGATACAAATCATATTTAAGAAGCAACCTCACGGTGATGGAAAAGCAAGAGCATAAAGTGACAAGTCAGGAAAATGTCTGAACGATTTTCTCGTCACGTTCACGTCAAGCACCTTGAGAGCTTAAGGTAGTGTCTCTTTATTTGACAGTTAACTTCCAATTAAGAGCAAATGTAACTCGTCCTGAAATAATACTGAAAAGATAAAAAAAACTACATTTTCTCTCAGAACCGTTTAATATATAATTCACTTGAATGTAATAAAATAATTGAAGGTTGATAGAACGGTGATACATCTATTATGTATTAATCATTTTCAATATTGACAGAAATGGCCAAACTAACCACATCAATGATTTTACAAAATACCATCTTCTACGATATTGTTACGGGTGCACATCATCAAGACTGTAAGAATTAATTTCTAATATAATAATATTTTACCTGCACAATAAATACTATATTATAGTATTTATTGTGCAGGTACAAATAATTCCAATGTTAAATTCCAAAGTAAAATAAAACCCTTATTATGTATGGTAATTCATACACACTAATACAAAAAAATTACACTAATTTGAGGCAGATGATGATGACGTGGCACTAATATAAGCTGAGGTCAAAGTTTATTAAATGATAAGATTGCATGATGTTTTATGGTGACGTAATCAAACGTATAATGTAGCGTACCAAACACCAATAATGTATAATGTATCACTACTAAACATTTTCCCATCATATTTAAAAATAAATATTTTCTTTAGTAAATTAATTTTAAAAGACATATTTCATGGTAAATCTATAGGAGTTGTTCTTAAGCAATAATATAAATACCAAACAAAACGCGGGATTCAAAATAAGGACGAATATTTTGTAAAACTAAAATTAAAGTCTTAAATACTTATGTACCATGGATCCAATTATCATTTTCAACTATATCATTCGAAATTTATTCTTTGTTTAGTGTTCATTATTTTTAATAGTTAGTTCATTTTCATAAATTTATTACTGCGGAATTTTCCATTAAAGTATCCAGCCTAATTATAATCTTAGCTAAACAAACCTTCCAGACAATAAATAACTACAAATAAAATACCTCAAAGGATAGTTTGAATTTAGATAATGTCTCCCATTTTTATTTGAACATAAAATTAATTATTACTTTGATAGTTCCTTATCCCTACATGAAAACCCCTTTTTGGTGTATACTTTGGTGCATTACCACAATTGTCAAATACAAAATTACTAGTCATTTGTCCCACATGCCAGACGTAGTCTGGCAACTTGTGGTGTCGGTTTGAACCAACAATGTAAATTACGTCCCTTCACATTAATCAAAAACTTGGGCAAGGTAACGTTTAGAAAAATTTGAAACATATATAACTTGAACCATTCATACAACATCTACTAAACCCCCGGAAAAGCTTTACAAACCAGGAAACTCATTTAAAATTTCCTCTTCTCGTGTAAGTAATTGAATTTAAATCGAATCAATTATTTTATTATTTTATTGGATTTTTAATTTTTATTATACATCATTATTAGAATTTTATTTGTTTATTTATTTATAGTTAACAAAACACATAAACTATTCCGAATAGTTGAGATTGCAAGACGAAGTAGTAGCTGTTTCATTAGTGGTTAAAGTCTTACAACCCCACAATCATTATACCTTGGCCGTCTAGAGTCTCGTTATCAAGTTATTCACTGTAGCTTGATATATTTACAAGTAGAACAGTTGAAAATGTAATTATTATTGTGGTTGCGTTATTATATTATGCATCTATAGCTGTTAAATGGTACTTTATTATGCACCGTTTTGTCTAGTTTATTCACGTTTAAACTCCTTAAGTGCGATCAGAGTATGTAATTTATAACTATCAAATATAATATGGCAATAATTTTTAATCAGTAGTGGCTTTATAATATTACCTGTATAGGAATTATCAACCTTATACTAACATCGTCGATATAAATGTTTAATGTTGCTGTGTGTTTTCAAATTTTTTTCAATTTTCTACAGCAAATCATCGGTTTGTCAGCTTAGCCAAAGGTCAATGTTTAGCTGAAATTCTCCTTCAAAATCTTTAGGTGTGAAACTTTAAGACTGTTGTGTGGAGTATAACTAATCAAACACGTTATTCACGTACTTATATCAAGACTTATTCTACATATATTTATCAAAGTACGTTGGAGAGTCACAAGATATGAATAAGATTGAATTTTTAAGACATTATCTTAAATTATGCAATAAATGGTCAAAATATTTATTGTTTAACTTTTATGGTTCTACTCATTATGATCAAATGACTTAGCAATAGCCTTGATACAGTATTAAAGAGCTTGGGTCACAATTTTATACCCTTGATATAGTAAAGATCTTGACATGGTTGAACAAGAGCGCTATGATTAATATTGGAACGACGATTAGTTTTCCAAACCCCCAAAATGGATTGTTAATTTATTAATCGAGATTATTATGCCGAACGTTGTCTTGAATCGCTTGATTACTCGGTATATTAATGATGTAATACAATATAACTCTCGTCCCTCGACCTATAAAGATAACAACTATATCTCTAGATGTAATGTATATTATTCAAAACATAAAATAGTTAAAGCTTTTTCGCGTGGTTTATAATATAGAAAATTAAATGAAAATTATTGATATGTTGTATTTGTTTAAGTTTATTTCTGGAATAACATACGAAAAAGAAATTCAATTTGAGACAACAAAATAAAGTACGAATTCATTACTTGTAATATGTAACTAAAATAAAAGGATTATTCAAAAGATGTTTGACGTCAGTAATTGACTGTTAAAAATTAATAGACCTTAAAAAGTCTCTACGGTAATATTCTCCAGAATGCTCAGTTCAAAATCAACATTTAGACTATGGAATCAGTAAAATAAAATAAAACTAACGACATTTTAAGCTTTCAACCCCAAACATCAACACGTATAATTATGTTGCAGGACTGTTCTAGTTAGAATATCTGTTTGCATGTATCAAAATATACGTAAATAACTGTTACAATAAGTTCATCAATACATTTTTTCCAACCAATATTCGAATATTTTATTGTTTAAATGAATCTCCTTCTTAATACAAATATGCATTGTTTAATAAAGGAAAATCTAAACTAGATACTGCGATCACCCGGCAAAAGTCGACAGATAGACTGATAATGCTGACCTTGCATTTTTCAACAGTCTCTTTTAACTTAGCAACAACTATATGATAGGTAGAGGTTTTCTCAAAACAAATTAATAATATAAGTGTTTCCTACGGGTAGGAAACGATTTATATATTCGCTAGGACAATGTATTTGAGGGTTTTGAGTGTTGATAAATACCACTACTATGTTACATAAATTTCATAACATTTGGGAATTGTAAAATATAATTAAAGTTCCGACTTGAAATCTGTCAAGGGAAATCAAAACGTGACTCTGTTTTTGATATTTAATGAAAATACATGAGAGGAGCCGAAGCAGTAGTGTGTATATAATAGTGATTTAAACACCAATGCCACATTGAAAGTAGTCTATAGTTTTGGAGATAATTTGAGAAACAATAGTCGCAATTCCATTTATTTAGAAAAAATAAAAACATAATGTCCCTGATAATGACAAATCTATAGTATATAAAACTCTAAATACTAGCAAAACCGTATTCTAGTAAACAAAATACTGTAATACGCATTGAACGTTCGATGGTGTCTATGATCGTAAACTATATAGTATAAGCATGTTTCAAGTGTTGTTGAGGATGTTTCACGCAATTTTATAGAATTAAATATATTAATTATAACTTTATTACCCCATGGAAGTAACATTGCTGGACCAAGACTAATTAAACTCGTACCAACTATAAGCTTTAATTTAACGTCTACTTTGATAATTTATAAAGCATGATCCACGACGATATGGATAATGCAATGTTCCGGTTGAATATCTATGCTAACCATTAACTGTGGAATGTCTAGGGATAGAGATTACAGCGGTGAATTATTGTTTGTAGGTTGATATTGTCACTGCTGTTTTGCATTGTGAACGTTGTTTAATTATCAACACTATCAAATATGTAAACATAACCTTGCTAAATTTAAAACTTATAAAATTTAATGGCTTTCTTCGGTGGGGCACACGGAAGATTTCTCAGGTGCCGTTTGACGTCACTAACTGCTGCGTCTGAAGAAACAGACAATTTTATAGTTTTTCTATTATTAAGTTAAACTGTCATAACCTAACCAAACTAACCAAACGTGCTGTTAATGGAAAAATCGAATGAAGGTTTACTAATCTAAAAAATAGTTTTGTTAATAAAATACAATTAGAAATGCCTAAAATTCAATTTTATGTTTTTTAATTATAAAATTAAACTGTCATAACCTAACCACACCAACCAAACTTGCTAATACGAAAAACATTTTTGAAAAAAAGTTATTGCTACCAACGAGATTCGAATCCGGTACATTCAGATTATCAGCCCGACACGCTATCTACTACACCACCGAGGCCGATGGCTCTAAACCATATCGTTGCGGTAATGGTGTTCCCTCAAAGTGACGTCAGCAGTTCGTGACGTCAAACGGCACCTGTAAAATCTTCCGTGTGCCGTTTAATATAAATAATAATTATAGCAACAACAAGTTTCTTTTAACAGTTTATATGCGTTCAAATTACTTAGTTACAAGTCCAGCGTCGTTGTAATGGGCTATTATATTTTCCTCCAGAACTAGATTCGAGAATTTAAAAGTAACACCCATTAATTCAACTTCTAACTAACCATTTACAGTTGAAAGTTTTAATAACGTAGCTTTGTAAGCTTGTATCTTGAGCGGTTTAAACTGTTGTGCAAATTAAACATAAATACAGGTTAATTATTTCATTTATTTAACTAAACGCATAGTTGTTAAACCTAGCAACACGATATTAATTATTCAATAATAGTTTCCAAAAATATTCATTTAATTTCTACTAGTCAAAAGGTTACAAACGCAATGTTTATCCAGAAAATATTTGTGTATTCCTTAATTGAAACCTAGCAATAAATCAAGGAAACAAAAAATACACCAAATTGAAAGTTAAATAAAAGTAGTAATTTAAATAATGTTGATACAAAACGTCCTTTTATTTTGGAAAGAAACATGGAAAGACACTTTTAGCCTCTCCAGGATGAGAACCAACCCCTTTTTACATTATACTGCGAAGGTTATATTAAGTTAGTTTAGTTTGGCGTAATTTAAGTTGACAAAATGTTATACTAGGTTAAATTTACAAAGAGTAAAGCTGTAAACTTGTGTATTTTGCTATCAACACACAACTAAAAACTCGCCAATTTATTATTTTTATACCCCTTTTTCAAGCAATGAAAAGGGAATTTCCAAAGCTTTTCCTGGTTTTTATACACTAAGCTAATAACCTAAACTAACATAACAAACCCAATGCACTATAAAATAGTTGAGGCTCCATCCAAAAAAAAAAAAAAAAAAAACTGTAAAGATTAACTTGCGATATTCTATGAAAATGTGTGAACATCTTTACACCCATGTTATTATTGTATGAACTTAAATAGTGTAAAATAAACTGGACTGACAATTTACCATGCCATTGACCAACTTGTGGGCAATGTAAGAGTGTCAAAGCGTACGTCGTCATCCAGTCAATCGTTGTAAATATGACTATCGACACAACCCACGCTAAATTGACGGGAAAAATTAAAGAAAAATGAGATTGATAAGACGTTGGTGTCTTTATAAGTTAGAGCAAAATAGTTCCGTATAATTTGATAGTTAAAAAAAAAAAACCCATGCGGGTAAAAGAAATCTGTTATTTTATTGTTCTTAGATTTGTATTCAATTGTGATTCTTATTATTGTTTTCCAGCTTTACATTTTTACTGCCTACCCGTCTATTTTTTTCTTCTAGATACTCAATAGCTTCTCGTGATATGCTTTGAATAAGATATTGTAAAGGGTACATGTTATGTCTCCTCGAAAATAAGTTACACAAACCAAAAAATAATATTTTGATGAAATTTCTAAGGGTCTTTTTTTAAGATATATTGCCAACCACACTTACTTTGTATATTCTTGTTCATGTGTGCATTAAGTAAATAAATAAACAAAGGTATTTATAGTAAATTATAAATAAAGGCAAGTAAATAAGAAAACTCTATAGTTATACTATTTTAGTTCCAATCTCCCCTTAAATTATTTGCTATAGTTTACGCTGTTACACATGATCGAAAATTATCATAAGTGATCATATTAATAATGTATTGAGTCATGTATACGGTTTTATATAAATAAAATTGGTATTTTGAGGTGAAAGCTATCCAGGAAAATCAGCTTGGGGCGTCCAGGTTGGTATTATGTCGAATAAGAGAGATGAGACGAAGCCGTAGGCAATACTCGATGGTGGTGGAAATGAGAAAATTGAAATTAAACTGATTTGTGGAACTGTCAGAGGTATTAAAGCTAGGCCTATCATATTAGAATATATGTTTAAAAAAATATGTTTTCCTACAGTCACCCGACAAAGTTGGCTTCCTTGTACTGTTTACAGTACAGAAAGCTGCTAATTGCTGAATATTTATACTTTGTCGTACGGTTTATACTTTGGCGCACATCAGAATTCCAACGAAACAACACTAAACAGCGTAGTTCTATTATGAACGTAATCCGTGTACGCTTGGAATTAGGTTGGCAACACTTATAGCCCAGGCAAATTAGACATATGCTCCCCAAAAAAATCGTCTAAAGCTGGAAAGTGTTTTAATACCTTTTGGGGGTCCCAAATAAGAGTCCTGTGAGTTTGCGACGGATTCTGACGTCTGCTTAAGTTTTGGGAGTCGAAAAACTATGAAAATTTTGCACTTTTTTCAAAAAGTTGATTATTTGACCAGTTTTCGGCTTACAACTAATCGACGCTTGCTATACAAAAATGCACCTGTAGTTAGTTTGGAAAACACAACATTCTGCGTAATATGTTTTTTTTTTTACTAATCAATAATGGTAATTGATTGCTATCTACTTTGTATGGTCGCCATTTCATTGAAAAAAATATTAATATTAAATATTAGTTTTAGTAAAATTTTCCAGCTTTAACTTTTATATTTTTTTCAATTAAATGGCGATCATACAAAGCTGATAGCAATCAATTACCATTATTGATTAGTAAAAAAAAAACATATTACGCAACATGTTGTGTTTTCCAAACTAACTACAGGTGCATTTTTGTATAGCAAGCGTCGATTAGTTGTAAGCCGAAAACTGGTCAAATAATCAACTTTTTGGCCATGTTGATGAAAATGACCCAACTTTAGAAAGCTACTGCGACTAAACGGCTCGGCTGATTTTGACGTATTTAACACCAATTGACGCAAAATTTAATGCCCTAAAAGAAACCTTTGAACATCATTTTCCGTAGGATTCGTTATTTAGGAATTATAAGCGAAAAACTGAAAAAAGTGCAAAGTTTTCATAGTTTTTCGACTCCCAAAACTTAAGCAGACGTCAGAATCCGTCGCAAACTCACAGGACTCTTATTTGGGACCCTTAAAAGGTATTAAAACACTTTCCAGCTTTAGACGATTTTTTTGGGGAGCACACCCTGTATTTGATCTAATTTGCCTGGACTATTAAGTTTTAACAAAAATATTACTATCTGAGCTGAAGATGTCTAAGGCGAGTGCTATTACCAAGGATGAGGACCTTCATTCAAGGATCAAACTACTAAACTAGAAAATTTTGAAAAACATTTGGAAGTCACACATGCATTGTTAAAAATTTTACAATTTAAATTATGTCTTATAGCTCTGGATAAAACCAGAGACCTTAAGATCCTTAAGAGACCTTCTTAAGAGACCTTAAGAAGGTGAGTACTATTACTAAAAGTAGTTGTTTTTATGGATTAAATCATACAGTCATAGCTCGGAAGCATAGATGAACCATACTCACTTAGTATATTGTTCATAATTATGGATCAGCTGAAGACAATTTTATTGTTAGTTCCGTCCAGTAGTGCTCACATTAAGTTTTTGTTTACATTTTTGTTTCTTGTTATTCCAGCTATTTAAAAGCTCGTATGGCAAATTAAAACTCCTTAACAATTACTCGTTCCCTAGCTATATAACCAAACAATAAAGCGTAAATCATAAAATTAACCTTAAAAAAAGAAAAAAAAATCATCGACACTAGTGCACAGTGTAACCAACAATAACTAGACGCTAAACCTACTAGTGCTGTTTAGTTGTTGGTAGAAATGTCACCTAAACGTGTGGCAGCCACACCTGTGACAATTAAATATAATTATCTATAATTTTGCATGTAACAGTTAGTTGTGGCTGTGGATCCGAATAGGATAGTGTAGGGTTTATCACAGAATGTGCAAAGTGAATTTACTTGTTGTTCTAACCACCATTTACATTACGAATTCAGTAGCCGATCTACAACATGAGGAAGGAAGAAAGGAAATGTTATCCCTAGAAGGTCCCTTGGATCAAGATTTTACATGGCGAAAGCAAGAGTTTCAGTTTGAGCAACAGCAAGAAACACATTCAATACCTTTAGGTCCGTACCTGAACAGGCCATACATTACAGAGTCGAGTGATAACAATTTTGAAAGAGTCATGAGAGAATTAGGAATCCCCGAATGGAAGATAGTAGTCACAAGATATTTCAACAAGTCAGTTTTCTATGTGTCTAAAGACAACGGAGTGTACAAAATGAATTCGTCCTTAGTGGGGAAACTGCCTCTGTGGTTGAGGTTTTTAGATTATCGCAGTTATCCGTTCAGGTTAAATGAACAGTTTTCACAAACTACACCAGACGGTCGCCACGTTCGAACTGTTATTACTGTTGAGGGAAACAAGTTAGTTCAAGTGCAGAAGGATGTGACAAACGGCCAAGTGACACGGATTACTAGAGAATTCTCGCCGGAAAAAGTTGTTCTTACTTTAAAAGTCAACAACATTGTCAGCGTTCACATATTTAAAGAATTAAAGACTGAATTTTGTGATGAGTAAGAACTTTCAATTTTTTTAAATTGAAATATTTCCCTAGATGTCGAAAACAATATTTTACAAGAAAGTCCTACTGAAATAAGACTCTTTTCATCGTTGAAACGATAATAATTTGTCTTTGTTCCTGATCAGCTTTTGGGCTCCTTTTACAAAATATGATAGTTTTTGTTCTCAATAAGGTTTATTTTACTCATGTGTAGAAAAAAGTGTTGTGTCATGTGAGTTGATTAAGTATTGCTATTTCAGACATACCAGGTGAAGTATCAAGTATCAATAATGCACTTTATTAAAAAGTATTTAGAAAAATAGTCTGGGGTTTATTTATGTTGTTTCAACTACAACTATATATTTTGTTATCGAATGTAATTACATGGCATTGAAAGACCCAGGCCGATTTACTTTGTCATTTTAATGTCCCCAGAAACAAAAAAATACTATTCGCTAAAATTTTTTAACATTGTATAAAACAAATTTATTGCCTTCCCCTGACATAAAACCCAAGTATACATGCTCGTTAAATCTAATGTAATTTAAATGGTGAATATATATTACTTTATGGAAATATTTTAGTTAAGATCCAATCAGGCAAATTGGAATTCATTTGGTCTACAGGTTGCTGCGCACAGGTATTTGCTTTTCACATCAGCTTACTAAGTTTTTATTGTTTAATGTTATTATAGCATATGATTTAAACTAACTCGTATCAGATAGTACTAGTGATATTAGAGTTACCGCATTTCAATGAGATAGATGTTATTTTGATAAGAACTAAGGAATAACCCTAGTGAAAAAACATTAGAGAATCATTAAAAGATACGTAGTGGTAATTGGGCCAACTAGACATCACTACGTACGTAGTGATATGGAATCATTAGGTAACTTAGTGATATGATATCACTAGGTAACATAGTGATGTCTAGTTGGCCCAATTACCACTACGTTTGTTGAGTGTTCTTTTGTATAGTGATGTCTAATGATTTTGGCATGGTGGTGGTGACTAATGATGCAGTCAAATCTCGTCAGACATCACTTACTTATTGTCTTACTCACCCTAAGATAGTCAGCAAGATAAGATGAAGCTCTTAAGTAACACTTACTATGATCGGTGTCATGTAGGACAACATGTTGACCTTTACACAGACATAAGAATGTCATGATATAGGCAGAAAACATTTTCTAGAGACAAATTTCTAAACTTTTATCAGTAAAATAGTAACAAAGGTAGCTAAGTTCAATATGTGACTAAGATTGCACAGTTAGGGCCTATAGTAACTACTTACTTTGATTCATAAAACAAACAATTGTGTTTCAATAAAAAAACCCAAACCGTGACTATTCGGAAGATTAGTTATAGACACGGTACATGACAGTTCTGTCCCCATGATTTCGGTTTAGCAGGAATTTGCTGAATATGAAAAATTACATCTTTAAAATTAAACCAAGCTAAATAACTTATGTTGGTTTAAGAATAAGTTTACGTTTGTTTTCAATAATTAGTGTTTAACTAGGCCTATTAGGGTTGGATTTTTTTTGGTGATTGTGAAATTTTTTGTGAGATATAATTTTTCACTGCAGCACAACGCAGAACCACCTCGTTTCCTGTTGGTGGGGGCCCTCCTCTCGAAAACGTTCACAGATTAAATCTTGTAAAGGTATACACCGATAAAATAACTAGGTGGCGTTCGCAGAGACATCCACAAAATTGAGCGGAGTCATCAAGGGTTCATATTATATTGTTTTTGTCATACTGCAGTAAAAACAGTCGTCATTGGTGCATGCTTTGCGGGTCTAGTAGCATTTTTACTCTTAAGGGAATAAAATTCGTTTTTAGCTTCTATGGAGTAAAACTCAGCTGTTGTCAACTCAGTTGTAAATTTCTATTGTAAACTATTGAATACGTATCGAAATATGTAACGATTCGTGCTTCATAATCATTTTAACCTACAGTCTACAGTCTCTTCCCATAGCATTTTAGCATTGCAGATACATTAATCCATTCCCACACTCAACACTGCTCACCTTTACTACTTCCTTCACCTTACTACTTCCTTCGCCTTACTACTTCTTGTACTACGTCGTGGACCTGTTTCCCTCTCTTCCCATAGCATTAATATAATTGCCAAATACACTTCCCACACTCTGCACTGCAAGCCTTACTACTTCCTTCACCATTTCCTACGTCATAGACCTGTTTCCATCCCTTCTCATAGCATTCAAGTATTATATACATTTATCTAACTGCCCAAACGGTTCCCTCGCTCTGCACTGCCAGCTTTTACTACTTCCTTCACTACATCCTACGTCGTGGGGCCTGTTTCCTTCCCTTCTCATAGCATTTTAGGATTGAAGATACATTAATTTAACTGCCACAGACGGTTCTCACAATATGTTCATACTTTACTACTTCCTAAGCCACTTCCTACATCGTGGACCTGTTTTCATCACTTTCCATAGCATTTTAGTATATTAGATACGTTAATCTAATTGCCACAAACATTGCCCACATTCCGCACTGCTAGCCTTTACTACTTCTTTAACCATTTTCTACGTCGTGGCCATGCTTCCATCCCTTCTCATAGCATTTCAGCATTGCAGATACATTAATCTAACTGCTACAAACGGTTTCCAGTTCCCAAACTCCACACTGCTCACCTTACTACTACCTTCACCTCTTCTCACGTCGCAGACCTGTTCCCCTCTCTTCCCATAGAATTTTAAGATTGTAGATACCAAGATACCTTAATCTAATCGTCTTAAACAGTTCCCACACTCCGAAAAACTCGCCTTTACTGCTTCCTTCATCACTTCCTACGTCAAGGACCTGTTTACCTTCCTTCCCTTAGCATTATTAGAATGCAAATACCTTAATCTATTGGTCATAAACAGATCCCACACTCCGGACAGCTCGCCTTGACTACTTCCTTCACCACTTCGTACATTGCGGACCTGTTTTCCTCCCGTCCCAAAAGATTTTAGGAATTTTGATATCATAATCTAATAGTCATAAACAGTTTCCACACTCCAGACCTGCCCTGACTATTTCATTCACCACTTCCTACATCGCGGACCTGTTTTCCTCCCTTCCCATAGCATTTTAGGATTGCAAATACCTTAATCTAATGGTCATAAACAGATCCCATACCCCAAACAGCTCGCCTTTACTACTTCCTTCACCACTTCCTAAGTCGCGGACCTGTTTCCTTCCCTTCCAATAGCATTTTAGGATTGCAGATACCTTAATCTAATTGTCATAAACAGTTCCCACACTCCGGACAGCTCACCTTGACTACTTCCTTCACCACTTCGTACATCGCGGACCTGTTTTCCTCCCGTCCCGTAGCATTTTAGGATTGTAGATACCATAATCTAATGGTCATAAACAGTTTCCACACTCCAGACAGCTCGCATTGACTATTTCCTTCACCACTTCCTACGTCGCGGACCTGTTTTCCTCCCTTCCCATAGCATTTTAGGATTGCAAAACCCTTAATCTAATGGTCATAAACAGATCCCATACCCCGAACAGCTCGCCTTTACTACTTCCTTCACCACTTCCTACGTCGCGGACCTGTTTCCTTCCCTTCCAATAGAATTTTAGGATGCAGATACCTTAATCTAATTGTCATAAACAGTTCCCACACTCCGGACAGCTCGCCTTGACTACTTCCTTCACCACTTCCTACGTCGCGGACCTGTTTCCTCCCTTCCTATAGAATTTTAGGAATGCAGATACCTACCTAAATCTCATCGTCTTAAACAGTTTCCACACTCCAGACTGCTCACCTTTACTACTTCCATCACCACTTCCTACGTCACGGACCTCAAGCTCGTGTCGTCATTTGATTATATTTATGATCCATAACACCGTTTATGTTATAATATTTGTGGAATAATGCTAACAGCTATTTATTTATCTACTGCATTCAAAAGTCAACAGCTGATCATATGTCTTTGTTTATGTGTCAAATACTGCTTCCATGAGGATTACATTGAAACTTTGAGACCCAGTGGGGCGGATTCCTGAGAGACTTTTTTAACGCCATATAGATGTTGGCACTCACCGATATGGTCTTTATCACCATGCAAAATTTGAAAACCATTGATTCAGCCGTCTAGGAGGAGTTTGCGTATTACCAAATGCATAAAAGTCGACGTATAAGAGCTTCGCTCGCTTCGCTCGCTCCGCTCAAAAAATGACCAATCAAAAAGATTTTGAAATCTTTATATTGCCAAGTCACCAGAACAAAAATTAGGCTAAACCATTCATTACAGTGTGAATTAAGTCATCAACGCTATTAAATACTAAACGGGTTTTTGGCAGCCATTTGTAGCAATATCTTAACTCAAAAGTTGAAAGTTTGCCTAGTGGTACGGCATTCATTTACTACTAATGGAACGTCAAATCAAATAAAATCAAATCAAATCATTTATTTAGCCAAAAATTTAACAAAACAAGTTGCATTAGCTAAGTCACATTATTTTTAATTCAAATAAATATCAATAAAAACTAATGAATACCTTCTGACAATCCTATTCACTGCTGATTTGCTATGCGTTTTTGTCAACACATCAGATATCTTCAGGCATCCACAATTAGCTTTGTCATAAATATTAAAATAAAACTGTAACTATACACAATTTACCCCAAAAATACATTTAACAAAATAACAGGTATTGTTGTAGCGGTTGCCCATGTAGCACACAGATTAATTTTTGCCCAGAACTAAAAGACGTGGCCACCACGACGATGATACAGATTATTCGTCAGCCTAAATGTATTTTTTGTTATCAGAGTTATTTACATTAATATTTACTAGTGGTGCAGGTAATCTTGGTCTACACCGTTCTGATTTTTGCTCAACAATCAAACGTAGCATAGCCTAGGTCCTTTTATTTTAAATTTGAATTTTAATCGACATGTTAGAGTAAATTTAATTTAAATTTTACTTTACCATCTCGAACAAGAACTTATAATCGCTATAACTACCCGTTCCCATGACCTGACCTTTCTGGTTCAAAACTCATTCAAGTCTATATATCTTGAGACATTCATACCAAATTTCATCAAAATTGGATAAAAATTACTCTAGTTACGGACACACACACATACAAAGCAAAAGATATGAATTCTTAATACTACCATGGATAGGGTATATAAAAATTCGAAGAACAATAGACTATGGCAACTGGGGACAACCCAATAAAAAAGTAAATTGATCCCTGGTCTAGGCCTTTTCGTGCCACCTACGGTAATATCTTATTCCCTATGGAGAAATTCGCAGTATTTTACGCAAGTTAGCTGACTTCATGTAGATTGCAAAAGAAAAAAAATATCCTTCCTCCCCAGCCAACTATACTGGACAGCTATTTCGTCAGGAGTCAGAAGGATTTTTAATCGTGTTCACTGCACCCAAACAGTTACTTTCACCAAAACTGTACAGGCATCTTCTCTAAAACGATAAGGAAGTACCTATTTAAGTTATGTTTTTAACATTGGCGTAAATATATATTTAAGATAATATTTGTTGGTAAAGAAAGCGGACAAAACTGTAAGTTATGTAGCCTATGCCTAACGTTATTTTGTACTGAAATTCAGAAAGCACAATAAGGTTTAAAATTGAATATGTACCGGTACCTATGACAATTTGACAGAGGAGGAGTTAAGAATGTAAGACAATGGAAGCAAGGTACACAAAGGACATTTATTTTAGGGCTTCACACCTTCACACCACAATTACTCGTTCCCTATTTATAATAACCAAACAGTAAAGCGCAAATCTTAAAATTAACCCTATAATAGTCGTAACATAATTTCTCCAAAACTAGTGCACAGTGTCACCAACATGAACTAGACGCTAAACCTACTAGTGCTGTTTAGTTGATGGTAGAAATGTGTCACCTAAACATGTGGCAGCCACACCTGTGACAATTAAATATAATTATCCATAATTTTGCATGTAACAGTAAGTTGTGGCTGTGGTCCCGAGTAGGATAGTGTAAGGTTTATCACAGAATGTGCAAAGTGAATTTACTCGTTTTTATAACCACCATTTTCATTACGACTTCTGTAGCCAATCTACAACATGAGGAAGGAAGAAAGGAAATGTTATCCCTAGAAGGTCCATTGGATCTAGATTTTACATGGCCAAAGAAAGCGTTTGAGCAACAGCAAGAAACACATCCAATACCTTTAGGTCCGTACCTGAACAGGCCATACATTACAGAATCGAGTGATAACAATTTTGAAAGACTCATGAGAGAATTAGGAATCCCCGATTGGAAGATAGCAGTCACAAGAACTTTCAACAAGTCAGTTTTCCGAGTTTCTGAAGACAACGGAGTGTACAAAATGAATTCGTACTTAGTGGGGAATCTGCCTCGGTGGTTGAGGTTTTTAAGTCATCGTAGTTATCCGTTCAGGTTAAATGAACAGTTTTCACAAACTACACCAGACGGTCGCCACGTTCGAACTGTTATTACTGTTGAGGGAAACAAGTTAGTTCAAGTGCAGAAGGATGTGACAAACGGCCAAGTGACACGGATTACTAGAGAATTCTCGCCAGAAAAAGTTGTTCTTACTTTAAAAGTCAACAACATTGTCAGCGTTCACATATTCAAAGAACTTAAGAATGAAGGTCGTTATGAGTAAGAACTTTCTATTTTTTAGATTGAATTATTGCTCTAGATGTTAAAACAATATTTTACAATTAACCTACTGAAATAAGACTTGTTTTAATTGTTTACATGATAATAATTTGTCTTTGTTCTTGATCAGCTTATGGGCTTCTTTTACAAAATTTGTTAGTTTTGCGTTAGTAGTTGGTGTTTAATTTACTCAGGAGTAGAAATCATTGTTGTGTCATGTGAGTTGATGAAGTATTACTATTTCAGACATTTCAGGTGAAGTATCAAGTATCAAAAATGCACCCTTTTTTTGAAAACTATTCTAGGGTTTATTATGTTGTTTCAACTACAACTATTTATTTTGTCATCGAATGTAAATACACGGCATAGTAAGGGACAGGCCGATTTACTTTTTCATTTTGATGTCCCCAGGAAAAAGTACTATTATTAAACTTTGTACAAAAAACATGTATTACCTTTCCCTAGCATCAAACCGAAGTATACATGCTCGTTAAATCTAACGCTATTCATATGGTGAATGGAAATATTTTAGTTAAGATCCAATCAGTCAAATTGGAATTCACTTGGTCTGCAGGTTGCTGCGCAAAGGTATTTGATTTTCACATCAGCTTACAAATTTTTTGTTGTTTTAATATTATTATATGATTTAAACTAACTCGTATCAAATAGTACTAGTGATATTAGAGTTACCGCATTTCAATAACATATATGTTATTTTTAAAAGAAGTAAGAAATAAGACCAGCTATGAGCAGGAAATATTGTTAAATTCATTGACACATTATGACAACTGTTTCCTACCTATTCTTACGAGATCCAAACTCTATTTTGGTATATCATCATGCAAATATTTGGCTCAAAACCATTAGGCATGAAATATACTACAGATTTGCGCACTTGGGCAATAAAGAGGTTCGTTGAAGTGGAAAAACTGTGACAATAGAATCTCACAATTGGATTTTCCTCCGAGAACAATGAAAACACGGTCGTCCCGTTCACGATTAACGATTATGACTCTTATACCAGCACATTACAGAGTCTTTTAGAGTTTCAGCTATCTAAAAGTATAGAATTATATATTTATAGTTACGTTGTTATATTCTTTTTACGTTATTTAATATTCTTGTAGAACGCGTTCATAACTACGCGATGAGATGGAATCGCATGTTTTACATTAATTTCTTCTTCATCCGTTTTTTTTTTGTTGTTTATTAAGCTGGTGATTTACGTCAATATAATTCAGATAAGTTAAATGTTGATGAGATGAACACAACAAGTGTTCTTCTCTTTGACAACTGAATAAAGTATTCATTATATCTAGACAAAATAATTACTTAATTTAGGAACAAGTTTTTTAAGTAATATATGTAACAATAATTTATAACTCCATTTATTAAGCTCAATTAAAAAAACATAATTCTAGGAGCAGCTTTTTTAATATTTTTTTTTATTCGTAAAAACCATCAAATATAGGCCTATCAAAACAAACAAAAGGTTCACATGGTAATTAGTTGTGTACAGTTTTTTTTACAGTATATCACTTAACACTCAAAATAATATAGCATAAGAACTGTTTTACCCTTTAATCAAATCAAATAAAATTTATTTAGCCAGAATTGTAACAAAACAAGTTGCATTAGATAAGTTATATTATTTTTAAAACATGCCTTACATAGGTGTACAAATATATACAGGGTATCATACTAGTATAATATAATAGTTATAGTTAAAAGA
Source organism: Macrosteles quadrilineatus (assembly GCF_028750875.1). Classification (NCBI taxonomy): domain Eukaryota; kingdom Metazoa; phylum Arthropoda; class Insecta; order Hemiptera; family Cicadellidae; genus Macrosteles; species Macrosteles quadrilineatus. Next base: position 200,990,094 of record NW_026542595.1, read on the forward strand.
CAATAGCATAATTCAAAATGCAAATATATTCTTGAGTTTTATTAAATAAACATTTTATCCCATACTAATTTGGAAGATGGTAAAACATGAAATGACTAAATTCGAATGTATAATAATGAATTTACATTTTGTATGTTTTATGTTGGCTATTGTTTTAATATTTTTTGTTTAACCTTCATTTGACGTTTGGAAACGCTAAATAATTCCCAAAGCATATAATGCACGTATGACCTTAGCAGCGTTGTATTTTACCCAGCAAGCGATTTATAACTACTATTACGGCCAACAGCTGGCCACAATGTGCTACCTAAGTTGGCCATTTAAAGTTTCTAAGGTATTCCGATACTTTATTATAAGCAAGGCTAATGTTCAGAAAGCTAACGGGCATTAATAGAGCGGTTTACAACCTAAATACTGTATACACAAATTACTTTTCCGATTGATTATAGCTGTAGGTTTTTGTGTAAAAACTTTAAAATACCAATATAAAGATTAAGTCTGGAAAAGTTACCTTAATTTATAATACGATCATATATAATGCTTAAGTTTTAGCGAATTTCCCAATAGGGAAGTAGCTATTACCGTAGGTGGCACGGTAAGACCTAGACCCGGGACCGATTTACTTTTTCATTTTGATGTCCCCAGAGGCCAAAAACACCATCCGTTCAAATTCATATATATATTTATATATATATATATATATATGTCCGTTAGCGCGATAACTCGAGCAAAATTGATCCGATTTTGATGAAATTTGGTACAAACGTGTAAACCTACATTTATTCGAACGAGTTCGCAAACCAGCATAATGGGACCATGGGATCAGGGGTTTATGGGGGGTTTTATGGGGTAAAAATGGGTTTTTCTCATTTTTGACCCTAAAAACTTTAAATTTCTAAATTTCTCTCTAGACCATTTTGAAGAGCTTAAAAAAACAAATAATTTAGTATATTGAAGTTTTTTTGAATGTTCATTAAATACGGAGAAAATTTAAGAAATTGTAAATTTAAAATTCCCATGTTATTCTTATGGAGAATAAATAAACTGTTCTAGTTTGCTTGTTTATGGATATATTTCAATCAAATTTGGCTTATTTCATACTAAGCTATCAATATTTCAATTGAAAAAACACACCTCAACATCTTTCCCGTAGCAGCAAACCTAACTACTCACTAAAATTAATGTTATTTAAATAGGAAATAAATCTGAAAATTTATAGGGAATATTTTAGTAGAAATCGAGCCTGGTGAATGGAAATTCGCTTAGTATGCAGGTTTGCTGCGACGGGGGTATTTTTTTATGTAGGCTGCTTTTACTATTAAATTAAAAAGTTTAAAATAGACTGAAATCTAAACTGTTAAAACAACCACTTTAAGTTTAGTTTTAACTATGCCATACCAAAATTATTGTTATTTTAGTTTATGGAATTTATTAATACATAAACTCGTTTACTGAAGAGAGATTAATATTATATACTTCAGATTTGTACACGTGAGAACGTACATGCCATAAAATGTTAAATGTTTACCAACCGAATAATATAAAACTACCCATCCCAAATAAAATGCTTGGCTCAAAATTTAAAATTTAACGTATTCTATTCACATTTCCCCTTAATTTTATTCAAAAAGGTGTACCATATGGAGGTACAACAAAAACATCATATCAATAAATTAATGAAGTTGGTCGTAAAAGCTTAGTGTATATCAATATATTTAAATATAAAAAAAAAACAGCACGACTTTTTTATTCTGGTTTTGAGATATTTCTGTAAGATATAGTTATTTGTGTAACTAGTGAGCAAAGTGGCACTTTGCTGCACACGAGAGCAACGTTTACGCACGAGCCGCAGGCAAGTGCGGAATGATCTCGAGTGGAGCAAAGGCCTTTTGCACTCGTGTTACACATTATATTTTTCCTACAGTCACTATAATGCATATAAATAATTAGTATTTCAAACGCTATACAATACGTTTTTAGGTTCAACTGGCAACACAAATAGGTGCCCTAGAGAAAGTAGTACCCGGTCCGTATCACTCCGCTATATTTTCCTCGGCAAGCAATGTGCTCCACGACTTGAGAAAATAGTTCCATATATTTTTGTAATTTTCAGTGGTTTCCGTGCCTAAAAAAATGCTTTAAAGGCATTTTCTTGTTTATTAAGATCATAGGAATGTTTTAAAAACGTTTAAAAGAAAAGTCAAGAAAGTTCAGAAATACCGTAGGTTCATTTTTATGTATATGATTTAAACTAACTCGTGTCAAATAGTACTAGTGATATTAGAGTTAGCGCATTTCAATAACATATATGTTATTTTTAAAAGAACTAAGAAATAAGACCATCTATGAGCAGGAAATATTGTTAAATTCATTGACACATGATGACAACCGTTTCCTACCTTTTCTTAGGAGATCCAAACTCTATTTCGGTATATCATCATGCAAATATTTGGCTCAAAACCATTAGGCATGAAATATACTACAGTTTTGCGCCCTTGGGCAATAAAGAGGTTCGTTGAAGTGGAAAAACTGTGACAATAGAATCCCACAATTGGATTTTCCTCCGAGAACAATGACAACACGGTCGTCCCGTTCCCGATTAACGATTATGACTCTTATACCAGCACATTTTTAGAGTTTCAGCTATCTAAAAGTATAGAATTATATATTTATAGTTACGTTGTTATATTCTTTTTACGTTATTTAATATTCTTGTAGAACGCGTTCATAACTACGAAATGAAATGGAATCGCATGTTTTACATTAATTTCTTCTTCATCCGTGGTTTTTTTGCTGTTTATCAAGCTGATGATTTACGTCAATATAATTCAGATAAGGTAAATGTTGATGACATGAACACAACAAGTAATCTTCTCTTTGACAACATTAAGTATACATTATTTCTAGACAAAATAATTACTTAATTTAGTAACAAGTTATTAAAGTAATATATGTAACAATAATTTATAACTCCATTTACTAAGCTCAATTAAAAAACATAATTCTAAGAGCAGTAATTTTTTTTTTCATTCGTAAAAACCAACAAATATAGGCCTATCAAAACAAACAAAAGGTTCACATAGTAATTAGTTGTGTACAGTTTTGTTTAAAGTATATCACTTAACACTCAAAATAATATAGCATAAGAGCTGTTTTACCCTTTAATCAAATCAAATCAAATCAAATAATTTATTTAGCCAGAATTGTAACAAAACAAGTTGCATTAGATAAGTTATATTATTTTTAAAACATGCCTTACATAGGTGTACAAATATATACAGGGTTTCATCATACTAGTATAATATAATAGTTATAGTTAAAAGACAATAGCATAATTCAAAATGCAAATATATTCTTGAGTTTTATTAAATGTACATTTTATCCCATACTAATTTGGAAGATGGTAAAACATGATATGACTAAATTCGAATGTATAGTAATGAATTCAAATTTTGTATGATTTTATGTTGGCTATTGTTTAAATATTTTTTGTTTGACCTTCATTTGGCGTTTGGAAACGCTAAATAATGCTCAAAGGATATAATGCACGTATGACCTTGGCAGCGTTGTATTTTACCCAGAAAGCGATTTATAACTACTATTACGGCCAACAGCTGGCCACAATGTGCTACCTAAGTTGGCCATTTAAAGTTTCTAAGGTATTCCGATACTTTATTATAAGCAAGGCTAATGTTCAGAAAGCTAACTGGCAGTAATAGAGCGGTTTACAACCTAAATACTGTATACACAAATTATTTTTCCGATTGATTATAGCTGTAGATTTTTGTGTAAAAACTTTAAAATACCAATATAAACATTAAGTCTGGAAAAGTTACCTTAATTTATAATACGATAATATACTGTATAATGCTTAAGTTTTCTTTAATGTAGGCTGCTTTTACTATTAAATTAAAAAGTTTAAAATAGACTGAAATCTAAACTGTTAAAACAACCACTTTAAGTTTGGTTTTAACTATGCCGTACCAAAATTATTGTTATTTTAGTTTAGGGAATTTATTAATACATAAACTCGTTTACTGAAGAGAGATTAATATTATATACTTCAGATTTGTACACGTGAGAACGAACATGCCATAAAATGTTAAATGTTTACCAAACGAATAATATAAAACTACCCATCCCAAATAAAACGCTTGGCTTGAAATTTAAAATTAAACGTATTCTATTCACATTTCCCCTTAATTTAATTCAAAAAGGTGTACCATATGGAGGTACAACAAAAACATCATATCAATAAATTAATGAACTTGGTCGTAAAAGCTTAGTGTATATCAATATATTTAAATATAAAAAAAACAGCACGGCTTTTTTATTCTGGTTTTGAGATATTTCTGTAGGATATAGTTATTTGTGTAACTAGTGAGCAAAGTGGCACTTTGCTGCAAACGAGAGCAACGTAACGCACGAGCCGCAGGCGAGTGCGGAATGATCTCGAGTGGAGCAAAGGCCTTTTGCACTCGTGTTACACATTATATTTTTCCTACAGTCACTATAAAGCATATAAATAATTAGTCTTTCAAACACTATACAATACGTTTTTAGGTTCAACTGGTAACACAAATAGGTGCCCTAGAGAAAGTAGTCCCCGGTCCGTATCACTCCGCTATATTTTCCTCGGCAAGCAAAGTGCTCCACGACTTGAGAAAATAGTTCCGTATATTTTTGTAATTTTCAGTGGTTTCCGTGCCTAAAAAAATGCTTTAGAGGCATTTTCTTGTTTATTAAGATCTTAGGAATGTTTTAAAAACGTTTAAAAGAAAAGTCCAGAAAGTTCAGAAATACCTAAAAGAGAACATAAACTATAAACACGAAATGACAGGTTAAATCGTAGTTATAATAGTCAATCAGCTGCTCATAGTATTATTATCTTTAAACTTGAATATAATAAAAACTCCAATCCTGTTTAGGGAGAAACTATGAAAACACGTTTCTTAAAATATAATTATATTATTTAAATGTTGTAATAGCGTGTCTGGTGTTTTTTAATTTATTCGTGGACATACGTCAAACTCAATAATGCAAGTCAAGTCAAAAAGACAAATAACATTTTTAATCAAAAACTCTTTTCTATGTTTATTTCAAAATTTAACCTCAATTATTTTTTTTCATTTCATTTTTAAGTGCACTAATATTCTAAACCAAATTTAAAAAAACTAACACGACTTGATGGAAAAGCAAACTCATAAAGAGGTAAGGCAGGAAGAATATTAAAACTATTTTCTCGTCCGCGTGTATTTAAAAGTCAAATACCATCAAAGAGGAATATACAACTTAAAAATAGTCTGAAAATGGTTTAAGCTCTAAGATATCTTGGTAAATGCTAAGGATTTGAGCGAATACTATTTTACTACAGTTTTATCAAGCAACATGTAGATGGTTCGTTATGAATTAAGAATGTTATTATTTGTTAAACTTTAACAAGTTATGCTAATTATCTCACTAAGGTAACTAGAGTAACTAAGAAACCTTTAGTGTACAATAATTACAATGGAAGCTATGAAATTTCTGCTGTTTAATTTACGGTTCGGGTTTTGTTTTTTAACAACACAAACAGCTAAAACTGTATTTTTATTTACCAACCACATGTCATCTATGATACATTTATTATGAGGTAAAACGTTTTACTGGACTTCAAGAACACATGGCAGCCTACAAAATAAAAGGTAAATTAACCGAACAGTTCTTTAAACTGGTTAAAATTATTAAATTTAGAACTTTATGATTCACCTTATGCTCAGTGGACTGATTATTTATCATTGGGTTCAGTTATGATACACTCGATCTACAGAAACAAAATCTTTCCGGTTTTTAACAGTGAATTACGTATGAGATAAGGGGTTTTTATACACTCCCAATATGAAATCGTGAATGAAAAGTAATCGAGATCAGCGTTCAGCCCATGAGCAGCTAACTACTTACGTCACAGAGGTAAAATGTCAGAGGTCTTCCCAGGAGAGGACAGATTATAGTAGCTGTGATAACGCAACTAGAATAGTCTAACAAAAGATTTTGTACGTATTTAACTTAGGAATTTTCGTACTGGTAAAAACACTTCGAGAAAATTAAATCCGTATCGATTTATAATATGATACCACAAACTAGAGTTCCATCAACTGCACACAAGTGAACAACGTGTCAATTTAAAATTTCAACATTGATAACTTCGGCTCAAAATATACTTCACAAATCAGATGTTACCTTTAGACATTTAAAAACCGAAAGCGCATGGAACTCGTTTTGATGAATAAAAGTGCGCCGAAAAGAAAACACGATAAAATATTAAGTCGTTTAAATGAAAGCAACGTTTTGAGACAAAAAATAAATGAATGTTAACCGATATTCACATTTTCGATGCCTGTTTGGATAGTATAAATCCATAAATTAGTGTCAACAATGGAATGACAGTGCTATAACTTATATCTTTGATTCAAACAATTTATTTACGTGTATTCGTAATCTTATTTAAATTATTTAAAGTTCACTACATTCTTTCCTTGCCGCAATAGTCGAATGTTCAAATAACCACAACCATTTGTCCCACACGAGAGACAGACGCTCCCAACTTGTCGGTTTGGCTCAACATTCTAAATTACATTCCTTTGCATTCATCACAAACTCGACCAACCTTTTTATAAATCTACGCCTTTATACCCTAACTACGGTTTGAGCTCTTTAATATGAATAAGTACAACTCCATGCGAGATATTTCTTTCAAATTACTGTTTTTATTTTAATATTACTTGGAGGTTTGTTTGAAAAATATATGATGTGAGTGTCTTAGGCAGGTTTGCTCAAAATTAAAAGTTTTTTCTGGTTTCCTTCACATTTCTTATTTTTGCAAATATTATTTGAGTTATGATTTTCCTAAAACTAAATTATAATTGAAATCTCTTCTTTTGAATTATTCATGAAGTAGAAGAAGCCTTATGGCTCGGTTTTATCATGTTGGATTACGAAATTAATTGAGGGTTACTGTAAAACCAATGGTATTGTTATTCTTAACATTAAGGCTTAGGAATAGTTCGTAAAGATCACTTCAGAGGTTTTATATCATCAATATTAAACCTGATCATCGTATTTGTAGCATCATTTAGGTAAAATATACTTGTAAAAATGTTTTTATCAATACACGTTTGTATTAGGAGTAATCACCCCGAAAGCAGCATTTTACTATTACATCTCCAATACTCAGTTTCTTTATTCCTGAGTTGTTTCGTACAAAACTTGTTATACCCTTACATAATATACGAAATCAAGGTGAGTAACAATAACAATGTTTATGTTTGTAAATAATAATTCATAACTATTCAATATAAATTTTTTTTTGTTGAAACCTAACGCCAAGATTTAAATATTAAAATCTGTTCAGCAAATATTTTAGAAGAGAACGAAACACTTTTGAACAAAAATGTTTTAAGAGAAAAAGAAAGTTAGCACGTTGGAGGAAAGCCTGCAACAAGTCCCAGACGTGTGAAATATAACTTATTTCCCTACGTGTTTGACCAGGTATTCAACCATGACATATGGTATTTTATAGTGTATTTAAATACATACATCACTTGGTATATTTTTCTATAAGGAAATAACATACATGTTAGGCTAAAAGCGAACGTTTAAAGTCATTAGACATGAAACGTCCTTCCACATGGAATATTTAATATTTTCAGTTTATTGTTTATCTCAAAATTATGTTAATGTAAAAACCCACATTTTAAGTTCACATGGTAAAGTATCTTTTTAACTAATGTAATTCTGTTTCTACTGGTAAAATCAATCGAATATTTAAGCTTCGTTTTTAAATTATTGTTTATACAACTGCATAGACGAATGAACAGTTTCAAGCAATTTTCATATATTTATACAAATTTTCACTTCTCTTTGAATTACTTCACCGTAACAGTTACAATAGTGAAATAAAATTGAGTTCGAGGAACGATGCATATTTTAAACTATCGTTTACCATAACATGAATGCAGTTTGTTGGTATTATCAAACATTTACAAATGTTATAAACGTGAGTTATGATGGTAATATTACACCTATCATTTAAACCTTAATTCTTTCACCAGAGAAAGTATCCATTAAACTCACTTTTCTTCGGGTTTTCCCTCTTAAACAGTTTTCCCTCTTAAAAATGCCAATATACAATTATATTAAGGATATGAAAAGTGGAATTTAGATACATAGGCATATACTTTGTACATTCAGTATAATGTTTTGTAGTAAGTTCTATGATGTCGTGGGTGAAATCTACTTTAAGTTTCAAATGGGATTACCTTTCTGAGATAAATAAAAATAACAAAACTATCAGACAAGATTACAAGTATTTCTGTCATCGTCATTTCTAAGTACAAAGAGCAATATGAAAATATTTCTACTGGTAAAGAGACCCCCCGAGTAGTAGTCGTATCTTTCAAAGCAAACGCCGTTAGCCTTTATAAAATAGTTGCTTTTACAATGTCAAAGTACAGTGGTTTTGTTTATACCAAAGCCCAATTTTTCTCTATATGTTCGTTTATTCAGATTCTTTTAAAAGCATTATAGATATTTTACTTAATCCTTAAAAATAAATCTAAACTTATTCAGAATAAGGTAGATTCTACAAAGCTTTTAAACTTTCAGAACTATTGACAACAAAATAATAACGAAGTGACTTAGAGTTGCACTGAGTCCTAGAGCGCAGGATTTATTTATAATTGGGTAGTCTATTAGGGGTTTTTGAAACTGAAACATATATCATATCATAAGAGAATAGGGATAATAGAATCGTTTTTGATAAAATATTGGTACTATAAAATGAAATTGGGGTTTCAAGTTGGGTCTGTCAGGGGAAATCAACACAGGGCTTCAGGTTAGAAATATCACCAAAATATGAGAGATGGGACGAAGTCCTACTTCATGCTTGATGGGGACTAAGAAAAAATTACCACTCATAAATTTGTGAATGATTTTTAGTTCTTACAATTTATATTTGTGAAATTAAAAGTTACTGAAAATCTTAGGCGGACAGTATTTTAATACTTCTTGAAATTAAACATTTCGTAAAACAATAAATTAGTTTATAAATATTTATCTAATGCAAATCAAACCTTTGAAATATTCATGTACAGTTATAGAAGTATTATATAATATATTGGCGATATGATGAATAGAACGCAAAGAATGCAGAAAAATTATAATCTGAAAACGTAGCAAGCACAATCACCTTGTGCTTAGAACATTCAATTATAACCAGCGCATAGAATTTGACGTTGGAATATTTATGGAAAACATTACCTATGTAATGACCAGGGATAGAGATTAAACCAATAAGTTATTGTTCTGCAGGTTACTCTGGTTGGATTGTTATTGTTATTGTTGATTGGTTTTGTTTTTGCAGCTTGAACATAATTTTATCTACTACATATTACTTAGATATATGTTTGTTTGGAATTGGAAACATATATCGACATATATAATTTTGTTTTGGAACATGCGTAAACTAATGCAAATTACATATGAATTTTAAATAATATTACAACATGTAAGTCAATCAAACATTAGATTTTTATATCTATAACTTATTTACTAGTTTTTTTATAGATTATCTGTCTTGTTCATAGACTGTTTATACCAAAATTCTTACCAGTACAGTAGATGGGAGAATCATGTTGTAAATCTTTAATAACCTGTAAGGCTACCAATGAACGCACATTGCGATTGTAAACTCATAAGGTCTACTTTAATTTCTAGATAGCTCTATTTTAAAGCCTGTAGTAATTTTTTTACAAGGTACAGTAGCATTCTTTTGGCAAAAAAAATAATAATTTAACGTTAATTCAAAAATAAATTCACTCTTCGTATTTTGTTAACAGATTATAAAAGTAGCGTATGTGTTAAAGGAATACAACAGTGTTTTTAGTAAATACATAAATAAAATATGTGATATGTATCACTACGTTATTACGTAACACACACACACACAATCACTTTATAAAGATACATAAATAAGAAATAAAAATAACACACTAAGATTATACATCGTTTCGTTTGTTTTTTTATGAAAAAATTAACTGTTTGAAATTTAACCATTCATTAACTTTTAGAAAATCACAAAATGATAAAATAATGGATATTTCTAACACAAAGCCAGTTTTTATCTACGCAGAGATTTATTTTTGATAATATATGTGGAATCACAGCCAAAGGTGAGCCCTACAACACCAGATAACGTGTTTAAAAGTATCTGAAATCCATTAGTTATGTACCTGAGGGAGCCAGATCAAGAAAAAATTGAACATGACAGATTGCCATATTTAAGACATGTTGTTATACTATAAAACTTAACGTAAATAAATTATGCCATTTATAATCAACATAAATACACTATTTTGGCGGTTTTGCGATGTATTAGACATTTTGAGGTGATATGCTTACTTTAATTTTTTTTACTTATTAACTTTATCACCTTGTATACAAAAAATTAACAGAAATTATTTGAATACATCCAGTATATTTTATTAAATTAATAGGATAAGAACCATGAAGAAATAAGCTGAAATCGCAGCCAGAGCATCTTGGGTCTCTATTTGTCGAGGATTTATAAGCTTGCGCCTTATTTTCGTGACGTAATCCCTGATGGTCTACATGTGTTGTGAGAAATGACCACATGTATAACATGTGTATATAATCCGGAAAAATAATACCCATACTTGCTACCTTCATAGAATAAAGCCTAATTTACTGTGTGCATTTCGATTATTGGGGTTTTAACTAATCTACCTTGGCCCAAAGTAAACTAAATAACAGCATTGTGGCTGCAAAAATTTAAAACCAATTATGGTCTCGTTTTAAGGGATGCGGATAGTCTACCTGTCAGCATCAAACTTTATTGAATCCTAACATTATTTATATTTATTCTCCTTGAAGATTGTTACATATAATTTAACGAGTCATGAGGCCCGGACTTTATATAGTTTATTTAATTTGTTTAATGAGTGCCAAATATAAGTTCTTTTAAATTTAATCTTAGGTAAAGTGGTAATATGTTTAACGTATGATTGACGTTCGATGATTAATCATTCATAAAGAAAACCCGTCAATAGATATTTCCCTATTTGTTTGCCAAAAATCTGTTTCCTCATATATATGAATAAACATTTACATGTTTTTCAATTGTTTTGGTAAAAACATATAATAGTTTTAGTGTGTTGTATTTAATTAAAGAAAGAAAGAAGATGATTTGTGTGTAACATTTATTTTGTCATTTCTAATGTTTAATTTTAAGTAATCGTCCGTTATATCAAATTAATTGAATCACGTATATTGACGATTTCAATTAACTTGATCATCTTTGTGTGTTGTGGAATGCGATATGAATCAAAAGTAACGTTTTATAATGTTAGACATACGTTTATAATGCTCATAAATTGCAAACCATATTTTTCTTATGAAACTTTAATAAACATAAGACGAATTAAAATGTTTCTTTTCTTATTCTCTGGACAAGGACAGGATGTTTTAAATACAGCGAAACATGTTCGTGATGAAAAGCTAATTTCAACAAATTATGCTGGAATAAATTTGATAGGTATTGAATGTATCCATTCATATTTAACATCAAATATATTGCTAATCTTGTAATAATTTTAAACTAAGAGGCTTAACCTGGTTTAAATCACTATGTTAACCTTACGTGTTCTCTACATAAACATCTGTACACATGTTATTGGATAACAACTCAAAGTTAAATCATTGTTCAAACAATATGGTTATTAATAATCCCGTTACGTTCTGTTAGTGTTCTACGTCCAATAACCGTTCTAAATACATGGAGTACAAGACGAAGTAATGGTAATAATGGAAGTAATGGTATCTTCCACTATGGGGTAAAGTCCTACAAACGAAGATTCATTATAACTTCAACCTCTGGCTAGAGTATCATTAACAAGTTATTCCAGTGTCTTCCTTTGCACTATAAGAACAACCATTGACTATTAAAACTTTGCTGCAAATTATTATTTACTGATCAATATGCATGAATACATTGTTTCATGTTTTCAAAAGCACTTTGCAATTGTATCGTTTTATCTATTTTCACATCTCTTCGAATGTTGTTACTATGTAAATATATGTTAAGTGTCAAAGTAAGCATTATAATTCACACCAAAGCAAAAGTTAATTGAGTTCGAAGAACAATGTAGGCTATATTTAAAACAATTCATACAACCTAATGATAACATTTTACTGGCATGCGTAGCACTCAACATAATCTGGGAAAAATTAAAAATTCTATTTTTGTATTTAGGAAGTTTAAAAAACTTTCTCAAATCCAAGAAAAATACAGTGGAAGGTACTTTCCTGTTAAAGGGAACATTCATTATTATCGATGATTTATTTTCGATATATCGATATTTTTGTTTTACTTCACGATTGGTGCTTCACGATATTTGGTTTTATTTACTTCATACGCATTTAAATTACAAATTAAGTACCAACCTTGTTTAGGCAAAAATAATAGCCTATATATTGGATTAGGACATGAAACTATTCTAAACTAACCAAACATAACTAACCAAACTTGCTGTATAGGCTAAGTTACCGTTTCAATATTCCATTTGGTAACAGAAGAAGCATTATGGGGAATAGGCTATCAAACGGAATTTTGAATTGTTACAGCAAGTTTGGTTGGTTAGGTTAGTTTAGAACAGTTTCATTTCAATATAATATTTTTTTACATTGTTTGTTGATACGGAACAATATTTATTTACTGTATCCTATATCGTACTTGTCAGCTGATATGTTTCAATTTGTTACTATCAATATATCGGATGGAAAACAAAAATATCGATATATCGAAAATAAATCATCGATAATAATGAATGTTCCCTTTAACAGGAAAGTACCCAGTGGAAAACAAAATTATCGTTTTAAGCGTTTTTTCTTTATTGTATCATATGTTCAATTAAAACGGGGTTGGTTTGCTGGGCGATATATTATTAGCTTATTAGTTATATCTTACCATACTAGTTCGGTGTACTTCTTAACGCTGTGTCGCAATACTGGACGAGCCCAGAATTGTTTTTCACATTATCACATAGATAAAGTCCAATGGTGATTTGGTGGGATTTGAACCCGGGACCTCAAGAGCATGAGCGTGGGGCTTCGGTTCCAGAGGTCCCGGGTTCAAATCCCACCAAATCACAAATGGATTTTATCAATGTGATAATGCCGCAACTACTAGGTCTAGCCTGAACTAATGTGAAAAACAATTCCAGGCACTTGCTTAGCGTACTATGACATAAAAAAAAATAAAAAACTGAAAAGTATTGGTTTAACTTTTAGAGAAATACAAACAACAAAAAAACGCATTTGTTAGCAAATGTTCTTAAGTTTATACTGCTTTACAGGATAGCTCTTTTGGTTTAACCGGGGCTATAGAATACAGGAGCAGGCTCACAATTTTTTAACTAACACAAAAAAAACTGATATCCGAAAAATACGAGGATGAACTATTTATAATAGAGTATGTAAGAGCCACATTCATCTGAAGATGTTAGTGATTTTTTTTCTAAATCAATAAGCTGGGACATCTAGCAGTTTAAGATTTTTGTAGCATTTTAAAATATTGTGACTATTAAGTACTGTACTATAAACTACGAAACCCTTTAATCAACTGAAATAAATATCTGGAGTTTTAAAGTTCGTGTATTAAGAAAATCGAACATTAATTTAGTAAAAAACAACCAACAATGGTAGTAAACAAAATAAACTAATTAAATTAAATAACACAAATGTGGAAAAGTGACTTACAGCAACGCTGTTGCATAGTGCACATAATTTTAACTATTACTCTGTACAAAAAAATTAAGTAATATTTTAATAATGTGTATATTGTGTATTTAGAACCCCCAAAGAAAACGAAATCAGGATTTATCGTTTCTGACGGAAACCTCTAATGACATTCAACACAATAATAAACCTTTTTTCTATAAATCTGTACTTAATCCTCCCATAAACAAGACAACATATTATGTTTATGTTATTCCTACCGTTTACTACAATTACATTGATTTGTATGAAAAATAATACATAAAAAGTTACTGATTGATTATTTGAATATCTTTAAACATTATTATTTTTGTTTTAAATCATTGAATTATTTGTAAAACTTAAAAGAAACACAAGCAAGTGCAATCTGTTCAGTAACCTTCAAAATGTGAGCACAGCTGGCTCATAATGTGCAGACTAAACCAATGCACGTGTTAGAATGTGTTTGTCAACCAAACAACGTTTTTAAACATGGCTTTGACGTTGGATCACTTCAAATGGTTCATACTTCAGTACGTTGACTATGAACTAATTTAATTCTTTAGTAAATCTATAATACAATATAAATTACCGATTAACGCTGCAATGTAAAACTTGTTAAACTTGTTCATTTTGGACTATGGGGTCCAAAATTCATTGGTTCATTTTCATTCATTTCATTCTTGTTCATTTTGGTTATTGGGTGCGTATAGCTACAAAATGCACATTTTTTGCTTTTAAAACATTTGGGATGATATTACTTCAAAAATTTATTCAAGCATATCGTTTTAATAAAACTATATTTTCAAAATATACAGGATGTCCCAGCTAAATTATTTTCAAATCCAAAAAAGCACATTTAGCAAGTAAATTGGTATACAAATGTTAACCCCCACGAAATTCCACCTCTTTGCAGTGAAAAGTAGTTCAAATGTTTATTTTTGTACGTTTTTGAACACCCTGTAAATAGGAATGAAAATAAACTTTTCACTAAAATACTCAGGACTCAAATACCTTTAAAATGATGTACAACACGACCCCCTTTTACATTAGAAAATTTCCCCAAAAACCACCTACCCCCAAAATCTGCCCTTTGGAGTGCTTTTTTGGGTTTGAAAATAATTTAGTTGAAACCTTGGGGTCAAAATAGGGGGTTCCAGTTGCAATTAGGTTTCTATTTGCTTTCATATTGGACCTAAATAGAAGCCGGTCTGGGACAACCTGTATATTTAATCAACTTAAATTGTTTACAAGATTTGTATATATTCATAACATTTTTATTATTACGTACAGAAAATGTTTAAAAACATATCATTTATAAGCCTACACGGAAGTAAAATTATGGTCCAGGAGGAATCAAACTGAAAACGCAGCACAAACGTCAATCTTGGGTCTGTTGTTTGTCAAGGATCCGCAGGAAATTAGCTTGCATGTTATTGGAGTGACGGGATTGCTGACCGTCTACTTGTATCTTGTATCTTGAGAACTGGCCATGTGTAGGAACTACACATCAGTCATTGGTCAATAACTACATGCGATACAATGTGATTAATTAATCATTTTGCTCACATAGCTCCTAGATAAAAGTATAAAATATTCACTTTTGAAACACTTTTCATGTTGAGTGTTGTATGGAAATGGTGAAAATCTAAAACGAGGGCTTTCCCTGATATATCACTAAAGTGACCCACGCCGCACTATTAGGGCTCATACATGTCTGCATATGCGTCCCTTACGTTTAATATTTTATTTGATAGTATACTCATATCATACAACAAATATTTTAAAGATACATTTAACTATGAAACATTTAGTTTAATATCCTTAGGATATTATATAACCATATTAATATAAACATTTATGGATTGAATGTGTAAAATTATTATAAATGACATTACAAAAAAATCAATAATGTAAAATGTACATTATTTTGTTTAACAATGTTCGCGTCAGTTAAATTATAACGGTATGAGATAGTTCTTTGACTACACTCTTTTCATTTTTTTATTTTTATTAATTGTTCTAAATCATTAATGTATTTTACACATTATATTATTTTAAAATATTACATCTACATGATAAAAGTAGGTGCATTTTTTTAATGGCCCCATGGCATGGAACAAAACTATAATAAGAAAACTGCTTCGAAATTTTTTTATTCATACAAAGGTCCATTTAAAATAAAAAGGGAAACGATATAATGTGGAGGTATAAAGGGTATTACCATCAATCCCAGAGGATGGGATGACCGTGAATTTCATTGTTCTTGGAGGACAATTCAATTGTGATCTTCCATTGTCACAGTTTTTCCACCTCACTTAATCTGTTTATTGCCCAAGAGTAGACCCTACCATTTGCTAGATGTAAATTGAAGTAAAAGAGTTAACTTTATTTTTATGTGTTTATGGTTTAATTATTTATTATGAAGACTATTTCATGCTTCCATTTTACGTTTTGTTAACAATTTCGGGTTATTTCTACCCTGGATAGTTGTATTTTTATAGCTTTTCTGGATTGGTAACTTTGGTAAGATTGAAATACTCACATTAATTAAAATTGCCATTTAATTACTAGTAACTTAAATTGTTTTATTAAAATTTAAGGGTCATTAACTAAACATTTTATCCATATGTGCTCTGTGCTCTAATAATAACTGGAATAAGTTATTATCCGAATTTTATTCTGTGAAACAAAGAGTTTTCCTTTGTCATTGCAAACATGTGTTTCAGATCCACACGTCTGTATATCAAACATGAATAGCATTGACATTCTAGAATCTCACAACGTTTACGTTTGGCCTTATACAATTTTACATTCCAATAGTTTGCAATAGTTTAAGTAATTCCTCTTCTTCTATTTTCTCACAAAGCATGGGATATAAAGTGTTTTTATTCTGGCTTTATTATCCCCCATGTTCATAGCATGTATCTCTGAACATGCAGTATCAAGTATACACGCCCCAGTAATACATTAGATTGAAAATGTACTCCAAATTTAATCTAAAATGCTTTAGGTTGTTATGTATAGTATGTTTCGTATATGTACAACACATTTCAAAACGATCACAACTATTTTGCGCATCCAATGGGTAAATTTAAATCAGTTTTGGTGAATACAAGTACGATTCTAGCTTAAACGTCATATTATTTATTATTATTATTATTATTATTTCTTTGTCATGAGAGCCGAAGCCCCCTGACTGCGTACCCGGTACCTATCGTGAGACTTACCCGGGCCCCATGATGTAGGCCGAAGCTTACGCATCAACCTTTAGCACATCATGGGCGGATGACTTAAGGTCATCAGGCTCGCCGGCTGCCGAAGCAGACCCTTCGGAAAGAGGGTTGCCCCTCAATCCTAACCAGGGATTCCGGCTGCTTGTTTAAGCGTCACTCCACCTGGGTTCCCCAGGGTACAAGCCCTAGAGGACCATAATGGAGCGCCCCGACGCATTTAGTGCAAGCAACACTCGGGACCTATCTAATCCCTGACAGGCAGAACCCGCCATCATAGCCAGAAGGAAGGGGACCGTCAGCACGCTGACGGGGGAACCCCAACCTCCCATTTACACCACTACCCGATCGAGGCCTTACCCAGTTGCTGGGAAACCAGAGATAACCAGAGCGATAGATCCCCAGATACCCCTGGCGGGCTCGGACCCAGCACCCGATCTACTTCGTTCGCCCGTCAGACCCAACATCACTGCCAGGCCATCAGGGTTTCCCAAAAGGAGGCAGGTATAGAAGTGGGACCCACCCGGATGAACCTATCCACCAGAGGTGGCGACACCCTTGACTCAATTGAGGTTCCGGGAAGAACCCCCCACACTCAAGATAACCATACCGTCCGTGCTCAGAGACAGGGATTGGTTTGCATAAGTGCCTACAAACCGTTACCCTCACACTGCGGAAAGTTACGTTGCCCTTGAGTGTCCCCGTGAGCTACGGGTACTTGCCCGTTTTCACCTCCAGGAAAGGCTACTTCCAAAGTCGAGGATTTGCCACACTGAATGCTGGTCGCACACAACAAGCAGGCCGAAGCCCAAAGAACCACAGACACAGGTAGGTTAGAGAATATGATGCACTTCCATCTCTCCTAGAGCTAAACACCCCTCCATCCTGGATAAAGGAATGTCACTGGGACCCAATGCCCAGTCGTCCATGTCTGTGGCCTACTTGAAAATGCCGATACCAACACCGAGCAGTTACCTCCCCTTTGGGGGCTAGGTTTTTCACCTCCCAGGACGAGGCTACTTCCAAAGTCGAGGATATGCCTCACAAAATGTCAGTCGAACACAACCGGTAGGACGAGCCCGAAGAACTCAAGTCACAACCACAGTTACAGGTAGATGAGGAGAGGCGGAATTAACGGCGTCACTGAGAGCTAAACACCCCCCCCACCCTGAATGGAGGGAATGTCACTGGAGGCTCCCCCTAAGGGGCTGGCGCTTACCAGTCGTCCATAACTGTGGCCTACCTGAAGTGCCGGGTCTGACACCGGGCAGTTACCTCCCCTCTGGGAGTTTAAACGTCATATGCAAAAAAAACTTATTCTTAGCCTAAATGCAAAAATACTCATTACTTAATTTTTTTTGTTGAAAATGATTTGCTGAATGAATGTGGCCTTAATAGCCTTCATAATTTGTGTAAGGCCGCAAAGTAGGACCTACGCAATTGCCGCCCGAGAACTGTAAATGTCCGCACACTCACAGCTGAGTGTGCAATACATTGCGAGAACGGCAATAAAATATTTGTGATCGTAATACACACAACATTTTTCCACCAAAGCAATTAACCTATCATAAGACATAGATCTTCATTTAGTTTTTATTAGCGTTAGCTTTTCTTAGGTTATTTCATTTGCTTACTGGTTGTTTACGTACCGGAGCCGTAGTTGTGATTGCTGTAGAAACACCAACTGTTAAATCAGCTGATTTAGCAAGTGGGAATGATCCATCCCCACCCTAGAGCGACAATGCGCAATTTTGCATACTGTTTACAAATGTGACAATGTGATCATTTCCATGTAGTGGTAGGAAAAGTACATAAGTATACCTACCTGAGGAATAACAAAAAAATGTCCCTACTATCAATACGTCTAGTTTACATTTACTTTTAAATAATGTAACCAGAAAACAATAAATATAGTTTAAATTGCATTTTTAAATCTCAAAAATAGAGCTATATAGCCATATATAATGGCATTATATATGGTCCAGTTCAAACACGATACAGTATTTGGTTTCACTTTGTGTGTTTGACTTTGTCTCTGAACAAACTTTGAATTCAATAAAGTCGGAAAAAGAAGCACGACAAATCTTTATCCAAACTTTAAGCTAGAGGTTTCATTTATCAATCATGTGAAAACTTTTGCTGTACTCTATTGATTCAATCTAAGCTTAAAAAAGCTGAAGAAATTTTAAAATTCTACTTTATAAAAATTACAATTTATCATCACATGGTGGTTTGGAAATACAATCCTAAATATTTTGAATCGAGTCCACAAAATATTTAGAAAATCGATGAAGGTCGAGATCTAATTCTCTCAGTTTTATTCTGTAAAGAAATCTAGATCTGAGAGAAATAAGTCACACCAACACCTTTGCAAAATCTATATAATGCTAACATAATGTATCTACAATATATTAAGTTGATACCACAAGGATCTAATCCGTACCTCCATTACATTATTTCGGAGGTTAAATATTTACTGTTTGAAAAATTGCTACCTGTTAAGAATAATGTTGTTTACTCCAAACCTTATGATCTTTACCCACCATTAGATCATTCGCTGATGGTGTGTGCGATAAATTATGTATCTTGTATCCGTTAGATATAGAGATGTTGTTTTGCTTGTGGATAAAATATAATATTCAGAAATTGAACTTAAACTTTTGTATACAATATGGGAGAAATGGGTTTTTAAGCTTTTACTACTAATTTGAGTCACAAACTCAAAATTTCCTTTCTTAAAATAAATATAAAAATAATTGAGTGGATCAAATGTTATGAAGAAGACAAACGGACTCTTTGATATGTACAGTTTGTATTCAGAGTTCTGATGGTTTAAGTTACACCGAATATACTGTATATGCAATGTTAACTAATACAATTTTATAACATGAAATATAATCACGCAGCTCATTTTAGTAAAGAATTTCCAACTTAGCCTCTCTATTACAATAGCGCTTGATTGAACAACAGCAGCCATCGGGATTATTTATTTTATCGTATCAGTTTGTTTACACATTGCAGCTCGATATGCATTATAAGCGGCTAAAAGCAAAAAGAAAATGTTTAACATTTGTTTACCCATTCCACACATATTGTGTCACCAAATGGTGCATTTGAAATCAAACCCCTAAAAAAGTGTGGACCAAAGATTCTTTATTTTATAACAATAAAATTCACATTCATTTCCTTTCCAAAAAATTACCAAACTACCGTTATCTACTACCTTTATTTAGGTCTAGAAAAACAACTTAATTTAAAATAATAAGAAAGGGTAGATTTTCTTACTAGGTTTTTTTATGTGTTAAGCCACTAAGTATTGATGACAAAATGACACCAGTTTGGAGTTCAATAACCTCACAGGTAGGGAATAGCAGACAAATTACGACTATATCAAAATATTTGTATTTGCTGACATAAATCAATTTTAAAAATGGTCACAAGGGCACTTAACATTGTGTTTATTTAGAATTAATTGTCATTTTCAAAATCCTCATTGAATTTCCAATAGTATACAAGTATTTTAAAAAATCGCAATTTGTCTTGTCATTCCCTACCTATGAGGGTACGGAACTTAAACTAGTGTTATTTTGTCACCAATACTTGGCAGTTTAACACATAACAATTGTTCAAAGAATTATTGCGGACATTTTCCGTCACGATGGTAAAAAATATACACAACGTTTTGGAATCTGGAATCTTATCCCGTCCTCAGGTGAAAAGACTTAACAAACACATTACAACTAACAATACACTACAGAGCGTAGCAGTCATTTTTTTTTACTGCCACGCTCTGTAGTGTATTCCAACTTAGGTTGGGCGTTTGTGTATTGTTAGTTGTAATGTGTTAGTTAAGTTTTTTCACCTGAGGACGGGATCTGATTCCAGATCCCGAGACGTTGTGTATTGTTTTTTACCATCGTGATGGAAAATGTCCGCAATAATTCTTTTAACAACATTAACTCACCATCACCAACAATGAACTTTAAACAAAGGACATAACATTTGTTAACACAAACTAAATCTACTCAATAAAAAATAGTCATCATTTTCAAACTTGACCTTATCCCAATGAAATCATAACGTGTGTTCAGGTAAAAAATCGAAATATTACACTCACTATTACTTGGATGCTATCTATACTTCCTTCTGCATAAGATGTCTTGTCATGTTCCAGGGGGTGACGAGGATGTCCAGTTGAGCCTGGTTATGCAGACATTGCAGCTGGTCACACTTCTTCTTCTCCTCAGAAGTATCTCGGCCGACATCCGTCCCCCCCTCTCCCTCGCGCTCCCCCTACCCAAGTTCTCGACCATGGCCCCCGCGAAGACCACTGATCCGGAGTTTGAGTTTCTGAACAATACTGAGTGCACGAATTGTTCGACTACACGGACGTATGCCGAGTGGCAGAGTGATGGGGTAGGAGCGTTGCCGTTTTACCGAGTGAGAAGCGACCTCCACCGGTCCCATGCGAGAGTCGTCACGATCCTGGGGTTGTTTGAGCTTACGGTGGGGGGAGTCGACAGGCCAGAGGGGCGGAGCGAGCTGGCCGCTGCGCTGCTGGCCATCAAACATATCAACCAGAGGAAGATTCTGGGGGACTATCAGCTCAAAATGCTCACCAACGATACTAAGGTAGGAAAATTCATCTTTGTATTTACAGTTGATGTTCAAGTTTTTAAGATATGAAACTTGTATGAAGTAAATTACCATTAAATCAACCCACACCCAGTCAGCCTATCCGTTAAAGCAGTGAGGTTGAATGTCGTGGTGGATAAACTAGTATTATATAGTTTCCAAGTAAGTAAGGTATACTAACAAGCCTATATTTTGTCTTATTACTGACTCAACTAAAAGAGAAATTATCAGATAACTCTACATCTGAAAATGGGAAATGCTTCATGAGCAACATGCAACGTGAGCTTAAATAGGTACAGTAATCAAATGAAGGTAAACAAATTTTAGCCATATTGAATTATATTATTCATTAATAGTTTAATATAAAGTTTAAAGTTCATACACCTTTTTCAGTATACTGCTGTGAAATGTGGACGGCATGCTAATTTTTTTTTATAAATGACACAATTCTAAGATTTTTTGAACGATCTAAGATAATGGTGTGAACTTAATATTACTCACACTTATTCGGTTTACCTTAAAAGTATAAAAAAATTTTACAGAGCCTCGACCGTAATCCAAAACATTTGTCTAATAGATATATATATTTTTTTCTACGCCAGTAGCTTTTTAATCAAGTCAAGTTTAGATTAAACGTTAATAAGAAAATTACGTTGCATGCAAGACAACTAATCACATAATTCGCCTAGATATATTAGTGGTTTCTAGTTGTTCATGTATAATTGGCAAAAGGTCTAAGGTTCTGCCATGTTGTCATCGTTTTAAAAGTGAAAATCTGAATTTTTACTCATACAGTACATATATGAATGCTCCTTCTATTTTTTTATGGGGAAAATACCATTGAATCATTACAAAATAACAAATATCATTTCCATAAACAAAATTACGAGAACAAATTACGTAAATAAAAATTTTGATTATAGTAAAGTCTATATAAATAACGATAGTGCCCTAATGCTATTGCCAATTCATATACTGACCCTCATTGCGATTTATTATATTTGAGTTTAAAGGTATATAATATACAGTATCCATAACGTAATATCTATTATTCCATCTGTTTAAATAAACGACGCGCAGAAACCAAACAAAACCGCTGTTCAACCCCGCAACGGTCGTTCGGTCAATATGCACAGAATATGGGTTCTGGCCAATTCGAGATTGAAAATACAACCGTAAAACCTTATTTGTTTTAATTTATTTACAGTAAATAACTAGCCATAAATACATTTATGTAAAACAGTCGTAGTTACCAAGAGTTTAAGTTCACTTGGTTAAGTATTTTAACTCTTTACGAACTGTACGAGTACTACAGTGCAATATAATTAGGTAAATATCCGGAATCGTACCATGAACCCCAAAAAAGTTATCTGTTTTGATTTAATTAATTATTCTTGAATCTCAGGAAAACATGATGTCCAACGGGAAAGAAAAAGTTTAAAAAAAGTCGTAGTATTTTCAATTTTTTACACGTTTCAAAATGTTTAGCGTGTACAACTGCACGGTCTATTGTAAATACCGTATGTCAAAAGCTTCCTTGATGGAAATTAAAAGTCTTTGATTTTAAATTGAAGACATGTATAATTTTTATTTACTTTAAACCTTAAACCCAATATTAAAGGAGACTCTACCACAAATTGAAAAATACCATTTCGAACAACTTCAACTAGTGGAGCATATTTTAGGTCCTAACACAGATTTTGCTGTCCCCTGTCCCCTTATTCAGGTTAATATCAACAATTACACCATTAGTAAACCATATCATTTAGAGCTTGTCATTTATAATTTTATGAATCAAACGTGTACATAAATATCAAAATAGGATAATCATCTATGAATGTACTGCGTTATATCTACGTGGTTAACACATATATTATTTAAACGTATAACTAACTGATGTAACACAAATCAGCTAGAAAACCATTATAAGCCTCTAAGCATGTTGTTTACCAACTAATTATCTGTTGCCGCAAAAGTGATCAGGCTGAAATGAATTTAATGAACGGCGACAACCCTTCGGGGTATTATTCAATTAACTTCATTGTTTGAGGTTAATTGTTTAATTGTTGTTACTCAATGTTTATGTACGAGGAAAATACTTTTTTTTTGTAGAGGCGTCATAGAAACTTTATGTCAAAAGTCACATTTTTTCATGTCACAACTTTCAGATTTTTAAAAATATTTTTGAACCGAAGACCGTAAGTTTTGTAATACTGTACAATGGTGAACAGCTGGCAATATAACACGTGACTATATGAAACTTGTTTGTTCCCGCGGCTTCACCTGCAATGGTATAACCATTGATATTTATTTACATGGTGGAAACTTATTCATTACAATGCAGTTTTCTGAAGATTTTAAGGCCCCTTTGTCCTGAAAGTTCATTTACCCAGGGGAGAAGAATGTAGGTCTATTTAACAGAAGGCATTTTCAAAGAAATGAAAAAAAACTCCTCTGATAAAAGATTTACCATAGTTACAATATAATTAATTTCACATAAATTTAATATAATTAATATGGACGGAACAATTGTGGTATTTTTAATGAAGATGACAGTTTATGGACGCACCAGCTATCGTTCCTAAAAACCAAATGTTAATTTAAACTTTCATTTTTTATTTTTTACAAATATTTAGGTGAAACTAAAAATGTTTGACATGATGCTATCTTTTCTTCACTGCCATTTATGGAAAAATTCGTTAATGTATATCAATAAAATAATGTATATAAATAACACTATTATTTTATTACGTCCTTGAAAAAACAATAAAACGTAGGTGTTGTAGGTGTTAGCCTCCGGATTGCCAAATAATATTAGAAAAGGTTTAAATACCTGATATTAAGCAATCCAATGTTGTTGTTAGCACAACTAGTTTCGGTGTCTGTGTGACACCATCATCAGGCTGCACAAGGACAGTTTTCTTTCTTCATACGAAGAGCGTCATATACTTTACACGAAAATAATAAAGAAATTTAAACACGACACAAACATGAAGACGAGACATTTATAGTAACTGATCAGTTAAGAAAAACTCGTAATGATGGTGATCGAATAATAAAAAAATATTCACTACTGATTCAAAATGTATGAAATGTGTTATCATTGTCTAACGGATTCGAATAATGAGAGTTTGAGGTTTCGACGGGAAATATCTCTTTTCTGGCTAACCTCAATCTGGAATTAATGAGTTCCGAGCCTCTTTGTATCGACTAAATCATTAGAAGCGCTACCTGAGTAAAGATCCAGCCACTAGGAGATCACGAATTGTGAACAGCTGTGTCTAAGGAATATGTCGGCCTTCGTCAGTAACAAGTCGACAAGATCGCGCCACTCATCCTACACTCATCTCTATTCATAGTTGGCTTAAAATACATACATTCATTCGGTCGCTATTTTAAGTAAAAGTATAAAAAAATAAATACTAGAGGTGGAGCAGCAAGTGTTTGCTTCCGTCTTCAAAAATAGTTGTAAATAATACTATCTTTTGATATTGAATAATAATACTCTAATAAGATAATGCTTAATAAGCATTTACAATAAATTGTACATTATCGAGATTTTGGGATTTCTCAATCGAGTTTTTTGTAAAACATAGTAGATACAAAACCTAAAAGAAAATGTATCTTTATTAGGTAGTTTTATCTATTATTACACTGTCGGTCGTAATAGTTAAAAGTTTGTAACATACCTTGTCAATAAAGAAAGGAAATCCGAGAACTCATTTAGAATATAAACATACGACGAATTTGTTATAATCTGGAATATCACCATCAAGTTACTGTTATAATTTACTGGATAAAAATAAACGTACTAGGACGAACAACTTTTAACATTGCATTTTGAATGTTTATTGACACGGTATTAATAATTATAAATTGCCGTTCAATAGTAGAATCACTTTTAGTGTAAATATTTTACCCTAAAAATATAATATTGAAATAAAACAATTATGTTTTTTAGGTTTTACTCGTCTTATCGAATTAGTAATCACAGTAAAACTTTGCACCAACTTATACAAGTAAGAATTTACCATAAAAACTATTTCTTTAAAAAGTGCATCAAAAATGATTTAGTGGTATCCTACCATGTGATAATTGTGATAATCAGATAAAACTACTTATTGAGCTAATACCACCATGCCAATTTTATGATTATTCGTTAAATAATAGGCGGCTTTGAGTAATTTGAGATTTTGTTATTAGCTTTACATTATAGCTTTATGATTTGAGTATTAGCCATATATATTTTTTGATAATTTATATTAACTAGATAGACGTGTTTGGATTGACATTAGTGTATGCTTGTACAAAAAATTACACCCTTTCATTAATCTATATAAATATTAGATTGTTATATATCTTATGAAAAAGGCTCAAATACAAAACAGTAATATTTGAAATTCAAATCGTCACAACTTTGTGTGTTTGTGGTTCTAGAGTCAGTTAATAACCGTCATCATTCAGGTTAAATCCAAGTAATTGGTTTCCGGGCAATCAGTGAGTTTCAGTCAAGCATTAATTAACACTCATTAAGAGACTATTTTAACTACACTTGACAAAATACATTTTATGCTATCACAATTATTAATAACTGTACATATATCGCCGTAGGTCTACTATATTTTATTATAAAACAAACAGATAAATCTAAATATTAATAAAACCTGTTAAAAATGTATAAAAAAATTAGTAAACACTTTTAATTAACATTAATAATCATTATTTAGTATGGAATTAAAATGACAAAATAAACGTAAAGCCATAAAACTGTTGCTAATAGTGAAACCCATTGTTGGTTGGACAATAGACCATCAACGGCAGGTTTTAAGCAGATAATAGCTACGGTATCAACGTCAGCGACAAAAAGACATCTGTGACCTGAAGCTATGTTGAAGCTTCATTTCTGAAAAAAAAATCAAACCAGTTTTATACGGTTTTAATGTCTGGAAATTCAGTAAAATTAGCATTTATGGTTTGTTTCAATCGTATATTTATTTAATCATTTACCATTATAGAAATTAAAACTCTTAGAACATTGCTTAGGTTTTTGTAACTTATTAATCTAAATTATAATAAATACCCCCGCCGCAGCACACCTGTATAAAAAATATTTCCATAAACAAGCAAACTACAACATTTTACAATATTCTCCATAAGAATAACATAGGAATTTCAAATTTGCATTTTTTCATAATCCTCATAACCAATTACCGTACGAAAACATTTTGGTATACTCAATATTTTTTTTTTAAGCTCTTTAAATTGGTATGGAGATGAATTGGGAAATTTTATGTTTTGAGGGTCACAAATGAGAAAAACCAATTTTTACCCCATAAAACCCTCCGTAAAACCCTGTTCCCATGGTCCGAACTGCAAACTATGCTGGTTTGCAAACACATTCACGTTTACCCCCCCCCCCCCCACTTACACCTTAAAAAAGCCATAAAAATCGGAAAACAATTACTCAAGCTATCGCGTTCATAAACGTATATATATAGGCCTAAATATATGCAAATTTGAATGAATAGTGTTTTTAACCTCTAGGGACATCAAAATGAAAAAGTATTTCGGTCCTGGCTCCAGGTCTTACCGTGTCACCAACGGTTATGGCTACTTCCTTCCCTATAGGGAAATTCGCTAACACTTTACAAGTATAGGCCTATACAAATATATATTTAACTTATTTGTAAACTATTAAACTAATTTAAATTGGTAGAAGCCCTAAAAGGTAACTTACATCCATCTTACATCATGCACACTGTTTTTTAAGCGATATACATGTTCGTAAATAAATATAAATCTTTATTTAAAAGGAAACGTAAATTTCGTGATGAGAAGCATAACGAAGAATATATGGATATCAGAAAATAGTTTATTTGACAACAGTGGCATCCACGTACTTCCAAGTAATAAAATGGTTCCTTTGTGAGCTGTAAAACTGTCATTCGATAGCGATATGAAGCAATGTTTAACTGTTAAAACAGGGCTTCTAACTCGTTTTATGAGTTCTACATTAAATATCAGGTTTCTTTCGTTTCAAGGCTTACACGTTGAATCAGCATCGATAAAACGGTAAATCGATAATCATTAAATTTCGGTCAGTATTGGTTAGTTAGTTTCGTAATCGGATGATCTCTGACAGATGTGTTGTCATATTTTGCTGCAATAATTATCATAGAGTTTATTTGTGATAAAACCGATTTATTTGACAATCCAATTCTCTCTCTTCTACAATATTATTGTTAGTGGTCTGTGACGGAGTTACATCCATAACCAAATATCATTTCTTCCTTATCTAAATTTCGGAGCTGGAGAGATATGTATTGCTTAAAAGTTATGATAACATTAATAAAACATTGTGCAAGAAGACGATTAATATTTAGTAATTAAAATGTTAACATTAAGACTGCATGTTTTAAGTCTAAACAAAGCAATAAGCATTTTTTTTTTCAAAATTCGTTAAAACTGTATTAATTATAAATTATACACTATGTTATAAAAATATTTTTACATCATTTTAATTTCGAATATACGTAAGTGAAATATCAAAATCGTAAAACTGTGTAAATGTATTTATATAATTTTTTTTTTGCCTATACCTTTTAACGAGTTGTGTATTTATTGTTCGTGTTTTAAGATAATAATTATAATACTTGTTTGACGAATTACCTGAGAATGTCATTTGTTTTTGGTTGTAAGCCACAGGATTTTCGGTACTTTCCTGTTAAAGGGAACATTCATTATTATCGATGATTTTTTCGATATATTGATATTTTTGTTTTCCGATCCATTACAAATTGACAGCAAACTAGCTAACTGATCTTGTTTAGGCTAAAACAGTCTATTATATGGATTAAGAAATGAAACTGTTCTAAGCTAACCGTTTGATAACAGAAAAGGCAAGTTAAACACGGAATTTTTAAATGTTACAGCAAGTTTGGTTAGTTATGTTAGGTTATTTTTTTTAGAACAGTTTCATTTTATTATTGTTTGTTGATACTGAATAATATTTATCGTAGTTGTCAGCTGATATGTTTCAATTTGTTAATATCGATATATCGAGAGAAAAAAAACCATCGATAATAATGAATGTTCCCTTTAACAGGTAAGTACCTAACCTGATAAATTTTTAAATACTATCATTCATAAGAAAAATTGCATAAACCAAAATGTATCAAGACATTAAATGTTATTTATTTAAGTTCAACCTGTATTTCTATTTTATCTAATTTACTTTTATTTTAATTGTTGTATTTTATCTTTGACTAGTCAATGTTTTTATATAAAACTTTACGTAAATCAGTTTCTACAAAACAACGTAAACAATATTAGGTCTCTTACCTTTGTTTTATAGTATAGTTTAATTTAAAAATTCTGTCAAGTTATACAAAGTAATAATAAAAGCTAATTAAATAGTACATCAATAGGAATTAGCTGACGTAAAGTCTTAGATCTACAGACAAAAAATTTTATTAGCATGAAACATTGTAAGATTTACAGTAGCAGGCATACCCAAGCTTAGACAAATCTTACACAGGGATGGAATAGTTCTACACAGTTCCGCCTCCACTACCCAAGCGCTGCGTGTCTGTAGGGCTCTTACTTATAATGACGTCACCAAGCTATTCATTTTCCTGCAATTGAGTCACTTTTGTACGTTGAGTTACACACTTTTGTTGGCCACGCAGTGGTGCAAACCCTGGACGATACGTCTCGTGACTACCACGCAGTGGTGCCAACCCTGTACGATACGTCACGTGACTACCGCGCAGTGGTGCCAACCCTGTACGATACGTCACGTGACTACCACGCAGTAGTGCCAACCCTGTACGATACGTCACGTGACTACCACGCAGTGGTGCCAACCCTGTACGACACGTCACGTGACTACCACGCAGTGGTGCCAACCCTGTACGACACGTCTCGTGACTACCGCGCAGTGGTGCCAACCCTGTACGATACGTCACGTGACTACCGCGCAGTGGTGCCAACCCTGTACGATACGTCACGTGACTACCACGCAGTAGTGCCAACCCTGTACGATACGTCTCGTGACTACCACGCAGTAGTGCCAACCCTGTACGATACGTCACGTGACTACCGCGCAGTGGTGCAAACCCTGGACGATACGTCTCGTGACTACCGCGCAGTGGTGCCAACCCTGTACGATACGTCACGTGACTACCGCGCAGTGGTGCCAACCCTGTACGATACGTCACGTGACTACCACGCAGTAGTGCCAACCCTGTACGATACGTCACGTGACTACCACGCAGTAGTGCCAACCCTGTACGACACGTCACGTGACTACCACGCAGTAGTGCCAACCCTGTACGATACGTCACGTGACTACCACAGTAGTGCCAACCCTGCACGATACGTCACGTGACTACCACGCAGTAGTGCCAACCATGTACGACACGTCACGTGACTACCACGCAGTGGTGCCAACCATGTACGATACGTCACGTGACTACCACGCAGTGGTGCCAACCCTGTACGATATGTCACGTGACTACCACAGTAAGCCGACGGATTAATTCCTTAATAATAATATATTTCTCGACTGTCTTAGTAAATAGTACATTACGCTACTAGCCCGGTAAGTGCGGTTTTACCATGCGAGTACGGTAAAGCTTGCCGGGCGAGTAACTAACGATACTCTACATCATACTACACAGAAAAAGTAGTACATTTTAAACTCGTAAAATAATTTATTTAAGACATAACATAAGTTATAACATTTGTATGTTTCAGAAAATAAAATAGGCCGCTGCAATTAGCTTTTTATTTCATCAGCTGACTAGGTACCGTAAAAGTACAATACGTTACTTTTACGTGTGTGTGTGTGTAGGCACGGCAAAAGACAACTTTCCAGCCTATCAATACGCATGGGGAAGGACCTGTTTCTGTGTAGTATTATGTACATATTATTACCATAAATACGGGGGTATAAATTTATATATTCATCATTTGTACAATTAAATATTTTACTTACGGACTAAATATTTTATGTATCCTCTCGTACTACATATAAATTAAAATGCCCTGCCTGGCTAGAAACAGTCCTGCAAAAGGACCACAATCCAGAGTATATGGTTCAATTTAGCGTTTGTACATTATCAAATTTAAACTAACATGCACTTTATCCACCCTTATCAAGGCTTTTA
Organism: Macrosteles quadrilineatus; assembly: GCF_028750875.1. Taxonomy (NCBI): domain Eukaryota; kingdom Metazoa; phylum Arthropoda; class Insecta; order Hemiptera; family Cicadellidae; genus Macrosteles; species Macrosteles quadrilineatus. The sequence continues at coordinate 201,020,941 of NW_026542595.1, forward strand.
CCATTATTTTCATATTGTTGTTTCCACGGATTATAAGTGCGTTTTAGTTGGCTTTATTATTCATTTAACCATACACAATTGTGTGAAAACTTTTATAAATGGTAACTTACCAACAAAAGTAAATGAGAATTTAAACCATAAACTCAAATTAAAAGTGGCAAATATTTACTTTTAACCTACACCAGCACAAATAATATGACATTTTTGCATTCTAGAGAATAATTTATTAAATTAAAGTCTAACTAGCTTTTGATCAAATTAACAATTTACTCAAGTTTGAATGTGTTTCTCTCTGCTTTTATAAGGTGTTCAATTACATAAAATGATTAACAATAAGCTAGGTAGTAAATGCATTTAAAACGTGCTTTTTATTTTACCTAAATTATAACTACTATTAATACTTTATTGTTAAATTGTATTTACGAATTTTGAACTCCTAATTAATGTGAACCCACGAAACTGTTAAATTGAATATTTCAACGGATTCCATCTAAAAGTTTGTAATACATATAATCTCTAAAACTAACAAAAATATTAATTTGGCTAAGATAAAACCAATAATTGCCCGCAAGATAATCCATGGAGCGAAGTCCAAATATTGTTATTCCAGTTATATGGGAGGGAAATTGGGCTGTCAAATATAAATCTGTTGTCGTTCCGGATAAATGCTTGTTACAGAGTAAGTTTAATGAACTGAAACTATAGCAAACTAACCCTTGCGGCTTTAAATTTCTCATGCCATCCTATATACACAGAATATTTTTATTCAATACATAGGATTGATGTGAAAACAACTATTTTCATCAGGGACCATAAAAACGTTAAGGATTTTAACAGTAAATAAAATAGAATGATACATAAATAAGTCTCAAAAATATTCGATTGAATTTAGAGATTCATTATTTAGAAAAAAACAGAAGCAGTTTATATTTCAATAACAGTTCTTCCAATCTTTAAACTCCAATATTATTTTTTTTCCATACTTCTAATACTTTGTGCAATGAATTATTCATTCAAAATTTTTGTTACATGATAAGTGATTTTAATAGTTGGTTGGTAAGTGTATCAATTTTAAGAATATAATATTTTGTACTTTCTGAAATGATAATAAGCCTTAGATCGTTGTGAACATGCAACACACAACCCATAATGTATCCAGTGGCAATAACATAGGTTTGATGTAAACAAGATTATTTCAGGCCATAATTTCTGCTCCAATAAATAAATAACACCTTGACTGATATGGTACAGGACCGGCTTTTTATTGTGTTATTACTCCAAATGTTGTGTTAATTTGTTGCTTAGATTCCGCCACACAGATGCTAAATAAAAACGAGAAGGGTTTTATTTTTTTAAGTGCTATAATTTTTTTACTTCTTAATCAACTATTAGTGACTGCTTTCGCTGTGTAATTGTTTGGCATTACTGTATGCTTTCACTTTTTCTAGCAATATCAGGTAGTTTTAAATCAATTCTGACATAGCAAAAACTATGTTAAAAGCAATCATGTCCTAAAATTGTTAAGTTTAAGGGACTTTTTTAGTTATTGACATAGTACCTGTTTTTTATACAAATGTTGAGTGCCGAAAAATCCGTTTCCAACAGATGGATGGACAACAGAAAGTAGATTATTTTTCATTGAAGTTTACTGCAGGTATTCGTACAGCATAAATCACCACCCTTCGAAGTTGTAAATCTGCCTTTTGCTTTCGATGTCGAAATTATATTAGTCTAATATTTATTTTTCTCACATGACGACTATGAAAAACAACATAAGTTTACTGTACAACCTATAAGTTAAATGTTAAAATATATAAATTTAATTATATTAATTTTAATTAATAATAGTAGCATTACGAATTGAAGGAATCTTTGAGCTGTCATTTTTGACTCGGTTGTCCGTTTAAGGTTGGGTTTGTGGCACCGTTTTACTAACAAAGACCTTTAATTTGATATACATACCTTTAACACTTCATTCTAAAATGGTGACCATAGGAATGAAGGTATTTGAACATTGCTTATAATTAAGACTTTCTTCTGACATTGCAATCTATTTAACACATTATTCTGTAGAGTAAGGTGTTAAAATGATTGTAAATACCCAGTAACTCTGTGCAAAGCCATTGACTAAATAACACAGTATAGTAAATGCTTTGACGCTACAGCTTATTTTTATTATTTAATCGCACTGGGAAATTTTTCACACGTAGATTTAATAACCCATCTCGATCCCTTCCAACGAGGTATCGACATAATCAGTCTAGGAGTAATTTTCATTTATGGTATTTCCATAAACAAACGCACTTGGACCACTTTTCATGTTTGTAACATAATTCAATGTAATTGATAATAGTGGCTGTACTCAAATAATTGTTTTCATAAAAAATATTAGTTTAATATATTTAACGCTAATTTATTTTAGAAACTATCCATTAAAGTATATACAATTAGTATATTAGTGATTTTTGTGGTAATTATACGACTCATGGATGTTAAGAATGTAGATCGACTCTATGATTTATCGATTTCATGCAAGGGGTATTTTTAACATTGGCGAGTAATCTTGAAATTATAAAAATGAACGATTTCCGGAATCTTGCAATAACTTATCTATATGTAACAGTAACTCTTATCTATATGTAACTACTAAGAATTTTTTTTTTTTAGTTATTTTGAAGCATGACTTATCCTTATACATTATTACATGCTTCACATGTTGTGTTTTGACCTACTAAGTTTTCAAAATTAGCATACAAATTCCCTGTCTTGCAGAGTTGAATTTCTCGCAATGAATCGTGCATTTTCCTCACTTGAATTCCCAGCGTTAATTAAAAGCCAAGAGTTACTGCGGACGATTTGGAGCTTTTCAGTAAAAGAAATTTAAAATATTTCATAAAATTTTTATTTTTGATTTAATTGGTTAAAAACAATTTTTATTTTTGCAGCATTGAGTAATTAAAATAGATCAACGGATGACTATTGAGGAAGGGAATCGGTTTCTTAATAGACTTTTGAGTATTAAACTCGTTAAGTCGAATCCATTTTAAATTTCTTTAAATTGAAAAAAAAACCCTTCATACAAACTACTTCAATCATCGTTATAACTACTAAGCAGACTCTTAGGATAATTCTGTAAATGTTTCAAAGTGTACAGTTGGTGGCAGTTTATTATGTTATTATTAATTTGAAAATTGAATTGGTAAAAACTTAACATTGGGTATAGCAGATGTTTAGAAACACCATTATAATTCCCACCACTATAATTCTGAAAGCATAGTTCTGCAGGTAAAAAACCATTTGAAACCACAAACGTGTAGCGTTATTGAAATTATCCTTTCATAAAACAAATCAAGGAATGATCTTCGTACTCTAAGGTGTCAGAATATTTTTCAAGTTTGGTGTTTAGAATTTACAATTCAAGACAAGTCGACTCAAAGGCAGTGCCAATCAAACTTCGTCAGCAAAAGTGAAGCACTCTCCATCCTAAATAGACGCTCTACCATCTCTTCTGGTTGTGACGGCATACAAAAATGTGTCTTGTTGTATAGGTTGTATAAACGCTTGTGAAACCAAGTAACAATTACGTAGAAAACTGTTTTATTTAACTTGTTGTGTTGAGTGAATCTAACATAAAATATTAAAGAAACTCGGACAAAACATCTAATGTTCGTGGGTAGCTTTCATCCAACTTTTTTTAGAGATTGCAATAAACTTTATTGGTATACTCAAACCTTAAATTGATAGTTATTCTTATCCTGACTTTAAAATTTTTTGTTCCAAAGGGTTTCACAATTAATTTTCTATAGTTTTTTTTTTTTTCAAATGGTTTTACGAAACATGTCAATCAAAATGAGGGCTGTATGAACTTGGATATAAAATTAATCTCATGCAAACAATTATAAATTTATCCAGATGTATCTTTAAATTTATCATAGCTTAAGATAACATGGCTTAACATACCTAAAAAATCACACTGACCGTGTTTAATGTATTACATATTATTATTAACGTCCGCAATAGGGAGTACTATGACTATCCTGATAATTAGACCTTTTCGAAAAAATTACAAGGCAAAGATTTGATTTGGATTCCACTATAAACTGTCGGTCCCTTATTGTCTATTGCCTGTACGGGCTAGTACTATTGACTTTAGTAGATATAAAGTCAATGCTATTACTTAACATTCCTGTCTAAGGAAAATGTCGGCCTTAGTTGCTAACAAGACTACATGATCACGCCACTCATCCTACACTCATCAACATTCATACTTGGCTTAAATACCTACCTCCGTATGCTTGCTATTTAGTGAAAATTATAAAGTGAGTATTAACGTTTGTTTGGACAATGGTTAAAAAAGTATTGCTACGTAAATTCAATTTTCAATTCGTTTTTTTTTTCATGACGTAAGGTAACTTAAAATATATTTTAATCATAGGTAAGATGTGGCTCAACTAGGTTCGCGAGGAATTGAATTGCGAAATTCTACATATCATGTAAATGCTCGGGGCTGCTCTTTGATACCCCAATATTCGCCCGCAGATTGAATACCACCGAGCTTCTCATCCCAGCCACGAGAATTACATTCCATCTTATAAAATATGGAGGGCTATTTCATGATTCGTGGTATACCCTGATCCACCATAAGGACGTAAAAGTTTAAAGGAAAAAATATCAAATCCAGATATTTTGTATAGATTGCCATTTTTTTACTTCTTTGGTTATCAACAAACATAGCTTTGACAGTTTCTGTAAAAAAAGCATTAGTTACTTTTGTAAAAAAATTAAATAAAGGAAAAAATAATAAAGGGATCTTAAAGTGTAACCCGTATTTTGGGTATTTTGACATTTCACCATTTATATAGGTAGGATATTTTTTTTAAATTTTAGTAATACAATCTAAATTTTAATACATAAATACATGCCTCATTGGCTTTCATATAAACAAATTAGAGGCATAATGTTGCATAAAACATAACATACGAAGTCAAGTATTCAAAAAGTATGGCAGTGTGTCATAAATAAAAAGTTAGAACCTATATTTGTATCTACATTGTTGTAAGGGCTAATTTAGTCTCTAAACTTCCTGAGGAAGGGATTCTGCTAAAGTAGTGTTTGGAAACATTACACTATGTGTACAATGCTAAGGTCTCTAAGATCTTTATATTCACTTGTTTCCCATAGTTAGGTTAAAAAAATGCAATTAAAATCCAACCTTATTTTTACTTGTAAAAAAAATGTTATTTGGAGCTGTAATTTTAAATCTTTATACAATATTACGTTTTGCTTTGTTGAGCATTTTGCCATGGAAATATTATCTAATATTAAATTCATATAGGGCAGTAAGGTGATTTATAGCCATCAGCAGGCTGGAGTATAAAAGGAATATGTTGACAGTAAACGTAGCCAGATACCAAACGCTTTCCTTCAACTTTTATATATTATCCAAACAATATAGCTTCTAATCTTTAAAGAAAAAAAATTCTACTTTAACCTACTATTTTTCATGTTCTTAACATACAAACATGAGATGGGCAATTTCTACAGAAAAAAAAAAAATTTTAAATACATCTCTAGGCTTAGGTAAGATAAGTATTTCTTATATTGAATACTTAATGGATAATTGAGGTTTACCTTATTAATGGTTAAGATTGTAAACTGACAAAACCACATTCTTTTTTTTCCTGATATAAAAACTACAAATGTACATGAAAAGTCGTGGTAAAACTTAAGTTACTATATTATAGTGTAATAATTTCGTGTCTTACAGATACATATTGCTTTGCATTATTAGCCAGGTTAGGAAAGAAGTGAATAATTAGTGCTAATTAAGTAAGCTTAAACTATTCCTTGCCAAACAATTAGTCTTAATTACTTTTAATTATCTAAGACGTATATATACTATCCAAATTATGTTTTAATGTATGCTATTCTTTCACTATCTTTTCTTTTTAATTAAATCGAAGGTTTACCCAACGATGTAAATAACTACTAAGTTGTTTATATCGTTGGGCTTACCTTACGGTCCAATTTATTTTTATAGTGGAGACTTAGATTTCTACGTCGAAACGTTATCGTCAGTCCTTTGTCTCGTAGGCTAGCTAAACTTCTTTTTAGTTTTAGTAAATTTTTTTAGTTAATTACAAAACTTCAACAATCATTTTTACTTTAAATGAGATTACCATCATTGAGTAACAAAGGTGAAAAAACGTCATCCTTTTTTCTACTCAGTGATATAGAGTATGCCTAGTACTTATAACCCTAAACTCTTTTGCTATTAGTAGAGTTCCATTGTATGTGAGACAATAGGCCATCAGCAGCAGGCTTTAAGCAGGTAATCGCTATTGACTTCAGACGACAAAAAGACAGTTGTGACCTCATGCTAAATGAAGATCTATATCTGTAAAACACTCTAACTACGTTTAATGGTGCTTTTACACAACTCTTTTCTGTTATATTTTTACATAATAAACTATTTATAAATATGTATATTTTTTTCTTATCACGTAATATTTGCACTCATACGTAACTATGACTTTTAAACCATTATAGTTCCGAAATTGAGGGGAAAGTCATTCTGTTTTGAGTAAATTAATAAGTTCTTAAATACAATAAATGTAGGTACTAAAATGCGGTTAAACAGGCACTTTCTCATATAAAATGTTTATACTAATATTGTTATGATTATTAAAATGGCTCAGGTAATTGTAAGAATGTATTTCCTTCAATTCCAAACATCATATTCAGATCCGAACCGGAAACAGGAAAGATGTGTACTGCGTCCTTAATTGCATACTGTTTGGCCACTGCGCTGGTGCAAGGCCTCCACTTTGATATAATTACAGTGCAATTGGCACTCATGAAATGTTGGAAGACTTTTACAGTGAAAATAAATAGCTATTAGCTATGAACTGATATAAAACTGCTCTAGCTTTTTGATAAGGCTTGGGCCTAAATCATTATAGGTGTGCCAAATTGAGAAACCACTTTTATACGAAAAAGTAGAACCCTACTTAAAATAGTTTTGCAAACTAAGTAAAATGACGTTTTACCTCCATTGATTCCTACAACTTTTTATAGAATCACCTTTTCAATATAGCAACGTAAAAGTACGGAATCTTAAGCGTGTACTATTGAAATTTTACAGCAGAAACTATATGAAATAATGAAATAATGATTTATTCCACCATAATTACATAAAATACAAATTAAATAAAAACTCGGAATTATAATATATTAGCGTACGTATTAAGCTATTTAAATGGTTTATTGAGCAAAGTGATATGAAATTTAGTTGCAGAGTCGTATTATACATGATGGGACATGAGTAACTAGTTTATTTGACAACCGAACCCAACCACGTACCCTCGTGCACTAAGATGGTTCCGTTGGGAGATATAAATTTGACATTTGCAGACTTAATGTAATAACATTTACTATTTAAAAACCAGTTTCTTACACTTTCTATTACAGGTTTTATATTTTGTGTTTCAATAAATTCTTCGTCCTACCACTTACACTTTCTGGGTTTATAAATTTAAACTTTTTAAATTTTGTTGGTACCTAATTAGTTGATTTATTTTAATATTTTATCGATCGAACATATATTTAGTATTTAAATAATTTAGAGTGTGGTTAAAAAATTTTAATAACTAAGTACAGATTTGTTCTGGCAAAATGCTAATACATATCAATCAAGATTAATTCTCCTCAAACAGTCTATTGGAAAAAAATATTACTAACTCTTTAAACAAATATTACTACCAGTATGGATATTGTGTTGATTTAGAAATGATATTATGACACTCTCAATCAAAACATAGAATATTTTTTTAACTTATAACCAAGATTAGTATATGTTTAAGAGTTTTAATCAATTTAAAACGACAACACAGATACTCTATGTCATGGATTTTGTATGACAAAAAAGCTCGGTATTTTATTTTAAATCATAAATTAAAATATAATCCTAAAACACGAACCTCCTAAGGAAATATAAATCGTTTCGATTTTCATCTTTGCCTCTGAGGACCATCTATCAAGCATTGACTGCAGGGCCCTTTAAACTGTCCAGACCATCGCAAAGAAACGATGATAAAAGCTACAACATTGTGCTGAGGGTACATTGAACGTTTTCGACTTATTTTTTAAGTGTATTTAGAAATTTGGTACAGGATTTTAAAATAAATAAACGGTATCAGCATTCTGACATAAACTTTCTCCCATAAGTTTGTCAACAACCTTTATCATGTGTAAGCGATGAGAGTAAGTATAGGGAAATGGGATTTCTACAATTTTGTTCAGAATTTAAAGGACTATAACATGCTAAATATTTATCAAAATCGTTCAGACCATTTTTGGGAAAATCCAATTTTTCTGTTATTTTATGGGGGTTTTATGGGAAAATGACATAAATTGAGCCGTAATTTTTACAAAAATGGGATTTGTACCATTTTGTTCAGAATATAAAGGACTATCACATGCTAAATTTCTATCAAAATCGTTCGGGCCATTTGTGGGAAAATCCCATTTTTCCGTTATTTTATGGGGTTTTATGGGAAAATCCCCATTTAAAATGAAAATTTCTAAAAAATTAAAAGAAAAACTATCAAAACTGTAAGGACTATAACATACTATGTTAAATCAAAACCAGATTTTTTTCTAAAATCCTATTTTTTGTTATTTTATGGGGTTTTTATGGGAAAATAACATATTTGACCATAACTTTTGAACCGTAATTTTTACAGATATAGGGTTTGTACCATTTTATTCAGAATTTAAAGGGCTACAACATACTAAATTTTTATAAAAATCGTTCGAACCATTTTTGAGAAAATCCGATTTTTCCGGATTTTTATGGGTTTTTATGGGAAAATCCCCATTAAAAATCAAAATTTCAAAAAAATGAAAAAAACGCCTGGAGATACCATGGATTGGAACCTACATACCAAATTTCATCGAAATCGGACCACAGGTGTAGTCTCTAGCTCTGTAAACATCCAGACACACAGACACACACACAGACACACACACACAGACATCACTTCGAAAACCACTTTTTTGGGTCCAGGGGGACCCAAAACGAATATATCCACTCAAAACTCAAACTCGAAAATTTTGACGAAAACAATACTTTCTCCATATACTATGGTATAGGGGGAGAAAGTAAAAAATCGTCTCAATAAATTTGTTCAAAAATATGTCTTCATTTTAAATATCGAATGATTTTGCATGATAGTTTTTTAAACTTAGTTCTTGTATGATTTTGGTTAACATATTTTTCTAGAGGCAAATGTATACCGTTGCTACATTTGATTAAGATAAAATTACGTACTAATTGAGAATTTAGAACAATCTAACTCGTAGATATTATGTATAAAAAATTTTAATGACTCTATTTTAAGTGTGAAACATTTTAAAGAAATTAACTACTGTAGGAAGATTTGAAAAGTTACACTAATGCTATATAGTTTTCTTTTTTTAATATGCTCAACTATTGTAGTTTGAATACAAAAATAACACTTGCGTTTAACTCTTTTATTTGTCAAAACAAGTATAAAATAATATGTTTACATACTGCAGCTTCCCCTACAGAGTGCTGCGTGTCAGAAGTGATCTTTCTTGATGACATCACTAATTTATTAATTATGCTGTCATCTAAGTCAATCTTCTTCAAACTTATGTTGTTTATTAATTTGATTCGCATCGATTTGGCCACGCCGTTTACCTATTTTAAAGGATTTGACCTATATGTCCTTGTATCATGTAATTCATCCACATGTTTCATTAGAAGTGATCACAAGTGTTCAGAAAATGTATCGCGTACGATATTTACGACTTTTATTCGTCGATTCCTTCGAGTAGAATTCTATGACAACGGCACCTGCGTTCCTTTGTGGTATTTAGTGAGTAAAATGTCTCTATTCTCCTTAAAAGTGTGTTAATGCTACGCGAGAAAATCAATTTACTAACAATAATCACACATGTTGTTATGCATAACAGGTTATTTTATAATAACTTTCAGTGGAAAACAACGCGTTACATTTACAAGGTTCAATTATGTTTATCTTGATTTGTTGGCTACTTATCATATAAATAAATGTATACACAATTTAAAAAGAAAATGTGTAGGTATATTTCGAGTTTATTTCTAAACCCATTGTCAGCCTCTGTTAACAACATAAGGTTCAATTAGTTATGAAATCTGGTATTGAATACAATATCCATTGTAATATCCAATGAATGAACTTTAGGAAAACAGTCAACATAATTGAAAACTAATTCAATCTATATACACGTATTTAATGTCTACACGTTAAATTTTATTGTATAAAAGGCGTTGTTAGATTTTCCATCTAAAATAGAAGTAACACATGGACACGAATCGGAAAGTAGTTCATTTGACAGCCGAAGTTTATAACACGTATATACTTACAACATAAAACACCATCCTTGGAAGTTGTAAAACGGTATATTGCCGTCGATATTGAAAATGCTGCCTTATATCAATATTAAATTTGAGGGTTCCGAGTTGAAGTTTAAAATGTATTTTTATAGTTTTCCGAACTCCCATGACTTGTGTTTCCTAAGTAAAATCATGTACATAAATGTATAAGAATAGAGTGTGAAGGATTATATGACAGGAACAGAAATATTTGAGGAGGCCATATTTTAATTTATTTACAAACGAGTGTATATCAAATTTATGATAAAAAAACTGCATAGATGAATGTAAGATGCCTTAAAAATTAAATATTTATTTTTATTGGCTTTCTTTACGGTTTGGAAAAATGTGCATTCCTTTTATACCTACCACTTAATTTGAAAATTTGTATTTTTGTATGTTTTTTTAATCGTTTATAATACTTTGGCTCGACGTTTGAAGGATATGGCTCTGAATGATAGTTTGATAGTGATTTGATAGTAAAATTTTATTCTGATGGTGATATTTACAAAATATCCTTATTAGTTAAAAACTCGTCACTACGTAACATATTTTCAGTTTTAATGACAACAATGACAGACAACACTTGACTCATACATTTATTTACATATACCTTTTTCTGATTGGAATTTCAATTTTAATAAACTGTGTACTTGGAACTACCCAAATGGCTTTCTTTAAATAATTTGTGTAAATAATAAATTGGTTATTCCAGTAGAATAGGCTGAAATAATAATCGCATCACTGCAATTTGTTCTTTCCCTGCTTCAGAACAAAGCTTTATAAAACCTAGAAATTTCTCTCGACCCTAGTCCTAACTTTCTGCAAATAATATTGTACGAACATGAATTAATTGTTTGAGCGTTAAATAGGATTGCAGTTTATAGTTTAATACTTCATAATTTATTACATAATACCCCCACCGCAGCAAACCTGCAGACTAAGCGAATTTCCATTCGACTGATTGGATTTACACTGAAGTGTCTACTTAAAAATATAACATTTATTCCCGATCTAAATAAAATTAGTTTAACAAGTACTAGGTTTGCTGCATCAGGGAGGGTAAAACTGTTTATTTTTTGTAAAATGTAATAGTTAGAAAGAAATAAAAACATTTTCCAAATTTGATCAAAATATGTTAATAAACAAGCAAACTACAACAGTTTACTTATTCTCCATAAGAATAACATGGGAATTTTAAATTTACAATTTTTTGGAATTTTCTCCGTAACTATTAGGCGCATAATAACGCTTCAATACACTAAATTATTTGTTTTTTTAAGCTCTACAAAATGGTTTGGAAAGAAATTGCTAAATTTTATGTTTTTTGGGTCAAAAATGGGAAAAACCTATTTTTACCCCATAAAACCCCTGTAAACCCCCGTTCCCATGGTCCGATCATGCTGGATGGCGAACTCGTTCAAATAAACGTAGGTTTACACGTTTGTACCAAATTTCATCAAAATCGGATCATTTTTGCTTGAGTTATCGTGCTGACGGACACATATATAAATATATATATATATATAATTATATATATATATATATACATATATATATATATATGAATTTGAACGGATGGTGTTTTTGGCCTCTAGGGACCTCAAAACGAAAAAAAATCGGTCCCGCGTCCAGGTCTTATCATGAGTACTACGGTAATAGCTTATTCCCTATATGGGAAATTCGCTAAAACCTTAACCACTGAATAGTGTATAAACCAAACGGGTTGGTTAACGTATTGGCTTAGTGGACTGTGTGGACCTTTATACGACAGGGACTAATTCGATCCCTATCATATTTATAATTATTATTGGGAAGGCTTGGTTTGCTGTCCCTTAAAAACTTCGAGTGTAAAAAAAAAAATCTGCATTAGAAATCTAAGTTAAAGCTCTTAAAGTTTAAAAATTTAACATTTTATGGCCGAGTCTAAATCCTATTTAATGTTAGTGACGTTTGAGTAAACTGATGTTGACATGTTTTCTCCTTTGTTAGGATTTACTTTGCGTATTCTCTTGATACTTTTGTTGTAATCATACAGGTCACACAGGAAAAATTAATAATAATAATTGTATATTTAAGAGATTGAGAGTTGGTTAAATACCAACACTGTATTCTAAACTACGTACACTTGACGAAAGTCGAATTAAATCCATTCAATAGTAGTCCTAAAGTTAAACCTAACGTATTAAATATTCAACTGATAGATGAAATCCCATGTTTCACCCTATCATGTAAATATACGTCATTTCATGCATCTATATTCACACGCAAATGATATATTATCACTCTATCTATCCCTTAGCCAACGAAGATTCTGAATAGTTGGTCCCTGGTGAATTTTTAATTTGAGGTACGAGTATTTTGGTAAACGAAAAGTAATTACGCTACAATTAGAACATATTTGCAATTGTTTAAGGCATCGTTAGAATAATTATTGGTAGTTAACCTAGCATAGTACGCTTAAATGCAGGTTTCAACATGATTTTAACAAGTATAGGAGTGTGCTATTAGAATAATATTCCTACGAGTATGTTCTGTCTACAATAATGAGTGATAGCATATAGTACAAAATTAGAGTAATTTTGATTACAACTTTATTCATATAAAATCTAATAAATATATTAATAGTGTTACATGGTGATTTTGTACGGATATTTTGTTGGGATTAAAGATATTTTCAAATATTAAAAAAATATATATTTAATTGTGTTTTTTTTTAATTTAGAAATATTTCAAGATTCAAGATTGCATACTCAGCCAAGAATCATTTAAATAAAGCGTTTAATATAGCCATTTTGTGAGTGCTAATTCGTTAAGATAAGTTTATAATTAACACACTTCTGTAAGAATGAATACTATATCACCCATATACTTAATCGGGATAAATAGTGTTGTTGACTTAGTCGGGATGGATAGAGTCATTACTGTACCAAAGTTGGACACGAATTCCAAGACAATTTAAATAAAACTAGTGCATGCCTAGTTTAAGCATGGTTGGTTTACCTTTGAGTATAATGAAAGAGTTATTGACCATCTGCAAAATACAATTAAAACCTAGAGGTGCTTATCAAAATGTTTTATATAATGAAAAAAAAAATGTTTTAAGCCTTGCAACCATAATTTTATTTTTTACACTATACTGAAGTATGAACCAATTCGTTCACTCTTGAACTCGTTAAAAAATTGAATGGCTTCTTCCAAATCAATACTATACATTAAGCCTGCAATAGTTCGTAACCCTAAAAGTTTCTTTGCCTTCAAACCTTAATTTTTCTAAATTAATCTTGCATTTTTCTCACTTGAACTCCCAGCGTTAATTAAAACCGAGAGCTACAACGGACGATTTGGAGCTTGTAATTCCAAGAATTTACTAATATAACTGGACTTTTATTTGGTTTTTTCTCTGTTTACGCTCATAACGTACGTATACATTTGTTAATTACCTAAATTTAATAGGCCTTATATCAATTTTGTACTGCTAACCATTATAAAATAAAACAAATAGACCAGACAGGGTAGAATTAATTAATAGTCCAGTGGTATTAACCAGGGAATATTGTCTTTGAAAAAGTTATATGAATTTTAGGTTGTGTTCTATATTGCTAATGGAGTGAAAAATAAATAGATATTTTCATACCGATGTATATTTTTAACGGAATAGTATACAGTATCAACTGACCAAATACTATATCGTGAAACAAACTAAGCATATGAGTTCAGTTTGTATACTATTATAATATCGTCCTAACAATTAAACGTCCTAAGATCCTTGAATTGGTATTCCTTAATATTCTCTAGAAGCTGTCATATTAAAGAAGGAGTGAACATCGAGCTGGTCAAAAATATTTAAATATACCTAAAAGATCCACAAGTTCCGAATCAATTTGTCATTATATTCTCTTGCTTTGGGACTACAAATTGATTTTTATTAGACAGAATACAAAAGGCCAATACGACATCAAATGGTTTGAAACTGTAATTTAAATAGTTGTATCTTTTTGCTTATAATTTCTTTAAATTTGAAGAACATTTCCAGCAATATTAACAACAAAATTTTCATAAAATATAAGCATGCCTAATGTGTTTCTATAGAAATATTATTCATGTAATCTATCAAATGTATGACAAAAATATCAACAATTGAAGGATAAATTGTGTCCTTTTTGTTTGCGACATATATATTTATTAAAATGACACCTTTTTAGGCTTATTTATGTTTTTGTAAAATCACAAAAAAAACATAGAGTCCAATCAAACGTTTCGGTATTTTCTTATGCTATAGTCAATTCTTATATAAAAAAAAATTATAAAGCAAGGGTCTAAGCTATGTTTCTTCTTAATTTATATCACATTTCTTGTTAAGAAACGATATATACAAATACTTTGATTATTAAAGGCAAACAAATTTTCACAATCAAACCATAAAAGGTGATGATTAAGAATTTTACTTCGTTTTTAACTTATTACTGTAAATTTTTGCTAACTATTATAAAGGTATGCAAATAAAATTTAAGTATAAATTTGAAATAAGATAAGATGGAATGTAATTCTCGTGGCTGGGATGAGAAGCTCGTCAGTGGTATTCAATCTGAGGGTGAATATTGGGGTATCAAAGAGCAGCCCCGGGCATTTACATGATATGTAGAATTTCTCAATTCACTACGGTATACTCTAGCAAATCATACTTGGCTTTACACCATAACCTACAAACGTAACCTTACTTGAACATTTTTTAAATGAAAAAAATTGTGTTTCAAAATTTAAATAGTGAAAAATAATTAAGAAAAGATAATTACTAGCAAATATAATTTACAGCAACGTCACAGTAATTAGTTATATTATTTTATACCATGGATAGGTTTGCATTTGAATTTTAAGTGTCCCATAATAGCTAGAGTTTATATATAGTTCATAGCTATCCACAGGAAGAACCCAGGTAACTCATGAGTATGAAAAGTATGATAAAAGGAGTGAACAAATTGATAGCAGAGCCTCATTTAAAATATATAATTGGCATACACTTGTTTGCAAACCTGTTGTTCTTTTTTTGGTCTTACTTAGCCATGAACATCCTAATTTCAATAAACTAATAAGAAAAAATACCATTTTAAAACTTTAGAATATGTGACCTGTTTAAACATATGTATTACGATTATGAAGACTACCTGTATCAGCTTAGGCTATAACATTTGTGTTGGTGCTAAAAGTAAGAGAATAGGACGAGAAGCAAAAGAGATTCAACATAAATTACTGAATTCATTATGTAAACTGGAGGTTAGTTGGGGCTCATTACGTGAGAGCAGATTGTGATAATTTATCGTCACCAGATAAAATCCAAAATTATCCCCAAGCATGGTAAATATTTGTTGAATCACTTATTTTTAAAACTCCCCAAAACAGTGTGTTTTATTGACAAGCTTTCTATACAGGGTGTATATGAAAACCCACACGGGCTTAATATTTTCCAAACGACAACAGATAAATCAATAAGATTTGGTACATCAACACCACACCTAAAAATCTACTTTTTCAAGGAACTATCAATTTTCTGTCATATCATGGGGACGTCCCGCAAGGAGTCAGAAGGAAATCTTAAATAGAAGCATAGGTTGGCATGTACATCAAATTAAAGGTCTTTACTAGCACAATATAATGTCGCAAATTTGAACTCAACTGGACAACCGAGCCGATAATGACAGTTGTTCAACGATTAATTTAATTTGCATTGCTATTACGCTTACTCCTCAGGGGAAACAGCCCTAGGAATCGGAAGAAAATTGTTAACGTAAGCATATGTCGATATGCACATTAAATTAAAGGTCTTCACTAGTAGATTACAATGCCGTAAATTCAAGCTCAAAAGAACGCCTGAGTAAAAAATGGCAGTCGTTCAAAGATTTAAAATGGCAGGTTCAATAAATCTTTGAACGGCTGCCATTTTTTACTCAGGCGTTCTTTTGAGCTTGAATTTACGGCATTGTAATCTACTAGTAAAGGTCTTCAATTTGATGTGCATGTCAACCTATACTTCTATTTAAGATTTCCTTCTGACTCCTTGCGGGACGTCCACATGATATAACAGAAAATTGATAGTTCCTTAAAAAGTTGATTTTTAGGTGTGGTGTTGATGTACTAAATCTTATTGATTTATCTGTTGTCGTTTAGAAAATATTAAGCCCGTCTGGGACTTTATATACACCCTGTATATACCAACAATGAGTAAGTTTATAGTAATGACTATTTTTGCTAGCTAGAGAATTCTTTTGATAAACTGTTTATAACGATCGTCTATTTACAGATCACTGGTTGGTAGCATACAATGCTTTTAGAGACGATTATGAATTTAACAAATTAGAAAGCTAATGGGCCTGGAATGTCTAGTTAGTTTTAAGTACACACGTATAGTTTGCAGTTTTTAGCGAATTTCCCTATAGGGAAGTAGCTATTACCGTAGGTCTCATAGTAAGACTTAGGCCCGGGACCGATTTACTTTTTCATTTTAATGTCCCCAGAGGCCAAAAACACCATTCGTTCAAATTTTTATATATGTATATATTTATATGTAGATTTATATATATATATATATATATATATATAGATTTATATATATATATATGTGTCCGTGAACACGATAACTTGAGTAATTTTTATCCGATTTTGATGAAATTTGGTTTGAAGGTGTAAGGCGGGATAAACTTGAATGAGTTCGCGATCCAGCATGATCGGACCATGGGAACAGGGTTTTATGGGGGGTTTTTTGGAGTAAAAATTGGTTTTTCTCACTTCTTACCCTCAAAACACAAAATTTCCCAATTTTTCTCTAAACCTTCTTAAAGAGCTTAAAAAAACAAACAATTCAGTATATCAAAGTGTTTTTGTACGGTTATTGGTTACGAAGAAAACTAAAAAAATGGTAAATTTAAAATTCCCATGTTATTCTTATGGAGAATATTGTAAAATGTTGTAGTTTGCTTGTTTATGGATATATTTTGATCAAACTTGGCAAATTTATTTATTTTATAGTAAGCTATCAATATTTTACTAAAAACACAATACTTTATTAGTTTCCTTGAAGCAGCAAACCTAGGTACTCGTTAAACCTAATGTTATTTAAATAGATCAATTGAAAATCAATTCGGCCAAATGGAAATTCGCTTAGACGGCAGGTTTGCTGCGGCGGGGGTATTATTGTAAATTAAATCAATTAAGAATTAATAATGGAAAGATCAAAAAGGAAGATTAGGAATATCAAATCAATAAAGAAGAGACGAGCTAAAACGTATTTTCATATGCTTGAATTAACACTTAGTAATAAATCCTATGTAAAATAAAGTCGTGTTTTATTCATTATATACATAGACATTTGAACCATTTTTATTATTTGCCGCAATTTTTATAAAAATGATTAAAATATCATTAAAAAACTGGTAATTTTTTGTGGTACCCAAATGCTAACTGTAATTTAAACAAACTTTTAAGCATAGGCTATACATTTTCTACACTTATTTGTATTAAGCAAAGAAACACATAACAAGAATGATTGTGTATTGTTGATTACATGTAAACTTTTCTACTCTGTTTATAGTTGGTTAATTGCCCATGTCATTTTTTTACTTTACCTATCCAAGAGCAAAATGCCAGGATAATAAAAAAAACAAATAACAAAAACAATTAACAACCAAATAAACAAATAACAAAAACAATTAACAACCAAATAAACAAATAACAAAATAACAGGATAATCAAGATTTATAATCGTCCAAAGAAAGATATTAATAGGTAAGGGGTACTTGTCAGGCCTTTTTACGCTATCTAAGAATTTTTATTTAACATGATATTTTGATTTATTTTCACAAACGTTTACATTATCGTTAAGTACTCTGAAAAATACTCTTATAGAGTAAAAGTATCCAACTGTGTAAACAGTTTTGTATTGAAAATTGTGTAGAAACATTTATTAAGGAATAAGACGATTTATTACCATGAGCAGGCTGGCAGAACATAAAAGGAATCTTTTGACGGTAACGAATATTAAATGTGCTCCTTGTATTTTTGTATTATGTATTCCCCTTTCATCAACTCAAGAGCTAAGAAATATTATTTTTACCACAAGGCAAATATTAGTTGAATCAAAACTAAAACTAATAATTTAATCTGATATTGAAACAAGATATTGATTCTAACTTAAAAAGGAAGATAGCAAATTTTAAAAATATAAAACTTTTATTTTTGTTTATTAAATAATCAAATGATTAGATGTTTGTTGATTTAAGTTTTTTTTACAGTACATGGTTTCATATCTCCCCTTCTAATTATTTTTCATTAAATTTATATGTTATATACTTGTTGAACCATAATTGATGGTTAAATAATAAATAAACTACTATATTGAAATCACTCTATTAAACTGTTTTAATATTTTTATTTGATAGCTTTCATTCCGTAGAATTTTACCTTCCAGTGATAAAACATGTAAATATTTTATCAAGTTCAACTTAGCTTTTTCTAGTCTTTGAGGTTTTAAGGAGATTCAGGGTCTTATAAAACTATATAATTAAAAATAATAAATGTTATAGTTATAGTTATAGTTATAGACTTAGTTAAAATATAATCAACTACATTTTTTTCTTACTTCATATATTTTTTCCGATAACACTTTAAGTAAACATAATTATTTTCTTTCCATTGGTAAATAAATAAGTACATAAATCGCCTAGACCTTATAAAATATAACATATCATATATTCATATGAACATAAAGAGCAAGGTGGTTTTAGAGGTTATAGTATATAGTAATTCCATAAGGTAAGAATAATCTTAAGACCACCCTAAGAAAAGATTGAATATAGTTGTCTATCTTTGACTACGGGATTTTTATAAAAGAATTTAAATAATTCAGCCAGTTCCGGTCAGCAACAGATCAACAAAATTGTATCTCAATCTAATCTAAACTAATCCTTTACTTGTAATTAGGTTGGTAAAAATATCTTTGAGTTCCTGTCTCAATAAAATGCTGATGTCCTGATATTTTATACATATTTTTAATTAGTCAAAATTTTAAGCCCAAAGTGAGACCACGCGCCCTCAAGCAAAAGAGGGCTTCAAAGATGATGACACAGGCCTTACAGCTCAAGATTGGTGTTATAAATAGCAACTGCTTGGTCTCAAGGTCCTCGAGAAAGTTTCCTGATTTACTTAATCTAAATGTATAAATATTGACTTTACTTTATGACGAAACTAGTGAAATTTAATAACCTTTCTAATAATTTGTTAACCCTGGTTATAGTGGTGTAATATGTAAATAGTAAGACAATCTATAAATTTGTATAGCTTTTTATAGTAATCAAACAAAACAGATAAAAAACAAAACAAGTTTCTGGAAACAATTCTTGGATATTCATTATTAAAATATAATTTGTATATTGATAATTCCTTCCCTATGTACCTCAACACCTTTAGATTATCATTTAAGGAATAAACTATAAATATGGCAGAGGCATGAATATCATTAAAAAATAATAGACTACGAAATATAAGAGCTTATACACAATCAATTTCATATTCTGCGTAATAAACGTGGATTCGGGTTTCTTAAATTTGTAGTATTATTGACATGTAAAATTTAAGGAAACCGAATCCAAGTAAAAAAATACCCCTGTCACAGCAAACTAGCAGATTAAGCGGATTCCATTTGGTTGATTTGAATTTCACCAAAATCTAGAGAGTTAGGTTTTCCTAGATACTGGAATCACACCACTTGGATTTAATTTCAAGCCTTTCTTGGCATAAATGCAATGAATCAACGGATTATTCTAACTCTTCGAGATTGGGGAAACGCCATGTTGTGTCTTATTTACACAACATTCCCAATAACACTAAATCTCATAGATATCTATATGCAGAAACGGATAACAGCTGATTGGCAATGGAGTAAAGAAAAAAGGGATACAAAAATATGAGGTTTTTTGTCAATGTGTCTCACAGTACTTTTAAATAAATAAACATAACAATAATCGTATTAACTTATTAGCGAATATACAAACAAATATTTATAATAAAACATTGAAAAAAAAACATAAAACAATGGATTTAATATTGTAATCAATCGTTAAAATTGACCAAATAAATTGGTTTTGAAGTCAATCTCTGCCTAATTACATTATTACATCGAAGTAAAAAGACTAATCCCTGAGCAATATACAAGACCAATGATCTATATATAAAGCCAAAAGTACCCATGAACTTTTGAGGAAACTACAAGTCACACCCCCATAAACCATACTTAAAATGTTCGTCATGACGAGAAACCTTGCGCAAAATTATCCATTATTTCTTAAATTGCCCTATAAGGTCGTAATTGCTTTCCAAAGGGAGTTTTCCATATACCTAATGTTAAAAATACCTCAGCTGTAAGTATGTTTTGTTTATTTCAGCTTAACCTAACCAATCAATAGTTTTATTAATACTTATGAAGTCAAACGGGGTGAAGCCCGTGGGTAACAACTAGTTTTGATAATGTACAAAAGGATTTTTTTATAATTTTACAATTACGATTGCTGTAACTATACATATTTTTTTACTTTAAACATTTAGAGGGATAAAATTAAACATCTCTTAATCTATAACCTACCTTTCCTTTAGTGTTTATTTAGATTAATGATATATTTTTTTTCTTGCGAACATTGATATAAGAGACACAGTTCATGGAATTTTCACACTTACGCCATCCAAAATAATTTGTTAACAACTAAGTTCCAGCCTTACATAGTTTTTGCTTAGACCACCATATAACGAAATATCACATGAATACAAATCTTATCACAAGCAATAATGTAATTGATAATAGTGGCTGTACTCAAATATTTGTTTTCATAAGAAAATATTAGTTTAATATATTTAACGCTAATTTATTTTTGAAACTATTCATTAAAGTATATACAACTTGTATATTAGTGATTTTTGTGGCAATTATGACTCAGGGATGTTTAAAATTTATATTATTGACTCTGTGATTTTTTTATTTTAATGCAGGGGGTATTTTTAACATTGGACAGTAATCTTGAAATTATAAAAATGAACGATTTCCGGAATCTTGCAATAACTTATCTATATGTAACAGTAACTCTTACCTATATGAAACTACTAAGAGTTTTTTTTTTAGTTATTTTGAAGCATGACTTATCCTTATACATTATTATAGGCTTCAAATGTTGTGTTTTGACCTACTAAGTTTTCCAAATTAGCATACAAATTCCCTGTCTTGCAGAGTTGAATTTCTCGCAATGAATCGTGCATTTTCCTCACTTGAATTCCCAGCGTTAATTAAAAGCCAAGAGTTACTGCGGACGATTTGGAGCTTTTCAGTAAAAGAAATTTAAAATACTTCATAAAATTTTTATTTTTTATTTAATTGGCTAAAAACAATTTTTATTTTTGCAGCATTGAGTAATTAAAATTGAACAACAAATGATTATTGAGGAAAGAAATCGGTTTATTAATAGACTTTTCATTATTAAATTCGTTAAGTCAAATCCATTTTAAATTTATTTAAATTTAAAATAGGCCTTCATACAAACGACTTCAATCATCGTTATAACTAATAAGACTCTTAGGATAATTCTGTAAATGTTTCAAAGTGTACAGTTGGTGAAAGTTTATTATGTTATTATGAATTTGAAAATTTAATAAAAAGTGGTAAAAACTTAACATTGGGTATAACAGATGTTTGTAAACCCTATAATTCTGAAAGTATGGTTCCGCAGGTAAAAAACCATTTGAAACCACAAACGTGTAGCGTTATTGAAATTATCCTTTCATAAAACAAATCAAGGAATGATCTTCGTACTCTAAGGTGTCAGAATATTTTTCAAGTTTGGTGTTTAGAATTTACAATTCAAGACAAGTCGACTCAAAGGCAGTGCCAATCAAACTTCGTCAGCAAAAGTGAAGCACTCTCCATCCTAAATAGACGCTCTACACAATCTCTTCTGGTTGTGACGGCATACAAAAATGTGTCTTGTTGTATAGGTTGTATAAACGCTTGTGAAACTTAATAATAATTACGTAGAAAACTGTTTTATTAAACTTATTGGGTTGTGTGAGTCTAACAGAAACTCGGACAAAATATATAACTTTTTCACTTTTTCACTTTTCAACATCCAACTTTTTAGAGATTTCTATAAAAAGTATTTTTTATACTTAAACCTTAAAATGATTGTTATTCTTATCTTAAATTTTAAATGTTAAGTTGCAAAAGGTTTAACAATTAATTTCCTAAAGTTTTTTCTCCAATAGTTTCCGTAACATGTTAACCAATATGAGGGCCGTATGTACTTGGATATAAAATTAATATCATGCAAACGATTATAAATTTATCCAGATGTATCTTTAAATTTTACATAACTCGGTTTAAGATAGCTAAAAATCACACTAACCGTTTTACTTTTAACGTATTAAATTTTATTATTAACGTCTGCACTAGTGAGTAGTACGAATATCCACAATACTATCCTGATAATTAGACCAATTCGAAAAATTACAAGGCCAAATGTGATTTGAAATCCACTATAAACTGTAAGTACCATAGTTGCTATTGCCTGTACGGGCTATTACTTAACAGTCCTGTCTAAGGAACATGTCGGCCTTAGTCACTAACAAGACTACATGATCACGCCACTCATCCTACACTCATCTCCATTCATACTTGGCTTAAGTACCTACCTCCGTATGCTCGCTATTTAGTAAAAATTATGAAGTAAGTATTAAAGTTTGTTTGGACAATGGTTAAACAAGTATTGCTACGTAAATTAAATTTCCAAATCATTTTTTTTTTTCATGACGTAAGGTAACGTAAAATATATTTTAATCATAGGTAAGATGTGGCTCAACTAGGTTCACGAGGAATTGAATTGCGAGATTCTACATATTATGTAAATGCTCGGGGCTGCTCTTTGATACCCCAATATTCACCCACGGATTGAATACCACTGAGCTTCTCATCCCAGCCACGAGAATTACATTCCATCTTATAAAATATAGAAAGCCATTTTATGTTTATATCTCTTCGTGGTATGCCTTGATCTACCGTAAAGACAAAAACGTTTCAAGGAAAAAAAATTTAAATCCAAATGGATTGGTATGGATTTTTATTTCTTTTTAATTTTATTTTTGGTATAGATTTTTTATTGCCATTTGTTTACTTCTTTGGTTATCAACAAACATAGCTTTGACAGTTTCTGTAAAAAAAGTATAAGTTAGCCTACTTTTGTTAAAAAAAATATGGAAAAGGAAAAAATAATTAAGGGGTCTTAAAGTGTAACTGGTGTTTTGGGTGACATTCTATTTATATAAAAAAGATTTTTTTTTAAATTTTGGTAATAAAATCCAAATTTTAATACATAAATGCCTCATAGGTTATATAATTACATTTGAGGCATAATATTGCATAAACATGTCACACGAAGTAAAGTATTCAAAAAGTATGGCAGTGTGTCATAAATAAAAAGTTAGAACCTATATTTGTATCTACATTGTTCTAAGGGCTAATGTAATCTCTAAACTTCCTGAGGAAGGCATTCTGCTAAGGTTGTGTTTGAAAACATTACACATTGTGTACAATGCTAAGGTCTCTAAGATCTTTACATTCACTTACATGTTTCACTTTTACATAGTTCGTTTTAAAAAATGCAATTAAAATCCAACCTTATTTTTACTTGTAAAAAGATTTTATTTATAGCTGTAATTTTGAATCTTTATACAATATTACGTTTTGCTTTGTTGATCATTTTGCTATGGAAATATTATCTAATATTAAATTCATATAGGGCAGTGAGGTGATTTATAGCCATCAGCAGGTTGGAGTAGAAAAGGAAAGGAATATGTTGCCGGTAAACGTAGCCAGATACCAAACGCTTTCCTTAAACTTTTATATTTTATCCACACAATATAGCTTCTAATCTTTAAAGAAAACATTTTTACTTTAACCTAATATTTTTTATGTTCTTAACATACAAACATGAGATGGGCAATTCCTACAGTAAAAAGATTTTTTTATTTTAAATACATCTCTAGGCTTAGGTAAGGTAAGTATTTCTGATATTGAATACTTAATGTATAATTTATGTTTAACTTATCAATGGTTTAGATTTAAAATAACTAAAATTCTTTTGTTTTCTTTCTTGGGTTCTTTGTTTTCTTTATAATATAAAAACTACAAATAAACACATAATAGTCGTGGTAAAACTTGAGTTACTTTTTCGTATCTTACAGATACATATTGCTTTGCCAATATTAGCCAGGTCAGGAGAAAGAAGTGAATAATTAGTGCTAATTAAGTAAGCTTAAACTATTCCTTGCCAAACAATTAGTCTTAATTACGTTTAATTATCTATAGACGTATATATACTATCCAAATTATGTTTTGTGTATATTATCCTTACAATATCTTTTGTGTTAAGTCATTTAAAAACTTAAACAATCATTGTTACTTTAAATGAGATTCCCATCATTGCCATCATTCCCATCACTTAACAAAGGTGAAAAAATAAAACGTCATACTTTATTCTACCCAGTGATATAGAGTATGCCTAGTACTTATAACCCTAAACTCTTTTGCTATTAGTAGAACCCCATTGTATGCCAGACAATAGGCCATCAGCAGCAGGCTTTAAGCAGGTAATCGCTATTGACTTCAGACGACAAAAAGACAGTTGTGACCTTATGCTACATGAAGATCTATATCTGTAAAACACTCTAACTACATTTAATGGTGCTTTTACACAAATCTCTTCTGTTATATTTTTACATAATAAACTATTTATTAATATTTATTTTTGTTCTTGTAATAGTTGTACTCATACGTAACTATGACTTTTGAACCATTATAGTTCCTAAATTGAGGGGAGTGTCATTCTGTTTTGAGTAAATTAATAAGTTCTTAAATACAATAAACGTAAGTATTAAAATGCCGTTAAACAAGAATTTTTTTTTGCAAAATGTTTACACTTATATTGTTAGGATTTATAAAATCGCTTATGTATTTTAAAGATTTTTTTTGCTTTCGAGTCCAAACAATCGTGTATATCATATTCAGATCCGAACCGGCAAGAGGATATATGTGGACTGCGTCCTTAATTGCATACTGTTTGGCCACTGCGCTGGTGCAAGGCCACCACTTTGATATAATTACTGTAAATTGGCAATTACTCGTGAAATGTGAAGACTTTTACAGTGAAAATAAATATCTACGAGCTATGAACTGATATAAAATCCAGCTTTTTGATAAGGCTTGTGCCTAAATCAATAGGCTTATAATGCTAACTAACCTCAAAGATGATCAATTTTAGTAATTATTAAACCAATGGAAAAACAACTTGTATACGAAAAAGTTGAACTCTACTTAAAATAGTTTTACATACAAACCTCTATGACCTTTTACAACTGTCTATAGAATCACATTTGTAATATAGCAACGTAAAAGTACGGAATATTAAGCGTGTACTATTGAAATTTTACAGCAGAAACTATATATTAGAGTCCGTATTAGGCTTTTTAAATGGTTTATTGACCAAAGTGATATGAAATTCAGTCACAGAGTCGTATTATACATGAAGGGACATCAGTAACTAGTTTATTTGACAACTGAACCCAGCCACGTACCCTCGTGCACTAAGATGGTTCCGTTGGGAGATATAAAACTGACATTTGCAGACGATATGTAATATTTACTATTTAAAACCCAGTTTCTTACACTTTCTATTACAGGTTTTGTATTTTTTGTGTTTCAATAAATTCTTCGTCTCACCACTTACACTTTCTGGGTTTATAATTGTAGACTTTTTAAATTTCGTTGGTACCTAAATAGTTGATTTCTATTAATATTTATATAATATTAATATCGATTGAAGATATATTTCTTATTTAAATTATTTAGAGTGTGGTTAAAAAATGTTAATAACTAAGTACAGATTTGTTCTGGCAAAATGCTAATACATATGAATCAAGTTACATTCCACCCAAACAATCTATTGAAAAAAATATTGTCAATTCTTTCAAAAAAAATATTACTACCAGTATGGATATTGTGTTGATTTGGAAATGATAATATGACACTCGCAATCAAATCATAGATTATTTTTCACTTATAATCAAGATACAATTTTTAGAGTTTTAATAAATTTCAAAAAGCAACACAACTACTCTATGTCATGGGTATTATGACAAAAAGGCTCGGTATTTTCTTTTAAATCATAAGTTAAAATAAAATCCAAAAACACGAATTTTTTAAGGAAATATAAATCGTTTCGATTTTCCTCTTTGCCTTTGAGGACCATCTATCAAGCATTGACTGCAGGGCCCTTTAAACTGTCCAGACCATCGCAAAGAAACGATGATAAAAGCGTATAACATTGTACTGAGGGTACGTTGAACGTTGTCGACTTATTTTTTAAGTGTATTTAGAAATTTGGTACAGGAGTTTCAAATAAAAAAATCGTCTCAATAAATTGTTTCAAAAATATGTTTTCATTTTAAATATCGAATGATTTTGATGATATATTTTTAAGCTTATTTCTTGTATGATTTTGGTTACCAGATTGTTCTGTATGCAAAATTATACCGTTGCTACATTTTTCAGGATACAATTATGTACTAATTGAGAATTTAGAACAATCTTACTCGTAGATATCATCCATAGAAATTTTTAATGACTCTATTTTAAGTGTGAAACATTTTAAAGAAATTAACTACTGTAGGAAGATTAAAAAATTTACACTAATGACATATATGCTATATAGTTTTCTTTTTCTAATATGTTCAAATATTCTAGTTTGAATACAAACATAACATTTGCATGTAATTCTTTTATTTGGCAAAAACAAGTATAAAATAGTATGTTTACATACTGCAGCTTCCCCTAACAGAGTACTGCGTGTAAGAAGAGATCTTTCTTTGATGACATCACTAATTTATTAATTATGCTGTGATTTAAGTCAATCATCTTCAAACTTTTGTTATTTATTCATTTGATTCATATTTGACCACTACACACTTATGTTGGCCACCCCGTTTATCTATTTTAAAACCCTTTGAGGACCGACGGTACTTACTAGTACCAGCATATTTATATGCTTATATTAAAGGTAACAATAGTGTTATCTGCACGTAGAGGCCTGGAGGTACTTCTGAGTACCATAGTCTGTACTGTAAATCACTAAATCTACTCCTAGTTTCAACAAACCCCACCAGAAAGCAGCACCTACTGGGCCGGTGCATGATTGTAATAGGCAATTCATGTTGTGCAATTTCAAAATTTTTTTAAGACAAGTTCTAGTCCCCCATCTGTCCATATATTTTATTAAATGGGTTGTATATTGTCTTAAATTAATTATTTTATTTTTATTTTTATATTACATCGCAGGAATAAATAAATATGGCCTAAAAATGCTTTGGTACTTTAAAGTCTCGTCGGTCCTCTATGGCCAGACGCTAATCAGCTGATGAGTGTTATAAACAAAGAGCTTTAGTCTGCTAGCTGTTAGTGCCTTGGTGTTGTTGTTTGAAAGTGAAGGTGTTTAGTTTGTTGTGGTGCAGTTTTATAATGTTTAAAGTTGTTATTCATCACTATGGATAGGACATTAAATGAAATAGAAATAGATGAGTGTCTTTTTGAAGATCTACCAGACATTAGTGCCAGCTCAGATGTAAGTGACTGTGAAGATAATGATGATGAAGTTAGGTTAGAACAAACTGACTATTTGGATACAGGAAGAGAAATATCTGTAAGAAATGTAGTTCCTACTCGTAATAAGAATGATCTGCAGTTAACAGAGGCCTCTGTTTCATTTAGGCCCGGTAATACATGTTATAGCGATGAAGAATTGGTAGAAGACCTGAGTCCAATTGGCCTAGGCCTACCAATCATTTCCAATGAGATGGTAGATAAACAACATGAGTTTGTAGAACCTGTAGCCTGCTGTAGCAAAGATACAGATAATAATTTTGATAACATATTTAATGAAGGTATTCTAAACATAGAAAATGAGACACCAGGTTCTGACGATAATAACAAAGAGTCTAATGAAACTTTGGAAGCTAATCAAACTTTGGAAGTTAATGAAACAGGTAGGCCTACTGACAATTGTACCGAGGCTAATGAAACTATCGAAACTAACAATAGTAGGTGTAATGAAACTAGTGCAACTAATAACAAATCCGGAAAAGGCAATTTGAAAAAAAACGCAACCTCTGGAAAAGGCAGGCGTGAAGCTAAGAAGACAACAACCAAACCTAAAGTGACTAAACCTAATAAGACTAAAGCAAACCAAAAGTCTAAAGGTGGCAAACCACACAAAAATGAAGACTCCAATGCGAAGAAAAAGAAAGACGCCCCGGATTATAAATGGAAAAAGAAGGACATGCCTACAACTATTCCACACTATGACGAAAGTGAAGGTAAGCATAAAAAATAACACTTATAGGCTATTTTCTTTATATTATATCTAACTTTTTTTAGCTTATGTATCCTTCAAAATCAGTTTTCAAACACAAACCATACTTAGCAGTTGTTGAGCAACAATTTTCATTTATGTAAGCCTAAGTTATTTATTTTTATATATCTTGCAGTTTATCACTAACATAATAAAATGTACTAGCAAAAACTATTTTTTTGGCTACTCAGTTATGTAAACAAATTAATAAATCCAACAATTAACTTAGGCCTATAATCAGTTGCTAGGCAACAATTTTCATTCTGTCAGAACAATTCAATTTTTTAATACTTTTCAGCACTTTTGTTAGCTAACCCGATGCTAAGAGTTAGTTAGTTGTACCTACTAGTTGTACCGACTGTACAAATGTCTAATGTTTTTGTTTGTTTTCAGGTCTAATGGAAGGACACTTCGAACAATGCAAAACGCCTACTGATGTGTTTCGTGAGTTTGTTGACCAGGAATTGGTAAGCCACATAACTTATCAGTCAAATCTATTTGCGACTCAAAATTGTAAAACACTAAATTTAAAAGAAAATGAACTCCTGGTGTTTATTGGCATAAACTTTCTCATGGGTTATCACCAGTTACCTTCCATAAAACACTACTGGAATACTGCTGATGACTTACATGTCAAGCCTGTTGCAGGAGCCATGACAAGAGGGCGGTTCATGGAAATATTAGCATATCTTCATGTGAACGACAATAGTAAAATTTCTAAAGATAATCCTGACAAATTACACAAGCTAAGGCCTCTTATTGATAAGCTGAATCAAAAGTTCAAGGAAGTTTATAAAGGGACGAGAGAGGTGAGCGTAGATGAATCTATGATTATTTTCAAAGGTCGTAGTACTTTGAAACAGTATAATCCCATGAAACCTATCAAAAGGGGGTACAAACTTTGGTGCCTTGCTGACCAGCATGGTTATACTATGAAATTTCAAGTGTATCAAGGTAAAAATGAAGCCATAGAGGCAGAATATCGTGGAAGCGGTTTGGGTGAGAGAGTCGTTCTGTCATTAACAAAGGAAATATGGGGAACAAATCGAATTGTTGTTTTTGACAACTTTTTTGCCTCGATTCCTTTGATGATAAGGTTAAAAGAGGAGAACACCTTAGCTTGTGCAACGATTCGTAACGACAGGGCAGGTATCCCCAATAACATGAACTCTTGTCTTGAGAGGGGACAGTGGGATTATCGCTACTCGGACACTGATGTGGGTGTTTTCAAGTGGGAGGACAATAAATCTGTCTGGTTGATATCAAATTACCATGGAACAGAACACAGTAGTGTCTTAAGAACCCAAAAAGATGGATCAAAAATTACAGTGAGTTGTCCTCCCGTAGTTAAAGATTATAATAAGTACATGGGAGGGGTAGACCTAGCAGATCGATACCGAGCCCTATACAATGTCGACAGAAAATCCAAAAAGTGGTGGCATAGGCTATTCTGGGGTATATTAGACATTGCCTTTGTCAATGCCTATGTTGTAAATTGTCAGATAAATGGAAAGATGCCAGTTCTAGATTGTAGAAGAATAGTGGCAAATGGACTGATTTCTATGCAAAATCCGAAGCAGAGAAAGAGGTCTTTTGATCTGAACTCATCAAGTGCCACACCAAGCCCTATTTTGAAGAAGAGGAAATCAAGAGATTATTCAGTGCCTAGTGATGTAAGGTTAACCAACAAAGGGATCCACTGGGTGACATTTGACACAAGGAGGGGAAGATGTGAGGTCTGCGCTAAACAGCAAGTTCAATCTCGCCCTTACAGCAAGTGCAGCCACTGCAAAGCGTTTCTTTGTGTGAACGAAAAAAAGAACTGTTTTGCTAAGTTCCACGAAGTATTGCTAGAATAACATAACCAGGGAAAGACTCTACCAATGATAAATTTAATTTAATCTCACTTTTAGAATTTGGTTTACTTTCGCTTTGTGAGACATTCAAGATTTTTTTATGATCTGTAATTAAATATTATCTTGGTAAAGTGTTCTTATTTTATTATTAGGCCTATAACAATCCACAAAAGTAAAATTTTTGCCATTGAGGTCTGTAATTATATCCATTGTCTTAAAATAGTGATATAGTGATATATCTGTTGGAACCAGGTAGGAAAACTACGATCATGCCATAAAGGGCTGACGGTACTTTAAAGTACCGTGTATAAAAAGTATATATGTAAATGAGAAAAAAATTCAAAAAAAAATTTTTTCCTTTAAACAACCTTAGATAATTACAAAAAAAGAGAAAAATATTGTTTTTTAAAATTTTAACACTGCTTGGTCCTCAAAGGGTTTTAATGGATTTGCCCTCTATGTCCTTATATCATGTAATTCATCCACATGTTTCATTAGAAGGGATCACAAGTTTTCAGAAAATGTATCGCGTACGATATTTACGACTTTTATTCGTCGATTCCTTCGAGTAGAATTCTATAGTCCTCCTTCATAAAATTAATATAGATTTATGTTGCATGGAATGAAGTGCTTATTGATATTCAGTACCTAATTGAGTAATATACAGTATCTTTAGCAACTAATCGTATGGGTTTGAGTTGACCAAAAGTTATTATCAGGTGGTTATTTCTACTTCAGTAAATAAATAATATTCAAACTGATCTGACAACGGCACCTGCGTTCCTTTGTGGTATTTAGTGAGTAAAATGTCTCTATTCTCCTTAAAAGTGTGTTAATGCTACGCGAGAAAATCAATTTACTAACAATAATCACACATGTTGTTATGCATAATAGGTTATTTTATAATAACTTTCAGTGGAAAACAACGCGTTACATTTACAAGGTTCAATTATGTTTATCTTGATTTGTTGGCTACTTATCATATAAATAAATGTATACACAATTTAAAAAGAAAATGTGTAGGTATATTTCGAGTTTATTTCTAAACCCATTGTCAGCCTCTGTTAACAACATAAGGTTCAATTAGTTATGAAATCTGGCATTGAATACAATATCCATTGTAATATCCAATGAATGAACTTTAGGAAAACAGTCAACATAATTGAAAACTAATTCAATCTATATACACGTATTTAATGTCTACACGTTAAATTTTATTGTATAAAAGGCGTTGTTAGATTTTCCATCTAAAATAGAAGTAACACATGGACATCGGAAAGTAGTTCATTTGACAGCCGAAGTTTATAACACGTATATACTTACAACATAAAACACCATCCTTGGAAGTTGTAAAACGGTATATTGCCGTCGATATTGAAAATGCTGCCTTATATCAATATTGAAATTTGAGGGTTCCGAGTTGAAGTTGGAAATGTATTTTTATAGTTTTCCGAAATACTCCCATGACTTGCGTTTGCTAAGTAAAATCATGTAAATGTATAAGAATAGGGTGTGAAAGATTATGTGACACCAAAAGAAACATTTTAGAAGACCGCATTTTCATTTATTTATAAACGAGTGTACATCTAATTTATGATTGAAAACTGCATAGAGGAATGTAAGATGTTTTTAAAATGAAATATTTAGTTTGATCGGTTATCTTTACGGTTTGGTCAAAAGGTGCATTTTCTTTTATACTTACCATTTAGTTTGAGAATTTGTATTCTTATCTACTTTTTGTGTGTTTTTTTAATTGTTTTTAATACCTTGGCTCGACGATTGAAGGAAATAGCTCTGAATGATAGTTTGACAGTGATTTGATAGCAAAATTTAATTCTGATTGTGATATTTAAAAAATTTCCTTAATAGTTAAAAACTCGTCACTACGTAACATATTTTCAGTTTTAATGACAACAATGACAGACAACACTTGACTCATACATTTATTTTCATATTCCTTTCTCTGTTTTGAATTTCAATTTTAATAAACTGTAGTTGGAACAACCCGATTGTCTTTCTTTAAATAATTTAAGTAAATTATAAATTGGTTATTCCAGTAGAATAGACTGAAATAATAATCGCAACACTGCAATTTGTTCCTTCCCTGCCTCAGAGCAAAGCATTATAAAACCAAGAAAATTATCTCGACCCTAGTCCTAACTTTCTGCAAATAATATTGTACGAACATGAATTAATTGTTTGAGCGTTAAATAGAATTGCAGTTTATAGTTTAATACTTCATAATTACATAATACCCCCGCCGCAGCAAACCTGCAGACTAAGCGAATTTCCATTCGGCTGATTGGATTTACACTGAAGTGTCTACTTAAAAATATAACATTTATTCCCGATCTAAATAAAATTAGTTTAACAAGTACTAGGTTTGCTGCATCAGGGAGGGTAAAACTGTTTATTTTTTGTAAAATGTAATAGTTAGAAAGAAATAAAAACATTTTCCAAATTTGATCAAAATATGTTAATAAACAAGCAAACTACAACAGTTTACTTATTCTCCATAAGAATAACATGGGAATTTTAAATTTACAATTTTTTGGAATTTTCTCCGTAACTATTAGGCGCATAATAACGCTTCAATATACTAAATTATTTGTTTTTTTAAGCTCTACAAAATGGTTTGGAAAGAAATTGCTAAATTTTATGTTTTTTGGGTCAAAAATGGGAAAAACCTATTTTTACCCCATAAAACCCCTTGTAAACCCCCGTTCCCATGGTCCGATCATGCTGGATCGCGAACTCGTTCAAATAAACGTAGGTTTACACGTTTGTACCAAATTTCATCAAAATCGGATCATTTTTGCTTGATTTATCGTGCTGACGGACACATATATAAATATATATATATATATAAATATATATATGTATATATATATAAATATATATATGTATATATATATATATATATATGAATTTGAACGGATGGTGTTTTTGGCCTCTAGGGACCTCAAAACGAAAAAAAATCGGTCCCGCGTCCAGGTCTTACCATGAGTACTACGATAATAGCTTATTCCCTATATGGGAAATTCGCTAAAACCTTAACCACTGAATAGTGTATAAACCAAACGGGTTGGTTAACGTATTGGCTTAGTGGACTGTGTGGACTTTTATACGACAGGGACTAATTCGATCCCTATCATATTTATAATTATTATTGGGAAGGCTTGGTTTGCTGTCCCTTAAAAACTTCGAGTGTAAAAAAAAAAATCTGCATTAGAAATCTAAGTTAAAGCTCTTAAAGTTTAAAAATTTAACATTTTATGGCCGAGTCTAAATCCTATTTCATGTTAGTGACGTTTGAGTAAACTGATGTTGAGATGTTTTCTCCTTTGTTAGGATTTACTTTGCGTATTCTCTTGATACTTTTGTTGTAATCATACAGGTCACACAGGAAAAATTAATAATAATAATTTTAAAACTAATATATTCACGATATTGAAAGTTGTTTGAATACCAATACTACATAATCTTGACGGAAGTCGAATTAAAATTACATTCGTATCACCAACAATATTATAGATAGATGAAATCCCATGTTTCACCCATCACGTCAATAAACGTCATATCATGCTTCTATATTCACACACAAATGATATAATATCACTCTATCTATCCCTCAGCCAAAGAGGATTCTGAGTAATTGGTCCCTGGTGAATTGTTCATTTGAGGTACGAGTATTTTAGTAAACGAAATGTCATTACGCTACAATTAGAACATATTTGCCATTGTTTAAAGGTATCGTTGGAATAATTATTGGTCGTTCTAGCATATTATGCTTAAATGCAGGTTTAAACATGATTTTAATGAGTATAGGAGTGTGCTATTAGAATAATATTCCTACGAGTATGTTCTGTCTACAATAATGAGTGATAGCATATAGTACAAAATTAGAGTAATTTTGATTACAACTTTATTAATTTAAAATCTAATAAATATATTAATAGTGTTACATGGTGATTTTGTACGGATATTTTGTTGGGATTAAAGATATTTTCAAATATTAAAAAAATATATATTTAATTGTGTTTTTTTTTTATTTAGAAATATTTCAAGATTCAAGATTGCATACTCAGCCAAGAATCATTTAAATAAAGCGTTTAATATAGCCATTTTGTGAGTGCTAATTCGTTAAGATAAGTTTATAATTAACACACTTCTGTAAGAATGAATACTATATCAGCCATATACTTAATCGGGATAAATAGTGTTGTTGACTTAGTCGGGATGGATAGAGTCATTACTGTACCAAAGTTGGACACGAATTCCAAGACAATTTAAATAAAACTAGTGCATGCCTAGTTTAAGCATGGTTGGTTTACCTTTGAGTATAATGAAAGAGTTATTGACCATCTGCAAAATACAATTAAAACCTAGAGGTGCTTATCAAAATGTTTTATATAATGAAAAAAAAATGTTTTAAGCCTTGCAACCATAATTTTATTTTTTACACTATACTGAAGTATGAACCAATTCGTTCACTCTTGAACTCGTTAAAAAATTGAATGGCTTCTTCCAAATCAATACTTTACATAAAGCCTGCAATAGTTCGTAACCCTAAAAGTTTCTTTGCATTCAAACCTTAATTTTTCTAAATTAATCTTGCATTTTCCTCACTTGAATTCTCAGCGTTAATTAAAAAACCGAGAGCTACAACGGACGATTTGGAGCTTGTAATTCCAAGAATTTACTAATATAACTGGACTTTTATTTGACTGGTTGTCTGTTTACACTCATAACGTATGTATACATTTATTAATTAACAAAGTTTAATATACCGTATATCAATTTTGTACTGCTAACCATTATAAAATAAAACCGTTAGACCAGGCAGGGTAGAACTAATTAATTGTCCAGTGGCATTAACCAGGGAATATTGTGCATGAAAAAGTCATATGCATTGTAGGTTTTGTTCCAGTAATACTTCAACATACCTTAAATATCTACTAGAATTAATCTAGGATTTTCCACAAGTTCCGAATCAGTTTCTCATTATATTCTCTTGCTTTAGATTTGTATTAGACTATTTCACTAATAGATGTTTTATTAGACATAATACAAAAAAGCTAATATGACATCAAATGGTTTGAAACTGTAATTTAAAAGTCTTATCTTTATAATAATGATTGATAATCACGAATTGAAATATTCGGGCTGAAGAAGATTTCCAGTAGCATTATCAACCCAATTTCAAAACACGCATTACAATTGTTATTATTTACAAATATTTTTCATGTCATCTATGAAGTGTAAATACTGTAGATATTTTAAGAAACAAAAAATTAACTTTTTTGTTAGTGGACATTAATATTTATCAAAAAACCTGTTAAGAAATCGTTGTAGGCTTATTTGTGTTTTTTTTTATCACAAAACAATCATAGAGTTAAATCAAACGTTTCGGTATTTTCTTATGCTATAGTCAATTATTAAATAAAAAAATGAAACAAGGGTCTAAGCTATTTGTCTTATTAATTAACACATTTGTTGTTAAGAAACGATATATACAAATACTTTGATCATTAAAGGCTACAAAATTTTCACAATTAAACCATAAAAGGTTATGATTACGAATTTCATTTAGTTTTTAACTTCTAACTGTAAATTTTAGCTAACTATTATAAAGGTATGCAAATAAAATTTAAGTATAAATTTGAAATAAGATAAGATGGAATGTAATTCTCGTGGCTGGGATGAGAAGCTCGTCAGTGGTATTCAATCTGAGGGTGAATATTGGGGTATCAAAGAGCAGCCCCGAGCATTTACATGATATGTAGAATTTCTCAATTCACTACGGTATACTCTAGCAAATCATACTTGGCTTTACACCATAACCTACAAACGTAACCTTACTTGAACATTTTTTAAATGAAAAAAAATTGTGTTTCAAAATTTAAATAGTGAAAAATAATTAAGAAAAGATAATTACTAGCAAATATAATTTACAGCAACGTCACAGTAATTAGTTATATTATTTTATACCATGGATAGGTTTGCATTTGAATTTTAAGTGTCCCATAATAGCTAGAGTTTATATATAGTTCATAGCTATCCACAGGAAGAACCCAGGTAACTCATGAGTATGAAAAGTATGATAAAAGGAGTGAACAAATTGATAGCAGAGCCTCATTTAAAATATATAATTGGCATACACTTGTTTGCAAACCTGTTGTTCTTTTTTTGGTCTTACTTAGCCATGAACATCCTAATTTCAATAAACTAATAAGAATAAATACCATTTTAAAACTTTAGAATATGTGACCTGTTTAAACATATGTATTACGATTATGAAGACTACCTGTATCAGCTTAGGCTATAAAATTTGTGTTGGTGCTAAAAGTAAGAGAATAGGACGAGAAGCAAAAGAGATTCAACATAAATTACTGAATTCATTATGTAAACTGGAGGTTAGTTGGGGCTCATTACGTGAGAGCAGATTGTGATAATTTATCGTCACCAGATAAAATCAAAAATTATCTCCAAGCATGGTAAATATTTTATGAATGACTTATTTTTAAATTCCCACCTTTTTAGACAAGCTTTCATACATACCAACAATGAGTAAGTTTATAAGTAAGACTATTATTGCTAGCTTGAGAATTCTTTTGATAGACTTTTTATAACGATTATCTAGTTTTGGATATCACTTATTGGTAGCATGCAATGATTTTAGAGACGACTCGGAATTTAATAAATTATGAAGCTAATGACCGTGGAATGTCATGTTAGTTTTAAGTACGCACGTATAGTTTGCAGTTTTATTGTAAATTAAATAAATTAAGAATTAATAATGGAAAGATCAAAAAGGAAGATTAGGAATATCAAATCAATAAAGAAGAGACAAGCTAAAACGTATTTTCATATGCTTGAATGAACACTTAATAATAAACCCTATGTAAACTAAAGTCATATTTGATTCATTATATATATGGACGTTTGAAAAATTGTTATTATTTGCCGCAATTTTGATAAAAGTGATTAAAATATCATTAAAAAACTGGTAATTTTTTGTGGTACCCAAATGCTAACTGTAATTTAAACAAACTTTTAAGCATAGGCTATACATTTTCTCCGCTTATTTATATTAAGCAAAGAAACATATAACAAGAATGATTGTGTATTTTTGATTACATGTAAACTTTTCTACTCTGTTTATAGTTGGTTAATTGCCCATGTCATTTTTTTACTTTACCTATCCAAGAGAAAAATGCCAGGATAATAAAAAAAAACAAATAACAAAAACAATTAACAACCAAATAAACAAATAACAAAATAACAGGATAATCAAGATTTATAATCGTCCAAAGAAAGATATTAATAGGTAAGGGGTACTTGTCAGGCCTTTTTACGCTATCTAAGAATTTTTATTTAACATGATATTTTGATTTATTTTCACAAACGTTTACATTATCGTTAAGTACTCTGAAAAATACTCTTATAGAGTAAAAGTATCCAACTGTGTAAACAGTTTTGTATTGAAAATTGTGTAGAAACATATATTAAGGAATAAGACGATTTATTACCATCAGCAGGCTGGCAGAATACAAAAGAAATCTTTTGACGGTAACGAATATTGAATGTGCTCCTTATATTTTTGTATTATGTATTCCGCTTTCATAAACTCAAGAGCTAATAAATATTATTTTTACTATAAGGAAAATATTAGTTGAATCAAAACTAAAACTAATAATTGGATCTGATATTGAAACAAAATGTTATGATCGTCACTTTCTTTTACAGATTGGTTCTAACTTAAAAGGAAATATAACATATTTTAAAAATATAAAACTTTTTTTATTAAAAATCAAATTAATGAATGTTTATTGATTTAAATTTGTTCGACAGTGCAAGTTTTCATGCACGTTTCCGATTCTATTTTTTTCGTAACATTTATAATGTTATATACTTCTTGAACAGCAATTGATGATAATTACAAAATCAACTATTATATTGAAATCACTCTATTAAATTAGTTTATTCTTTTATTTTATAGCTTTCATTCCGTAGAATTTTACTTTTAAGTAATTGTGAAAATGTAAATATTTTATCAAGTTCAACTTAGCTTTTGCTACTCTTTAAGGTTTTAAGGAGACTCAGGGTCTTATAAAACTATATAATTCAAAATAATACATTTTTTACTGAGACTTAGTAATAATTATAATCCACGTACTTTATTTCCCACTTCATATATATTTTCCAATAAAACTTTAAGTACATTCCATTGGTAAATAAATAAGTACATAAATTGCCTTGACCTTATAAAATTTAACAAATTATATATTCATATAAACATAAAGAGCTAGGTGGTTTTAGAGGTTATAGTATATAGTAATTCCATAAGGTAAGAATAATCTTATACCACCCTAAGAAAAGTTTGAATACCGTTGTCTATATTTGACTATGATATTTTTTATGAAAGACTTTTAATAATTCAGCTAGTTCTGGTCACCAACAGATCTACAAAATTGTATCTCAATCTAATCTAAACTAATCCTTTACTTGTAATTAGGTTGGTAAAATATCTTTTAATTTCCTGTATCAATAAAATGCTGATGTCCTGATATTTTATACATATTTTTAATTAGTCAAAATTTTAAGCCCAAAGTGAGACCACGCGCCCTCAAGCAAAAGAGGGCTTCAAAGATGATGACACAGGCCTTACATCTCAAGATTGGTGTTATAAATAGCAACTGCTTGGTCTCAAGGTCCTCGAGAAAGTTTCCTGATTTACTTAATCTAAATGTATAAATATTGACTTTACTTTATGACGAAACTA
Source organism: Macrosteles quadrilineatus (assembly GCF_028750875.1). Taxonomy (NCBI): domain Eukaryota; kingdom Metazoa; phylum Arthropoda; class Insecta; order Hemiptera; family Cicadellidae; genus Macrosteles; species Macrosteles quadrilineatus. The sequence continues at coordinate 201,060,508 of NW_026542595.1, forward strand.
GTGAAATTTAATAACCTTTCTAATAATTTGTTAACCCTGGTTATAGTGGTGTAATATGTAAATAGTAAGACAATCTATAAATTTGTATAGCTTTTTATAGTAATCAAACAAAACAGATAAAAAACAAAACAAGTTTCTGGAAACAATTCTTGGATATTCATTATTAAAATATAATTTGTATATTGATAATTCCTTCCCTATGTACCTCAACACCTTTAGATTATCATTTAAGGAATAAACTATAAATATGGCAGAGGCATGAATATCATTAAAAAATAATAGACTACGAAATATAAGAGCTTATACACAATCAATTTCATATTCTGCGTAATAAACGTGGATTCGGGTTTCTTAAATTTGTAGTATTATTGACATGTAAAATTTAAGGAAACCGAATCCAAGTAAAAAAATACCCCTGTCACAGCAAACTAGCAGATTAAGCGGATTCCATTTGGTTGATTTGAATTTCACCAAAATCTAGAGAGTTAGGTTTTCCTAGATACTGGAATCACACCACTTGGATTTAATTTCAAGCCTTTCTTGGCATAAATGCAATGAATCAACGGATTATTCTAACTCTTCGAGATTGGGGAAACGCCATGTTGTGTCTTATTTACACAACATTCCCAATAACACTAAATCTCATAGATATCTATATGCAGAAACGGATAACAGCTGATTGGCAATGGAGTAAAGAAAAAAGGGATACAAAAATATGAGGTTTTTTGTCAATGTGTCTCACAGTACTTTTAAATAAATAAACATAACAATAATCGTATTAACTTATTAGCGAATATACAAACAAATATTTATAATAAAACATTGAAAAAAAAACATAAAACAATGGATTTAATATTGTAATCAATCGTTAAAATTGACCAAATAAATTGGTTTTGAAGTCAATCTCTGCCTAATTACATTATTACATCGAAGTAAAAAGACTAATCCCTGAGCAATATACAAGACCAATGATCTATATATAAAGCCAAAAGTACCCATGAACTTTTGAGGAAACTACAAGTCACACCCCCATAAACCATACTTAAAATGTTCGTCATGACGAGAAACCTTGCGCAAAATTATCCATTATTTCTTAAATTGCCCTATAAGGTCGTAATTGCTTTCCAAAGGGAGTTTTCCATATACCTAATGTTAAAAATACCTCAGCTGTAAGTATGTTTTGTTTATTTCAGCTTAACCTAACCAATCAATAGTTTTATTAATACTTATGAAGTCAAACGGGGTGAAGCCCGTGGGTAACAACTAGTTTTGATAATGTACAAAAGGATTTTTTTATAATTTTACAATTACGATTGCTGTAACTATACATATTTTTTTACTTTAAACATTTAGAGGGATAAAATTAAACATCTCTTAATCTATAACCTACCTTTCCTTTAGTGTTTATTTAGATTAATGATATATTTTTTTTCTTGCGAACATTGATATAAGAGACACAGTTCATGGAATTTTCACACTTACGCCATCCAAAATAATTTGTTAACAACTAAGTTCCAGCCTTACATAGTTTTTGCTTAGACCACCATATAACGAAATATCACATGAATACAAATCTTATCACAAGCAATAATGTAATTGATAATAGTGGCTGTACTCAAATATTTGTTTTCATAAGAAAATATTAGTTTAATATATTTAACGCTAATTTATTTTTGAAACTATTCATTAAAGTATATACAACTTGTATATTAGTGATTTTTGTGGCAATTATGACTCAGGGATGTTTAAAATTTATATTATTGACTCTGTGATTTTTTTATTTTAATGCAGGGGGTATTTTTAACATTGGACAGTAATCTTGAAATTATAAAAATGAACGATTTCCGGAATCTTGCAATAACTTATCTATATGTAACAGTAACTCTTACCTATATGAAACTACTAAGAGTTTTTTTTTTAGTTATTTTGAAGCATGACTTATCCTTATACATTATTATAGGCTTCAAATGTTGTGTTTTGACCTACTAAGTTTTCCAAATTAGCATACAAATTCCCTGTCTTGCAGAGTTGAATTTCTCGCAATGAATCGTGCATTTTCCTCACTTGAATTCCCAGCGTTAATTAAAAGCCAAGAGTTACTGCGGACGATTTGGAGCTTTTCAGTAAAAGAAATTTAAAATACTTCATAAAATTTTTATTTTTTATTTAATTGGCTAAAAACAATTTTTATTTTTGCAGCATTGAGTAATTAAAATTGAACAACAAATGATTATTGAGGAAAGAAATCGGTTTATTAATAGACTTTTCATTATTAAATTCGTTAAGTCAAATCCATTTTAAATTTATTTAAATTTAAAATAGGCCTTCATACAAACGACTTCAATCATCGTTATAACTAATAAGACTCTTAGGATAATTCTGTAAATGTTTCAAAGTGTACAGTTGGTGAAAGTTTATTATGTTATTATGAATTTGAAAATTTAATAAAAAGTGGTAAAAACTTAACATTGGGTATAACAGATGTTTGTAAACCCTATAATTCTGAAAGTATGGTTCCGCAGGTAAAAAACCATTTGAAACCACAAACGTGTAGCGTTATTGAAATTATCCTTTCATAAAACAAATCAAGGAATGATCTTCGTACTCTAAGGTGTCAGAATATTTTTCAAGTTTGGTGTTTAGAATTTACAATTCAAGACAAGTCGACTCAAAGGCAGTGCCAATCAAACTTCGTCAGCAAAAGTGAAGCACTCTCCATCCTAAATAGACGCTCTACACAATCTCTTCTGGTTGTGACGGCATACAAAAATGTGTCTTGTTGTATAGGTTGTATAAACGCTTGTGAAACTTAATAATAATTACGTAGAAAACTGTTTTATTAAACTTATTGGGTTGTGTGAGTCTAACAGAAACTCGGACAAAATATATAACTTTTTCACTTTTTCACTTTTCAACATCCAACTTTTTAGAGATTTCTATAAAAAGTATTTTTTATACTTAAACCTTAAAATGATTGTTATTCTTATCTTAAATTTTAAATGTTAAGTTGCAAAAGGTTTAACAATTAATTTCCTAAAGTTTTTTCTCCAATAGTTTCCGTAACATGTTAACCAATATGAGGGCCGTATGTACTTGGATATAAAATTAATATCATGCAAACGATTATAAATTTATCCAGATGTATCTTTAAATTTTACATAACTCGGTTTAAGATAGCTAAAAATCACACTAACCGTTTTACTTTTAACGTATTAAATTTTATTATTAACGTCTGCACTAGTGAGTAGTACGAATATCCACAATACTATCCTGATAATTAGACCAATTCGAAAAATTACAAGGCCAAATGTGATTTGAAATCCACTATAAACTGTAAGTACCATAGTTGCTATTGCCTGTACGGGCTATTACTTAACAGTCCTGTCTAAGGAACATGTCGGCCTTAGTCACTAACAAGACTACATGATCACGCCACTCATCCTACACTCATCTCCATTCATACTTGGCTTAAGTACCTACCTCCGTATGCTCGCTATTTAGTAAAAATTATGAAGTAAGTATTAAAGTTTGTTTGGACAATGGTTAAACAAGTATTGCTACGTAAATTAAATTTCCAAATCATTTTTTTTTTTCATGACGTAAGGTAACGTAAAATATATTTTAATCATAGGTAAGATGTGGCTCAACTAGGTTCACGAGGAATTGAATTGCGAGATTCTACATATTATGTAAATGCTCGGGGCTGCTCTTTGATACCCCAATATTCACCCACGGATTGAATACCACTGAGCTTCTCATCCCAGCCACGAGAATTACATTCCATCTTATAAAATATAGAAAGCCATTTTATGTTTATATCTCTTCGTGGTATGCCTTGATCTACCGTAAAGACAAAAACGTTTCAAGGAAAAAAAATTTAAATCCAAATGGATTGGTATGGATTTTTATTTCTTTTTAATTTTATTTTTGGTATAGATTTTTTATTGCCATTTGTTTACTTCTTTGGTTATCAACAAACATAGCTTTGACAGTTTCTGTAAAAAAAGTATAAGTTAGCCTACTTTTGTTAAAAAAAATATGGAAAAGGAAAAAATAATTAAGGGGTCTTAAAGTGTAACTGGTGTTTTGGGTGACATTCTATTTATATAAAAAAGATTTTTTTTTAAATTTTGGTAATAAAATCCAAATTTTAATACATAAATGCCTCATAGGTTATATAATTACATTTGAGGCATAATATTGCATAAACATGTCACACGAAGTAAAGTATTCAAAAAGTATGGCAGTGTGTCATAAATAAAAAGTTAGAACCTATATTTGTATCTACATTGTTCTAAGGGCTAATGTAATCTCTAAACTTCCTGAGGAAGGCATTCTGCTAAGGTTGTGTTTGAAAACATTACACATTGTGTACAATGCTAAGGTCTCTAAGATCTTTACATTCACTTACATGTTTCACTTTTACATAGTTCGTTTTAAAAAATGCAATTAAAATCCAACCTTATTTTTACTTGTAAAAAGATTTTATTTATAGCTGTAATTTTGAATCTTTATACAATATTACGTTTTGCTTTGTTGATCATTTTGCTATGGAAATATTATCTAATATTAAATTCATATAGGGCAGTGAGGTGATTTATAGCCATCAGCAGGTTGGAGTAGAAAAGGAAAGGAATATGTTGCCGGTAAACGTAGCCAGATACCAAACGCTTTCCTTAAACTTTTATATTTTATCCACACAATATAGCTTCTAATCTTTAAAGAAAACATTTTTACTTTAACCTAATATTTTTTATGTTCTTAACATACAAACATGAGATGGGCAATTCCTACAGTAAAAAGATTTTTTTATTTTAAATACATCTCTAGGCTTAGGTAAGGTAAGTATTTCTGATATTGAATACTTAATGTATAATTTATGTTTAACTTATCAATGGTTTAGATTTAAAATAACTAAAATTCTTTTGTTTTCTTTCTTGGGTTCTTTGTTTTCTTTATAATATAAAAACTACAAATAAACACATAATAGTCGTGGTAAAACTTGAGTTACTTTTTCGTATCTTACAGATACATATTGCTTTGCCAATATTAGCCAGGTCAGGAGAAAGAAGTGAATAATTAGTGCTAATTAAGTAAGCTTAAACTATTCCTTGCCAAACAATTAGTCTTAATTACGTTTAATTATCTATAGACGTATATATACTATCCAAATTATGTTTTGTGTATATTATCCTTACAATATCTTTTGTGTTAAGTCATTTAAAAACTTAAACAATCATTGTTACTTTAAATGAGATTCCCATCATTGCCATCATTCCCATCACTTAACAAAGGTGAAAAAATAAAACGTCATACTTTATTCTACCCAGTGATATAGAGTATGCCTAGTACTTATAACCCTAAACTCTTTTGCTATTAGTAGAACCCCATTGTATGCCAGACAATAGGCCATCAGCAGCAGGCTTTAAGCAGGTAATCGCTATTGACTTCAGACGACAAAAAGACAGTTGTGACCTTATGCTACATGAAGATCTATATCTGTAAAACACTCTAACTACATTTAATGGTGCTTTTACACAAATCTCTTCTGTTATATTTTTACATAATAAACTATTTATTAATATTTATTTTTGTTCTTGTAATAGTTGTACTCATACGTAACTATGACTTTTGAACCATTATAGTTCCTAAATTGAGGGGAGTGTCATTCTGTTTTGAGTAAATTAATAAGTTCTTAAATACAATAAACGTAAGTATTAAAATGCCGTTAAACAAGAATTTTTTTTTGCAAAATGTTTACACTTATATTGTTAGGATTTATAAAATCGCTTATGTATTTTAAAGATTTTTTTTGCTTTCGAGTCCAAACAATCGTGTATATCATATTCAGATCCGAACCGGCAAGAGGATATATGTGGACTGCGTCCTTAATTGCATACTGTTTGGCCACTGCGCTGGTGCAAGGCCACCACTTTGATATAATTACTGTAAATTGGCAATTACTCGTGAAATGTGAAGACTTTTACAGTGAAAATAAATATCTACGAGCTATGAACTGATATAAAATCCAGCTTTTTGATAAGGCTTGTGCCTAAATCAATAGGCTTATAATGCTAACTAACCTCAAAGATGATCAATTTTAGTAATTATTAAACCAATGGAAAAACAACTTGTATACGAAAAAGTTGAACTCTACTTAAAATAGTTTTACATACAAACCTCTATGACCTTTTACAACTGTCTATAGAATCACATTTGTAATATAGCAACGTAAAAGTACGGAATATTAAGCGTGTACTATTGAAATTTTACAGCAGAAACTATATATTAGAGTCCGTATTAGGCTTTTTAAATGGTTTATTGACCAAAGTGATATGAAATTCAGTCACAGAGTCGTATTATACATGAAGGGACATCAGTAACTAGTTTATTTGACAACTGAACCCAGCCACGTACCCTCGTGCACTAAGATGGTTCCGTTGGGAGATATAAAACTGACATTTGCAGACGATATGTAATATTTACTATTTAAAACCCAGTTTCTTACACTTTCTATTACAGGTTTTGTATTTTTTGTGTTTCAATAAATTCTTCGTCTCACCACTTACACTTTCTGGGTTTATAATTGTAGACTTTTTAAATTTCGTTGGTACCTAAATAGTTGATTTCTATTAATATTTATATAATATTAATATCGATTGAAGATATATTTCTTATTTAAATTATTTAGAGTGTGGTTAAAAAATGTTAATAACTAAGTACAGATTTGTTCTGGCAAAATGCTAATACATATGAATCAAGTTACATTCCACCCAAACAATCTATTGAAAAAAATATTGTCAATTCTTTCAAAAAAAATATTACTACCAGTATGGATATTGTGTTGATTTGGAAATGATAATATGACACTCGCAATCAAATCATAGAGTATTTTTCACTTATAATCAAGATACAATTTTTAGAGTTTTAATAAATTTCAAAAAGCAACACAACTACTCTATGTCATGGGTATTATGACAAAAAGGCTCGGTATTTTCTTTTAAATCATAAGTTAAAATAAAATCCAAAAACACGAATTTTTTAAGGAAATATAAATCGTTTCGATTTTCCTCTTTGCCTTTGAGGACCATCTATCAAGCATTGACTGCAGGGCCCTTTAAACTGTCCAGACCATCGCAAAGAAACGATGATAAAAGCGTATAACATTGTACTGAGGGTACGTTGAACGTTGTCGACTTATTTTTTAAGTGTATTTAGAAATTTGGTACAGGAGTTTCAAATAAAAAAATCGTCTCAATAAATTGTTTCAAAAATATGTTTTCATTTTAAATATCGAATGATTTTGATGATATATTTTTAAGCTTATTTCTTGTATGATTTTGGTTACCAGATTGTTCTGTATGCAAAATTATACCGTTGCTACATTTTTCAGGATACAATTATGTACTAATTGAGAATTTAGAACAATCTTACTCGTAGATATCATCCATAGAAATTTTTAATGACTCTATTTTAAGTGTGAAACATTTTAAAGAAATTAACTACTGTAGGAAGATTAAAAAATTTACACTAATGACATATATGCTATATAGTTTTCTTTTTCTAATATGTTCAAATATTCTAGTTTGAATACAAACATAACATTTGCATGTAATTCTTTTATTTGGCAAAAACAAGTATAAAATAGTATGTTTACATACTGCAGCTTCCCCTAACAGAGTACTGCGTGTAAGAAGAGATCTTTCTTTGATGACATCACTAATTTATTAATTATGCTGTGATTTAAGTCAATCATCTTCAAACTTTTGTTATTTATTCATTTGATTCATATTTGACCACTACACACTTATGTTGGCCACCCCGTTTATCTATTTTAAAACCCTTTGAGGACCGACGGTACTTACTAGTACCAGCATATTTATATGCTTATATTAAAGGTAACAATAGTGTTATCTGCACGTAGAGGCCTGGAGGTACTTCTGAGTACCATAGTCTGTACTGTAAATCACTAAATCTACTCCTAGTTTCAACAAACCCCACCAGAAAGCAGCACCTACTGGGCCGGTGCATGATTGTAATAGGCAATTCATGTTGTGCAATTTCAAAATTTTTTTAAGACAAGTTCTAGTCCCCCATCTGTCCATATATTTTATTAAATGGGTTGTATATTGTCTTAAATTAATTATTTTATTTTTATTTTTATATTACATCGCAGGAATAAATAAATATGGCCTAAAAATGCTTTGGTACTTTAAAGTCTCGTCGGTCCTCTATGGCCAGACGCTAATCAGCTGATGAGTGTTATAAACAAAGAGCTTTAGTCTGCTAGCTGTTAGTGCCTTGGTGTTGTTGTTTGAAAGTGAAGGTGTTTAGTTTGTTGTGGTGCAGTTTTATAATGTTTAAAGTTGTTATTCATCACTATGGATAGGACATTAAATGAAATAGAAATAGATGAGTGTCTTTTTGAAGATCTACCAGACATTAGTGCCAGCTCAGATGTAAGTGACTGTGAAGATAATGATGATGAAGTTAGGTTAGAACAAACTGACTATTTGGATACAGGAAGAGAAATATCTGTAAGAAATGTAGTTCCTACTCGTAATAAGAATGATCTGCAGTTAACAGAGGCCTCTGTTTCATTTAGGCCCGGTAATACATGTTATAGCGATGAAGAATTGGTAGAAGACCTGAGTCCAATTGGCCTAGGCCTACCAATCATTTCCAATGAGATGGTAGATAAACAACATGAGTTTGTAGAACCTGTAGCCTGCTGTAGCAAAGATACAGATAATAATTTTGATAACATATTTAATGAAGGTATTCTAAACATAGAAAATGAGACACCAGGTTCTGACGATAATAACAAAGAGTCTAATGAAACTTTGGAAGCTAATCAAACTTTGGAAGTTAATGAAACAGGTAGGCCTACTGACAATTGTACCGAGGCTAATGAAACTATCGAAACTAACAATAGTAGGTGTAATGAAACTAGTGCAACTAATAACAAATCCGGAAAAGGCAATTTGAAAAAAAACGCAACCTCTGGAAAAGGCAGGCGTGAAGCTAAGAAGACAACAACCAAACCTAAAGTGACTAAACCTAATAAGACTAAAGCAAACCAAAAGTCTAAAGGTGGCAAACCACACAAAAATGAAGACTCCAATGCGAAGAAAAAGAAAGACGCCCCGGATTATAAATGGAAAAAGAAGGACATGCCTACAACTATTCCACACTATGACGAAAGTGAAGGTAAGCATAAAAAATAACACTTATAGGCTATTTTCTTTATATTATATCTAACTTTTTTTAGCTTATGTATCCTTCAAAATCAGTTTTCAAACACAAACCATACTTAGCAGTTGTTGAGCAACAATTTTCATTTATGTAAGCCTAAGTTATTTATTTTTATATATCTTGCAGTTTATCACTAACATAATAAAATGTACTAGCAAAAACTATTTTTTTGGCTACTCAGTTATGTAAACAAATTAATAAATCCAACAATTAACTTAGGCCTATAATCAGTTGCTAGGCAACAATTTTCATTCTGTCAGAACAATTCAATTTTTTAATACTTTTCAGCACTTTTGTTAGCTAACCCGATGCTAAGAGTTAGTTAGTTGTACCTACTAGTTGTACCGACTGTACAAATGTCTAATGTTTTTGTTTGTTTTCAGGTCTAATGGAAGGACACTTCGAACAATGCAAAACGCCTACTGATGTGTTTCGTGAGTTTGTTGACCAGGAATTGGTAAGCCACATAACTTATCAGTCAAATCTATTTGCGACTCAAAATTGTAAAACACTAAATTTAAAAGAAAATGAACTCCTGGTGTTTATTGGCATAAACTTTCTCATGGGTTATCACCAGTTACCTTCCATAAAACACTACTGGAATACTGCTGATGACTTACATGTCAAGCCTGTTGCAGGAGCCATGACAAGAGGGCGGTTCATGGAAATATTAGCATATCTTCATGTGAACGACAATAGTAAAATTTCTAAAGATAATCCTGACAAATTACACAAGCTAAGGCCTCTTATTGATAAGCTGAATCAAAAGTTCAAGGAAGTTTATAAAGGGACGAGAGAGGTGAGCGTAGATGAATCTATGATTATTTTCAAAGGTCGTAGTACTTTGAAACAGTATAATCCCATGAAACCTATCAAAAGGGGGTACAAACTTTGGTGCCTTGCTGACCAGCATGGTTATACTATGAAATTTCAAGTGTATCAAGGTAAAAATGAAGCCATAGAGGCAGAATATCGTGGAAGCGGTTTGGGTGAGAGAGTCGTTCTGTCATTAACAAAGGAAATATGGGGAACAAATCGAATTGTTGTTTTTGACAACTTTTTTGCCTCGATTCCTTTGATGATAAGGTTAAAAGAGGAGAACACCTTAGCTTGTGCAACGATTCGTAACGACAGGGCAGGTATCCCCAATAACATGAACTCTTGTCTTGAGAGGGGACAGTGGGATTATCGCTACTCGGACACTGATGTGGGTGTTTTCAAGTGGGAGGACAATAAATCTGTCTGGTTGATATCAAATTACCATGGAACAGAACACAGTAGTGTCTTAAGAACCCAAAAAGATGGATCAAAAATTACAGTGAGTTGTCCTCCCGTAGTTAAAGATTATAATAAGTACATGGGAGGGGTAGACCTAGCAGATCGATACCGAGCCCTATACAATGTCGACAGAAAATCCAAAAAGTGGTGGCATAGGCTATTCTGGGGTATATTAGACATTGCCTTTGTCAATGCCTATGTTGTAAATTGTCAGATAAATGGAAAGATGCCAGTTCTAGATTGTAGAAGAATAGTGGCAAATGGACTGATTTCTATGCAAAATCCGAAGCAGAGAAAGAGGTCTTTTGATCTGAACTCATCAAGTGCCACACCAAGCCCTATTTTGAAGAAGAGGAAATCAAGAGATTATTCAGTGCCTAGTGATGTAAGGTTAACCAACAAAGGGATCCACTGGGTGACATTTGACACAAGGAGGGGAAGATGTGAGGTCTGCGCTAAACAGCAAGTTCAATCTCGCCCTTACAGCAAGTGCAGCCACTGCAAAGCGTTTCTTTGTGTGAACGAAAAAAAGAACTGTTTTGCTAAGTTCCACGAAGTATTGCTAGAATAACATAACCAGGGAAAGACTCTACCAATGATAAATTTAATTTAATCTCACTTTTAGAATTTGGTTTACTTTCGCTTTGTGAGACATTCAAGATTTTTTTATGATCTGTAATTAAATATTATCTTGGTAAAGTGTTCTTATTTTATTATTAGGCCTATAACAATCCACAAAAGTAAAATTTTTGCCATTGAGGTCTGTAATTATATCCATTGTCTTAAAATAGTGATATAGTGATATATCTGTTGGAACCAGGTAGGAAAACTACGATCATGCCATAAAGGGCTGACGGTACTTTAAAGTACCGTGTATAAAAAGTATATATGTAAATGAGAAAAAAATTCAAAAAAAAATTTTTTCCTTTAAACAACCTTAGATAATTACAAAAAAAGAGAAAAATATTGTTTTTTAAAATTTTAACACTGCTTGGTCCTCAAAGGGTTTTAATGGATTTGCCCTCTATGTCCTTATATCATGTAATTCATCCACATGTTTCATTAGAAGGGATCACAAGTTTTCAGAAAATGTATCGCGTACGATATTTACGACTTTTATTCGTCGATTCCTTCGAGTAGAATTCTATAGTCCTCCTTCATAAAATTAATATAGATTTATGTTGCATGGAATGAAGTGCTTATTGATATTCAGTACCTAATTGAGTAATATACAGTATCTTTAGCAACTAATCGTATGGGTTTGAGTTGACCAAAAGTTATTATCAGGTGGTTATTTCTACTTCAGTAAATAAATAATATTCAAACTGATCTGACAACGGCACCTGCGTTCCTTTGTGGTATTTAGTGAGTAAAATGTCTCTATTCTCCTTAAAAGTGTGTTAATGCTACGCGAGAAAATCAATTTACTAACAATAATCACACATGTTGTTATGCATAATAGGTTATTTTATAATAACTTTCAGTGGAAAACAACGCGTTACATTTACAAGGTTCAATTATGTTTATCTTGATTTGTTGGCTACTTATCATATAAATAAATGTATACACAATTTAAAAAGAAAATGTGTAGGTATATTTCGAGTTTATTTCTAAACCCATTGTCAGCCTCTGTTAACAACATAAGGTTCAATTAGTTATGAAATCTGGCATTGAATACAATATCCATTGTAATATCCAATGAATGAACTTTAGGAAAACAGTCAACATAATTGAAAACTAATTCAATCTATATACACGTATTTAATGTCTACACGTTAAATTTTATTGTATAAAAGGCGTTGTTAGATTTTCCATCTAAAATAGAAGTAACACATGGACATCGGAAAGTAGTTCATTTGACAGCCGAAGTTTATAACACGTATATACTTACAACATAAAACACCATCCTTGGAAGTTGTAAAACGGTATATTGCCGTCGATATTGAAAATGCTGCCTTATATCAATATTGAAATTTGAGGGTTCCGAGTTGAAGTTGGAAATGTATTTTTATAGTTTTCCGAAATACTCCCATGACTTGCGTTTGCTAAGTAAAATCATGTAAATGTATAAGAATAGGGTGTGAAAGATTATGTGACACCAAAAGAAACATTTTAGAAGACCGCATTTTCATTTATTTATAAACGAGTGTACATCTAATTTATGATTGAAAACTGCATAGAGGAATGTAAGATGTTTTTAAAATGAAATATTTAGTTTGATCGGTTATCTTTACGGTTTGGTCAAAAGGTGCATTTTCTTTTATACTTACCATTTAGTTTGAGAATTTGTATTCTTATCTACTTTTTGTGTGTTTTTTTAATTGTTTTTAATACCTTGGCTCGACGATTGAAGGAAATAGCTCTGAATGATAGTTTGACAGTGATTTGATAGCAAAATTTAATTCTGATTGTGATATTTAAAAAATTTCCTTAATAGTTAAAAACTCGTCACTACGTAACATATTTTCAGTTTTAATGACAACAATGACAGACAACACTTGACTCATACATTTATTTTCATATTCCTTTCTCTGTTTTGAATTTCAATTTTAATAAACTGTAGTTGGAACAACCCGATTGTCTTTCTTTAAATAATTTAAGTAAATTATAAATTGGTTATTCCAGTAGAATAGACTGAAATAATAATCGCAACACTGCAATTTGTTCCTTCCCTGCCTCAGAGCAAAGCATTATAAAACCAAGAAAATTATCTCGACCCTAGTCCTAACTTTCTGCAAATAATATTGTACGAACATGAATTAATTGTTTGAGCGTTAAATAGAATTGCAGTTTATAGTTTAATACTTCATAATTACATAATACCCCCGCCGCAGCAAACCTGCAGACTAAGCGAATTTCCATTCGGCTGATTGGATTTACACTGAAGTGTCTACTTAAAAATATAACATTTATTCCCGATCTAAATAAAATTAGTTTAACAAGTACTAGGTTTGCTGCATCAGGGAGGGTAAAACTGTTTATTTTTTGTAAAATGTAATAGTTAGAAAGAAATAAAAACATTTTCCAAATTTGATCAAAATATGTTAATAAACAAGCAAACTACAACAGTTTACTTATTCTCCATAAGAATAACATGGGAATTTTAAATTTACAATTTTTTGGAATTTTCTCCGTAACTATTAGGCGCATAATAACGCTTCAATATACTAAATTATTTGTTTTTTTAAGCTCTACAAAATGGTTTGGAAAGAAATTGCTAAATTTTATGTTTTTTGGGTCAAAAATGGGAAAAACCTATTTTTACCCCATAAAACCCCTTGTAAACCCCCGTTCCCATGGTCCGATCATGCTGGATCGCGAACTCGTTCAAATAAACGTAGGTTTACACGTTTGTACCAAATTTCATCAAAATCGGATCATTTTTGCTTGATTTATCGTGCTGACGGACACATATATAAATATATATATATATATAAATATATATATGTATATATATATAAATATATATATGTATATATATATATATATATATGAATTTGAACGGATGGTGTTTTTGGCCTCTAGGGACCTCAAAACGAAAAAAAATCGGTCCCGCGTCCAGGTCTTACCATGAGTACTACGATAATAGCTTATTCCCTATATGGGAAATTCGCTAAAACCTTAACCACTGAATAGTGTATAAACCAAACGGGTTGGTTAACGTATTGGCTTAGTGGACTGTGTGGACTTTTATACGACAGGGACTAATTCGATCCCTATCATATTTATAATTATTATTGGGAAGGCTTGGTTTGCTGTCCCTTAAAAACTTCGAGTGTAAAAAAAAAAATCTGCATTAGAAATCTAAGTTAAAGCTCTTAAAGTTTAAAAATTTAACATTTTATGGCCGAGTCTAAATCCTATTTCATGTTAGTGACGTTTGAGTAAACTGATGTTGAGATGTTTTCTCCTTTGTTAGGATTTACTTTGCGTATTCTCTTGATACTTTTGTTGTAATCATACAGGTCACACAGGAAAAATTAATAATAATAATTTTAAAACTAATATATTCACGATATTGAAAGTTGTTTGAATACCAATACTACATAATCTTGACGGAAGTCGAATTAAAATTACATTCGTATCACCAACAATATTATAGATAGATGAAATCCCATGTTTCACCCATCACGTCAATAAACGTCATATCATGCTTCTATATTCACACACAAATGATATAATATCACTCTATCTATCCCTCAGCCAAAGAGGATTCTGAGTAATTGGTCCCTGGTGAATTGTTCATTTGAGGTACGAGTATTTTAGTAAACGAAATGTCATTACGCTACAATTAGAACATATTTGCCATTGTTTAAAGGTATCGTTGGAATAATTATTGGTCGTTCTAGCATATTATGCTTAAATGCAGGTTTAAACATGATTTTAATGAGTATAGGAGTGTGCTATTAGAATAATATTCCTACGAGTATGTTCTGTCTACAATAATGAGTGATAGCATATAGTACAAAATTAGAGTAATTTTGATTACAACTTTATTAATTTAAAATCTAATAAATATATTAATAGTGTTACATGGTGATTTTGTACGGATATTTTGTTGGGATTAAAGATATTTTCAAATATTAAAAAAATATATATTTAATTGTGTTTTTTTTTTATTTAGAAATATTTCAAGATTCAAGATTGCATACTCAGCCAAGAATCATTTAAATAAAGCGTTTAATATAGCCATTTTGTGAGTGCTAATTCGTTAAGATAAGTTTATAATTAACACACTTCTGTAAGAATGAATACTATATCAGCCATATACTTAATCGGGATAAATAGTGTTGTTGACTTAGTCGGGATGGATAGAGTCATTACTGTACCAAAGTTGGACACGAATTCCAAGACAATTTAAATAAAACTAGTGCATGCCTAGTTTAAGCATGGTTGGTTTACCTTTGAGTATAATGAAAGAGTTATTGACCATCTGCAAAATACAATTAAAACCTAGAGGTGCTTATCAAAATGTTTTATATAATGAAAAAAAAATGTTTTAAGCCTTGCAACCATAATTTTATTTTTTACACTATACTGAAGTATGAACCAATTCGTTCACTCTTGAACTCGTTAAAAAATTGAATGGCTTCTTCCAAATCAATACTTTACATAAAGCCTGCAATAGTTCGTAACCCTAAAAGTTTCTTTGCATTCAAACCTTAATTTTTCTAAATTAATCTTGCATTTTCCTCACTTGAATTCTCAGCGTTAATTAAAAAACCGAGAGCTACAACGGACGATTTGGAGCTTGTAATTCCAAGAATTTACTAATATAACTGGACTTTTATTTGACTGGTTGTCTGTTTACACTCATAACGTATGTATACATTTATTAATTAACAAAGTTTAATATACCGTATATCAATTTTGTACTGCTAACCATTATAAAATAAAACCGTTAGACCAGGCAGGGTAGAACTAATTAATTGTCCAGTGGCATTAACCAGGGAATATTGTGCATGAAAAAGTCATATGCATTGTAGGTTTTGTTCCAGTAATACTTCAACATACCTTAAATATCTACTAGAATTAATCTAGGATTTTCCACAAGTTCCGAATCAGTTTCTCATTATATTCTCTTGCTTTAGATTTGTATTAGACTATTTCACTAATAGATGTTTTATTAGACATAATACAAAAAAGCTAATATGACATCAAATGGTTTGAAACTGTAATTTAAAAGTCTTATCTTTATAATAATGATTGATAATCACGAATTGAAATATTCGGGCTGAAGAAGATTTCCAGTAGCATTATCAACCCAATTTCAAAACACGCATTACAATTGTTATTATTTACAAATATTTTTCATGTCATCTATGAAGTGTAAATACTGTAGATATTTTAAGAAACAAAAAATTAACTTTTTTGTTAGTGGACATTAATATTTATCAAAAAACCTGTTAAGAAATCGTTGTAGGCTTATTTGTGTTTTTTTTTATCACAAAACAATCATAGAGTTAAATCAAACGTTTCGGTATTTTCTTATGCTATAGTCAATTATTAAATAAAAAAATGAAACAAGGGTCTAAGCTATTTGTCTTATTAATTAACACATTTGTTGTTAAGAAACGATATATACAAATACTTTGATCATTAAAGGCTACAAAATTTTCACAATTAAACCATAAAAGGTTATGATTACGAATTTCATTTAGTTTTTAACTTCTAACTGTAAATTTTAGCTAACTATTATAAAGGTATGCAAATAAAATTTAAGTATAAATTTGAAATAAGATAAGATGGAATGTAATTCTCGTGGCTGGGATGAGAAGCTCGTCAGTGGTATTCAATCTGAGGGTGAATATTGGGGTATCAAAGAGCAGCCCCGAGCATTTACATGATATGTAGAATTTCTCAATTCACTACGGTATACTCTAGCAAATCATACTTGGCTTTACACCATAACCTACAAACGTAACCTTACTTGAACATTTTTTAAATGAAAAAAAATTGTGTTTCAAAATTTAAATAGTGAAAAATAATTAAGAAAAGATAATTACTAGCAAATATAATTTACAGCAACGTCACAGTAATTAGTTATATTATTTTATACCATGGATAGGTTTGCATTTGAATTTTAAGTGTCCCATAATAGCTAGAGTTTATATATAGTTCATAGCTATCCACAGGAAGAACCCAGGTAACTCATGAGTATGAAAAGTATGATAAAAGGAGTGAACAAATTGATAGCAGAGCCTCATTTAAAATATATAATTGGCATACACTTGTTTGCAAACCTGTTGTTCTTTTTTTGGTCTTACTTAGCCATGAACATCCTAATTTCAATAAACTAATAAGAATAAATACCATTTTAAAACTTTAGAATATGTGACCTGTTTAAACATATGTATTACGATTATGAAGACTACCTGTATCAGCTTAGGCTATAAAATTTGTGTTGGTGCTAAAAGTAAGAGAATAGGACGAGAAGCAAAAGAGATTCAACATAAATTACTGAATTCATTATGTAAACTGGAGGTTAGTTGGGGCTCATTACGTGAGAGCAGATTGTGATAATTTATCGTCACCAGATAAAATCAAAAATTATCTCCAAGCATGGTAAATATTTTATGAATGACTTATTTTTAAATTCCCACCTTTTTAGACAAGCTTTCATACATACCAACAATGAGTAAGTTTATAAGTAAGACTATTATTGCTAGCTTGAGAATTCTTTTGATAGACTTTTTATAACGATTATCTACTTTTGGATATCACTTATTGGTAGCATGCAATGATTTTAGAGACGACTCGGAATTTAATAAATTATGAAGCTAATGACCGTGGAATGTCATGTTAGTTTTAAGTACGCACGTATAGTTTGCAGTTTTATTGTAAATTAAATAAATTAAGAATTAATAATGGAAAGATCAAAAAGGAAGATTAGGAATATCAAATCAATAAAGAAGAGACAAGCTAAAACGTATTTTCATATGCTTGAATGAACACTTAATAATAAACCCTATGTAAACTAAAGTCATATTTGATTCATTATATATATGGACGTTTGAAAAATTGTTATTATTTGCCGCAATTTTGATAAAAGTGATTAAAATATCATTAAAAAACTGGTAATTTTTTGTGGTACCCAAATGCTAACTGTAATTTAAACAAACTTTTAAGCATAGGCTATACATTTTCTCCGCTTATTTATATTAAGCAAAGAAACATATAACAAGAATGATTGTGTATTTTTGATTACATGTAAACTTTTCTACTCTGTTTATAGTTGGTTAATTGCCCATGTCATTTTTTTACTTTACCTATCCAAGAGAAAAATGCCAGGATAATAAAAAAAAACAAATAACAAAAACAATTAACAACCAAATAAACAAATAACAAAATAACAGGATAATCAAGATTTATAATCGTCCAAAGAAAGATATTAATAGGTAAGGGGTACTTGTCAGGCCTTTTTACGCTATCTAAGAATTTTTATTTAACATGATATTTTGATTTATTTTCACAAACGTTTACATTATCGTTAAGTACTCTGAAAAATACTCTTATAGAGTAAAAGTATCCAACTGTGTAAACAGTTTTGTATTGAAAATTGTGTAGAAACATATATTAAGGAATAAGACGATTTATTACCATCAGCAGGCTGGCAGAATACAAAAGAAATCTTTTGACGGTAACGAATATTGAATGTGCTCCTTATATTTTTGTATTATGTATTCCGCTTTCATAAACTCAAGAGCTAATAAATATTATTTTTACTATAAGGAAAATATTAGTTGAATCAAAACTAAAACTAATAATTGGATATGATATTGAAACAAAATGTTATGATCGTCACTTTCTTTTACAGATTGGTTCTAACTTAAAAGGAAATATAACATATTTTAAAAATATAAAACTTTTTTTATTAAAAATCAAATTAATGAATGTTTATTGATTTAAATTTGTTCGACAGTGCAAGTTTTCATGCACGTTTCCGATTCTATTTTTTTCGTAACATTTATAATGTTATATACTTCTTGAACAGCAATTGATGATAATTACAAAATCAACTATTATATTGAAATCACTCTATTAAATTAGTTTATTCTTTTATTTTATAGCTTTCATTCCGTAGAATTTTACTTTTAAGTAATTGTGAAAATGTAAATATTTTATCAAGTTCAACTTAGCTTTTGCTACTCTTTAAGGTTTTAAGGAGACTCAGGGTCTTATAAAACTATATAATTCAAAATAATACATTTTTTACTGAGACTTAGTAATAATTATAATCCACGTACTTTATTTCCCACTTCATATATATTTTCCAATAAAACTTTAAGTACATTCCATTGGTAAATAAATAAGTACATAAATTGCCTTGACCTTATAAAATTTAACAAATTATATATTCATATAAACATAAAGAGCTAGGTGGTTTTAGAGGTTATAGTATATAGTAATTCCATAAGGTAAGAATAATCTTATACCACCCTAAGAAAAGTTTGAATACCGTTGTCTATATTTGACTATGATATTTTTTATGAAAGACTTTTAATAATTCAGCTAGTTCTGGTCACCAACAGATCTACAAAATTGTATCTCAATCTAATCTAAACTAATCCTTTACTTGTAATTAGGTTGGTAAAATATCTTTTAATTTCCTGTATCAATAAAATGCTGATGTCCTGATATTTTATACATATTTTTAATTGGTCAAGATTTTAAGCCCAAAGTGAGACCACGCGCCCTCAAGCAAAAGAGGGCTTCAAAAATGCTGACACAGGCCTTACATCTCAAGATTGGTGTTATAAATAGCAACTGCTTGGTCTCAAGGTCCTTGAGAAAGTTTCCTGATTTACTTAATATAAATGTATAAATACTGACTTCACTTCATGACGAAACTAGTGAAATTTAATACACTTTCTTAAATTTTTTAACCCTAGTTATATTGGCTTATGTAATATGTAAATAGTAAGACAATCTATAAACAGTTTATACTGTATAATTTTTCTTATAGTAATCGAAAAATATAAAAAACTAAACAAGTTACTGGAAACAATTATTGAATCTTAATTTTTAAAATATAAATTGTATATTGATAATTCCTTCCCTATATACCTCAACGCTTTAAGATTATGACTTTAAGGAATAAACGATGAATATGGCAGAGGCTTGGATATCATTTAAAAATAAAAGACTACGAAATATAAGAGCTTATACAGACCCAATTTCATATTCTGCGAAGTGAAAAAGATTTAAGGAAACCGAATCCAATTTAAAAAAATCCCCCTGTCACAGTAAACAAGCAGAAGCGAGTTTCCATTTGCCTAATTTGATTTTCACTTATACCTAGTTATTTAGGGTTTCCTTAAATTTGCATTCTTCTATAATAGGTCATTAGGTACTGGAATCACTCCTAGAAATTTTATATTAATCCTTTCTTGGAATAAATGCAATTATTGGACGGATTATTTTAACTCTTCGAGATTGGAGAAACACATGTTGTGTCTTATTTACAAAACATTCCATAATAACACTAAATCTAATAGATAACTATGCAACGACGGATAACAGCTGATCGGCAATGAAGTCAAGAATACAGGGATACACAAATATGAGGTTTTTAGTCAATGTGTCTCACAGTACTTTTAATTCGGGATCCACGTTAAACACATCCTGTATTCATTTTATTAGTTTTTTATCACGAAAAATAAACATTTTGATTCCTAGCAACAATATTATCTTAATAAACATACTGATAGTAGTTATAACGAAACTACTAAATGGTAAATGCTACACTCCCTTTTGAATACAATTCCAGACCAAACTGCCCGCGTCTGACCACATTAAACATTCTTGCTTTGTTCTGTGACTTTGTAGTAATGTGCCTTCCTTACCAAACATATCTCCTTTCTTTGTATTTTTACTTTACACAGCGATGCTGTAGTTTTAATAAATTTCATTATTCAATTTTTGAGAGCAGCTCTTTAATAAATCATAGTATGGTATGTTTTGTTAAAGTCCATTAGAAAATATGATTAAATAATGGCAAACATATGAAACAGAGCTAATATTTTTGGACGTTATTTGTTTCGAGATAAAATGTTGGACATTACTTTGACAAAATGGTTGTTTCATTAGGTAATTTTACTGTTAAATAAATATTATTTTATGTACGGTATAGTATTATGGAAATAATTAACTATGTATAATGTATCGATTATACATTATAATCAAAGTATCCAAGTGTATACGCCTAAAGTATCAAAATACGGTACAGTATTGGTAAGAATATAAAATAGAAGTAGTTTAGCTTATAATTCTAGATGTATAGCAAAATATACTGCACATTAGATGAATTCAATGATATAAATGAAAATATGAACACCTCAAGGTAGTAGTTTCCAAGTATTTATATTGAAGATATCCAAGTATAAAATTAAATACATTCTCAAAACGTACGTTGGAGATATTTTAAGATGTTTGGTTCCATGCATCCAATGAGTAATGTACCTTCAAATATACTCCGGAGGTACTCAAAGATACTGTATCAATCACTGGAAGGTTGATTACGTCTATTCAAGGCTCTGATTCAAGATCACACCACACATGATACGTCAAACATTGATTACTTTTATATCGTATGTGTCTATGATTTGTACCTTTAATGAGCTCCTCAGTACTTGCCAACTGCAAGAATAATTTGTCGTATTGAAGTAATACTATAATTACATTATTTTAAACTTAAAACTTACTATAAAGATACTTTATAGTTATAGTCGGGACCACGTAAGTTTGCAGTTGGTGGCAGCCCATCACAAGACAAGGCTAGTGCGACGTTGCCACATCGTTCGTTGACAACACTAATTAAAATGTACTAAGCAATATTTTCAAATCAGCTGGTAACACCATTGGAGATTTGGAGATTATTAGAGATTTGGCAACACCGCACGGTTCTCATTGGCTCATTCAAAACCATATGGTAAATAGGCTCCTCCCTCAACTGCAAACTTACGTGGTGCCGACTGTAGTATTTTCTTTGTTGCTTTTTAAAGATGCAGACCAAAATTAAGTAGAGGTGGATTTTCTTGACTTATCTTCAATAAGATTCACTTAAGTAATACTTAAATCAAATAGATGTTTGTACAACAATACTTTCAAATGTCAGTTTTGTATTAACATAAGAGGAAAAGAGACAGAATTTGTTTTTCAATTCCTTAAGAGTCCTTAGGATTTAGTTGTTCTAGCTCATAAAACATTAACAAAACTACAGAGATAACTTCTAATCCCACAGTGCCCTAGATATTTCAATTACAATCCCTCTGGTATTAAACAAATATTTTGATATGGTAAATAACCCTTCAGCGACTAATTGAAATTAACATTGCTGTTAAGGTGGGAAAATCCCAAAATTACCGTCAGCTGAGAAGGACTCCCTTTGTAAACGATTACAAAACTACTACAAAAAAGTCTAATCTCACAGTGCCCTAGATTTAAATCACTTCCCCTCTATCTCCTTATACTCTTTAATAACTCTAATACTCTTCAGCAGCTGTTTGAAATTAATCCAAGATGGTTACCTGCCTCCAAGGACTTTTAACATAGAAATAAAATAAAAACATATTTTACCTTGGGAAAACCCCAAACAATTTTCGTAGTCATGTTCTGCCTTACAAGCTGTTAAAATCTATTTTAAAATCAACGAAATCTTGCTATATACCCAGTAATAATTATTATATAAGCATAAATAGAACATATATAGAACATTTGTGTTAACATATGTGTTGATAATAGAAACAGAGTAATGAAAAATTGGCCTCACGTTGGTTAATCCATAGTGTACTATCTATTAATCGAAAATAAAATATAAACTATTCAGCTATCACACATATAATTTAGTTTAGATCTAATATGGTTTTAAGCCTCACAGAACATGTTATATTAGTTTCAGAAAAAAAACCTCAAGAAAAACGAATAGCACTTTTATTAAGAAAGTTGATTCGTGTGGAAAAACCAAAGGAAACTTGTGAAACAGGTTTACACAAGTTTAGAAGCTATTTATTTGGTGTTATTTGACGACAAAAGGAGTGCGTAGTTTCGGTTTGAAACATATTAATTAAGATTTGACAAGTATTACAGCTATGTTATAATACGCACCTTCTATATTTCATTGATTATAAATTGTATTAGGTTGATTGGGTTTTGGAACAAAACTTATTATCATTAATAACTTCAAATGTGATGTGGCTTATGTAATATATAGAACGAATAAGCTATTTATTTATTTATAGCTATTTATGCTTTGATGAAATAAATTTTATATATATATTGACTAAAATATATGTAAGATATTTAATAAAATATTTAGGTATTGACTCACAGTTGTAATATTTTATGACTCGTTATTTCGTTTGTAATACTTTAGTTAAAAATATATAATAATTATTTTTTATAAAAAAAAACTAAGAACAATCTAAAGGAAATGTTATATACCGATAAGCTGGTTCACTAGATGGTGAATAGTTGTTATAAAATGTTATACAAGAGATTAATTACTTAAATGAGGTAATTAATGAAACTTTATAGATACTGAATCATATACTTAAAAATTAAATACAAAACGTTTACGTGCTAGCCCAATTATACATTTTGTGATCGGAATGCGAAAACCACCACAGATAATATATGCTATGTATTCCTAACTACATTACGAGCTATAAAACCTGATTATGCATACAAAAGAGCATAGAGTGGTGGGTAGGCGAATCTGCATACATTTACAATTACAATTCTCTTGTGTGGTGATAAGCCGGCTAATTCAACTGTATTACGAACAGCCATACTTCACTTTCTTTTACTTTAAAATAAGCATTAAATTTAAGTGACAATTAATTGTTTCAAGTGGCATTTCACAATTTTCACTTGTGGTATGTTTATACAATTTTCATAGACTTAATGTGCATTTAAACCAGCATTTTAAAAGAGTTATCCCACCAAAACATTAATTTAACTATCAGTGTGACTAACCCTAAGCTAATAAAATACAATTCTTAATAGAAATATATAAAATTATCGATAAGATGTTAAATTAACTCGTTCATAACCGATGCAAGATTTATAGTTATAACTTTTAGCTGATATTGAGACCAACAAAGTACCCCCTCTCTTTGACCGGATCTGTTTCAATCCCGAGTTCCCAAAGGGGGTGATTATGGCAGTCCTCGCTTCAAGGGAAACGTGACCCACCCTTAGATACAAACAACTCAAGGTATACACTTTGTATATATTTGTATATCACAGACGAATAAGTAGTTGAGGAAATATAGTATTCTCAAGTAGCTAAACCCAATTTGATTATTACTTCGAAATTCAATTTGCTGGTAATATAAGCAATTAACCAAATTACATGGAGCACACTGGAAAACATGACAATAATATTATTTATTTATAAACGAGTATTCAAACAAAATATTTATCATAAAATAAAAATAAAAACATAAAATAATGGCTTTAATATTGTTATATTAATATAAATAGTTAATAAATAGTTAATATAAATATGGATATAAATAGTTAATATTGACCAAATAAATTGGTTTGAAGTCAATTTATACTTCTTGAATTTATACTTATTATATATCCAAGTAAAACACCTAGCCCAGAGCAATATACAAGAACATTTTTTTTTAATAATGTATTAAATGATTTTTCTTAGAATTTTACATTACGATTGCTTTAACTCCATATTTTTTACTGTAAACAATTAGGGGAATAAAATTAAACTTCCCTTAATCTATAACCTACCTTTCCTTTAGTTTTTGTATATAAATGATATGAATTTTTTTCAAGTGAACATTAATATAAGAGATACAGTTCATAGAATGTTCACACTTACGCCATCCAAAATAATTTATCAACAACTAAGTTCCAGTCTTACATAGTTTTTGCTTAGACCACAATATAACGAAATATCACATGAATACAAATCTTATCACAAGCAGTACGGCAAAGAAAATTATGCATAGAGAATGTCAACATATCCCTGCCACATGTTGAAGATAAAGGAGAAACGAGACAGATACTTCCTTTGACGAACTCAGCGCATTTTTGTTTAGTAAATAATTTTTTTTTTTTTTTTTTTTAAAGAGGTTGGCGGCCTCTTTTAACCTTGCATTTGCCCGTCCACATAGACTAAGCGCCCGTGCGTGGATCGTTTACAGCAAAGCAAGGAGTGAGCCGGTACAGTACAAAGGTGACCTGTACTGATAAAATGTTATCGGCAGTGACCAGGATCCGAACCCACGACACTACTGCCTTGGGCCCGAAGTCCGCGACGCTACCGACTGAGCCACCGACTCACTAAATGCATTATCCTTATATTTTATCCAACTAAATTCTGTAATTTTACCCTATGCAAACTTGTACATTCATATTCTTGTTTAAATATAATTTTTGGAGTTGGTATATGTATTATTTTAGAACATTATTATTTCTTATTTTCCATTGTGATAAAAAAAACTAATGTTATTCTTAGGTTGTCGGTTACTCATCACTAAAATAAATTAATCACAATTTACTAAAAAATGTCGAGGTATATTTCAAGTTTACATCAAAACTCATCTTCAGCCTCTAGTAACAACATATATATATAACATATATATACATGTAAATAAACTATGATTTATAATGTTTGTTTATAAATTAATTAACATTTGTTTGAATTATTTTAAAATTAAGTTAGTAGGAAAAGATTTTTATATGTATATATTATGTAGATGTCACAGTTAATTTATTATTGTTTTTCCAATTTTAATTTTGTTCTCAACCTCTTCTCGAATTAAAGGTATAAACATAGGGCTGATTGTAGCACTAGGTTAGGATATGCTTCTTTTATCAACCGCCATGCAAGCAGCTTCTTTAAGATTTCTTAATTTCCAGTCTGCTTCCTGGTAGATCATAGTTGATTCAGACCAATGTATTCTATGTTCTTCAGAGAAAACATGTTCACTTAGTTTGGAATAACTCTCCAAATGATTACTAATGCTCTTCTGGTGTTCTTTTAGTCTTTTCTCCATAGGTCGTGATGTTTGCCCGTAATAACTTCTTCCACATTCACAGGGTATTTTATAAACTATATTTTTTGTGTCTTGATCTTTGTTCTTGGGCTTCACTCTGGTCAGATATCAGATAAATACCAAATTTATAAACAAACATTATAAATCATAGTTTATTTACTTGATATGTTGTTACTAGAGGCTGAAGATGAGTTTTGATGTAAACTTGAAATATACCTCGACATTTTTTAGTAAATTGTGATTAATTTATTTTAGTGATGAGTAACCGACAGCCTAAGAAAAATATTAATAATGCCATCACGAAGGAAAAAACATACCGGAATGAATAAAAAAAACTAATTATAAGGAAAGTAACGAATACATTTTGTTGCGAAACATTGTTTTTCTTAATCAAGGATGAAATTTCCTGAAATAGTCTCTTCATTTAAATTCTGACTGTACAGTTTTAGTATGGATTATATTATTTACCTAAAGATACGGTACTTAAAATATTTAAAGAGTATATTTTTTCTACGTGTGAATACAAGACACTTCAAAAATACACGATTTTTCAAAATATTTTAAAGCTCTTTATATTTCTTGATATAAAATAAGTTAAATGTTTTTCGTAAAATGTATTTACTTCACGCAAGATTTGAATAAGTTGTCGTACAGAATAAATAATCGGAATGTATTTTTAGAAATACACAGTAGTTTAAATAGGGTGTTCAATAAACTTAATCTACATGTAGATATTATGAAAAATTAAATATTCAAGTACCACGTAATATAACCATTTTTCGTTTCTCTCAAGAATAAATGGCGAAGAAATTAATTTTTAATATACAGGGTGTCCGGTCATAAGTGTTAAATAAAATGTTGCATCAAACTACATGGTAATGGCGACATAATGACGCACATTTGAGGTTCCCAACCTCAACCGTTAGGGAATAACAAATGAATTAAGGTTTTCCAAAAATTATTGTAGTTGTTATGAAAAAGGTTATATTACTCTGTTAAAAATGCACTAATTGTTAATTTAAATGTCATTTTCAGAATCCTCACAAAATTTTAAATAGATATAACACATAATCGTTGGGGTACGGAAAAATATTCTATTTACATTTCTTCGTTAAACAATTATTTTTTATATTGACGTAAATTTAAATAACATTTAGCAAATTATTTCTCGGTTACCGAGTTCCGCTGAGCTAAACAAATATTACTAAAAACTTCCTTATTTAAAGGGCTTTACAATGATGTATGACTACATTTATCTAATGTCAAATCTATGGTGAATTTTACGCACTATTGTGAAAAAACACGGTTAAACTAAAACAGATATTGTAAAAAATAATGAATTTTACTTACTATTTTATGAGCTGACCATTGATGATGAGGGTTTGTGTAATTTATAATTGACCAGACTACACTTCCATCAAACTAAAGAGTGTTTGTTTAGACTTTAGAAAATAAAAAAAACACAATACATTAGTTAAAATACACTATCACAATCAAATCAATGACATACTTTGTCCGAAGCACAACTTTTATTAAGGTGGAATCACAGTTTGGTGCCCTCCGTTTTCCCGCAAGCAGGCTCTAGCTCGCTTGTGAATTGCGCCAACTGTGACCTCATACGTCAATTTTTTCCTTACTTTCCCAGCAGCCTCAAAGATACTCTCCCGTAACTCAATTTCAGAGTTTACAACAGTTGAGTAAACTAGACCTTTCATGTAACCCCAAACAAAAAAATCTATCGTGCTCAAATCTGGAGATCGAGGAGGCCATGTCACACTTCCTCCACGTCGACCACGCCCAATCCATTTCGGGTAGTTTTGGTATAGCCACAACCGAACTTCCGCGAGTTAATTGAAATCTTATCTGAAATATGAAAAATATACGATAACCGTACCTTTATCACAAACACATTTTACAACGATATGTTTCTTTACTTAACTTAATAGTTATAAAAAAACGTTGCATGCGAGGAAAAAATACAAATTATTCGTTGCCTGCACTTAAATGTATTATTCTTCACAATAGCTTTTCTTTGCCCTACCATGTTTTTTTACAACAATGATTGAATTACATTGGGAAATTTGAAACTTGGTAAAAACTATATTACACCATTGTAAAGCCCTTTAAATAAGGAAGATTTTAGTAATATTTGTTAAACTCAGTGGAACTCGGTAACCGAGAAATAAATTGCTGAATGTTATTTAAATTTTCGTCGATATTAAAAATAATTGTTTAACGAAGAAATTTAAGTAGGATATTTTTCCGTACCCCAACGATTATGTGTTATATCTATTTAAAATTTTGTGAGGATTCTGAAAATGACATTTAAATTAACAATTAGTGCATTTTTAACAGAGTAATATAACCTTTTTCATAACAACTACAATAATTTTTGGAAAACCTTAATTCATTTGTTATTCCCTAACGGTTGAGGTTGGGAACCTCAAATGTGCGTCATTATGTCTCCATTACAATGTAGTTTGATGCAAAATTTTATTTAACACTTATGGCCGGACACCCTGTATATTCTTTTTTAATTAAAGTATAATTTGTTGATTCATTTAAATTATGTCTATTATAAAAATATAAACATTATAGTTGTTTAAAGATTTGCAACTTCTTTTGTTGTTGCATGCAACAAACATTATACTTTTGTGTACAAGTGACCAGGCTTATATACATTTGCTACTATACAAAGTGAAGATTTTGTTCAATATTTATTATCGTCTTTTTAAATTGTGTTGTTTGTGATAAAAAAATCCAGGTCGGTACCAGAATTTAGTTTTCCATACAATTTTACAAGACAAGTGTATGGTGTATGTCTGTACCTATTGATCAAACATTTTAGAATGTTTTAAAGTAAGTATTATCTACTTTCCAATTTTATTTCTTAAACTAAGCATTGAATATACATTATGTAACAATATTTCATACAATAAAAGGCATATATATATATATATATATATATATATATACTCTTTTTATACCTCTATATATATTTTTCTGTGAAAACAGTTTATGTTTATGGATTGTCAATTACTACATACATGTAAAATTTTACAAGTGGTTATTGTTGTAAACTGAAACGTTCATACAACTTCCTTTGCATTATTTTAAATATTCTCTTGTTTGACTTTTAAAACGGTGTTCGATAACAAAGATTGATGTTGCCTCATCTTCTTGGCGTTTCTGAACTTTGTTAACCTGTGAGGTGGAACTTTTCCAACCAAAATATAGGTAGCTAATAGATGTAAATGTATATATATATAGTTTTTAGATCAAGTATATTAAACGTTTTAGGACGAGTTCCCAATGTAATAGCCAGATAAATATCAAACAGATTTTTACTTTAGTATAACAACATATTGCATAGCTGAGCAAATTCGTTGTAAAACTATCGGAAACTGTTTTACTATACTTATATATTTATACTATTTATATCACACAATGTAACAAATGTATTTTTCATTGTGTAAATACTGGTGGACTAACTTCGGTGACATTTAATGCAAAGAACGCCAAGGCTCTCAAGACTTATATTGACTATTTTAGCACGATATAAAACTTTATCTTCGGATCTTTCAAAATTCTGAGTTGGGTCTTTGACATTAATTAGACTCCTAGGTAAAATAATTCAAGATGTGTAATCCACTGTTATTTGATTGGATTTTTAAATTGTTGAAGATTTTACGCTAATGCAGGATACAGTAATGTTAAAACTTCATACGTTGTTTGATCGTTAAAAGAAATAATTAAAATTATATTTTTACAGCAGCTTTAATGAATTCATTTCTTAATTACTGGTTTATATTCTGGTGTACAGCACGGGGAAAGCTTGAGGGTTTTTTATATAACGTGACATAAACACATTTTATTAATTGACAATTAACTACCTATCTAACTCACCCTGCAGCTGGATACTTCAGAAGCTATATTTAAGTTACTCTGATTAATCATGTTGAATATTAAAGATTCTTCACAGCCATAAATAAAATACCACTCGTGCTTATTTTTCTGAATAGTACCCGTCGATATATATTTTTTATTTAGCTTATTTTATTTGTAAGAAGAGATTAATATAGTTATTTGTGGAACACAAAACGATTTATCTGGAAAACTACTCCTTGAAATAAAATTTCAGTTTATTAGCGAATTTCCCTATAGGGAAGTAGCTATTACCGTAGGTCTCATGGTAAGACTTAGGCCCGGGACCGATTTACTTTTTCATTTTGATGTCCCCAGAGGCCAAAAACACCATTCGTAAAAATGTTTATATATGTATATATATATATATATATTTATTATTTTCTTGCATTTTTAGGGCTACTATATATGTATATATACTATTATATATATATGTGTCCGTGAACACGATAACTTGAGTAATTTTTATCCGATTTTGATGAAATTTGGTTTGAAGGTGTAAGGCGGGATTAACTTGAATGAGTTCGCGATCCAGCATGATCGGACCATGGGAACAGGGTTTTATGGGGTAAAAATTGGTTTTTCTCACTTTTGACCCTGAAAACACAAAATTTCCCAATTTTTCTCTAAACCTTCTTAAAGAGCTTAAAAAAACAAACAATTCAGTATATCAAAGTGTTTTTGTACGGTTATTGGTTACGGAGAAAACTAAAAAAATGTAAATTTAAAATTCCCATGTTATTTTTATGGAGAATATTGTAAAATGTTGTAGTTTGCTTGTTTATGGATATCTTTTGATAAAACTTGGCAAATATATTCATTTTCTACTAAGCAATAATTATTTTACTTAAAATACACACTTTATTAGTTTCCTTGTAGCAGCAAACCTAGGTACTCGTTAAACCTAATATTATCTAAATAGATCGATTGAAAATCAATTCAGCCAAATGGAAATTCGCTTAGACGGCAGGTTTGCTGTGGCGGGGGTATTTTAACATTTATTTGTCACTATAAAATAAATAAGTACTTTATTCTATTTATGATTATTTCATTTTCTCAGGTATTTTTATCATTAATAAATATATAATGTCGTGTGTCGTAAAATATTCCTTGATATAGCTTTAAATATTCAATTTTTTTTACAATGTTGATTTTGGATCCAAACTACAGTTAATCCTTGGATATACCATATCGATATAGCTATATCCTTGGCTATATCCTGGATATATCCTTGTAATTATTCTTGGCTTTAACATCATATCGATACTAAAGTCTAACAGTAGCATATTTTTATAGAAATATTTACTATTTATCCTACTTAATTGCAATGGAAACTTCACGGTCAAATATATTTTACTTGTAGCGTTTTTCATTGTGGAAAGTTGAGTAGGTCTTAGAATTTTTTTGCGATGGTTCCAGACGGATTTGTAGTGACAATCGTATCTCGTCGGAAACAGAGGTGTTTCGTGAAGCGGAAACGTGATAATCCTCTCTCAAAACAAACGTTGTCGGATGTCATAATCACGGTTTATGGCATTTACAACTCTCATGCTTCACACCTTCGTTGAGTAATAATTTATCTTTTTGAGGAACTTAACACAAAGTGATTAAGGTAATAATTTTTCTGAACAAGATTCAAGCAATTCCTGCTTGATTCCAATACATTATCTATGGAATCAAATACTTTTTTGTGTATATTTAACAGTTTCTTCAGATTTTTAGATATTTTGAATTTTGGTGTTTATATTTAATGAAATCTTTCTGTCAACAATTAAAATCGGGGCAAAAAAGCCTAATTGCGAAATGTAAGAATAACTAAAATACATACATAATACACACATTTTATCACATACATTCACGAGTAAGTTTTATTGCAAAAGTTTCAATGAGAAAAGCTCAGGCTATCGGGATTTCCAAAAGAGTTTACAAAGGTTGAACGTGATTGGACTTGGAACAGTCTTTTGTTCCAGGTTAAAATATTCAATATGGCATAGGGCGTGTAAAACTGCGGTTCCAAATTAATTAGATTGGTAAAGGGTGAAAGGGTGTTATGGGAAATAAAAACGCCTTTCAATTGTTTAGTTGTTGAAAGTCTCATCATCAAAGTGTAATTCATATTCTAATCGTGGTATAAATTGCATTACTACGATATCCAGTTTAAAATAAATGTATTTAGTAAAATATTTTCGATCCCTAATGTACAGAATATTTCAGAATTCATGTCAGACACTGTAGGGTAGTAATGTTAGAGTGTTGATATAAATCCACGTATGCTGATTGTTAACTAGAACTTAACACATACAAGTTTCAAAGCTATTTTAACATACTTGTATTTTTTTTACACATAAAGACAAAGAGACAACCTCTACAACTTTTTTTGTTATTATAATTTTTAGCTTACGAAAAATCTAGACACAATACCCTTAAGTATCCGACGAGAATTCTGGAACACTCTGTATACGTTTAAAATTATTACAAAACCTTTTGTGAACACTATTGTGATATATTCTAGCTAATAAGGCATATAGGGCAGTTCATCATTGATTTATCCGTTTAAACTATCTATGTGGATGGATTTACCTACTATTTTACATTGATGCACTTACAATCGTATTGAAAATGGTACTCATATTTGTAAAATCCACTACTAAAACTGTTGTACTGTCAGAGTCTATATTTGTCAGATGAATTACTCTTTCATTTGTGGTGTAAAAAATGCCTCAGAAGAAATCAACCCACATTGATATACAGGGGGCATGGATCATATGAAAATAACTACTCATTAAGGTTAAGTTTAACATAACAATTTTCTTTTATGACTGAACCAGCAACCATCTAGACGAGCACTATAAAATATCAGCTGTTTAGAATACATTTTTATCTGCCAAAATTCTAAGTTTGTTTTTATTTTTTATGTTTTCAAGTACTTGCTATGTTTCAGTGTGATCCTGGGGTTGGAGTGGACACGTACTTCCACGCTCTCTACACACACACTCACACACGCATGCCCTTCCTGCTGGGTTCAGGATGTTCACAGGTCACTGAGAGTCTGGCAAAGATAACACCTTACTGGAACATGGTACAGGTGAGCTTATCTAAAAATCTTATTCAAAGGAAGTTTTGTTTTTTGTTAAACTTATGACGGCTTAGCCTTTGGCAGTGTGGAGAACAACCCTCCCCCTTCCCACCCACCACACAAAATCTGGTTCAGTGGTAGCTCAGAAAAAGGTAGGAGGAATGAAAATGGATTTCAAGACTGCTTTTTCCAATCCTAATAGAGAATAATTTCTACTCTAATATTTAAAGTTTGTTATTTTCTAATTACGTAACTCGAATGTGTATTTTTATTTACGTACTCAATTTCAAAATGTAAATTTGTATACAAATTAGAGGGAAATGCTCATTTATAAAACTAACCTCACTCAAACATCTAAGTACATAAAGTAAAAAATTGACCAAAAAATAAATCATTAGCCCATATATTTCAAAAGAAATGTACGACAAAGGAAACTTTTTGGGAACAGCAAATTCAGTTTTCAAAAGGTTATTTTAAATAAGTGACTTGTTGTAGCTTATAACATATTCCAGAGGGCTTTTCAATCAACCGAATAATTTTAGACCAGCAATAATTATTTCAAACATAATATGAAGACAAGGATTTACAAATTTAATTCCCATAAATCAGGATGAAAACACAATTTTATAAGATAAATACTGCTGCTGCAAGATGTATTTATTTTTCATTTAATACGTAATTTTTTATTAATCTCCACTTGAGTAAACAATAAATCATTATAGTTCTATAAACAGAGCTTTAATCTGAAGTAATATTATCAGTTGGCTTAAAACTACAGTTTAGAGCAGTAGTGACATACATTTTCAAGTATTAGAAATAGACATTTTTAATTTGCTACCACAAGAAAATTCATGTTGCTAATATACACTGCTGTTAGGTGAACATTTTGTGACCAAAGCAGAAATTGTAACAAGTTTCTTGTTTGTCAGTGTCCTAATGACTAGAGTTTGCTAAGAGACTTTATAAACTATGCTAATGAACTATTTAATCTCTAGAAACTTTGAAACTATGCATACTGCAACTGTTTCCAGCAGAACTCTTTTTTTAATGCTCCAAAAATGAAGTTGGTTTGGAATTAAATATAGTAGAGCTACTTTGTCATGGAGATTTTTTAATTACGCTCACCTCTATAAAATCCTGAGTTATAAAAAAAACTGATCGCAGTTCGTCCACATTGAGTGAATATATATCTTAATATTCATATTCGATCTGTATTATCAGTCACAGTAAATTGTTTAAGCCATATTTAGTAAAGACTATAGAATGTTATTCTATGTATTCTATGTATTCTATAGAATGTTATGTCGAGTATATGAAAAGTTCGATTTCTTTTTATCGCTATTCCTTATAAAACAATCTCCGTTTTTACGACTAGACAGTAAGTCACACCCTGAAAATTTTAGTTGAAAAAGTATTGATATAAATTTACTCTGCATTTAAAAATTATCAGATATGAATACACGACCAAACAAGCTTAAAGGGTTTCGTTTTCAATATCAAAAGTTATTTTACCATATATGGTGATAAGTTAGTGACCAATAATACGCAGTAAATAAACCTCTTAGTTAACCTTAGCAAAAACTGGGTTTGTGTTGAATGCATTGAAAATGCAATTATAATAATTTATTTTATATTAAAATTTAATATAAAGGTGTCCTGTATTCCAGGATGAACAAAAAAATCAAGTGAAATATTTCAAAAACCCAAAAATTAACTGATTAGAATTTTTTTTAGAAAACCATGCGTTTTGTAGTGAATTGAAATTTGGAACATAAATCTTTATTGTAAAATAAAATTATCTAAATAAAACATAATTTTTTTTATTGGAATTCACTAAAGGACAACGTAATAAAATAAAAATAGTTCTGTTGATAAACAACTTGCGGCTGTATGGGTAGTTTTTGAGTTGTTGATATTTTAGTTCGTCTTTAGTCCTGAAATGATATTTTAAAAGGTCAGTAGAGAGTTAGGGAACACCCTGTAGCATACATTGAACATCAAAATGTATGTGGCACTCTGACAATATAGCAACACACGAGGGAAACAATTTTGTTTCTCTTGTCTAAATTATAGCCTTGTAACAACAGTGTGGTAAAGTTAATAGAACCAAAACAAATGTATGTTCTTGCCAGGATTCTGTTGTTAGTCAATAATTATACCATGTGTTCCCATCCCTAATACTAATTAGTTGATATCTCAATAATCTCCACTCCGATTATAAAATACATGTTTATAAACACAGTGTTATGCAGGTTGCACAATTGAACGAAATTGTTTTGCGATTAAAGAGATTTCCCCTAATTAATGGAAGTAACCGGTATTGAATTCTAATTAACGGTAAATTCTGTTTGTATTTCAAAATTTATAACTATACTGGAAACCTATTACAAATTTGCAATGCATAGGTTTATTAGAACTTTTGAGGACTATGATAGTATGTAGGAATTAAAAATATAATTGAAATCCACTAATCTTCAATTAACACATTTATTTATCTATTTACTGGTAAACAATTTGTTACAAATTAAATATCTCTGTTTCTTTTACAAACCGAACTATGCATTCAATTGCCGTAAAACGAATGGAAATAGTTTTAAATACAACCAGGAAGGTTAATGTCTTATTCTTACTTACCTAATTATTCTTACTCCTGTAGCTATTGAAACCTAGGCGGTCTTTGGCCTCCAGGATCCTCTGTCTTCTGCCAGTTCTAGGCCTGCTCGGGTCTGTTTCCATTCTTCTTCATTCCTTCGTAGCCTCGTCAACCCATCACATCAACTTATATAACCAAGAAAGGCAATTGAGATACAAATTGAAAGGACAATTGAGTAAAAAATGACTGCCGATCAAAAATTCAAATTGGGATTCAAGAAATCGTTTAACGGCTACCATTTTCGACTCGGTTGTCCGTTTACGGTTCACATTTGTGGCATTGTATTTTACTAGTAAAGAACTTTAATTTGTTATGCATATCGTCCTTTGCTTACATTAAAGACTTCCTTCTAAATCGCTAGCGGGCCTTCCCCTTGAAATGGTAGCGTATCACTGAATAATGTGTTAAAATAATTTTAATGGTCAGTGACTTTGTGCCATGTTTTGTTGCTTTTTTACAACTTTTTTGGAATATTTTAAAGTCCCAAGACATTTTTCCTCCCTGTATATGCATCGATGATAAATATATTTCAAATATGTTTTGCCATTTTCTACGGAATGTTTTTTTTTTCATTATTGGTAATACTTATGTTTTTGTCACAGTTTTCAAACGCTTAAGTTTTTAAGCTCATATCCCGTAGAAAAGCACGAGTTAAGCTACTAAAATTTCATAACTATTACATTTTACCATTTGTTCATATTACGGTTAGTTAAACCCACACATTGTTCTCTCTGTCGCTAAACACACAGAGTAAAATAAACAGAACCAGATCGCTGCGACTAAGTTTGCTCTGTGGACGTTCAGTGTTTTCACTGCTACAATCATACAGCTGTTATGCATGGTCTAAAGTATTTGCACCATGTGGTATAAAGTAACCTGTTATATTAATCAGCAGATATTTACACTTTTAAAATATGTAACAAGTTTGATGTGTGTTATACCGATTTGGACGTGTGTCTTCTACAATAGCTCTGTCAAAAGGTTACCCCTTCTACAGTGCAGAAAAGCTACATTATTTCGTCTCTAGTTTTTAAGGTGATAGTTTACACTTTGCCACTGTTTAAGGTACTAGTTTAGAACTCGTCCATTTCCATTACTCACCTAATGAAGGAATAATATTGGTATAAGTAAGGAATTGTACTTTTATCAACTAATAAAGTTAACAGATATACCCCGATAAGAGATTAACACAGCTTATAACATTTAACAGATCAATAAACCCCTCATACTCAAAAAATTAATTAACACTTTATCATTGTAACTGAAATAGGAATGTCGTGTGTCAACAAATTTGCAATAGCTGTTTCATATATTTTTTGATAAACATTTAAATACAAATTACAAATAACTTTTTCGTCAATATAAAAAACTGAGTGCACGTATAAAGAAGTACAATAACTGGATAGGCGTCAATGTTAATTTTGTAGTGAGTTATGGAGTGATTGTAGACTATATCTGATACAGTGATGCTTTTTTGAAAATACATTTTAGCCATTTCTTGGATGTGTTTTTTTCGATCAATAATATCAATGTGAGTTTGGGAAGGATGAGATGTATTTTGTAGTTTTTTAGCGGTTGAAGATCAGCAGGCACTTCAGCTAGAATCAATAATTAAAAGTGCAATGACCAATGACTGATGTGTCTGTAGACTATTGAATACATTTTATTTGTGTGACACCGACACCAGAATGTTTATTTTAATGTGAAAACCAGTTTGGAATGAATCAGACATCTGTTAGTGACCGTATTTGTTTATTCAGACAGGACAATAAAAAATAAAAAAACAATGACCAAGGACAGCTGGGGCCAGTTAAAAACAACAACAAATCTTTTTACTTTTTAGGGCCGAACCGGTGACCTTACAATACCACTAGGAACATTATACACACTCAGCTATTCAACAGTATGAATTTCATGTAAATTTTTTGCTTTGACGTGACAATTATCATGTATTTCTACATATTACAGGTGTCGTTCGGCTCCCTATCCCCCGCTCTAAGTGATCGTCGGGAGTTTCCCCTGTTCTACCGCACAGCAGCTCCAGACTCGTCCCACAACCCAGCGAGGCTAGCCTTCCTCACCAGGTTCAGATGGGAGACTGTCACAGCTCTGAGTCAAAATGAGGACGACTACACTTTGGTATGTAACGTCTCCACCACACAAATCATCATTGTCTTTGTCAACAAACATAATTTGTAGACTTTCGTGGTTGTCATAGTGATTGTCAACAATGTCAGGTGAATATTACTAGCAGTTCTTTCTTACTATGAAGATTGGTCAGTGGCTAGGCTGACTTAAATCGCAGCTGGTGTAATGGTTGGGTTTGAACGGGAAACTTCTGTTCTTTGTTCAGGTTCAAATATCGGATTTAACCAATATGTTCAGGCAATGTGATGATTCTTTGACACAGTGATCCCGGTCCATTTTAAGAAATATTTATACCTTAGAATTCAAAACTGAATCGGTTCCTCAGGTAATGAGAGATTTCTCTGCACTTCAGCCACGACTAAAACCATAGCAGTGTTAAGATAGTAGTGTAAAGTTTATTTGTTCTTTTTTGCCTACCTAGGAGACCTTTAATTTTCTTTGTGTAGGTGGACTTTAGGTCGGAAAAGGGACAACAAAGTCCTCACCATACAAAAAATTGTCACTGGATTTTTTTTTTGAAAATATGAGAACCATGTTACGAAATCAATGGACTGCATTTTTCGTACCTTCGATATTATCAGCTTGATTCCAATGGCCTGGACAAAATAGAGGATAAGACGCATTTAATTTACAAACGACTGTTTTGTAAACCACTGTAGCCAACTTAAATAAAATATGTAGCCAACTTACACTGGCAAACAAACCCCTAAATCTTACCCCATGTGATTTTATACTACATGATATAACCTGTTTCTACACAAACTTTTTTAAACAAGACCTGCTCTCTCAAGGCCCGAGATACATATAGGGGTTTTAACATTTTATTTCCTCGTACTTTGAAGATCACCAGTTTCAACTTTATTAAATCCCGAACACTTAATTCAATTTACACCCTTTTAATCATTTTTACCTTCATAATTTGACATCCCAACCAACGCTTAAAAGGCGTCAGCCCCCTTGGATATAATATTTTCAAAAAAGTTCCAGCCAACAAATATTAAAATTTAGTTCAGCTAATACATAATGTATTTATTTTAATTGTTACCGAGCTTGCGAAAAAGAACTGTTTCCCCCTTATCTAATATTTTGGGCATCAGGTTATCAAAAATACGACTTTTATAATTAATTCTGAATCCCATTAAAATGAAACGATGCATGGGTATGATAAAATGACAAAAAATACCAAAGAAAGTCTTGAAAATCGGTCGTTTACGGAGTGAACAGTTAAAAGTTTGAAAGGTGAAGCCGAAAGATACGCTTTCAGAATATTCAACATAACACGGGTAACGATCCAGAAGAGTGAAAACCTTGTCTCTATGTGATATTTTGGGGCGATCATACTATGTTCCTTTTTATGAAATTTTTCAATGCTCCAATTATAAAGTGTTAATTGTCAGGAAGCAATGAGATTAATCAAAAAGCTGTTGTTAATAAATTAAAAAATATACGTACTAGTCATTCATTTTGTCACTGTAAACTTTGTTGGCTCTTGAATTACTTTCTTAAAACACGAGACACATGCACACGCAAAGAACGCGCAAAGACACACGCACACATGCAGAACTTGAAATGACATAATTCTTGTTAAAGCCATTAGCTCTGACAAATCATATATTTTTACATACAAGTGTGAATAATAACTTCAAAGTATTATTTAATCAGATACTGAACAAAGTTTTATGTACTAGAATGTGTTCGAATCATTTACTTTATTGCATTCAATAAATAGTATGCATTCAGTGCTATAATGTTATAGGTAATGTGATTACTGAATGCACGAAATGTAATTTTGGCACAAAGTAATATTTTATTTGTCAAATAGAACAATACTAGCGTACACAGAAACCGAATAGCGTTTGCCAATGAAAACAAACGCACATCAGAAATATGATGATTTGACGAACACACCCACTGAGTTTGTTTTTTCCCTGTGAGCGGCCACGGTTCTATTTGTCAGAGTTATTTGGTATGATACATTGAAACTGTTTATTTATGTTACTGTTTCGTCCGATAAGATTTGAACTTGACGTTTTAGTTTTAGTTTTTAAAGTCACAACCTCCATAGTGTCACAATTCAAATTATCTTTCCACCATGTGTACTGTAAAGTAAAAATATTTTAGAACTATTTTAGTAATTCATTAACGATTTAATATTTAAGAGCAACCCAAGCATACATTACAAATTATTAAAGTCTTTACTTTTAAAAGCTAGTTAAAACGAATTGTCAAAAATACAGTTATATAACATAGTCATACCAATTACATTTCGTGTAAAATTACCTCAAAACTAGCAGGGTTATCTGGGATTGGTTATAATAGGTTGGTTATAATTGGTTATAATAGTTGGTTATGAAGTGTGTTACTCAGTTTAAAATGTCAGTGGTTTTAGACTAAACGCCCACTTTGGACCTCTGTGACTGAATTGCACTCAGATTCAGTTGATGAAATTGTAACCACTAATTAAGTCCAAATTACCCAAACTTGTGGGGCTATTGCTTTTGATCTACTATCACACAAAATGTGGTGTGTATATTTTAAATATAATCTTACTGTTCAGTCATAGTTTAGATCATAGAAGTATACACCATACCTTTGTAGCCCGAGGTCCCGGGTCCAAAGCCTGAAGTAATGTGACAAACAATTCCGGGCTCGTGCCTAGCGTCCCAGGGCAAAAAAAACCCTAGGTCTAGACTGAAGTAGGCCTACGCGTAAAACATATCTGGACTAGAACCCAGCGGCCTAGGATGTAAATATGTGACAAAATAAAATAAATGGAATTAGTCCCTAGTGTGACTACCCAATATATGTAAACGAAATTGTATTTTCGTGGTGATGTTGCCAAAATTTGTCATAAAAAAACATAAAGTTTATTTGAGTTTGCTCTGATTCTGGCGATGGCAAATGAAACTTATACAACTATTGCCTTGTACGCTTTTAAAGTTAGTTCTGGATTTTATTCATGATGAAGTATTAAACAATTTATTTGTTTTCAGGCTGTGAACGACTTGGTAACCCAGCTAGAGCAGGCCAACATCACTTGCAGGGCAACCATTACATTTGCTGAGACTGACTTCAAGGAACAGCTAAACCTACTTAAGGTAACGTAAACAATACGTACAATTAAACTTTTAAAACCCACTAACGCTACAAGGGTTTGTCATAACCTCCTACGGTTTGAATTAAATAGGTGTAAAACACATTTTCCAACAAACATCAACACATAATAAATTGCATGCATATTTTTTAAATGGTTAACCTGATTTTAAAATACGTTATATGCCGAAAGAACAAAACACTTGACTAGAGAGAGAAAGAATACTAGAAAACATAGAAAAAAATCGTTAATATTAATATGCAAATGAAACTGTCAAAAACTTCCAAATCATTT
This sequence comes from Macrosteles quadrilineatus, assembly GCF_028750875.1. Taxonomy (NCBI): domain Eukaryota; kingdom Metazoa; phylum Arthropoda; class Insecta; order Hemiptera; family Cicadellidae; genus Macrosteles; species Macrosteles quadrilineatus. The sequence goes on from NW_026542595.1 coordinate 201,101,754, forward strand.
TTTATTGTTATTACTGTTTATGTGTTTATACAAGACTACCGTATATTCAAGCCAATGGGGTCATTTGTTAATGTTTATGGTCCATACCGTTATCTGTTCTAATATCCGTGAGTATACAAATGACATAATGTCGGATGGATGCATGCAATATATTATTGTAGAACTGAGTTTGTCATGTTTTGAATATTTTAGGGGTTTAAGTGGTATTCATTCCATATTGAGTAATGACACTTTCAATCGTTTTACGTAAAGAAATCTTAAATATAAAAATATTTTATATAGCAAGATTTTATTAGTTAACAAAATAGCAATGTACTCTAATTAAGTTTCTAACATAAATACGACCTACGATAATTTAAATTGATTAGATATTGTAATTAAACATTTTTCCCTAAACCTAAATTGTAGCATAATTGGCGTTGAAACACACGCTAATCTACAAGTTACATAAATAAACGTTCATTTACTCACAGAGACGGGAAGATAATTAGAGACTGCAATAATTAAGTTGAGAGTTGAGATTGTATCTTAACTACAACGTTCATAGGTTCGTTATTCACTCTTGAACGCTCAACTGAATTAAACACTCAAGTACAACTTGGCCAATTTCAAGCTTTAGCTGGTCCCATAGTTTTCACTGATGCTGGAATAAACGAATACGCAATATAACTGTACACAAGTGCCATGCTCTTTTTGAAAAGTTTTAGTTGTTAGATTTTTTCAACCTTTAAGAAATTTATTAAATTGGACAAAGGTAAATTAATTTGATGTCATTAGCAATATGTTGTCAACTTTCATTTCATACAATCACTTGTATGTAGAGGTAGAGTGGTCATTTAGTAACGTCTACAGGGTAGTGATAGTAATACTGCAATTATCGGTAATGAATAAAAAAACCTCACTATAAAAAAAAAAAATGAAGTCGGGAAAGCTAATTTAAGGATTCCGCTAGTGTACAGTCATTATTGTACAAATAAAAATTCTGTGAAACATTTTTTTTTGAAAATATAGTATAAAGTTTTATCTAGGATCCATAACACTCAACACAAGTTCTAATTACCAATAGTGTCAATCAACCAATTGAGTTTTTACCTATCTGTATGAAAACGCTTTTTTGAGATAAGACACACAAAATGAAGTACACCATAAGACAAACAATCAAAGCCATAAATTTCCCTACAAAGGCCTTATGAAGACACTGTTTAACAGCATTCAAGCTAACAGTACCAATCAAATATTTGTCTCGATCAAAATATTTCTTGTAGAAATAAATACGTGGTTTTAGTGAATAAGAATAAATTACATGTTGGGCTACTTTTGTTTAGTCCTGAAGTGCGATATCTAGGGGAAAAGAAAAGGCGAAATGCGAACAACGTAGATGCGATTCAAATTATAAACTTTGTTTGTGGTTAAACAATATCCATTCTTACGAAACTGTAGACGAAACGATGAAGAACAATTTTCTTCAAAGTTTCTTAACTTTGAGAAGTTTGTATTGCTTAGCCACAAACAATCTTTTTAGTAATAAATAAATCACTTTCTATCTGTATATTACTGATACTCTATTTTTTCCAACGATGCAAGTGCAGATGTCATAATGTAAATATTTTCCCAGGAACTCGATACAAGAATAATAATCGGAAGTTTTTCCCATAGAGTTGCTCCGAAAATATTTTGTGAGGTGAGTATTTCAAAGCCTGCTACTATAATAACTTGATATAGTTTGATTTTATTTTAGTCATAATAATAAATGAATTTATTCATTAATTTAATTAATTTTTTATGTAATTTAGTTAATAATGTTCTTTTAAGGAACAACGTGATGTACCTAATGTGCGTTTTAATGTAAATAAAGATTTAATACAATACCAAGATTTAATTTATCGGTAAATTCAGTATAAAACTGGCCTAAATAACCTTTAGATTTCAATATATGGTAAATGGATCACAAATTATTACCAATATTGTTACTGATCATCATCAGGCACTTCTTTCGATATCAAAGGATTTCTGAAAAGTAGAAGGTGTTGTTAAAGGTTTGATAAGGAAACAAATATACATATCCAGATCCAGCACATCAGCGGCATAAAATACTTGTCGGAGAAGTATTCATTTCCCGGAATATCCACATATATTCAGCCACTTTGCCTTAAAATCATTTATGATTTATATATTCTAAATGCTCCTGGCGTGATCATCGATGTATAATACTCTGGGCGTGATCACCACTAAAATATATATACACATGGGAAACTAAAATATAGGTGTCATGTATTGGTATATTCCATTGAAGAACTGCATTTAGCAAAGAAAACTCAGGATTTGTTTCTGAAAAAATTTTAAATTAGTATGTCATTTAATTTAACGGGAATTGACAAAATTATATTTTTAGGAAGTTTGTGGTCCGTATCCTTACCATTCCACATGGGCCTTAGGTATGTTCAAAGAGATGCCAAGCAAAGCAAGGAGTGCCTTGGCGTTTTTGACTGCCACGTCCCTAATCAAATGGGTACCGAGCTTACGTACGCACTAAAAGATTAATTAAATCTTGAATAAAATTGGTATTTGCTTAATACACCTTAACCACGTGTTGTCAGGCCTACAGACTTGGCATGTTCGGAGCGGACTATGTGTGGATGCTGCATGGAGACACAGATAGTGGACAGCAGTGGTGGCGTAACCAGACTATGTGTCCAGCTAGAAACATGGCCGCGGCTGTGGAGGGTCTCATCATCGTGTCCAGCCACAACACCATCGTAGGCAACAAGCCTTCTGTCTCTGGACTGGTGAGTCAAGCATAGCGCTGTTGAACTGGTTCAGAGTGGTTGAATACAGTCTCTTCAAAACTATTCAGCATTTTAAGACTTGCAATATTCATAGGATAAAATACCAAGAATTTAAAGTAGTAAAATCTTTGTTTTATCTCAAATTCAAAATATTCAAGGCAATTTTTTTCATTTCAATGGAACAGTTGAATTTTATTGAATGGAATGTTCAAAATACAAACACTATAGGTACTGTACTTTAAATTAATGGGTGACAAAAATTGATTTGCTAGATGTATCAATGAGAGTATGCTATGCAAATAATATCCGGTAGATCAATACGTATGCCAAAACCCTGTAGGCTTGGTATCTTACTTGAATTTTTAAGAAATGATGGTTACAATTAGAACAGTGTTATGAGAAAATGTAGTGTCAACTAAAAAAACAATTACCACAATTCTAATTTCTAGCGAGTGAAGTAAGACAGAATACAGAAGAGCTAGAAAGTATTGATATACTGGATTTTTCTTTCATTCATATTAAGGCACAACTCTCTATTCATAAGCAGTCTAATCTATGCTACGTCCTATAACTTGGATTTTAGTTTTTGACTCTGAGGTACGTTTGCTATAGTTATTTATTATGTCAGTTTAAATTTTCCCACTTTTAAATTAGGTCTTAATTTTTCCTTTAAGATGAAATTGCCTTCGTTGGGACGCCAAACCATTGAACCAACCATTCTTATCAACCAACTTTACAATCATATAAAAACCAACCTCAAGAAATTGCAAACAAATTAAACCAACGTAGCAGTCAAACTTATACAGTAGCTAAACACAAATACAGTCATTATTTTCCAGAATTTTAAATGAACTATAAAAACACGATTAAATATAATATCTTAGCCGTAAAACATCCACAGTTTTTCTCCTTCACTGGCCTAATGCACGGCTTGTCAAACCAAATTGATGACGGAACTGACTCGCACATCCGTCATTCATCCACAGGTGGCGCCCGTGACGTCATGAGCCTGATTGATCGTCGATCAGGAATGTGCACTCGTCGATCATGAAGGCATTTTTGTGTCATTTGTTCGCTGTGCGTGCAACACAATCTATACTGGACTGATCCCTAGATACATACACAAATATTACATCTTTATATTAAAGTGTAGACATATGAATTGATTAAATTAGACTTAGTAGACAATTAATGAGCTCTTTGAGTGGCTCATTTGACTCTGTTCTATTTTAATAAATAATTGGCCACAATTGGCCCATATAAATGACATGTGTACTTGCAGGACCGACCGGTAAATTAATGTCAATGATTATTTCCGAACTCTATTTGCTCAAAGTTTTGTAAAATGAAAACTTATTGCGAAAAAATAGTTCTGTCACTTTTTTGTTAAATATTTTCCAAAGAAAATTGTTCACCGATTTTTTAGAATAATATAGTGTCTCTTGGTCAAATTAACATTTTAAATTTTTTATCAAATTGTCCCTAGTTTTTTCAAAACAATTATAGTTTAGTAATTATTTGGTTAATTAAATAATATTATAGATATTTTTATAGGAACCTTTGAAGTAAACAGCATTTATTATTTTAAATATGTTTACCTACATCTAGTAGCAATCCAGTTCTATTGATTGTATTCAGCTAAAATTGTATTAAATTCAGAACTGCATTTTTCCAGATATACGTACAATATATAACTAATACCTACAAGAACTTGTCGTTGTTCTCAGATTTGAACCAGCTTACTTTGCTGGATGGAGACTTTAATTTAAGAACAACTTTGTATATTTGCTTCTAACAGCTATAAACAATATAAATTACTATTTTTACTTCGAGTCAATTCAAAATGTTCTGTTTGTTCCAAAACAAATATTTTACTCACTATAAAATGCTGTACTGGTAATATCAACAATTGATTGTTATAAAATCTATAACAGTTTCCAATTCATCAACATAGGACTAAAACAATAATGGTTCATAATGGGTGACAAAAAATATTCAATATAATCATTCTTTAAACCACATAGGCCGATACAAAACCAAATAAGTAAAATATCATATACAAATTTATTTTGAAATTGTTGAGTGTTGTATATAAATTGTGTGATACGTGTACACCATTTTATACATGACGAACATCAAACACAATCCCTTGTACCATATGTTGGAACATGTCAATGCTGTTATGAATAATTCATATACAAACCAATGTTGAAGCACTTCTGTCATCACTGGGGCTGTAGCAAAAACATTCAAACATCTGAATGCATAGGAATACACTGCACTGTGACCTAAAATAAAGAATACATTATTTCTTGCAGAGCCTGTTAATTTTACAAATTATTGTTTTGACGGAATGAGTATTTTTCTCCAGGGTTAAAAATACAATAATTTATATTTTAACCAAATATTTATTTTTCATGCAAATGTATTTAATTTTAAAATACATAGGTGAAAAAGCTACTGTGTTCTTTGAGCCAATGTTGCAGTAAATAAATAGTAAGTATAATGTTTTATTGTGTGTCTTTCAGAGAGAGTTCTCAATTACAGAGATTGTTCTCCTCACCTAAAAGACTTCTCCTTTAGTTTTGTGGATGGATAATTGACTAAAACGAAATGTGGGTTCCTAACCACCGAGTCTAGGTACTATCACACAAAAAAGCCATTGGTAATTGGCAGGGTTCGAACCCAAACCTTGAGGTCATAAAGCTATGCACTGAAATCACTAAACCAGCCACGCCCCTTGTCATAATCTATTAATCTACTGTCAAATAAATGTTTAAATATCTTTTTTATTCCCAATGAATTTAAAATGCCATAGATTTAATTTCTAGTATGATTTTTAATCTTAACAAAACTTAGTTAATAGACGCCCATTACCTTGTCAATAACCTAAAAAAACTAGATATTTTGTAGGCAAAATCATAAAAATTGCAAAAAGCCTTTGAACCTTAATAAACTTTTACAGCTTTAGTGACTGTACCATTTCGTTTAAAAAAAAGTATCATAATATACAAAACTTTAATCAAAATCATCTGAGCTGATTTTGTAAATTTCAAATTTTTATGTTTTTTTATTTATTTTACCTTAGAGATCACCATTAGAAATCAAAATTTTAAAAACTGAAAAAACGCATATGAGTTCCATGAATAAGTACCCAGATACCAAATCTCGTCGATGTCCATCCAGATCATCCAAATATATCCCAACACATTTTTGTATTCAGGGGTAGGTACGGATTCTCTCCCAAAACTCATCTTATAAAAATTAACGAAAACAATACTTTCTCCATAGGAAGGGAAAGTAATATAGTTAAATGACCTCTTAGCATATAAATAATATAAATAAATACAAACAATATGAGAATATGTTGCACAATTAAAAACAAATATTCATAAATCCGTCATTTTACACCCCCTTCAATCCTTGAAGCGATTGTAAAAGACCAGAACGAAAATATAAGCAAAATGGACTCTTGATTATAATGATTTTTCTTAGCTTTACAATACGATGTACTAAACTATTATATATGAGGAAAATATTCTTTATTACATCTTGGTGAAGATTTTTTGCATTCATTAAATGTGTTTTGTCACTTAAATTTATCAGCGAATGAAATGGTATTTTATCAAGAAGATAAATATAGTCCTACAACGAACTTTTCTTTTACTGACTAACGAAAAAGTTTTCATGGTAAGGTAGATTACATATTAACTTTAATGTTTCCAAGTACTCACAGACTAACGTATTATAAGCTACCCTACTCTCTTTGTTACAGAGAAATGAGAGGTTCCTATCATCACTACCAGCTCCCCACAGTAACTTTGTCCACCAGACCTATGATGCTGTATGGGCCATTGCTTTGGCTTTGAGGAACTCACACCTCAATCTCTCCATGTTTGATTACTCAGAGAAACACATGGCTTTGAGGCTGTTCAACGCCATGGCCAACCTCAGCTTTTCTGGCATATCGGTGAGAACATTCCGACATTTCTGTGACCTTGTTTGAAATCTTGTATGAAAAATGCGAAATGAAACAAAATTTGAACATTAGGTATCGTATGGATTTGAAATTTAAAAAATGAATATATTGAACTTTGTAGATATTGTGGAAAATAGATTTATCACTAGCTGTAATTTCCAGCGGTTATTTTATTATTTTTTTTACTGTATTAACATAACAAAAACTATGTTACGTTCAAATTAATTTGCTTTATCGTTAACTGGCAATTTGTCAAATTAATAAAATAAACGTCAACAATTATTTGTTGGAAAAAATAACATAATTAAATAAATATATAATTATTAGTAGGTGTATACTCGTATAACTGACAATTAACAGATTGAAAGCTTTAAACACATATATAAAAGTTCTAAAAATATGTACCACTTACAATTAAGAGTTTAAATAAATATTAAGGAATTTATCAATATTAGTTTCACTTAACATTAGGGAATTTAACCCTTTAAACCCCTTTCTCGAGTTTGAATTCGATTAAACTAAGGAGTTTAATTAAATTTTGTTTCTAAGATGACTGAACTATTTTATTCAATAGATGTAAAGAACTGTGTATTCTATTCTGTTTTGTGTATTCTTCCTTTTAAAAACCTGAGTATGGCAACTTCCAAATTATTGCTAGGCCTATGTATACATTTCAATAACAAATTGATAATGATAAAACAACAATTGACATAGTTGTTTATGGGGAAACTTTAATACGTTTTTGAACATTTTTAGCTTATACCTTTATGATATGCAGATAAATTACTGGTATTAAGTTTATGTGTCTATACCATAAAGCACTCACTAAGCACATAACATAGTAATTAAATCCTGTTATTACATCATAGTGTGCATTTTCAATTATACACATGACAATAACTATAAAGTTCTGCATTGAGAATGTCTGGAATTGTAAATGTAATGTGCTAATGAGAAACAGTAATGTAGGTTTCATTTTCATTTAATTCAATATTCATTAATTTTGTTGCACGGACAAAAAAATAGATTCTGAACCTCTATTACATCACTAAAACGGGTTTTGTTAAAATAAATGTAGATGTGCATAAATTGAAAATATTTTGTTCAGTCTATTATTTATTTTTCAGGGTCCAGTTTCGTTTTATGGAGCAGATAGAGTTGGCGTATCAGCATTCCATAGAGTTCAAGGTACATCTAACAAAATTAATTGAAAAAAAAAACTGCTCTTAAATCTAAATAAAATACTATAAAATATAATTATACAGGGTGACAAAAAAGTCTGGAAACGGCTTCATATCTTTTGAACTAAATTCGTTAGAAAATTCAAACCTTTCACATCAACTTGTTTGTATGAAAACTACTTTTTGCAAGCATTACCATTTTTTGACCTTCACCAGGGGACGGCCCATGAGGAGTAGGTACATAATCTTTAAAGTAAGCATAGGTTGATATGCACATCATTTTAAAGGTCTAGTCAAGTGGAGTTCATTGACGTTCAAAACGGCGGCTGTCCAAAGTTCTTGTGGAATATACCTGCACTCACAGGCCTTAGTATTGGTAAATACTCATAGTCAACATTAGCCGGGAAATCTGAAACCCGGTTAAATTTGTTTTGAAGATTGAATGATATTAGTCTATGAGCTACTTGATTTGCAGGTATATTAAATAAGAACTTAGGACAGCCGCCATTTTGTAACGGAAGAACCTTTTGAGACGCGGTTTCTGACTGTAAATACAGAATTATTTAGAGTAATTTGAAAATTATGATAAAACAGAGACGTTTGACAATCCTGAAGGATGGTTAGTAGTAACTAAAAGTTCCTTGAAGCAGGGGATTCCAGGGACATCAAGATGACGCAGAAGTCGCGCGCCGCATTCTTGAACCTGAGGTTAACTCTTATCAGAAATTGGCCCCAATTAAAAACCAATTAGATAAAATATATCAGAAAATCCCTGATAACGGAAAAGAGGTTGAGAATACGATATATTTTATCTTATTGGTTTAATTGGAGCCAATTTCTGCTATGAGATATAACTTCGGGAGCACGCAACTTCTAAGTCACCTTGATGTCACTGGGATTCCCCGTTTCAAGATGGTTCTTGTTTTAAAATACGTTTTGGTCTACATTCTTTAGAATCATACTATAATTTAGGAGATATATTGGCATATTGCATTACGTTTTATTTTTCAGTACTCCTTGGCTATAAAGGCTTTTAATACAAAATTGTTTGTAATATGACTGATTCACTTTTTGTTAAATAACGTGGACCTACCAAAATGTACATTCATTATAATTTGTACTAGGTGTTTTACTTCATGCCACTTCACTATGTTCCAGACGGGAAGGTGGTGCGAGTAGCGTTGTACGACCCGTCCACCCCCATACTAGACTTCCACTGTGCCGGTTGTGTCAGGATAGCTTGGCAGGGTGACCATGTTCCCATCGCCAAGCGGGTGTTCAAACTGCGGGTGGTCACCATCCAACCTGCAGCCTTCCTAATAGTCACATCCCTAGCTTCCGTAGGCATAACACTGGCCTGTGGCTTCCTCGCTTTCAACCTGTACTTCCGCAGGCTCAAGTAATGATGTTTGTTTCCTTGTTAGTGTCTATGCTAGTGGCATTTCTATTGCAAAGGCTTTTAAGGGAAAGGAATTTAAGCCCCTCAATTTTTTGGCACTTTTGACTGGTGTAAGAAATTGTAAGAGATGTTAAGGTAGAAAATAAAATAAAATCTTAAACAATGTTTTTACACAAAGAAGCGGGCCGTAGTCAGTGAGAAATATGTGCAAGTGTATACTTTACCAAGTACAAGGTGTACTTTTTTCTGCACTCATTTGCCATTCATACTTTGTTTTTCTTTTGACAAGAGTATATTGCGGGTACAGTAAACCTGCAGCTTTTTACCTCTTCTTTCTAAGGTTAAACAGATAAATTATTGTTGTAAATTAAAAATAACAGAATTGTATTAAAAACCCCTCATGTTCAGGTAAAAAAAAATGTTTATATAAATAAGTTAAATTCTTATAAAATTGTTCTTTTTGTTATAGTGACAAATTAATTAATTTATTGTCAATGACTAAAAAAATCCTGCCCTATCAATTTTCACCTCATTCACAAAATACCACATCTAATTTAACGTACTACCATGAAAACCTGACTTTCGACAAACGTTATTAACTTATGTCATAAAATATTATTAGCATGCAAATATTGTTTTCTTAAGCTATCCAGCTTGTTTTTTTTGTTGGGTTTTTGTTTTGTTACCCCACGAAAACCCTTTCTGTGGGCAGAAGGGGATCATGGAGTGTGAAGTCCGCTCTCCACTTGTCTTAGGTCATTGGTACCGTTTTACTAGAAGCAGAGCGTACAACCATTTAAATTGCTTCTCAGAACACAGCTCCCTGCATTCTGGGCCTAGGAAGACCCAGACTTTATTAATAAATTCATGTTATCCATGAGAAGGTCCATATGTATTTTTAATTGCAGGTACATAAAGCTGTCCAGTCCCAGGCTCAACAACATGGCAGTTGTTGGTTCCATCCTGGTATACATGGCTGTTATTCTGCTGGGTCTTGATCATAACACACTGCCTACCAAAGCTGCCTTCCCTACTGTCTGCACGGTAATCACATTTTTACTCAAACGAAACATTTACAAAATTTTGTTTTTAGTTATTATTAGTCAAACTATCCAGGCTTCTGTTTAGGATGATTACCCCCCTGGCAACCTTCAGCTTTGCTGACCCCCCTCCAAGAAACATTTTTGGAATTTACATAGGTAAAAAGTAGTTTTAACACTATACGGAGATTCAAATTATGACAGAAATTTGGGCATTGTTATGTTTTTTTAATAAGCTACCTTATTAAAATTATTAAGTATAAATATTTTTGTAAATTTGACGCTCCCAAAAATTTGGTACCACGGCAATAACGGTAATTTTCTGATTGTGTTCACAATGTTCAAGTATCGAGATATCGAGGTATCGAGACATCCCTAATTTTGCTACGGTTAGTAATGTCATTTGTTCAGATAAGGAGTTATTTTGTTACCTATATAAAAATAACTGTTAAAATTGAAAAAAAAAAATAAAACGCTAGTGATGCCAGTGATATCTGCATACGGTATTTATTTATTTTTAACACTTATTATTGACAATATGATTGATGATCTGAAACTTTGTTCTACAGCTGCATGACAAATTGCCTCTTGTCTGTAATGTACCATACAACTCCAGTAGTTACTTTTACCTTAATTAAGTATTTAAAAGATTTATCAAACCCTTACCTAATACAATTTTCATATAAAGACATTTTGCATTATAAATGTCAAATGAAAAAACTCACTCAAGATAATAGGTATAACTTAACACACAGAGACAGAAGGAGAGAATCAAGAGGTTTTGTTTACTGTCAAAACATATCAATTTTAATGATGTTTTGTTTTAGGCAAGGGTGTACCTACTGTCTGCTGGGTTTTCTTTGGCCTTCGGATCAATGTTTACCAAAACCTATAGAGTACATAGAATATTTACTAGGAGTGCTAGTGGAGTGGTGAAAAATAAGGTGAGTTTAATACATTATTTTATAATCACGCAATTATGTGTACTGTTGCCCAAACAAGTAAAGAAATTAATCCTGTTCTTTACCTTAAGTTTTTTGGCAAAGTGTTAAAGAACAAAACTTTTTTGCTATTTTATCATTCTCAGTCAGTTCCAAAAAAGGGTGAAACAACTATAGGTATCATATTATGAATCCATACCTACCATACGATTTTCTTCTTCTTCTTAGAACTATAGGATCCTATTCTTAAAGTTATTAAATCAAATAACTATTCAAATGGTTACTTAAAAAGAGCACAAAACACTATAAGACAGCTCATTCCTGAGGATCCAATATCAAGTAATCTTATGCTAAAGATGCTTCATTTCTTTATTTTGAGGTACTGTAGTTGGAAATAGTAACAATAGTGGCAATTCCAATACATCCTCATCCTAATTTGCTTTGTCATACTTTGCTGGATAAGTTTCACAAACAGGTCTATGTGGACGGGCAATGCAAGGATAAATTGGGCCGTCAAACCTCGAAACCTCTTTAACAAAAAACGCTGATTGTTTTATATGCTTGACAGCTCCTTCAAGACACCCAGCTGATCTCCCTGATATGTGTTCTGCTCGTAATAGACGGACTGATAGTCACATTGTGGGTCGCTGTAGACCCAATGCAAAGACAACTTAGAAATCTCACCCTGGAGATCAGCTCCATAGACCGCAGCGTCGTCTACCAACCTCAGGTACAGTGTTACCACCAACAACAAACTAAATTATGGTACTCTAAATGTGTGCAACCGGGTATTGAATACACTGTTTCGTAAAATGTTTGGCAGAACTAAACTTGTCATGTTGAGAAAGGATTTGGTTTATCTAAGAGGTTTGTCAGGTATTCCACAGCTCCTGGAGATACTTTTGCCATATTTGGGTTTGGGCTGAAATAGACTATTGAAAAATTTTGTTTAGAACAAGAAATCGTGGACTGGTTGAACAGTTTATTTTATCATATTTGTTACTTGAGGAGTCCAAGAAATGCAATTAATTGCTTATAATAATTATTCCTTTTCTTCATATTTATCAGTAATTCAAGTCCTACTAAATTTAAAAATATACAGGGTGCCCAGAAACTCTCTGGAACCCTTTTGTACATTTGTTCCTTATTGTCCTTAGCACAGAAAACGTACTACTATAACCCAGAATGCCAACCGCATGGTAAAAAGCATTAAGCGGTTTGAGAGAGCTTTGCCTGTCAATCCGTAGGCAGCGCCACCAGTGTTGCCATGCAATAGCATAGCAACGCTGGTGGCGCTGCCTACGGATTGACAGGCAAAGCTCTCTCAAAACACTTAAAGCTTTTTACCATGCGGTTGGCATTCTGGGTTATAGTAGTACGTTTTCTGTGCCCTTAGCCAGTTTGTTTGGCTTCTTAAAATCTTAAACGAAACACCTAAAGTGATCCTCATCTTATTTTACCCCAATGACTATGATAAAACTGTAGCAAGCTAGGTAAATATGTTCTCTCCAGTAACATGTTCTCTACAGGTCGAAGTATGCGGGTCGCAGTTCACTCACAGCTGGCTCGGAGCTCTGTACGCTTACAAGGGTCTACTGTTGATAGTGGGAGTCTATATGGCTTGGGAGACAAGGTAAGATTCAGAAAAGTTAAAAGTTTGAGTTTAGATTATCTTATATATAAAAAACTTTTGCAAAACTTATGACAGCTAGCCTGGCCATACAACTGGAACTGGAACAAATTACTCACGGTTGGTACAAAATGAAAGCTATTTTCCTGTAGATGTTCAGAATCTCTTTATAAATTAAAATAGGCTCAAAAATAAGCATGAAACATGAATTTGAAATTTGAAAGTTCATCGTGGCCCATTAATTGGGACGCTTGAGACGCACTGCATCGCACATGTAGAAGTACATCTTCTACAAAGTGGAGTACATCTTCTAAGTAGCTAGTACTCTTGAGTAATGTTTTGTCCCTTAGGAATGCATACTCTAGACTACTCCATTACAGTAAAAACAAACATGCAGCATGGCTTTGATTTTGCTTCGATTGTTTCCACTGAGAAGACTGCGCCGTAGTTTCAAGATCATACCCGTACACCCATGACTCATCAAAACTCACAAGTTATAATTGTTTTTAGAAAGTTTGGGTCATTCTGAATACATTCCATCATGTCTTGAGCAACTTCAAGCCAATTCCTTTTGTCCATCAGTCAAGTGCTTTGGGAAAAATTTTGCAGCGACTCTGCACACAGCCTAATCTTCTGTTAAAAATGAAATGAACTGAACCAATACTCTGATGGCAACTTCCTGTAGCTAGTTCACAGTAACAGTAACAGGTCCATCACTACAACTCGAACTGGATAGATAACTTCATTGTTTCGACTTGCTGTTGGTCTCCAAGAACAAGATTCACGGTCCACCGAAGTGCGGCAATCTTTGAATCAGTTGTACCGCTCTTTTGTCTGTGTTACATCTTCTCCGAAGGCTTGCTGAATCTTAAGAATCATTTATGCTAGGGTATCACCCAGTTTTTTGCAACATTTTATTAAGTATCGCTGTTCCACCTGTTTTGACGACGAAAAGATTTTCTCTGGACACCAGCGACCTGCGCTACAGGCTACACACCACTTACCTAAGTGGACCATTGAATGTATCCTCTGTTTCTTACTTCCCTGTGGCACTACTAAGACAACTTTATGTTCCCAGGCATGTCAAGATCCCAGCGCTCAATGACTCGCAGTACATCGGTCTAAGCGTGTACAGTGTTGTGATCACGTCGGCGCTGGTGGTTGTGTTGGCCAACCTTATCTCTGAGAGAGCGACTCTCGCCTTTGTTACCATCACTCTCCTGATCCTCGCCTCCACGACAACCTCGCTGTGTCTCCTGTTCCTACCCAAGATACACGCCATTCTACACCACAGGGACGCCACCGTCGACCCTGTCACCCACAGCATGGGGCTGAAGATAGAGTGCAACACCAGGAGGTAGTTATTAGGTTTATGAATGAAAATTGATTTGATTCTAGGTTGAAATGGTAAAAATGTTTTAAACGATAATTTTTCTCATCTGAATTTTAAATTTATGATTGATTTCTATCAGTTTGTTAAAGAACAGTGAATGGGAAATGCAAAAAGCAAATTGAATTAATTACTCTTTCTAAATAGTTTTCCCAAGTACTTAATTAGTTTTTTATGACTATTGTTTACTAGTAGGGTATCTATTTGGTGGAGAGTGATCTGGTCTAGTGGTAGAGTGTGTAATTTTGGTCCATGAGGTCATGGATTCAAATCCCACCAATTAATAATAGATTTTATTGAAGTAATAATGCTGAACCCGGAGGCCTCTGGTCCCTAGATACTTTGTTTGGAATATTTATATTTTCATAAAATATTTTGGAATCGGTTCTAAAACTTAGATTATTTGCTTGTTGCAGTCAACAATCACCATAAAAACACTCCACACCTTTCTTTATTCTGTGAGTGTTCTTCTTATTAACCGTAAAAAAAGGAGTACAAAAGCAAATTTGTATAGACCATTGATCATCGTATTACTACCGCTATATTCTGTATAATATAACATAATAAAAATAAAAAATGTAAAATGATAACATCTAAAACCAATGCCAATCACTCTTCCACATGTTCATGTTTCGTTCCACCCTCAGATTCCTCATAGACGACAGACGAGAGGTCTACTACCGTGTGGAAGTACAGAACAGAGTGTACCGGAGAGAGTTAACAGTTCTCGACAACGAGATTGCCAAACTGGAGAAGGCCTTGACCAGCGATACTTCACTGGCTGCATCTAGCTCTCACTCATCAGTCGTCTCACGCAAGGTAAACTATGATAAAGTTATCATACTGTTCAAAAGTTCAGAGTATACATGTGTTAACAGACTTGTGGAATACTTTACTAAGGAGAAAACTTATACTCGTGTTTGGGTTGAAAGTTTTAAATATGTTTTCCAACACATAAAATATTAATTCACTTAATTTAAATTCAAGAAAGTCCTATCACACAGTTGGCTGATGAAAATTTAAGACACAAGAACAAGTATGACACACCATTCTTCTTTCACTTACACAACAAAAGATTTACAAAGTAACTTTCCAAAATGTAAAAATTTTCAAGTTTCGCAAACGAGATTTCAAGAATTTGAATTGAAGAGTTGGAAGACTAGCATAGTTAATTCCGACTGTAAGATAAGTCGCGTTAGATGAGTAGGTTGATCATTTGGTAGCGCAACTAACAACATTTTTACATGTCTCACCCTTGGCTTTGTTTGATACATTTGAAGAATAAGGGATTGAAGCCCATGTGGCCGAACAAACGCAAGGATAAAATAGGTTGTCAATCTATTTTCTTTTAAAATTTGATAATTTTATCAACATTTTTATCTCAAAATATTACCCAGAAAAAGTGCTTTCGAATGGGATCAGTGGTTAAGTTCTAGCTACTCAAAGTTGTTGATAGTTGTTTACTAACAAATTAAAACCATTCATTAGTTTATTTAATTTTCTCATTAATTATGGTGGATGTAGACATAAACTGAGCTCAACACCGCAAAACATATTTTTAAATGTATAATCATAGTGCGTTATGATCAATTAAATGTAATATGCATGTTAATGTTTTGCCATGTACATGTTGGCTGTATTGTACTATCATGTTGTTCCGCTGCCTTTTGCTTCAGAGCTGAGCTTTAAGGGTAATCTTTGTGTTTTATTTTTCTTCTTATTAAGCATATTTTTTCAATTATAATAGAACGAATGTGTAAAGTTTTTATTATTTGCATATAACTTGCTTTTTAATATGCTTTAATGCTATATTTTTATCTCTGCTGTGCATTGGCACCCTACATTCATATTTTGTAAGTTTAAACGTTGCGGATGTCGAGAAGACAAACACCACACACACGAAGCACACAACACAACAAAGTAAGTAAGGTCTGTGTTACTTGAATGAGGTGGAAAGAGTGTGAATACAATTTTTTTAGACTAGAATATTGAAAAGATGGAGGATTTTTGTTGCACATTTAGTTTAGAAACAGCAAAACTATAATTAATTGAGATTAATTTATAAAAGATTTAAATGAAAAAAATCTATATTTTTGAAATAAAAACTAAAATTTAAATTTCCAAAACTGTGATAAAATATAAAATGAGGCTCGGGTATTAACAACTACACACAATAATGAACTCAAAGTTTAATTCATGAGAAAAACTCATAAGCAAAGTAATAACTAGTGAAGTAACCTTACCAAAAGAGCAAAACACCTTGACATAGATAATAAAATAGTCATAAAATAGTTTATTAGCAAAATAAATGTCTGTTCAAACAAACTATAAACATCTAGTAAATCTACTTTGACTTTTCAATCGCCAAAGCAGCTAGTTTTTAAGCTTTAAGGCATAAATGACAGAATGTGTGGTCTCATTTCTTAACATTTATATAATAAAGAGATCACTCATAAAACAACATTCTTGGATCATAGTAAAATTATCTTAAAGATATTGTTTCACTTTACAACCACACATTATCACTGCAAAGACTAATTGTCACTTCTTCAACACAAAGAACGTCACTTGCACCAAGCACGAGGTTTGCGCTCTTTCATAATTTTCCTTTAACGTTCATTTCCTGTGATTAGTAGAATGACTCATTTGTCTTACACAACCTTACTTGTGGAATGTTGCATGAAAGCTTGGGTTATGTCAGTATTTGTAGTGTATCGTTGGTGTTTAATTTTTAAACATAATTTTTTTTGCAGCATGAGGAATGATACTGATTTTTTTACGACAAGTTTATAATAGAATGGATAGTTGTGAGTTTTACTACGGATGAATTGTTTGTAAAATGACTAAAAGAAGTTTTTGGCATATGAAACATCTTTAAAAATTGTGATAAGTTGGATTTTCTCTCCAACACACGTTGTTTTTTTGTGTTGAGGTGTTCATTAGTCATTAATGTTGGAATGACTAAACATTGGAATTTTATTTATATCTTTTGACGAGAAACAACATTATTTTGATGAATTTCTGTGAGTTAATTCATCGTCAATGTTGACGGCCAATGTTTAGTAGCTCCATGCTTTCAATAGGCTACCACATAACTTTACTTTGAAATTAATATGTACTTTTTCATTTATTACTTAGTGTAAACAGTACCAAAAAATGTTCCAAACAATTAATACAATTCAATATTTGATGAAATTTAAGTTTAAACATAAATACTTGTAACACTAACAAACACAAACTTTCCAGGAGGATCTGCCGTTACCACGCGGTCCTCTGCCTCCGACCTCAGTGAGTGGGACGCTGCCGATGTTGCTGTTATCAGTGCTGCCACCTGTCATCCCCAGAGCAAGCTGGCCAAGCGCTGAACATTGCGTACTGGCTCACGGAGTCACCTTCAGCTCCGAGCCGAGACTAGAGGAGGCTGGTCCTTCCTCACCTCAGCTAGAGGAAGACTCGGGAAAACTTACTGTGTTCGGGAAACTCTTGAACATGTTAGGACCTCGAGGAACCTCTAGTAGGAAAACATCTTCAGTGTCCTACGGGGGAACAGGTACAGGGGGGATAGCAGCGGCATTGAAAACCCACATGGGCTACATAGCCGGTCTGGTGCCTAGCAACAAAAGTCGCTCCGGTAGCCTAGACTCTTCCAACACGAGTAGATACTGTATCAAACGAGACGATGACGAGGTGTCCAGAAGGATAAGTAGGATGTTTAAAGACGACAGTGACGAGGATTCTCCACAAACCCACGCTAGGTCGTCGCAATCTTTATCTCACAGGGTGTCGTTTTCGATTACGCACCAAAATTCACAACCTGTACTGAAAGTCAGGGGGTCGCCGAGGTTTCCTCACAGGATAGTGCCTACTTGCAGTTTGGACGCTTTAGAAGACAGGTTCAAGATAGACTCCAGTTTTTCTAAAAACCAAATCCAACCGAAGAACTTTGAGTCTTCCCGGCGCACAAAGTGTCGGTCGTTGGAAGACGCGAGTAGTAATATGGAGGATATTTCTCGATCAAACCCTCATGTTTCATCAGAAGCACAGGCCTCTTCCTAATAATATATTTTAGAAAATGTTTTCATTGACATTGTGAAGTTTTATTTTTGTTACAAGATGTATTTTTTATAAAACCTTATTGTGTTACTGCCTTTGGCAAATATTTGTAGAGTATGTTTATCTTACGAATAGATGGTAATAATACTATCGAGTTGTGAAAAATCAAAAATAAATTGTGCTAACACATGTCAAATTTTAGGTATTACAAATTTTAATAGCCTACTCTTGACAAACTATTTGATAACAAGATGACAATCATCTAATTGTAGTAAGTTATTGAACTTTTGTGTGATGAGCAAATAGAATATTAAACGTTATAGGCATAGTTAGGAATTAAATCAGTAAATCAATCTACGCACATCTTGAGTACATTTTAAGATGTTGGTTATTTAAAAACTTCTCAATATTTATGATGGTGTAACATGTTGATGATGTATCACATCAACAAGTTTTTTAGTAAAAGTATATAATTAACTATTATAAAACTAAAAAAAACTATAAACTTTATATTGCAACCAAATACCACTTTAGTTTAAATTTTATCCAATACAAATTCTAGTTGTTAAGGCATTGTTTGGATTAACAACCACCAAAAATTTAGTAAAATCTTGAAATAAAAAAAAAAACACTAACAAAGCTAAGCTATATTAATAATTTTAGCCCAGTTACAGGTAAAAACATTTAACTAAAAACTTTTCCATAGAATCATTTTCAAACGATTAAAGCTTCTAAAAGTTAAGAGCTTCTCCACCCCCCAAAATGTGTCCATACACCAAAAGAACTTTTACGAACAATTTTAAACTGTCATTGATTGCACTCCAAATCTAGTATGAATTCCTTGTCAGTTTCTTAGTTTGAGTACAAAAGTATACACAGGTTGGCTTAACATTCCTAAAACCTAATGAGTAGTTTGTGCCAAATAAATGAGACTGTCTAGCCCTTAGTAAGATTATAAATGACTTTTTTACTCATTGAGCAATATAAATGTTTGAAAAATATAAATGTGAATATCTTAAAAACATAGATCACTTTAGAAATTGAATGTTACCGTACTAAGAGTTGTGTTGTTTTCTTAAACTTAAACTTATTGTAATAAGGAGTTGCCAAATTGTAAAGGGTTTTTAAAACGAAATCCTATATTGTGATGTTACTTACATTGGTTCTTGTTAAACTGTCATCTACTAAAAAAATGCAATTTATTTTCATGGAAGTTATTGTATGTAAACCTTACACCCTGTATTTTTATTTTTATTTTGGAAATTTTGGTTATAAACAGTTCAAATTATAAATAATGCAATCAAGAGTAACAAAAGACAAATGATAGTAAGTATGCCTTTGCTTTTACCATGATATATTCATCTGCTCTATGTTTTTCCTTATGAATAAAAGTATTATAAAATGAATAGTACCAGCAATATGTACACTTACTTTCTCTCATTAGCTTGTCAACAACCTTTATCATGAGTAAGCGATGAGAGTAACTAACTATGATATTTATAGGTGAAATCACAAAAGCTTTTGAATCGTAATTTGTACACTAATGGGGGGTTGCACTATTTTGTTGAATTATAACCATATCAGAACTAGCTTTTGTAATCCATATTTCAGTTTTTCGTGGGTTTTTATGGGGAAATATTACAATATCTTTAGTTTTAAAGCAATGGGTGATTGCACTGTTTTGTTTAGAATTATGAAGACCATAACAAATTTCAATCAAAACCGGTTTTTTCAAAAATCTGATTTATGGGATTTTTAATGGGAAAATAACGTAAGTTACAGAAATATTTTTACCGTAATTTTAACCGGAATGGGAGTTGTACTGTTTTGTCTAGAATTAGAAGGATTATAGCATGCTAAATTTCTATCAAAATCGTTCAGGACGTTATTGAGAAAATTTGACTTTTCCCTTGTATCTTATGGGAAAATAGCATTAAAAATCCAAATTTCCAAAAAACTGAAAAAAACTCCTAGAGATACCATATGGATTAGTACCTAAGAAAGTTTTTTTAAGGACCAGCTGATTGTAGTCCTAATATCTTAAAGTGTTGCCAATCAATCTCCAAGTGTACATGGATTACATGCATAATAAAAGCACACTGGTTTGTGTTGTTAGGCTGGAATACTGGTGTGCAAAAAAAAAAAACTGTGATAAAGTAATAAGTATGCGGCAAAGTAAGTAAATGCAGCAATTAGCAGCTTTCTGTATTACAATCAGTGCAAGGAAGCCCACTTTGACTGTAGGGAACAAGGCTTCTGTTACACAGGAACTTTTATATCATTCAAATCAATATTAAGGACCATGAACAGCTTGATTATAAATCTATAAAGTTTTCCAATTGCCAAATTGTACAATTTAGGAGGAAAGTTAGACACAATTTCTTACATTTATGCACTATAACA
Source organism: Macrosteles quadrilineatus (assembly GCF_028750875.1). Classification (NCBI taxonomy): domain Eukaryota; kingdom Metazoa; phylum Arthropoda; class Insecta; order Hemiptera; family Cicadellidae; genus Macrosteles; species Macrosteles quadrilineatus. The sequence goes on from NW_026542595.1 coordinate 201,122,556, forward strand.
AGTCAGGTACCCTGCACTACTAAAATCCATATGCTCATAAAACACAAACTTGCTTAAGTTTTTCTCTTGTTACAGTGTTTCCAGCATCAAAAAGTCAACTAGCTCTGATGCTGTTCTCTATTACTGGCCACAACATCAAACCCTTAATAACATCAAATTTTTCCAATACAGACAACTAACACAGTGTTAACAAAATAAATAAGTCAACCACTTAGTTTTCTCTATTACAGGGCTCTGTAATACAACCTGTAACCTGTAACGTCAAACAGCCAATAACCTCTTATGATTTTCTCCATTAAAGGTCCCTAGAACAGTGTTTCGAACATCAAACACTATACTATCTCTTCCACTTTTCTATATTACAGGGCCTCAACAATGTTTCCAACGTCAAACCATTAACAAGCTCTGATATTTTTCTCTATTACAGGTCACTAGAACAGTGTTCCAACATCAAACAGTCTACTATCTCCTCTGCTTTTATCTATTACAGGGCACCAACAGAGTGGTTTCAACATCAAATTATCAACAAGCTCTGATAAAATTTTCCTCTATTACAGGGCAAAAACAGAGTGGTTACAAAATTAAATTATCACTGATAATTACTCCATTTCTTAAATTTTATCATGAAGGAACTGCGGATTCTGCAAATACTTTATAGCAGTGGCGGCTAGCCCTGAGGGACTCTCGAGCGCCACACCCCCTACATAAATTAATTTTTTTTATTAAGCAGTTAAATTATTTTAGACAGTACTTAAAACAATATAAATATATCAAGTAGTTAGATAATTCAATCCAGTAATGACTTATTTTTGATCGTTGCTTGCATAGCAAGGAGGACGTGGTCGACCCAAATGACCCAATCCTTATACATGCAGTCTTATGGCAGAACAACAGAACAGCGCTGAGGAATGGCTTTCTATTCCTTATTACCTTAGATATTTTATAGAATAGCCTATAACCATTATTTTGTTAGTGTTATTTTCAGGACAGACTCATTTGCAGTCATTTTTATTAAGTTAAATACAAAAGCAGCCTTGAAAACAATCCACATATAAATCCAAAAATAATGAAATGTCGTACTGATCTACAAATCCATATATAAATCCCAAAGTACCCATGAACTTTTGAGAAAACTACAAGTAACACCCCCATAAACCATATACTTAAAATGTTTGTATACAAGAAACTTTGCGCAAAACTATCCATTATTTCATTAATTGCCCTTTTAAGGTCGTAATTACTTTCAAAGGGAACTGTCCATATAGCCTACCTAATGTTAAAAATACCTCAGCTGTACTTATTTGTATATTATTCTTTCAATGTATTACCTTTATAATAAGGTGTGGTTATTTGTTTGTATTTCTGTATTCTGTTTTGTTTATTTCAGCTTAACTTAACCAATCAATAGTTTTATTAATACTGATTTAGTCAAACGGGGTGAAGCCCGTGGGGAACATGTATTGTATTTGTGTTTGTATTACAAATACAAACTTTAAATTATTTCAATTCTTTGACAAATGTGATTAATTGTAGATTTTCCTTTATGTTAAAATATGCAGAGCCCGCCTACCACCTATGATCACCAGTCACTACTGCTTTATAGGTTATAGGGTAGCATAGTTTTTTTAACAAAATAATTTATCTACAAGCAGATATTTTTTCTATTACAGGCCACTAGCACAGTGTTTCCAACATCAAACAACAGGACACAGTGGCCCAAACCCCCTCCCACCCACAGAAGATTGTCCATCTCATCACTTGGTAGTTTTAAAATTTGCCAGTAGCTATCTTGTAAATATACTTTTATCTAAAGGAACGCCTAATGTGAAATATATCTGGAATCAAATAACATAATGAAGATGTCTAGCTTTTGAGGTATGTAAATTTTCTATATTGATACACATTATCGGAAAAAAAACTTAAATAGAAAAAAAATTCTTAATCTTTTAAATATTATAGTGAAAATTAAAATCTAAATCCCTGGAATGTAATACTGGTTTTGTATATCATACAAAACTGTTTCAAATTTGTACTCAGTTTTTCATTACTTTTGGATGACCCTTAGATGTATTTATAAGTTGTAATGTAAGATAGGTTTACAGTGGATATCCAATGTTCACAAAAATTTACAATACATTTTTCACAATTGTATTTTTGAAAATAAATGTTACTCTTTACCATGCAAGGATCTGTTTCATGTTGCCACCTTTTTGTCCACCAAATACAACTTGTCTTGTCCACTAGGTTGATCATCAAAGATTTGAACGCAAGAGACAAGGCACCACAAGTGTACCTTTCTTACTTTCCTTAGCAAAGTGTCTCTTTTATGGGACCAGTCGACTTGTTGACTGATTGATCCCCTGACTAAACATTCTTCTTAAATCTTTCTGGTATAATATTGTAGATAAAAATAAAAATAAAAAAAACTTGGATTACTTATTTCAGATGGTTCAACTGTCCGACAGTTGATTTCAGTCAGTCTTCGGTCACTGTATTTACAGTCATGTTACTGTCGAGAATTAATTTTTTTTAACACAATTTTCTATCAAAATAGTATTTATCGTCCATCTTGTTCATTGTTACAAACAGTACTAAAAATATAGATAGACACAATCATAAATAACAAAAATCCTTTTTTCCTAAATCTCAAAAACGTACGTCAGGTGTTCAAACAATCCGAAAATATAGGGGGAAAGAAATCTGAAATTGATGACGGACGCCAGCAGAGCGACTAGATAGACCTACGCCGGTTGAGTGTAGATAGCGCAATAGAAAATCTTTTAGACTTTTTTACTGTGACTGCCATAACTAATGTGTGTGAATTGACCTTTATTGATTTTAAGAAAATAACCAGATGTAAATTTGTAACTGCTTTCTGTAGGAGCAATCGCATACAGGTGGTACCACTGTCCTTTTAAAAATAAACTTGTTATGATGTTACACCCATACTTTTAAAAACAACTTCTTCCCAGAATTACATCATGAGTTTGTTAACTTAATGTTAAAAGGAACATTATTCTTCTTGTTGTCATTTCCTGATGGAGATCATATGTACTTTTATTGAATACACCCTTGAACAAATTATATTGGTCCATAGTAAATAGAGGATCAAACGTATGTTAATAGTTGGAGGTGACTTTAACTGTAATGTGTCAGATTTTGAGAGCCTGTTTTAGACTTTATTATGCCTAAATCTCTTAATCTCTACTGTAAAAATGTAACCATACACACAACGGTATTAAGCATGTTTAGACAATATTGCAACAGACTTTTCTGCATCTGAGTAATAAGCAAGTCTTGTCCCGTGCATTAAGTGACCATGATGCGCTGCTGTTTGATAAAACTTAATCCTATTCAAATATCACACCTGACTTGAATATAATAGGCTGGTAAGGCCTATCCCTAGGAGAAAAGTTTTGTTACCATTGAAGCATCTTGATTTTCACATACATGTTATTAGAGTCAAATGACAGCTCAAAAACCAGACAGGATTAGTTTCACAAAATCCTGCTGTACCAATCAAAATCTGTTGTTGAATGTTAACGAGGAAAAAATAATGTCAAGTGTGTTACTAATGGTTTCTGTCTTAAAAAATATACCAAAATTTAAGCTATTTGGACTTCATGGTTTATTTAGTGAGTAATTAACTATATTTATCATATTTCCCACATCTCACAAAAAAGAGAAGTTTACAAACATAAATTAACCCTTTAAAGAAGTTAATTGTACAAAACTGAAAGGTCGATTGATTACATTACTAGATCATGAAAAAGAAAATGAAATGAACTTGAAGTGTTAGCAAAATCTATAGAATGATTCTTCAAATACATTATTTTAAAAGAAATACTACCAACAGTTGTTTCATATTTTATAGACTGTATACTTTAGTATGGATTGTAAGAGGCAGACCAAAAACTAGATTTTACACCAAATCAACCATTTATTGAAACTTACTACTTCAACTTTACGCTCTTGCTGACGCTCGCCTTGATACCAAAAGGTTCTCCATCGTAGCGCTTGATCTCTTTGTAGACTCCACGGACCTAAAAAAATACCAATTTAATTAAACAATCTTTCATATTAATAAATTAGCGTATTCGATGCTTCTCAACTTGATCTCTAATATAATGGAAGCTCATAACATTTTATGCAGATGAACGACAGGAGAGGGGCAAATGATGCGCTGATCACAGAAACTCATGATTTCACATACTTTATTAAGGCTGTGTTTCAACACTTTCAAATATATAAATTATTTCCTTAGCAACTGTATGACAATGCACTGTGTTATAGTGTTACGGGAAGTTGTTTAACAAGGATTATAAAATTTTTAACGTTAACTGAAATTCCCCATCAGCCGACTCTGACTCTAAAGAAGTTCTATAAGCCTACTAAGACAAAAATAAGAAATCTCTGTCAGAGTTATGTCCTCATAGGCTTTTATACTTTATTTTTTACTTTTATAATCTTATACTCTATATTTTTTTGGTAAACTACTAAACTAGCTGAACTCTAACACCACGCTCTAAACAAATTATTAATCTGCCACTTGGCTTCCCCTTAGTATATTTATGTTTTTATAATTGTTTACGGAAAGTGAATACAAGATACGTCTTATAACACTTAAAACATATATTTACGCTTATACTGTTACTCACAAGACGGTAAATATACAAAAAAGATGGTATGTGGTGATCGATTTTGATTTCGGTTTCACAATACAGTAGAACCATGATTACAAGACTCTCATGGGGATTGTAAAATAAGACTTTTTATCAAGGTTGAATTTTATTGAGGTTTGTCATAAAATGTGATTAGGAGTAAAATAAATCTAAGGGGATTTGAAAATGACCATCTTTATCAAGGGTGACTTGATATCTAGGGTCTTCTTATCAAGGTTCCACTGTATATTTTTATTTTTATTGTTTTTACAAATACACCTGAACTACCAGGGGCAAAAGAAAGGAATCTGAGTTTACTTTAAGAACTAACTGAACTAAGAACTAATTAATCAAAATTAATGTATAAACAAGGAAACATAAATTTGATCACATAAAGTTGTTTTAGATTATAATGCCACAATAATAATGCTAGTTTAATAAATCAATCATTCTTACTTGACCCTTCCTTCTAACTGTTGCTTTGCGGAATTTATTTTTATTTTTGACACGTGGATTCCTGTTTTCTTTCTTTCGCTTTGGAGTGAGACCTTTGTTCTTAGCAATTTCATAGGTGATTCCTCTTTTCTCGGTGTCTTCTAAAATGGTAATGCCAATTAAGTATTATTCTATGAGTTTTGTTTCACAGTTTTATTTATGACCATGACTGTTTATTTTGTAATTGATCAACTTTTCTAATTCATTAGTACAACCACCTGTACACAAACATTTAGTTGACTTCACAGACAATTACTTTAATCAGACTTAGCGATTTGTTGTACCAAAAGTTGGATGAGCGCTCAAACAGACATTGGACATTCATGTATGGTCTACCATCAGAGAAATATGGCTGAATCAACACCACGTAGGCCTATTATTGTGTACCAGGGAACTCTTTAACTTACTAAATAAGTCTGCACATACATTTTTGGAATGTTAATTACAAAATGTTAAATATGTTCAAAGAGATAACTTACACCTAAATGTGGACAATAGATTGTATTGTTTATATTGCCTAAGTGTCCGACTATGAATCAAGATGACCTAGTAATCACTGATTACTAATCAGTATAAGAAAAGTTGGACCTAATTGGTTAGGCCCGTGGATTTTTGTTTGTGAAGGGTAGATCTTCTTTTTGTATATTTTAGATTTAAATTTTTACATGAAACACAAGTATTTCTCAAAATGAGTTTATGGCCTAACTTATTTTCCTTGGCTCCAAGCTGAGAAAAAACATCAACATGTACATACACATAATATATCAATGTTGAAAAAATTTATCTTAGATAGTTAGGTAATTCAGATAGGTAACCTAAAATATTCAAAACATTTACTGCTATATTTCTCCATAGAACATCATAATGATTGTACAATAAGAGATACATACCATCTCCTTCTTCTTCTTCTTCACTCTCTGGCTCGTTTTCATGAAGCTGAATGTCTTCAAAACTTTCAATTTTAGGTTTTTTAGCGTTTCTACTATCCTCCTCTTCCTTGAGAAGTTGAAGTTTTCTTCTCCTCTCCGCCCTAAAATGTTATTTAATAATGTAGTGGTAGTGATATTCTCAAATTATGTGTTTTTCACAAAGTAGATGAATGTAGTAAAAACATTTTATTACTAGTCTTGGAAATGAATGAAATTAAATAATATTATGATGTGGGACTGCTTTTACATGGGGAAAAATCATGGAAGACTTTTAAACCTTTTCATACCAATATATCGTTGTTTTTTAAAATCTCCAAGGGATATAGAGAGGAAGGTAATTTTAACAAAAGGTAGCAAAATGGCTATTAGTGACCTGCATGTTCATAGGATAGGCCTACACTAACAACCACTTACCTAAAAGATTCGCCCAATCCGAACTGTAACTGGGCCAGTACTGGGTTATCCTGGGCCAGTACTGGGATATTCTGGGCCGGTACTGGGTTATACTGGGCCGGTACTGGGTTATACTGGGCCAGTACTGGGATATTCTGGGCCGGTACTGGGTTATACTGGGCCGGTACTGGGTTATACTGGGCCGGTACTGGGTTATACTGGGCTGGTACTGGGTTATACCACAGAAAACATACTACTATAACCCAGAATGCCAACCGCATGGTAAAAAGCATTAAGTGTTTTGAGAGAGCTTTGCCTGTCAATTGGTAGGTAGTGCCACCAGCGTTGCCATGCACTCAGCATAGCAACGCTGGTGGCGCTGCCTACAAATTGACAGGCAAAGCTCTCTCAAAACACTTAATGCTTTTTACCATTTTTTTGTTATTTTTGGAATAAAGAACTTATGACTTATGACTTATGACTTATGACCATGCGGTTGGCATTCTGGGTTATAGTAGTATGTTTTCTGTGGGTATACTGGGCCGGTACGGGGTTATACTGGACCGGTACTGGGTTATCCTGGGCCAGTACTAGGTTATACTGGGCCGGTACTGGGTTATACTGGGCAACCTTAAATTTGGATTAAAGGTGTAATGCGGAATAAACTTGAATAAGTTCACGAACCAGCATGATTCGACAATGGAAACGGGGCTTTACAGGGTGTTAATTCCTCATAGATAATTAAATTAATTAATTGTTAATCCCTTAGAGATAAAATAAAAACAACGATATATCGTTGCATAGCACTGAAAGGGTTAAGAGTTTTAAGACATGTTATAGTCAGTAGGCCTAGTTGTAAAATCACAAAACTATTAAACAATCAACAATGATCACATGTATTACCTGTTCCCTGTAATAACAGGAGGAGGTTGGACCGGGGAATGGATGATGTTCAACTCCTTTCCTTTTCTTTTGATTTTGAGTATTTCTTTAACCTGAGAAAACAAAGGAATAAAGTTATTTTTTTTATTTATTTCACTACTCAAGTTAATAAACAAGTAGCAGTAGAAGGAATGGTTGAAGGGGCAATAGAAAACATCCTTCAGGTGTGAGTCAAAAGTTAGCCGTGTTTATTGTGGTAGTTAGAGGTGTGCTTTAGTAGCTTAGGTAGTAGAGCCGCTCCAATAGCTCCTGTTGCGGAGCTAGCACCACAAACAGCTCCAGCCCTGGCTACCACTTTGGTTACTTCGATTACCTTAGATTCAAATGCACCCTAACTCAGAAAGAAAAAAGGTAATGTGAACAATTCTGTAAAAGAGTAGGTAATAGTTAACACAGTAGACTCCCTCATATCCCGACTCCTCGGGACCGAGGCAAGTCCGGATAACTGGTTTTCCGGTTAAACCGACGTCCCCAAAAACTCGTTAAAACAGACCATTTAAATACATGAGCGTATTTCACTTAAATTTAGGAGAACATTGTATTTCGACATGTGGTCACTGGCCTCAAATCATTCCCACGAGAACAGTCGTTTCAGTTCCGCCCACTTCCTGCCGATCTAGTCCGCTTAAACCAATATGCTGATAAAAATTGTCCGGTTAAAAGGTGTCCGGATAAGAAGGAGTCTACTGTAGTATATTTCATCACTAGGGTGTAGATAAATGTTAAAAGTGACTTTTCTTCAATCCAAGCTAAAACTTCCAATGGGGTTTCAAGGAAAATTAGTGAGGGCTGAAAAGCACTTTTTACCCGTGTGATGAACTAAATCTTTTGTCAATTTGCAACATTGAAAAAGAAAACTAATTTACAAAACAAAAATAATTGACATGTAAATATAACCTCTCATAACAACTGCCAATTTTGTTTTCACTTTTGATAACAGTAAAAAGCAGCTGTTTTGACTGTTTTGAAAAGCACCTTCCCTTAACAAATGACCTGAGAAGCCTAAAAACACCCCGGGCGTCCTCCCCTCAACCAATTATCTAAGCAGCCTAAACACCTTGAGCATTCTTCAACTAACAGAAGACCTGAGATAGCTTAAAAAACATCCGGGGCGTCCTTCCACCATTGGACGTGTTGTGGCAGCCAGAACAACACGGGGATGGTAAAATTCAACTCAACTCCATTACAAGTGCGCTGCAATCCACGATCAACTAATATGTGTTTTGAAAAGATGTATTGGATGAATTTAAAGATATTTTATGCTCCCTTAACTGTTTTATATTCTTATAACACCTTATCCTTCTACGACTATGATACAATTTTTCGATTGTAAGTTTGTCTCAAAGTCATCAAACCATAAAACCTCATGGCAATGAGTGAATTATATTGGATCTATTATAATAATTTTTATGTATAACAATTTTTGGTAACAGTTAAATAAAAGTGTGACGAGGTGTTTCAATACTTCCAACACCAGGTGTTTTAATAAAGGGTGCGGCAGACAGAACTCCCCGATTTCTAAGGCTAGCGGTAGCGAGCAGCGGTGAGGTAGAGTGGTGGGGGTTGTGTCCTTGAATAGATGCGTACGTGCCGTTTCAGTGTACGGCTTGGTCAGGGCAGCATCGCGCGTTTGTGGTGGAGCAGTTCATTCAAAATGGCGGATCGCCTATAGCCACTCAACGCTATCTAAAGTCTAAGATATACGAACATCGCCCTCAAAGTTTGGAAGCCTTCAAGGAAAGAATAAGGCATGAAGTTGCAGCCATCTCACCCGACATGACCCGAAAGGTAATGGACAACTACCGGGAACGTTTGAACCAATGTGTTAACACTGGAGGCCGCCATTTAAATGTCATTTTATTTAAAACACGATAATTTTACATTATCGATTATTAAAACGACATTTTATTTAAAGCAGGACTATAATTTTATATTTTTTTAAATGGCATAATGTGTGTTTTTGGTTAATAGCAATAAAAATGTCATATCTTGTAGGCCTACTTGGTTTTGTTTTTATTAGCTTTCCTAATAGAGGAGTTCTTTCTACCGCACCCTTTACTACTAACACCACCGAGTTTCCTGGCCACGGTTTGTTGTTGGTCCTTGTAAAAACCTTCCTCTGTGGAGAACTCCTTTTTACCCTGGCATTACCTGATTTTCTCAACTGAAAACCCCTCCATGACAAATGATAGTACCTATCAAGATCCAAATCATTTTAATGTATTCACTGGATCGGTAAAAATTTCTTTAGCCATGACCTAACTAATTTATAAATAAATTGAAAAAAATTGAAGACTGACATACCTGAGGCTGTATTATTTCCTCATCTATTGGGTCCATTTCATCTAGAAGTTTACGAAACTGGACCAATCTTTTGATCACAGGATGAGTTTTCACCCGGGATCTCTTGCTTTTCAGCAGCAGATAAAATGCAATATTCGTGCAGTAACTGTAATTATAGGTTATTACAGTACGTTCACAAGAATATGAAACAAAATTATAGTGAAATAGAAATAACTGTAAATAACAAGTTGATTGTAACAATATATTCACTAGAAGGTAAGCCATAGGAAACAAAGTAACACCAGGGAAAAATTACCAGAAGAAACTACCTACAGTTATGAAAAGTAATCAATACACTCTTTTCACAGATACTTAGTAACTTCACACACTTCACAGGTACTTAGTAAATACCATACTTGTTGATACCAGTTACTCAAAAAAAATTTATTATCGTTATACTTAGTTGTAAATAAATAAGAATTGTGGATATTCATAGGCATGATCTGTGGATGCGATACTCCCTGGTGTGAATTAACATCCGCACTCGTGAGTACTATGACTATCCGCAGTACCATCCTGATAATTAGACCAATTTGTAAATTACGAGGCCAATATGTGGTTTGGATTCCACTATTAAACTGTTAATAGTTAGCTGTATGGGCTATTGATTAACAGTCCTGTCTAAGGAATAAGTAGGCTACAAGATCGCGTCACTCATCCTACACTCATCTCCATTCATACTTTGTTGAAAATTACCTTTGTATGGTCATTTGGTCGCCATTTCAATTTAAAGTATTTAAGTAAAGTAAAATACAGGGTACATAGAGTTAACAAAAGGGAAAGGTTTTTAAAAATTACATCGAATTAGTCAACAAACTACTAATGTACTAATTCTAAATAGTAGTAGTTGGTATACCCACTTACTTCAGAATGAGGTGGTACTTTGTTGATATAAACTTGACTGCCTGACATTGGGGAATTTCTCCTGAGTCCACCATATTCAAAATTGGCTCTAGATTGTCTTTGGCATAAGTCATTCTTTCTGAAATGTATATTCACATAATTATATAGTCACTTATCCTTTCAGAGAGTCCAGCAAGCCATTAAAACCCAATTCAAGGACAGTTCCAGGTTTTACAGGTTCCAGATTCGAAATTTCAGGGCACAACTTACTTTAAAAAAAAATAAAACTAACTTAATGTTAATAGTAAGTGTGCATGGAAACTAAATTAGGTAACTCAAATCAAAGAAAAAAATACATTTACACCAATAAATTCACTAGCATACCTGTCTTGAGTTGCAAAATATTAATCGTTAAATACAACACCAAATAGTATTCCTAATAGGCCTATTAGCTTTAAAACTTGTTTCATAGTTTTTCTTATTTACTTCATCAGTGAATAAGGTTGTTAACGTAGGTATGTATAAGAACATTCAAATAAAATTAAATGCTCTTTTTTTTTTAAAGAGGTTGGCGGCCTCTTTTAACCTTGCATTTGCCCGTCCACATAGACTAAGCGCCCGTGCGTGGATCATTTACAGCAAAGCAAGGAGTGAGCCGGTACAGTACAAAGGTGAACTGTACTGATAAAATGTTATCGGCAGTGACCAGGATCCGAACCCACGACACTACTGCCTTGGGCCCGAAGTCCGCGACGCTACCGACTGAGCCACCGACTCACTAAAAAAAATACATCTATTCTCTATATCTCTATTCTCTTAGATAAATCTTACAAGGGATTTTGTTTCAATAGGACAAATATCTGGGAAATTCTATAGGATAGTTTCAAAATTTTATGGAAATAACATACAACCACATTAAGGAGATAGGCCTACTTCTAAATATCAAGAAGTATATAATATTTATAGTTCCACAATTATTTCACACATTTATCAAACATCCAGGCCCGCTTTAGTAATAGGTCTGAGCCTGAGAGGTTTTTTGGGTTTGTTAGGGGTGCACAGAAAAGAAAAATGCCCGAGGGAGGGGGAGAAAGTGTAACTATCTCTTGAGCCCATAGACTCTATGAGTTATTTTTTTAAATCACTGATGTTTGTTCTGTTAACCAACACTTACCTTTAAAATCAGATACTAGTCCTGAAAATTCTGGAGACTCTTTTTCTAGAAGTGCCAACTTTTCTCTCTTGCTCAACTTGCTTACATCTGTTTTTATTATCTCACTGAAGTCGTCATCTTCAAAACTTGCACCTTTTTTGTTTACCTCAGAATTCTACAAAAAAATTTTTAGTTACAAAATGAACAATTTCGATTAAATTAATTCCCAAACCCAAAAGGTAGACTCATAAGTAGTAGTAGCTGGAACAAGCCTTGTTTGAGGGAAAATCATTAGTATTGTATGGTCAGAATGCAGTTTCGCTCAATGGAATTCATCTAAATGTTGTTTAGCTATCTATCTGCAATCTTAGCAATCTATCAATCGATGAACTAATCAATAAAGCAAGCAAGAATACCATATATTTACATTTTAGAAAAAAAAATTTGAACAATATATGTTTACATTAGCCACAAATATCGGTGAAAGAGGATGAACTGACTGATTTTCAAATCAGTCCCATAACTTCTTAAAACAATAGTCGATGAAGGCAAAATATTAGCCTATATGTGTTGTTTCATTTAATATTATTTTCATTGATTTACTAAACTTAAAAGTGGTGTGTGTTGTAATCAAACTCACCTTTGCTGGTAATATCCCAAGAGAAACGTCAGCTTCATCCAACTCAGCAATCAGACGATTCTGAATGGCTCGTGCTTCTTGTTCTTCTAATAAAGCAGCTTCCTCTTCTTCAGCTTTTGAAAATCCTACAAAGGCATTGACAACTTGATGGTAAGTATTTAGGGGCCTACATTTTTATTTTTTTTATTGCTTTATACGTTCCTACCTACTATCTGTTAAACCCGTGTGCTTCATTTGACATGGATAATTTGTGTTTTGTTTTATTACTACTAACTACCACGATGAACCTGTTGAAGCTAGGCCAAAAAACTATACAATATGAGATTAACATTTAAGTTATAACATAAAAGTCTTATGCAATGGCTCAACATTGCTTCTATTGCTTTTAACTTGTACATCCATTGAACTCTTAAGACAAATGTTTAACCAACATATCAGCCTACCTTTCATTGACTATTCTATATGCAATTGGTAAATAAAGCTTTGATTTGATTTTATTTGATTAAAAAATTACAATACCTACTTTAAGGCATTTTGTAAATGCAAAATTTATATTTTGGTAATATTTCATCTCTAGTAATTTTAAGAGTTTATTTACGACTAACACAATTTGTTTACTTTGTAGGTGAACCAACAGTGGTTTTCAATGACTTGAGACAGCAGGGCGGTGCACAAAATGTGCAAATAGCACCAATACGCGAGCATGATAAAATGTTATTATATTTGCCTAGCCTAATTTGTATTACCGTATTAGCCTACATATTTTAAACTGTAATCATAATATCATGGAAATTATACATATAGGCCACAAAATGTATAAGTTAGCTTTACATTCCTAGAACACTGTGTAGAATTCTATATACTACCTCCATAGTCCTGATCTACATAGTCGGTGTTGTAATAACTCTTCTTCTTGCTGCCCCACGCCTTGGAGTCAGGTAGATGGTCATCATCGTCTTTGCCTTCGATATCACTGTCCATCTCTTCACCCAGCGGCTCTCCCACGTCCACATCATCTTCATCTTCATCTTCTGACTCATGAACACCAAGAACCTCTTCCTGTAGGAAATAAACACAACAATGTTATATAGAAGTAGCGTTAGAACACCTTTACCACATAAGAGTTCTTAGAGTGAAGAGGGGTTTACATTGTTTTTATGATTAAGGAGAAGGCCTAAATGGTAATTCTAATATAATAATCAGAAGTCCAATATTTTTTTTTACTGTACATTTTGACACTCAGGTCGTTTAAAATCACAAGTAAAATCAAACAACAAAACAAGTAAAAAATCTATCGGTCTAACTTAGGGCCTGCAATGAGTTTTTGGTAGAACACCAACACTTAATCTAAGTGCGTCATTAACTAAGCCTTCATGTTTTCTGTGGGCCACGATGACCGCATAGTAAGTTAATCAATAAACCTAACCATTTTTTATTGAATAAGGGCGGGTTTCCGAGCTCGGGAATACGTAATCCTGGAGTTACTTAATCAGTGAATAAAGTTAGTCATCGAATAAAAAATTGGGTTTCAGAGCTCGCGAACTAACTCCCTAGTCCGCAGACTAGTCTATTCGACGACTAACTTTATTCGCCAACTTCTGGACTACTTATTCTAGGACTAAGGTAGGAATCACGGGGAATTTTAGTTTTTGAGTGGTGGTAGGGGCAGCGGACAGACGAATTTAAGACGATACCTGCCAAAGTTGTTCACGGTCAGCGCTCATAGCTACATTAGTGTCTACTCTCTAGTCTGGTTCTAATCACTTATCAGTTGGGATAATGATTCCTTGAGTTTCACTGAAGATGGTAACTAAAAGAAGTTATCGTGTTCAAAAACGTATGCCGAAATAAAAAACCCAGTTATGTGAACCATCATTTACAAAAAAAACCTGAAGGTTTATTTATTGCTGTTAAGTTTGATAAAAAAAACTTCCCGATTGAAGAATAAGGTGTCAAATGTGTTAGCCTATGCCTTTACTTTGTCCAAGTTATTTTTTTATGAGAATCTAAAAACTGTAGGCATTTGAGATATTAGAGATTGGTTGCGACTTTTTTTGTAATCCTAATGCAAACCCCAATAATTGTCTATTTAAGGTCTTACAATTATTTTGAAATGAATAGCCTACTGTATGATAATCAAAAAATAAAGGGAAATATTTTATTATTCTTTGAATGCAAATCAACCGTAAAAAATTATCATTATTAGGGCCTACAACAATTTGTTGGTTTAACGCTCTAAGAGTAGGCATAGTTATAATTTATCTGCTTAGAATGTATTTGTGTTCTCTGATTGTTTTGTATTTTAACAATTCATCTGGAAGTACAATATGTAGTAGAGATTAAGTAGGTGTCCAAGCAACTTCAGTTAACTTCCAATCATCTGAGCTCCGGTTATCTGAGACTCCAGGTTATCCGAGTTAGCTCACGGCTGAAATATTTGTTATTTAACCGAATTCCAAATTATTATGCTAGATATGAGTTTCAATTGAAAATAATACTAATACAGAAGTCTTTTTTCGTTAGGCATGCTGTTAATTTTGGTTAAAAGTATTCCTTAGTAAAATACTGCATTACACTACTATCCGGACTCCTCAGTGCCGAGGCCAGTCCGAATAACGGTTAAACCAACGTCCCCAAAAACTCGTTAAAATGGACCATTTAAATGGATGTAACCATATGTAACATTATGTACCGCGTATTAAATACGTATTTAGATTTGATAGGCCCTATATTATTTTTTTCATACAGTTAAGTTTTTCTTTCTGTCTTCGTTATATTATTATTTTAAAATCTACGTTTAGTACCTTATAATATTAATTTTAGGGACCGTTTGGCCTATTATAGTCTTGAGCATAAATTGTAGATAAACGGGTTTCATTCAAAGATGATTTTGCATAGGCCTACTTAAGAGAAAAATAAAATTTTAAGGAAAAATATCAAGAGGAATGAAATTGCCAGTAAATTTTATGTTGATTAAGAATTTGACATTTATATAGATAAAACTTCACAAATTGAGTACTTACGCCAAAAGTTAAGTTAGTCCGCCCCTTAATCCTGCCCTCCACCTGGACTAAAAATTGCTCATATTTATTCCTCGAGTTAGTCTTTGTTGCCCAGTTGTGGATTAGGCTATATATTTGGCTCCGAAACCCGATCGAATAACATTTAATTCGATGATTAAGTAGCCTGTGACTCCGAAACCCATGAGAGTAATTCAGGGACTATGTAACTCTCGGAATAGACTTAGTCGTCGACTAGCGTAATCCTGGAGCTCCGAAACCCGATTTTTTAGTCCTAGAATAAAAACTGGTTTGAACTGGATTTTAGTCCAGGAATAGCGTTAGTCCCGAGCTCCGAAACCGGCCCTAAAAGATTTAAAATTTACAAACTCACGAAATACCATGGGTTACTCACCTCTGATTCATCACTGTCGTCAGCTTGTTTAGATCGTCTTTTAGCAGCCTGTTTTAACATTAACCTCTCAGTGTCATTATATTCATCATCCGACTCAGAGGGTTCATATTCATTAATTTCAAGGTCTAAATCTGCATCTTGTTTCTTCTTTCTAAAAGTAATAGGGAATGATTAGTTACAATAAAATATATATTGTTTTAAATGTTTTATCGTGCAATGTGTCATCTTTTATGTGTATTTTTATTTGAATGTTCTTGACGAGTCTACATTGAACGAAACATTCTTGAAGGACCACTTGACAATGCCTATGTATAGGCGAAACATGAAGTGGATTTGACCATACTATATTGAATTGTGGACGTAAAGGTATAGTAGGCCTACCGTACCTTAAATAATAGTAAAATTAGCCTATATTTTCACTGTAGCTACCATAGTAGGCTATACGGAACAATTAATTAACATTAAGCTCAATAAATTGTTTCCACCTCAGATATTGTTTGGACTGAACATAAGTGTGGAATACAAATAACTACGATACCGGTAACGACAAACTCCACAGACAGACACAAGAATCCTAACAACAGATGAATTCACAAGAGTGTCTATGTTGCTGCGGAGTGTGGGACTGACTGATTTGGAGCAGTTGCTTGCCCCACAGTCCGCTGCGTAATTGGGCAGCTAGGAAAACTATGTTATTGCGCACCCAATCCTATGTATTGAGTCAGTGCCAAACACCGCAGCGTAAAATCGTAGCGGTAAGTTAAGTTATTCGGCAGCTAAGAAATCGGGCTTTTAAGTGAGTTTCATGATGCATAACATAGTAGGCTAGTTACATAAACCTGATAGGATGACGTCATCAAATAATAGGAATAGGTATCCTTACCTATAGGTCTATAGGCCTACCTTTAGCCTAATATGTGAAGGCAATTTCTACGAAACACTACTCCTCCGTTAATAATGGACAGATTTTTACAAACGAGGTGTACTGGTAATAATTAAGTATTTTTTGTATAGACATCCCCCTTTCAACAATTCTTGCAATAAAAGTCCTCGGGCTTTGCCCCACAGGCCATCAAAATCCCAATGTAAGTTATTTCTTATGAAGGAAAGATTTTGTTAAGCCTACTTACACAGATGAATAATTTATATTATAATAACAGCTGTTCATTATACACACAGGAACGTTCGTTTTCAGAGTGAGTAAGTTTTTAGTTTCAATAGGCCTAGCTGGAGTGGAGTGATTGATAACATTATCTTTGAGTAGACTTTTATTAAGTCATCGGAAATTATGACTGTTATTAGTTTTGAAATAATGCCTGTAATACTTAGCAATTGCTCGAATTCGAGCATCAGGAGCGCTAGTATTTATCTAATTAGGCCTAGGCTAATTTTACTGAAAGTTAGGAAATAAGATCATCGATCTCATAACTAGGCCTAATTTGTGAGTAAATTTGAATAATCATGGCTCAGCTTTGCCAAATATGGGTACACTTCCATATCTGTTGGCATTCACAACCAAATGAGTAATAGGTAGGCCTACTGTTCATTCGATTGTTTAGCCTAATTTGATATATGGGTACAGTTTCTTAACTGGGCTATGCTAATATCGATTGAAACTATCGATTCGATTAGTAAACTTTCATGCGATTTTTTCACCATCAGCAAGTTTTGTTGGTTAGGATAGGTTATGATAGGCCTAGTTAAATTTTATAATAGATATACCGTATTTAAAAATATCGATTATTAATCAATATTTTCAATTCGATAGTTTCCATGGATATCAGCGTAGCCCAGTTAAGAAACTGTACCCCGATATATTGTTTGGTTAGTTAGTTAACCAAACGATATAGGCTATCGAATAATTTGATATAGGCTATTGATCGATATTTTCATTCGGTTGTTTGTGCCAACAGGTATGGAAGTGTACCCCCAAATATTACTAACAAAAATCTTAGAACAAGATCTGAAGTACCGGTAACGCTAAACTAGCCTAACTTATTCTAGCCTATAGCATAGGCCTATAATACGTATTGATACCCCTCCAGTTCTCACCTCGATTGTTTAACCATATTTATAAGTGTCCTTCAAAAATTACAGTGCTTACACAAAAATAAATCGGTCTGAACGGTAAGTGTATGTACCAAGAGCATAAGCACAAGACTCAAAACTCAATCGTCAATTAAAATAAATACAGGCCAAGAAGAAACAAACAGACAATTTAAAGGAAGAATCAAACATAACCTAATCCTAAACCTAACCTACTCTACCACCATATGTTTGTTTACAGAAGAAGAGAAGGATAAGAAAGAGCAACGTCACTCATCAGTGTCAGCCCCCTTGGTTGGCGTTATTCCTTATCATGCAGCTTCTAATCCTAACGAGCCACAAATACAAACTTAATACTGTAATTATTTAATGTCAATACTCAATGATTTTACTTAATTGCTAGTATATAAACAATTTTTGTTTTGTTTTTTTCATTAGGTGTATAAATATATAAGTTTTTAGGCGTACCTACAGTAGGTAGTAACTACCACGTGAGGACGCAACATACAGCTGTCCGTGTGAAAAGCATGCATTTTCTAAATTTAAACCGACGATAGTCATGAATTAATTATAATGGGAAAGAAAGACACAAAGGAAATTGTAGTTGCTTTAAAATGCAGAGGGTAATTCGGATGAAATCATCAGTATTCTTGGGATTAAGACTATTTCTCCTTTAAACTTACCACTGATACTTTTTGATTCAGTCAATTTTGGACTTTTGGTGTCATTTTTTATCGTCCAGTCTGGTAACGTTGCACAGCTTCGGTGGATTTAAGTTTCGCATTAGTATTTTAAAAAATTACTTATTTAAAAATAAATTATTTTTCTGTGCTGCACTCTGTAGAAACATTGTGGCACTATTTAAAATCATGACTAATACAGAATGTTGTGATTATTCAAACCTACAAAACAGTTTTCGAGTAACAGCTAGTTATATTTATTTGTAAACATTGTAGTTCAAAAGTCTGACATTGGCCCACTTAAAACCCTCTGGGGCGGAGCCCTTTTGACGGATCTGCACAAAAATTCACACAAACCATCCTTGAATAATGGTTAATAATGCCTGAGAAGTTTCATTACAATCTGTCGAACGGTTTCGGAGTCCATAAGGTACAAAAATATATACTACATTCATGTATACATACATACATACATAGTTCCTCTTTTTAGATATTGATATAAAACCTAACCTGTATAGTCTAGAGAGAGAGAGAGAGAGAGATACATTGCAAAACAATAACGTAATCATATTTTCTGACTCTCAATCAGCTAATGAGGCAATAAAAAACATAGTCAAGCGATGATATTGTTAAAAAAATAAAGGATCTACCAAGTTTATGAGAGTACAAAGCCACCGAAATGCTGGGTACACTGTAGTTTCTACTCCACTGAGTGCCTGGTCACATAGGTATAAAAAAACAACGAGATGGTTCACGGCCACCTTTAACTGTTGATGCGGCCGTTTCATAACCGTATCACATTGCAGCTTAAAAAATTAATGAATATTTTTGGGGAATTTTATTATTTTTTATTATTTGTCTATAATTTGAAGTTGAAATACTGGCAGGCTTAATGATCTGCATTATAAATTAACCCCCTAGGGCGTGGGGCAGAGCCCTAAAATGAGAACGAAAGGGTTAAGCTATTTTCCCATAAAACCCATTAAAAACAGAAAAATGGATTAAAAAACCAGATTCTGATTGAAATTTGTCTGTTGTGATCCATATAATTCTAAACAAAATAGCACAATCTCCCATTTCTGTAAAAACTACGGTATGTAACTTTTGTGATTTTCTATATATATCATACTTATAGTAACGCTTATCACTTGCCCGTGAAAAAGGTTGATGACAAGCTAATGGGAGAAAGTATGTTTGTCAGATTGCTGATACCATTTATTTAAGAATGCGAAAGCTTGGTTACGTGGCTATGCCAAATATTTACCCCATTTTCAATGCACAGAAATCAATTTCCAATTTATATTGTTTTGCTTTAAAACACTATATTTATGTTTTATTTTATTTATATTTATTTACCCTTTTAGCATATTTATATTTAAAACTTTAAATTTAAATTAATGACTAGTTTAGCTGTGGTAAAGATGATAATTTATTGTGATAGGGTATTTCGTTGTTCTGTCTTTTAAGGACGGAGAATTTTCCCGCCATATAAGTGGACAGGATACCGTGTTATCAGTTCCGGTAAGGCAACTGCGTATTGTGTTAGTTTTTTGATAACACCCGCGTTGTTTTGTCCTGCCTGATAAGTGATAAGCGCTATCACACCCACTCTGACACACGAGGACTACGGGGAACATGTGAAGTGATACGGAAACTCGCGAAACTGATAAGTGAAAAGTATCCCGGTCAAACCGAGCTGTGGAGCCATAGTATGTCATAAATACCCTCGACGCAGTAAACCTACAAACTAAGCTAATTTACCTGGTTGGATTTTCAATTAAATCTATTTAAATAACACGAGCTGGTGGCCCGTCCTACGTACGGGAATCGAGTTGTCAACTAAAACGGAATAATTCAGAACATCTAGTTTACACGCATAGACAAAAATTCTGGCAGTTTTAATGGGGAAGATCACCTTATAAACAAATGCAACGTGACCACCTATTTATTCCATTCGAATATAGACCTAAGATATGGCGATATGCATTTTAAATCCGATAATTTTACCATAAAACAGCATTTGTGTCTCTAAACAGCACTACAGAACTTGAGACTTTACCAATTCCTGGAAAGGTGGCCGTGGATTGTTGTAAATTTGCCAAACCGGTTCAGGCAGCTAGATTGTGAATCTTTATGGATGTATACATTCCTCTTACATATTTCAAATCCCACAGAAATAAGAAAATACCCCCGCCACAGCAAACCTGCCGACAAAACGAATTTCTATTTGTCTGAATTGAATTTTCATTAAATCTATTTAAATAACATTAGGTTAATTGATTACCTTGAAGTACCTAGGTTTGCTGCTACAAGGAAACTAGGAAAGTGTGTTTTTGGTAAAATATTAATAGCATAGTATAAAATAAATAAATTTGCCAAGTTTGATCAAAATATATCAACAAGCAAAAACTACAACATTTTACAATATCCCTTAACAGTAACATAACTGTTAAATAACTTCTTGATCAGCATCGTATGTGTTATTAAATTTACAGAAAGTAAATAAAAGATACGTCTTATAACACTTAAAAAATAAATTAACGCTTTTACAGTTACTCACAAGACGGTAAATATACAAAAAAGATGGTAAGTGGTAAAAGATGGTAAAAAGATGGTCGAGCACTTACCATCTTTTATGTATATTTACCGTCTTGTGAGTAACAGTATAAGCGTAAATATATGTTTTAAGTGTTATAAGACGTATCTTTTATCGACTTTCCGTAATATCCCTTATAAAAATAACATGAGAATTTTAAATTTAATTTTTTTTTGTCACTAATAACCGTACAAAAACACTTTTATATACTATATTTTTTGTTTTTTAAGATCTTTAAAAATATCTAAAGAGAAATTGAGAAATTTTGTGTGTTGAGGGCCAAAAATAAAAAAAAAAAACACTTTTTACCCCATAAAACCCCCCGTAAAACGCCGTTTCCATGGTCTGATCGTGGTGGTTTGCAAACTCATTCAGGTATATCCCGCCTTACACCTTTACATCAAATGTAATCAAAATCGGACAAAAAATACTCAAGTATCGCGTTCACGGACGTTTATACAGTATTAACGCTTTCTACAAATGTTTTTCCGACTTACCCATGTGTATCTTTACAATTATGATAAATAATATAGCTTTCATGGTACCTTTTTGTAAGTGTATTTATATTTTTGATCTGATATAAATTTATCAAGTGATTAATGTATTCATATCTTGAGAGAAAGGAACAGATAGAAGTGGTTCAGAAGAGAAATAACTTTTAAAGCAAAATCAGCTTCACAACGTGATTTTTATATCAATTGCTGACATTATTGTGAGATGGAATATGTATCTTTTACCTTCGTCATTGTTTTCAGGTGCCACACATGAGTCTTTAATTTGTTCAACAATTCTTCTAGATCAGTTCTATATTTTCGCGATAATTTTACCTGGGTTACACATTTGTTAGCTTCCTGTATAATCGGTTTCTTGTTTCAAGATATACACCACGTTTTACGATCGTGCCGATTAGGACCGGGATTATGCACACATTGTTTATGTTAAGTTACTATCAGTGCAGTTAAAATTGTTTTAAGTATAGCTAATATGTTTTTGGAAACAGTTCACAGCCTTATGGTACTAAAATAAATAGTTCGCTGAACTATTTTTAAAAAGGTATAAAATAGCGGGTCCAATTAAGGCAGTTCTTTTGGACTTTCAAGCTCAGGTAAGAAAGTTTGTTCTGTTTTGACAATTAATAATTTAGCTTTCTATGCAATCATACATTCCTAAAATGCATGTTTATTTGATAAATATCTAACGAAATCTTCCTGATTTTATCAAACTTGTTCCTAATTAATGAAACTGTAAAATTTAAAAAAAACGTTTTGACTAACTATTCAGATCATAGGAAATCCTAACGTCCAATTGAGATGTTTTTAAAATGTATCAATATTTACTTTAATTTATTTTTTTAATCCCCAGGATTGTATACGGACTGTAAACATTTCTTGTATGGTTCTCTTCTCAGTTAGAGTGTGTTGGTTGTTTTGGTATATAAACTTTATTAAATATGTTGAAGCAGTGTATAACATATTACATGTATCATTCAAATAAAATGTGTAATTTCTAGCCTTGTCTAGAATGGCGACATTATGGCACTTTCTGTATTTTCTGTTGATTGTGGCGCTGTCTCAGTCAGAGCTACAGCAGAACACAATGAATGAAATAGGTAAGCTAAGCTTCTTGATACAATTTCTTTTTTTCAGTATGATAATATTTTTGTTGGGCATCACTCACCTTATTGAAGTCACGAGAACGTAGTCCTTGTCATGTCACAATCATACACAGTTCATTGCACATAAAAATATACAAAAATAAAAATAAAAATAAATCCAAATTTAAAATATCAGACAAAAGTTCTCAACACCAGATGATATTTTAAATTTGGATTTATTTTTATTTTTGTATATTTTTATGTGCAATGAACTGTGTATGATTGTGACATGACAAGGACTACGTTCTCGTGACTTCAATAAGGTGAGTGATGCCCAACAAAAATATTATCATACTGAAGTATTGACCTCACCTAATATACCATGTAGTTTAGGAATACAATTTCTTTTTGTGATCCATTGCATTTTTTAAAACACACATTCTGAATTTTACATTTCAATAATTATAGTTTACGTATAAGTAGTATAGTATGAACATATTATATAATTATACACTAGTATACGTAGAATTATATAAGTTTCCTTGTTTCCATTTTATTAACGTTATTTCAGTTAAGTTGTTTGTTTTAGACCAGTTTGGCGAATCACAGATGAGTTATCTAAACATAGGAAACCGAATCAATGACTACAAATATTATGAACACGAGTATAAACTGTGGCCTTTAGGAGTGGTGCCGTACACTTTTAATGAAAAAGCAAACTTCAGTAAGTAATATATATTTTTTAAATTTTTCTCAATTAAGCTTAAAGCTAAACACTCTACCATAAAATACAGTTTTATATGTGGACTTGCTGTTACCCGTCGGCCTCACCCGATATAATTTTGTGTTTATTACTACCATTGAGTATTAAGAACCCGCTGGGAAACTCCAAAGCCACTGGGGTGGAGCCCGAAAGTCAGACAAGAATAAAAACAACTTCGTGTTCCGATTTAATGTCTAAAGAGTCAGTATACCTAATTTCATCACTCTAGCTAGTCTGGTAGTTGGAGAATAAATGATGATTCAATAATTGAGTGAGTGAGTGGTGTATTTTACTTTATCTTTGGATTGCGTAGAATGAAGAATTGTGTTATTCTTTTCCTAAGGTAGTTGAGTTTTATCTCGATTCCTGTCTGTGTCTATCGGTGACGCCCCAACTAACAATTTACGCTACTCGCTTTAGAAAACAAGGGCATAGATTAAACTATTGTTCCAGTACTTACTAGATCTTTGAAAATGCCTACTCAAACTTGTGATATCTTGTTTATAAAATTATGAAAAAAACAGGTTTGCGCAATATTGCATATGTAGGTTATTTCAACACTGTTAGAACACAGTATAATTGTATAAGAAGTAGCCTTACTGAATATAAGATGGAATTGTATAAGAAGTACCTCTACTGTATTGTGAAAGAATCTTTTTATCGACACATCATGTTCAATGTATATTTATTTATTTATTTATTTATTACATGCACGGCAAACACAAGAGAGTTGATTTGAGATTGATAAAAATTAAATGTGACTTAAGTGAAATAGATTATAGTGCGATCAATAATTAAATATTAACAAATATGAAATGATAATAAATAACATGAAATATGATAATATGAAATACGATAACAGCACAGTTTTGATGAATAAATATGCATGATTTACAGGACGTGAAAGCTATAGTTAGTGCGTTAAAATAACATTCAATGAAAATAAGCGTATATGGGATTGGTGTATATATGCCTAACATAATTTAATTTTAAACCCTAAAAAAATATATCTTTATTACCTCACTACCTTTAGCTAGCCAGTTCATAAGTTTGAAAGGGTAGATTTTATATTTAAAGCGTTTATCAGTATACACTTCCTGTATTTATCAAGGTATATCAGACAAGAAAATAATTTTGGGTGCGATGAGAATAATTGAGGATGTACTATTATCTCGCAAGATATCAGACAGATGGTGCCAAATAAAGTTTGTGCCAAAAAAAAGTTACCACAAGGACTATGTAGAGATATTCAACAATGGTCCTGGAAAATGTTTTTCTAATATGGGATACGTAACAGGAAAACAGGTCCTCAGCCTTGGAGAAGGGTAAGTAAAGATTAATAATTGCAGAACTAACATCACTGTAGCTTACTACTACACTCTGCACTAATGTCATGAAGAACCTTTGACGAAATGCACTATTCACAATCACATTCATGATACAGAAACAGACCTGGCATTCATATTTTAAAACTAGTTCAGGATAAGTGTAGCATTAAATGAGGTGATAGGTGATCTGTGCATATTTGTTAGGTGCTAAGTTGAGCTGTTAATGTTTCCTAATGGACCATAAATTTAGAATGCCAATGATCAATAGCTGGGTCCAGTTTCCAACCATCAACAAGCTACTGACCTCCTAAAAGAAAAAAAATAACACTTGCCCCTAAATAGTTATGAAACTAAATAGTTCTTTCAAACCACAATCATAATTTTAGTCAAGCACCTGTTTTGGAACCTATTCTGGTTTATTCCATTACATAAAATATATTTGTGAACTGTAATCTTAAAAGCTCTTTAGTTTAGCGAACACTAACAACAGAGAGATTAAATTTGTCCTGTGAAGACTTTGAAAATTTGTGAATGGATGTTAGCCAAAAGTGATGTGACATCATGCATTTAATGTATTTATATTTCAGATGTATAGACACGGGTAACGTTATTCATGAACTATGCCATACTCTTGGAATGGTCCACGAACATCAAGCACCTTTTAGAGACAATTACGTTAAGGTGCACTGGGAAAACATTAAAAAAGGTTCGTCATAGAAATAATTAATATCTTTATTATCATGTTTGGCATGTTGGAAGTTTACAGTTGAAAATGACTGATACATAAAGCGAAAGAATACCCTTGTAAAATATCAATTATGATGCGTTAAAACTAAAACAAAATAATAGTCTGGCTGTTTGTTTGGATTACACTTATAAGGAAATAGAAAAATGGATTAGGGATTAAATATTTACTACATGAAATTCCAGTAATCTAATATATAAAATTCTCGTGTCACAGTGTTTGTCTGCAAACTCCTCCGGAACGACTTCACCGATCGTTATGAAATTTGGTGTGTAAATTCTGTAGGTATGCGAATCGGACGTAAACTATTTCCCGTTTCGAAATTCTTAAAAGGGCTCCGCCCCAGTGGCTCTGGAGTTTCCCATGTTAACCTTATGAGAAATGGAATTAATGAATCTTAACAGCTGTTTCAATTAAACAAGTTGGTTCTGTTCTATGATGTTCAATAGCATTAAAGTTACAAGGATTACCAACAGGGTGCAGCACTATTATTTCTTTTACATTTATGACAACAGCTAATTTGCAACCAAAAGGTGAGTGAGCGTAGCGAACGAACTTCAACCTGGAGGCGAGTTAGCGTAGCGAACGAGCTAACCTGAAGGCAAGTGAGCGCAGCGAACGAGCTCCAACCTAAAGGTGAGTGAGCGTAGCGAACGAGCTCCAACCCAAAGGTGAGTGAGCGTAGCGAACGAACTTCAACCTGGAGGCGAGTTAGCGTAGCGAACGAGCTAACCGAAGGCAAGTGAGCGCAGCGAACGAGCTCCAACCTAAAGGTGAGTGAGCGTAGCGAACGAACTTCAACCAGGACGTGATTGAGCGATGCGAACGAGATCATCTTGAAAATTAAACGTAACGGTACTTTCTTTCCATCGGTCTGTCTTAGGGGAAACCTATAACTTAGGCGATACGAAGTTCGCCGGGTCAGCTAGTCTATATATATAATTCCGTAAGTCAAATTTTTGTAAAGAAATTGTGAGCGACTGGATGGCCGTAGAAGGATGGGAGGGGTCTTATTTTAAAGGTCTTGACGTGAATTTTGAGGGAAAACTATTCATTTTTCTTATTTTTTTACCATAAATTCGCAACAGAATAAAACTTTTCCCATTAAAACAACATGGGGTTTAATTTGAAATTAAAACAGCTGTGCCACAGATTTGAAAACAGTGATCAATACACGCATTTGGTTTACAATTCTTTTTGTCTATGCTTTTAGCCAGTCAACTATGAAATGTATACTATAATAAAACTGAAATATTGAAGATTAGTCGGAAAAACGTCTGCATTCTTTGTTTATATTTAAATCATATACTCAAGTTTCATTTTTTCATGCTTTTACGTTATTGTCGTGTTAAAGGAATAAACGACATAGAATAAATATTCTGTATAAATAATCAAAGAGTCTAAATTAAATCTAACTTCTGTTTTGTTTTTATTTTTAAATCATATGTTCAAGTTTATTTTAAATGATGTTGTTTTCTTTATATTTCTACACATTTTAAGGTTAAGGTTGTGTGAATATATAGAACTAAAATAACCTATAAATGTTATTGGTTCTAAAATGGTGCATTTGCATTCCTTCGTAAGTAAATCTTTTTAGTGCAGTGAATATACAACGTAGAATAGTCATATTCGATCATACTTTTATAAAATCACCAGGGATTCAAGATGTTTTGGTATGTAGGCTGCTGGATATATATTCTTTTCATTATAAGTACTGTGATTAATATGAACGCCAGGGGAATACCACAAAGGCGGGGAACTGTTCATAGGAATGACAGTGCGCGTAGGAGAGCAAGAGTAGATAATGACGAACTTAATCAAGATATGTTACAACCCCTTTTTAGGAGACCCATGGTAGACGAGAGAAATGTAAATATTCATGATGCAGGATTACTGGACCAAGAGTGCATTCAATGTAGTGCTCTTCATTTTAGAGAAGAACTAACGAATAAGCATTTTATGACATGTTGCCATAACGGACTTATTAACCTTCCTCAGTCAAAAACTAATGTAGAACTTAAAAGTTTGTTTGAAGAGAGCCCACAACTGTATAAATTCATTCGACAATGCAACAGTGCGATGGCTTTTGCTTATTTTTCAGCCAGTAAGAAAGATATTCCAGGAAAAGGACCATACTGTTTCAAAATTCAAGGACAGATTTATCATTCAATCTCAGATTTGCTGCCTCAACATGATGAAGACCCCGTGTATGGCCAATTGTACATTATTGACACATCAACAGCAACAGAAATTCGTCAAAGGCGTTGAGAAAATAGTGACTTAAAACCTGAAATATTGTCAAAACTAGCTGAAATTCTATTAGAAAATCCATTTGCCCAAATTTACAAAAGAGCTTCGGAAGAAATGGTTGTACAAGGTGACAGTGAATTAGAACTTAGGTTTGTAGACAGGATAAATATGGATCGTCGTAGGTATAATAAGCCTACTGCAGATGAAATTGCAGGCGTCTTCAATTCATCTGAAGGCGAACCTCCAATGAATTTTTAAAATTCCAAACAGGGAAGCTTTTATTTATCCTCATTAACCACAAGACCAAAGCTACCTTAGTAAACCAGTATTTATTCACAAACAATGATATGTTTGCTACCTTTTCATGTTAAACCACTGGAGTGATTCAAATTATTTATTGAAAATGACATCAACAAAAGCAAACAAAGAAGAACAACAAACTGGTTTTTACACAAAAGATATGGTGTAGGGATGCCTATTCTGACACATAGATAATGTTATTCTGAGTTTGTTTAAATACCGGTATTGCAAAAAGTTGTTTTACATTTGAGCTTTTTAGGGACTTATGTCCCTACAAGCCACTAGTTACTTAGTACTTTGTCATTTCTTTTGTTTTTACTTCACATCACAAACAGTAGGATGTTTATGTCATTTAAAACCTGTTGATTGTAAAATGGCGAAAAAAGAAATACGATAAAGTAGGGTTGTCAACCTATAATGAGATAAGAAGATATTTTGCTTGATTATCGCTTCTTTGAATTCAAATACTTAGCACGACGTAGTCGTCTAAAAAAACCTGTACACATACGTTATAAAACATTACACTCTTAAGTCTAAGTACGTTTTATTTATATTCATTGCTCTGAATGATAACACCTAAGATATTAAAGGAATTAGGAAACCTTAGATTAAATTAATTATCTCCTCCATAATTGATAGTGATTATAAGTCAGTGATTATAATGGTTTAATAAGCGAAGCTTATCAGGATCATGTATTACTATACAAATAGATAGTGTTATCCTGATATTAATAAACAATTATAAAGGTCATCAACTTATTATGAGAACACAAGATGTACATAAATAATACACTGTATACCACTACCGGTGTATCATATACAGGGTGTTTGGTACTCAGTGTGAAAAAAAGTTTTTGGTGTAAGTACAAAGTAAATGCAGTATGATGATGCATATAAAATGTCCCAAGTCTAAAAATTAGCTTCCCAAAGAATTATTTTATGTTTTTCAAAAATAACTATGTTTTTAAACTTAATACAGCTATTTCTCAATTACCTGTAAATGGATTTGAGTAGACAATGACACTTTCTTGTATACAGGGTGTGAGCAAATGCAATTGACCAATGTTTTTTGAATTTTTACCAAACATCTTAATTTTTGTCTTTGAATCTATTTACGATGGAGTTTTTACAACTGATCCTCTGTCATTTTGTATTATTCTTATTCAAAATTTAATGTAGAACACGAAAATGACATTGTCTACTCAAATCCATTTACAGGTAATTGAGAAATAGCTGTAGGCTATTAAGTTTAAAAACATAGTCATCTTTTAAAAACATAAAATAATTCTTTGGGAAGCTAATATTTACTTTGTACTTACACCAAAAATTTTTTTTCACACTGAGTACCAAACACCCTGTATATCCAATGGTATGGTTATTTTTCTATAACTGATGAGTGATTTTTTAATGCACATGATACAGTAAACTTTGGATTTAAACTGCAGATAACCACAGATAATCTCTAAATTAATACTAAGGCTTATCATGGTGGAAAAACCTTTGGGATCGGCAATGCAAACTCTCTAACACTATCACTCAATAACGGCTGGTCATATTTTAGCCAAACTTACCAAGTTTGTTTCGAAAAATGTTTAGAATGTTTAAGATAAAACAGTTTTAATTTTTTTATAATGCCTAACAGGGTGTTCTCAAAGGGCTGTCACAAACTTCAGAGACAGGTAGTACTCATCAATCTGAACAAAACAGTTCATATAGACATAGGTCGAAACAATTTAGATTGATAAAGTTTTAGATTAAATAAACCACATAGTTGTGAAAAATATTATATTTAATTACATTGGATCAGCTCTCTGAAATTGTGGAATAAGCAATTTGACAGTTCTTCTTGTTTACATCGAAATTCCAGGGCAAATTAATGTAAACATTGTTAATTTTCTCCTTGCAGCCATGGATACCAATCAATATTTACTTTTAAAATCCTCACTTCAGAAATTTTAAAGCCGAAGGAGCAAAGCCCACGGTCAGTATCGAAGTATGAATAGTCCTATGACCATCCTTGGTATGGTAGCTATACTTGTTTAAAGTTTAAACTCAGTCAGGTCAGTAGTTTTCACATTATAGTAATACACATACAGACAGACACCATTCGATTTTTGTATAATAGTATAGATGAAGATTAAACATCAATAAACTGAGTACCAAAGTAAAAATTATGTATTAAAATATTTACTGACTATAGTTTTGGCTCTAAGGCCATTTTCAAAGTGTGACCATTTTTGTGACTTTGAAAATGGCCTTAGAGCCGAAACTATTGTCAGCTAATATTTAAATAAATAATTTTCACTTGGGTACTAAGTTTATTGGTGTTTAATCTTGATTTATATATAGCAGCCTTATTATTCTATTTTACATATTCAAATAGTATATATATATATATATATATTTATATATATATATGTATATATTAATATATATGTATATATATGTGTGTGTGTATATGTGTGTGTCCGTTGGCGTGATAACTCGAGCAAAAATGATCTGATTTTGATGGAATTTGGTTCTTATGTGTAAACCTACGTTTATTCTTTTGCGAACCAGCATGATCGGACTATGGGAACGGGGGCTTATAGGGGTTTTATGGGGTAAAAATTACTTTTTATCACTCCTTAACGAAAGTAACTATTTTCGATAACAGCTGACATCAATGAAAGTTGTTTAGTTTGTTTAGTACTATCAGCCCCTGAAGTTTGTTAAAATTAACTCAATATTTTAAATATTTAACTTTTAAAAATTATAGTTGTTATTTGGTCTAGTTATGTCTAAATACGTAATGTAATTATCTAACAACTATTTTTAAATATCTGTTAAGACATGCTTTTGCTATTGACTGCCATACAAACAAGTCGAGCACACGAATTTTCAGTACTGACTTATTTGTTGACCTGCCGATTACTAGTAGTTTTGAACGTATTTATTTAACTTCTTAATTATCTTACAGAGACCTTAAAAGACTACACTATTAATCATGGCTACAGGGACTTTGGACTTGAATATGATTACAAAAGCATCATGCACTACGATAGCCATGCATTGGGAGAAATGCCCAGTGGAAAATGGGCATTCGTGACTACCATGACTGCACGTGTAAGTATGGTTATTGAAAACAGAGCGAAATAGTTGGTTCTGTTTTTGGACCACAAACCATAAACCATACTTCGCTCTAACTGGGAATTTTTAATCTATACTTAACTAATTTCTTTGCTGGTATTATTAAAATTTACAAAATCATTAAGATTGTTTACGGCATTTTTCAATTTAATATTTTAAAACAACTAATTATTTTTCAGGCGCATACTCTGCTTTAAACTTATTTACTTTTGCCGCACTCCAGTTAGTAATCCAACCAAACAACACAAAACAGCGTCACGTAATACGTGTAAACTTGAAAATATATTTTGGAAACTTTTAACGATACTACGACTACGACCAGCTGGTGCAGCGTTTACCATTTCGTTCAATGTTTGGATTTAGCCTAACCTAAAAACGTGGTGTACAGTGTTTGAAAGACGCCCCACATTTTTCGTTTTAAATCTTACAAGTATTTAGTCTCCACATATTTATAAATTATTTTCTACTTTTTAGTTTGTTTATAAACGTGGTATTTTAAACAGTTTTTTTTATTAAAAACTATTTACTGCTATTTAGTTTTTTAACGTGTAATTATATTGAATCTATTTTATATGGCTTGTAAATATATAACCAAAACTTTTTTTACTGTAATCACATGTTGTTGCTATTCTCATAATCATTAAAACTTTAGAAAGTCTCAGGAGCAGAACATGTACCGCTTAACCTCTGCTCTTTGAACCAACTTTCAAATTAGTATTTACAGCTGACTTCAATTAATATATTTAATTTTTTTCCGAAATGTAGACATGAAAATTTTGGAAGCCCAAGGGCAATATAAAAATAAAATGATATAATATTGCATTGTCATCCATTTGTGACCTATTTTTTAAGTTTCAAGTCTCTAGCTCATTGGAAAGTTATTTTTAAAATGATTGCAAAATTTGTACTGGACAAGAAAGAGAGGTACAGTAATATAAATGTTTTAACGAAATATAGTTCATCACACGGGCAAAAAGTGTCTTTCAACCCTCGCTCATTTTCTAACCTCGCCTTCGACTCAATCGTAAAACTTGAGCTCGGGTTGAAAAGAGTCACTTAAGACTTTAGTTATGAAATATAATATTTTTGCTGTAAAAATTAATATTCTGAAAATATATAAGTTTGATTAGGCACCCTTCATTTTTTTAAAAACATGAACTATTATCCTATTGAGCAACTAAGAAAGCTAAAACCTACCAGAAGGTGTTCGCTATACATTATTGGTAGTTGTGAGACAATTGCAATGTATTATTTTGTGGGTAGAGTAAACCCACAAATAACACATAAACCTTAATAATTTTTAATCATACAGTAATCATTTTTATATGTATCATTTATATGTGATTATTTGTGATCTACTCGAGGTCATTGTGCAATTGTGCCACTTTGCGCACTCCTTACGCTATCCTAATACAGTAATTTTAAATGGTTATTTAAATTCTGTTGTTTTTCAGGACCCTTCCATTACACTTGTCAGAAACGAGAAGCTGAGCTACCGAGACAAAATCAAACTGGAACTAATGTATTGCCCGACACACACGCAAGTAGTCTATCCTGGATACATTCTTAGATACAACGGCGTAAAGCTTAGAAAACCGAAGGAAACTAATATGATTTATGCATAATAGGTGTGTATTGCGATAACACGAGAATAGTTATTTGTGCAACTAGTGAGAAAAGTGATCTGTTGAGTCACTCGAGTGAGGAATGGTTTCTCGAGTGAGGAAATTGCACTTTGCACTCGAGTTGCACATTATATTTTTCCTACAGATACCATAAAACTAATAAATTGGTAAAGAAACGTAACATATTTTTACTCAGAAATTAACTTTTAATATGAAATTTAATAATACAACAGTACAACAGCTGATCAGCTGATTTACAGCCAGTGCAGCCAACGTATTTCGCGCGCATAGCCTAATAACTTGTCTGCATATTACGCTCTCACTATTTCATGCCTTCACGTTGCAAATCTGAAATGAGACAAAGTAATCAGAGTGAGACAATGTTAACATTGTCTCACTGATGAGCGAATTGGCCACTTTGCTTTCTCAAATCAGTGAGAGAACGTGTACATTGTTAGGTAACTGTAGGAAAAATAATAAAAGCGGAAGGGAATCAGTGTTTGGTTTTGTGAAATATTCATACCTGATGATGCAATTTCCTTATTGTTGTGGCTTGTCTCTAAAAGGGTAAGATAAATATATACTCCATTTAGTGGTTTATTTTCCTTTTATTTTACCCCAGCTCTAAATATTTGTAACTACAACAAAGTTTTCGACAATTGTCATGATCACGTAGATACTGTCACAGAAAACGTACTACTGTACGTTTTCTGTGATACTGTTGAGAAAAATCATGTCTGCGACCGACTACCGTAGCAATGTGAGCAATGAACTTAGTAATAAAAACACATTTTACCTATTAAGAGAATCGCTTTTTAATTACCTCTAACATAAACCAATTACAACTACAGTACTTGTTAGCCACACTAAATAGTCCACATGCATATGATACGAGGAAATATTTTACGATTAAATTATCTGATATAAAGAACGTGACTATATTTTTGAGTATAAGGTATAATCAAATAATTAATTACACTAGCCAACTCCTAAACGTTAACATTTTAAGTAGCTTTATTTTTAATCTGCC
Organism: Macrosteles quadrilineatus; assembly: GCF_028750875.1. Lineage (NCBI taxonomy): Eukaryota > Metazoa > Arthropoda > Insecta > Hemiptera > Cicadellidae > Macrosteles > Macrosteles quadrilineatus. The sequence goes on from NW_026542595.1 coordinate 201,156,455, forward strand.
GATTACAAGAGCAGAATTAGGTTAATAAAGAATCTTTTTAGAGTAGGGAATACTACTACCCCTTTTTTGCTTCGCTAGTGTATTACATTTTACACAAATAAGTAAAAAAGTAATTAAAACATTGACCATATACAAATCCTATTAGCAAAGTAACCCTGTTAGCAGCAAATTATTCAAACGATGAAATATATTGATGAAATTTGACCAAACATACGTTTCAATGTACTTTCGACTTATTATTGTTTGACACTAAACCTTTTAAAACTGTATATTTTTAACAAATTCATAAAACATGAAGGAGAAAAAATAAGCTACAAATAAATTACGAAGGGTTAAAACACATCCACGGCAGTAAAAGTAATTATTATTGTTTATCAAATAATTACGTTCCCGTAAGTGCTATCGCAGTTGATATTAACTGTGTCTTCAGGTAAAAAGTGAGAGTATTTAGTCCATTAACGAAAACTAAGGAGAGTAGCTTAGCCCGAAGGTGCACCTGCGAGAATTTAGTTCCTTCTCAAAGTTGCACTAAACAACGTGCATTTTCAGGTAAAACCAACCATAAACCATATTTTTTAATAACAAATAAACATAATCTTTTACTCAGAGTAAAAATATATTGCAAAAAGGTAGTGCAAACCAAATACAAAAAGTGTCAGTTAACTATTGGTTAATAATGAATAACGCATTACTGATAACAAAACGGATATATTTTCATATATTTTAAGTGTATTTGTATTTACATTAATTTAGATGTTTAACTTTAATTGGTTGTTAATTGATATTAGTTAATTGGTCAAAACCACTGGTTCTTTTACCTAATAAAGTTGAATTAAATTAAAACACGCTAAAGGAAATATCACCAACTAGGAATATTGACACATTTTAAGCTGTTTTAAATGAATTCAAGTGACGATTAAATCAAAATGAGCATCGCTATTACTGAATATGAAGTGGTAATGGAATGGGTAATGCATGTTTAAGTGAAGGAAATTTGAGAACGTCTTTTTGAAATCGCAACGATAGACTTTTCAATCTAGCAACCACCGTGACTTCGTGACTTCAAAATCTGTGATATATTTGAATTATTTTACAATATATTTTTGCTCTTAGTTAAGTTGACAATAAACTATTTTTTACGTGATAATCGACTTGTAATTGTACTAAGTAAACTCTGAACATAACTTGATTAGTAATTACTTAATTAGTGTTTTTCAATAGTATACTATTGAAAAAAAACTATTTAAGTAATTACTAATTAAGTTATGTTCAGAGTTATGGCTCTGTGGCTCTGTGGCTTATGGCTCTATGCACGGTTTCATATATGAAACCATGCATAACAAAGTGAACACGTGTAAAATATAGAGAATCACAAACACTACATACTTTATTTATTAGTCCAAGCTAAAAAAGAGGGGCTTTTGCTTTGTACAGGACTAAGGACAGGTGATAAGGACGAAATAGATTATTTATCATCATATCCCCATTATTTTCATTGCGTGGGCGATTTCTTATAGGCATCTTAAAAAATTACAAATACTAATAACACATACTATGAAAACACGAAAACTAACATAAGTAATTAATTTTCTTCCTTACATTTTAAACAAATAACATTACAATATTTTACTTGAATTCACTAAATCATCACCGTGACAAAAACCCTTATTTTAGTATGGATGTAAACAAAATTTTATCATGGCCATCTATTTTTATGTAAACAAATGTAAACTTGAAAAAGTTCAGATTGACAACAGAATTCCGCAAAATCTCTGAAATTTTAAAAGCCTGTAGGACGAAAGGATTAATGATATATCATCCAAACCCGCAAAAAGCACACAGGATAAGAGCTTAAAAATACTACCCAATATGCCTAAAATAATTAATATTTAGGGGTCAATTTTCTGAATACAAAAAATCCAACAAATTCTTTTCTATAACATAGATTCTTACGTAACAGTATAGCCATCAACACTTTGTTAGATTTGCTTACACAGTATTTTGTTTAAAATATAATTTGGTACTGTAAGCTTCAAATTTGCTTATAAACATTATATTTATATTCATGCAGAAGCGATAATTCATTGGATTTACTCTATTACTGTATATGATCCTTACGGAATAGGAGTATGATGTACCCTTGACGAGAAATAATGTTGTGATTCCAGTAATCAGTGATTGTAATCAGATTATATTGCTAGCAACTATAAATACTTTATTTTATTACTAAACAGAGTGAAAATAACAAGATACTCACTTACAACTGTTTATGCTGAAAACCGTTGTAGACTAGTGCTGCAGTCTGAGTTGTGGTCCTAGAACTACTACGATAGGGTCTTATGAACGTATGAAACTTATGAGGCACTCACCTACTAATCGCACCCTTAAAATATATTAAATACTAAATATACATAAAAAAGTTGGGATTTCACTGCTGGATGGTTTACTTACTAGTTCAGTTATTCAGCTACGTAAGTTATTAAATATATTGTCTTAAAATTACGTTTACTTTGTGTGATGAAACCCATATAAATCTTCCGCGGATGAAGCGAAGGTAAAGTATTCACTAACTCCCGGTCAAGTACCTCTACTTCAGTAATATTGCAGCATAACAACCCTGTAAATCATACAAAACGTTCTAGGGAAATATCGTCGGTCGACTCAAGTACCTACTGTCTTTATGTAATGCATAATATTGTGAATGAAACGAATTTTGACGTATTCTTGGCTGTAGTTGAAATTATTTGCATATTACAATACTGGGACTTTTTGTTCGTAGCGTAATTAAAGATTACCGTCTTGGTTATAAACTGTTGATTTATTCGTCGTAACTTATTTTTTACAGCCATTATGAAAAGAGAGATTTTCTTGGCTGTCAACTTAATGTAGTTTTGTTGTTTATCATAAGTTCTCATATTGAGTGGCTAATAAATAAATATTTACTCTTAAAAAGGCGAAAAGTAAAAAAAGAATTATTATTGTAATAATAAATTATGTACGTTGTTAAACGAACGTGGAAAATTCTTACCAATTTTCCATTTACATTGGTTTACATATTTGCTCGTAGCAGAGATACTTCGAGATCCATACAGTGATCGCGTTAGAATGAATATTTCATGGAGAAGATTTCTCTCCGGAACTGGAAGTGACTATGATGGAAGCGACAGCCAGAGAAATACTGAAAATTGCTTCCTTATCAATAATATACAGAGTACACGGATTTAAGCCAAGGTACATCTTCGATGGATGTGAATTTAAGCAGCGTTCAGATTCATCCCACAAAGGATTGCTTCAAGATTCCTGTTGTTTAGATTTGGAAATGTCTTAATTACATGCATATCATCACCTCTGAGGTATCCATATTTTGTGTGTAAATGTTCTTATTAATTTTTTAAATAAAGCTCCCATAAAAAAACATTTACTAAGCAAATACAGGGAACAGTTATTTCAAAATATAGATGATTTAGACTAATTTTGAAATTAATATTTAAAAAAAACGGTATATATATATCATTAGAAGAGATAAAAAACCATAGCTTGTATTGTATCTAATAACAGGTGTCAAAACCTACTAGAGTATTATAAATTGATTGTTCGAAATCATTTTAATTTTATTGACACCTATAACGTTTGGAAAAAATATCCAAGCTTAATAATTTTCTTCATTTGCCCCTTAACATAATAATGAATACCAAATGCATTTTTTTGTCTATTGAATCTTGTAGGCTTACACCTTGAATCGCTAAGAATATTAATAATTGTGTTTTGATGCTTATAAGAAAGCCTTATGTTATTTTTTAAAGCCATAATTGAATACTATTAAATAAAACAAACAACACTGCTCATAATAATAATTCAAATGTTTTATTAGGGAATAAACTTTGAAAATAAAACGAAGACTGTTTTTTAAGATGGAAATTGTTTGAAACGTTTTTATCGTTAAGTTTTATTGTAAAGCTACTGAGTGAAGAGCATTATGTTTGTTTACAGTCTATTAACAATGAAGATATAAGTTTTTGTGTTCTTCAAGGCTTACATTGCATTGGTTCCTTTACTCTTAATGGTGCGTAGATATATAAAACGAATCATTTAAACTGTAGAGTACCTAATTTTACATCGTAGACAATTTATGCTTAACATTTATACTTCTAATTTCACAACATGGAAGTAAGTAATATCTTATTTTAATTTAGTCTCGATTCAATTTCAATTCTCATTAATATTCTGGTTTTTATAATGAAATAGCCTTGATATGTTCATTAATAATGAAAAAAAAAAAACTTAAAACTAATGTTTAGAAACGAATAAAATACTACAAAATAAAAAAATAACATTATAGACATAGACATAGACATAGACATACTTTATTTGCACAAAACATTCCATACATGTCATTACATTTAGAATAGGTGCATTGTCAAAATTACAGATCCATATATAAAATATTTAAAATTAAAACTTAACTTAAAATTAAACACTTAAAAATTATACTTAAAATTATACTTAAATTATACACAAGATTTTAATATATAACTATTCCTAAGTTTGTATTGTTTTTTTTTTATCTTACAAATAAAGATATAAAAAAAATATTATTAATAAAATCTTCTTATTAACCTTGGTTGACGGTTTTGATATAACCGTTCATTTTATCAACTTTGATTTATTGCTTTAAACTTTTTATTTATTTTTCTGTGTTTCTGGCTCTTTCCTAATAAATCAAAAATATCTTGTGTCATTTTCCATAGTTGTTACAGTAATCCATTTTCATTTTTTATTAGTGTACACAGTTATTGTTATTTATTCTCATTGTTTTCAAACGTTTTACCATATGTTAAATACAAATTGTGGATTGTTTAAAGGTATTATTCTCTTTACCCTTAAAGCTTATACGAAGTGTGATCTCTATTTTACCCTTTACTATAGGCCTACTAATTCATTTGGGACCCTCAATGTGTCTCTTAAAGTTGTATTTTTTTGTATTTTGTTAACATGGCTGATTTTTACCTGTATTTACTTTTGCATTGGTTATTAGACACTAAATGACGGTTATTCGGTGCCCATGGAAATCGGATGGAAATTATAATTGGATCATAAAAAACTTAAGTTAGTTTATTTTAAGCTCAAAACTTTTAAAACCCGAACAAATAGCTAAACAATAAAAATGTAAGAATAGTGTGATAACATTACGGTGATATCTTTATCCAATGATTTTAGCTGGTCAAGTCGATTCTTCTGCTCCACCTCAGCTTATTTATAGTTGGAGTAGTCAGCAAACCAACCAAACTAACAGACCATCCATCTGATCGTGAGTATAGAAAAAAGTAAAAAATCTACTCTCGGCTTCCATGAATTGTTATGAAAGAAAAATGAGTCTGGTCTAAGGACACGTGGGTTGATTTTCAATAGTAATTGACAAAGCAAACATATTTTGAGATAAAGTGACAGAGGGCGAATAACTTAATTAAATTGATCATGAAAAAAACAAGGAAATTGTCGTTTTAATTAAGAAAATACGAGAAACTTTAAGTGAGATACATTGGGTTCTGTAAATATACTTCAATGCTGTGTCACATCTATCTCTTGGTTTCTATCTTATAATATGTTAAATTTCAAATTTTAAATTTTTATTCTTATTTTTATTTTATTAAATAGCTGTAGTTGGAGATTTTCGTTCATATTTGTCTAAGCGTGAGTGTTTACCATTACAAAAGGCAGTGCGGTAATTTTTTGTAGTTTGTTAAAAAATCAACAATATCAATGCAATTTAGTGGCTCTACTGAGCCTCAAAACCACCACCACAGATAATTGAAAAATAATAGTAGACCAATACAGCAAAGCTCAAAATAGTATACATGAGAAATAATAACCTTTGAAACTATCTATCTGAGATTGTTCAATACTTTGTATGTGCTCTAAAATAACAAAACTCCTGATTATTGTTTAATAATTTTTGTTATAGTTTATAATGCAGGGAGAACAATTACAAGAAACCTTGGAAATCCTTGGGAAATGAGTGGACAGTACCAAGGGGACATAAAGCTAAGCGAAGGAATCAAAGGTCGTAACGTTTTAAGGGATGGACTATGGCCAAATGGAATAATCCCTTACTATATTGAAGAAGGATTTAGTAAGTATTATAATAACTTTGAAACATATCTCCGATAGTATTTAGAATAATTACAATTAAAGCTAATTTGAAATAAAATATTTCTACCCTGATGAAGTTTTGCCACCATGGTTAAGAGATATGTCTATCAACTGATTGTACAGATTAATTTGTAATGCTGTAAACTTCGTTCTTTAGTAACTGTTCAGTTTATACACCAGTTTTAGGTAGGATTTACTACATTGAGGCTGTATTGGCAACATAAGTAAGAACGGTATTTCGTAATTTGTCATTTTTTCGTGAATCATATCGTAAAATCATATTTTGAAAATAACCATGAAATTTAGTATCACTATATATTATTTTAAATCATATTGCAGATTAAGCCAATTTCGACTCAAACTCAGTGTCTTGGTCATAGGGTTTGCCTGGTATAATATTAATCGTTAAGAAAACAATCAGTAGCGTTTCGATGTTTTAAAATTTTACCCATCTGTCCTTGATCATTGAAATAAAAAAATATATCTTGGTAAAACAGGTGAACTTATTCTTTAACAAAACCATCTGATTAATCTCTCTCCACATTCACTGTAGATTTTTGTTTAGAATAACACCAAATTATTTGCCATTGTCATAAGAGACTAATCAAAATATCTAACTATCTAGGATAAAATAAAAATGTCCTTCATTTTTCCTCAGCTGAACAAGAGCGCGTATTGATTTTAAATGCCATGGCGACATGGGAAGGAATTCTGTCACCACGCCATATCAACGATGGATCTTGCCAGATAAAGTTTGTGCATGTAAATGAAGGACAGGTCAGCGATTACGTGTATATATTCAAGGGTCCCGATGATGAATGCTGGTCTTACATTGGACACAGTGGTGGAGAACAACGCCTCAGTTTGGGGCAGAAGTAAGAATAGCTATAAATATTTTGTGAAATTAAAATCCTCAGGCCGGCCACACACAGCAGAAGGTGAGGCAAGTCAAGGTACCAAGATTTTGGTACGGGTGCTCAGTCTAGTCAGGTTCTTTAGTCATGATGCCTTGCCTCGTCTTTCGCAGTGAAGGCTATGGTGCTACGTAAGCACCCATGTGCAAGACAATGGAATAAACCATTAAACATTAAACCATAAAACATTAACCATTAACTCATTAAAGTATTATATTGTCTGTGCCCATTTGTTTATACTGTCGCTCAAGACAACTTTAGTCAAAATGCCTCGCCTCACCTCGACTGATGTAATGTGTAACCGGCCTTAAACTTACCACTTACATCTCCACTAAAGTATTTTTATGATTTTACTAAGATCTATTTTTGAAAACGATTTAAATATGCTTAAATTAAATATTTGTTTTTGAATGAGACGAAATATCTGCAAATTTATTAAAATTGCTTAGTATAATAAATGGCTCTGGGAAATGAATTGACATTATGTTTTACGATGATGTATTATCGTTCGCGATTCAATATGTTTGGTTTAACAAGTGAAAAGCTTGCAGTACGATGAGAAATATATTTTTAAAACCCTAGATCGTTTTGTAAGTTCAATAAACAGTTAATATTGTACCAATACCAAACAATGGGTCTATGTTGTGTACTCATAGATTCCGCTTTAATAAACAAAAGGTCTTTCAAAAAGCAGTTTTTACTAACACTAGTCTTTTCAACTCTTTTTCTAGATATTTTGGATTTAGAAATCCTCAGTAAAATTATTCACTACAAATGTAATGCAGAAGATATAGAACTGCGTTATGCATGTTACATAGTTACAGCACCTGGGACCGAGCTTTGCTCGGCGTGCGTGCTCGTCTTTGGTCATAATAATAAATATATTTTCATTCCCCAACTAATGTGGTTTGTTTCTAGTTGCTTGTACATGAGAACTATCCTTCACGAACTTGGTCACACATTGGGTATGGCTCATCAACATGCAGCCCACAACAGGGACGACTATGTGGAGATTGTGTGGTCTAACATCAATCCAAGTTGGTATTTTAAAATTCCAATATTCATAATTCATGATTCATTTGTCTTCATGAACATTGTTTATGGTTTTAGTAAAATAATCAGTGATCCGGTTTAAGTGGTCTATGGCTCTTATAAGTGCTCATTCCAAAAGGAAATAGCAATTTTGCGTACTAAGAGCGAAAAGTACGTCATTGCTGCTGGAGAACTGTAAGGGCGAGACGCTTTAGCTAAGTGAGGCCACTTTCAACATTGGCAATGACAATGCTCGAAATACAAACAACATTTTTCCTTCACACAATTAACTTATCTTAACACATAGAACTTTTAAGTTCCATTCAAAATGTATTTCAGGCTATGTTTGTTTTCGAGGGTATGTTACTTGATTACCAGATGGTAGTTTTTTTATAGAAAAACCAAAGGTGAAATCAGCTGATTTAGTGAGAAGGAATATGAGATATTTTGCGTGTTGTTTTCAGGTGTAGCAACGCAATTATTTACATGCAGTGGTTGGAAATATTAAATATTATTAATGCAGTGGTTGGAACGCTATTTTTCACCACACTGTACCCTATTACCACTATTCACCACCATAATAATGCGCACTGATAGTCAAAACAACTACAACTTTAAGGTTATGTGGAGAAATAATTTGAGGAATCAGCAAAAATAATAATAAATAGTTGCTAGACAGCGGTGACAATAGAACAATTCTATTGCAATGCTATGGATACTGATTGTGTATTTAATATGCATTCATGTTTTAAGAAATTAAACGGTCATCTGATTTTGCGGCCGATGTAAAAACCTGCTTGGTCCCCAAATGACAATAACAGCTGGCATGGCCAGCAAAACGTAACATTCAGCCACCAATTAACGTATGTAATACAGCTAAAAACACCATAGTGTAGTGGAAAATGTTTTACAATAACCTCACATAGAACATAAGTTAGTTAATAACCTTACGAGTTTCTTTAAAGATATGTTTGACTTTCGTTAGGTTAATTTGATTATTAAACATTATTTTAAGCATTTGTGCACAACCAGGGACAATCCATAAAAACGAATTTTTCAGACCTAACACATAACTTTGAGAAGAAAAGGTTCGTGGATCACACAGACTTTGGCCTTGGATATGACTATGACAGCATTATGCACTATTCTTCGGTTGCCTTTGCAAAACGTAACGAGAATGGATTCCCTGTTGGTCCAACAATGGTGTCTAAGGTGAGTTTATCTAGTCAATAATTGTTCGAATGACTTCAAGTAAAATACTCTAATGTTATTTCTATAAAATGTAAAGAAGAAAATGACTTACGTTAGATTTTGTGATTTAATAGGAGTTCCAATAGAAAATTGTTATTTAATTCAAATATATCACGGACGTGACGAAGTGCCGCTAGCTGCTAGTAATAGTAAATATGATTTTTCGTTTCAGGATCAACAAAAAGAACTTCCAGAATACGATATAAATAGAGGAAGTCTAAGTAGAATTGACAAGCTTAAGGCGGAGCTTATGTATTGCAAAGCAGCAACAAGGGTAAATGCAGATGGCAGTTTTAGTAGGCGGTATGCGTTACAATGAAATTCAAACACGTGAGATGGACAGTAAACATTCAGAAACTAAGTTGTATGTAATTGATTATAGACATTATACATCGAGCTTGTTGAAAATAAAAAAAAAACTACGAAACCCTATGAAGGAATTTCTTTATCTAATCCCTGATCTATTTGAAGATTATTTATATACTTATCGTAATATAATTAAGTAAAGATAGTATATTATTAGATACAATAAAAGGTTAAATTACCTGTGTCCGCCAGTCGATCCTTGTGCTGTGTCCTATTACAGGATATGCATTTCGGCAGAATAAACTGCCATCATCAGTCCTAATATAAGTCCTTGTTCTTCCCCATTGGGTGCGTCTTGAAGTTTTGAAACACGTACACGAACGATATTACACTTAGATACATTACGAATAAAACATAAAACACGGTAGGCCTACTTTTATTGAGCTATTACGGACATGTAGACGCGCGTCGGTCGTGTGTCGAGTCTCGACTGGGGTCAGACGTTACTTGCAGAGTTGACCTTTGTCCTGTCTCTGTCCTTTGTAGCTACAGGTGGCGTTTCATTCAACTTTAACAATGCTTCGAATAATATTTTGTATTGTAGTGTACTTTTATCATTCAGGAGGTTGTGGGGGGTTGTTTTAGATGCTCTATAAATTTCATATTGCTCTAGTGATGTCATTACTCGACTTTTTCTACAAATGTGTAAAGGTTTTAAATTTTCATTCAGGCTGGAATAACTGTGATTGCTGTCAATTAGGTGTTCGGCAAAATTGGATTGTTGTGTTAAACTATTTTTGGGAAGGTGTTCTTTAAACCTCTTAATAAATGGTCTGCCAGTCTGTCCAATATAGAATTTATTACAGTCACTGCATGTTATTTTGTATACTCCGGATTTATCACTCAGGTTTTTAAAATTTTGTTGGGCTCTAGGTTTGAGGAGATTTTGGACTTTATTAGATGTTCTAAACGCTACAGTTTTTCCGTGTTTTTTAAATTCATTTTTCAAAGTTTGGGTGATTTTTTCTCCGTATTCAACTGAGACGAATTCTGTTTTTAATTGAGGCCTTGGATCTGTAGTCTCTTTACTAATTTTCTTTCTATGCCTGCTGATTAATGTGTCGATGATGTTAGGATTAAATCCATTATTGACAGCTATATATTTGATGACATTTCTCTCATTCTCGAAGTTTGCGGTACTAAGTGGTACTGATAGTAATCTATGTACCAAACTATTGTAAGCTGCTAATTTATGTGCTAGGGGGTGGTGGGAGGTTTCATGGATGGTTGTGTCTGTTTTCTGTAGGCTTCCTGTATATGTTGAATGAAATATTTTCTTCGTTTTTCATTAATAAAAAAATCTAAAAAATTAAGTTTGTTGTTAGCTTCTAATTCAGTGGTGAAACCTAGTTTAGGATGAAAGCTGTTCATGTAGTTGCTGAAAAGTTGAAATTGCCTGTTATTGCCATCGTACAAGGTCACAATGTCATCCACATATCTGTAGTAAAAAATTATTTTGCTTTTGTACTTATTTTTGTCATTTTTCCACAAATGTTTATTTTCAATGTGGTTTAGAAAAATTTCTGCAAGGATGCTTGATAGGGGTGACCCCATCGCAAGTCCTTCATTTTGAGAGTAATATCTATTGTCAAACTGGAAATAATTTTGGTTTAATACGGTTCTTAGTAATAACATTAGTTCATTGATTTCTTCTATGTTTAAATTGGATTTATTTTTTAAATTGTCTTGTAGGATTTCTAGTGTTTCACTGACAGGAACGTTGGTGTATAGGCTACTTATATCTAATGAAGCTAACGTATATCTTGGGTTCAATTTGATGGTTCTTATTTTATTGATTAGATCTAAACTATTTTTCAGGCTGTGGCTGTTTTCTAGAACTACATGTGTTTTGACGATGCATTCTAGTTTTTTGGCTAATTTGTAAGCTGGAGCGGGCATGTAATTAACCAGGGGTCTAATTGGGTTGCCTTCTTTGTGTAGCTTTGGTAGGCTTTTTAGGCGGGGAGCTTGGGGATTTATTGGTTTAAACTCTCTGATCTCCCTGTCAGTTAACAAAAGCTTACTGTTGGATAATGCCTTATTTAACTCTTTGGTGTATTTAGCTGTCGGGTCCTGTGGTAGTTGGTTGATTAGATTGCTATCAATAAAATTCAAAACTTTGTTATTGTATTCTGCTTGGTTCATTATCACTAGAGTATTACCTTTGTCTGCTTTTGTAATGATAAGGTTGTTATCTGCTATCTTCGTTTGGATATTTTTTAGGATTAGGCTCTCTTTTTTATATAAGTAACTATATTTGAGTTTCTTAGGATTTTTTACTTCTTTTTTCAGTTTGTTATTTACCATTACTCTGACTGTATTCTGATCGTTTACATCACTGAGACTTTGAATTGCTGCGTCGGCATTGATAATTTCTGAAAATAGTCCTTTCATGCATTTTTGAGGCAAATTATACTTGAGGCCTTTGTTTAGCAAATTCATCTCATCAAGATCAAAAACTATGTCAGTAAGGTTCATTGTCCTTGGGTAAAACTTATGGCTAACCTTATTAAGATCAAAGTCATGTTTTTTATTTAAAAGGGTTTCTAGTTTATTGTTCAAAACTTTCTTTTTGCTTAGGATATCTCTGCCAATTTGTGATTCTATTGTAAACAAAACATTATTGAGTTGTGCGGGATGGATAATGTTAAGCATCTCAACGTGAGATTTAAGCAGCAGTTTGTTTAACATAGACTTTTTGCAGTGTTGCTGTTTTATTTTATGTTTTAACCAAGACTGTTCTGCTATTGATTTTGCCTTTTTTGCTGCAAATGAGTTGTTTTTGATTTTCACAGAGATGTACTTAGGTATAACGTTGTTTTGTACACATTTAGTGTTAAACTTTATGTTTTGTACGGTCTTCAAAACTTTCAATTTCAAGTTCTTATATTTGTAAACAACTTTTGCCTGGCTGGCTGACAACTTCATTTTGATAAAATGAAAATATTATTAGAGTTTTTATACAAATTGCTTTTAACAAAATTTCAGTCCAATCGTGTAGGTAACAAATTTACTACGTTAAGGGACTATGTATTTACTATGTAGGAGGAACGGGTTTGATTCCATAAGATTACTACTTTCCCGATTATAATCTTCCTAGGTTTGATTTGGGCACACGCACAGAAACTGTAATAGGCTTAGACCTCGTTCCTAAAATGTGTTTCAATTTACTTCATTGAAAAATGGCTTAGACACAAGCGAAAAAATATAAAATCCAATTCCAATTTTAAACAGAAATGGAACCCATGCTTTATACAGGGTTGGTAAAAAGTGTGGAGACCCCCTGTTATTGTTTTAACAGCTCATACCAGAAAAACTAAACTCGGCCCACCTTTTTGGCATGTTATCAAGTAATTTTTAAGCCTGATAGCCACTTGGTTTCCAAACCCAAAATGGGGGATTTTGGGAGAAACTCAAAGATTTTAAATGATAAGACCCATCGTGTGACCCCTCATTTTGAAGGTCCTGCTATAAGAAAACTAACATCGAAAACTAAAGGTCTCTACCTTAACACAGTAAAATATGGCAGCCAATTGAATATAAAATTGCAAGCTATTTCTGATTTCTTGAGATTTCAATCAGCTTTCAGACTTGGAAAGCTATAAGTTAAATTTAACTTCTGAGAATTTCAATTGGCTGCCATTTTTTACTGGATTAAGATAGAGACCTCTAGTTTGCGTTGTTGGTTTTCTTTTACCAGGATCTTCAAAATGAGGGGTCACTCGATGGGTCTTTCTATTTGAAACTTTTGAGTTTCCCCCAAAATCCCCCATTTTGGGTATGTACACCAAGTGGCGGTTATGCTTAAAAATTACTTCATAACATGCCATAAAGGTGTGCCGAGTTTAGTTTTTCTAGTATGGGCCGTTAAAAAAATAACAGGGGGTCTCCACACTTTTTACTAACCCTGTATATAACTTTTACGAAAAATAAAGAAAATTGATGTCCGAGTTATTATTATGCCTATTGTAAATGGAGGATATAAGGTTGTGAATTATAATGAAAATATTCCTGATTAAAACATTAACTATAGTGTTTTATTGGTTATTGTATATGATTACCCACTTATACTAAAAAACATTTAAATTTGGTAGGAAACTTATTTTAACAATGAATAATATTTCTGAAAAAGCAATATTAATATTACATGTGTGATAATAACAAGCGAGTTTATACTTAAAGTTAAGAAAGGTTTAATATATTATGTTTTCTTTAAACGCAAGTCGTTTCAGATGAGATTAATGACTTAAGGTGACAGTAAAAATAGTTATTAGCATTTAGATTAGGTGTTCAAGACTTGGCTGAAGATTGTTGATATTCAATTCCCTAGTGAGTGTCGAATAAGAACTACGATAGCATCATTTGCTTAAACCGTATATTGAGAAAACACCTTTATCAGTTCTGAAAAATAGGTAAAGTAATAGTTTTTAATTGGTTATAAATAAATAAAAAGTACACCAACTGCAGAAAACCTACAGACTAAGATAAACTAATATTGTTTAATTTAGCTAGTGAAGCAGATCTTAAAATACTCTTCTTAGGCTATATGTAAACTCATCTGTAATCATAGTTATTTTGATTTGTTATTTAATACCCTAAAATACTTTGATATCCTAGGATGTTCTTTAAGCTTATGTAGTTATTTTTGTCGTTCAAATCCTATAAAATTTGTATTGGCTGAATATTTTACTGCAGGGAGGGAGAGCGGAAGTGCCTGTGATTGGTTGCATGTCGAGGGAATATCCTGACTTCCGGTAAACAACATCTGTGTGAGATATGCAAAGAAAACAAGTGTATGAGAATGATAATGCACTACCTGGTAGTATAGAAACTTGGGTTTGTCTAAAGTCTAAAGTCTAGTTATGGTTATTTGAGTTATATTTATATTGAGTTTTAGCAGAATTATTTATAGTATTGATATAAATATAAGATATAATCAACTACTTTTTAATCACACCTACGTTCGTCAAAATATACCTTACTAATGTTCTATGTTTTATGTTTTTATATGTTTATTTTTAGCATAACCATTCTGGATTTTTATATTATAATAGCCTAATTGTATTTTTAATTCACAACCGCACTCTTTATTTGTCTTTAACGTGAAATCACAATTTGATTTCTATTTACTTCTAGCCTGATTTACCTTAACAAATTAAGTTATGATTTATCTTAAGACTTATAAGTTCTAGTTTCTTTTTGTGTCCATCAATACATCAAAAGTAAGTTATTGACTGACTCATAGACAAGTTACCCTTGCAAAATGTTAAAATTAAAACCTGATTAATAATAATAATTAAACCTGCCAACAAAAGGGAAACATCATATCGATTGGCAAAACAATTGTCTGCAATTGCATATCCTTATATCTTGTGGGTATGAGTTTGACTTATTTTATATAACGAAAAGAACATAAACCTTAAAAACTATTATCATGGAAGGAAGCTAATGGCATGGATTAAATAAAATATAGTTTCATTTCACAAAGCCTAGCAAATTGTTGTTATATTCATTTTTAATTTTAAACGCGTTTTTTTTTTCAGAAATATAACTTGCAATGCATTTTGTGTAAGATTTTAAACTCAGATATCAAGCACAACAAGTTTTACACTATTCTTTGACGTTTATTATATATTCATATAATGTAACTTTACTGATTTTTTTTAAGTCTTGCTTTGGATTAAACGAAACTAATAAATGGTTTTAAAAGAATTCTTGCATTTCACAACTCCTAAAGTAATAAACCAATTTTGGCTCAGCACACGCCATAGTCTGCAGACGGGTACAAGCTAGAGGTGAGTAACTCCGGAACGAACTACTCCGAAAGAACTACTCCGACTCCGGAACGACAAGTCCAACTCCGGCTCTTGGATCGGAGTTAGTTCCTCTCGGAACTAAAGATAGTCAAGAGACCGTCATTGGTTAAGATACATTATGTAATAAATTAGAGGTTGTTGTAGTAAATCTATCTATCTATCTATCTATTCTATACTATTATAAAGAAGAGGTGGTGTCTGTGTGTGTGTTTGTATGAGCTAATCTCAAAAACTACTGGTCGGATCGGGCTGAAATTTGGCATGATGATAGCTCACATTCCCGATTAACATATAGGCATATTTTTATCCCAAAAATCCTTCGGGGCTCCGCCCCAGTGGCTCTGGAGTTTCCCATGTTAACCTTATGAGAAATGGAATTAATGAATCTTAACAGCTGTTTCAATTAAACAAGTTGGTTATGTTCTATGATGTTCAATAGCATTAAAAGTTACAAGGATTACCAACAGGGTGCAGCACTAGCACTATTATTTCTTTTACATTTATGACAACAGCAAAAGGTGAGTGAGCGTAGCGAACGAACTTCAACCTGGAGGCGAGTGAGCGTAGCGAACGAGCTAACCTGAAGGCAAGTGAGCGTAGCGAACGAGCTAACCTGAAGGAAAGTGAGCGCAGCGAACGAGCTCCAACCTAAAGGTGAGTGAGCGTAGCGAACGAACTTCAAAAAGAACCGAAATTTCTTAAACCATGTCCTCACTCATAACTGCTATAAGCATTTGATACTTATATGCCAACCCCGTACGAAGGACGGGTACTCTGCTAGTCTTCTATACTATTATAAAGAAGAGGTGGTGTCTGTGTGTGTGTTTGTATGAGCTAATCTCAAAAACTACTGGTCGGATCGGGCTGAAATTTGGCATGATGATAGCTCACATTCCCGATTAACATATAGGCATATTTTTATCCCAAAAAATCCTTCGGGGCTCCGCCCCAGTGGCTCTGGAGTTTCCCATGTTAACCTTATGAGAAATGGAATTAATGAATCTTAACAGCTGTTTCAATTAAACAAGTTGGTTATGTTCTATGATGTTCAATAGCATTAAAAGTTACAAGGATTACCAACAGGGTGCAGCACTAGCACTATTATTTCTTTTACATTTATGACAACAGCAAAAGGTGAGTGAGCGTAGCGAACGAACTTCAACCTGGAGGCGAGTGAGCGTAGCGAACGAGCTAACCTGAAGGCAAGTGAGCGTAGCGAACGAGCTAACCTGAAGGAAAGTGAGCGCAGCGAACGAGCTCCAACCTAAAGGTGAGTGAGCGTAGCGAACGAACTTCAAAAAGAACCGAAATTTCTTAAACCATCTCCTCACTCATAACTGCTATAAGCATTTGATACTTATATGCCAACCCCGTACGAAGGACGGGTACTCTGATAGTAAATATTTAAAATTTTTGAAAATCTGTTTAAAATGAATGTAGGCTATAATGAACAGTAATCGACTAATGAGAGGGGAGCAGCGGAACACCAAACATCACAAGAATACGACTGGAACGACTCACTCACTGCCCTACTGTTTTGTCATTCCTCACTCCACTAACTATGGTCCTATCCTAACCTAGCTTAATCATTATTCGTTCCGCTTGTTCAATGGAACTATCATCCAGAGGTGATGCGAAGAGGAACGATGGACTGGAACTATGAGCTCTGAACCAAAATGGTTGGTGAGTGATGGGTGAGTGAGTCGGAATGGAAGCGCTCCTCACTCCGAAAGTCCGGTGTTCAGCGCTCTTCTAAACGGAGTTGGAACTCCTCCGCGGAACTAGTTCCGACAACTCAATAACTCCGGAGTGAACGACTCCACCAAGTGAACGATAATTCCCATCTCTAGTACAAGCTATTTACGTTATAAGCCAATCGTCGGTCTCAGGTAAGAGACACAACTCTCGGCTTTTAAAAGAATCAAATTAGACTAAAACTTTACAAAATTAGCGATGTGTATTCAGGTAAGGGTAGTCTTGTAAGAGATACTAACAAATCACTGCGAGTGTCAACCGGTAAAAAATGTATTATTGTCATATAGTACAGCTTTAGATTGAAAATAAGACTATTTTAAACGTATAGTTTATTAAATATTTTCTTAAACTAATTTTGTTTCTATTTTTTACACAGTGTAAACAATTAAAAAAACATTAGTATTATATAAGTTACCGTTGATTGAGTATTTTCGGTTTAAGAGACATCTAGCGGAGACTAGGTGAACTATCACGAGCCTCAACGGTAGCTACATTAGCGGTGATTGACTGAACTAGTATCAAAACTCATTAAACCCTTGCAGCAAATCTTCAGACATAGCGAATTTCCATTTACCTGGACGAATTTTCACTAAAATACTACCTTTAAAATGACACCAATTACAACTCAATAACTCCGGAGTGAACGACTCCACCAAGTGAACGATAATTCCCATCTCTAGTACAAGCTATTTACGTTATAAGCCAATCGTCGGTCTCAGGTAAGAGACACAACTCTCGGCTTTTAAAAGAATCAAATTAGACTAAAACTTTACAAAATTAGCGATGTGTATTCAGGTAAGGGTAGTCTTGTAAGAGATACTAACAAATCACTGCGAGTGTCAACCGGTAAAAAATGTATTATTGTCATATAGTACAGCTTTAGATTGAAAATAAGACTATTTTAAACGTATAGTTTATTAAATATTTTCTTAAACTAATTTTGTTTCTATTTTTTACACAGTTTAAACAATTAAAAAAACATTAGTATTATATAAGTTACCGTTGATTGAGTATTTTCGGTTTAAGAGACATCTAGCGGAGACTAGGTGAACTATCACGAGCCTCAACGGTAGCTACATTAGCGGTGATTGACTGAACTAGTATCAAAACTCATTAAACCCTTGCAGCAAATCTTCAGACATAGCGAATTTCCATTTACCTGGACGAATTTTCACTAAAATACTACCTTTAAAATGACACCAATTGTGGCCGCGCTTTGCAAAGGGGCCACTATGCGGAGGAGACAATGTTGGTTCGTTGAAAATGCCGAAAATATTTTGACAGTTTGAGAGTTTTAAATTAAAACAACTAATTAAACATGTTTGTTTGAATTCTGAATTACATAAAAAATAGCACTATTAAATATTTATTTCTCTGCTAAACCAAAGTTTGCTAACAATTGCCTCAGTACTTCAGGAATTACGTTTTGGTAGAAGAGATCCAAGTAAAATAATCAGTATTTGATTGGAACTATTTTCCCCGATATCTTAAATCTTAAATCTTAAATCTTTATTGGTCATTAAATAACAGATGTTACAATAGACCTCGTTAACAAAAAAAAGGTGCCAAGAAGAGCCATAGATTCTAGATAGTATAACATGGTCTATAACATGGAATCAAATCAAATCAAATCAAAGCTTTATTTTCCAAACTATCTTCACTAAACTTAAATATAACAAAGACAACAAGAAAATAAAAGCTAAAATCATTTGAAAAACACAGAACTATATTCAGAAACAAAAGTGAGGTACTTAAACAAAGTGTTTGAAAGACTAGGTAACAGTTGACTAGGGACTAAGTAAGAACTAGATAACAATTTTACCATTACAATTGTGTTCTGCAAAATAATCATCCAAACTGTAAAAAGGGCCAAGTAATCTTCAGTATAATCTTTGCTCCATAATAACCGATGTTTTCCCTTCGTACTGTATACTGTATTGTAATTTACTAGTATACTGTGGATGGTTTGTTATAAACACACGTCTTTTGTTGTAATAACAGGGTAAAATGGTGATAGCTTTCAATAAAAGCTAATACATGGATATGTAAGCAAGCCTGCGTACTTATCCAAACTACCAGCAGATCATAAGGGCTGATGATTTTTTTCCAATACAATTAAATAAAGTTATAAGAAAACCAACTGTACCATTGCCAAACTTGGTTCAAGGGTATTATTATAAAGTGAAAGGATATAGAACGGGTAGAGTATTTTTGGTAAATACATTATGTAAGTTGTTCCTGTGAGAGTGAGAAGTTCTGTAGCGAAGTCTCGACTTCAGCTGGTTTATTGTATTAGACCTAAAAAATGAATAATTATATTAAAATTATAAAGTATTAAGCATACCTAACAGTGTGCCGCGCGAAGCCGACGGGCTACAGCTGGTGCATACATACAAGCGAACATTGCATACATAAGAGTATAGGGTAGTTATTGAAACTGGTAATATTTTATTGCAAACTAGTGAACCCGAACTTGATTAGTAATGGAATTATGTAGTAATTAGTTGTAATCTATTGATTTAAAACACTTTTGCTCTGACGTGGCCACCCGTGCCGCACGAATGAAATTTCAGCCAAAATTAATTTGTGTACACATTACTATAGACTTAAACAAATAAAAGTGTGTTTATATGAAATTTTAGATATGATTAACTTAACTTTTTATCAACTCTACTCTACTTGTAAAGTTTCAGTAACAAAACGAGATAATAATTATACTAATTAAACCGTGTACCACGTCGACCTGTCATCATATCATAATGTCGAAAACATAAGTACATTCCATGAAGTAAAACATGGTTTTTTAGTTCAATTTTTGGTATTTAAACAAGATTTTTTGTTGAAATAAATAACAAATGTTTTTTTCTGTTTTTTCCTGAAGAAGGCTAATGCCGAAATATAGAAATTTCTATAAAAGTGTGTGATAAGTTTATTTTGAAAATGATTAAGCCGTTTGGCAATATTATGAAGAAACAATAACAAATGGTTTTGTAACTTTTAGCGTAGATTTTAGCGTAACGATTAGTGGTTGTACGGACCGGTACACTCTACGCTATTCAACGAGTGTACCGGTCCGTACAACTACTACGCTAATAATTTTTGTTTAGGCCGACCAAAATACTAATTTTTAATGTTACTTGTATTAATGTTTCGTGTGTGAGTGTATGTCTACATGTGATCTTCAACTATGACCAATGCTATTCACAGTAATTTAACAATACAAGAAGATTTGACAATGGAGCTGTTAGCCCCGAAACTATAGTAATCATATGAGACTACTTTGGATTGAAGACGTAAATAAGGTATTTAACCTATTATTATTAAGGAACGCGGCAGTGTTCCGCCCCGCCAAGTCCCCCAACGGTACACAGCTGCTGCAGTGTATATATACATGACGTGACAAAGTGGCTTTTTTACTTGTCTATAGCTCTGAAGAAACAAAAGCTATTAAAATAATTGTTCATCTACTAGATAGGGGCAATCATTCTTAACAAAATAAAAAAAAAATTAAAAAACGGTTGTGTTTGAGCCAAGAAAAACTAGTTTGAAAATTCATAAATTTTCCGTGGTCTCCTTCTTCTCCTTGAACGTTGACGGACCTACAGCCCAAACCACTGGCTCAATTTTAATGTTTTTTATGTTGTTTGAAAGCCCTTAGCGTGTAGATGTGCCTTTTGAGGGTCTCAAGTCGGTGCGTTGACCAATAAACCCTTGGCAAGCCCTCAAAGTGCAATTTTGGCCCATTTAAATAACATGGGATTAAAATCAAAACAAATCAAAATAAAAAGAAGGACCAGCTGTGATTAAATATCAATTAATTTAAATATTAGAGAAATTCATAGGAACAGCTGAAAAATTATTTTAAAACTTTAATAAAGTATTTTTTCAGGTATACCGAATGATTTGAACTACTTCTATATAAATAAAATTAGAGTTTTGTCTGTACATTGCTCAGAATCATAAACTTTTAGGTTATTTTTACGTTTTATACATTAGAGAAACCGAAACAAGTCTCATCTAAATTTCTGTCTGTCTACCTGTCTGTTACGACCCAAGAGCCATTTTACGCGGCCTACTCCTGAAAAACGAGAGTACCTATCAAGTTCCAAATCATTTTAATGTATTCACTGGATTGGCGAGATTGTCTTTAGCCATTAAAATATGGCGTCACCACTTTGTAAATAAAATGACGGACGTTTAAAAACCCAATTTTGTGCGATTTTTGCAAAGTCTTCTCCCAATGTTTAATACATATTCTTCTATGAAATAACGAACAGCTGTTCAAATCAAGATTATTTCTTCTAGCTGTCACTGATATGTTTACATTGAATGTTGTTTACAAATACCGCAACCATTTCCGACCACGTTTTGAAAGCAAATCCAAACCAATTAAGATTAAAAACGTTTTTCCTTACATAACGGATTTAATTAATCGCAAGTGCAATAACAGTAAATGAAAATAGAGATTCTTTGTGTATAAAATTGTTCTTGAGTTTTGATAACCGGGAAATAAACCTTGAATCAGTGTTGTATATTGCTGGGAAACTTACATTTTTTAAATGAGCGTTTTCAGTCGAGACTCGGCACAGCGGATCGACCAGCGGACACAGGTAATTTAGCCTTTTATTGATTGTCATACCGATCCGGAACAACAAACAATATAAAATGAAGTTATGTATAATAAATAGTTTGGCCAGCATATCTGAAAATATGCAAACCAACTGCTGTTCTTTATAATAAGAAGGTTTCAACTGATTACTATAAGATCCCCGTGCGTAGAACGGGTACACAGCTAGTACTATATAAAATTACTTAGAGCAGTGATATTCCCCGATACTTTCCATTGAAAAATACAGTGTACCGATAGTACACTGGTACAGCAGCTCGTCATTTTAACAGTTTAATACTACTTATCAAAACATATGAAACCTTTGGAACTTGAAACTTAGTACTAGTACTATGGTTTGTTTTATGATTTCAGTAAAAAAATAAGAGAAAATTAACTTTTCCTACAGTCATCTAAAAAAGTGGGTTTCCTTGCACTGATTATAGCACAGAAAGTTGCTAATTTACTTGCTTGCATTTACTTACTTTTGCCGCACTCTTTTTATTTTTACCGCACTCTTTTCTTTGCCGCATTCCAGTTTTCCAACCAAACAACACAAAACAGTTTACTTTTATTAGGCACGTATTACGTGTTTACGTGTTACGTGTTTGAAAATAAGGTGGCAACACATCTTCGATGGATATAAATTTAAGCAGGGTTCAGATTCATCCCACAAAGGATTGCTTCAAGATTCCTGTTGTTTAGAATCGGAAATGTCTTAAATACATACATATCATACCCTCTGAGGTACCCATATTTCCAGTGCTGTGTGTAAAGGTATTTATTAACATGACGAGGCTTAAAAATGAATAGTAAAACTTTTTTACATAAAGCTGCCATAAAAAAACATTTACTAAGCAAACACAGGGAACAGTTATTTCAAAATATAGATGATTTAGACTAATTTTAAAATTAATATTTAAAAAACAGTATATATATATATATATATATATATATATATATATATTATGAAGAAGAGATAAAAAAAAAACTATAACTTGTATTGTATCTAATAACAGGGGTCAAAACCTACTAGAGTATCATAAATTTAATGCCCGAAATAATTTTCATTTTATCGACACCTATAACGTAAGTTTGGAAAAAATATCCAAGCTTAAAATTTTCTTCATTTGCCTCAATTAAAATAATAAATATGTAATGCATTTTCTTTGCCTATTAAATCTACACACTGGCTTACAACTTGAATCTAGCTACGAATATTAAATTGTGTTTTGATGCTTATAAGAAAGCCTTATGTAATTTTTAACGCTATAATTGAAAACTATTAAATAAAACAAACAACACTGCTCATAATATAATTAAAATGTTTTATTCGGGAATGAACTTTCAAAATTAAACGAAGACTGTTTTTTTAAGATGGAAATTGTTTGAAACGTCTTTTATCATTACGTTTTATTGTAAAGCTACTGGGTGAAGTAGCATTATGTTTGTTTACAGTCTATTAACAATGAAGATATAAGTTTTTGTGTTCTTCAAGGCTTACATTGCATTGGTTCTTTTACTCTTAATGGTGCGTAGATATATAAAACGAATCATTTAAACTGTAGAGTACCTAATTTTACATGGTAGACAATTTTAAGCCTAATATTTATACTACTAATTTCACAACATGGAAGTAAGTAATATCTAATTTTAATTTAGTTGCGGTTTAATTTAAATTCTCATTAGGATTCTGGTTTTTATAATGAAATAGCCTTGATATGTTCATTAATAATGGAAAAAAACTTAAAACTAATGTTTAGAAATGAATAAAATACTACAAAATAAAAAAATAACACGATACACAAGATTATAATATACAACTATTCCTAAGTTTGTATTGTTTTTTTAAATCTTACAAATAAAGATATAAAAAAAATATTATTAATAAAATCTGCTCAATAACCTTAATTGACGGTTTTCCTATTTTATCAACTTTGATTTGTTGCTTTAACTTTTGTAATTCTTTTTCTGTGTTTCTGGCTCTTTCCTAATAAATAAAAAATATCCCGTGTCATTTTCCTTAGTTGTTACAGTAATAGATTTTAATTTTTTATTAGTGTACACAGTTATTATAGTTTATTCTCATTGTTTTCAAATGTTCTATAATATTTTAAATTCAAATCATTGATTGTTTAAAGGTATTTTTCTCTTTAGCCTTATACCGAGTGTGATCTCTATTTCAAACCCTTGCTATACTTATTCATTTAGGACGCTGAATGTGTCTTATAAAGTTGTATTATTTTTGTATTTTGTTAACATTGCTGATTTTTACCTGTGCTGTATTTTCTTTTATTAGTTGATTAGACACTAAATGACAGTTTTTAGGTGCCCATGGAAATCGGATGGAAATTATAATTGGATCTTAAAAAACTAAGTTAGTTTATTTTAAGTTCAAAACTTTTAAAACCCGAACATATAGCTAAACAATAAAAATATAAGAATAGTGTGATAACATTATATACGGTGATATCTTTATCCAATGATTTTAGCTGGTCAAGTCGATTCTTCTGCTCCACCTCAATTTATTTATAGTTGGAGTAGTCAGCAAACCAACCGAACTAACGGACCATTCATCTGATTGTGAGTATAGAAATAAGTAAAAAATCCAAACACTTGGCTTCCGTAAACTATTATGGGACAAAATTAAGTTTATAGTAAAAAAAAGAGAAAAAAAACACTTGTGTTGAATTTCAATAGTGGTTAGCAAAGCACAAAAATATCGATACATAGGGGGATAATTAATTAAATTGATTATAAAAAAATAATGAAACTCTCTTTTTTTCAATTGCATTAGACGAGAAATATGAAGGTACATGGATTAAATTCTGTGGTTATACTTCAATGCTGTGTAACATATTTTCTGGTTTCTTCCTACAAACATGTTAGATTTCTTATATTTTTACTCTAAAATAGCTGTAGTTGGAGATTTTCGTCCATATGTGTCTAAGCGTGAATGTTTACCATTACAAAAGGCAGAGTGGTAATTGTTGGTAGTTTGTTAAAAAATCAACAATATCAATGCAATTTAGTGGCTCTACTGAACCTCAAAACCACCTCCACAGAGTACATTGACAAATAATAGTAGACCAATACAGCAAAGCTCAAAATAGTATACATGAGAAATAATAACCTTTGAAACTATCTATCTGAGATTGTTCAATACTTTGTATGTGCTCTAAAATAACAAAACTCCTGATTATTGTTTAATCATTTTTGTTGTCACTCTATCATGCACGTAAAGAAAAGATTACGCATATATTTAAGAGGAGGTATACATGTTCGACAGCTAAATGTGGGTCAAACGAAAAAAGCGTTGATGGGTTTTATTTTTTTAATTGCAATATGTGACAATGAATGTGATCATAGAAATCTCGAATAATTGGCTAGAAAAGGGTGCTAGTGACTGGCGACCTTTTAAGAAACTAATTATGGTTGCATATTACGTTCTAAAAAAGATTATTAGATTTACATATGCCATAAATTACATAATATTTGTCATAGTATTTAAATTAGTTTTTGTAGTTTACTGTATTTGTATTCATGGAGACTACTCACTATTCACTACAGCACTATTTAACTCAACTACTTGATGCCAAAACAGATTAATAGAATCATATTATACTGTAGTACCGGTATCAAAAATATTTCAAGTATTGTAACCATTGCAACTGACGGCCACTCTTTCATAATTTGAAAACTATTGTTATCAACAGTCACAAATAGCTCAGAGGTAAGGTAAGAGGCTCATAAGGAGAAGGACCCCGGTTCAAGACCCGTCCGAGCTGAAAAAATTTTATCCAATGTTTTTTTCAAAATTTGTTTTTTTGAACTATTTAATCAATTTACACAACTGATAATCGTGCTTTTCATACTAAATCTTAATTATTATGGGTTTTTATGTTTAGGCCCCATGGGATGTTTGAAAGTGATATTAAATACATTTTTTATTGAAATATTATTCACTAAAATATATTATTAGAACATATTTTTTTAATATTTAATAGATTCAAAAACATATTTTTTATATATTTAATATATTTTAAATATTATATAAAATTGACATTAATACACACTTGAGATATATAAAATAAATTTTTAATATATTTATTCATATGTATTTAATATATATTTGTGCTACTAGGGTATCTATCTGAGATTGTTCAATACTTTGTATGTGCTCTAAAATAACAAAACTCCTGATTATTGTTTAATAATTTTCGTTGTAGTTTATAATGCAGGGAGAACAATTACAAGAAACCTTGGAAATCCTTGGGAAATGAGTGGACAGTACCAAGGGGACATAAAGCTAAGCGAAGGAATCAAAGGTCGTAACGTTTTAAGGGATGGACTATGGCCAAATGGAATAATCCCTTACTATATTGAAGAAGGATTTAGTAAGTATTATAATAACTTTGAAACATATCTCCGATAGTATTTAGAATAATTACAATTAAAGCTAATTTGAAATAAAATATTTCTACCCTGATGAAGTTTTGTCACCATGGTTAAGTGATATGTCTATCAGCTGACTGGACAGATATTAATTTGTAATGTAGTAAACTTCGTTTTTTAGTAACCGCTCATTTTATACACCAGTTTTATGTAGGATTTACTACTTTTAGGCTGTATTGGCAATATAAGTAAGAACGGTATTTCGTAATTTGTCATTGTTTCATGAATCATATCGTAGAATCATATTTTAATTACTATGAAATTTAGAATCACTATAAATTATTTTAAATCATATTGCAGATTAAGCCAATTTCGACTCAAACTCAGTGGCTTGGTCATAGGGTTTGCCTAGTATAATTTTAATCGTTAAGAAAACAATCAGTAGCGTTTCGATGTTTTAAAATTTTACCCATCTATCCTTGATCATTGAAATAAAAAAATATATCTTGGTAAAACAGGTGAACTTATTCTGTAACAAAACCATCTGATTAATCTCTCTCCACATTCACCGTACATTTTTGTTTAGGATAAGACAACATTATTTGCCATTGTCATAAGAGACTAATCAAAATATCTAACTATCTAGGATAAAATAAAAATGTCCTTAATCTTTTCTCAGCTGAACTAGAGCACGCATTGATTTTAAATGCCATGGCGACATGGGAAGGAATTCTGTCACCACGCCATATCAACGATGGATCTTGCCAGATAAAGTTTGTGCCTATAAATGAAGGACAGTTCAGCGATTACGTGTATATTTTCAAGGGTCCCGATGATGAATGCTGGTCTTACATTGGACCCAGTGGGGGAGAACAACGCCTCAGTTTGGGGCAGAAGTAAGAATAGCTATAAATATTTTGTGAAATTAAAATCCTCAGGCCGGGCGGCGGCAACACACAGCAGAAGGCGAGGCAAGGTACCAAGATTTTGGTGCGGGTGATCAGTCCAGTCAGGTTCTTTAGTCATAATGCCTTGCCTCGTCTTTCGCAGTGTAGGCTATGGTGCTCCGTAAGCACCCATGTGCACAGACAATGGAATAAACCATTAAAAATTAAACCATAAAACATTAACCATTAACTCATTAAAGTATTATATTGTCTGTGCCCATGTGTTTATACTGTCGCTCAAGACACCTTTAGTAAAAATTTCTCGCCTCGCCTCGACTGCTGCAGTGTGTGGCCGGACTTAAACTTACCTCTTACATTTCCCCTAAAGTATTTTTATGGTTTTATTAAGTTTTCATGTTTGAAAAACGATTTAAATATGCTTAAATTAAATATTTGTTTTTGAATGAGACGAAATATCTGCAAATTTATTAAAATTGCTTAGTATAATAAATGGCTCTGGGAAATGAATTGACATTATGTTTTACGATGATGTATTATCGTTCGCGATTCGATATGTTTGGTTTAACAAGTGAAAAGCTTGCAGTACGATGAGAAATATATTTTTAAAACCCTAGATCGTTTTGTAAGTTCAATAAACAGTTAATATTGTACCAGTAACAAACAATGGGACTATGTTGTGTACTCATAGATTCCGCTTTAATAAACAAAAAGTCTTTGAAAAAGCACTTTTTACTTACACGAGTCTTTTCAACTCTTTTTCTAGATATTTTGGATTTAGAAATCCTCAGTCAAATTATTCACTACAAATGTAATGCAGAAGATATAGAACTGCGTTATGCATGTAGTTACAGTACCTGGGACCGAGCTTTGCTCGGCGTGCGTGCTCGTCTTTGGTCATAATAATAAATATATTTTCATTCCCCAACTAATGTGGTTTGTTTCTAGCTGCTTGTACATGAGAACTATCCTTCACGAACTTGGTCACACATTGGGCATGGCTCATCAACATGCAGCCCACAACAGGGACGACTATGTGGAGATTGTGTGGTCTAACGTCATTCCAAGTTGGTATTTAAAAATTCCAATATTCATAATTCATGATTCATTTGTCTTCATGCACATTTTTTATGGTTTTAGTAAAATAATCAGTGATCCGGTTTAAGTGGTCTATGGCTCTTATAAGTGCTCATTCCAAAAGGAAATAGCAATTTTGCGTACTAAGAGCGAAAAGTACGTCATTGCTGCTGGAGAACTGTAAAGGCGAGACGCTTTAGCTAAGTGCGGCCACTTTCAACATTGGCAATAACAATGCTCGAAATACAAACAACATTTTTCCTACACACAATTAACTTATCTTAACACATAGAACTCTTAAGTTCCATTCAAAATGTATTTCAGGCTATGTTTGTTTTCGAGGGTATGTTACTTGATTACCAGATGGTAGTTTTTTTATAGAAAAACCAAAGGTGAAATCAGCTGATTTAGTGAGAAGGAATATGAGATATTTTGCGTGTTGTTTTCAGGTGTAGCAACGCAATTATTTACATGCAGTGGTTGGAAATATTATATTTCGTACCTAGGGCCGAAAATAAGGTTTTGCCGGCTCGAGATAGTTTTTAAGTTCGAGACGAAGTCGGGATAGGTTGTTGGTACGAACGCTATTTTTCACCACACTGTACCCTATTACCACTATTCACCACCATAATAATGCGCACTGATAGTCAAAACAACTACAACTTTAAGGTTATGTGGAGAAATAATTTGAGGAATCAGCAAAAATAATAATAAATAGTTGCTAGACAGCGGTGACAATAGAACAATTCTATTGCAATGCTATGGATACTGATTGTGTATTTAATATGCATTCATGTTTTAAGAAATTAAACGGTCATCTGATTTTGCGGCCGATGTAAAAACCTGCTTGGTCCCCAAATGACAATAACAGCTGGCATGGCCAGCAAAACGTAACATTCAGCCACCAATTAACGTATGTAATACAGCTAAAAACACCATAGTGTAGTGGAAAATGTTTTACAATAACCTCACATAGAACATAAGTTAGTTAATAACCTTACGAGTTTCTTTAAAGATATGTTTGACTTTCGTTAGGTTAATTTGATTATTAAACATTATTTTAAGCATTTGTGCACAACCAGGGACAATCCATAAAATCGAATTTTTCAGACCTAACACATAACTTTGAGAAGAAAAGGTTCGTGGATCACACAGACTTTGGCCTTGGATATGACTATGACAGCATTATGCACTATTCTTCGGTTGCCTTTGCAAAACGTAACGAGAATGGATTCCCTGTTGGTCCAACAATGGTGTCTAAGGTGAGTTCATCTAGCTAATAAAATTCTATGAGTGACTTCAAGTAAAATATTCTAATGTTATATCTATAAAATGTAAAGAAGAAAATTAGTTACGTTAGATTTTGTGATTTAATAGGAGTTCCAATAGAAAATTGTTATTTAATTCAAATATATCACGGACGTGACGAAGTGCCGCTAGCTGCTAGTAATAGTAAATATGATTTTTCGTTTCAGGATCAACAAAAAGAACTTCCAGAATACGTTAGAAATAGAGGAAGTCTAAGTAGAATTGACAAGCTTAAGGCGGAGCTTATGTATTGCAAAGCAGCAACAAGGGTAAATGCAGATGGCAGTTTTAGTCGGCGGTATGCGTTACAATGAAATTCAAACACGTGAGATGGACAGTAAACATTCAGAAACTAAGTTGTATGTAATTGATTATAGACATTATACATCGAGCTTGTTGAAAATAAAAAAAAAACACTACGAAACCCTATGAAGGAATTTCTTTATCTAATCCCTGATCTATTTGAAGATTATTTATATACTTATCGTAATATAATTAAGTAAAGATAGTATATTATTAGAGTTTTTATACAAATTGCTTTTAACAAAATTTCAGTCCAATCGTGTAGGTAACAAATTTACTACGTTAAGGGACTATGTATTTACTATTTAGGAGGAACGGGTTTGATTCCATAAGATTACTACTTTCCCGATTATAATCTTCCTAGGTTTGATTTGGACACACGCAGAGAAACTGTAATAGGCTTGGACCTCCTTCCTAAAATGTGTTTCAATTTACTTCATTGAAAAATGGCTTAGACACAAGCAAAAAAATATAAAATCCAATTTCAATTAGAAATGGAACCCATGCTTTATACAGGGTTGGTTAAAAGTGTGGAGACCCCCTGTTATTGTTTTAACAGCTCATACCAGAAAAACTAAACTCGGCCCACCTTTTTGGCATGTTATGAAGTAATTTTTAAGCCTGATAGCCACTTGGTTTCCAAACCCAAAGTGGGGGATTTTGGGAAAAACTCAAAGATTTTAAATGATAAGACCCATCGTGTGACCCCTCATTTTGAAGGTCCTGGTATAAGAAAACTAACATCGAAAACTAAAGGTCTCTACCTTAACACAGTAAAATATGGCAGCCAATTGAATATAAAATTGCAAGCTATTTCTGATTTCTTGAGATTTCAATCAGCTTTCAGACTTGGAAAGCTGTAAGTTAAATTTAACTTCTGAGAATTTCAATTGGCTGCCATGTTTTACTGGATTAAGATAGAGACCTCTAGTTTGCGTTGTTGGTTTTCTTTTACCAGGATCTTCAAAATGAGGGGTCACTCGATGGGTCTTTCTATTTGAAACTTTTGAGTTTCCCCCAAAATCCCCCATTTTGGGTATGTACACCATGGTTATGCTTAAAAATTACTTCATAACATGCCATAAAGGTGTGCCGAGTTTAGTTTTTCTAGTATGGGCCGTTAAAAAAATAACAGGGGGTCTCCACACTTTTTACTAACCCTGTATATAACTTTTACGAAAAATAAAGAAAATGTCCGAGTTATTATTATGCCTATTGTAAATGGAGGATATAAGGTTGTGAATTATACCGAAAATATTCCTGATTAAAACATTAACTATAGTGTTTTATTGGTTATTGTATATGATTACCCACTTATACTAAAAACATTTAAATTTGGTAGGAAACTTATTTTAACAATGAATAATGTTTCTGAAAAAGCAATATTAATATTACATGTGTGATACTAACAAGCGAGTTTATACTTAAAGTTAAGAAAGGTTTAATATATTATGTTTTCTTTAAACGCAAGTCATTTCAGATGAGATTAATGACTTAAGGTGACAGTAAAAATAGTTATTAGCATTTAGATTAGGTGTTCAAGACTTGGCTGAAGATTGTTGATATTCAATTCCCTAGTGAGTGTCGAATAAAAACTACGATAGCATCATTTGCTTAAACCCTAAATTGAGAAAACACCTTTATCAGCAGATCTAAAATACTCTTCTTAGGCTATATGTAAACTCATCTGTAATCATAGTTATTTTGATTTGTTATTTAATACCCTAAAATACTTTGATATCCTAGGATGTTCTTTAAGCTTATGTAGTTATTTTTGTCGTTCAAATCCTATAAAATTTGTATTGGCTGAATATTTTACTGCAGGGAGGGAGAGCGGAAGTGTCTGTGATTGGTTGCATGTCGAGGGAATATCCTGACTTCCGGTAAACAGCATCTGTGTGAGATATGCAAAGAAAAGAAGTGTATGAGAATTAATAAATCTTAACAGCTGTTTCAATTAAACAAGTTGGTTCTGTTTTATGATGTTCAATAGCATTAAAGTTACAAGGATTACCAACAGGGTGCAGCACTATTATTTCTTTTACATTTATGACAACAGCTAATTTGCAACCAAAAGGTGAGTGAGCATAGGGAACGAACTTCAACCTGGAGGTGAGTTAGCGTAGTGAACGAGCTAACCTGAAGGCAAGTGAGCGTAGCGAACGAGCTAACCTGAAGGCAAGTGAGCGCAGCGAACGAGCTAACCTGAAGGCAAGTGAGCGCAGCGAACGAGCTCCAACCTAAATGTGAGTGAGCGTAGCGAACGAGATCATCTTGAAAATTAAGAAGTTAAACGGGGCAAAGCCCGCGGGTTACAGCTAGTACCTAATAAAGTTGAATTAAATTATAACACATTAAAAGAAATCTCACCAACTTAAAATTATAAATATTGACACATTTTAAACTGTTTTAAATGCATTTAAGTGACGATTGAATCCAAACGAGCATCGCTATTACTGAATATGAAGTGGTAATGGAATAGGTAATGCATGTTTAAGTGAAGGAAATTCGAGAACGTCTTTTTGAAATCGCAATGATAGACTTTTAAATCTACTAGCAACCAGCGTGACCATCTGTGATATATTTGAATTATTTTACCATTTTCTTTTACTCTGAGTTAAGTTGATAATAAACCATTTTTTACATGATAACCGAATTGTAATTGTTCTAAGCAAACCCTGAACATAGCTCAATTAATAATTACGTAATTAATTTTTGCAATACATATTAAACCATGCATAAACAAGTGAAGACGTATAAAATATAGATAATCACAAACACTGCATACCTCATTCATTAGTTCAAGCTCAAACAGAGGGGCTTTTGCTTAATTGTGCATGACTAAGGGCAGTTGGTAAGGGCGAAATAGATTATTTCTCATCATATCCCTATTATTTTCATTGCGTGTGCGATATCTTCAAGGCATCTTAAACAAATTACAAATACTAATAACACATACTATGAAAACACAAAACTAACGTAAGTAATTTTCTCCATTACATTTTAAATAAATAACATTACAATATTTTACTTGAATTCAGTAAAAAAAATAAATCACTAACTGTAACAATAATCCCATTTTCGTATGGATGTAAGCAAAGCTGTATCATGGCCATCTATTTTTATGTAAACAAAATGTAAACTTGAAAAAGTTCGGATTATTGACAACATAATTCAGCACAATCTCTGAAATCTTAAAAGCCTGTAGGATGAAGTTCTTTCATGGTATATGATCCAAACCAACGCAAAAGGCACAATTACAGGATAAGATATCAAAAATAATACTGTACCCATTTATGCCTATAAAAATCAATATTCAGGGTTCAATTTTCTGAATAAGAAAATCCAAAAAATATTTTCTAGAATATAGATTATTCGTAGCAGTTTAGATTTGCATACACATTATTTTATTTAAAATATAATTTTGTATTGTAAGCTTCAAATTTGTTTATAAACAGCTTATAAAATTATACTTGTATTCATGCAGAAGCAATGACTCGTTGAGTTTACTCTATTACAGTAAATGACTCTTACGGTATGATCCACTTATGGTATGATGTATGATCCTATGAGTATGAAGTAGATTTGAAATTTAACTACCCTTTTACGAGAAATAATGTTGTGATTCCAGTATATAATCAGATTATAGTGCTAGCAAATGTAAATACTTTATTTTATTACTAAACAAAGTGAAAATAACAAGTTAATCACTTACAACTGTTTATGCTGAAAACCGTTGTAGACAAGTGCTGCAGTCTGTGATGCGGTCCTAGAACTAACTACACTAGAGCCTTATAAACGTATGAAACTTATGAGGCTCTCACCTACTAATGACACGCTTAAAATATAATTAATACAAAATATACATAAAAAGTTGGGATTTGACTGGTGGATGCCTTATTTACTAGTTCAGTTATTCACCTACGTAACTAAATGAATGATTGTCTTAAAATGACGTTTACTTTGTTTGATGAAACCCATATAAATCCTCCGCGGATGAAGCTAAGGTAAAGTATTCACTAACTCCCAGTCAAGTACCTCTACTTCAGTAATATTGCAGCATAACAACCCAGTAAATCATACAAAACGTTCCTGGGAAATATCGTCGGTCGACTCAAGTACCTACTGTCTTTATGTAATGTAAAATATTACGAACTAAATGCATTTCGACATATTCTTGGCTGTAGTTTAAATTATTTGCAAATTAATTTACAACACTACAATATTACAATACTGGAACTTTTTGTTCGAAGCGTAATTAAAGATTACCGTCTTGGTTATAAACTGTTGATTTATTCGTCGTAACTCATTTTTACAGCCATTATGAAAAGAGAGATTTTCTTGGCCGTCAACTATATGTAGTTTTGTTGTTTATCATAAGTTCCCATATTGAGTAGCTATTAAATATTGTTAACTTTTAAAAAAGGTGAAAAGTAAAAAAAAATTTATTATTGTAATAATAAATTATGTTCGTTGTTTAAACAAACGTGGAACAATTTTCCATTTACATTGGTTTACATATTTGCTTGTAGCAGAGATACTTCGAGATCCATACAGTGATCGCGTTAGAATGAATATTTCATCTAGAAGATTTCTCTCCGGAACTGGAAGTGACTATGATGGAAGCGACAGCCAGAGAAATACGGAAAATTGCTTCCTTATCAATAATATACAGAGTACACGGATTTAAGCCAAGGTACATCTTCGATGGATATAAATTCAAGCAGGATTCAGATTTATCCTACAAAGGATTGCTTCAAGATTCCTGTTGTTTAGAATTGGAAATGTCTTAATTACATGCATATCATCACCTCTGAGGTACTCATATTTCCAGTGTTGTGTGTAAAGGTATTTATTAATATGATGAGGCTTAAAAATGAATAGTACATTTTTTTACATAAAGCTGCCATAAAAAAACATTTACTGAGCAAACACAGGGAACAGTTATTTCAAAATATAGATGATTTAGACTAATTTTGAAATAATAAAAAAAACTGTATATATATATTATTAAGAAGAGATAAAAAACCATAGCTTATATTGTATCTAATAACAGGTGTCAAAACGGACTAGAGTATAATAAATTTAATGCCCAAAATAATTTTCATTTTATCGACACCTATAACGTAAGATGGAAAAAAATATCCAAGCTTAATAATTTTCTTCATTTGCTTCTTAAAATAATAAATACCTAATGCATTTTCTTTGCCTATTAAATCTTTTAGGCTTACACCTTAAATCTAGCTATGAATATTAATAATTGTGTTTTGGTGCTTATAAGAAAGCATTGTGTTATTTTTTAAAGCCATAATTGAATACTATTGAATAAAACAAACATCACTGCTTATGCTACAAATTAACATGTTTTATTAGTGAAGGGACTTGGAATATAAAATGAAGACGCTTATTAGGATGGAAATTCTTTTAAATGTTTTTATCATTAAGTTTTATTGTAAAGCTACTGGGTGTAGAAGCATTATGTTTGTTTACAGTCTATTAACAATGAAGATATAAGTTTTTGTGTTCTTCAAAGCTTCTATTGCATTGGTTCTTTTACTCTTAATGGTGCGTGGATATATGAAACGAATCATTTAAACTGTAGAGTACTTAATTTTACATCTTAGACAATTTTAGGCTTAATATTTACACTACTAATTTCACAACATGGAAGTAAGTAATATATTATTTTAATTTAGTTGCGGTTTAATTTCAATTCTCATTAATATTCTGGTTTTTATAATGAAATAGCCTTGATATGTTCATTAATAATGGAAAAAATTGAACTATTGCTTAAAAACTAAGAAATTACAAAAAAAACATTATACACAACATTATATACAATTATTCCTCAGTTTGTATCGTTTTTAAAAATCTTACACATAAAGATGTACAAAAAAATATAAATAATAAAATCTGCCTTGATTGACGTTTTTCCTATATGTTTATTTTATCAAGTTTGATTTGTTGCTTTAAATTTATTAATTCTTTTTTTTGTGTTTCTGGCATTTTCCTAATAAATCAAAAATATCCTGTGTCATTTTCCTTAGTTGTTACAGTATTGTATATTCATTTAAATTTTTTAATAGTGTACACAGTTATAAACGATTCTCATTGTTTTCAAATGTTTTACCATATTTTAAATACAAATTGTTGATTGTTTAAAGGTATTTTTCTCTTTACCCTTAAAGCTTATACCAAGTGTGATCTATATTCCAAACCTTTGTTATACTTATTCATTTGGGACACTGAATGTGTCTTTTAAAGTTATCTTATTTTTTATTTTGTTAACATGGCTGATTTTTACCTCTATTTACTTTTGCATTAGTTAATTAGTCACCATATGACAGTTATTAGGTATCCGTGAAAATTGGATGGAAATTATAATTGGATCTTAAAAAACTTAAGTTAGTTTATTTTAAGCTCAAAACTTTTAAAACCCGAACATACAGCTAAACAACAAAAATACAAGAACGTGTGATAGCATGATATACAGTAATATATTCATCCGATGATTTTAGCTGGTCAAGTCGATTCTTCTGCTCCACCTCAGTTTATTTATAGTTGAAGTAGTCAGCAAACCAACCGAACTAACGGACCATCCATCTGATCGTGAGTATACAAATAACAAAAAAATCCAAACACTTGGCTTCCGTGAACTATTATGGGACAAAATTAAGTTGATAGTAAAAAAAAAAACAACACTTGTGTTTGTTGCATTTCAATAGTGGTTAGCAAAGCACAAATCAATACATAGGGGGATAAATTAAAGAAATTGATTATAAAAAAATAATGAAACTCTCTTTTAAATTGCATAAGATGAGAAATATTCAGGTACATGGATTAAATTCTGTGGTTATACGTCAATGCTGTGTAAAATATTTTTCTGGTTTCTTCCTACAAACATGTTAGATTTCTTATATTTTTACTCTAAAATAGCTGTAGTTGGAGATTTTCGTCCATATGTGTCTAAGCGTGAATGTTTACCATTACAAAAGGCAGAGTGGTAATTGTTGGTAGTTTGTTAAAAAATCAACAATATCAATGCAATTTAGTGGCTCTACTGAACCTCAAAACCACCTCCACAGAGTACATTGACAAATAATAGTAGACCAATACAGCAAAGCTCAAAATAGTATACATGAGAAATAATAACCTTTGAAACTATCTATCTGAGATTGTTCAATACTTTGTATGTGCTCTAAAATAACAAAACTCCTGATTATTGTTTAATCATTTTTGTTGTAGTTTACAATGCAGGGAGAACAATTACAAGAAACCTTGGAAATCCTTGGGAAATGAGTGGACAGTACCAAGGGGACATAAAGCTAAGCGAAGGAATCAAAGGTCGTAACGTTTTAAGGGATGGACTATGGCCAAATGGAATAATCCCTTACTATATTGAAGAAGGATTTAGTAAGTATTATAATAACTTTGAAACATATCTCCGATAGTATTTAGAATAATTACAATTAAAGCTAATTTGAAATAAAATATTTCTACTCTGATGAAGTTTTGCCACCATGGTTAAGAGATATGTATATCAGCTGATTGGACAGATATTAATTTGTAATGTAGTAAACTTCGTTTTTTAGTAACCGCTCATTTTATACACCAGTTTTATGTAGGATTTACTACTTTTAGGCTGTATTGGCAACATAAGTAAGAACGGTATTTCGTAATTTGTCATTGTTTCGTGAATCATATCGTAGAATCATATTTTAATTACTATGAAATTTAGAATCACTATAAATTATTTTAAATCATATTGCAGATTAAGCCAATTTCGACTCAAACTCAGTGGCTTGGTCGTAGTGTTTTCCTAGTATAGTTTTAATCGTTAAGAAAAAAATCAGTAGCGTTTCGATTTTTAAATATTTTACCCATCTGTCCTTGATCATTGAAATAAATAAAAAGAATAAACAGGTGAACTTATTTTGTAACAAAACCATCTGATTAATCTCTCTCCACATTCACTGTACATTTTTGTTTAGAATAACACCAAATTATTTACCATTGCCATAAGGGACTAATCAAAATATCTAACTATCTAGGATAAAATAAAAATGTCCTTAATTTTTCCTCAGCTGAACAAGAGCGCGTATTGATTTTAAATGCCATGGCGACATGGGAAGGAATTCTGTCACCACGCCATATCAACGATGGATCTTGCCAGATAAAGTTTGTGCCTATAAATGAAGGACAGTTCAGCGATTACGTGTATATATTCAAGGGTCCCGATGATGAATGCTGGTCTTACATTGGACCCGCTGGTGGAGAACAACGCCTCAGTTTGGGGCAGAAGTAAGAATAGCTATAAATATTTTGTGAAATTAAAATCCTCAGGCCGGGCGGCGGCAACACACAGCAGAAGGCGAGGCAAGGTACCAAGATTTTGGTGCGGGTGATCAGTCCAGTCAGGTTCTTTAGTCATAATGCCTTGCCTCGTCTTTCGCAGTGAAAGCTATGGTGCTCCGTAAGCACCCATGTGCACAGACAATGGAATAAACCATTAAAAATTAAACCATAAAACATTAACCATTAACTCATTAAAGTATTATATTGTCTGTGCCCATGTGTTTATACTGTCGCTCAAGACACCTTTAGTAAAAATTTCTCGCCTCGCCTCGACTGCTGCAGTGTGTGGCCGGACTTAAACTTACCTCTTACATTCCCCTAAAGTATTTTTATGGTTTTATTAAGTTTTCATGTTTGAAAAACGATTTAAATATGCTTAAATTAAATATTTGTTTTTGAATGAGACGAAATATCTGCAAATTTATTAAAATTGCTTAGTATAATAAATGGCTCTGGGAAATGAATTGACATTATGTTTTGCGATGATGTATTATCGTTCGCGATTCAATATGTTTGGTTTAACAAGTGAAAAGCTTGCAGTACGATGAGAAATATATTTTTAAAACCCTAGATCGTTTTGTAAGTTCAATAAACAGTTAATATTGTACCAATACCAAACAATGGGTCTATGTTGTGTACTCATAGATTCCGCTTTAATAAACAAAAAGTCTTTGAAAAAGCACTTTTTACTTACACGAGTCTTTTCAACTCTTTTTCTAGATATTTTGGATTTAGAAATCCTCAGTCAAATTATTCACTACAAATGTAATGCAGAAGATATAGAACTGCGTTATGCATGTAGTTACAGTACCTGGGACCGAGCTTTGCTCGGCGTGCGTGCTCGTCTTTGGTCATAATAATAAATATATTTTCATTCCCCAACTAATGTGGTTTGTTTCTAGCTGCTTGTACATGAGAACTATCCTTCACGAACTTGGTCACACATTGGGCATGGCTCATCAACATGCAGCCCACAACAGGGACGACTATGTGGAGATTGTGTGGTCTAACGTCATTCCAAGTTGGTATTTAAAAATTCCAATATTCATAATTCATGATTCATTTGTCTTCATGCACATTTTTTATGGTTTTAGTAAAATAATCAGTGATCCGGTTTAAGTGGTCTATGGCTCTTATAAGTGCTCATTCCAAAAGGAAATAGCAATTTTGCGTACTAAGAGCGAAAAGTACGTCATTGCTGCTGGAGAACTGTAAAGGCGAGACGCTTTAGCTAAGTGCGGCCACTTTCAACATTGGCAATGACAATGCTCGAAATACAAACAACATTTTTCCTACACACAATTAACTTATCTTAACACATAGAACTTTTAAGTTCCATTCAAAATGTATTTCAGGCTATGTTTGTTTTCGAGGGTATGCTACTTGATTACCAGATGGTAGTTTTTTTATAGAAAAACCAAAGGTGAAATCAGCTGATTTAGTGAGAAGGAATATGAGATATTTTGCGTGTTGTTTTCAGGTGTAGCAACGCAATTATTTACATGCAGTGGTTGGAAATATTATATTCCGTACCTAGGGCCGAAAATAAGGTTTTGCCGGCTCAAGATAGTTTTTAAGTTCGAGACGAAGTCGGGATAGGTTGTTGGTACGAACGCTATTTTTCACCACACTGTACCCTATTACCACTATTCACCACCATAATAATGCGCACTGATAGTCAAAACAACTACAATTTTAAGGTTATGTGGAGAAATAATTTGAGGAATCAGCAAAAATAATAATAAATAGTTGCTAGACAGCGGTGACAATAGAACAATTCTATTGCAATGCTATGGGTACTGATTGTGTATTTAATATGCATTCATGTTTTAAGAAAGTAAACGGTCATCTGATTTTGCGGCCGATGTAAAAACCTGCTTGGTCCCCAAATGACAATAACAGCTGGCATGGCCAGCAAAACGTAACATTCAGCCACCAATTAACGTATGTAATACAGCTAAAAACACCCTAGTGTAGTGGAATAGTATATTTCGTACCTAGGGCCGAAAATGAGGTTTTGCCGGCTCGAGATAGTTTTTAAGTTCGAGACGAAGTCGAGAACTTAAATCGATCGAGGGCTGCAAAACCATTTCGGTCCGTGGTACGAACGCTATTTTTCACCACACTTTACACTATTACCACTATTCACCACTATAATAATGCACACTGATAGTCATCACAACTACAACTTTAAGGTTATGTGAAGAAATAATTTGAGGAATCAGCAAAAATAAAAATAAATAGTTGCTAGGCAACGGTGACAATAACACAATTATATTGCAATGCTATGGATTTTGATTGTGTATTTAAAATGCATTATGTTTTAAGTAAGTAAGCGGACAGCTGATTTTGCGGCCCCGGCCTGTAAAAACCTGCTCGGTCCCCAAATCACGATGACAGCTGGCATGGCCAGCAAAACGTAACTTTCAGCCACCAAATAACGTATGTAATACAGCCAAAAACATCATAGTGTGGTGAAAAATGTTTTACAATAACCTCACATAGAACATAAGTTAGTTAATAACCTTACGAGTTTCTTTAAGGATATTTTTGACTTTCGTTTATTTGATTATTAAAAATTATTTTGAGTGTTTTGTGCATAACCAGGGACAATCCATAAATAAGAATGTTTCAGACCTAACTCATAACTTTGAGAAGAAAAGGTTCGTGGATCACACAGACTTTGGCCTTGGATATGACTATGACAGCATTATGCACTATTCTTCGGTTGCCTTTGCAAAACGTAACGAGAATGGATTCCCTGTTGGTCCAACAATGGTGTCTAAGGTGAGTTCATCTAGCTAATAAAATTCTTTGAGTGACTTCAAGTAAAATACTCTAATGTTATTTCTATAAAATGTAAAGAAGAAAATTAGTTACGTTAGATTTTGTCTTTTAATAGGAGTTCCAATAGAAAATTGTTATTTAATTCAAATATATCACGGACGTGACGAAGTGCCGCTAGCTGCTAGTAATAGTAAATATGATTTTTCGTTTCAGGATCAACAAAAAGAACTTCCAGAATACGATAGAAATAGAGGAAGTCTAAGTAGAATTGACAAGCTTAAAGCGGAGCTTATGTATTGCAAAGCAGCAACAAGGGTAAATGCAGATGGCAGTTTTAGTAGGCGGTATGCGTTACAATGAAATTCAAACATGTGAGATGGACTATAAACATTCAGAAACTCAGTTTTATGTAATTAATTATAGACATTATACATCGAGCTTGTTGAAAATTAAAAAAAAAAACTACGAAACCCTATGAAGGAATTTCTTTATCTAATCCCTGATCTATTTGAAGATTATTTATATACTTATCGTAATATAATTAAGTAAAGATAGTATATTATTAGAGTTTTTATACAAATTGCTTTTAACAAAATTTCAGTCCAATCGCGTAGGTAACAAATTTACTACGTTAAGGGACTATGTATTTACTATGTAGGAGGAACGGGTTTGATTCCATAAGATTACTACTTTCCCGATTATAATCTTCCTAGGTTTGATTTGGACACACGCAGAGAAACTGTAATAGGCTTGGACCTCCTTCCTAAAATGTGTTTCAATTTACTTCATTGAAAAATGGCTTAGACACAAGCAAAAAAATATAAAATCCAATTTCAATTAGAAATGGAACCCATGCTTTATACAGGGTTGGTTAAAAGTGTGGAGACCCCCTGTTATTGTTTTAACAGCTCATACCAGAAAAACTAAACTCGGCCCACCTTTTTGGCATGTTATGAAGTAATTTTTAAGCCTGATAGCCACTTGGTTTCCAAACCTAAAGTGGGGGATTTTGGGAAAAACTCAAAGATTTTAAATGATAAGACCCGTCGTGTGACCCCTCATTTTGAAGGTCCTGGTATAAGAAAACTAACATCGAAAACTAAAGGTCTCTACCTTAACACAGTAAAATATGGCAGCCAATTGAATATAAAATTGCAAGCTATTTCTGATTTCTTGAGATTTCAATCAGCTTTCAGACTTGGAAAGCTGTAAGTTAAATTTAACTTCTGAGAATTTCAATTGGCTGCCATGTTTTACTGGATTAAGATAGAGACCTCTAGTTTGCGTTGTTGGTTTTCTTTTACCAGGATCTTCAAAATGAGGGGTCACTCGATGGGTCTTTCTATTTGAAACTTTTGAGTTTCCCCCAAAATCCCCCATTTTGGGTATGTACACCATGGTTATGCTTAAAAATTACTTCATAACATGCCATAAAGGTGTGCCGAGTTTAGTTTTTCTAGTATGGGCCGTTAAAAAAATAACAGGGGGTCT
This sequence comes from Macrosteles quadrilineatus, assembly GCF_028750875.1. Taxonomy (NCBI): domain Eukaryota; kingdom Metazoa; phylum Arthropoda; class Insecta; order Hemiptera; family Cicadellidae; genus Macrosteles; species Macrosteles quadrilineatus. The sequence continues at coordinate 201,198,966 of NW_026542595.1, forward strand.
CCACACTTTTTACTAACCCTGTATATAACTTTTACGAAAAATAAAGAAAATGTCCGAGTTATTATTATGCCTATTGTAAATGGAGGATATAAGGTTGTGAATTATACCGAAAATATTCCTGATTAAAGCATTAACTATAGTGTTTTATTGGTTATTGTATATGATTACCCACTTATACTAAAAAACATTTAAATTTGGTAGGAAACTTATTTTAACAATGAATAATGTTTCTGAAAAAGCAATATTAATATTACATGTGTGATACTAACAAGCGAGTTTATACTTAAAGTTAAGAAAGGTTTAATATATTATGTTTTCTTTAAACGCAAGTCATTTCAGATGAGATTAATGACTTAAGGTGACAGTAAAAATAGTTATTAGCATTTAGATTAGGTGTTCAAGACTTGGCTGAAGATTGTTGAGTGTCGAATAAAAACTACGATAGCATAATTTGTCTAAACCCTATATTGAGAAAACACCTTTATCAGCAGATCTAAAATACTCTTCTTAGGCTATATGTAAACTCATCTGTAATCATAGTCATTTTGATTTGTTATTTAATACCCAAAAATACTTTGATATCCTAGGATGTTCTTTAAGCTTATGTAGTTATTTTTGTCGTTCAAATCCTATAAAATTTGTATTTGGCTGAATATTTTACTGCAGGGAGGGAGAGCGGAAGTGCCTGTGATTGGTTGCATGTCGAGGGAATATCCTGACTTCCGGTAAACAGCATCTGTGTGAGATATGCAAAGAAAACAAGTGTATGAGAATTAATAAATCTTAACAGCTGTTTCAATTAAACAAGTTGGTTCTGTTTTATGATGTTCAATAGCATTAAAGTTACAAGGATTACCAACAGGGTGCAGCACTATTATTTCTTTTACATTTATGACAACAGCTAATTTGCAACCAAAAGGTGAGTGAGCATAGGGAACGAACTTCAACCTGGAGGTGAGTTAGCGTAGTGAACGAGCTAACCTGAAGGCAAGTGAGCGTAGCGAACGAGCTAACCTGAAGGCAAGTGAGCGCAGCGAACGAGCTCCAACCTAAAGGTGAGTGAGCGTAGCGAACGAGATCATCTTGAAAATTAAGAAGTTAAACGGGGCAAAGCCCGCGGGTTACAGCTAGTACCTAATAAAGTTGAATTAAATTATAACACATTAAAAGAAATCTCACCAACTTAAAATTATAAATATTGACACATTTTAAACTGTTTTAAATGCATTTAAGTGACGATTGAATCTAAACGAGCATCGCTATTACTGAATATGAAGTGGTAATGGAATAGGTAATGCATGTTTAAGTGAGGGAAATTCGAGAACGTCTTTTTGAAATCGCAATGATAGACTTATAAATCTACTAGCAACCAGCGTGACCATCTGTGATATATTTGAATTATTTTACCATTTTCTTTTACTCTGAGTTAAGTTGATAATAAACCATTTTTTACATGATAACCGAATTGTAATTGTTCTAAGCAAACTCTGAACATAGCTCAATTAATAATTACGTAATTAATTTTTGCAATACATATTAAACCATGCATAAACAAGTGAAGACGTATAAAATATAGAGAATCACAAACACTGCATACCTCATTCATTAGTTCAAGCTCAAACAGAGGGGCTTTTGCTTAATTGTCCATGACTAAGGGCAGTTGGTACGGGCGAAATAGATTATTTCTCATCATATCCCTATTATTTTCATTGCGTGTGCGATATCTTCAAGGCATCGTAAACAAATTACAAATACTAATAACACATACTATGAAAACACAAAACTAACAGAAGTAATTTTCTCCATTACATTTTAAACAAATGACATTACAATATTTTACTTGAATTCAATAAAACATCACTAACTGTAACAATATTCCCATTTTCGTATGGATGTAAACAAAATTGTATCATGGCCATATATTTTTATGTAAACAAATGTAAACTTTAAAAGTTCAGATTATTGACAACAGAATTCAGCACAATCTCTGAAATGTTAAAAGCCTGTAGGATGAAGATTTTTCATGATATATGATCCAAAACAACGCAAAAGGCACACTTACAGGATAAGATAAAAAAAATAATACCCATTTATGCCTATAAAAATCCATATTTAAGAGTCGATTTTCTGAATAAAAAAATCCAACAAATTAGTTTCCATAATATGGATTATTACGTAACAGTATAGCCATCAAAATTTTGTTAGATTTGCTTACACAGTATTTTGTTTAAAATATAATTTGGTATTGAAAGCTTCAAATTTGCTTATAAACATTATATTTATATTCATGCAGAAGCGATAATTCGTTGGGTTTACTCTATTACAGTATATGAACCTTACGGTATAGGAGTATGATGTAGATTTGTAATTTAACTAGCCTTTTACGAGAAATAATGTTGTGATTTCAGTATATAATCAGATTATAGTGCTAGCAAATGTAAATACTTTGTTTTGTTACTATACAAAGTGAAAATATGGAATACTCACTTACAACTGTTTATGCTGAAAACCGTTGTAGACAAGTGCTGCAGTCTGTAATGCGGTCCTAGAACTAACTACACTAGGGCCTTATAAACGTATGAAACTTATGAAGCACTCACTTGCTAATGGTATGCATAGAAATATAATAAATACAAAATATACATAAGAAAGTTGGGATTTAACTGGTGAATGCTTTACTTACTAGTTCAGTTATTCAGCTACGTAAGTTATTAAATATATTGTCTTAAAATTACGTTTACTTTGTGTGATGAAGCCCACATAAATCTTCCACGGATGAAGCTAAGGTAAAGTATTCACTGACTCCCAGTCAAGTACCCCTACTTCAGTAATATTGCAGCATAACAACCTTGTAAATCATACAAAACGTTCTAGGGAAATATCGTCGGTCGACTCGAGTACCTACTGTCTTTATGTAATGCATAATATTGTGAATGAAATGCATTTTTCCTACAGTCACCCGACAAAGTTGGCTTCCTTGTACTGTTTATAGTACAGAAAGCTGCTAATTGCTGCATATTTATACTTTGCCGTACGGTTTATACTTTGCCGCTCATCAGGATTCCAACGAAACAACACAAAACAGCGTGGTTCTATTATGCACGTAATCCGTGTACGCTTGGAAATAGGTTGGCAACACTTAAAGATAATAATACTATGAGCAGCTGATTGACTATTATAACTACGATTTACCCTGTCATTTCGTGTTTAGGCCTATAGTTTCGGTATTTCTGAACTTTCTGGACTTTTCTTTTAAACGTTTTTAAAACATTCCTACGATCTTAATAAACAAGAAAATACCTTTAAAGCATTTTTTTAGGCGCGGAAACCACTTCAAATTACAAAAACATACGGAACTATATTCTCAAAACGCGGAGCACATTTCTTGCCGAGGAAAACTAGCGGAGTGATACGGACCGCGGGTACTACTTTCTCTAAGGCACCATTTGTGTTGCCAGCTGAACCTTAAAACGTGTCGTATAGTGTTTGAAAGACTAATTATTTATATGCTTTATAGTGACTGTAGGAAAAATATAATGTGTAACACGAGTGAAAAAGGCCTTTGCTGCACTCGAGATCATTCCGCACTCGCCTGCGGCTCGTGCGTAAACATTGCTCTCGTGTGCAGCAAAGTGCCACTTTCACCACTAGTTACACAAATAACTATTGACGTATTCTTCGCTGTAGTTGAAATTATTTGCATATTACAATACTGGAAATTTTTGTTCGAAACGTAATTAAAGATTACCGTCTTGGTTATAAACTGTTCATTTATTCGTCGTAACTCATTTTTTACAGCCATTGTGAAAAGAGAGATTTTCTTGGCCATCAACTATATTAGTTTTGTTGTTTATCATAAGTTCCCATATTGAGTGGCTATTAAATATTGTTAACTTTTAAAAAGTTGATAAGTTAACAAAAGAATTATTGTAATAATAAATTATGTACGTTGTTTAAACAAACGTGGAACAATTTTCCATTACTTTGGTTTACATATTTGCTTGTAGCAGAGATACTTCGAGATCCATACAGTGATCGCGTTAGAATGAATATTTCATGGAGAAGATTTCTCTCCGGAACTGGAAGTGACTATGATGGAAGCGACAGCCAGAGAAATACTGAAAATTGCTTCCTTATCAATAATATACAGAGTACACGGATTTAAGCCAAGGTACATCTTCGATGGATATAAATTTAAGCAGGATTCAGATCCATCCCACAAAGGATTGCTTCAAGATTCCTGTTATTTAGAATGGAAATTTTTTTAAATACAAATATTATTTTATCATTCATGTGAATGATTTTTTTTATTTATAAGAGGCTCAAAAATGAATAATTAAATAATTTACCTAAAACTGGCATGAAAGACAAGTACCAAGCTAACACACAAAACAATTTTTTAATATGTTTGTTTTAAATTAATATTGAAATTAATATTAACAAATACCGGTATCTATATTATTAATAAGTGTAAAATACCATAGCTTGTATTGTATCTAATAACAGGTGTCAAAACCTATAGTATCATAAATTTAATGCCCGAAATCATTTTATTTTTATCGACACCTATAACGTAAGTTTGGAAAAATATCCAAGCATTATTAATTTTCCTCATTTGCCTCTTAAAATAATAAATACCTAATGCATTTTCTTTGCTTGTTAAATATTTTAGGCTTACACCTTAAATCTAGCTATGAATATTAATAATTGTGTTTTAATGCTTATAAGAAAGCATTATGTTATTTTTTAAAGCCATAATTGAATACTATTAAATAAAACCAACAACACTGCTCATAATAATAATTAATAGGGAATAAACTTTGAAAATAAAACTAAGACTGTTTTTTAAGATGGAAATCGTTTGATACGTTATTTATCATTAAGTTTTATTGTAAAGCTACTGGGTGTAGAAGCATTATGTTTGTTTACAGTCTATTAACAATGAAGATATAAGTTTTTGTGTTCTTCAAAGCTTCCATTGCATTGGTTCTTTTACTCTTAATGGTGCGTAGATATATGAAACGAATCATTTAAACTGTAGAGTACTTAATTTTACATCTTAGACAATTTTAGGCTTAATATTTACACTACTAATTTCACAACATGGAAGTAAGTAATATCTTATTTTAATTTAGTTGCGGTTTAATTTCAATTCTCATTAATATTCTGGTTTTTATAATGAAATAGCCTTGATATGTTCATTAATAATGGAAAAAATTGAACTATTGCTTAAAAACTAAGAAATTAAAAAAAAACATTGTACACAACATTATATACAATTATTCCTCAGTTTGTATCGTTTTTAAAAATCTTACACATAAAGATGTACAAAAAAATATAAATAATAAAATCTGCCTTGATTGACGTTTTTCCTATATGTTTATTTGATCAAGTTTGATTTGTTGCTTTAAATTTATTAATTCTTTTTTTTGTGTTTCTGGCATTTTCCTAATAAATCAAAAATATCCTGTGTCATTTTCCTTAGTTGTTACAGTATTGTATATTCATTTAATTTTTTTTATAGTGTACACAGTTATAAACGATTCTCATTGTTTTCAAATGTTTTACCATATTTTAAATACAAATTGTTGATTGTTTAAAGGTATTTTTCTCTTTAGCCTTATACCGAGTGTGATCTCTATTTCAAACCCTTGCTATACTTATTCATTTAGGACGCTGAATGTGTCTTATAAAGTTGTATTATTTTTGTATTTTGTTAACATTGCTGATTTTTACCTGTGCTGTATTTTCTTTTATTAGTTGATTAGACACTAAATGACAGTTTTAGGTGCCCATGGAAATCGGATGGAAATTATAATTGGATCTTAAAAAACTAAGTTAGTTTATTTTAAGTTCAAAACTTTTAAAACCCGAACATATAGCTAAACAATAAAAATATAAGAATAGTGTGATAACATTATATACGGTGATATCTTTATCCAATGATTTTAGCTGGTCAAGTCGATTCTTCTGCTCCACCTCAATTTATTTATAGTTGGAGTAGTCAGCAAACCAACCGAACTAACGGACCATTCATCTGATCGTGAGTATAGAAATAAGTAAAAAATCCAAACACTTGGCTTCCGTGAACTATTATGGGACAAAATTAAGTTTATAGTAAAAAAAAAGAAAAAAAAAACCACTTGTGTTGAATTTCAATAGTGGTTAGCAAAGCACAAATCAATACATAGGGGGATAAATTAAAGAAATTGATTATAAAAAAATAATGAAACTCTCTTTTAAATTACATAAGATGAGAAATATTCAGGTACATGGATTCAATTCTGTGGTTATACGTCAATGCTGTGTAAAATATTTTTCTGGTTCCTTCCTATAAACATGTTAGATTTCTTATATTTTTACTCTAAAATAGCTGTAGTTGGAGATTTTCGTCCATATGTGTCTAAGCGTGAGTGTTTACCATTACAAAAGGCAGAGTGGTAATTGTTGGTAGTTTGTTAAAAAATCAACAATATCAATGCAATTTAGTGGCTCTACTGAACCTCAAAACCACCTCCACAGAGTAATTTATTGACAAATAATAGTAGACACCAGAGCTCAAAATAGTGTACACGAGAAATAATAACTTTGAAACAATCTATCTGAGATTGTTCAATACTTTGTATGTGCCCTAAAATAACAACATAGCATAGTAATAACAAGTCCATCGATTAAACTCCTGATTATTGTATAATCATTTTTGTTATAGTTTATAATGCAGGGAGAACAATTACAAGAAACCTTGGAAATCCTTGGGAAATGAGTGGACAGTACCAAGGGGACATAAAGCTAAGCGAAGGAATCAAAGGTCGTAACGTTTTAAGGGATGGACTATGGCCAAATGGAATAATTCCTTACTTTATAGAAGAAGGATTTAGTAAGTATTCTAATAATTTTGAAGTAGGCTTCTTCGATAGTATTTCAAATAATTACACTGAAAGCTAATTTGAAATAAAATATTTCTACGCTGATGAAGTTTTGCCACCATGGTTAAGAGATATGTATATCAGCTGATTGGACAGATTTTAATTTGTAATGTAGTAAACTTCGTTTTTTAGTAACCGCTCATTTTATACACCAGTTTTATGTAGGATTTACTACTTTTAGGCTGTATTGGCAATATAAGTAAGAACGGTATTTCGTAATTTGTCATTGTTTCATGAATCATATCGTAGAATCATATTTTAATTACTATGAAATTTAGAATCACTATAAATTATTTTACATGATATTGCAGATTAAGCCAATTTCAACTCAAACTCAGTGGCTTGGTCGTAGTGTTTGCCTAGTATAGTTTTAATCGTTAAGAAAAAAATCAGTAGCGTTTCGATTTTTAAATATTTTACCCATCTGTCCTTGATCATTGAAATAAATAAAAAAAATAAACAGGTGAACTTATTCTGTAACAAAACCATCTGATTAATCTCTCTCCACATTCACTGTACATTTTTGTTTAGAATAACACCAAATTGTTTGCCATTGTCATAACTAATAAAAATATTTACCTAACCCGCCATGTTAAACTTCCCTATCCCAAGCGTGATGTACACAACTTCTTTACTTCTCGAGTGATGTAAAGTTGAAAAAAACTCACTCGGTGAGGTAATGAAACCCATTTAAATAACATTGAGTGCTTAACAGAAAAAATATACCTCTATGGAGCCAACAACGTTCAACGCTAGAAATCAGCTGTGCGCTTGAATTTTATTGTTATGTTTTGAAGAATTTTCCTTACCTAGCTTTTGTTTGTAAGTGAACGTTACTGTTAGAAGATGAGTGAAATGGATAATGAAAAATATTGTTCGTAACCTCCTGTATATTGTCGGGTGAGGTAAAATCTTGTGCGTTACACGTTACGCAAGAGCGTGTTTACATCACTTAGGTAAATTATGCAACTCGCTTCCGCTCGTTGCACAACATTCACCTGTGTGATGTAAAAACGCTCTTACTACACTTGTAAGGTAAATAGCTATTACATATCCAGGATTAAATAAAATTGTCCTTAATTTTTCCTCAGCTGAACTAGAGCACGTATTGATTTTAAATGCCATGGCGACATGGGAAGGAATTCTGTCTCCACGCCATATCAACGATGGATCTTGCCAGATAAAGTTTGTGCCTATAAATGAAGGACAGTTCAGCGATTACGTGTATATATTCAAGGGTCCCGATAATGAATGCTGGTCTCACATTGGACCCGCTGGTGGAGAACAACGCCTCAGTTTGGGGCAGAAGTAAGAATTGCTATAAATATTTTGTGAAATTAAAATCCTCAGGCCGGGCGGCGGCAACACACAGCAGAAGGTGAGGCAAGTCAAGGTATCAAGATTTTGGTGCGGTTTCACAGTCCAATCACGTTCTAGTCATAATACCTTCTTGTCTTGTCTTTCGCAGTGTAGGCTATGGTGGTCCGAAAGTGGCCATTCACTGTCGATCAAGACACCTAGTCAAAATGTCTCGCCTCGCCTCGACAGCTGCAGTGTGTTGCCAGCCTTAAACTTACCTCTTACATTTCCACTAAAATATGTTTATGATTTTACTAAGTGTTTATGTTTGAAATCGATTTAAATATGCTTAGATCAAATATTTATGTATGAATGAGTAGAAATATCTGCAAATTTATTAAACTTACTTAGTATAATAAATGGCTCTGGAAAATGAATTGGCATTATGTTTTAGAATGATGTACTATCGTTTGCGATTATAGTTTGGTTCAACAAGTGAAAAGCTTGCAGTACGATGGAAAATATATTTTTAAAATCCTAGATCGTTTTGTAAGTTCAAGAAACAGTTAATATTGTACCAAACCGTCACGTCTTAGCTTTAATTTGTGGATTGCAGACGAAGTAAATTTGAATTAGTTTTGATTTATATTTATTTAACGAAAATTTCACAAAGAATTAGACTATTCCTCAACGAACATAACGAACAACGGGTCTATATTGAAATGAAATGAAATGAAATGAAAATGCTTCTTTATTGCTTTAATAAAAAAAAGTCTTTGAAAGAACAATTTTAATTAATAAGAGTATTTTTAACTCTTTTTATAGATTTTGGATTTAGAAATCCTCGGTCGAACTATTCACCACAAAGGCAATGCAGGAGATGAAAGACTGCGTTATGCATGTTTAATAGTTACAGTACCTGGGGACCAAGCTTTGCTCGTGGTGGGAATATTCTTTGGTCATAATAAGAAAACTATTTTCACTCCCCAACTTATGTGGTTTGTTTCTAGCTGCTTGTACATGGGAACTATCCTTCACGAACTTGGTCACACATTGGGTATGGCTCATCAACATGCAGCCCACAACAGGGACAACTATGTGGAGATTGTGTGGTCTAACATCATTCCAAGTTGGTATTTAAAAATGCCAATATATGATTCGTTTGTCACCTACATTTGCAATTTGCTTTTAGTAAAAAAATCAGTGGTCCGGTGCAAGTGGCATTAGCGCTCACCCCAAAAGCAAACTCCTCGAAGTTTGAATATCAATTTGTGTATTAAGAGTGCAAAGTACGTCATTGCTAGAGAACTGTAAAGGCACGATGTTTTTTTAGCTAAGTGCGGCTATACATTTCAAGAGCGGCAATGACAGTGCTCGAAATACACACAGCATTTGTCCTACACACTATTTACTGATAACATAGATTAACTTCTAAGTTTTTTTTTTAATGTCTTTCAGGCTATATTTTGTTTTCAAGGATATGTTACTTGCTTACCGGATGTTAGTATTTTATAGAAAATCTAAAGGTGAACTCAGCTGATTTAACGAGAATGAGATATTTTGCGTATTGTTTCCAGGTCTGGCAACGTAATCATTTCCATGCAGTGGTAGGAAAAATGTTTTATAGCAACCTCACATAGCAAATAAGTTAGTTGTTAACATTACCAGTTTCTTTAAAGCTATGTTTGACTTTCGCTAAGTTAATTTGATTATTAAACATTATTTTAAGCATTTGTGCATAACCAGGGATAATCCATAAACACGAATTTTTCAGACCAAACTCATAACTTTGAGAAGAAAAGGTTCGTGGATCACACAGACTTTGGCCTTGGATATGACTATGACAGCATTATGCACTATTCTTCGATTGCGTTTGCAAAACAAAACGAGAATGGATTCCCTGTTGGTCCAACAATGGTGTCTAAGGTGAGTTTATCTAGTTTATAATTGTTCGAATGACTTCAAGTAAAATATTCTAATGTCATTTCTTTAAAATGTAGAGAAGAAAATGACTTACGTTAGATTTTGTGTTTTAATATGAGTTGCAATAGAAAATGTTTATTCAAATATATCACGTACTTTTAAGTCAAGAAGTGATGCTGCTAGTAATAGTAAAAATGAGTTTTCGTTTCAGAATCAACATAAAGAACTCCCAGGATACGATATTATTAGAGGAAGTCTAAGTAGAATTGACAAGCTTAAGGTGGAGCTTATGTATTGCAAATCAGCAACAGCGGTAAATGCAGATGGTAGTTTTAGCAGACTGTATGCCTTACAATGACATTAAAACACGTTAGATGGACAGGCACCATTCGGAGACTCAGTTGTATGTAATTAATTATTGGAATTTTACATCAAGTTTGTTGAAAATTAAAAACTACGGAACTTTATGAAGGTAATTTTGTTTATCCAATCCCTGAACTATTTGAAGATGATTCATAGTATACTAATCGTCATATGATTAAGTAAATACAGTATATTGTATTGTTTTCATACAAATTGCTTTTAACAAAAATTCAACAGTCCAATCGTGTTGGCAACAAATTTACTACGTTACGGGCGAATTCACCTTTTATTTTGATGTGCTCGTGGGTTTGACGTGGTTTTGTGTTGCGGTGCAGGAGGGACGGGTTCGATTCCATAAGATTACTACTTTCCCGTTTATAAATCTTCCTAGGTTTGATTTGGGCACACGCAAAGAAACTGTAATAGGCTTAGCCTTCCTAAATGTGTTTCAATTTACTTCATTGAAAAATGGCGTGGACACAAGAAAGAAAAAATTAAAAATTCCAATTCAAAATTAAAGTTTAAACAGAAATGGAACCCATGCTTTAAATATATAACCTTTATGAAAAATAAAGAAATTTTTGTACGATTTTTTTACGTGAATGGAGGCTAGTTTGTGAATTATACCAAAAATATTCCTGATTAAAACATAACCTATAGTGTTTTATTGGTTATTGTAGAATATGTTCATCCACTTATACTAAATAACATTTGAATTTGGTAGGAAACTTATTTTAACAATAAATTATGTTTCTGAAAAAGCAATGTTAATAATAATATTACATTATTTGTGATACTAAAAAGCAAGTTTATACTTAAAATAAAGTCTTTAAAAAGGGTTTAATATATTATGTTTTCTTTAAACCCAAGTCATTTCAGACGAGATTAATGACTTAAGGTGACAGTAAAAATAGTTATTAGCATTTAGATTAGGTGTTCAAGACTTGGCTGAAGATTGTTGAAATTCAATTCTCTGGGGAGTATCGAATAAAAACTACGATAAGCATCATTTGCTTAAACCATATATTGAGAAAACACCTTTATCAGTTCTGAAATAATAGGTAAAGTAATAGTTTTCAATTGGTTATAAATAAATAAAACTGCAGAAAACTTACAGCCTAAGAAAGATTATTTTTGTTTGATTGTATTTTACTAAAAATGTTCCTTACTTGTCATATTTATTTTCCAATTAAATAAAACATGAGTAATATAACATTTAAGTACTAATGTTTGCTGCTGGGAAGGAAGGGAGTGTTTTTACGACACGTAATAGTATAGTATAAAATTAATAAATTTGTCAAATTTGATAAAAACACAAACTACGATAGTTTATTGTTTCCCATAAAAATAAAATGAGATTTTAAAATGTTTGCCTACAGTTTGGGAATTTTCCCCGTAATCTTTAGTCCAACTGTAAAAGCATAGATTTAATTGGTACAATTATAATTTTTCAGAGCCCTACACGAAAACGTCAGATTTTGGCTGTAATGAAAATCGGGTTGGACTTTTTAAGGGTAAACATTTGAAAATAACAAATATTAAAAACTGCAAACCCCATAACACCCTTTTCAATGACCCGATCTTTCTGTTTGTTAAACTCCTTCAAGCCTATATATCGCCCTGCCCCTTCATACAAAACATCGATATCGGGCCAAAACTGATACCCGAGTTATCGTTTTCATGGACACACCCACACACCTATATGCACAATCATATATGTATACTACTCCTCTATTGAGGAATTTACTATTTTTGAATCTTTTTGTCAAAACCTTTAGTCATGCCATTTGGCTTGTCATCTGCTCCTCGTCTTTCATGCCCTATTAAAAAAGCAAAGGAATGTATTCAGGAAGCCATATATTTTTTACAACAAAAGACTCACACGACTAGGAAGATGTTACAAAATTTATCTATCATATATACAGTGATCCAGAAAAATAACACCTCCATGTAACTTTTATTTAGTCGTACATTTTTCTTAGATTATTGAAATATTTTATTTACAATAAATATAGCAAGAAATAACGCAACAGATAATGCATCGTTCCACTTCAATCTCCGTTATCCCTAGTGAGTTGTTGGTCATGTTTTATGTACAACAAACACATACAAATGAGACCCGGGAATCCGACTGGTAAATAGTAACTAGTAATCCACTTTGCTGCTCTGATTCAGCCAGTTTTCTTTGTAACTAGTCTTGTTACTATGCTTGCCGTGTCAGAGAACATTACTGTGTCATTGTTAATATACATTAAATTAAAGCCTAACGTTTTAATTCACATGTAATTAAACACCAAACAATTCTTGTGACTGTTAAAGTTAAATAGCTTTAATATTCACGGCGTTCAAATCAATATACTGTTCAACGTTAACGTTCCGGAACAATGTTTTTTTTTTATTATACAAACATAAGCAAAATAATTTTTTTTATTCATATGTATTTTTTTACTATTGAGGAACCTAGTTTGCCATGATTAACTTGGTAAGCTAAAATAAGGTATTCCTCTATTTGTTATAAACAATGTAACATTCTATATATTTTGTTCCTAGAGGTTGACAATTGAATCAATACTATCTTTAAATAGAGTGTTTACAGAAAAATCACTTCGGTTTTAGAGGTAGCCTTAAAAAATAACTGAATGATAAAATTTTTGTTACAACATTTTCTTGAATTGTTTACATATTTTGTTAATTTATAAGTTTTTGACGTCATTTGTATCCACTTCTTTATAAAACCATGCAATTAATTATTCCAGACTTAATAAAGGGTAAAACACCTCCTACGAACATCGTTCCAGCTGATACAATATAGTAATGGTATAAATACCCATTACATTTTTCCAACCCTTTTCCTAAAAGTGAAAGAACAAGAATGAAAGCTTTATCAGGAAACAAAGTTTCTACAGCGGAAGTTGCGAAATCCAGGAAATTGAGTCTCGCGCAAAGTGGCATTTTGATTATCAGTTGTTTAGTGACAGAATGTCTAAGTGCAAACTTGGGAGAAAATACTGAAACATATTGAATGTGGTTACAAATGAATTTTTAATTATGTTGTGAGAAATAATATAATAACAATCTTTAAACACTAATAAAATGTTTACTAAATTAAGGTGTTTTAAAAGCAGTCTATAAGATTTGGAACCTCGATAAAAAGACCTTCGATAACAAGTCATCCTTGGTAACAAGACTCTCATGAGGATTATTAAACGAGACTTGTTACCAAGGTTGACTTCTTATTGAGGTTTGCAATAACATGTGATTTAGGGTAAAATAAATTCAAGGGTATTTGAAAATGACACTTGTTATCAAGGATGACTTGTTATCGAAGGTCTTCTTATCGAGGTTCCACACCCGCAACTGTGATTGGCGTAGAGGCAACAACTCTGTGATATTAGCTGATTAGCAAGCGGGATCTAGAGCTGCAATGAACTTGTTTGCGTTATGTTTACAAATATGGCAATGTGATCATTTCCGTGTAGTCGAAGGACAAACACATTTTGCCAGCATTTAAACGAAGAAACATAATTCCATAGGTGCAACAGTTTTAAACGTTCGTTCCACATCACTATTGCTATTTCTATTAATAGATTTTTCATTCGTAGTAAAAAACTAACTTATATTGTTTAGTTTAGCCAGTAAAGCAGATCTTAAAATATTCTTCTAAGGCTATATGTAAATTCGTCTGTAATCTAGTTATTTTGATTTGAAATTTAATGTTCTAAAAGACTTTGATATCCTAGGATTTTCTTAAAGCTCACGTAGTTATTTTTGTCGTGCAAATCCTATAAAATTTGTATTGGCTGAATATTTTACTGCAGGGAGGGAGAGCGGAAGTGCCTCTGATTGGTTGCATGTCGAGGGAATATCCTGACTTCCGGTAAACAACATCTGTGTGAGATATGCAAAGAAAACAAGTGTATGAGAATGATAATGCACTACCTGGTAGTATAGATACTTGGGTTTGTCTAAAGTCTGAAATTATAGTTATTTAAATCATAGTTATATTGAGTTTTAGCAGAATTATTTATAGTATTTATATAAATATAAGATATAATCAACTACTTTTTAATCGCATCTACGTTCGTCAAAATATACCTTACTAATGTTCTATGTTATGTTTTATATGTTTATTTTTAGCATAACCATTCTGGATCACAATTTGATCCCTATTTACTTCTAGCCTGATTTGCCTTAACAAGTTAAGCTATGATTTATCTTAAGCTTAAGACTTATAAGTTCTAGTTTCTTTTTGTGTCCATCAATATTTATTAAAGGTAATTTATTGAATAACTCATAGAGAAGTACCCTTGCAAAATCTTACAATTGAATCCTTACGACTATCAATATGAATTATACCCACCAAGAAAAGGGGAATATCATATCAATTGGCTAAACAATTGTCTGCAAATTGCTTATCCTTATTTCTTGTGTGTATGAGGTCGACTTATTTTATATAACGAAAAGAACACAAACCTTCAAAACTATTGTCATGCAAGGAAACTAATGCCCTAGATTAAATAAAATACGTTTTCTTTTACAAAACCTAGCAAATAGTTGTTACATTCATTTTTAATTTTAAACACGTTTTTCTTTATCACGAATGTAGCTTACTATGCAATTTGAAAAAGATTTTAAACCTAGATGTCAAAAAAAAAAAATTCTTCTACATTTATTATGTTTCCATACAATTTTATTAAGTCTTATTAGTCTTTTAGTTTAAGTCTTTCTTTGGATTAAAGAAAACTGCGTAATAGTTTTAAAAGAATCCTCGTATTTTACAAATCTAAAGTAATAAACCAATTTTGGCTCAGCACACGCCATAGTCTGCAGACGACACTAACATTGAAGGGGCGGTTACAACTACCTGTTAATCTCAAACTTCATTAAGATATAAATTAGCACTTAGGATATTCTTTATCGTAATGTGTTATTGATCATACAACTCAACAAATCTATAGTACTGTTTATAATATTCTTGTTTTAAAGGTATTGATAAGAATTTAAAATCTCAGAAGTTAAAATTAGTTAATATAACGTGAAATCAATTGCTAATCGATTCGTTGCTAAACAAAGTTTTGTCATCAGTGGTTTTGATTGAGTTTAGTTTAAGCAGGCTAATGAGTTGATTCAAAACTTAGGTTCTAGAAACTATTGAGAATAGGGGGGTTGTTTGACCCTAATGAGCAGGTTTTATATAATTGGTCGTCTATAAATAAGAAGAAAACGGGGAGTACATATATATTTCACGAGAGAAGTCTAATGCTCAAGTTTGAAGATTTAACCCCAACCTTTTCACTAAGAGAAACCTTTTCTAATCGGGTATAACTGTTACGTTAATTTACTATTCGACCTATGCTCTCATTAAAGATTTCGTTCTGACTCCTTATAGAACATAAGGCATTAAAAGAAAAATATTAACCAGCTTCAAGAAGTACATTTTCAGTGACAGTAGCTACGTATAAGACGTTGTTGCATTATAACAACGGTACGGAAAACATCCGATCCTGGATTTTTTGTGAACTTTATACGTTAAGTGAAGTAAAATGTAGAGATTTGCTTTTGAATCTGAGTTGTTCGTACTCCGTTGGCCAATCTTAAAATATTTGACTTATTTGTAACCAAGCATAGTAAAAATATTATTGGGACTTAATAGTTTATGCTCTAAACACTGAAAAGTCTTTGCGAGTCCGAGAATAATGCAATATAGCAACCAAAGTTCAAAAATAAATATTCCATTTAAGCAATCGAAATAGTTGTTTGTTTTCAATAATACTGAAAACATTACTGATTTATATAATTAATCCCAAAATTTGCAATTTCTCCTCCATTTTTTTATATATTTTGTCTACAATTTCGAAAACATATATTTATTTAACTGTACACTCATTTAGCATGGATGCAATACCTACTCGATTCAGAAATATTGTTTGAATTCAGGTAAATTTTCTACAAAAAAGGAGCGTCAGATACGGTAGGAATTAGGGCTACCAAATGCTGTAAATAAAATTGTGATAGTTAAACAGGTTATCGACAACAAAGCCCTGATCCATCAGATTAACAGCGATTAACAGCGCGTGGTGTTAACAGGTGATAAGGGGGTGATATTTACACCATTGTCCTTCTCCTACAATGGATTACCCTAGAGTCCAGCACACTGCAATGCGCTAGTGTTAAACCCTGGCAAACACTGGTCCATTTTCCTTTCATAGTCATTAAAAAAATGATTGGAAATTCGAATTTATTATGTTACTGTTATGTTGTTTGGGTTAACAGTTATTTAGGAATTATGATTGTGTACAAGTTCATACATACAATTAAATTGGCGAGTTCTCAGATACAATTTATTTTACAATTTATTTTATTTATTTATTAATTTATTTTATTTTTAATTATACAATTTATTCTCAGATACATTTTATTTAATAAAATGGTCTGTAGAGTAGTGGATACAACTTTGTAAGTTTACTTTTTTATTTGAGATCCATCGAACAGTTTTTTGCAGTGTAAGTATATCTCTGTTTAGAATTAGGGTTTAATTATACAATATTTAATCTGTGTTATTCTGAAAATGCTAAACCCAAACTTTCCCAGAAGGATTATGCAGCGTATTTTTGCCTTAACAAAAAAATACATTTTGAATGTACCACTAATACCATCTTTTACCGTCTATTACTAATTAAAAATTTTATTGTAAATTTATCTTAATACACCTTGTATAATTGGCAAAAAAATGGTCAATCAATAAACGACGGATAAAAGAGGTAAATTATACATGAGCCACACAATACAAGACATCTGGAGGGAGATCTCATCAGAGTTAACTCAGTTAGGGATGTTAACTAAGGTGGTGACTTGAATAAGTAAGCTAGAACATGTAGTTAGTGTTTGTAGCCGTACCAATCAAGATACAAACACATGTAGTGTGTTGGTATAGACAAAGTTATAAAAGTTTAAATATACACAATACTGTTGTAAATACAAAGTTTTTTTATCACTTTAATAAGGAATAACTGAAGCAACCCTGATGGAGATGTTCGACTAGCCTAGACGCGTTTGTGTTGAGGTTTGTGCAAATTGTTTGTGGCCCGTTAGTACCTGTTAATACATTGATGATATATTGTTATAGTTATATTAACGATCTATTGAGTTATTGTATGCAGTTTTAGGTTTATTTATTATGTAGCGACCAGATTTAAAATGTATCAAATATATGCGATACTCATTAGTATTCTACCCTTTCTTAATCAATGTTTTGGCTCAAGTCTTTGGAATGTTTAGGAGGATAAATTAAATTAAAATACAGACCTGCTACCAAGCTAATTGCAAATGGTAAATGCTAAACACTCTATTTCCTGTGCGAAACAGATTATCTATATTTTTCAGGATGAAGCAGCATATATTTTTTTTATATATATACTAGCTGACCCGGCGAACTTCGTATCGCCTAAGTTATAGGTTTCCCCTAAGACAGACCGATGGAAAGAAAGTACCGTTACGATTAATTTTCAAGATGATCTCGTTCGCATCGCTCAATCACGTCCTGGTTGAAGTTCGTTCGCTACGCTCACTCACCTTTGGGTTGGAGCTCGTTCGCTGCGCTCACTTGCCTTTAGGTTGGAGCTCGTTCGCTACGCTAACTCGCCTCCAGGTTAGCTCGTTCGCTACGCTCACTCGCCTCCAGGTTGAAGTTCGTTCGCTACGCTCACTCACCTTTTGGTTGCAAATTAGCTGTTGTCATAAATGTAAAAGAAATAATAGTGCTGCACCCTGTTGGTAATCCTTGTAACTTTAATGCTATTGAACATCATAGAACAGAACCAATTTGTTTAATTGAAACAGCTGTTAAGATTCATTAATTCCATTTCTCATAAGGTTAACATGGGAAACTCCAGAGCCATTGGGGCGGAGCCCTTTTAAGAATTTCGAAACGGGAAATAGTTTACGTCCGATTCGCATACCTACAGAATTTACACACCAAATTTCATAACGATCGGTGAAGTCGTTCCGGAGGAGTTTGCAGACAAACACTGTGACACGAGAATTTTATATATTAGATTGGTAGCCTAAT
The DNA here is from genome assembly GCF_028750875.1 of Macrosteles quadrilineatus. Classification (NCBI taxonomy): domain Eukaryota; kingdom Metazoa; phylum Arthropoda; class Insecta; order Hemiptera; family Cicadellidae; genus Macrosteles; species Macrosteles quadrilineatus. The sequence continues at coordinate 201,217,545 of NW_026542595.1, forward strand.
ACAGTTTTCTTACTCAAATGCAAAACCAACAATATAAATAGAAGGGTGGGATTTCAAAATAATTCTCAAATTAAATGGTCTCCATAACTTACAAAATACGCTATACTCATGAAATATCAAGATCAGACCTTTACTCTATGAAACGTTCTAAAACAGCATTACTTCATATATAGGGTAGATGAAGATCACAGCTTGTTGTGTTACAACGACAATGGCTCTCTAGTGCATCATGTACTGATTTGGGCCAGAGATATGCAACAATATTACAGTTAACTGGATAAAAATACATGTTAATTGTGCAGTTTCAGAAATTCTGAATAATAGTGAAACTAAATGAACATTCAAACTGGGATTTAAAAAACAACCTCTTAATTAAAACTTATACTATTGGATGGAATAGGTTTTTACATATTTCAAAATTTACATCTTTGGTGTTAATAGAAAACATGGGCTTGAATGGAGTCTGGCGTAAGTTCTCCTTATGCACTGTCTTGATAAGTTGGACAATGACGTTTATATGGTACTAGCTGTACCCGCGGGCTTTGCCCCGTTTAACTTCATAAGTATTCGCATGGCTCAATCACGTCCTGGTTGAAGTTCGTTCGCTACGCTCACTCACCTTTAGGTCGGAGCTCGTTCGCTGCGCTTACTTGCCTTCAGGTTGCAAATTAGATGTTTTCATAAATTAAAAAAAATAGTGCTGCACCCTGTTGGTAATCCTTGTAACTTAATGCTATTGAACATCATAGAACAGAACCAACTTGTTAAACAGCTGTTAAGATTCATTAATTCCTTTTAAATATGAGAAATCATAAGGTTAACATGGGAAACTCTAGGTCCACTTGGGCGGAGCCCCAAAGCCCGATCAGAATAAAAACTACTTAGTTTTCCTATTTAATGCCCAAAGAATCAGTGTACCAAATTTCAGCCTCCTAGGTAAATGGGAAGTGGGAAAATTAGTGATGAGTGAGTGAGTGAGTGAGTGAGTCAGTCAGTGAGGGCTTTGCCTTTTATATATTTAGATTGAAACGTACTGGATGAGGTAGAAAATGTTGACTATTAAATTACGCTATTTTCTATGGCGGAGAACTAGATTTCTACCATTGTAGCTTGCTACTGAACTTTTTAGTCATTTACAATTTATTGTTACAAGAAAGTACTAAAAAGTTACAAGATGCTATGTGACTAAGCTCAAACTAAATTCAAACTACAGTATTAATATTATTGAGTACTTCTTCAAGGTTTAAATGAGTTCCACGGAATAAGAATACACCGAACATAACACGAGTGAAAAATAAAATAGTTACAAAGTTATGGCTTAATTAAAATCTGATGAAGGTTAATCATGAAAACCATAAAAATGACTTTCTTCTTCGACAGAAAAGTTTGCAACAAGCATTGCATTAGACAGGTAGCAAAACAACGTATTGTTGTTCATTTTATGAGGAAATAATTTATAAGGAGTTTTAAAATCTTATCTTTGTATATCCCTATTGTAAGATTGTAACCTTTCATTAATATAAGTTATGATAAAATTAATTACTTTGTGTATCCATGTTTGAATAAAACGATATTTTTTGTTTTGGACTTGTGTTTAAAATGAAAAATGAATTTGAAGACCTTGGGACACAAGGCACTAACTCAATTATTTACTTGCAGCTAAAGCAATAAAGTTAGGCCAGAACGTTTTGTGTAATCCGACAATCATTTTTCAAACCTGCTTGCTTAGCCCAGATATCATTCAGTAGTATTTTCAAAGCACACCAATGAAAACAATTTAACAACAATACCTGTAATATAAAAAATTTGGCTCAATATACTAGAACATTAATCAAGCACAAAACATGCTCTTTATTTTAGACATCTTTTTACTTTTTATGGACTGAAATAGATAACTATTGTAAATGGATAATTTGATTGTACTTCTTATATCCTAGGACATTAGGCTCCGGATTGGATTCATTTTGATAATCAGTTAAGACGAAAAAGAACTTTGTTAACACATCTATTTATCTAAAATCCGTGCAGGAAAAAAAGTTCAATGAAAGACAAAAATCTTATAAGACAACCAAACAAATTCAGCACAAAACTGTAAGTATCGCAGCACAGTACCGTATTGAGGTTGTGTCTCTCCGTTTTATTTACTTGGTGGTGTTTGTCGGGCAAACATGTTGTTTATCTTTCTTCTTTGTTTACTTGAGAAAAATACACTAGGATTGACGTTAGATCAGTACTCTTACTGATTGTAACCGTTCGTAGGAGTTTTCTGCCTTAAAATGTATTATGAAACTTTAATTACAGTGAATAAACGATTAAAACCTTTAACTGCTTGGGTTCACTTCTTTGAGGCTTTATGAATGTACTTTATAATGCGATAAATAAAGCTGCACGGTGCAGATTGATTTAATATCTGGCATATCAGTGCAATAAATACAAATTTTTACGCCGATACGGGCCCTGATATAAAATATAAATTCGTACGTGACTTCCGTATTTATATTTTAATTTTGAAGGCTCTTAAAGTAGGAATTCAACGTAACAACTACTTATTGTGATGTGAAATTAATCTGATGAAAAAGTTAATAATAGCCCATAATCCAATGAAAACAAATCCAAATGAAAATTTAGCCGTTGATTAGGAACGCCAAAATTACTTTAAAATTGGCTTCTGCACCTTTTTTATAGACCCGACAACAGGAGTATGAAATGCTATTCTTCTAAGGCTAATTGTTTGAACTATTTACTCTTTACGGGGTTGCCGGTCAACCCCCTCACCCCACAGCCTACGGGTATAGCTGGGTATATGAGTGGATAAACTGTTCGTCTAGTCATCAGAGGGTCACTAGTTCGTTCCTGAGGAAAGTCTAAATCTGATCGATGATTTAACACTGGACACAGCTGTCATTGATAATTAGGCGTTCATAAATCATCCTGTTTAAAGAACCAGCATATGTTACAAGCTGTCCAACAATTGTGTTAAAGCTGACATATTATTCATTTTAAAATAAATCGATTCTTGAAAAAAAAACACCTTATAGTGAGTACGTGTCCTTAAAATATCACTGTAGTCTAATTTAAAATCCAGGAAACCATCTTAAGCTTTGCTATTGGCTACTCTGCTACAAAATGTTATTACTGCCATAACCCGTTTTTAACATCTTCCCAGTAAATGACAGTGTCTTAAATATGTTTAAATGCCAAGTAAAGATTGTACACGAACGTTATTTCCGACGAGAGATGAGGTCACGATCTTGCCTTTGCACTTAAGTAAAAAAATGTACATTTTAAAATGCAAGGTTAAATATTTTTGTTATGTTTACAGGAACACAACATTTACATGAACTGTAAAATGTTAATTATTATAATATAATGTTTATTTTAGTTGCTATTTACAGATGTATAAGATATTATATACTATAGAATATGTATTATAATAGTGTTATTCAAAATATTTATTTTTTATAATGGTTGATGATTTCTGATTATATGTTAGGATTTGTTTTGGAACCATCTTATTTTGTGTTGTTAGACAACTTAACATAGAGCGTATTATTTTAATTTTTTTTTACCAAAATCTCAATTTTTGTCGGGATGTAAGGAAACTTGAAAATAAGATTCAATTTACTTCAACAGATTTAAACATTATCCAAATTAGAATTTTTGTTCGACAGATTTTTAAGACCGAGTGTATACAAATTCGGGAAATAAATTATTCAAGTGACATTCATCTATTAAGACTTTTCTGAACACTACGGCTTTGTATATTTCATTTTATATTGTTTATTTTGTTTTATATTTTCATTGTATATTTTTTTTTTTTGTGTATATTTCATTGTTCGTTAAGTAGGTTTTTAAGAGTGAATACAAAATAGTAACGTTTGTATTATAAAGTGTACAGAATCTATATAATTGATAATGAAGTCAAAGTAAAATTGTCAATAACTTTTAAAATGTATGTCAAAAGTGTTACAGATTTTTATTTTTATAGCTAAGACCGTTAAATTTCAGTTTCTTCAGTTTCACTCCTATATTTAGCTGCTATTACACACTCTCTCGTTAGTGATTGGGCATCAATCTTTCGAAAATCAGACCTACAAAAGTGATCAAAAGATAGATCAGAAAATAGATCAAGGGTATTCATAAGGGAGTTGTATTTACTTTTCTTTTCTGGATTTAGTGAATACCTTGAATGGCCGCAATATTTAGTTTAGTAATTGAATGCATACAGTAATACTCGTAAATTATGAAGCTAAGGTAAAGTATTCACTAAAGGTAAAGTTATCACGACAGCATCATGAAATCGCATTGATTTAAGTATAAAAAGGTGGTTTTGATTTAATTGGAATTCAAACCATACACAATGATTTAATTTAAGGGTGTTATTATAAGGCGAAGTCATCAGTGCAGTAAAATGTCTTATTAACATATAGATGGCTTGATCAGTAGCTCATTGTGCCTTGTTGATCTTCGATTTCCTCTGAGCTTCATACTCTATAAGGAAAAAGATTGATAGAACATTTTGTATTTTTCCTTTTCAAATTTGTATACCAGGTACATAAAAAATTACTTTTTGGTATCAAAAGAGCTTAGTCATGACTCAAATCTATATAAATAAAATTAGAGTTTTGTCTGTACATTGCTTAGAATAATGAACTTTTTGGTTATTTTTACATTTCATAGGTCAGAGAAACCGAATCAAACCTTATCTCAATTTCTGTCTGTCTGTCTGTCTGTCTGTCTGTCTGTCTATCTGTCATTCTCTTGGTAACAATATAATAAATAGGTTACATACCTTATAAATCCGACAAACAGCTCATTTAAATTGAAGGTCGTTTACATGTTTCGGCTTGTATCGGCCATTGTCAAAACATCGCAGTTGGATGGTGAAATCCTTGTCATTGTTTTCTACTAAAAGTACATACACAAACACATACACACGGACGGGACGAACACATTACGAAAAACGAATAATACTTTAAATAGGCCTATTGAATACACGGGCAGGACGCACGCACACCGTTGTCAAGGTCAGGATGCAGACTGGACTAGTTGTGTCGGTGTTGTCTTATCAGCTGATGTGGACTGCTGACCAATGGGCGTCGAACTCTGCCTTTGTTTTAATATGCTATTGAAAATGTGATGGGATTTGAATTTAAGTTTTTCGTTCAGAATTACGCTCTCAAAATTGTTGTTCTCATTAACCTGTGCCTTATAAATTTCGAATTCTTCGAGAGTGTTAAGTCTGCTTCCCTTTTGGCAAACATGTAGGATTTCAAGGCCTTTACTAATATCCTTCATATCATGGTTTTTATCGACCAAATGCTGAGCAAACGATGATTTTTGTTTTGTATTACGAGGATCTGGTCTATGCTCCTTGTATCTAGTATTGAAATCTCTACCTGTCTGCCCAGTATACGTGCTAGGACAACTGGCACAAGTTAATTTATATACCCCACATTTGTCAAATTTATCACCACATCTGGTTGAATTGTTTAAAAAAATTTATAAGAAATGTCGAAATTTATAAGGCACAGGTTAATGAGAACAACAATTTTGAGAGCGTAATTCTGAACGAAAAACTTAAATTCAAATCCCATCACATTTTCAATAGCATATTAAAACAAAGGCAGAGTTCGACGCCCATTGGTCAGCAGTCCACATCAGCTGATAAGACAACACCGACACAACTAGTCCAGTCTGCATCCTGACCTTGACAACGGTGTGCGTGCGTCCTGCCCGTGTATTCAATAGGCCTATTTAAAGTATTATTCGTTTTTCGTAATGTGTTCGTCCCGTCCGTGTGTATGTGTTTGTGTATGTACTTTTAGTAGAAAACAATGACAAGGATTTCACCATCCAACTGCGATGTTTTGACAATGGCCGATACAAGCCGAAACATGTAAACGACCTTCAATTTAAATGAGCTGTTTGTCGGATTTATAAGGTATGTAACCTATTTATTATATTGAATACAACAGCTCAGGAGCTAGAATGGAAATGAATTTTAACTCTTGGTAACGCTAAAATACGCACTTTATTACAACTACTCCTCAATAACTATAGCACTGTCCCGCCTGAAACTTATTTTCCAAATACTATACATATATGAGATGGTTTTAGACGTATTTCATCGAATATGAGACAGTTAGATATTTAACAGTAAACCCTTGAAAATCAAGTTTTTGTCGATTTTTGACGTGGAATTTCTGGAAGCCCATGTTAACCTTATGAGAAATGAAATTATTGAATCTTAACAGCTGTTTCAATTAAACAAGTTGGTTCTGTTCTGTGATGTTCAATAGCATTAAAGTTACAAGGATTACCAACAGGGTGCAGCACTAGCACTATTATTTCTTTTACATTTATGACAACAGCCAATTTGCAACCTGGAGGCGAGTGAGCGTAGCGAACGAGCTAACCTGAAGGCAAGTGAGCGTAGCGAACGAGCTAACCTGAAGGAAAGTGAGCGCAGCGAACGAGCTCCAACATACAGGTGAGTGAGCGTAGCGAACGAACTTCAACCAGGACGTGATTGAGCCATGCAAACGAGATCAGATAGTAAAAATAAAAGTAAGCCTACCGTTATAGGATCGACCGGCAGACACAGAGGTAATTTAACCTTTTATTGATTGTCATACCGATCCGGAACAACAAAAAACAACATAAAATGAAGCTATGTATAATAGTTTGGCCAGCATATCTTAAAATATGCAAACCAACTGCTGTTCGTTATATAAGAAGGTTTCAACTGAATATTATAAGATCCCCGTGCGTAGAACGGGTACACAGCTAGTAGTAATATAATTTCTTTAAGTGCCTTTTACTAGATTAGGAACCAAAAGCCACCTTTGCTTGCCACTTTGGGTTGGTACGCAAAATAAGAGTTAAAAGTATTTAAAATACACATTTTAACACCTAAAGCAATACTTTACTCTAGAAATTTATTACAAGAGCTCATAATTAACCATCACGTTTTATATGACCTTCAGTGTTTTGGAAATTCAAAGGCTTGCCTTAGATGTTTAAGTGTGTGTAAATAGTATATAAAATAAAACAATCTGTTATTAAAACATTTCTTCACAAATCCATACTCTAACTGACTTAAGTTTAGCAACATTTAGATATTCATACAATAAAAAGTCGAAGGCAGATGATGTTTTTACAAATAAATGACCTGATGTGTTTTATAACTACAACACCCATACAAATTGATTTATAGAAATCATACCCTTTTTGATAAATTATACACTAATTTCCTCATTGTGATAGGCATGTAGCCTAATCGGAAGCTTATTTATTCGATTTTATTTCAGGTACAATCTATCTTCACATGATATTGGTGTTTTAAATTAATTGTTGCTGCCAATCGAGATGGGGTGTAGAGTGAAGTTAAATGCATTGTATTGTCGTTTCTACGCACTAAAAATGTATCAATCCTAATATAATAAATCACGGTTTTCAAAACTTTAATTGGACCAGCTTAGAACCATCAAGATACTTCTTTTGATCGAATCAGAAACCAATAATTTTTATTGTTTTAACATGTTTTTTTCTTTTCTCTGTTGTACGAATTACAAAGAAACCAATCAGTGTTTTTATGTTTAGTTGGCTAATTGATTGTAACATTTCTTGAGGAGATTTGTGGTATGAAACTAAATGAATGGAGCAATCAACAAAATTATGTATTCAAAGGTATAACATTTGGAAAACCTAGGAAACTGTCTAAATCAGAGCAGCAAAGTGGATTACTAGTTATTATTTACCAGTCGGGTGCCCGGGTCTCATTTGTATGTGTTTGTTGTACATAAAACATGACCAACAACTCGCTAGGGATAACGGAGATTGAAGTGGAATGATGCACTTACTACAAAAGTGCGTTGGATATATACTTACAATTGAACAAACATATAATCCATAATCTTGCAGCATTGTGACTGTATGATTTCAAAAGATTAAGCGTGTAGAATGTTTAGCCTAACAGTAATTTTAAATGTACAGTATTATAAGTTTAATGAATTTTTAAAATATTAAGGTTGAGAAATCATACATTTTATTTTTCTTATTAATTAAACTATTGGTCAAGTGGAAGTTGTTACTCGTTTCCACTTGGTTTTGTTGTAATATAAATGGGCTAAATTTCAGAAAGGAATTTATTTTGTTTTCACAACAGACCAAATAGAGCTTAACATATTTTCTAGTTGATTATTCAAGATATTTAATGTAGTTAAAAACGGATCAATGAAAAAATAAAAAATAAATACTAAAGTCACCTAAGACATAAAAACGTAAAATTTTAAAAGAGCGGGGAAAGATATACCTAAAATGATAGCTATAGTGTAACTAATATATATATATATATATAAATAATTTGCATAACAAATACATTACAGTCAAAGACAGTTACACGGTTCAACAATCCGCTATTGACACTAAATGGATAGGTAACAAGATGTGACTCATGTTGTGTTGTAAACAAGGAATTGTTCATATTAGTGGAATCATTTTATGAGAAAATTTGACCTAACCCCAACAAAATTGCAACACAAGCAATTTTTTTGGTAATGATAGCTATGAGTGTCTTTAACAACCCCTCAAAAATCGCCATCAATCGTACCTTGGCAACAAGCCCAAAAATTCAAAATGACCGCCAAGAAGGATGCCAAAATATATATTTTGGCATATATCTCGAGAACGGTTAGTTTTATCAAAAACGTTATTTGAGCAAATATGTAGCTCTTTTAATGCCAACCAGTTTTTATATAAGCATTTTGTCTGTCAGACGTATGGTATGGCCGCAATTTGAAGAGCCGTACTTCATTAAAATCTGCCTTTTTCAAAAAAATTAAAAATTTTCATTTTTTTATGACTTAATGTTAGAAAATACAAATTGTACGTCAAAATAATTTAAAAGTTGTTTGCCATGTGGTTTCCTACTTATTTTCAGTTTTACTTGGGATTTTATGATTATGAACAATTTTTTTTGCATGATTTAAATAATCTCCCATTTTAAGGGATAAGTAAGAAGCCAGGATATGGATATGTAATAAAAAAATATATGTTATTTAAATCATACAATTTTATTCAATACTACAAAATAAAAAGATCCCTATATACAATATGTACAACATGAACATATAAACGTAGTTTTACCATAGTGTTAACATAATTTGGCCAAATGATTTAAAAGTTTAGTCAACATTTTCAAAAATACTAATCTCATCGTCTTTTTCTTCGTCCAATGAAAACTGGAGACTGTTTTCACTATTGTTTTCTAAACAATGACCACAGGAAATAGTGCAGTTGAATCCATTTTTTTACACACACATCTCATTGAATTACAAGGAGTCTTGCAATTGCATCTAATCATTTTTAACAATGTCTCTGGTGCTGCTGGCAAATCCATCGTTTGGGGCACTTACATGTTGTCCTGCAAAGTCCATCCCCAGTAGTTATCATACTATCTTCTGCCCATTTCCATATTTGAATTTGGAAATAGGCACGCAGACTGTGAAACTTTACTGCTGACTCTGTTGAAGGAAGTTGCTGAAACTTTACAAAGCTTTTAGCTTTTTTTTAATTTTGACAAAATACTTTTGTATCTACATGTTAATTGATTCGTTCTTATTCCCATTGAACAGACTAACCATTAGTTTCAGACCGATTTCTTCAACTTGATCTGGACTCAGATTTTGTGAGCTGAAAGATGACAGCAGACCCTGAAAATACTCGTCTTCTAAAGTTCTGTTGAATACAGATAGTTTTCCGATGTGAAAAATCCTTGAAGTAGTGTCGCACCCTGTATAGGCGTGCAGAGCTAATAGAGATTTAGCTAAATCTTCCCAAGTGAGGATCTAATTTTTTAAATGTTATAAACATGATCTGAAAGTAGTTTGTCACTTCTGAATAGCAAGTTGTAATTTGTTGTAATATTACGCCAATAGATAAGTAAAATAAGAAGCTGTCAGCGACTCTGTAGCACTAAAGGAAAAAAAGCGACTGTGTAAAAACTAGAAAATAAGTAGGAAACCACATGGCAAACAACTTTAAAATTATTTCGAGGTACAATTTGTATTTTCTATCATTAAGTCATCAAAAAATGAAAATTCTAAATTTTTTTAAAAAGGCAGATTATAATGAAGTACGGCTCTTCAAATTGCGGCCATACCATACGTCTGACAGACAAAATGCATATAAAAACTGATCGGCATGAAAAGAGCTACATATTTGCTAACTTAACGTTTTTGATCAAACTAACCGTTCTCGAGATATATGCCAAAATATATAATTTGGCAGCCATCTTGGCGGCCATTTTGAATTTTAGGGCATGTTGCCAAGGTACGATTCATGGCGATTTTTGAGGGCTTATTAAGGGCACTCTTAGCTATCATTAAAAAAAAAATGCTTGTGTTGCAATTTTGTTGGGGTTCAACACTAAAATGATTCCACTATATCTAGACATATGTACCGATAGTCAAACACAGCACTAGTGACAATGACATCAGAGACATGTATCAGCTTACTGATAATACCTCAGCTATCAGCAAGTCAGCTGCAGGTTGTACAACGTAAGTAACAAGATATGTGACTCATGTTGTGATGTATACAAGGTATTGTTCATATCTAGACATATGTTCTGATAGTCAAACACAGCACTAGTGACAATGACATCAGAGACATGTATCAGCTTACTGATAATACCTCAGCTATCAGCAAGTCAGCTGCAGGTTGTACAACGTAAGTAACAAGATATGTGACTCATGTTGTGATGTATACAAGGTATTGTTTATATCTAGACATATGTTCTGATAGTCAAACACAGCACTAGTGACAATGACATCAGAGACATGTATCAGCTTACTGATAATACCTCAGCTATCAGCAAGTCAGCTGTAGGTTGTACAACGTAAGTAACAAGATATGTGACTCATGTTGTGATGTATACAAGGTATTGTTTATATCTAGACATATGTTCTGATAGTCAACCGCAGCACTAGTGACAATGACATCAGAGACATGTATCAGCTTACTGATAATACCTCAGCAATCAGCAAGTCAGCTGCAGGTTGTACAACGTAAGTAACAAGATATGTGACTCATGTTGTGATGTATACAAGGTATTGTTTATATCTAGACATATGTTCTGATAGTCAACCGCAGCACTAGTGACAATGACATCAGAGACATGTATCAGCTTACTGATAATACCTCAGCTATCAGCAAGTCAGCTGCAGGTTGTACAACGTAAGTAACAAGATATGTGACTCATGTTGTGATGTATACAAGGTATTGTTTATATCTAGACATATGTTCTGATAGTCAACCGCAGCACTAGTGACAATGACATCAGAGACATGTATCAGCTTACTGATAATACCTCAGCTATCAGCAAGTCAGCTGCAGGTTGTACAACGTAAGTAACAAGATATGTGACTCATGTTGTGATGTATACAAGGTATTGTTTATATCTAGACATATGTTCTGATAGTCAACCGCAGCACTAGTGACAATGACATCAGAGACATGTATCAGCTTACTGATAATACCTCAGCTATCAGCACGTCAGCTGCAGGTTGTACAACGTAAGTAACAAGATATGTGACTCATGTTGTGATGTATACAAGGTATTGTTCATATCTAGACATATGTTCTGATAGTCAAACACAACACTAGTGACAATGGCATCAGAGACATGTATCAGCTTACTGATAAGACCTCAGCTATCAGCAAGTCAGCTGTAGGTTGTACAACGTAAGTAACAAGATATGTGACTCATGTTGTGATGTTTACAAGGTATTGTTCATATCTAGACATATGTTCTGATAGTCAACCGCAGCACTAGTGACAATGGCATCAGAGACATGTATCAGCTTACTGATAATACATCAGCTATCAGCAATTCAGCTGCAGGTTGTACGACGTAAGTAACAAGATATGTGACTCATGTTGTGATGTATACAAGGTATTGTTTATATCTAGACATATGTACCAATAGTCAAAGACAGCACTAGTGACGATGGCATCAGATACATGCGTCAGCTTACTGATAATACCTCAGCTATCAGCAAGTCAGCTGCAGGTTGTACAACGTAAGTAACAAGATATGTGACTCATGTTGTGATGTATACAAGGTATTGTTCATATCTAGACATATGTTCTGATAGTCAAACACAGCACTAGTGACAATGACATCAGAGACATGTATCAGCTTACTGATAATACCTCAGCTATCAGCAAGTCAGCTGCAGGTTGTACAACGTAAGTAACAAGATATGTGACTCATGTTGTGATGTTTACAAGGTATTGTTCATATCTAGACATATGTTCTGATAGTCAACCGCAGCACTAGTGACAATGACATCAGAGACATGTATCAGCTTACTGATAATACCTCAGCTATCAGCAAGTCAGCTGCAGGTTGTACAACGTAAGTAACAAGATATGTGACTCATGTTGTGATGTATACAAGGTATTGTTCATATCTAGACATATGTTCTGATAGTCAAACACAGCACTAGTGACAATGACATCAGAGACATGTATCAGCTTACTGATAATACCTCAGCTATCAGCAAGTCAGCTGCAGGTTGTACAACGTAAGTAACAAGATATGTGACTCATGTTGTGTTGTATGCAAGGTATTGTTCATAGCTAGACATATGTTCTGATAGTCAAACACAGCACTAGTGACAATGACATCAGAGACATGTATCAGCTTACTGATAAGACCTCAGCTATCAGCAAGTCAGCTGTAGGTTGTACAACGTAAGTAACAAGATATGTGACTCATGTTGTGATGTTTACAAGGTATTGTTTATATCTAGACATATGATTTGATAGTCAAACACAACACTAGTGACAATGGCATCAGAGACATGTATCAGCTTACTGATAATACCTCAGCTATCAGCAAGTCAGCTGCATGTTGTACAACGTAAGTAACAAGATATGTGACTCATGTTGTGATGTATACAAGGTATTGTTCATATCTAGACATATGTTCTGATAGTCAAACACAACACTAGTGACAATGGCATCAGAGACATGTATCAGCTTACTGATAATACCTCAGCAATCAGCAAGTCAGCTGCAGGTTGTACAACGTAAGTAACAAGATATGTGACTCATGTTGTGATGTTTACAAGGTATTGTTTATATCTAGACATATGTTCTGATAGTCAAACACAACACTAGTGACAATGGCATCAGAGACATGTATCAGCTTACTGATAATACATCAGCAATCAGCACGTCAGCTGCAGGTTGTACAACGTATGTAACAAGATATGTGACTCATGTTGTGTTGTATACAAGGTATTGTTTATATCTAGACATATGTTCTGATAGTCAAACACAACACTAGTGACAATGGCATCAGAGACATGTATCAGCTTACTGATAATACATCAGCAATCAGCACGTCAGCTGCAGGTTGTACAACGTATGTAACAAGATATGTGACTCATGTTGTGATGTATACAAGGTATTGTTCATATCTAGACATATGTTCTGATAGTCAAACACAACACTAGTGACAATGGCATCAGAGACATGTATCAGCTTACTGATAATACATCAGCAATCAGCACGTCAGCTGCAGGTTGTACAACGTATGTAACAAGATATTCCAGCAAGAGCAAGGTGATAATAATATATAAAAAGTTGTCATACGCAAGAAACAGTATATTGATTCCCAAAGGTTTTACAAATACATTAGATACTAAATATCTATTTGTTATATTATTTTTTTTTTAACTGCACACATTTTTACTACTGGTCTTATTGCACCAAGAGTAAATTTTTATTTGTTTTTTTTTTTGACATTGTATCAACTTAATTTTGCCTGAAAGTAAAGCAGAAATTGCAAGAGTTAGTATTGTTGATTAATTATATTTAACACATAAATAACTTTAACTAATTATAAAAACATATCACTAAAATTCTTATAAAATCATCAATAGGCTATATAAAAAAACTCGATTCAATTAAAAACTTATCAACAAAAAGTTACGTTTCAATGACAATTTCCTACTTGTATTTGCGAACGACATCAATATTAATGCAAGCAAGCTTGATTCATTTCAATATACATCGGAATATACTGGAAGCGGTGAAGGTAAATATTATATCAGTCCGTAAAGGTAAATGGGGGGGGGGAGAAATAATCGTACATTTCCGATCTGCAAGCTAACATACGTACCGGGCCATGCATATATAAACGTGCATTGAGGCACGAGTTGGATAGAAATCTTAATTGATATATCTTGAGACAAACCCTTTAAAAATAAATTCGTTAATTTTGGCTTTATGAACTATTGAGTTGTTTCTTTCATTTGTTAATAATTAGGATACCAGTAAGTTAATTTACTTGTACTCTTCAAACATTTAAAGGAAATAACGAGTGTGGAAAGCGCATAATGAGGTTTCGCCTGACGATCTGACAAAACTTATTTGACAAAAATGTGATATTTATTATTTTCTGTTCATACTAGATGGTATATGGCACAACTTTTATAAAGTTTTGCAAATTTTGGGCGATAAGTTTTTAGATTAAAATATTCAAGAAGAAGAACAGCATAAGGTAAAGGATACAAAAACGGTTATGTAATCAAAAGGAAATAGAATTGTGATTGACGATTTAGCAAATACGACTAAATATTTTTTGTGTATAAAAGATATTTTATAACTTACTATAAAAATAAATTGACTGTACAATTCTATACAAATTTAATTTATATTAAATGGATATTTTCTTATCCAGTTAGTATATAAGAATGATTTATTCAGAAATTCTAACTTTCACACAATACATTTTAAATTGTTTATTACATTGAAACACTATTGTAACGTTCCTGAAAAAACCTTTTTACCATGTAGCTTTTAATGTTACTATGGGAGAGATCTGAAGCACACAGGTGTATCGCTGAGCCTAGATACTCTCAGGCTTTTTAGTTAATGGACTAAATACTCTCACCTTTTCCTTTCCTGACAACATACTCTTTTTTCCAATTAGGAGAGTACTTTATATAATGTAATTATTTAGCAAAAAATCGTCATCTGTCTTTTAAAATTTGGTTTATATGCTTCAAATAATTCATAGTTTCCAAAAACTAAGATGTTACTCATCGTTTCGAAGAATTTTTACTTACGTATAGCAGTTGATTTTCGACTGATTAAACTAGATTCTACTTATTCATACGCCCAGCATGACAAAATTATAGAGGTATATTTCTAAAGACTTCAGAATCCAAGATGAAGTTGATTGATTGGTTTTAGTTTGAAAGACTGTTGACAAGAATGACAGGAAAGCCTGCCTCATTAATTACTAATTAGTGTAAGTACTTGTTCCATGGTATTTTTAGTTAACTAACGTCATCAATGATGAAAAGAAGAGTTTTAAGTCATTTTATAGCCATCGTTTCTTTAATCTGTAATAAATCCAAATGGCGTCAAGAGTGATAAGATAAGCTATTATGTCTTTGAGCTCGTAGTACAACTTTATAATAGGGGTTTTTTAATAATAATATGGATCTTATATCAAAAGTTTTCCACTATTGTTTAAAAGCTTCGTTCATATACTAGCTAGGCAAAAATGATGCGCAACCTGAAAATAAATGTTAAGTTGTTTAAATACTATTTCTTCATCTTTTTTAACATTAAAACAATTAATTTACAAAAAAAACTCTGGATACATAATTTATCGAAAGAAATAAACCAATCATGGCAAAGCAATGGTCGACGCCTGCAGATGACGCTGAAGAGGAATGGGTGGTTACAATTAAGTATTAATCTCAAATTTCGTTAAGTTATGACAAATATCCACTCGTAGCCTATTATCATACCCCAAACAACAACAATAATAAAAATACCCCCGCCGCAGCAAACCTGCCGTCTAAGCGAATTTCCATTTGGCTGAATTGATTTTCAATTGATTTATTTAAATAACATTAGGTTTAACGAGTTGCTGCTACAAGGAAACTAATAAAGTGTGTTTTTAGTAAAATATTGATAGCTTACTATAAAATAAAAAAATTTGCCAAGTTTGATCAAAATATATCCATAAACAAGCAAACTACAACATTTTACAATATTCTCCATAAGAATAACATGGGACTTTTAAATTTACCATTTTTTTAGTTTTCTCCGTAACCAATAACCGTACAAAAACACTTTGACATACTGAATTGTTTGTTTTTTTTAAGCTCTTTAAGAAGGTTTAGAGAAAAATTGGGAAATTTTGTGTTTTGAGGGTCAAAAATGAAAAAAACCAATTTTTACCCCATAAAACCCCCCATAAAACCCTGTTCCCATAGTCCTATCATGCTGGATCGCGAACTCATTCAAGTTTATCCCGCCTTACACCTTCAAACCAAATTTCATCAAAATCGGATAAAAATTACTCAAGTTATCGTGTTCACGGACACATATATATATATATAAATCTATATATATACCTATATATATATATATATATAAATTTTAACGAATGGTGTTTTTGGCCTCTGGGGACATCAAAATGAAAAAGTAAATAGGTCCCGGGCCTAAGTCTTACCATGAGACCTACGGTAATAGCTACTTCCCTATAGGGAAATTCGCTAACAAGTAGGTCAAATTTATAATCTATAGAAGTATAAATGAAATATTGTATTATTTTTCAGGAACAGATTTATACACAATTCTGGTAAAGGTGAATGGTATACATATCCTTATTTAATGAATACCTTACATAGTTCTCAAAGCTTTGTTCTTTACCGACACTCTTAAGAGTAGAGGATGACCAAGCTTAATACAGAAAGTATTAAAGTTCAACTGATTTTGCTTTTTGCGTTACAATGAAAATAAATATATAAACAATTTTAATGAAGTGGTTACGTTTGAAAAGCGTAGTAGATTCAATGTTAAACATTGTTCTTTTAGAATCTTTTTGTTGGTCTAAAGATGGTAAATAGATCAACAACAGGGAAAAATTACACTGGAAGTAAAAGCCTCATTATGAAGGTAAAATACACTATTACCAAACGTAAACAGATGAAATCGAATAATCGTTTTCCACTCTGTTGCAATGCAAAGTTTAGATACATTGGTTCCTTTACATAACTAATGTACATGATTACCACCCTAGATTACCACTCGTAAATTTTACGAGAGCTAACAAATAGATTAAATATGTATACGATAAAATTTGTATTTTATCGTCTAAAATATTTTGCGTTATAACGTTATGTGTTAATCAAGAAGTGATAATCTTTAATTTAAATGTCAAATAAACTGTTTTTAAATTAAGTGGCCCTTAGCTATAGTGTAGCAGTTTGTGATCTTTTTATAATTCTCCACTATAAAATATGCATAACGTATTTGTCCTAATCTACAGTAACTTATAAAACGTATCTTTGGCATTAGTATAACTTCAAGATATTGCTCCATATATTCTGTAGCGTATATCGTCATAAATTCTTTTGTAGTACCTACTGAAGACATTAGAGAGCCATTTAGTGTGCAAGTGATATTTCCGGGCAGCGGCTGGTATGAGTTACTGGCATATTACTTTACATACGTAACATATGATGGAATACAACGCTGTATATACTTTAAATGTCATGCTATCATGAAAAATAATGCTTATAAATGAATGAGCCCATTGTTATTCATAGAACTCGTAATTGCACCACCTGTGAACTTTGGACATTGTTTTTCAATCATGCAATGATATTTTAAAATTAATATTTTGTTACTTGGAAAATTAGATTCAACTTTATTTGTAAGGGCCATTCTAGAATTGTTGTAGTCATTAGGTTTAGAGTTAGAGTTAAATTTAAATATTTTACATAATTTACCGACAACAAAGCCCTGATCCATCAGATTAACAGCGCGCGGTGTTAACATGTGATAAGGGGTGATATTTACACCATTGTCCTTCTCCTACAATGGATTACCCTAGAGTCCAGCACACTGCAATGCGCTAGTGTAAAAATAATCTTTGTTTCTAATTTATGAAAAATGTTTTTCAGCTTTTATTGTTGCTATTATAGTACTGTTTTCTGCATTTGGTAAAATATGTTATATATATTCATGTTACTGATTATAGTATTTCATACATTTACCATCGGTTCTCCTGCGTTTTTAAATCAAAATCATACTTGGTAATTAATTTTATTTAATTATTTTTACAAAAATGTGCTTATACCTATTATTATTATATAATTTTCTAATAGTACTATTGCATTTTTACACTTGTCTTTAGGAGTCTAAATGTTCCAGATAAGGCCAGAATGTATGTTACATAAGGTAATTTTAAATCTCGCATTACAACTAAGTTTTAACTAGTAGTTTACGAAACGACCGCGTAAAGATAGTGTTAACGACACGAGTAAAAATTTAAGGTACGAGCATCCTAAAATAGAATAACTTCTAAGAAAGGTTATGTTTTCGTTTATAACCTCTCATTGCCACTGACAGTGATGCAACGAAACATTGTACCAAACAATAATTGCACCACTCAACATATAAATTGGTCTAAACAGCTGATTAGTTGACGTTCGAAGCATTACACTTTTACTCCTTCTCTCTCAATCCTTGAACATTATTGATTCGTTACTATATACCCGTGTTGTTAAGTAAATCAACAATGCTCGTGAATATTTTCAATTCTAAAAACTGAACTGAAAAGGCTACTTGAAAAAACGGTAGTAGGTAAATATATTATAGAAAATATGTTCTTGAAATTTGTTAAAATCAGGAATTTGACATTGAAACAGTAGATGCTGTGAAAGTCCATAAATAATAAGAGTTTAAATATACAGTTTAAACTGTTAGATCTATATTAAAACTATTTGAATAATATATACATGTTTGAGAATGCTTGGGGTGTATTTAATGTTATCTAAATTTGAACAAGAATACCTTAATCATTTTTTGCCATTTTAAAATGCTTAGTTGGTGATAAAACCGATGTGAAAAGTTCATTGACAGGATATCTCCACAGCTAACATGAGATAACGATCTGAACGACCTGTTGTGTGGCTGACCGTACTGCAGGGGTTGGTGGCTAAATTATACTGACATTTATACTGACATATAGCTGGAAGTAGTGAACGTCATTATTTTAAAATTGTGTTAAACATGGTGTAGTACATATACAGTTGAAAAATAACCTAATTGAAGTATAACGCTCCATCAAATAGATCTAGAATAAAGTCGTTAAGATCTGTTATAGCATCATAATAAAACTATAAGATTTACATTTTTTATATTTAATCCGTTTTGACAATATGCAAAGGAAAACAATTATGAGATACATCCAATGCTTTGAAAAAGATGATAATTCCGTTTAAATACACAGGGCGATTAAAATTTATCATTATTTTAAACATTATAAAATAAAAATTCGACCAAAGAATAGTGATACAACAACGTTGTAAAACAATGTTTCATACATGATTACAATGAATATAAAAAAAATAATACAAAAAAATAAGCATGTAAAAAAAGGAAAAAGAAATACACAAAAACATGGTATATCATTGAGTTATTGATTGAAAATTTTATTTTATTAAAATTGATATGATGTTTGAATATCTTACAATATCTTGAATATCCTAAATATCTTACAAAATCTGTAATTTTGTAAGAACAAAAAGCGTTTTAACTATATTCCTATAATCAATAAAGCGACTGTTTAGTAACCATTTTCCAATGAGACCTAAAACAAGTTGTACATGTTATGTTACAACGTTCAAAAAAATACTATGTAACAGATCAAGGTAAAAAAGTTACTCCTGTGCTTCATTAAAATATATTTATTCATGTTAAAAGCAACGCCAACATAGCAAGAATGATAAAGAGTCAATTTGTATGTTAAATCTCAGCGGTTAACTTGATAAAGTGATCGCTTTACATCAGCCTTTAAATAACTCAGCTTTTGAAACACCTCTTTATTTATTACTCATCATTATTTTACTTTCACTGGTGTAAATTTGTTCTTTAAGTAAATAAAATAATTTTCAAACAACCTTTCAAGAATAATTATCACGCCGATCTTATAAGGAAGATAAATAAATCTGCTAAGATGACCTTTTTACACGAGTAAAAAATATAGGTAATTCGTGAAGAAGATACGCTTTTTAATCAAATAAAAGGTTAAAACTACCTTGTCACCAACAAGAAATAAAATAAAATACAGGAAGAAACATTTTACTAGGTAGCCGAGTGGTTATAGGACTCGCCTTCAAATCTGAAGGTCACTGGTTCGAATCCAAGCGAGACCTTCGAGAATTTTCCAGACGTAGATGCCATTTGTCATTGGGCTTTGAATTTATGATACTATCTTACAAAAAGGTCGACGTTAGATAGTAACAAGACTAGGGTTTGGACCACTCCCTTCCAATAGTTTAGACAATTTGAAAGAGATTTTAAACAAACAATATAAAAAATGTATACAAAAATAAATATTAACTTAATAAAGATTAAAAAAAACTTATTGATGATTGTTGTAACTTATAGATTGTACAATAATTTGTTGTAACTTGATTTAATGAGCAAGTTGTTTTTACTAGTCATACCATTTGGTTAAATTACAGTTACATAACAAAAATATAACTGTTGTCACAAAAATAGCTATTGATATGAATAGAAAATAGAAATATAACGTCAGACTATTTAAAATAAGATTATAAGAGGTTGTTTGGATCAAACGTCGTACGTCAAACTTAAACATGAACAGTATCGAATTAAATTTTAATTTACTCCTAATGATTTAAGATAAGATCTTATATTTATGTTGCTTGATTTAAACCGAGAGACATTTACACGAATTATTTGATACTAAAATTAATCATGTTCCAAGCGTAAACTTACACCGGTTTCAAGTTAGATTTTAATTTCCACTGAAGAGTTATTGGATGTACCTTAATTTATTCGCAGCTGGAGTGATATTCAAAATGGTTCTGAGGTTAGTAAGACCAGCAACTTTTATGGAATAAATTAAGTAATTCAAGTGCCAAACCAGACGCGGAAACACTTGAAATGAATTTGTAACTACGGCTTGTTATCTAATATATATTAATACGGGTTAAATTTAATATCCATGCAGACATTTTACAAGCTACACAAAAGTAATCATTCATATTTTAAATAATTAATTTAATAATTAAATATGTGTTGAATCAACAGTTGCTGATACGTATAATGAAAAAGTAGAAAAATAAAAAGGAAATCCATTAATACTAATGTTATATTTTATAGCAAAAAAATTAAACATTTCTTTTGCCAAAAACGTAACTGTTCTGTAGTATGTAACTAAAAAATTATAACTTAATCTTTAGAAAAATAAAAAAATATATTTGTAATTTCACAAAAGGATGTGTATTGATCACCCATTGTTTGTTATGTGACCACCCCTAGTCTGGACAAACATTGGTAATCAGTCCAACAATGAGGTGATTAATCCTGTAGTAGATCACAATCAGCCTTATACAACAACAACATGTGTTGAACAATATGGTGAAGAGAATCAGCTTCCTCAGAAAGGATTGGGTTAAAATATCAAATTATAACATAACTATGAATTAATTTATTCTGACCAAGTGTTTGTGATGCATATTCTTGCTCATAGAATAAATCCTTCCAAAATTGTATCAGTATTTATTTAACTACGTTTTAAATATTGTTAATTATTTTAATTTAAGCTATAAACTGAAAAGTAAGCTAATAAAGTAGGTATAGGAGCCGAATCTATACTATACCGAAACTATTTACCGAGTTGATGGTAAAAGTTATGGATGCATTGCATTTGAATTAATTGATGTAAATATTTATGAAACCTGCTTTAATGATAAAACTATTAGAATGTTATTTACTCAAGAAGTGTAAGTAAATTAGGTAAATTGTAATTTTTTTTTCAAACTAGTTGTGATTTGCACCTATATGCAAAATCTCTCCGTGAAACCATTATCCCCTAACCTACAGTAGGTATATGTATGGAGCTCTTGCTTATACATATAAAAAAATAATATCATAAATAAAGAAGAAACTCTAGATACAAAAAATTATCATACATATTTTTTTGGATGCATGAATATAGCAAAACAATCATAAGAATAACCTTGTTAATGTTAAACTAAAAAAATTACAACATTAAGATGTTCTCTTAAACATAATATGTTGAAAAACTTTGTTATATTTTATTTGGTTCAGAATTATTAGAGATTGATCAAAAAAGCAAATTTAGTAATCATTGTTGATTGTTAGTGCTCCTGATGTTAATTAGACACAGGTACTGAAATGACGTATGCTAAAAAGTTGCTTTCAATTACTCGATAAAGAAGTTTCCAGCCTCCTTCAACCAGGTTGCCAACAAACTGAAATAATTGCAACAAGTTGTCTGCAGTTTATAAATCAGACAATGCTGATACTCCCCTCGCTTGAAACTCATTATGACATGAATATGGATTACCAGAACATGGAACACTGACACGCGAAATTCTTCCAACAACCTCGGAATGTTAGTTCTGTTAGCAAGCCACAAGGAACAGCTATGTTGCAGTTACTAGGCTGTTTTGTTTCATTATATATTTACTGTTCTTAACCTTGAATTTTCTAGAGCGTATTTAAGGTTCATGCATTTTTCTCCTTAAAATGTCCCAAACCCATTACTGTCTTTATAAAGACTGGAAATTTGAATATGGCACAACACAATCCAATTACTTTGCAATAATTTTGGTACAGTATTTTATTTGACAACCATTTATGCTCAACATTCCAAAATTACTGAGAAAACTGTTCATGTATTCAAAGTGTAACATGGGGAATATAAAAATCCTACTCTGCAAACATCAAAAATAAGAAACCAAACTTTAGTATCACAACAATAAGTTGTAATAAAACTTTTTAGCAGATATAAAATGTAGAAACAATCTCCTGGAGATGTATTTTAAGAAACCCAATCCCAAACATTTGAGAATGAGAAGATAGTTTAAAATGGCAATTCCTATGCATCTTTATGCCAGTTCTCTCCCGATAATAACAACATCTTGCCAGCCGATATGTTTTTTTTACAAAAACCTTGTGGGAATAACTTAATTTTTGTGGTGCTCTTTTTGAGAAACTGGTGAAGAAATTATAATAAGCAGCAATTAATTTGTATCTGTATGTTAGTTCGAATTAATTACGATGCTGAAATCAATACTCAACCGTTCAAAAATGATATAAGGGTACGTGGATATAGTAAGAGCTTGTCTTAGAAATTAACGTATTTGCATTCATATTTCATTGTAATGTGTAGTATTCTTCAGCACAACTTTTGAGTTTTAAAATAAAGTTAATGCATGGTTAGTATATTGGTCAATAGATCTAATATAAATACTTTACTTAAAATTATTTTCAATAACACAAGTTCGCTAAGGCTAACCACATATAACACAATAACAAACACATTGTTGAGCAGTTGATTAAATTCCCGCTGCATGCCTGTGGCGCTGTGGTAGTATCTGTAGCTGATTGGCAGCGTCTTAGCAGAAATTCTGCATGCCAGGGTGTTCAGAACAGATTAAAACCAAATGAATATTTAAAAGCCTTCAATCAATAAGTTTGAAGTGATAATTCGGTTTTATAAAGCGATGTTAATTTCCTTTAGGTCACTGATTATAAACAAATGTTTAACAATAATTTCAAAAGCCAAAGAGGAATAAAGTTGTGTAAAAATTCATAAGGTATTTAGATTAAAACGCCAATGAACTAATTATAAGATACCTTTTGCGCTAATATTTCTACAAACGAGTAAGCGTACTGTATTGTAACCATTATTATTTATTGCAAAACAATTAGTGTAGCCAATGTTTTGCAATTTTTGCTGTGTTTCAAAAATATAATCTTATTCGTCGGATTATCTAAAATAATTACTTTATAATTTAACGATACTTACCTGTAAGAAAGTACAATTTCCAAGCCTATAAAAGTTATTTGGATAAAAGTGGTAAAGTTACGGTAATAAATAGAGAGATCGTTCCCCTTATTTCTTTAACTCTAAGTAAATCCATTGGGATTTTTTGTAAAAAGTAGAAAAAACCTCAAGTATTTTTGTTACTGTTTAAAACCACTTGATTTAATATTTTGCAGTAATAATACTACTGTACTTCCATGCACGCTATACCTTCGATAAGGTTTAAAAATTACTTTGAATAGTACATTGTTCAGTACATAGTAGCCTACATACTATTGTTTACTTTTTCATGTTTGTTATATGTGACGCACTGATTTGCTCCATAATCCTAAACTAGTAAATAATCTTCATAAGAAATAATCTTCATGTAGTAGTAGAAGACAGTAATAATGTAACAGTTACAAAAGAGTATTTATTTTACAAGATCCCGTCTTGCAAGTATAACAAACAGTACAATATATAAATATTGAAGCGGGACCGGGTGATTTAATAATGCGTGCTTTACAAATATTTATTCCACTGCTGACGCAAAGATTTACTGGATTGGATAATCCCTTACTTTTCATGCACATTTATAAAATAAGAAAACTTTTGGAGTAGTGGGTTAAAAAATAATAGCTTAAACAATTAAAATAATAAACTACAAAACATTTTTAATACACACATTTGTAATTGTAGAATATATAACAGAACCACGGTTTAACAACAATGCATTCTACTTCAACTTTAAGTGTTTGTTTTGGGAAAGTAGATGAAGCTAAAAAAATATATTTACCTATAATTCATTGAAATGTACTTATTAAATGGAATCACCAAATATAATTCGATCTCATCTCCTTAGTATTTTCAATTATAATAACAAAACCCATTTCCTGCCTCGGTACTTCATGTTACAGCAATGCGCGTAGAAAATAAGAAAACATTGTTCATTTGTCATTTGACAGAAAGTAAATAAACGCTACATTTTAAACAATGGAACATCTTTATTTGGACGACGCAAGGTATCTTTTGTGAATGAAAGAGCAATCTTTCCATCTATTTTCCAGTCTTGTCAGTTTCAGACTCACGTCGTGTAATACTTATTTTTTTACAACTTGGGCTGTTATGTCTAAATTTGTATAAAATAAGTGAACAAACAACAGTTAAAACAATAAATATAAAAGGTCTAAACTATGCGTGCTTATTCATCAACATGTTTATTATTAAATTGGAATGTGGTTAAATTATAGCTTTACAATTTTACTATTCATAAATATGTAGCAATATCTTTTAAACCCATACAGTGACAAACCATTGAATATTTACTCCTTTGTCAAAGACAAAATGCATCACCTCAGATATAATTTAAAACTGAATAACGACTTACGTTCGAAATTCTCCAAAAAATAACGTATTGCAAAAGTATATAATATGTATTTTCACTACTTAATTCATTACTTTCTGACAACCAAAAAAAAACAATCACCAAAATACGTTGTTAATAACATAGAATTAATGTAGGCAAATACAGCTAATCGGATTAAACACTTGACCCTTAATTTTGTGTCCATACTAAAAAAAGCTGTAACGATTCAAAAAGCAGTTAACGTTACAGTTACAGTCCTTGATCTGATTATTAGATTGTTGAATGATTGTGTTACTGAAGCATCTCTGGGGAATAGAGAGGCTCAGTTTGCAGAGAAATTAATTCACTAAAGTACTTTTAGTTTTTTAAAGTCCCACCTTTACATCCTAGGACGCTAGTTCTAGCCCGGAACTGCTTTACACATTACTTCAGGCTAGTACAAGTGGGTCGCAGCATTATCACATGGATAAAATCCATTGGTGATTAGCGGGGTTTGAACCCGTTACCATGAGCACCGAAGCCCTACGGTATACCACTAGACCAGTGTGCTCCTCTCACTAAACTCAGTAAAGTGTATCAAAACGCAAATTATTGGTTTAAATTTTTTTTTACGTATTACCCTTTAAATTTATGGAGCCAGTCAACATGTTAATTTACCTAATACGATTCTAAAGACAAAACCAAGCAGATGAGTTTCTAAACTAGTCGACTATCATTGACCTTTACACCCAACACTTGCTAGGTCACCAATTAGGTAATTTGAAAACATATATTCTAAGTTTGATGTTAAAACTTACATGAGCTGTCATTGGGTATAAAAACCAATATTTATGCCTAAAGAATCGTGCCTTTTATTTGTAGTAAAAATTCTTGTATTGATCATAAAATGTGCGAGATAATATTTCTATTAACTCTCAATGGCTTCGTTAAGTCTTGTTAATTACTGGTAAATATTAATAATACATAAAAAATGGTTGATTTTAATGTACATCCATCGTATCATATCTCGATTAGTCAGAAAGTCGTAACTGTGTTCTTATTAGTTTAAAACAGAGCATTTAGGGAATTCAAAAGAGAAAAGTGTGGTTGGCACTGGGTACCTCATTAGTCAACTTAATTACACCGGCTTCGTTCCATTCCATTATTTTCAACCTATGCCATAGTTGACCAACATTTTAATTTATGGCACTATAACTATTTGTTTTACAATTGGTATGATTCTTATGCAGGTAACACCTAAAATTAAAAACAAAAATAGGTAGAAACATGCTTCAGTTTTAATCAAGGTCGCACGCATATTGTAACAAATATTGTCTGTTGTAATTTTCGTGAGTCATTGTATCCGTTGCAATAGTTCTTTTAAAACAACAGTAGTCCTGAATAGGATTCTGATCTCCATATACTACTAAGTATTTCCGTATACAATAATGTTTAATTATTTTAGTTATTACAGAATAACTAACATTTTCCCCTAAGTGAGTCAGCTACAAATTGAACAATGAGCTACAACAAAAATATCATTGGACTTTATTCTTGTACCTTAGATATAATAATAAATCAACATTGTTTCATTTGGTAATGTTTCTTCTTACCTGATTTAACTGATAGGCTCATTGCAAATGACTAAGAATCAATCAAGTACTAAATGACAGGTAAAAAAGGGCGTAGAAAATTAAATGAAACCGATAGTTATTGCGAATGCGTGTAAAGTATATTCTAGGAAGATCATACAGATGGTCCTAGTAGTTCAGTTTGTTTTAAAAAAAATCTGAGATCCAGGAGCAGATGAACGATAACGAGTATTAGCACAGAAAACATACTATTATAGTTATAGTAGTATGTTTTCTGTGGTAGTAGAGAGAATAAAAAAACCCACCGTACAAAGAAATATGATATATATACACGGGTAGAGGTACAAAGTGCTATGTTGACCCCTACTGATAACACCTTTTGATCACTTATTAATTGACGAAATCTATTAAGGTGTTTATTATGAAACATTCATGTAAAATGTGTCACATTGTAAGCCTATGTGATACATTTTTATTTAATGGAGTTTCTCATGAAAAACATATCTGCGTGCTTTTCACGTAAATCAAAGGATTACAGTCTTAATCAAGATCAATTGAGGCATTTGGCTTCACAACTTTTATTTTAAGTAGCTCAATAACTGTGAATAGCGCAAATCATGTTCAAACCGAATCTATTATGTAAGATTAACCTATCCTTTGACACCATTAAGACAATGAGCAGAACTAGTCTGTAACAATGGGCAACATACGACAGCACCTCGCCCTGTGTGTACTTGACGTTACATGATGACAAGTCATTGGTTATCAGGCTAGAGGTAGTTGGCACTTAATTGATTAGCTGCAACTAGTTGTATTACACATAGTGTTTACATTAGCCTACAAAAGTTAAAGGGCGTGGTAAAGATTTATCTCTTACCATACTAAGCAACTATCCAGACATGCTAGTTTAGCTGGCAACGGTTTCAAAAAAGTACATTATTAATCAAATATATTTGTCTTTAAATAGTAACGTCTCGTTTCTGCACCCCTCATGGCACGGTTAGTGCATTAT
Organism: Macrosteles quadrilineatus; assembly: GCF_028750875.1. Classification (NCBI taxonomy): domain Eukaryota; kingdom Metazoa; phylum Arthropoda; class Insecta; order Hemiptera; family Cicadellidae; genus Macrosteles; species Macrosteles quadrilineatus. The sequence continues at coordinate 201,245,405 of NW_026542595.1, forward strand.
TTATAACGGAAATTTTGCAATGGGACGTGAGTTCAAATTTTGCCAACGCGTAATGATTTGACAGATGTTAGAGATTAAAAAGCACATGTGACAGAAACAAACCGTGCTTTTTAATTCTAAAATAATGAAGTTTAAATGCAAATGGTGTCAAAACCTAGTTATACAATTGCGTTAAAGTCATACTCATACAGATTTGACAATGATTAGATAAACAAATGATTATTTTATTCTTAATAATGTCTGTGTGAGGCAGAAGAGAGCAAAACTCCAAATATAAAGTAGATTTGAATTTGTTATAAGAATTTTATTTGTCCGATATTTCCGTAACCAAATAAATACATTTATTATGTGTAAGCTTAGTATAGGAAATGTTTAGGGACAGGATTTTTTTACCAAACAGTATTACAGTAAATAATGAGGTATTTCAACATATCCCCATTGCTAAACGACGAAAAGGCTGATAATAACTCTTTGCATGTTAAGATGTAGAGAAAAAAATTACAATAAATACAAATACAAATAAAAATGCAATAAATTCATTGTGCGTTATGTTCTTATTTGAGCCATTGAAGTATTTGATAACCACAGTATTATTTAAACGCAAATCATGTAAACCTTTAAAAGAACATCATTTTTAAGATCTAGTGGTTTGATTGCCTCGATAGTAAAGTAAAAAACCGATACACCGTAACTAAACATATATCCATGTGATTTAGAAAGGAAACGTTTTCCCGGATATATTTGGCTGTCGCTTCCATCATAGTCACCTTAAGTTCCGGTGAGGAATCTTTTATATGAAATATTTATATCATAACACAATCACTGTATGAACTTGAAGTATCCCTGAAACAAGATTAGGTATTGTTTGTTCTCATGATTTAGAGATTGAAATATTTTTGTAAAAATTTAAGTCGGGACTGAATTTATTTATAGATTTAATTCTGACCATACCAATTTGTATGTTGGTTGAAAGCAAGTTAAATTCACTTTTTATTTAGAATATGATCAACTGCCAGGAAACAATAACTATCAACGTAAGTTGACTTTGCTTTGCGTTATTATTTCAGTTTAAGTAAAATTAAAATCATTTATTGACATTATTACATCCATACATTCAAACAAACTTATTAAATGAAAAAAAATATGCGTAAAGAATATTAGTAAAGACCACAGGTCGTAAAAAATACCTGTGTAAGTGTAAATTCCAGTAACAATCCACAATGCTAAACACCTTTTCAAACATGACGGGTCTCCATAATTAGATCTTCTTCGGACCTTTCCCAACCTTCCAGGACGAATTATAAGGTCCGTTGCATTACCTTGGGTACATAAGATACCACCTTTATATTTATTGACAGTTCGTAAATTGTCTTCGTCAGTAAAAGTAAAAGATTCTTATAACGATGTTAGGAGACATCTTGACATATAGTGCAAATATATGTTAGAGTAAACCGTGCAAAGAGCTGTAAAGGGGAGGCATTATACTGTAAACATCAAAGTATGATATGTAAACAATTTTTAATAGTTGAATTTTAAGTTCAACATATTCTGAATACTATGACAAAGCATATTAAAAATATATTCTAAATTTCATGAATAAGAATGGTTATCTTACAGACCGTGTAAAAATCTCGTTAATAGCCTCAAACATAACGTGTTGTTTTGTTGATAATGGTAGCAGAAAAGGAAAAAAAACGAATTAATAGTTTACCAACAGCAGCTAAACATTTTAGATTTGGTCGTGGCAAGATTTGCCATATGTACTTGACTTTTTGAAAAGTATAGAAATATGCTTATAAAAAGAGAATATTTCCATGCATTAAAAATGGACAGATATTTGGTGGTCTAACACTATTTTCTAGAAACGTTTTGTATGATGTCTAGGGTTGTTACGCTGCAATATTACTTAAGTAGAGGTACTTGACTGGGAGTTAGTGAATATTTTACCTTCGCTTCATGTTTAGCATATGAATTATTACAAATTATATAATGGATATATATCCTCTAGACTCACTCATAATAACCGTATTATCGTTAACTTGTGGATTAAGAGCTTTTAGAGACTAATTTCATAGAAAAATCATAAGAAAACATTTACTAAATTCAACTTCTAATGCCTAGAACATTTAAACAACTTTTTCAATTGGGCTCTCTTTTCATAGACGAGTTCCTAGTTTTAAATGCATATATTATGCCAAATCAATGCATTCATGCATAAACGCATCAATGCATTTGCGTGAATATTTTAACTTTCTTTAATTTCGTTTAAGAAAAGTGAATAGCTCAGTTCGCTAAATTAAGGCTTACTATCACCCTTGATGCAGTTTTAACCAACAGACATTCTATTAGAATATTATCAAATAAAAGGTAAACTTGAATGATAGCCGCATGCACTTAGATTACAATATTAACGTTTGGACACTTAAATAAAACAACTAGTAGCAACGAGGTAGTAACAACTTGTAAAGACACAAGTTAAAAATAAAGGATTGATAAGAGAAATTTCTATAAACTTAGTTGGTTTATGTTAATTATTGAATTTACATTCCTGGCTGGCTCAGAGATTCATATAACATAACCACGCCCGCGGCTGGTGGGCTGGCTCACCGCTATGAGATTATTTCTTCTTCTTTCCCTCCGACTGATAAAATATTTACTTTAATCGGTCCAAAACTCTCGTTGAATTTGAATAGACAGAATCACATAAATATTAATAGGGCACCACTCATTTACGAGTTTTTACACGTCGTAAAAATAACAATATGTCTCCTAAACTAATTGCGATTTATAGTACAAATTAATTAAACCATACAATAAAAAATATTGCCAACACTTTTCTTCTTTTTTTGAGAATATCTTAATGTCCATTGTACTAATGTTATTTAGCGTATACTGAGAGTGGCATTCTATACTATCTGTATATATTGAATATTATCTGTAACAAACCCGAAAGCAATTTGTATCCCTATCATGGCTAAGACGAAATGGGTGACCTGAAATCTAAACTATGCTTATTAAATTTTGTAGTATAGTATAAACTATGCCATATGTATAAATAAATTGACGACAACCAACAGAAATCAAGTTTCGTAATCAATCTCTTAGTTTTGAAACATTTTTCCAACTTTATAGAAATATAAAAAAGAAAAACCAAAATCATTGGAAAAAGGTATTAATTTTTTTGCTTGGGTTTGGAGGGAGCATATTTATGTCGTATCTCACATAAATAAAAACCGTCTTTCCTAAACTAAAAATGGCATTTTAGAAAATATTTAATGTAGGCCCTAATTAAGTTCTATTCAAACCAGTACTTCTAATATTTATGTATACTAGCATTTAAATCGCCCACAATTCTTAGGTAAAATTACCTTAGAACAATAGATAAATAAAATAAATAACAGTTACCTTTACCGCATTCACTCGAAATATTTCACAGTCTTAATCTTCCGATCAATCTAAAGCCACGCAATAAACATAAAAGTGCAATATTTTACATAATTCACCGACAACAAAGCCCTGACCCATCAGATTAGCAGCGCGCGGTGTTAACAGGTGATAAGAGGGTGATATTTACACCATTGTCCTTCTACTACAATGGATTACCCTAGAGTCCAGCACACTGCAATGCGCTCGTGTTATTCTAAACAAAATAATAAAAAAACACTGATAAGTCCTAAGCAAAGCTATCATAAACAACTGCATGTTCAATTGATACCGTTTGAACATTTTTGAGGAACTAAAATTATAATATTCAATTAAAAGGTACTATGTTTAAAACCCTTTTATAACAAAACAAATATAATAATAGATGTGTTCGATTAACACTAATTATGATTGATCAATAGAAAACATTGACCCAATAGACAACATATACCAATACAATCATACACTGTAACTTTGTAACTTAGTCCCACGAACGAAATGTGAAACATTAGTAATAGGCATCGAAACCCTAATGGAAAACTGTATGTAAGTTATAAAAGATTACTTGTGCGGTTGTTAAACATTTAGTCAATGTCAGAATAAAAACAAAAAAATAATTATGTCAACTTCCCTTAAAAATTAAATACTTATATGACATCATTCGGTATTCTTGATTTTGGATTCTGTAAGAGCACCCGTCCATGTGGCTGTATTTTAACACTGAAACAACAGCAATAAAAGGTTTATGGGGTGAATCAGATCAAGAATCTGAGCTTGAGTTTTTGTTATTTAAGAGGTATTCCTGAAAGCAGTAAACCGTTTTTATTCAAGCTAATTCCTTCTGTAAAGCACCTTTGTCACAACTACTGACAACTAGTTTCCTAATCCTTCTTCAAATAATAAATGCGAAGGTTTTGCATATTATGTATGCAATTTTGCTCATAATTTTCATATGACAAGTTAAGCTATATTAAATGAATTTATTAAATATTTTAAACTTGACTTAAAATAACAAACAGGTTCATTTTCTTGCCAATTATAATGCAATATTATTGATTGTGATTAAAGAAATGGTAATTTTAAGTATTGTAAGTTTAGTTTTATTTTTCAAAGACCTTAGTATAATTTAACAGATTCAATATCAATCCTACAAACTGTAATAATAACTTTTACCTCTATATTAGTCAAATATGATGTGTTTTTAAGTGGCGATTTCAATCTCAGCTCCCAGGGCTTCAACAGTTATGTTTTAATAAAGAGACAGCTTACAGTTTTCGACAAGTCTATATTTTACATATAGTAAAACATTTATTTGTTATATCTTAGAGACTTTATGACTGTGTTTGAAGCTGATTTGAATGAAATCAAATCATGTTTTCAACATTTTTTGCTTATAACTATTTATTGTCCAGTAAAATTTAACGGAAAACGCGTAGATAAAGTGGAAAAGTATTCGTTCCTATATTAACCGTTGAATCGTATCAATATGTTATAAGTGATCATTTATCTTTTTTTTATTAAAAGAAAAAAGGCAAAAGCTGTTTAACATTCTTTAAATTGTATAATGACTATTTTTATATTGGAAGTATGTGGTTGTGTTTATAATTTGATGTGTTAAACAACTCAGACGCTAAGTACAAGATGTTTGGTCGCGACCTGTCTGCAGCAGAGTTGCCAACAAAACTTCATTGATGGAGAAACTGATTAATTCTTAATGGATTTTCGTGGTTTACTTAAATTGAATTCTAACCTTACTTGGAAAAATAAGGTAATAACATTGTAATACTTGATTTTACTCTTCGCTACACAGCATGTATCTGTCAATATATATTTATTTTAATCATACAAATTATTGTTAAGTAAAAAATCAATTCCTTGCATCGTAAGTAACACCTAATATAAATAACTTCAATTTGTAATGTTGATAAAAATATTTACCCTCAAAATGCACAATAGTAGAAATTATGCCATCATGCACTTTGTTAATATTCACAGTTAATACTGTGACGATTTAGTTTAGAAATCAAGTTAAAATATGACCTCTGTAAGCTACCTTGATTGTACTCCAGACTCATGCTTGAGGGAGATCTCATCAGAGCTAACTCAGTTAGGGATGTTAACTAAGGTGGCGACTTGAATAGCTGAGCTTGAGCATGTAGTTAGTGTTTGAGGTTGAAACAATTAGACGTCAACACATGTATTGGTCGATAAATTATACTAACACGTACGTAAACAAACTTTCCTGTTGGAATAATAAACAATATTAACAAATACTTACATGATTGTAAACATGGTTCTAAAATGGAGTGGATTTTAATGATTTTGGTAACTATGTGATATTGTAAATTATTTTAGCCAATCCCTCTACTTATTCCAAAAATGTTTCCGGGCTCCTGGCCTCACAACATTACTTCAATTTGTAGTAAAAAGGCTGCATTAATTTTTGGATAGGGTTAAGTAAAAAAGAGAGAACTAGATACAAACTAGTTAACTAATTTTTTTGAATATACATGGACAATGGATCCGTGTCATTGAAATATATATATGAACCAGCATATCTTTATAAGGTTAGTACCTACTCAACTTTTGATCTTATCTATTTAGGAGTTATGTAGTTGGAAAATTTGTTTTTAAATTCATTTACTCGTGTATACATGAAAATTGAGTTTAATCCAAAATTAATGTAATATAAAGAACTAATCCTATTTTCACTATTTTTGAACTACATCAAATTTTCTAAATAAATATTACTTAATGTGATACCATCCAATGTCGTTATTAATGTTTTCGGCCTTAATTACTAGAGAAAAATAAATTGGAACTACGAAAAGCTATTAGGATTAAATGAATTTTTAATATGTTAAATAAATCTTAATTTTGCAAAATAACACTGCTCCAGACAACCGGCGATCAACATCTTGGAGCAATGACAATATGACTTTATTTTATCATATTTTTATTGAATTATTTGCTGATAATTACATTATTTACTCTTTTATGTATCTTGGTATCGCAGGAAAAAAAACATCGTACCAAGTAACGCATCTTTTCATGATTATAATGAAAACATGCTATAAAAAATTATTTTCGATCGTAATATAGTACTAATAAAATTATTAAGCTTATCAAGAACCTAATAAAATAACATCAGTAATATTTTTAATGCACTAGTAATAAAATATATTGCATTCATTGTCTGAATATACTTGGACAGTACTGACATTACCAAGCTGTCCGTCTAAATGTAAAAAAAATTAAATAATGCTTGTGACGTCATCAATTTATAAATATCTAACCTAACCTAACCTAAATACATTTTTGATATCTTTTCTCCAAGAATCCTAAGATAAGTCATGCATAGATAATAAAAGTATAATGTGTATATAACACGAGGTAAATTAAGGAGTATGCATCGCACACCTGTAGATGGTAACAACAAGTGGTTTGAGTATACCACTGCATTTGGTGGTTAATTTTAGCACCAAATTGATATCAAGACTATCTAAGTTGGCGTCTGAGTCACTTTAGTGCTATACACTTTGTAGTAACACAGGTTAGTTGTGTTAGTTTTGATTGGTTTCATAGTTGTCAATACTTTTACACTCAAATATGCTATTTATTTATTTTTGTATAATAGATCTTTTGTTGATACAACGCACATCCCGTAACCGAAAACCATTTCCAACCCAAAATCTACAGATAAAATAAATCCTTGATTGACTAAAGAATCGCCTTTCATGATTTTATTTGTTTGTTGGAAGTTTATTGATTAAATTAGTATAAATAATTGAGTAATCACACCATTATATAATTAACCTCTGAACGACCTGTATCCAGTATATTTTCATTCTCTGTTAGTTCAGCTTTTGGAAAAAGGAAAGTAAAAGTAACAGGAATCAATTCAGAACTTAAGTTATGTTTAGTACAAAATTTAAAATATCCAAAAAACCAATTTTTATGACGTTTGAGTGAAATAGACCGCATTGAAAATTTGCCACGCTTGATTTTTTTTTATAGGCCCTCATTTTTTAGCTTGACATTTAAACACTGAATTCGCTGTAAACAACTGTTGGGGCTAACACTATTACAGAGTTTTGTAAACAACGTCAATAAAGTGAGTCAATTACTGACCAAGGTAGCCAACAGGATATTGCATTCCTGTGTTGTCCAACTGTCTCTTTAATTGTTAAAGTCATATGGGGCTATTTTTAATGACTTTTAATGGCCATTCTTAACTAAATAATTTTTTTTAGAAGTATTGATAATAATATATTTTATTTTATGTTTTCAACAAAAAAGACACTTTGCAATGCCTGGAATGTACAATATTAATAATTTTCCTCATAGACATCTCGTGGCAAAGAATTATCTGCTAGGTTAGGTTGTTAGAAATTTACATATTATTTACATATTGACCTTAGTCAATAAATGTTAACTTGTGCTAAAATGTTAATAGCATCTCAATACTTGTTTGGTATTTTGTTTGGTGTGCTACTGTTCCATAAGTTTTATGACTTGATTGATTGATACTTAATGATTTAAATTTAAATTATGAACTGTACTGTACATATGGTATCTTCCATATTGGTCTGTTCCATTGCCCTCTTACAAACCTGCCTAGTGTAATAGTAATTGGCTAGTGTAACTTAAATATCAACTTTGGCTCATCATACGTTAGAAAGCGACAGCTTAGTAAACATTTCATCAAAAAAATGTATAACATACGTAATACAATAACTACCAAATCTATTTAATCTTCATTTAATCTTAAGCTGTATAACATTCTGCAAGGGATTACGCAATTCACAAAAACTGTGTCTTGCTGTTTGCTATACAGTGTTATAACCTACTTTTAAAAGAGGTTATTGGAATTTTTGTATACAGGAAGAAACTTAATGCAAATAAACAATAAACATGGCCCCATTTATGCGATGTCAGCCACAGTGACATAGGTCGACATGAGACAAGAGAACTAACTACAAACTGACTCTTTTGATTGATATTACAATGTTTCGTTTGAATTATGAGGTGTTGAGTGGAAAACCCTTAAGACTAAATGTTACTTGCAACTTTTGAAGGGAAATTACAGCCAATCGCATGGGTTTGGGAAAGTATTAGTTTAATAACTGAACTATTTTTCTAATACAGAAGACTGCGTTTTTTATTTTGTAAATCCTCGATAGTCACATAAAAAAAAAAAAATAATTTGTAAACATTAATTTACTTAGCATATAAGTTTTATATATTATTTTGTGTCAGTATGTACTATTTTAAACTGTAGTTAATACAGTCAATAATTTAATATTGCTGTAATAATTTAACAGGTGTATTTGAGCAAATAAACAAGTAGGTGTTTTAAGATTTCTATCATATGCTCTTAACTTTATAAGATTTTCAAACTCAAAATGACCATAAAGGCCCATACAATAAAAATTTCCCCGTATCATTTTAATGTGTTGACGGAAAATACTGTATAATAACATACGCAACACAACAGGTAACATTTTCTCATGTGTAGTTTGTTTCTAGAAACGTACACTACAGAGTGCAATAGTTAGATAAATGAAAAAAATGATATTATCTAATGAGTAATTAATTTCCACATAAAATAACGGGTTGTCATAACATTTTATATTTTTAAATTAAAATCCTATAGTGAAAATGGTTTTCTATACTCTAGCAATGGTACTTAAAGGAGGTACATTGAAGAGGTTGGTTCAGTAAAATGACTTATTACCATATAGATGAACCCATCAAGAATAGCCAAGCTGTGTTGATCTTTAATTCCCTCGAAGACACTGGTCATTTGAATAGTTTCTTGCATAAAATAGAAAAATAAGGTTTGACCGTTTCTTTCGGTTCTTTGCCATATCTAATAAAAAGTTTAATAATGATAAGCTAATTTTATAACAGGAAATATTCACGTCAAACTACGTACAGTATTAGAAAGCTGTTCTCAATTGGTAAAAAATATGTGTATGGTGCGTAAAAAAAACTTAAATTTATCTATTTAGAAAAATTGTAGAAACAAATTATATTTTTAAAATTACGGACCACTTTAAGTTTCATTCTGGCCTAAACATACACCACATATCCATGTAGTTCTAAGAATAAATTACCAAGTAAAATGCTAATAATATTTAAAAAAAACCAAGAGAATGAAGAGTTGAAGGAGAACTGAAGTTTATATTTAAAATTATATAGTTAAGATGTTACTTTTCATTTGGAATATTTTTAGGTTATTACAAATGCATTTTTGTGCTTAAAAATAAGTTTCTTTCCGTTTCAAAAGCTTACATAAGGTTTTGCTATCACATAGGTCCACCCATCTTAAAAAAATGTGGCTTATTTATCAGATGGAAGACATGTTTCGTTTCTTAATATAATTTACTACAAAAATGCTAAAGAAATCCTAACCTGTTTGATTGTTATACCAAAATCAATCAATAATTTTAATAGAAATTACGTTTAAATTTTCAAGATAACGACACAGTAGCAAATTGCAGTATCCTATAATCCATTCAAAAAACATAGTTGGATTTAGGGGTGGAAATCTATTTACTTCCCTTTACCATATTTTTCACACAATTACACAACAGCTGAAGTTAGCCATACGGTAATCAGATGCAACATAAACATGAGGCAAAATAGTAGTGGGGCAACTTCTTCTCAAACCACCAACATTTTGTGAACATGCCATAGGACTCTAGAGTAATCCATTGTAGTAGAAGGACAATGGTGTAAATATCACCCCTTATCACCTGTTAACACCGCGCGCTGTTAATCAGATAGATCAGGGCTTTGTTGTGTGAATTATGTAAAATATCACCCTTTTATGTTGATTGCAAGGGTTTAGATAAGGGGATTTTGACCACAAACAGAAAATATAGGCTTGCTATTATCTACATAATAAGGTCAAGTTATTCACAATTAGGCTTTAAATTCATAAAAATTATTACATTACTAGCTCTTTTAACGGGTGTAATATCTAAAATATAACTACAATGGACGAATCCTTAATAAATGTTTACTAATACTGTATCTATATTATATTTCAACACAAATTTAAATTGTTTGCTTTAGGCCTACTAAAAATATATACTTTTCATAATAACAAATATTTTAATAAAAAACTTAGTAATTAGGGAAATACTCATAACCACACAGGTATATCTTAAAACAATTTCCGTTATATAGCATAAATCGGGATCCTCAAAAGTCCTGATCATAGATTGTTCATAAATATTTATCCAAGTAAACAAACGGTTTGATGGTTACTTAAGTTTTTAAGTTACTTTTGATATATTCAAAATAGTATCCACGCATTCAGGTTAAGTGTACTTAACGCCCATGTGGGCCTAACTTTGCCTGAATAAATAAAGAATTTGTCATTTCATTTATAACTTGGAAAATGTTTTTTCCACGGATAAATTCCAGTGATTAATAAACAAGATATCCTATTGGTTCATAAACTATATAACTAGTTATACGCAACTAAATATTATACAATGTTATACTCTATCCAAGTGCCAACTAAATGTTCTCTTTTATCTTTTTTGCATTGGATCAAAATAATAAATTAATACATACTGTAAAATTGCTATAACATTAAATTAAATTCCAATGAATAAATAAACGCTATTACTTTGGATGATGTTAAGTTAGATGAAAAGGAACGCAAAGAAAACATTAACACGTTTTAACGATGTAGTGGTGTGAGATAAAGATCACTAGTATTACATTGTGCCCTAGCACATCGTGTTCCGATATGTGCTGAAGAGACGCCACATTACGGTTGGTCCTGGATGAAATCGTAGGCTACGTTAAGTCAGGTTTATATTGCGAGAAATACTATAACAAATATATTTCTATGTAAGGCCTGAGAACAGTTTCTGTTTCTGGATATACTAAAAGAATTTAATGCCAAAAGAAGACATAAATCATACAAAATGAACGATGATACTGAACACTATTTACAAAATGACCTTTTACAAAAAATATAAAAGAAAAAGGATACTTCCAACCCATTTTATATTCTGTGGCACACAGGAGCTCCAAGTGGTCAGTCTGCAATGTTGTGATCCTTCTTATATAAAAAAAATTTAAATTTAAAACCAAACTCCCATTTTTATCTGTGATAATGTAAATCGTTTTTGCGTTTCCGATTTTCCGATTTCATCCTGTCAAATAATGAAGACATGCATTGATGTTTAACCCGAAGAATACACAATACATATTGATACGTTGCCAATGCACTGCGGTCGTTGAGTATATATTCAGACGTGACTTTCTTTTATATCTTAAGGTTGTGCTGTGCGTAGAAATTCGTCAATACTTATAATTTGTCCTCGCTCTTATGCAAATACTTCAAACACTACCACATACGTAAAAAGGAAAGTAACTTCTTTCCCTCAAAAAAGTCATGTTTAAAGCAATATAAGTTTGAGAAAATCACACGGACAATTATTTGGATACAAACCATTTGTAAATGATTGTAGATAGCCCTAGTTTCCCGATTTGTTTCATTAGGGAGACAAGATTGTCTGGGTAGCCAAGTGGTTATTGTGCTTGCCTTCAAATCTTAAGGTCGTTGGTTCAATTCCACACGGATCGTTTGGACCCAGATGCCATTAAATTACATTTTTTTTTATATTTGGCAATGAGTTAATGATAAAATCTAACAAAAAGGTCTAACAAATTGACTAAAAAAATTTCATAACGTAAGCGAGTTTTAAAGACACACGAGTTTGTCAAGGTTTTAAACAAATTTAAGTAATGATACATACTAGTTTACTGTTTATAAATTTACACACTATATAGGTGTATAACTACTTATCTTCCAACAAAAGCTCCTTTTCCCAGGTCATGCTGATTCAAGAACTCAATTTTATAAATGCCGGGTTACCAGTGTGTTCTGATTGTCCCTAAAATAATATAGAGGTGATTCGGTGGCTCAGTTAGTAGCGTCAGGGACTTTAAGCCCAAGGCAGCGATGTCGTAGGATCCTGGTCATTGCCCCAAACATTTTATCAGTACAGTTCACCTTTGTACTGTACCGGCTCACCCCTTGGTTTGCTGGATACGTTCCACGCACAGATCTGTAGTCTATGTGGTCGGGCAAATGCATGGTTAAAAGAGGCCACTAATCTCTTAACAAAATATTTAAAAATTACGTTCTTTAGAAAACTATCAAAACACCTGTTTGACTTCTAGAAACTCTATAAAGAAATTTAAGGCTACTACCTCGTGGTGGAATCTACATCCAGACATACAGTCTCTTAAAAAGTGATAACTTGTATCCAATAATTTTGATATTAATTTTTTTTATAAAGGAATAAAAAAACCTCTGTTTTGTGCAGCTGAACCATTCCTAAACTAGAATCCATGAAGCAAATGCAAATTCAAGTAATAAATTATTCAAGTTACGTACATCCACTAAAGCTTTTTAGGTCTCGCATTGGGGTAAGAAGTAAATTTCTGTGATAATTTAAAACATTTTAAAAGATCACAATAGAAAAATGTAACTAGTTATGTGACAGTAATTTTTGAGATTTTTCATTATATGATAAAACATTGTCAGAAAACTTCACTATCCAAATAGTTTGCATTCCCTTTTACCCTATTCCTTCCTGATTACATAAAATTCTAAGAGTTGCCACACCTTAAAATGTATTTTTTTCTTACCCTTTTATAACTTACTAGCTGCTACATATCACGGTATGCAGGGTCTTTATAAAGCCCCTTCCCCCTATAAGGTTTCTTAAATTATTTATATTAAAGGGATATTACATTTTGTATTTCATTCACTTATTGTGATTCACGATAATTTACATAGTCACATCACATTAAGTATTGTAGTTACATTTTTTAGCTTGTCTAATCATTTTAGATTTAAGGGCCACCTAAGTTCTAAAATGTAGGACCCAACATTCAAATACAAGAAGAGTGCTGCTACTAATTGTCAAATACAACTAGCTTTCCTCAATAAAAAAGCTGTTAAAATAAGAAATCAAAAAAGGTTACCGTTTCTAAGATGTATCGACGATTTATTAGGTCTAAGATGCAGTTGTTGACCTTAACATTTCAATAAAAGTTCAGTCACAAATAACACCTACTCTTACTACAAAAAACAATGGAGCAATTTAATTTCAAAAGAGTTGCCGTTTTTTCCTTAGTTTAACACTTTAGATCTAGGCTTAAAACCCAAACTTTTAAATAATAATGTAGTCATTATACAACGCATGTCTAATCAACAATAATAAAAACCAATATTCTTATCACAAACTCTCTTATGAACTATAGCAGTTGGATTGCACAAAAACTGTCTGAATCAGAGCAGCAAAGTGGATTACTAGTTATTATTTACCAGTCGGGTGCCCGGGTCTCATTTGTATGTGTTTGTTGTACATAAAACATGACCAACTCACTAGGGATAACGGAGATTGAAGTAAGATTGCACTTTCTTAGGAATCTTGTTTGATTTGCTTCAATAAATGAATTTAAATTGTTATAATGTTATTAGCATATTGTATGCACGTTTAAAATATATTTAAAGTATGAAATATGTTAATTTATATTTTGGAGCTATTTGACTACATTTTAGAACCAAACCATCAAAAATATCATAAATTTTTTTCGTTTACTTACTTATTGTGACAATATTAAACACATGAAATATTGTAACTGCAAAATCAAATTAGAGACCATATTTACTGTAATATTCACACCAGGGTAAAAATTAGGCATTTTAGTCAATAGAGTACTTTAAACATGCATTGTTGTTTACTTTGTTTGTATACTTATACTTATGCTAAGCATTTATACTAATACGCCAACGCCGTACGAAGAACGGGTACTGTCCTAGTATTGTATATATTTAAGTCAAAGCGGAAAAAATAAGTAGTTTTAGCACCACGGTTATTATAAACCACAAATTATCAATTAAGTAATAATGGAGGTGAAAGGTAAGCGAAGTAAGATAGTTGCTTATCGATCCTGTATTTGCAAACGACATCAATATTAATGCAGGCAAGCTTGATTCATTTCAATATACATCGGAATATACTGGAAGCGGTGAAGGTAAATATTATATCAGTCCGTGAAGGTTGGTTGGGGGAAGAAATAATCGTACATTTCCGATCTGCGAGTCTCCATCCGTACCGTATAATATATGCGTGCATTGAGGTACGAGTTTATTTAAAAACTTGATACATTATAGTCCACTGATTCTTTTAACTAAAAATCAGTTGTCTTAATCAGTTATTTTTTTAGATTAAATCGAGAACCAATTTGAATCATCATATAAATCAACGGATTAAATAATACGTTAATGGGAATCTCGTTATTTGAATAATTATGCCATGACTCCATTAATTTAATAGTTTAAGGTTCAAGAAAAATTTGAATTTTACTATTTATATTTTTTAGAACGTATACCAATTTGGAAATGTATTCGTTTAATTTTAATTTCACAATATTTACCAAAGAAAATACTTATGTTTCAAATGTAGCCAATCTTTTACATAGATCGTAAAGAAATATAAGTTTAACCAAATAATTGTTTAATATTTTTCAAAACGTAGGCTACTATAATATTTTATGCATTGTTACCCTATAGGTTATGTTACTTAAACACGTTTACTTATAATTTCTTAAACAAATAATTGTGTCATGTAATTGTTATAAGGTTCTGAACATTATATTATAATCCCGAAGAAGTAAACCGTATGTTACAACTTGAGTCAATTTTATAAACACCACTCTGTGTTCATTGATTTTTACAGTGTAGAAGAAGGATTGTGAGAGGGGTTTTTATTGGTCTTGAAATTCTGTGCGAATATCGGAATATGTTATATCTACATTTTAGTTAGATTGGTTATTGACTGCTGTACAACTTTTTATTTTGCTCGTGTTAACAGTACATGTAAGCTAAATGTCTCAAAACGTATACAGATAAAGTAATGCAATCATCCCATCACAAACCAACTATATTTATAATGCAATATTACTTATAAACTAAATAATACCAAACTGGCCTGAAGTAAACATGTTCAACAATCTTTTCTCCGTGTAGCGTTTAATGTTACTATGGGAGAGATCTGAAGCACACAGGTGTATCGTCGAGCCTAGATACTCTCCGGCTTTTTAGTTAATGGACTAAATACTCTCTACTTTTTCTTTCCTGACAACACACTCTTATTATTAATTTGTAAAGCACTTAAGATAATGTATTTATCTATTGAATATATGCAACCGAGGTAACACATTTTTCGAATTATTTTTAACACTCTAAAAATACCATGTACAACTAAACATAATTGCTTGAATCAAAATATATGTCAATTTAAAATTTGATTTTATGTTACGCATAAAACATTTGTTTGTGACATTATAACGTGCAATGGTTTCCAAGCGTTTAGCCATTAATGTATAACTTGAATTAATAAAAATCTTACTCATTTTTGCAGAGTACTTATTTATGATTCTGAACTATGAAATGAACTGAGCAAACGTCTGGAGACTTATGGTTTGGAATTTTCATTGATTTATCTGTATTTAATTTAATGGTTTAGGACAAAATTACTGAATAAACTCACTGATTATTTACAACCTGGTCTTATTTAATCAAAATTTATGATTATCAACAGTAGTTATAAAAACTATTGTGTCAATTAATGTGGTTCAAGAAACCGGATGTAAATATCACAGTATACTTTAATAACTTACGTATTCAATTTCACTACTAGTGTTATCATAAAGTTGTAATAAATAGGTCCCTTAGCCCTTTATTTTAAAATTCCTCTCTACTTCAGTTTCATCACCTTTTACACTCATTCAAAGCAATTCGTAAAACATACTCCTCGTTTATGCATAAGTTGAAGATATTGTTCCATGTATTCTGTAGCGTATATCGTCATAAATTCTTCTGTAGTACCTACTGAAGACGGTAGAGAGCCATTTAGTGAGCAAGTGATATTTCCGGGCAGCGGCTGGTATGAGTTACTGGCATATTACTTTACATACGTAACATATGATGGACGTATAATACAACGCTGTATATACTTTATAATTTACACTATTATCATGTGGTGTTATCAAAATAAACTATTAGTATTCATCATTGTAAATAATTATCTTAGAAATGCGTATTCAATGTTAACATTTCATTGGAATCGTTTCAGGATTTTTAAAGTTTATTTACAGTTAGTTATTTTGCAAATTGTGTTTGTTTATGTATATTTTATATCGCTATCAGTTGAAGTTTCCTTAAGTTATTTTTATTAATTACATCTTGATCTAAAAGGAAATGGGAACGGATATGATGATAGCAATATTATGATGTCATGGTAATTAGTCATTTTAGGGGGTCGTGATAGTATCGTGGTTGCTCTATGCTATTAAACTAAGGGTAGAAGATTTGTTATTTTTGTGTATCCCACAGCATTAACATTTTTACTATATTTTTTAAATATTTATTCCAAACTTTTGTTAATAACAACGGTTAGCCATTTTGTCTAGCATTATTATTTGGCCATTTGTTAGACCTGTGGAAAATGTCACTTTTTTCCATAATCATTCCTGCTTGCAATCACACTACCAACCTTCCGATTGGAAAGAAAGCGTCTCTTGCCAACATAGTCAATGAAAAACATTGACTGTTGCTTACTATAAAATGTATTAAAAGGTACATATTTGATCCTACACTATTAAAATTTGGTTGTCATTTAAAAGGGGAATAAATATAGGTCTTGTTTCTGAAAATATTTGATTAAAAATCCAATCAGACAAATTTAATTCTGCAGGTTTAGTGCGGCGGAGGTATAAAAAAATAATACTCTAGGAAAAGTTGTAGTTGAGTAGTCCTATATTGCAGCTACGTTAATGCTACGTTTTAATATTTAACACAATAAGAATTAAAACATACAAAATCTACGTTTCTCTGGGTTGGTGAAGACGACGGTTTAACATTAAACTGTAAGCCAATTAAACTACCGAGTATTTTTAGATACTTAAAACTAATTCCAATACTGACAACCCTTAAAATACTTAAAATTTCACTCTGTTGAAAAAGTCGTAAAGCAGATATTAAACAAAATGTGAAAAGTCCATTGACAGGATATCTCCATGGCTGACATGAGATAACGATCTGAACGACCTGTTGTGTGGCTGACCGTACTGCAGGGGTTGGTGGCTAAATTATACTGACATATAACGTATCACCAAACATAAGACATGTAATTATCAGAGTATATGTTTAATATTTTACACTGTACTACTTTAATATATAATTAATTGAAGAACAGCCAAGATAAAACATTTGCTCTCTTGAAAAAATAGCTGTCTAGAATAGCATAGGTATTATGTAACAATCTTCAAAAAATACAGTTTGATGTAAAATTGTTAATTTTTAATTTTAATTTTAAAATTTAACTTGATTTTTAAAAGTTTAATCTGTGTATAAAACAACGTTAACAAAGGAAGAATGATAAAGAGGCAATTTGTATGTTAAATCTCAGCGGTTAACTTGATAAAGTAATCGCTTTACATCAGCCTTTAAATAACTCAGCTTTTGAAACACCCCTTTATTTATTGCTTATCATTATTTTACTGATGTTAATTTTGTTCTTTGAGGAAAGAGAACCTTTTTCAGTTTCTATCACCTTCACATGTAAACTAAGTAAAGCAGTTAAGAGAGATTTAGAGGTATGAGTCTACTCTCTGTGCTAAATTGTAATTTTATAATACGATACGTGCTTGGAAATATTGTTCATTGCTTACCTAATGATGTTTGTCAATATTTAATTAAAAAAAAGAATTAGGTGAAACTGTCATTTAACTGAGTGAAACAGGTTTTCAGCACCTAGTGAACGATAGCTGATCCAAATAAAGATGTAAAATGTACTAATTAAATAATAATAAAAGTTAAAAAATGTTTTAGACTTACGTTTGATAAAACTGTATGATTATTATCATTTTTGCAATATAGGCTACTTTACAAACATTACTTCAAATAATTAAATACACCGTAAGTTGATTTTTTTAAGTTCTTTCGAAACAGAAATAGATACAAATACATAATAGAAACTCAATTCAAACTAAGCTTAAGAAAATAAACTATAGTTTTCCCATGTATTACTACAAAGAGTGGTTGGTGCTAGTTGAATGTTTTTATCCTAAAAATAGTTAGGTTCCAGAGGTAAGGTACAAGAATCGGTTTGAAGTATGTTTTTAATTTTAACTGAAGAGGGATTAGATTTACCTTAATTTATTCACATCTGGAACAAATTTAAAACGATTCTGAGGTTAATAAGATCAGCAACTTTTATGGAATAAATTACGAGACTCAAGGGCCAAACCAGACGCGGAAACACTTGAGATAAATTTGTAACTGTGAGATTACGAAATGATATAAATTAATTTATTGTTTTTGTTCCTACGATTTAGTGAGCAATTCCAAAACAATCGTTATGACTTATTTAGTGTATATGAATAATAATGGTTACGGTTATGGTAATGGGCTATAATGGTTTCAGGATTCATAAAAAGACTATTTTAAAATTAGTTATTAAGTTACAAACAACTTACAGTTGACAGCCTGCAAAATTTTACAGTTGAAATGTTGCGGATTTTAGTACCGGTAAAAGGTGTGTTACATTTATAACGTTAATATTATTACAAAAAACTATTTTTATATATTATTCACTCTCTTGATCTTAATGTGTTCGTACAGAACCTATGAACAAAAATAACGGCGAAGTATATCTCACCAATGGTTATTTATTTATGAAATGTATTATTTATGAGTTTTTTTTTATGTATGAATCACATACTCAAAATCTATGAATTACAGGCCTTGGAATATAACACCTCAGCTGTTTAATATAGTTGTTGTAAATATAATTTTCCCCATTTTTCAACTATATCTAAAAGAATTGTTCAATTATATATAATTTGAGCTGCACAAGGTGTCTATGCGATCAAAATCATTTATGAACCCCAAAACAGTATAAAACACTAAACACACAAATGCTAGGATTCCAGTGACAATAAAAGTTTTGTAAATTTTTATTGAATTTTATTTCATCTTCGTCCTACTAATAAAATCCAATAAATAATGTTGCAAAAATTAATTTTCTTTTTTACAGGGCAATACGTTATTGTTTATAGATTAATTTTTATTATTTTTGTATAAATATACACTCTAAAATATACATAAAAAAACACACACAATGAAGGATAAAACCAATAAAAGCTGTGACTTACTACTGATCAGTCAATTATTGCCTCACACATTAAGTTAAACAAAATGTATAACAAACTAAAGAAAAAACACAAATATTTTGACTAATTTCAAAACATTCTGTATTTAATTTTGGATGATAGAGACACTTCTATGATGTATCAACTTCTGGGACAACACTGCATGGATTTACCAAATATATCAACTTTTGTAGGGTCGTAGGTCCCCAACAAAAGGTGTTAATAACATGCGTTAGACTGCCTCACGGGTACTACTAGCCGAAGACAAAGAGAAAATGATAACATGTGTTTACTGTGTTCGGTGCAAAATGTGGAAAAAGTAAAACCTGCCCGAAAAAGACTATTTATCTGAAGCCTGCGTATTATTTTAAAGGTCCCAGGATTAATCAGACTGTTATAATATATACATAATTTGTATTTCTGGTAAGCCACGAAAATGCTTCTTAAATGTTCTAATCGGACAATAGCATAAACGGACAAATATTTCAATGCATTTTAAATTGAAAAAAAAAAAAACTAAATAAAGCACATATACACCGTTTCAACAACAAACACCCTCAAAACAATTTAAACTTCTAATGACAATGCTCTGACAAAACCGATTGAAATCTCAGTATTTCACAACATTATTTATTGTGTAGCTTATAGGTTCCAAAATCCTCACTTCCAACATCAAATAGTTTCATTTTGCCAAACCGTAACCAAAAAGAACTCCGGGATCGATATCAGCTTTAGTTAGCTTAAACAAATTGAGCCAATCTGCATTTTAAATCAGGGATTACCTTTGACATATCGTTGTTCTCGCTTTGCCTTTGAGTTTATTGTAAGCTGTTAAGCAGAGGGGAGATAAAATGGGAAAATCTGTCGATTTTGTTAATTTGTACCTTTAAATACAACAATCAATACATCGTGTTTACTTTCACTGAACCACCTATACAGGGTGATTGATATAAGACTCACAGCTGTTTTATTCAAAAGTTATAAGAGCTATAATAAAGTTTGGTTGTAACTGCCTTGGATTTTTTTATGTAAAAAAATGTTGGTCAAGTAAAAAATAATTTTAGCGACCATTTTTCCATTATGGCCACTAACAATTTTTTTCGGAAGACTCTATATTTTATGATTAGGAATAATGATGATTTAGAAATTAAATGAAACTTAAAACATTTTTATTCCTGGCATTTTGCTCTAAAGCTACTAGTTTAGGAGTTTCAGTGTTTTAACACTAAAAAAAAATAACTGGCGGTGTACATTCTGCGTCATGTAGCTCCTAAACAATTAAGTTAAGAGAGAAGATGGTAGAAGTTAAAAAGTCCTAAAATTGCATCTACATTCTAAAAAGACCATCAATGTTTAACACGTTACAACTAGTATATAAGTATATCGTGTACGCAAGAAGATGCTAGTTTTTTGCCACTTGGGTCACAAAAAACTTACAGATTGTAAAAATGGTAATGGTTTCACTTAGAAACACAATGGTTTTCTACTAGTGTAGAGCTATCGTTACTTTCAAATCAAGATTCAAGTGTTGCGGCAGAGTAAATAGCCATAAACTGTAGGAGGATTCGCTACAGGAATGCAAAATATCCAGGCTTAAATGGTTAAAGAATCAGGGTGTTTATAGGCAATAAACAATACATTCTATTTCTTCAACCATAGCAGTATTCAGAGCGGACTGTAAACATCTCAAAGCTTTTCTTTTATATTTATTTTAGATAATTTTTAGGGTTCAAGAAGAATAAAAAAACAATGATTGCTGTAGAATTAAATAGTTCCAGGAAAAAACTGGAAAACTAGAAAAAAGATTCTAAAATAATGCTTATTACGAAAATAACAATATTGGTTGGCTAAGTCAGTGGTATTGTCTACAGTACAAATCCTGCTATATCAGTACACGATGCACCAGGGTGTCATTTTTGGTGTGGCACAACATGCTATTGTGATCTCTATCTGTCCTCAATATGAAGTTAAACTGTTTTCTACCGTTTATAAGAGTAATATGTGTCTGATTTAACATTACATATTGGTTTTTGCAATTTAAAACAAGGTAAACATTTTTAGGATAGAAAATGTTTATCAAACATACAACATTTTTAATCCTTAATTTGTTAAGCAAAGCATAATCAATCTGTTCACTTCTACATCGCTATGCCAATCAGCCGTCATTAGTATTCACAAATACTCTAAGATGTTCAATAAGCGTACTTAACTGCAGGCCTTAAAACCTCGAAAGGGCGATGCTAATAATTGGTTTTTAATTACAGACCTAATTAGAGACATCGACGGTTTTGACAACTTAGGATCTTAAATCATACTTTACCCGTGTTTAGATTTGAATCAGACATCATTAAGAGCTATTGGAGATCTATAAACTAAGAAAATTAAAAACCAATTGAATTTATTTTTGAAAATACTTTTCTCGATGTTTTTTCTTTTTATGAATTGTATATTGAGATTAATTTTATATTAGTATTTATATTTCAAATTTGATTACCGAACTTTTTTCTGCTCAAAACCAATTTATGTTTTATTGGTAAACCTATTTAAAATGGGCTATTAGCTATACAATTAATAGACATCTTTCACTTAAAGACTACATTATCATTTTGTACCATTAGGCCCCTATTAGCCGTGAGCAACATGTGGCGCAGCTAGTGGAGCCGCCGGTGTCGGACGTGTAGAGGGGCATGGAGTCAAATGGTGCCTAGAGGTGGCTGTGCTATTAGCCGCGGGGAGACCGGTGGCGCCGCCGAAAAAGCTGCCCGAGGTGTTGCCGGGAGTCATTTTGCCCGGCAACATGTGTCACGACCATTTTAGTGTCCAGGAAGTCGGGGGGCATTGCAGTATATGGAGCCTATTGGCCGTGGGCAACATGCGACGCCACTGAACGCGGTCGCATGCACTATTAACGTGAAAACGAAGCCTGTCACACAGTCTACATCGTGGTTTGAGTCGATTGAGACGTGCCTCACTATATTGCTGTTATATTCATTAGTGACTTCGGTTCACTTTGTTTACCAGTGACCTTTTTAACTTCTTTCCTTCCTTTCATTCTTTCCTTTTTGTGTCATTAGCGTTATTAGTTGTCTTTAGTTTAGATAAACAATGTCCAGTGCTAATAGTGACGTGCAAATTGTGGATGCAGTCACTCAACGTCATGTTTGACACTAGAGTGTTGTGGTGAATTCCGCTGTTTGAGCGAGCTACGAATGTGTCGCGCGACTAGTGTCCAGGTTCCAAAACGCTGTGGGCCACCGGCGGCTCCACCGGCGGCTCCACTAGCTGCGCCACATGTTGCTCACGACTAATAGGGGCCTTTAGACTTCCCTTCACCCATTTTGAAACCACTTTGGCAATAAAACATGTAAGGTCTTAAAATACCAAAATTGATTAAATTCTTAAAACATCAACCATTTTTCAGACTTCCCTTCCCCATTTTGAAACCACTTTGGCAATAAAACATGTAAGGTCTTAAAATACCAAAATTGATTAAATTCTTAAAACATCAACCATTTTTCTATAAACGTAATGTCATTCAAAATGAAATTCTACACATCTAAAAAAAAAAAGAAATACTACATATAAAATAACATTTCATTCCTTTAGGCTGGTGGCCGCTTTTTACAGCGCAGTTTTCCCGTCCACACATACCTTGGCCTGGAACTTTTAAGTTAAACAATTAGTTTATTCTAAGAGAAGTAGAATATCTGCCAAATTTTGCTAACAGAACGCAAACCAAAGGCTTTCTTACTATGGATTCGTAATCCATCACAAAGCCACCTAAACAACCAAAAAAAATTTAGTACATAGCTTGTTTATAGGGATAATGTCCATTGATCACAAGGGGTCTTGGGGTTTTAGGCTGCTTTCAAAGAAAAAACTTCTAAAGGACTCAAACTTAGACTAAAATTTAACTAGAAAAAATAATTTACATTTATTCTGAACAAAAATATGATATATTTACATGGTTTTTCATTTTATAAGAGTTATCAGTGGCAAATATTTAAACAGAAAAAGACGTAAAATTACAATTGATCCAAAACCTTGCAATAAACATAAAAGCGCAATATTTTACATAATTCACACAACAAAGCCCTGATCCATCTGTTTAACAGTGCGCATTGTTAACAGGTGATAAGGGGGTGATATTTACACCATTGTCCTTCTACTACAATGGATTACCCTAGAGAACAGCACACTGCAATGCGCTAGTGTTATCCGGAATAATATCTTTAGGAGGTTTACTCGTACTTTTTAGCTAAACTAGATAATTATAAAATCCAACAAATCACTTATGATTGTCTATAAGTTATTTAGTTGCGGTTTTATTATAAGGGCAATTGTAATTATTTATTTGTAGGAGGGATTTAAACTTGTAGTTTCAGATCAGATTAGGCCTACCCGTACAGCTGTAATACCTTAAACTTGTAGTACCGCTGTTAACGGCTTACTCCCAATAATACTAATAACTTCCATAATTATGTAGAGTTAATTTGCAGATTGAATTCCAGGGTCAGAATCAGCTTTTGCTCATGTTCAAACACTTTTTAAAGTAGGTAATTTTGTTTCAGAATCGTCAGAAGTGGAGTTGTAAAAAAACCCTATACTTTGGATGTAAGTTAGTATCGTTTGGAAACAGTTAAGTCTAGTAAGTACGGGGTACCAGTGAATAAATAAATAGGATCATGATTGTGCTTGTGAGTTGTATTACAAAATGATCTACTGTTTGAAGACAAAGTTTTGGAACTTAATTTTAAAATATTAAATTTCACAAATTTAATCAGGAAATATGTTTACTCACAAAGGGAACTTAATATTTATTTCGTAAGCTGTGCTTGCGCTACTTCAATTTCTCCTTTACGGGTTATTTTTACAAAATTGTTTAACTTTTGAGTTTACCAACTCTCGATCTTTTTAAACCTACTTGATCTACAATTTGTTCACTAATAGCATAACTTTTAATATTCAAATGACTAGAGTCTTCGAGGAAATTAAAGATCAACACAGCTTGGCCATTCTTGATGGATTCATCTATATGGTAATAAGTCATTTTACTGATCTCACCTCCTTAGCGGTTTCAAGGGACCTTTGCTGAAGTATAAGACCACATTGATACATCATTCGTTTTGCATATAACAAAATTTGATTTGGTATTTATTTTGAAGTTGGTGACTGCAAAATTCCTGGATATTAGTTTCAGAGCTAAAACATTTACTTTAAATGTTCACGACACATTTTACTTAGTCATTGAACGGGTTTTACGTATGATCTTCTTTACATGTTATAACTATAATATACACATCAACAAATGGCCTAGAGTATTTAACTTATTGGTTATTAGTACTACAAAATATATACTATTACTGCTCTTATTTCAGCACAATGCAATACATTTTATTGAATTAAAAATTACAAATTGATGGTCTGATTTCATTAACGTGTAGAAAGATTATTTGGTCCTCTTTAAAAAACCACAGAAATATTAAACAAATATGAACATCTAAATCAATCAAATCAAATCAAAATTAAATCAAAATCTGTTTTATTTCAAAAAATGTTTACAATATATATATATATATCATATATATACATATACATATATACATACATACATATATACATATATATACATATATATACACTACATATACATATATACATATATATACATACATATATATATACATATATATATGTATATATATACATATATATATGTATATATATACATATATATATACTGTATACATATTAAATACGAATTAATAGTCCCACATAGGCCCGTACAAGACCTGTGCGCGGGACGAGCTCTCTTACAAATTAGAAATAATCTAAAAATTAAAACTAAATTAATCAAAATACTATTTACAGCTAAGCTATGAGACAACTACAGGAACAATAGTTCAAAGGTTGGCTTACCCTTGAACCATTTTCCTATCAACCAACGTAGTCAGGTTGAAGTTAGTTATCGTGTCTTATGTCGACCTACGTCACTGTATGTGACATCACATATATTAGGGTCATGTTTACAATTCGCGTGCATATATTGAGTAAAGAAAATACTTTATGTTAAGCCCCAAGAGTAAAGTAAGAACAATCCCCTGCTTACGTATTATGTGATATGTTTTGATTTATTTAGTTTACTTGCTATCTAAATTAGATTATCGGAATTAGACAGTTTTTACATTCCAGTAAAGTATAAAAATAGTAAATTAGAATTGTTTTGCTGCAAAACACCTTAACAGTAGTCAATTAAAGAGACAGTTGGACAACACAGGAATGCAATATCCTGTCGGCCACGTTGGTCAGTAATTGACTGACTTTATTGACGTTGTTTACAAAACTCTGTAAAAGTGTTAGCCCTAACAGTTGTTTACTACGAATTTGTGTTTGAATAAAAAGTTTAAAAAAACCTGAGTGTTTATGAATCAATAATGCAAGGCTAACTCTGCTCATACTTAACATTTCAAAATTCTTTTTAATTGCATTATAAAATTGCGTTTGAAATATCTGCCGTTATTTTTAACTTTCTTTTGTCATCAGCTTGAAATAATTAAGTAAATCTGGATTTTTTCTTCAACATAACATTTATTGTTACTGACTGAAAAGGTTATAATTTGGTATTAAAGTAATTTTTCTCAAAATCGTTCAGCCCCAAAAGCATTACAGAAGCGAATGGAACCCATAATAGTCGATAAGGAAATTGTTTTTATTTTAGATTTTTACTAAACAACTATTCTCATAAAGCAACACATATTTCTTATCTACAAAGTATCTATTCTGTACACATTTGTTCTCTCAGATCAATTCCTGTTTTGAAATTATGAACGTACAATGGAATACATAATACTTTTAAATTCTTTCACTGGTAAGTGGAATCATGATAGTATTGTAACAATATGTATAAGTCACAATATCAAGTGACGATTTATAAAGTGCATAGTGAGAAATATGTTACAAAAAATATTTTATTTATATACACCGTACTTGTCAAAACATAACAAACATTGTTTTCATACGCAATATTTGTTTGATATGCACTGATAATCAAATTGACCACGATACCAACTTTATTATTGGAGAAGTTTGAAAAGGAATTTTGATCTTGGCAACTTGTGGTTATGTGAAATACACATTTGGGTGATGGTACATATCTTATACACTACACTAATAATATTTCGCTTATGTTTTCTTCATGTGCTTTCAACTTCATAATAATTTATTGTTATCACACTGTTAAGTGAAAGTACCATTTATCAATATAACGGCATTAAAATATTCATTGCAATACCTATATCAAAATTATACAAACATAATTTATTGCAATAATCATACAGATCTAATTATAATTCAATTAGAGAGTCACATTCATCGATAAGTAATATTAAATCTAATAATATTTTTTTACAATTTTGTCCTTAGTCACTTAGCGATTTGAAAACTTGAGTATCACCATAGACAATGGTATCACCATTGACTTACACAGACTATACACTATACACTTATAAATGTTGACAGGGAAATATATTCTTTTTACAGAGTTAATGGTTTCGGTAACAGGTTATGGTCGAATCAACAGTTACTACTATGCAAGTACTAATATGGTTTACAATAGTTAGTCTTAGTGGTAAATTTCAAAGGAGTGATTTGATAAGCTTTTTTTATTTGAAGGAGGCCTAGTAAAGAAGTACAGAGTTTCTTAAGCTAACTAGGTCCTTATTAAAGGCCTTAATTGGCCTAGGTATTTTCGTGATATTTTAAACCGATATTTAGGTGGAGGTTTTTTTTTGTTTTTCTTTCTCGGAGGACCAAAGGCACCAGTCTGGGATTGTTTTCAAATTACTTCAGGCAAGACCTATGAGTTGCGGCATTACCTTTTCACATATTGGTTTACCAATAGTAAGAGATGTGTTAAAGGTTATGTTACATCGCATATTGTCCTCGAGTAAACAAAGAAGAAAGGTACAACACAAGAAACATGACTGACAAACACCACCAAGTAAATAAACAACAGGGAAACAAAAGCACAATATTGTTCTCCAATACTTACAGCTCTGCGTATAAGTACATCATACGTACATTATACCTAACATTACTCACTAAATAATTGTAAAACATTAAATTAATAACCATAACGTTATACTACCAATACTACCAATGCGTTATACTACAAGTACTAATAATAGCCTTTTTTATGCTCTGCCTGGAAGTAACTCAGCATTTTGTGGAGCTTTCGTCTGGATAGGTTTACAAGAGCAAGATGAAGGCATCGACAACTAGGAATTCCAAACAAAATAGATTCTTAATACTCAATTAAACTTTGCTCTTTAAAAAAATTAAGGCTTATATTTAAAGTATTTCTGTTATGAATACTTTAAGATGTTGTTCTCACCTGTCCGAAGCAGTGTGATGATCGTTTGCAGACTTTGACGAAGGGGAAATTCATTTAATGGCTTTTCGTGGTTTTCTTTGATTAGATTTTAATCATACGATAAGTCAGAAAAAACGTCAAATGCAAAGTTAGGAAAGTTAATTATTATTAATTACAAACAGTTTTTAATGAGTTAGTAATTTTAGTTTTTCCAATTGTTTAAAAACATTGTATACACCCTAATTGCAAAGTGTAGAAGTACATAATATAAACAAAAGCATGTTGAACAACACATCTAGGAAGTTCCACCTGGCCTGGCACAAATCCCCTCAATAATGTTGTAATAGATTAAACCATACTACAGAATTTTGGAGCATGTATTAATTAAAAAGGTCCATCTTTGAAGGTGAGGTTCTCTGGACTTTTATTTGTATTGTCAAACCTTCTCCTCCAACAACTTATAATTAAACCAATTCGTAAATTGCAAGACAATAATTTGGTTCAGATTTCACAATAAACTGTAGTGTCCCTTAGTTGCTATTGGCTGTATGGGCTATTAAGTCTGTCTAGGGAACATGTCGGCCTAAAGTCAGAACCAAGACTAAAAAATCGCACCACTCATCCTGCACTCATCACCATTAATGCTTGGCTTAATACCTACCATTTCAATATGGTTGCCATTTCAGTTAAAAGTATTGAGTATTCAGTTGAAAAACAACATGTTTCCATGATGTTTGAAGGTTATGCAGTACATATACAAGTTTGGTGAGAAAGAGTTATGTTTTTGAAGAGATATTACATCTGGATAACGAATACCTCGGCAGGTCTTACTGCTTAGATTCCTGTACTGACCAAAATAAATAATTTAGTTATGAAAAGTAGGCGAGAAATATCATTGAAATTTGATAAAATATAAAAAAAACACTAGGATTGAAATAAAAAGTGCAGCTCTTTTACAAGCACTTGGGAGCCAATAAACAAAATGTTTTTTATGACATAACAATTATGTCCTTATATAATTGCAGTATTTTAGTAGATGGAACAGGTTCGCACATCATACCTATACGATTTTTCACAAACATATCGTAGCCTATAACACAAAGTGGATTGTAATTTCCTAGCAAGTGAAATTTGTAGAAGTGCATTTATGTTTTTATATTCCACATAAGTACAAATCCAATATCACATTCTCTGAGTGTACAATGCAAAATGTTAATGGAATACTTCATTCACTGTGATTATTACGTTTTTACAGTATTAATAAAAAATAAAAATAAATAGTGAAAAAACATCGATCCTGACCACAGAGTGGTTTACCTATCAGCAGTTTTTTTTCTGTTAGTTTAGTTTAGAACTTACAATTAATTTTGTCGGCAAGGAAGGTGAAAATTCGATCTGAGTAAACCACGAAAATCCATTAAGAATTAATCAGTTTCTCCGTCAATGAAGTTTGGTGAGCAACTCTGCTGCAGACAGGTCGCGGCCAAACGTCTTGTACTTAGCGTCTGAGTTGTTTAAACATATCAAATAATAAACTGCTATAAACTTCCTATAAGAGATTTTTATATACATCAGAAGGAATAAAATACCGATTTATGTTATGTAACGTTTGCACTGCAGTTTTTGTTTGTTTTTTTTTTGTTTTTTTTTTTTTTTTGCTAGCACTGTACGTGTACATGTTAATGATGTTGTAGGGTCATCATAAAGTTAATCTTCTCACAACCTTCTTCCACCATAAATAGCTTATTCTGTAGATGTTAACTTGTAATAGCCTGTGAATGTATCCATTGTTACAGCTGCTATAAAATTTACTCCGATCTTCATCTATCTATATATCTAATTCCGTAAGCCCAAAATTTTACAATGAAATTGTGAGCGAACGAGAGGACGTAGAAAGCTGGGGGAGGTCTCATTTTAAAGGTCTCGGCATGAAATTTTGGGGAAAAATATTCATTTTTCTTAAATATCCACCAAAACGTTGTTACGGAATAAAATAATTCACATTTAAATAACATGGGAATCTAGGTCATGTCTGCTTTGTTTACATTAAAACATGTGGTTTAACTTCATTTAAAGCATATGATATGTATTATGCACTGTAATATGCATACTAACTTATTATAAATTTGAAATATACGTTTTCCCAATTTTAAGGGTCTGGATTAGATAATGGAGTACGATTGGTTGTGTTAGGTATGTCTGAACAAAGTGTAAAGTTAGAAGTGATTACTGGAGTAGGCAAAGGGAACTTATTTTTCCATGCCAAAAATAAAACTAATTTCTATAGATCTTGATTAGTTTAAGTTTACAAGTATTCAATTCCCAATCATTTCGATTAGCTTTCAATATTACTTATTATTAAAGCAACGGACAAGACCAAACCTTAACAAAACTCGGATTAAAAAAAAAAAACAAAAAAAACAGTGTTTACCCATGGTCAATTTTATGTTGCTTTTAGCCAGGTAAAGCGGCCAGATGATGTTAAAATAGTACTAGAATCAAATAAAGACGAAGGAATCGACTAAAATGGATAGCCTACCATGCAACAAATGTTGTTTTCAGAGAGATTTTGTTTATAAACAAAATACAAAATACAAAATACATTTTTCTGACATTGTAATTAGCATTTTACAATCTGGAGGATGACATTATCTCTATGTGTTTAATCTAAGTGAATTTGTCTATATTCAAAGAGATTTATATATATTTGATTGATTGTCATGAAGATTATAAT
Source organism: Macrosteles quadrilineatus (assembly GCF_028750875.1). Classification (NCBI taxonomy): domain Eukaryota; kingdom Metazoa; phylum Arthropoda; class Insecta; order Hemiptera; family Cicadellidae; genus Macrosteles; species Macrosteles quadrilineatus. The sequence goes on from NW_026542595.1 coordinate 201,276,193, forward strand.
TAAAAATGTTCTTTAGTTGTATTTATGATTAGAAAGTTTTTATAATACCGCATGAACAGTCTTTTGGAACTTTTATTTTAAACAGTGCAGACAACAATATGTATTATGCAGGTATGTAATAATACATATTATAATATACAAAAATGTTAAACGATAATTCAAGTTGACCCAATGGAGATCAACCCAATGGTTCAAGGTTCAACCCATGAGACAGGATATATAATATATATATAGGGGCTATTGCCCCTAAAAGCCACTAGTATTATACAATTGGAGATTCTTCAAATACCAGTTACTATCCATAAAAAGTCAATAATAGAAAAGTTGTATGCTTGTTGTTTTTTAACTGTTTTTTGCAATATAAATTCTACATTTCTGAGAAAACCATTAATTAAAACAGTTCGTAGGCTTGATGAAAGGTCTTAATTGTAACTAACATAGATTGAAATCAAACTTGAATAATCAATTCTAAACTGTTATCAGCTGAATTAATATTTCTACAAGTGTAGAAAACAGTTTGTAGATTATACTTTGCATATACATACGATATTTTTTTTTCACACGAGATTGTTATACTAAGCAAATGTATTTTATATTTTTAATATTGGTAAGAATACGTATTGTAGCTATAAAGATACACAATTAATTTTCTAATAAGAATTAATAAAAGTTGTATACAGAAAGAGTTGGCCTAAAACTTATTTACCACTTACGATATTGAATCTTGACAAACAAACAGAAAACCAAAACGATCTATTTTTTCTGCCCATTGCACCATTTACATTACACTACAAAAATACATCACCCTTGTTTAGGATGTGGTTATACATCGTAGGCTTAATAAAGATAGCAATCACTTTCGCGTTTGTTAATTGTGGAAAAATAGCTCATTTAGATGTACTAAAACAAAAAAGGCAAATCATTGGTTAGTGTAAAATTACACATGTATGAGACCCATTTCTATCAGAGATACAATATCAAGAGATTTATGATCTCACCATTAAACTGATTACTAATAATCACAAAGGTTAAACCAAGTCAGGTTATCAATACCGAGACGTCAGTCATTTTTCATTTCCTACAGTTGGACTCAGAAGATGTATGATACCGCACTTTCATCGACTATAAAATAGCGCAGGAGAATATTAGATGAAGCAATATACAAATGTAGCAATAAAGTCTAACCCTCAGTATAACCCTACCAAACACAAATATTTGGATATCCAAAACTCGAATATTAAAAGTTGCTTTAACCCTTAGATAAAGATGTCCAGTCCTTAGATATAATCTTTGACTATTTACTCCAATAGTCAATGATAAAATGTAACTCTATTTATTCGATATTGTTTTGTTCTAATTAAAGGACGTTTATGAACATAAATACGCATAAAAACAAAATATATTAAATGTAAAAATAAAGCAGAAAACCTAAGCAATGTAGTACAATGTTTATCTTATTTACTAATTTTATTTATACTCGTATGCGTAAGATATGAAGCAAAATATATTTTTAAAAAATATCTAAACATTTGTATTTGTTCTACATATTTTTTTTATGAATGCGAATAAAATCAATACATACCTTCGCAATCTTTAGGGGCACAAATTATCTCCTAATTAGAGCCTTATTTGAAAGCAGTCCTTTATCAAGTATTACCATGATAAACTTGAACGGCTCAGTATTTAAGGCATTAAAACCAAATCAAGTGTAAATATACGTCAATCAGTTGAGCTTATAGAAACAGGCTTTAAGACTGGCTGAATTTTAAGGTAGTCTTTGAATACTAATAATAAATCCGCTTTACCGTATAATGATTCTTAAACGTATTAACATCATCTTGATGGAATTGATATTTGTGTTACTTACAATGGAGAAGTAAATAAGCAATTATAATTGTGACATAAGCTAATGAACTACATTTAACTGAAATTAGAAAAAAAAAACGAAGAAAAAATATATTTGTGTCTGCACCATAATAGCTTTGAGCAACTAACCTGCTTATGGCTTTACGTAGCTTAAAGTACTTTTATATAAATTTTGCTTATGTAAGATTTTATTTATATAGATTGGATAGCTACTTAAAAATAGGTCATCTTTAAATTCGGCATATAAATTATTATTCCGCTCAAGTAGAAATTAATCAGCCTGCTCCTTCGTTGTCTTATTGAGGCCCTGTACGTAGTTTGTCAATTAAAGATTATTTGCTATCTTCTAACGATGATATGTTAATTTTACATCGAGCAATAATCTCTATAATAATTGCATTTGCGATGGTTCCACTTAACAAGAATTGTATTACTTATACTGCAACATTTTGGACTTTTTTATTACGTTATGAACAGATTTTATTAGTTTTTTTATACATTGTTTATTTGTTTACTTTTCCGTTAATTCATTCATTAAACCATGCGTGTTCCAAACATTTTACGGATAATTCTCCTTTCCAACCACCCACATTATTTATGTCATATTTAACATTCTAAAGTTCAAACCACAGTTAAGACAGTTAAGCTAAAGTCAATCAGCTGTACACAATGAAGACATAAAAAAATCGCATGACGTTTGTAACAATTGTGGTAGAGAATAGTAAAGTAAACTGCCAGTTAAAATTTAACAAATTAGTTATATCCCCAAACGTTGGGATGTATTAGTATTTTAGTTAGTTTAGTTAGTTCACAACATTTCAAACTGAGCATCGCTTTTCCCCAGAGATGCACCAGTAACACAATCATTCAACAATCGAGTAATCGGATTAGGAACTGTCGTTGTCACTTTAACTGCTATGAAATTGAACATATTGTGAGTAGCCTGAGTTAAATAAAATTATGCTGAAATAACGAAATTCTATACAACCCATACCAGGACTCTCTGAAGTTAGGTCTGTACGTATTAATACTGTATAGTCAGTGACCTAAGGAAATTTACATTGCTTCATAAAAACCATATTATTATTTCAAACTCATATTTCAAATTCAAGGTGTTTAATCTTTTCTAAACATTTTGGAACAGTGTATTTACGAGGCTGGAATTTATCTAAGACGCTGCCAATCAGCTACAGATACTACCACAGTGCCACAGGCATGCAGCGGGAATTTAATCAACTGCTGAACAATGTGTTTGTTATCGAGATATACAAGTGGCTTGCCTTAGACTATTTTGATACATAAAATAGCGCATTTATTGAAATGTAAAAAACTAATTTTTCTTGTTATATTTATGTTTATAAATTAGTAAACATGTATTCAACCGGTATAAAACCTTGAAAATACCTTCCAAAGTACCTTTTGATGATAATTGTGTCAAAGTATATTATGTAATTCCACCAAGGTTGATTGACATTAAGGTGGTTATTTTTGCACACATTTTGTCAATCTTTTTTATACATTTGTTATAATTATGAAACAATAAGAATTGTTCTGAAAATAAATGTAAAAGATAAACTCTTGAAATGAATTCTTTACTTATTTTGCTCTGATACTCTTAAACCTTTTTGATGATTTAGCTGTAGTACGTGCAAAAAAGCTGTTATAATATATTGTACTACTTCTTTAAAGATACTACTGTAAAACAACCTACTGTAAAACCTGGTTAGTTATAAATAGATTTTGGTTATAAAAGATGGATGGCGTCATACCGTTGGCTGGTGACAAGTCGTTCACAGCAGGAGTGAGCCAGTGTAAGTATGCATCAGAATTGCCGTTTTAAACTAACTTCTCATTCTCAGGTTAAAATCGGTGATTGGAAGGCGTGAAAAACATATATAGAGGAGAATTTGTATACATTTATAGCCATATTTTCGTGTAAAAGTCTACAAACAAGCTTGAACAATGTTAATCAATTAACATAGCTGTTGAAATAAAAGTAGGTTTTTTTTAGAATTGTATAATTCTTTTGAACACCTATTATGATTTTGCTGTCTTTATCAAACTACTATTGTAATTATTAAAAAGGTTATATTATGGTTATATATGTCCCTTGTTATTACAAGGCCGGATTTTTAGTTTTTAATTTGAAGGTAAATTGAGAACGTTTCCATATTTGGCTATTACTTTACACTACATATTATTTTTATTTTTTTATTATCAAATAGCAGAGTTTCTTTTTATATATAATGTAATTCATAATGCCTTTCACAACAAGTAAAAATGCATTATAAAAAATAACTTAACATTAAATTAACTTTTGTATGTGACGAAATCAACAGTTAGGGTTATCATATTAATTCGGTCTATATGTGACGTCAAAAGAGGTTTGTTTGCATGTTAATTAATTAACTAATGAATTAATTTATCTTAGCTGATCTGTTCTCAGTTAATCGTTGATGATAAATGTTGTGATGGATCTACGCGTGAATCGATTTGATTTTTGTAAGAGTTAGGAATACGTCATAACTTATTACGGTCTTTATGTCTCGTACTTTGTTGGAATAGGCCTTTCATTTTTGTTTGATGCATTGTTTTAGGAATCTGACTAATCAGGGTAATCTTTAGGTTAAAACTCAAGCTTTTTCTTGAAATATTAAAACGTACTTAATTGCGTACGGAATTAGGCTTCTATTTCCCGTTGTCAAATACTGTAGTAACAAAATCTTTCAAGGCAAGGATGTAAAAGAAAAGTGTTTAATATGATAAATAGGTTACAACCTTATAAATCTGACAAACAGCTCATTTTTATCATATTGAATATAACAGCTCAGAAGCTAGAATATAAATTAATTTTAAGTTTCTACACCCGCAAAAACTTTGCAAGTTTGTGCGTAGCTTAAGCTATCTTAAAGATAATGTAGTATACACAATATTTCAATTATGGAAACAAATTTCTGACAATAAGCTATTATTGTGAGTGACATGTTCAATGATTGGTCTAATACACTCACATTTTCCCACGAAAGAGTGATCTTAGGAAAACTATTTGCAGCAGTTACAATTCATTTTCCTTTTGTTATTTTCTTCTTCAAGCTTCTAGTCTCAATCTAGGGGGAGAAGATTTGTTATAGAGATAACTAAGTATGAAGTATTTAACCGAGCTTTAAAAGACATAAATTAAAGTGTATTATCATATATAACAGCTTCAAACAATTTTAAATTTGTGAATGTGGCAACACCATGCCCAAAGGGTCTTGCAAACCTGAACTAATATCCCGAGGTTGTTGGAAGAATTTCGCGTATCAGTGTTCCATGTTCTGGTAATCCATATTCATGTCACAATTAGTCTCAAACGAGGGAGTATCAGCATTGTCTGATTTATAAACTGCGGAAAACATTTATGAAATTATTGCAGTTTGTCAAGAAAAGACATTCCAAGTGGCAGAAGAAGCTACATCTCCATACCATATATCCTCATACCATCAATGTTGCTATGAAACATTTATAGTGTCTTATTATGCTTAAACTAAATAGTGTCAAAAGAATCTTACATAACATGTATATTTTATGAATTAAAATATATTATTAAATATATATTATTTATTGACAAAGTAGTTTTAGAATGGAAGTCTTATGGTACAAAATAATTATGTATGTAAAATATGTCTATTGATTTTAGAGCCAATTAGTCATTTTAAATAAGTTTACCAATAAACCATAAATTTGACGACAGTATAAACAAGTATTGTAATCAAAATTGAAATATAAATACGTTTAAGCTAAGTATAGATATTTTATAATATAAAATGAGTCTCAATATAAAATTCATAACATGAAAAACAACGAGAAATGTATCCTCAAAAATAAATTCAATTGGTTTTTAATTTTCTTAGTTTATAGATCTCCAATAGCTCCTAATGATGTCTGATTCAAATCTAAACATGGGTGAAGTATGATTTAAGATGCTAAGTTGTCAAAACCGTCGATGTCTCTAATTAGGTCTGTAATTAAAAACCAATTAGCATCGCCCTTTCGAGGTTATAAGGCCTGCAGTTAAGTACGCTTATTGGATATCTTAGAGAGTTTGGCGATATTAATTACGTTTGATTGGTATTGCAATGTAGAAGTGAACAGACTGATTATGACTCGCTTCAAAAAAATTAGGATTAAAAATGTTGTAATCCTAAAAATGTGTCCTCTAGCCTAAAAATGTGTATCTTGTTTTAAATCACTAAAAGAATTATATTAACATAAATTAGAGACTTTTTGGTCTTATAAACGCTTAAAAACAGTTTAACTTCATATTGAGGACAGATAAAAATCACAATAGCATGTTGTACTACACCATAGCATGTTGTACTACACCAACAATGGTACCCTGGTGCATTGTGTACCTACACAGTGTACAGCAGGATTTGTACTTTACACAATACCACTGACTTTTTCAACCAATATTGTATTTTTTTTAATATAAGCATTATTTTAGAATCTTTTTCTAGTTTCCCCAAAATATATTTTTCTTTAAACTATTTAACTTCTACAGCAATTATTGTCTTTTTATTCTCTTGAACCCTAAGAATTATCTAAAATATAAATGAAAAGATTTGAGATTTTTACAGTCTACTCTAAATCCTGCCATGGTGGAAGAAATGGAATGCATTGTTTATTACCTATAAACATCCTGATTCTTTTGACATTCAAGCCTAGATATTGTGAATTCCTGTAGCGAATCCTCCTATAGTTTATTTACTCTGCCGCAACACTTGAATCTTGATTTGACCGTGACGATAGCTCTACACTATTAGAAAACCATTGTGTTTTTAGGTGAAACCATTACCATTTTTACAATCTGTAGTAAAAAACTTTGTGCCCGAGCGCCAACAAACTAACATCTCCTTGCGTGCACAATATACTTATACACTACTTGCTACGTGTTAAACATTTATGGTCTTTTCAGAATGTAGATGAAATTTTAAGACTTATCACCTCATTTTCTCTCTAAACTTACTCGTTTTGGAACTACATGATGTAGAATGGAAACCACACATTTTTTTTTAGTTTTAACACACTGAAACTACTGAACTAGTAGCTATAGAGAAAAATACCAGGAATAAAACAGTTTCATTTAATTTCTAAATCATCATTTCTAATCATAAAATATGGAAACTTCCAAAAAAAAATTTAGTGGCCATATTTGGAAAAATGGCATCTAAAATTATTTTTTCAACTTGACCAAAATCTAAAATAAAAAATCCAAGGTAGTTGCAACCTAATTTTTTTATGTCTCTTATAACTGTCGAATAAAACAGCTGGCAGACTTATATCAACCACCCTTTCTAGATGGTTCAGTGATAGAAAACACAATATATTAACAGATTAATGTATTAATAGGGTACAAAATTAACAACATCGACTGATTTTCCCGTTTTATCTCCCCACTGCATAACAGCTTACAATAAACTCAAAGGCAAAGCGAGAACAACGATATGTCAAAGGTAATCCCTGATTTAAAATGCAGATTGGCTCAATTTGTTTAAGCTAACTAAAGCTGATATCGATCCCGGAGTTATTTTGGTTACGGTTTGGCAAAATGAAACTATTTGATGTTGGAAATGAGGATTTTGGAACCTATAGGCTACACAATAAATAATGTTGTGAAAACTGAGATTTAAATCGGTTTTGTCAGAACATGGTAATTACCGGAGAAGTTTATTGTTTTGAGTGTGTTTGTTGTTAAATCGGTATATAAATATTTTTACTATGAGCCATATTTAGTTTGTTCAATTTAAAATGCGTCAAAATATTAATTCGTTTATGCTATTGTCTTATTAGAATAGTTACGGAGCTTTTTGCATGGCTTATCATGACTAGAGAGGCTGACAAATCTCTAAACCTCTAAAATATACGCAAGTTTAGATAAATGATCTTTTTCGAGCAGGTTTTATTTTTTCCCAAGTTAGTTTAGGCAACAAGTATTATATGTTTTTTATAGTAGTACGAAGATGAAATAACCTTTAGTAGGAATATTTAAATATTTTTGTTATCATCATTTGAATGCCAGTATTTGTGTGTTTTAGTTAATAAATGATTTCGAACGTGTGGAACCCTTGTGTTGCTCAAATAATCCATAGTTGAACAATTCAATTTTCGCTAAACTCCTGTGAAATGATCTGTTTTCGTTACATGTTTATCACCTGCGAAAATCCATCATTGATTATTTACTTTAAGGAAAACAATGTCTGTTTTAATCCAGAAATTAATTAGTCTTCGTATTGTAGCGAAAAGTAACTTCGAAATACGAGTGAAAGTGGGTCCATCTTTATTCTCGACCCTTTAAATTAAGTGCGAGATTTATAGAGCAAAATGATCCCAAATGTGTAATGACTAGAAAAAAACTGTAATCCAACTTCAAGGCAACGAGTTTCTCACCAATGGTTATTTTGGTGAATCAAATACTCAAAACCGACAAACCACGGGCCTAGGATGATAACGCTCAACCGTTAAATATAATTTTTGTAACAAGTTTTAAAACGTTTTTATTAGCTTGCTTTCTTGTCCGGTACATATTATGCAATCAATTTTATACTAACATCCCGATGAGCTAGAGACTTGAAACTTGAAACATAGCTTACAAATGGATGACGATGCAATATTATATGATTTAATTTTCATATTTCCCTTGGGCTACGCCCCATGGACTTGTTTTTATTAGCTCGCTTTCTTGTCCGGTACAAATTTTGCAATCACTTTATACCAACTTCCCGATGAGCTAGAGACTTGAAACTTGATACATAGCTTACAAATGGATGACAATGCAATATTATATGATTTCATTTTCATTATTCCCTTGGGCTGCGCCCCATGGGCTTCTAAATTGTCCATTTTTACATTTTGAAAGAATGTAATGTATCAATTAATTTAAGTCAGCTGTAAATACTTAAATTTGACAGTTCGAAGAGCAGAGGTTAAAAGGTACAGTTTCTGCTCCCGAGATATTCTAAAAATATTATTTAAGCTTTTCAAAGTAAAGATAAAACGTCTTTACAGATAATAAGGTTTTGGTTATGTATTAACAGGCCATATAAAATGGAGTTAACATATTTACAAATTAAAGACTAAAAAGTGGAGAATAATTTATTAATAAAAATACATTTAAAAAATAACACGTTTTTAAACTCACTAAAAAGTAGAAGATAATTTTTATATATTTTAGAAGAATAAATACTTGTAAGATTTATAACGAAAAACGTGGGGCGCATGCAATAGATCATAATAGTTCAATAGGTAAAGTTAATTGTAAATTAATTAGCATGCACCCCACGTTTGTAGTTTTAAATCTTACAAGTATTTATTCTCTCAAAATTTTTATAAATAATTTTCTACTTTTTAGTGCGTTTAAAAACGTGACATTTTTATTTATAAATTATTTTTCTCTCAAAACGATGTGCTGTTTTAGTGTGTAAAGATTGATTGAGTGAAATTTGCATATTTATTTGGCCAGTTAGAATAATATATAAAACACACATTTTACCCGTACTAAAATCCGTTACATTTTCAACTGTACACATTTGCGTGCTGTCGACTAGCAACTTAATGACAACTTTTAAAATAGTCTTGATATGAATCTCCAAACTGTATGGTATGTCATATACACCAAACAATACATAACGATTGTTTTGAAATTGCTCACTAAATTGTAGGAACAAAAACACTAAATAAATTAAATCAATTCATAATCTCGCAGTTACAAATTCATCTCAAGTGTTTCCGCGTCTGGTTTGGCCCTTGAGTCTCATAATTTATTCCATAAAAGTTGCTGATCTTATTAACCTCAGAATCGTTTTAAATTCGTTCCAGATGTGAATAAATTAAGGCACATCTAATCCCTCTTCACTCAAAATTAAAAACATACAGTACTTCAAACTATTTCTATTCTATTCTATTCTATTCTAAACCGATGCTGGTAGCTTACATCTTGAACCTAACTATTTTCAGGATAAAAACATTTAACTAGTACCTCCCTGTAAATGAATAGGAAACCTACTAAAATATGTTTCTAATTTACTTTCTTAAGCTTAGTTTAAAATTGAGTTTCTATTATGTATTTGTATCTATTTCTGTTCCGAAAAAACTTTAAAAATCAACTTACGGTGTATTTAATTATAGTAAAGTTTGTGATGTAGCATATATTAAAAAAATTGATAATATATCATACATTTTTAGCAAACGTAAGTCTAAAACATTTTTTAACTTTTATTATTAATTATTATTTAATTTTACATCTTTATTTGGATCAGCTATCGTTCACTAGGTGCAAAAAACCTTTTTCACTCAGTTAAATGACAGTTTCACCTTAAAAAATATTATTAATTAAATATTGACAAACACCGTTAGGTAAACAATGAACAATATTTCCAAGCACGTATTGTATGATAAAATTACAATTTAGCACAGAGAGTAGACTCATACCTCTAATTCTCTCTTAACTGTTTTACTTAGTTTAAATGTAGAGGTGATAGAAACTGAAACGGTTCTCCTTCCTCAAAGAACAAATTAACATCAGTAAAATAATGATAAGAAATAAATAAAGAGGTGTTTCAAAAGCTGAGTTATTTAAAGGCTGATGTAAAGCGATTACTTTATCAAGTTAACCGCTGAGATTTAACATACAAATTGACTCTTTATCATTCTTTCTGTTGTTACGTTGTTTTATACACAGATTAAACTTTTGAAAATGAGCTTAAATTTTAAAATTAAAGTTAAAAATTAACTGTTTTACATAAAACAGTATTTTTCTAAGATTGTTTCATAATACCTATAATATTCTAGACAGCTCTTTTTCCAATCGAGAGCAAATGTTTGATCTTTGTTGTTCTTCATAGTGTATATAATATAAAACATATACTCTGGGAATTACTATTTGTTATGTTAAGTGTTGATGTGCAGTTCTATAAATAGGTATCGTTTAAATAGTATTTCATTAACCCCCGGGGGTTTCTATTAGCTTTCAAGATAAGATGAAAATATCAAACTAACCTAAGCCAATATAGTTTGATTTGAATCACCATTTACAATGGTTTTTCAGTTATTGTTACGACTTCTACAACATTGCACATTTTATGTTTGGTAATACGTTATATGTCAGTATAATTTAGCTACAAACCCCTGCAGTACAGTCAGCCACACAACAGGTCGTTCAGATCGTTATCTCATGTCAGCCATGGAGATTACCTGTCAATGGACTTTTCTCATTTTGTTTAATCTCTGCTGTACGCCTTTTCCAACGGAGTGAAATGTTTTAAGGGTTGTCAGAATTGGAATTAGTTTTAATTATCTAAAAATACTCGGTAGCTAAATTGGTTTAAAGTTTAATGTTAAACCGTCGTCTTCACCAACCCAGAGAAACGTCGGTTTTGTATGTTTTTATCCTCATTGTGTTAAATATTAAAACGTAGCATTAACGTGGCTGCAATATAGGGCTTCTCAAATACAACTTTTCCTAGAGTATTTATTTTTGCAATACTCCTGCCACACTAAACCTGCAGACTAAGGGAAATTAAATTTGTCTGATTGGATTTTTAATCAAATATTTCCATAAACAGGACCTATATCTATTCCCCTTTTAAATGGCGACCAAATTTTAATAGTGTAGGATAAAATATGTACCTTATACTACAATATTATAGTAAGCAACAGTCAATGTTTTTCATTTACTATGTTGGCAAGAGACGCTTGCTTTCCAATCGGAAGGTTGGTAGTGTGATTGCAAGCAGGAATGATTATGGACAATAGTAACATTTTCCACAGGTCTAACAAATGGTCAAATAATAATGCTGGCCAAAAATGGCTAACCTTTGTTATTAACAAGAGTTTGGAATATATATTTGAAAAATATAGTAAAAATGTCAATGCTGTGGGAGACACAAAAATCACAAATCTTCTACCCTTAGTTAATAACATAGATCATCCGCGATACTATCAAGACCCCCTAAATGACTAATCAACATTACATCATAATATTGCTATCATCATATCCGTTCCCATGTCCTTTTAGATCAAGATGTAACAAAAAAAATAACTTAAGGAAACTTCAACTGATAGCAATATAAAATATACACAAACAAACACAATTTGCAAAATAACTAACTGTAAATAAACTTTAAAAATCCTGAGTCGATTCAAATGAAATGTTAAAATTGAATACGCATTTCTAAGATAATTATTTACAATTATAAATACTTATCGTTTATTTTGATAACACCACATGATAATAGTGTAAATTATAAAGTTTATACAGCGTTGTATCATACGTTATGTAGTCCATCATGTTAGGTATGTAAAGTAATATGCCAGTAACTCATACCAGCCGCTGCCCGGAAATATCACTTGCACACTAAATGGCTCTCTAACGTCTTCAGTAGGTACTACAGAAGAATTTATGACGATATGCGCTACAGAATACATGGAGCAATAGCTTCATGTTAAGCTAATACCAGCAATATGTTTTATAAATTGCTGTAGATTAGGATACAAACATTATGTAACCTATGTAGTAGAAAATGTAAGTAAAACTACTACAACGCATAGTAGGTAAGGATGAACTTCTTTCAGGTTTAAATGTTTACATTGATAGTTATCCTCTACATTAGTTATGTGAATCAACCATTAATTTCATACATTTTTTAAATATCCAACAAAGTAGAAAATGGTTGTTCAACCCAGGTTACCTTTGGTTGGAGTGTATTTATTTGAATATTAAATTATGTTTCTTCTGGTTTAAAATCTTTGCATAACAAAATGTTGTTAACTTTTTGCAAAAATACCTCTCTTTTGTCAACCCAACCATTATTTCAACGGTAATAAGGACCCGATTCTATTTCAATCTAGCTTGAATCGGTTAAATTAAAACGCTTTTTTAAATTAAACCTGGTGATTCTCCTCTTTAAATAATGTCAGATAAGCACAAAACTTTCAGAAAAGTGTACAAGATAATCATTAAACTCGCATTTCATTATATTTATACGTCTTTGCCGAGGTGTCTGTTGTCAAAACAATAAATATTTTATTTTATTTGATAGATTATGCATAGAGCTTTGGGTTTTAACTGTCAAAATATGAGATCATGAAAGTGGAAGTTACTATTAACGGAGTTTGGCATTAATACTTAGTTGTAACCACCCATTCATAGTATCTTCTGCAGACGACAACTAGTCCTGTTCTAGGTTTGGCTTATTTCTTCCAATAAACTATGTATTCCACAATCATCAATGGAAATTCAAGCTGCATGCCTACATTATCAGTTTTTTTCCAAACAGTTATCATATAAAAAGGCACTCCAATAAGATATATAGTTTAGTTTCGACTTAAAAAAATGCAACACTAATTTTATTTGGCATTAAAGATATCATGATATTATGAATTTATTTTATCACTCTTAAATCCATCAAGGTTAATTATAAGAAATCAGTTACGACTTCTCTTTTCATCATTGTTGACATTAGCTAACTGAAAATTGCTTTGACGAAACATACCTAGTGTATTAATTACACGCAAATTATTAATTAGTCAGAATTTCTCTTCAAAAGCCTTTCAAATTAAATACCAATCAATTGACATGATCTTAGACGAAATCTACATATTTAGTTATTTTGCAAACTGCTAGTCGTTAACAAAAAATAGTATAATTTAATAATTTGTAATAGTTTATTATGTAGGCTACATGCTGAATATTATCACGAGCAAGTAAACAAATCAATTATATTATGAGTGGAATCAAGAGGACGTATTTCTAATAAATAATTACATGATCTTAAGTACTTTGCTAATTGAAAATAAGAGTATGTTGTCAGGAAAGGAAAAGGTGAGAGTATTTAGTCCATTAACTAAAAAGCCGGAGAGTATCTAGCTCGATGATACACCTGTGTGCTTCAGATCTCTCCCATAGTAACATTAAAAGCTACATTTAGATATCAATGTTGGTTATATTTATACTGAGGTAGCTTTGGAATAGTCAAGTTTTACTCACCCATTTCATATCAGCTATAATGAATATTAATACCAGTATGTTCAGGATAAGAAATCTAGTATCCTTAAATTATTTAAGTAATAATTAGCCAGTACTTATATGTTGGTATTTGGTTCGTAACATTTTGAGTTACTAGATGACTTTTTCTTCAGAACTCTACTTGTATTACATTTTACAGTATGTCTTACTTCGAGTAGCACTGTTAATTTATTCAGTTATCGTTCAACACTATTGACAAATCATCTATTAATATGACTGTCCTTAGTTTAGACGAGTGATTTAGGTAATTCACCAAGTAATTGTTAAGAATGACGGTGATTTATAATGTATTATTGATAAGTACAACGAATATAAATTTGATCGTGAATGTGGACATAATCAAAAATAAAAATCAGAATTAAGTTCACTAAATATTTTTTTTTTAATAGACCCTTGTATAGTCTATAAAAAGCAAAGATCTTAGAGTGACGTTATTTTTAAAAATAAAATAAGATAGCTGAAATATATATTTTTTAATAGACCCGTGTATAGTCTATAAAAAGCAAATATCTTAGAGTGACGTTATTTAAAAAAATATAATACGATAGCTGAAATGTATTAAGTTTTCTAGTCAACTCATGTTTCAATGCACGCATTCATAATACACAGCCAGGTACGTATGGAAGCAGATCGGAAATGTACGATTATTTCTTCCCCCAACCCTTCACGGACTGATATAATATTTACCTTCACCGCTTCCAGTATATTGCGATGTATATTGAAATGAATCAAGTTTGCTTGCATTAATATTGATATCGTTTGCAAATACGAGGAATTTATATGTCTTATTTATTATCTTATGTTGTATAATTTTTAGTTACGTTACACTATACTGTATGTATAGATCTAATCTAGTGTTTAGCAATTATGATACTTGAACTAAGTTTAGATTTAAAATACCTCACCTTCGGACTTAATGCATTCTCCGGAATAAAACACTCACTATGTATGGTAAAATACGACATAATGATTAACGCACCAAAACTACCTAAGATCCAATGACACAAAATACTATTTTTATGTTATGTTATAATTTCCAGAGCAAACAGCAACGATAAAAAATATCAATAAATTTAATGACATACAAAAAGTTAATAAAATAGTTTTTAAACTTACAAAAGTTCCTAAAAATGGAACTATACCAGTGAAAGAAAAGTAAAAAAATGTCTATACTATTAAATACTTATGTATTGTAGTACTTTAATCTTAAAGGGAACATTCATTATTATCGATAATTTCTTTTTGATGTATCGAAATTTATTTTTCGTTCCGTTATACCAATTTTAACGAATTGAAACATTGACGAAGACAATAAATTTGTTTAGTATCAACAACAAATGACAAAATATATTACCAAAGTTGCAGTAACATTTCAAAATTCCGTTTGATTTTCCCAATATGCCTTTTCTGTTATTAATAGAATTTTGAAACGGTACAGCAAGTTTGGTTGGTTGTGTTATGTTAGTTTAGAAAAGTTTCATTTCTTAATGCATATTATGTACCTATAGGCCTATGTGTTTTTTTCTTAACAAGATAAGTTCTCAATATGTAATTTAAAAGCGTTTGAAGATAAAAAAAGGAAAACAGGAGGAAGGAATGTGAAATTAAAACAGAAGGAATGTGGATCGTAAAGGAAAACAAAATATCGATATTTATAGAAAAGAAATCATCGATAATAACGAATGTTCCCTTTAAAGGAAAGTAAAATCATTTCCCGATAAATATTTATCGGATTGCAATAAAAGAAAGCCTTTTTTATCCACAATGTCAAGAAACTTAAATATAGAGAACGTAATAGACATAAAAGTAAAATCACTTCTTATTAAGTTTAAGAAGGTTTAGAACTGATAGTGACAGCTTTGTTGCTTGAATATTAATTTTAAATATTTTAAGCCATTCCTTAATATTATATACAGTGTTCAACTCAGAATTTAATTATGAGCAGAGATATTATAGAGTATGCATTTTCATTGGATCAAATTTTTTCTCTTCAGGGCTTAACTAGTGCTAAATTACAAGGTGTTTTAACTTACTTTACATAAATGGAGCTGGAGTGTCAAACAACTTTGATGATAATGTGGGTCTACATTTTTGAAAACCTTTAAGTAAATAGCAATAGTAGGCCATGAGCTTGAAGTATTTAAAGAAGTTATCTTTATACGAAAAACATACATTCAGTTATACAGTAGCTATTGTCGTAGTCCGTAAAGCAAAATATATAGACGTTTTAACTTTTAGCCTCTGCAATCGAAAGACACTTTGATAGACAAGTTATTTTCAAAGCATTCCGAATTTTATGACAATAAGAACACACTTGTAAACCAGCATCTGTTTGAATTAATAAACTAGCCCAATACGAACATAACAACTGGTTTGATCTAACCGTTTAAAGCTGTACAATACAATGTTTTTCCGTAGTCCACAAGGTTAAACAATTTACCTTTCAAATCAACATTTTTCACGTTTTACTTTTTGAATATGGACATGATAAAATTAATTAACTTAATTTGTTTTCGAAGTTTAATAATGAAATATAACTATGGTACAAACTTGTAAGCTTACGTAAATACTTAACTGGTTCAAAAGCTTATAAAACACTATTTGTAGGCGCAATGTCCACTTTAACACTGAACCTAAAATCTAAAAAGAATTTTTACCATGCTGTTTTGTTTTTACTTTTTTTAGATTTAATATTTTTTTAATAAGGGAAAAGGCAAGATCGTGACCTCATCTCTCGTCGGAAATAACGTTCGTGTACAATCTTTACTTGGCATTTAAACATATTTAAGACACTGTCTTTTACTGGGAAGATATTAAAAATGGGTTATGGCACATTGTGTAACAGTTTGGATATTCAAATCAAAACGTATTTTCCCTAACTGTGATAGTATGATTAATACAATAAAGTAAAGGTTTTTATCTGTGTATCTTTTTGTTCCGAGACGAAAAAACTCTACTCAACCGGAAAATCTAAAGTTTTACATATGAGTTGATCAATTATTTGTATGTATTCACATTGGCTTTTTAGATCTAAAAAAAAAAAAACGTCACTTGAGGTTTTGCCGGTGGCTGCAAATATGAGATATTGACAAGTTTTTGATTTAGAATAGTAACCATTTTTGAGAAAAATTACTTATAATTAAGCTTTGGCCTAGGAATTAAAGTTTATTTCGTCAGGAGGTATTGCAAACGCAAAACTTTTGAATATACGATTCCCAAGTTTTGTTTAAAATATCTCATAAATTACTAGAGTACAAGTAATTTTTTAACAAAACAAATTACGTAAAATTGTATTTTATGAATAAATGAATGTTTTAAGGGAATTTGTAAGTACATTTTACATTCTGCGGCACGATATTCATTTTTTCAATATTTAAGGATTGATAAAACACTTTTAATTAACAAATAAAAACCATAATAATAATTGTTTGATGGGTTTCAAAAACTTTTAACTCATTTAAAAAGAATCCTTGTTTTCGTGTGGATGCCAATGATTTTGTTTTTTGGGTTAATCACAACAAACTATTTACAAATAAAATATTGTTAGCTTGGTTCCCACAGTTTATGCGTAATCTCAAGCTTACATCACTATTATTTTTTCTAGAATTGGTGATTTTGTTAGTATTTGGTTGTGGCACGTTTCAAAATGTGAAGTATTGGTGAAAGTTTACATTCAGACCCCACAACCTTGAGATATGAATACGAAAGTCACGTCTGGATTTATATTTCAGTGTCCGCAGTGCAACGGCAGCGTATCAATATGTATTGTGTAGCCTTCAGGGTAAACATGGATGAATATTTCTTCTTTGTTTGGCAGGATTTAATCAAAACTTCACAAATGCAAATAGATCACGATTGACACTGATCAAAATGAGAGATGGGTTTAGAATTATAATTCCTTTTGGATTTTGAGTCTTATAACTTGTGTAGTGTGATTATGCTATGCGTTGGTACCCAGGTAAACTGATAGTGTTTCTTATTTAACTAACTCTTTTCTAAAGAATTTGTTTTGCCTTGACTAATGTAAACAAAGCGTTTAAATTTAGATTATTTTGTAAGATATGTATAGCATGTTTTAACATTGAATTCTTGTAAAATTCATTGCTGAGAAAATGTTACCTTGTACTAAACAATATCTAAATTTAACAAAATTTGTCTTCCCAGTTCAGCGGTAGCATATGGTGCATCTTCAGACCATATCAGTACATGGTGCACCAGGGAGACAATGTCAATGCATCACAACTTGTGATTTCTATCTCAAGCCAGTACATCTTTGAAACGTGATAATGTATTCAAGTACTTATTATATTGTATCGCATAAAATCCTAATGAATAACTCTTATCAGCATTTATCAGCATTTATTTTAGTTTGGGTATATATATATTTATTTTACTAAAGTACAGAAATAGTTTCGTTAAAATGTAAAATTAGACGAAATACAACATCAAGATCAACTCAAAATCTTTAGGAAGGCAATCATAGTAAATTTGGAGAAGATCGTGCAAAATGTACAAATCGTGCAAATGTGTGTGTTCTTCTGTTGCAAAAGTTTGTACTATTGGAATGGGAATCACTCAAAACCAACTTGAATAACCGAAAAATACATCTTTTTGTATTCAATCTAAACCAGCTATTTTACAATATTATTTAATATGTGACCATCTCTTTTTATCTTCTCACAATTTATTATGCCGTTCCAGAACAGTTTATTTACACGTTAAATTTAAACACTACATAATTGATTCATAAAACATTAACACATATCTGTATGATAAAATAAACTCTTGAACATATCTAACTAAACGAAAACTTAGATGAACAATTAACAGTTAACCTTGAGTCAAAATCAAGACATAGAGAAGTTTCCAATCTGTAAGAGTCATGTTACATTGATGTCAAGTAAACAAAGAAGAAATATAAACAACATGTTTGCCGGACAAACACCACCAAGTAAACACATCGGATACACAAGCCCGACTGTGCCCTGCAATACTTACTGTTCTATCCTGGTTTCTTGGATTGGTGGATTTTTCACTAAGGAAGACGATTTCTTTCCTTATTACACACGTGATTAGCGAATGGCCCATACCCGCTCTGCAGCGGCAATGAGCTATTTTGCGTACTGTTTAAAGGTACGACAATGTTATCATTTCCATGCAGTAATAGGGATATTATTTTTTCGTCGCTTATGTAGAAATGCAGGTAAATTCAACTTAGTTTTCATGAAAAGTAGAAGAATGATTGTTCTGCATCGAGTCCCATATGATTGAACTTGGACAAGGAACGGCAATAACCTTAAATTATTTTAAAAAAAGGTATGTCTTTACGTAACCATTTCTTTTTTACAGCAGCGATTCTAAAAAAAATGTCTTTGCGTATTTTTATTTAAGTAGGTTTAGCTGAGAATCCGATTCGGGTACAGATTGGCAGATTTAACGAACGTTTAGGTCAAAATGTATTACTTTGACCGTCAGTGAATAATTGAGTTACGAGCTGTGCGTCCCGAAGGACTTAGTTCTTGTTTAATTCAAATGCAAAAAAACAAATAGTTTATTTTTAAAAGCTATCATCATAATGGGTAGAGTTTACAATTTTAGAAAAGATAAAATGTTTAATGAAAGAAAATAACACGAATTTTTTTCTAATTTGAACTTAAACATTTAAGACAATGTACAGAACAAAGATTATTTTATACCACTGCACACAAAAAGTGTATAGTGATTCAATATAGAATGGAAATTAATGAAACTGTTTTAAATCAGTATTTGATTGTCCTTCCTAACATGGAATGTCATAAAGAGTTAATCATCTATTGTATGTTTTTTTAACTAAATAAGTACAACCTTTAGAGCTTTGGATAAATTATCCAATTATCCAATATTATTCAATATTATCCAATATTATTTAAGGAGTGGATAAATTATCCACGTTACTATGAGTACAACCTACGTACAGTAGCATTTTCCTTTTGTATATCTCAATTGAAATACTAGATTGGGCTTTTTCTCGATAACATTCGTAGGGAAAACCTCCCCTAGAAAATAAGAAAAATGTAATGCGTTGTGCTTTTTCCACTATGTAAATGTAGCCTTTTTAAAAGTTTTTGGCATGATAGTTTTTTGGAAAGATTCTTAAAAGTAAATATTAGAACCTAACAATTTAATAATTATATTTTGATACATTACACAACCTAAATTAACGTATGTAGCCAGAACCGCATTTATAAAATTACAAGAATAAAGGGTTTTAACTGCTACACACTTGAACAGCAAGTTTAAACAATTTTTAGGCACTAAAGCAAAGCTTTATTTCTACATTGTCTACAATAAAAAAATCACTACTTCGAGTCCAAGCAATATCGTATCCAGACCCTGAAGCCATGTGTCATATGTCTATGAATTAATTATGCTATCCAACAAAAAGGTCTAAGTTAGATAGTAACGAGACCAGGTTTTTGACCGTTCCCTTTAAAAACGTAAAATTTACATACACCGTCAAAAAGTTTTTTTTTTCGAAAATACCTTACATCACAATAATTGTTTCCTGCCACTGCATGGAAATTGGTTCTTTGCCAGACCAGTTACAGTTTTAGCAAAAAACAAAACGCGAATGATTTTATATACAACCAAAAAGATAATCTGTGTGTTATGATCATTTAACTATAATGGTAGGGAAAATTGTGTGTGTATTTCAAGCCCAAACAGTCATTGCTGCTTTCGAAACGTATGACCGCACTCAGTTTCTTGTGACCATCTCCAGTGATTGAGCGGTAATGACGTACTTTGCGCTCTTAATAAACAAATAGTTATTTTACATCGCTCCACACTCCTTTTTTACATAACCAAACTTGTATAACGCTGTCTATAGCAGCATAAGACAGTATATGTGTTTCTAACTTGATTGGTACAACCACAAACACTCTAACTACATGATCAAGCTTAGTTATTCAAGTCACCACCTTAGTTAACATCCCTAACTAAGTTAACTCTGATGAGATCTCCCTCCAGATGTCTTGTCTTGGGTAGCTCATGTATAATTTACCTTTTATATTTTTAGTAACTCTAATAACTTCTAGTAACTCATAGTAAAACTATTTGGTCATAATTTAGCCATCGACTAATACTTTCTCCTATTATCCGCAATATTTCAAAATGGTTGTTTGTATTCAGATTTTTGTATTCAGACGAAAATGGTGCTAGCTTAAACATTATTATATTTGTAAAATAGATACCGAATTCATAACATGAAATTGTTGGTGACAGGGAAGAGTTATAACAAAATTTAGAAGCATGTGTTGGTTCCTTTAAAGATTACCGAAGTCCACTAATACTCACCACCACTGTGCAACAATGACTATTGATGGCAGTTTGACGAGGTATGAATTATTATTTTATTATTTTTAGAGTCAATAGAAATATATTTTAAAGTTTATGCAATCATGAGTCTCTTATACAACCAATTTCTAACTGGTTGTACTGTAGCTGGTTTTTGTCCCAAATTATATGAAATTTTATAATTCTTTGGTTCAGACAGTTAGTCTCTCTAGTTTGAAAAACTTCAGGTTTGAAACAACTCATTAGGCTACTTTTCCACGATTAAAACCCTTCTTGAAAAAAAAACTGTATTGACCCAAAAAAGTATTTAAAATTTATTCTTAAATGCTTAATAAATCGAAATGAGTTTTAAATTAACTAACAGCTGTAATTGCCCCTGCAATGTTAGTGTCGTCTGCAGTCTATGGTGTGTGTTGAGCCAAGATAGGTTTATTCTTTCCAAAGAGCTTTGGCCACATAACCATTGCAGATTTTGTTTCAAAATTGAATTATCTCACAAATGAGGAAAAGATGTGTCATAAATTACAAAGTAGGATACAGTACAGCATTTTGACTAATGACAAAAAATTTGTTTCCATAATGAGTGCATGGATCTGTACTAAATAACTCAAACGTTCCTTTCTAATTGTACTGGTATTTAACAATTTGTTTACAGCTATTTTTAGACCAGGCAATTCTGTGAAATTTGAACTAATATTGTTCTATGTTCTGTTTCAGTAGGCTGAACAAAAAAACATCCAAGTGGTGACCATTCTACCGAAAATGTCACGCACAACTATTGGTAACTTTCAGGAAAGAAAACAAATAATCAAAATATGTCAACAATGGATTACCCCTTTGGCCAGATATAAGTTTCAATACTAAATATAGTGTAAATGGCATAGTATTAGCTCTTTGTAATACAACTTTTTTTATTATATTTCTTTGTTTGTTTGAATAACTTTTTTAAATACTGGGTGGGTTTTCACCGTACACTGTATAATTTATTACCCGGATGTATACAATGAAAATTATTTAAGTATGTTTCCTTAACTGTCTTTAAAATCTTAACTTTGGAGTAGGTTAAGTTGCTGTAAATAGGGCAGAACTATAAATATTTTTTTTTATAAATCAATTAAAATCCTTAAATGTAGAAAATAATTAGCTATGTAATTCTAAAAAGCTATTTTCAGTTCCATTTTAAAGTAAAAATGATAGATTGCTGCATTCGTATTCCTATCAATTGAATTTATTTGCATTCCCGTCTCAGATTTTGTTTACTGGAAGTCACGATATTCTCTTGACATGTAACCAATCACATATACTTCCACGCCTCCCTTCCTGCAGTAAATAAAAACGAAAAAAGTGCTTTCGAAAGTTTCTTGCCGATTAATAATAATAAAAGTATAAAACATACGTTTTCCGCTTTACTTTTAAATAACTCTCTGTCTAAATCCTCTGGTTGAACCAAAGCCATGCAATAAACATAAAAGCGCAATATTTTACATAATTCCCACAACAAAGCCCTGATCCATCTGATTAACAGCGCGCGGTGTTAACAGGTGATAAGGGGGTGATATTTACACCATTGTCCTTCTACTACAATGGATTACCCTAGAGTCCAGCACACTGCAATGCGCTCGTGTTATCCGGAATATTGACATTTTATTTCTTGTACTTTTTTTATATATATTTAAATAATCAGATGTTTTTAATTTATTCGTTTTTTTCAATCATCTACGTAACAATTTTTTACCTCTAAAAGGTAGTGCCTCTTCGTTTGGATAAGTGCACAAACAGTTTTAGTGTTCTCTCAAGATTCGTACAATATAAACACACGTCGTTAGTAATACTCTGTTTTTGTAATAAAGAGGTGATAATTGGTGACCTGGATCTCCGTCGCAGAAGGAACTAACGATGCTAACCTTGAACAAGTATATAACTGACATCACTAACCAATCATTTAATGTCATGATAGAAATTTAAAAATTATCATGTACATAAAGTTATTTTTCTTGTAAAAATAAATTATCGACGTAACATGATGAAAATGTGCACCTTTTTGTATTACAAAAAAATCTTTCAAATGTAAAAAGAAATAAATTAAATAAATTATTTTTAAAATCGACAAATATTATAGTAAGCCACTTATAAAATAAATTTAAATTGTTTTACTTTTATGTTCTGTTTATTTTATTTATTGGTTTCCAAAACTGATATTTAATACTATAATGTATTTATTAAATTGATTAATCATTGGTGATATTATGGAGCATGGCCTATCAGAACGTAACAGTTGTAGGCCTATTATTTTCCGAAAATATTTAGATTCTAATTTTCAATCATGCGGTATTATTTTTTTCATTCCAATTGCGAAGGTATGATGCAGACAAACGTGGTATTTGTATTCTACTTCAATAGCCTTTTTATATTAAAACGACTGCAGTCTTCGAGGGAATTAAAGGTCAACACAGCTATGCCTTTCTTGAGGGGGTCATCTACATAATAATAAGTCATTTTCTTAACTGACTTCATTGACGCAGCCAAATATAGTTAATCGATAAGTATGTTTTACCGATAAAATAATAACTGTGCGACATAGGATTTATATAAAAAATAAATATAATATTCCTATCAATTATACTAAATTGTGTATGTTTCTAAAAACCATACATTCAAGAGATATTTTGCGCGTTGTATTGCACACTATACATATTATTTCTTAATATATTGAAATGACTATGAACCATAATAATAATATTGAGTTCGTAAATTCTGATAATTTTTAATAACTGGCAAACGTCAAAAATAATAAATTTATACTGTTTTTTGACAGTAATTTATTTGTTTTGTTATCTAGTTAGCTTTCTATTGATATACCACTTTCGTAATCAGCACACAAGGAATTATTGTCATTTCTTCATAACGCATAATATGAGTTGACGTATGCTTTATAAAATACTTAGAACATCAGATACATTAGTCACTCAGTATACTCTATTATAAAAAAAATTTGCACAATTAAAATAAGACTTTCACAAGCTACATTGGTGAGTATTACAGTTTCACTACCAATATCTTATAGTATCAGCTTGTACACACAAGAGAATAAGTAGTTATTGATAAGAACTATTTAGTCAACAACTCAGAGTTCAGTAGATCCATTATCCTATTAATTAACAGCGTCAGTTTGTAGTTAGTTATCTTGTCTCATGTCAACCTGCGTCACTAGCTGACATCACATATAAGTAATATTTACAATTTCCATTAAATTTACTCACTTGTTGTGTGAAATAGTAAAATTACCTTTTTCTCCGTATACAGTAGTAACGTCTGGCAAAATCTAAGTAAGGTTAATAATTAGCCTGTAATTAATTATTATCTGTACCGTTGATAATATCATAAACAACATAATCAACGTTAAAGTGTAAAACATAGTTTGTCAACTTGCTGACCGATGAGCTTTTAAAATATTGAATGAAACAGTGTACGAAATTGAACCCTGATAAATATTTCTTGATGAAAGTTCACTTAGAAATTAATTATTTTGTCTCTTCGTCAAAACACCTTAACGGTAGTCAATTAAAGAGACAGTTGGACAACACAGGAATGCAATATCCTGTTGGCTACCTTGGTAAGTAATTGACTGGCTTTATTGACGTTGTTTACAACTCTGTAATAGTGTTAGCAATAACAGTTGTTTACTACGAGTTTGTGTTTAAATGAAATGTTGTTAATAGATTTTGTAAATTCTTAACGGTAAATATATGTTAATTTTACCATGATTCGGGAATGAAATTTTTTTTTGCTTTTAAATTTTTTAAAGAATGAAGCTAGGATCAGAATTTTATTTTTTTTCATTTATTTTGCCTCCAAACTTAACCTAACCCTTGAATCTTCCTGTTCACGTTGGTGTCAAAGGCCTGTGAGTGAACCAATTTTTATTGGTATCAAGCACACTAAGAAGTGAGACGGTATTTGTTGTTACTAATATGAACACTGTGTTGCCATCTAATAAAATGTTGGCATTGCTTAGAAGCTTTGTATATAATTGAGTACTCGCAGAAGTTTGGTCCGAATCGTTAAAGGAGTGAAAAGGAGTTGCACAGTGTTACAGAAGATGTATTTAAATTGTGGATTAAATACTTAAGAAACATTTTTTTATACAAAAACACACCTTTATCCTTTATCCCCTTCATTCCTTTACGATTGCATCTTTGCCTCTTAATAAAAATTTTATATAAGTTAATAAATAAATTATTCAAATATTTTACATAACGAAAAAGATCTCCTCTGAAATGAATGTTGGAACTAATGATTATTTTGAGGTTTTTAAAGTTTCATTATATAAAATCTGCAAAGGTTTCCGACACACTAAATGTCTTTAGAAAAAAAGTTTTTGGGTCTTTTATCCTATTATTGAGCTAATATGACATTTGGTACAAATACAAATCGTCTATGTTTTCAATAATGTTTTATTTTTTTGTTACTTATCCTATAGTAACAATATAGTAAACTATATTAAATGAAGATCTCTTGCTCTAAATGGAATAAAACCTTTCAGGTAAAAATTAATATTTTGAAAACATTACAAATGTATTTGTCATGACTGCAATAAATAAATATTATCTTTTGAGTTAGTAAGTATTTTGATAAGTCGCAAATACAATTGGCAGCACATTAAACTGATGCTGAGTTTTGATATTAAATAAAAATAACAACAACAATGGTTTATAGTGGATAAAGTTGATACATTAACAATACAGTTACCGTATCTATATTTTCCCAGGTGCAGCATATTTATTTTCAATAACAAGTTTAAATCGTCTTAAGGCAAATAGTGGCACTCGAAAAAGAAAAAGGAACCATTTGATTGGTGATTCCACAGAACCATAAACAAAACAATAAACCGTCAACACTTTTAATTGTGAATTTTAAATGACTTTTCAAATTATATTTTAAGTTTATGGAACATAAACGTGATTTTAGGACAAATTAATATAAAATTCTATGATTTATTTTCTTGTGTGCATGCATATTCTCTACATATATGTTTACAAAACACACATTCTATTCAAACTAAGTTTTTTTTTACCCTACATTGACAAGATGAAGGCACTGGAACAAACATAACCTGGAATCGTGATCTCGGACCTTAATATTACCATGATGTCCACAGCATAAACTATTTATTTATGGAAAATTCTCCAAACGTTTATAAAACAACAAAAATAATGCCCCAACGAGGTTATATCAATCAGTAATGCATAGTACTTTCCCGATGTCATGTTATATCGCACAATGTTCTCAAGTAAATAACGAAGAAAGATAAACAACATGTTTGTCCGACAAACACCACCAAGTAAACACAACGAAGACACAAGCTCTACAATGCCCTGCAAAGTATCCTGTAAGTATACAGTTCTGTCCTGGATTGGGCCAGTTTGTATTTCATCACTATAAAAAAGAGAATACTATTTATTATAAACCGAGGTAAAAATTCATGCACAGGTTTTTATAGGGTAGGCATTTTCACCACAATATTTTGTTTGTAATCTTTTCTTTGTTACGTTGTTTCTTTCTTGATATTATAATAATTATTATTGTGATTTGTAGTAGTAACAATTCACTCATTATTATAACTAGCTGTTACCCACGGACTTCACCCCGTTTGACTTAATGAGTATAATTAAAACTATTGATTGGTTAAGTTAAGCTGAAATAAACAAAACAGAATACAGTAATACAAAAAAATAATCAAACCTGAGTAAGGCAATAAATTGAAAGAATATCAAACAAATAAGTACAGCTGAGCTATTTTTAACATTAGGTTTATGGAAAGTTCTCTTTAAAAAGGAATTACGACCTTAAAGGGCAATTTATAAAATAATGGGTAGTTTTATGCAAGGTGTCTCGTCATGATATATGGTCATGGGGATGTGACTTGTAATTTTCTCAAAAGCTCGTGGGTACTTTGGGATTTATATATGGATAATCAATTGTATTCTTCACTAGGGTATAGTTTAACATATCTGTCTTACAATACTCTGAGGCTATTCTGTATGGAGGAAGCTAACGCTAGATTTAAATTGTACAGATATTGATCTGTACAATTTAAATCTAGCCATGAAAGTTTATTGAGTCATGGTGATTATGCTACAAGGTGTTGATTGCTGTTTGTCTTGAGCAATATTACTTTGCAAACTTTGATGGAGGAGAAATTCAAATACTAATGGCTTTCCGTGGTTTACGTTCATTGGATTTCAATTAGGGCCTATACGAAAAGGCTAAGAATTAAAAATTTCAGCTGGGTTAGGGAAGTTAATTATGTTTTCTTTTTATTTACAAACTAAATACCATGAGTAAATATGACAAATTAGGTCACTTTTTGGATCTAAATTGAAACTTTTTTTCGAATATTTGTGTGTAATAGTTCCTATTGATAAAGAGAATATAATACACATAAATATGTAAAAATGAGTTAAATAATAATAAAATGATTTAATGTGATTAACACAATCCCAATAACAATGTATTGGAAGAAGTATACTTTTTTAGCAAATTAATAAAGTAAAATATACAATAACAGATGTTGACCTCTGTTAAGCACTTCAATTTAAATTTAAGATTCGACTATAATCTTAATAAATAGACACATGTTAGTAAGTAGTCTCTAAAAACAGTTGTGTTTAGTATAAGAACATGTTTGAAAGATAGTAATTTTAAGTAGTGAGTTTGATTTTGAAATTCCTCTGCCCCCTCATATCTTCACTAATACCTCCTAAAACCGAGATAAAATAAACGAAAAATGTTTTCTATAAATTAAGATAAGCATAAAATAAGACTAGCTAATTGAAATTGTCATACGAATTCTTAATATGTCATTAATATGACATTAATATGACATAAAATTTGTCATAAATAAAACAAACGGTGAGATATTTTGTACTTGAAATAATTCGGAATACATTACGAGAAAGTTATGGACATAACATTAGTAACTACAGGATTATTAAGCACTCAATATGGATATAAATTTAGATGAGTCTAAGACGACATATTTTTACTTTATATTTCGGCTACTGTTATGACTAATTTTATTTTATTGCTGGACATATAAGAGGTGATCTATTGTTCATGTAATAATAGTTAATAATACTATTTAAATTTCTAACGGGAAAGCACACACATGGACTTTCTACTATCTCTATCAAACCATGTGTTGAACTCTAATTGTTTCAACCACAAACAATCTAACTACATGCTGTAGCTTAGTTATTCAAGTCGCAACCTTATTTAACATCTCTAACTGAGTTAACTCTGATGAGATCTCCCCTAAGCTAACTGTTTTATGCATAAGAAAATCTAGCTGTGAGGATGATCTTGTTTTAAACATTCGTTTTGAATAAACCACATAAGAATGTAGATCAATAAACAATTTATAACTCTCTTTTTATTAATTCTGACCCGTTTGATAATTACTTTGTTTTGTAAATGGAATGACGTTCCTTCCAAATAAAGGTTTTATACTTATTTATTTGCAAACAAATTTAAACCTAAACCTAGGTAATACTCACTTATTGCTGTAAAAGTATATTGCAAGTACAAAGACAAGCAATGGTTCAAGAAAGCTAAAAGATGACACTTACGTAAAAGTGCATATTCCTTGGATTCTGTTTTCTATATAATTCTAACCATTCAGTAGTATAGAATTCGTAAAATGCATGTTACTTAACAATAAATATTTTAAATGTCCCCTAAAAAATAATCAGTTTTTCTCACTCTGGAATACATTCCAAACTGATTAAATATACTAACTATTGTGCACTCATCACACATATAATTTGTTCAATCCTTGCGGATATAAGTTGATAGCTTGGCATTTTCTAGGAAATCTGTCAATTAAGAATATACGGAAAGTAAATAAAAGAAACGCCTTATAACATTTAAAATTAAGCGTAATAAGTTTTAATGTTGTAAGACGTGTACCATATTTTATCATATTAAACTCCGGTTACTTAAAAAACTTCTTTCTTCAAAATCATGCTATTATATAAAAAAACTAAAAATCTCTTCATCTTTTTACATATCATTCTTCAATTTTATGGTACATTATAAATTTAGTAGTATTTAAGTTTTAAATCCAAATCGTGAGCCCCCAAAAAAAATAAACAATTAGTTAACTATAAAAATCAATCATTTAGTTAAACTTGTAAAAAAGTTTAAAGTTTTAGTTTTAACAAAAGGAAAAAAATACTGTTTAAATTTTACGAGTATTATAGGATTTGCAAAAATCTATCTAATTATTACTGTTCTAAAACTTACCCTAAAAAGGGGGAACAAACACAAAAAAAACTGTAATCCAAATTTTACATATCACTGCAACTCGCTAAACTACTAGACTGCATTATGGTCAGAAACAAACAAGGACGGTTTGAGGAAGAAGTGCCTTTAAACAGGTAGTCAGTAGGCATCTCCTGATTGGCTTACAACTTGAATCTTCTACAACATTCTGACCAATCAGAAGATACCTACCCTGCATGTTACTTGCAAAACCTGTACAAACTGAAATTTAAATAAAAGCGGTTAATAATTTCGTGTTGAATTTACATTTTGAAATAGATCTAAATATTTTACTTTTAAATTATTATTAATTGGAATAATAATAGTACTCTGTGCTATTACTCTGTGCTCTTAAGACGAACAGATTTGATCAAATGTAATCTGTAAAATATGTGTAAATTTGAACTTTAACAAATTGGGTTGAACAACGTTGTGACTAAGTTGCCACTTAATCAGTTTTTGCGCAGTTAGTCGCATTGCACTTTAAGCCTTTTTATCCGACTTTTTTCAATAGATGTTTAAAGCGTATTGTTTTTTTTTTTACTCTAAGGTTAAAGGCTTTGCCTAAAATTTTTTTAAAGAGCCTTGATGACGTAAGATCAAAATTACAATTCCGGTGGTAATTGAATTATTTTATTTAGCCATTTATATACTGAGAGATTTTTTTCTTTTTTTTTTTTGTATGATGAACAGAAAGACTGATGCAATTAAAGGTGTTGAAATAATTAGCGACACAATACATTTATTGTGTGAATTGCTATTTTTACAGCAATTGAATAAAAGACAAACAAGAACCGATAATTTTCCTCGCTCATAGGAGAGATTCATCAGGTGTAGTTTAAGTTGATAGCCGAACCTAAAATTTACAATTATTCTACCTTTATTTGTTCGTCAAGTGAGGTGAAAATTCAATCTAAGTAAACCACGAAAATCCATTAAGAATTAATCAGTTCCTTCAATGAAGTTTTCTGGAGAACTGCTACAGACGTGTCAAGGCCAACCGTCTTGTACCGTCTGATGTGTTAAAAAACATTAGGAATAAATACAACAAACTAGGATA
The DNA here is from genome assembly GCF_028750875.1 of Macrosteles quadrilineatus. Taxonomy (NCBI): domain Eukaryota; kingdom Metazoa; phylum Arthropoda; class Insecta; order Hemiptera; family Cicadellidae; genus Macrosteles; species Macrosteles quadrilineatus. The sequence continues at coordinate 201,306,840 of NW_026542595.1, forward strand.
AAGAATATTTCGAGAAATTAAGGGTAACATTATCATCCGAAATAAAATTGAATATAATATTTTTTTCTTCGTTTTTAAAAATTACTTCCTAATTATCATTGGACGTGTTGATGTTAGTGTGTTATTAGTTTAAAATAATATTTATGTGTTTTTATAATACTTGTTTCGTATGACAATACATTATTTGTTTGTTGAAAGGTTTGTTTATATTCGTGCCTCCTTAATGTGTGTTAAATACTTGTGACGGACTCTTAGGAGTGACAACCACATGTTTTGTGGTGACAATGTCTACTTAGGAGCGACGGAAAGGTTGTCATTCCGATGATTAAAGATTCAATTTACAAAAAGTATTTTCACCACACTATGATGTTTTTCGCAATTTTAGATACGTTAATTGGTGGCTGAAAGTCACGTTTCGCTGGCCATGCCAGCTGTCATCGTCATTTGGGGACCGAGCAGGTTTTTACATCCCTAGGGCCGCAAAATCAGCTGCCCACTTACTTTCTTAAAACATGAATCTTATATATTAAAACGTGACAGGATTTTTTTTATTTCACGATTCTGAATCAACTACTTGACGGATTTTCATGATTTTTGTGTTGAAAGAAAGATAACTTTGAAAAATAGGGAATGTCGAAGCCATAATTTTAGTTTAGGGTTTCAGTTTTTTTTAGAAATTGAGTTTTAAATATTAAAAAGTCTAGCATCCGACGCTAATATTCTACTCTAACTTTAGGTATAATACCATTTGCTTAAAGTAACAGCTGTAAACATTCAGTGTGTTCGACACAAATTCAGCATTTGGATGAAAATGAAATAACATACGTAGAATTTACTTATTTATACTATACTAGCTAAACCCGGCAGACGTTGTCTTGCCTTTGACTATTTATAAGTACCGTAACATTTAATTGTCTTATTGTATGTATATGAAGTGCTTATAACTAAATTAAAATACGTACGACAACTAATGAAACACATATAGTACAAAGGATAACCTAATGCTAGGTTATGCTAGCTTAATTATTAATGGTTATTTTCATTCATGGTTATTAATGACATTATTTTCAAGATGATCTCGTTCACATGGCTCAATCACGTCATGGTTGAAGTTCGTTCGCTACGCTCACTCACCTTTAGGTTGGAGCTCGTTCGATACGCTCACTCACCTTTAGGTTGGAGCTCGTTCGCTGTGCTCACTTGCATGGCTCAATCACGTCCTAGTTGAAGTTCGTTCGCTACGCTCACTCACCTTTAGGTTGGAGCTCGTTCGCTACGCTCACTCACCTTTAGGTTGGAGCTCGTTCGCTGCGCTCACTTGCCTTCAGGCTAGCTCGTTTGCTACGCTCACTTGCCTTCAGGTTAGCTCGTTCGCTACGCTCACTTGCCTTCAGGTTAGCTCGTTCACTACGCTAACTCGCCTCCAGGTTGAAGTTCGTTCGCTATGCTCACTCACCTTTTGGTTGCAAATTAGCTGTTGTCATAAATGTAAAAGAAATAATAGTGCTGCACCCTGTTGGTAATCCTTGTTAATGCTATTGAACATCATAGAACAGAACCAACTTGTTTAATTGATACAGATGTCAAGATTCATTAATTCCATTTCTCATAAGGTTAACATGGGAAACTCCAGAGCCACTGGGGCGGAGCTGATTGGACGGATCACGAAATTGATAATGCTAGGTTATGCTAGCTTAATTATTAATGGTTATTTTCATTCATGGTTATTAATGACATTATTTTCAAGATGATCTCGTGCGCATGGCTCAATCACGTCATGATTGAAGTTCGTTCGCTACTCTCACTCACCTTTAGGTTGGAGATCGTTCGATACGCTCACTCACCTTTAGGTTGGAGCTCGTTCGCTGTGCTCACTTGCATGGCTCAATCACGTCCTAGTTGAAGTTCGTTCGCTACGCTCACTCACCTTTAGGTTGGAGCTCGTTCGCTGCGCTCACTTGCCTTCAGGTTAGCTCGTTCGCTACGCTCACTTGCCTTCAGGTTAGCTCGTTCGCTACGCTCACTTGCCTTCAGGTTAGCTCGTTCACTACGCTAACTCGCCTCCAGGTTGAAGTTCGTTCGCTATGCTCACTCACCTTTTGGTTGCAAATTAGCTGTTGTCATAAATGTAAAAGAAATAATAGTGCTGCACCCTGTTGGTTGTCCTTGTTAATGCTATTGAACATCATAGAACAGAACCAACTTGTTTAATTGAAACAGCTGTTAAGATTCATGAATTCCATTTCTCATAAGGTTAACATGGGAAACTCCAGAGCCACTGGGGCGGAGCTGATTGGACGGATCACGAAATTGATGGTGTATAAACCTATTCCATGAAATTCTACACTTATGTACCAAGTTTCGTGGAAATCGGTTCAGCGTTGTCTGAGTTTATCACTGCCAAACAAATATATATATAGATGTATACAAACATCCTCTTTTATACTTATAGATACACAATCAGTATCCATAGCATTGCATTTAAATTGTTTTATTGTCACCGTTGCCTAGCAACTATTTTTTATTTTTGCTGATCCCTTAAATTGTTTCTTTACATAACTTTAAAGATGTAGTTGTGCTGACTATCAGTTTGCTTTATTGTTGTGGTAAATAGTTGTACTAGTTTATAGTGTGGGGAAAAATAGCGTTCGTTCCACGGACCGGAATGGATTTGCAGCTCTCGGTGGTTTAAAGTTTCTCATGCCGGCAAAACCTCATTTTCGGCCCTAGGTACGAAATATACTATAACCTCTAAAACTGATAAGTAATCCGTAAGGCAACAACTCAAAATTTAAAAAATTATGAAGTTTTATGAAGTTTTGTATGGCACTTTAGTTTAGATTATTCACTTTCCGGTTTCCTTCTAATAAGGATAACTAGATCTTGGAAAAACTGCTAATTAATTTTTTGCCCTAACTGTTGAGTCAGAAGAAAAAATAGAATTATGTTTCTGTATTCCATATATACCTTTTTCGGGTAAAAAATAAAATCATAAATTTGTTACTTTTAGATATCATAAATTCGCTAACAGATAAAAGACTATGTAATGAATGTAATACATCGATCAGTTTAAAAACGATCTAAGGCTGTAAAAATATCCTTATTAAAACTAAGAAAAGAATAATGTGATAATTTGTTTAGAATGACATGAGCGCATTGCAGTGTGCTGGACTCTAGGGTAATCCATTGTAGTAGAAGGACAATGGTGTAAATATCACCCCTTTATCACCTGTTAACACCGCGCGCTGTTAATCAGATGGATCAGGACTTTGTTGTGTGAATTATGTAAAATATTGCGCTTTTATGTTTATTGCGTGGCTTTAGCTCGATCAGGAGATTTAACTGTGAAACATTTCGAGTGAATGTGGTAGAGACAAGTTTTATATATTTATTATTCTACTGTTATTCTACCATAATACATGCACCTAAAAACTCAATAAATTTTTACATTCTAAAAAAACGTTGTACCTTCGTTAAACAAACAAAATCACATACCATATTGATGATGTATGTATTTTTTATTGAAGAGAAAACTTAATTATTACAAATGTTTTAGATAAATAAATATTTATATATTTAACTAACTAAATTTAAAGCTCTATCAAAGGTCCAATTCAACGATTTTCATAAATCTTTTTTAAAGCAGAAAACAATTAATATTGGGCCTTTTTACCAAGCTTTATTAACTTAAGTTACGATTAGGACTCCTTTTAGTCCATCACGAACCCAAATACATTTAATCTTTGAATGAATATCCATAACAAGAATTTGGTTAAGTTTACCAATTTTAGAATTTTTTCTATTCATTCAACATATGAAAGATTATTGAAAAATACAACCTAACCACACATTTCTCTTTTATAAGGTTGTACGAAGTATATTTTTTAAGTTTTCAAGTTATGGTATGGAAGCCAGTCGAATCGTATAAGAAAAATTTAGTTAATTATCCCCTCGTGTATCCATAGCATCGTAAACATATCACCATACAAATATTGTACGCTTGTGTATGAGTCCAGGAGATGTCAACAGATATTGATACCTTAATAGAGTTACTAGTTTCTAGTAAATGTTGGCTGGCAATAAAAGAAGCAGAGTAACTAATTAATGTTGACGTCGAAATTTCCAAAACCAGAAAGTCAATCATTGGTCAGTGAACGCAGGCAATTATGTTGTTTAACACATGGAATGCAATATTCTCAATGTCTGCTTACAACCACAGATAATTATTGGTTTGCTTATGTATGTATTGTTGTTAGCTAATTAACTTGTTTCTTTCTACACGTTTTAATGTATACATTTTCAAACAAGTAATTATATTTGTTTTATATAGATGTTATGTTGAAAAAAGCATTGATTTAATGATCTAAATTAAAAGAAACCTTTGCAAGCCTATTTGGTTTTTAGCTCGAATTCCTTTATTGTAGTTTATTGAAAAACACCAACCAAAATACTATTGTTGATTGAATATTAAATATATTTATCGCTATAATAGCAGTAACTTTATCCAAAGTCCAATGTCTTCAAATTTACTTCTGTTTAAATGCTAGCCTACATTATTGGGTTAAACATAAAGGAATTCGAACTGAAAATGCTGAATACAGATAAACCAGACTTAAAATATTTTGGGAATAACAAATCATTCTTCCAAAGATTTCTAAGTTTTTTTTCCGAAATTAACTAAATCTTTGCCAGGGTTTTGCAATAGGAGTGTTTATAATTATACGTTAAAAAAAAAAAAACTAATCTTTTGGGTCAAAAACCTTTCAAGGCCTAACCCCTGACATATGTACATGTGCGAGATGTCTTCTTCAAAGTAAATTTGAGACAAAATCTTTGAAACTAGTTATTACATGTGTTTTATTTTGTTATTGTTATACGGGGTATACTTAAACCAGTCTAGCTATTAAATTCCCCCGCCACAGCTAACCTGCCGACTTGACAAATTTCCATTTGCCTGAATAGATTTTCAATTAAATCTATTTAAATAACATTAGGTTTAATGTGTACAAGGATAAAGTGTATTTTAAACGTAAAGTGCATTTTTTCGTAAAATATTAATAGCTTAGTATTATATGAATAATTTTGCCAAGTTTGATTAAAATATATCCATAAACAAGCAATCTACAAAATTTTACAATATTCTTCATGAAAATAACATGGGTTTAATTAACAATTTTTGAATTTTCTCCCTTACCAATAACGGTCAAAAACACTTCGATATACTAAATTATTTATTTTTTAAGGTCTTTAAAAAGGTCAGTCTTCTTCATTTCCTGTTGATGGACCAAATATAGAAGTAAGTATTTTGATCGACTTTAAAGAAGCGCAGGGAAATATTAGATGAAGCTATATACAAATGTAGCAAAAAATTCCCCTTCTCTGCATATGGCTACCAATAACACATTAGAATTCCTAAACTGGGATATTTTGAAGAAGCTTCAAATGTATTTTATTAACTTACACAAAACTAAGGCTGTTATTCCACTTACAATGCATTTTATCAATTATAACCATAAAGTTTGTTTATCTCATCAATGAATATGCCAAATCTCTAATATCATTGTTTTCTCATCTAGGAAATATTTAAAATAAAATAACTGCGGGTTTCATATGATTTGAAGGAAAAATGCATACCTAAATTTATGTACCGTATATGCTGTATATTAAACGGATCAACAGTGTAGGATATATACATTGAAGCAGGCACAAGAGATTTATTGAAATGCGTGCTTTAGAAAATGTGTCTTATACTGCTCACGCAAAGATTTGCATGGACAGAAAACATGTAGATTCGAAGGAATGTTTATAAACAATTATCAAACATAAAATTTTTAGACTATGAGTTTACCTAAATAATCCAATCCCGTGATAGTAAGCGGCTTGTAATAAGTAAACTAAAGTAACAAATTCTCATCGAAGAAGTTCTGGAAGTAAAGTTGATTCTACAATAAACTGGACACAAATTTAGGACAAAACCCAGACCAAATAGAAACATTTCGTCATGGTTATATAATCGCATGTATTCCAACTGCGTAAGGGTAATTGATTCATAAAGTATATGGAGTTGGAAATTACGTAGATGCAGTGACGAATGTGATATATCGATTATATATATAGACATATATACGTCCGTGAACGTGATAATTTGAGTAATTTTTGTCCGATTTCGAATAAATTTGGCTTGAAGGTGTAAACGGGATAAACTTGATTGAATTCGCGAACTAGCATGACCGGGCTTTTATAGGAACGGAGTTTTATGGGGTAAAATTTTGTTTTTATAATTTTTTACCCACAAAACAAAAAAAAATCCCAATTTCTCTCTAAACCGCTTTAAATAGCTTAAAAAACAAATAACTTAGTATATTAAAGTTTTTTTTCGTACGGTCATTAGTTACGGAGAAAATTCAACAAATCGTAATTTTAAATTCCTATGTTATTCTTATAGAGAATATTGTATATGGTTGTAGTTAGCTTGTTTGTGGATATATTTTGATCAAACTTGGCAAATTTTGTTATTTTCTACTTACTTACTTTCTTATATTTAACTAAAAATACACTTTGTTAGCATCCCTGTAGCAGTAAAACCTAGGTAATCGTTAACCTTATGTTATTTAATTAGACTAAACTGAAAATCAAATCAGGCAAATGTAAATTCGCTTAGTCTGCAGGTTTGCTGCGGCAAGGGTGTTTATTATATTAATATAACAAATAAAACCTCAGTCAACAAGAATTTATCCATGTTACCTTAGCATTGAGTGCATAAAGACTTTTTACTTTTAATTGGATTTATTGCTATGCTTTCATCATTGCAAGGTATATCAAGGGTAGAATGTCGATACAATAGCAAAAATCATTCCCTAGTAGTGTCACCTAATCACTTTTATTATTATTCCCATGAGATTTTAAGCTTGCGACCACCTTATAATTTTTTTATAAAATAAAATATTGTAAAACAATAAATTAAAATTAAAAATAGGTAAACAAAGAGCAACAATCTTCAAGAATGTTACTGTGTTACAACTCGATTATAATTAAAATACAGAGTTCAAGACATGGCACAATGACAAGAGTGTTCAAGAAAAAACTATTGATTGTAGGGATCAAATAGGGTGTAACATCGATTTAGACCTAAGCATTACACTACAAATGAAAATCACAATCATGGTTTTCTTATATATTATTACAATAAGTTTGCATACTTATAACATTGAAACAACGGCAGATTAAACAACTCACCATGAACCGCGTGAAAAGTAAACTCAATTGACACGATAAAACAGCTGTTGTTCAGTGTTCAGTGTGTTTCATGTCTTGTTTGTTTACGATGTTGCTTCAGAGCGCTCTTTCTGCAGGACAACGTAGAAGGTCGGGTACAAGTATTTGACGTCCTGAATTTAACATTACAAGTGGAAAAATTTAGAAAACAAAGTGAACGTCTTTTTCCAACAATCTAAACAAATATTATTTTGATTTATATACGATTTTAAAGACGTAATTTCATGTTACAATTATTTTCAAATAAATATTATAAATACCGCTGATTAATAAAAATAAAATAGGCTGATTAAGTTTTTCCATACACGAAAAAATCTATTTTTAGCTCCAAACAGTTACAAGGTGATAACTTTGAGTTGTCAATGTTGGAATAGTTTTACCAACTGTGGGAAAATATACGAGAAGGCATGATGTGCAAAACTAATATTGTTAAGAATGTTTGCTCTCCTCTAATTGATAATCTATATAAAAATGTACAAAATCTGAGCTATTCGATGATATTAAAATTTACACTTTACTTGCATGATAAATATCAAATAAATGGTTTACAGATGGTTATGGATGTAAGCTGTTACTTTTAACAACTACTTATTATATACAGCAACCTATAACACTATAACAATTTGGTTAGTATTTATGTACTAATAAACTTAAAATGAAAAAAAGAAAAAAAAACACTTATTCGGTTGAATATACTTCAATGAGAAATTGTGATAAAAGTACAGTGTAAATTGATAAATTTTAATAAAAAGTATACAAACACAAAAAGCACGAAGTTGTGAAACAAAATAAATAATAACTAAACATTTAACCTCTTATTACCAATCTGAAGCAGATAGAAAATAAATTAATTTTATAACAGGTTTATTATTTGCTACACTTATTAAACATGAATAATGTTAAGTGGATGGTTTAAAACGAGCTGAAGAGATCTTTGTAATTAAGTTTACTAATGAGTGATTGTGGTCACTCCCCTACCTCTCTCTCCCCACTACAATAACTTGCCATAAAACCTGCTTGTATGAGATGAATTCTTCTGTAGAAAGATTTACTATTAGTTTATCATTCTAGATTTATTTTTAATTTAACTCGACTAAGGTTCGGTCTGCACTAAACACGTCAGCCTTCATAAAATTACAAGTTTAACGAATTGTGAAAAAAATCAAATTTCGAATGTGATCTTTTTATAGAAGCACTAAATTGAAAGCACTTTAGCAATTGTTTGGTAAATTTATTTAAGAGTACTTTCAGGAAATGCATATTTTGTGGTCCAAGTACATTTTCTCGTTTTTGTGTGTATTATGTAATCTTTGTTTAGAATTAAGAATAAAACTAGAATTGGCTATATATATCCATACCTATGGCAAAAAACCAATGAGCCAAATCAAACCATTGAGGCTAAATATGGTATGTAACTTAACACATCGAACCGCAAATCTAACGCAGTGAATTTCTTATTATACACAAATTGTATAAAGAGGGAATACATTGATAGCTTACCAAGGAGTTTCGTAGTCTTTTATGGCAATAATCCTCAGCATGTTATTGCACTCTACAGCTTCCCCAACAAGTTATAATTTTGACGTGTTATTATAACTGTCTCGTACACCTTATAACTTTGTGAGATAGAACTAGGAGAAAAATACTTACTAGTACAATCAGTCAACATAACGATGTGTCAAGTGGTCAGTAAAGTATGAGTTGCCTCTTTGGTCAGTTTATTTATCATCTTGAGAGAAAAACAAGTGGTGTGCCTCTACACACTTGTGGAAAAATGTAACGCATCTAATAATTGCTTACTATATTGAATGTATTATTCGTTTGTCTATTGTGTATTTGTCTGTATTCAATTATTTTTATCCGTGATGTCTCGTTAGTAAAATATGCATAAAAGTTTGCATTAAGATAAAAAAAAAAAAATTTTGAAAATGTTTACTATCTAAATCCAATAATCTTATTTGATTTTTTTCAATATTATAACTTAAATACTTATATCACAAGAGTAACTAAAAGTCAATAATATTAACCAAAAAATCTCACCTATTGTACTTTTTACAAACAAAAGTTAGTCAATCCTCAAAAATTTCAACAAAAAACCCAATGGATTGGCTCAAACTAAGTTCAAAACGATAAAACTGTTTCATTTCCTACCTTTACCGTATCTTTTCCTGAAATTGAATTAAAGAAATGAGAGAAACAACCTCTCCAACCGCCGACGTAACTTCGCCACTTCTATTAAATAATTCTGTTGGACTCCTGATTTCTCTCCTTGTTTCCCCCATTGTTTTGAGAATAATGCATTTATAAAAGGTAAAATCGTGTTATTTTATGTAAATGAGTTGCATATTATACAAAGAATATTAAGTTCAATTAAATATATTTTGAGAATAAATGTATCAACGCGTAAAATATGTTTAAAATTGGGTATCGACAATTGTACCTTAAATATCGAACTGCCAATTTGTTTTCCTACGAATCTTTTGGTTTTATTGTAGATTAAATGTGGCTCATATTTGTATACAGCTAACGAACTAAAGGTCAATGTTGGCCTAAATACATTTCCTTTTCTTTACACAAGTTATTTTTTATTCTAATCCCAGTCCTGAAATAATCTTCAATATTTTTATACTGTATTGTAAAGGTAATTTATTAAAGATAATAATTATTTTATTAGTAAACAAATAACTTTTATCTACAGGCTATAGAAGCGAAAATTCTTGTAAGACGCTGCCAATCAGCTACAAATACTACCACAGTGCCACAGGAATGCAGCGGGAATTTAATCAACTACTCAACAATTTGTTTGTTATTGCATTTTGCCTGTGTGGGTCGAAATGCGGAGTATGTGTTTTTATAATTGCTATCAAGTATGTATTGATTTTTATTGCTCAACTAACACTAATATATTAATTACTCAATAACTTATTTTTTACCAAACAAAAATGTAATTACTGTATGTTAAACAATATTTCAGATACTTTAAGCTACAAGCAATAACATTTAACGTGATAAAACTTTAATAAAACATTGAAAAAACAACAAAAAACCTAATTAAAATTTGTTTGCTTTGATGTAGATTTAGATTCACAAAGCTACAAAACCCCTTTTACAAATAATATCACATGACAGTCTATGTAAGATCGATGAACTACCAAACTTATCTGAAACCCACGCCCCTTTTAGTTTAAGCACGTTTAAGTCAAACCTTGAAGCAGATTCATCCAGATTATCCCACAGGTTTCACAATAATAATGTGATTTTTTTTTCAAATATTTATTGTGTTGAAATCACAGTTATAATACTATGTCTTGTAACTTTACATTCTAATATTTTGTTTAACTGTTGTAAAATGACACATATGATACAATAGCATTGCTGTTATGACTATTATACTTGAATGCAATCGTTTTAAATAGCAATAAACAAAATAAACTGTGATTAGACTATTATGGTCTTAATACAGTTAGGATATATTTCATATAATATGTTTATTTTAATAACGTAATTCCTGATTTCTTTGAATTTTTCGGATCAATATCAGGGTCCTAAACTGTTTGTATTGCTTGTTAATTATGATTCAAGTTGAAACAGTTAGGTTTTGTAATTAGGAATTCAGCATACTTTTGCTCCGATTTTTGTATCCAGTTTACTATAATCAACTGTCACAACCGAGTATAATGTATATTTAGACCTTTTACTAATGAGTGCATTATAACACTGAAAAAGTGTCAGCATTAACGACAGTTAAAAAGAAAATAAACTCTAGAAATAAACGGACTGGACTACAATGTTCAGGTAGCAACGTGTAAACTTTTCTGTTGATTTATCATATTAACTTATGGTTTCTCTATTATTTCTTTAAAAATATGTTTTCTACAAAAGCACTTCAGGAAGTGGGTTAATTTCGCGATTCGTTTTTGCATTAATAAAACATGGATGCCGTCATACTCTTGGATGGCGAGAAGTCGTTCACAGCAGGAGTGAGCCAGTAGGATGCATCGAAATTGCCATTTTACACTAACTTCTCATTTTTTAAACTCATTTTGGCGATTGGATGTCCTGACATACATTTACATGAGAAGAGCCCCATTTTCATCCCCTAACTGGAACATGAAACAGCGATAACGCAAAATATTGTATAAACAAAATTCCTTTAAGTCATTGTTTTGTTGGATATGTTGAGTGTTACATAATGTATGTTTTTCGTTAGAATACGGTATTTCTTTGCACACATTTTTGAATATTCTTAATCTTTTATCTCTATACTGTAGACTGAAGCTAATGCATTCACTTATTCACTACGTGGATGACAAGTTATAAAGATACTAAATTTTGCTTAATGTTTTGGGCAAGAAAATTTTATAAACGAACGATTTTCGTAGATGTAACTAGATGTAAATCTTGTTGTCAGGTATTACTTTCTCTCCCCTTCAAATTAGTTTCCTTTTTTCATAACCAAATTCTAGTTTTTATGATCCTTAAAACTTCTTCGAAAAAGATGTAGTGTTTATAAAGGAACTAGTTAATAAAATCAATGATTGTATTAGTATGCAATCCTTGTTTTGAAACGAAATCATTTGGTAATAAGTTAATTGGCATGATGGAACTTTAACTCTTGGCTAAATCATTACTGAAGTTGCCACGCATGTGAATTTGAAGTTTTGATGGCTCAACTTTAGCTTGGTACGGACATTATTCACTTAAAATAAACTTCCGCAATCTAACAAATTACGCTGCGATGGCATCAAACAATGCTTGTGGAACTAAATGCATTCTTAAACCCAACGGCTTAATAACTGCAACATAACTGTAGTAAATGAAGTAATGCCGTGCCTACTAATATCTAGCAAACTTGTTAACAGAGCCAATATGCCAAGATTGTTGGAAGAATTTCGCGTGTCAGCGTTCCGTGTTCCGGTAATCCATATTCATGTCATAATAATTCTCAAGCGAGGGGAGTATCAGCATTGTCTTATTTGTAAACTGCAGACAACTTGTTGCATTTGACTTATTGCAGTTTGTCGACTACTAATAAGCAACTAAGGAGCAGTATGAATAACAATCGTTGACCGTGTGTCTGTACACATTGGTAAATAGTTTTCTCCTAAAAATTAATTTATGAAAGATTGTTGTTACATAACAAAATCAAAATGTGTCAGGAAATTATAAACTGCATTGTTTTTTTTGTTTTTTTTTTTTTTTTTTTTTACTTTCCTACATCAGCTGAGATTTGCTTGGAGCTGTCCTTCACGAAAGCTATAGTTTAGTAAAACTTATTAATGATTTTCACAAAACAAATCAAAACTGCAAGACAGTTATTCACTTTTGGGTAAGTATTTAAAGCTGAAAATGAATCCTGAAGTAGTCTAAGATCAGCTGTTTCTTTGGCTTAATGATCAGTGATATGTACTAATAGAGGACAATCCGTCAGAAAGAACATCAGTAAGGATTAGACGGAAAGTCATGTGTCTTAGTTAAAACTGGATCTGCCATTGATTAACTTGTCACGGTCTTGAAGAGATATCTGTCAGTGGACATCATTAGTTTTATTCAAGATCCAGTTCTTGTTAACTGTAATCTTCTTACAAAGTGATCTATTACTGGATATCTACCATGGTTTTTGTGTGTGTTTATAATAATGGCTTGGGTCCCGAAATAGATTATATATGGTTAATATATACATCAAATAATACACCGCTATATGAACGATATGTATTATTCAAATTTGACAATTGTATATTACGTCCTGAAAATAAGTGATTACCGGACGAGTGTGGTCGTGTTCCCACCGATGGTGATTACCATACGAGTCCGGTACACACTTTTTGGACGAGTTTCGTACGATAGTTTATGCCATACTACTAAATCTTTGCAAATCCTTATATATTTCCACAAACTAAAGGACTAAAAATCACTAGTCATAAACTCTAAGAGAGGTTATGTTTCTTGTTTATAACCACTCATTGCCACCTAAATACAGTATAATCAGCTGATTGGTGTCCGGTAAAAATCATTACAGTACAGTTGTACGCAATGAAACCTCATTTGAATAAGCTGGCGGCAAACAGCTGTTTTCTGGACTAAATCCTTGCGTGGGAAGTTCGTCAAAAAAATGTAGTGTGGCGTAAAAGAATAATTAACATAGTGTATATCATGACGAAAACAAATCAAAACATTATAACCAACAGCTGTTACAAATTACAAACCTTGTTTTGATAGAACAACGGTATAGAAAATGATTATCCATTGTCTGTGATAACTGAAAGCAATATTGTAATCGTACCAACACTAAAAAGTATTGTAGGAATATCTCCTTCAACTGGGATCACCGTTGGTAAGCTTTTGTAAACCATTTATATTTGTGTTCCGGAACCCTACTGTAAAAGTAATTATAAAGGCTAAAATATAAATGTGAATTAACCGGTAGATGTGATTTATATATATTTATTAACCGGTAATATTATTTTATCGAACAGAATTGAATAGTGGAGTAAGATATCAAAGGAGAGAAATGTAATAAAACTATAAATTAAATGACCAAAAACATTAAACAGTGAAATATACATTACATAACAGTATCTACACATCACAAAAATCAAAACTACCAAAACTTTTTTATCGAACTGAATAACATATATTTTATGTAGCGTGCAGTTAACAGTGATTACTAATTTTTTGCATATAACTGTTTTCAAAGATAATTAGCAACATATTTTCTTTGTGGTCTGTGCTCCATACTTTTTATAACGAAAGCGAAGGAACAAAATTAGTCATTATTACAATACCAAACAAATGAGACAATACTGCCTTGATGAGCTTTTAGAGGCCTGTTTCTTTTATAAATTACTTAAATCAATAATGGTTTAAAAACACTTTTACCTTTATCATAATCTCGTTTTCAATTACACCAAAACTATAAAATACATTAGAACTACAAATTTTATAATAATGAAGACTATTTTTTTATGTTTTCTCAAGTATATTTTTAGGACAATCCTAAAACATTCTAAACATAATGTACAATTTATGCTTGAATTTTTTCAATATGGTTAAATCAAAACTATTCTATGACATCAAAACGTATTTAGAAGATATTTAAATTTTAAATTGTTTTTCAAGTATTTGAATTTAATTCACTTGAATATACAAAATATGAATGAACAGAATACATTTTACAGACAATTTAGGAAATTGAGCTCTGTTAGGTGAAAGTTATGTAATAAGATTTTTGACAGGGATTTAGATATTAGATGATGTGTCCTTTTTACTACCCGTATGCTAATTATTATAATTTTAACCCTCCATTATAATTTTTTTTTAAGTATGGTTATTGTTTAAAAGTTTTAATTTCAATGCCTACTTATATTAATCCAAATGTAGTAACCGACTCTCAAGACATTCATAAATGTCCCGGAGACTTCCGGGAAGGAATCGGAACATGTTTATTTTTACACTAAGCTTTAATTATCACAGGGTTTTCTTTTGAAGATTTAAACTATATTATAAAATGCTTTCTTTTATACACGTCTCTATACACTTTATCGCTTGCTTTTAAAATGTATTACTTGGTAGCAAACACTTTTAAAGAAAAATATAAATATTCACAGTACATGTTTTTTACACATATTTAGTAGCTAGAAATCCCTCATACCATTTTTATTTAAATATTTTGAAGCGTATACAAAATAATTGCATTATTTATAATTAAATTGTAAAAATATATCTATTGTAAGGTAACATGTACAGAACTGATTTCCTTCACAATGTATTGAACACATGTTGTTGTTGTATAAGACTGATTGTTATATACTACAGGATTAATCACCTCATTGTTGGACTGATTACCAATGTTTTTCCGGACTAGGGGTGGTCACATAACAAACAAGGGGTGATCGATCATTAATTAGTTTTTTTTTAGCACTTCATGTAACTAGTGTTTGTTCTATTTTGATCAGTGATGTGGTTTTGAATAAACTTAATGTAAAATAAAGTTAAAACCTTCTGAATAATGTCTGATTTTAAGAAAATGTAATTAAAACTATTATTGTATATTTAATTACAACATATAGAAATGTGAGGAATTATTTCGCTTATCTTGTAGTTGTTTTAGTTAAATTTTTTAATTTTCCTTTTCCATTTTCGTGGTTTTAAGGCATTTTAATGCGTTTCTACAAAGATATGGGTTTAAATTTTAATTAATGTAAGCAATGTGTTTTTTATGAAAGTGTTTTGGTAATTATTAATACAAAAAAAATAAGAAAACTATGATAATATTATAGTTGGGGGACAGTTGAAAAATTAAGATAATTTTATTATACAACTATAAACATTAACGATTACAGTAATTCCAATGTACGTTAAGGAATATTTAATGAATTTAAAATTGCTTTAGTGGAATAAGTGTAAACTGTTTATTGCCTTTTAAGAACGCATCGTAAACACAAATACTAAAGTTTTAATTCCAGATCTGATTCACCCCTTAAACCTTTATTGCTGCTGTTTTAGTGTTCAAATACAAGCGCATCGAATTGAATTCAATGGGAAAGGAAAAACCGTTGGCAAATATTTATTGTTCGATAGCAGTCAAGACTCATAAACTGTAAGGTTAGTAAATCATAGTAGTAAAACCACCACAAAATATGAAAAATTCTGCATGGATTCTAATATAGGGTTTCTGTAAAAAAGTGTAATCTTTTTCTGTAGTTAGTAACGTAACGATAAGAAAACCATTCTAAGTTATTTAACAAATCTGTTTGACAAATGCTTTATCCTTTGACAGAAATAAAGTTACTAAATCGTTTGGTTGTTAGATTAATTGTTTGAATTCAACATCAACTATAAAAAATACATTCTAATAAACTATACCTAGAATCATATAATGGCTTTACATAAAGGTGAGCTTATAGTACAATGAAGTAATTTTATTATATTTTTATTCAATCTTAAAAATATTTAAATTAAAGGCAGATTTGAGGGTTCTAACCTTTTGTTTGGGTTATTTCATCTTCATTTACTAATACAGGCAGAAATTAAAAAAAACATCGAATTCAATTAAGTACTACTTATTTAAGAAATTGAAATGCATCTACTTTTGAAACAAAATCTTTTCCCCAAAGTACAAAAAAATTAAGTAAACTTATGGCTAAACAGATTGATTTGGAAGCATATACATCATTAACTACTCATATTATTAACACTAACATTTCAGTAATCATTATTGAACTTTGATTGAATGAGGTAACCAGGTTTTTCCGTATCCAAAAATAAATTAGAAAGCTAAAAATATAATAAAGAATTAGAGTTTTAAACTCAAGGATTGAATTATTTTGACTCCATAGATAACTTTTATGGACTTATATTAAAGTAAAATTGTGATAGGTTTTTTCATATCCAGTGTAGTTATTAAATATATGATGATGAAATCTAGCCACGACTTTGATTAAAACGACTTCCCCGAAAAAATAAGTACAAATGTAATCCAAAGATATTCAAAGAAGTTAGGTTCCTGAAAAATATTGATTATAAAACAGATTATTAATTGACAAAATCAAACTCGTACAACGGCCACTATAATACTATTAAAGTTATTTTTATGGGTATTTTTAAAACAGTTTTATTTGTAACTATCATATTTTAATTATGGACATTAGTTATAAGATTTGACTCTGTTAAATGTATTCATGTAAATACTAATAATTAATAAAGATAAATTGTTATTATTATCTAAGGAATATGTTGACCTTAGTCACTAACAAGACTACGAGATCGTGCCACTCATCCTACACTAATTCGCACTTGTCTTAAAATACCTACTTTGTATGGTCGCCATTTCATTGAAAAGTATTAAAGTATTTGATTTGATGTGATTTTGATATATGAATTCGAAAATGCGGCATAAAATTACAAACAAAGCGTACTAAAATGATGCGACATTAATATTTATTGGATTATGTGTATTCAAATTCAACGAGTGTATTGGACCGTTGAAAGTAAATATTTTATCAGTCGGAGGGAAAAGAAGAAGAAATAATCTCATAGCGGTGAGCCAGCCCACCAGCCGCGGGCGTGGTTATGTTATATGAATCTCTGAGCCAGCTAGGAATGTAAATCAGTTAATTAACATAACACTATCCAAGTTATTGATAATAGTCAAATAACACTCAAATTTTTCCAGGATTGTTTAATTTATATTTAATTTCTTAAAACAGCTATGCAAATAATTTTATTATGTTTGACAAAATACTGTTAGAAAATGATTAAATAATAGTTTAGTCAATATTAGTCACTCTATAATAACTCTTTATTAATTATTTTTCTATTGTGATTTGAAAAACATAATGTTTGTACTCTTATGAAAAATATGTTCTAGTTTGACAGTTCATTTTTAATCATAGAGTTTCATTTCAATATTCTGACTATACGGATTTGCATTTTCTTAAGTTTTAAAATTACCTTGACCCATGCACATTATAGTCTTTTTAACTTTGGCCAAATGACTGCCTACGTTTGCTTATATAGGTTAAAAAAGAGGAGCCTATGAGGTTTTTTATGAAATGCACATCAATATAATGTGTCTTGTGATTCCATGACTAATCAAAGTTAATGTATGACTTCAAACTCTATAGGATTACATCTTCAATACTTTAATACTTTTCAATGAAATGGAGACCATACAAAGTAGGTATTTTAAGCCAAGTATGAATGGAGATAAGAGTAGGATGAGTGGTACGATCTCGTAGTCTTGTTAGTGACTATAAGGCCAACTTATTCCTTAGACACAGCTGTTAATTAATATCCCATACAGCTAATGGCAACTAATTCAATAAATTGCATGCAACCTTATTCATACAACTTCAGAAAATTTCAGTTTTATATGTTACAATAGTTCGTATTATATACAAGGTAGTGATGGATTTTATCCTACAAAATATAAAAATAACGACATGTATGTAAAACATAAAAATAACAACTACATTTATATAAAGTGTTCTACTTCTAACCTTAATGTTTGAAAATTACCAGAGCCATGTTTATGATATTTTTTCACAAGCTATGCAACATACCCTTAAAAGGAGCACGTCCGGGAAGGTTAAGGAAGTTCGTTAAGGAGATCTAATTATGGAGACTCGTCATGTTTGAAAAGGCGTTTAACTCTGTTGGTCTTTACTTGAATTTACATTTAAACAGTAGGGAATTTTATATGACTAGTGAGTCGCGCAGTTGACAAATTCAGGATACAGAGTTTATTTTTTTAGATATTTTATCCTTATTAGAAATTTTTTAAAGTAACAATCTTGGAAAGATACTTTATTTTACAGAAGTTGAAGAAAGCTTATTGAAAGGTTGTTCCTAAAATGCCTTTTTAAATAGAAATTTAATAGAAATATGTTTATATTGGTAAATTATTCAATTCGTCATCTTTCTGAAGAGTAAAGTTTATAAAATTTGTTTAACTTTTACAGTCAAATTAAAATAAAGAGAAAAAGTACATATTTGATCATATCTAAAATTGTAACATTTGTTTTTAATCATCAGATTTTGGCAAAACTGGTTTAAACACAAAACAGGTTGGCAAAAACAGCATGTCTCAATAAATTGGTGTGTTGTGGTTTTGCATTGGGTAAAAAAGGAAAAGTGTGAAGTTATTTATAAATCTAAATTAAAATGTATGCCAGTCCACGTGTTTTTTAAGTCTGCCCGTTCTCTGTTAAACCTTAGAAAACATCTGAAAAGGTTGTTTTATGTTATTTCCGATCTTAAAATCCCTTAGGTCTCTTGCCTTCAATGTTTCGAATCCTCCATTTTAATTATTTTCTTAAAGAGTGCCAACATATGTTATTACTTTGGTGCTGAAATGGTAAAGTAACATTGCTCTATAGGTCCAAGCTAATTATGTCTATGTCTATGGGACACTAATTATGTCATTTCTTAGCCAATTCATTTATTATAAAAAAATAAAAAAACTATGTCTATGAGTCAGGCTTAAAATTACTGTATACTACTTTGACATCTACAAAGAGGATATTATTAGTTAAAGTATACAGTCGTTGGATTATAACTTATATTTTTGAAAAAAAAAATATATTACTACTAATTTTTATAAAAAAAACATTATATTATAGAGAATAGTTTTGGGTGCATGCCAATTGAATTGAAACCCACAGAATATATATTTGTTATAGCTAAACCGTTCAAAGTATCTAATTTCAATGTATAAATGCTAGTCAAAAGACGTGCATAAGGCGTTGTTCAATCGTGGCCTTTAATTTATCAAACGTTACTGATGTATCAGCAAATAATATTTGAAAGTTACTAATCATGGCCTTGAAATACATGTACGAAATTGAAAGATATGAAAACATTTGGAATCTATACTACACGTAACGTGTTTAGGTTTTGACAAACTGCAATAATTCAAATATTGCAACAAGGTTTTCTGCAGTTTACAATTCAGACAGTGCTGATACTCCCCTCACTTGAGACTCATTATAACATGAATATGGATTACAAGAACACGGTACACTGACACGCGAAATTCTTCCAACAACCTCGGCATATTAGTTCAGCTTTGCAAGACAATTAGTAGACACGGTATTGCTGCATTTGCAACAATTATGTTGCAGTTACTAAGCTGTCATGTTTGATTCAATGGTCTCCTTGTTTTTATCCTTTCACAGCAAGAGTTTATTAAAACATGTGTATTTATCGTACAAGCTTTGCCACGATTAGATATCTTTCAAATGTAAACTACTCCCAACTTCCAAAGATAATACGTGATATTTGTATAAATGATTCTCTTAGAGTATTAACAGCGATTTCATGACCATCAATTATTGACAAATGCCATTCTGTAACGTGAAATGCATACCGATAGCAGTTTAGGCTATGCACGATTAACACAGGATGTTGTGTCCGAGTATTATTTAGTTTATAACATGTATTTTATCATTTGGAACTTAAAGCACTATCGTTTAACAACTAAAGCTATTTCGATAAGGACAACAATATATTTGTTTTGTGTTTGCAAACTTTTAATATAAGATACTAATAGATATGTTGGAACAACTATTTTATACCATATAGTTTTTTTGTCTGTAAAAAGGTTTTGTTAAGAGGTTATAATCAAAAACACAAGTCATACATGTGTAAAAATGCCACTGCTATTTATAATAAAATTTGTATTAGCTAATGTTGTTGATATAAAGAGTAACTACCAATACAATAGTTAGAGTCTGCGATTAACATACTATAAACAGAATAACAACCAATTTTTCAATGCATGCCTTTGTAAACTTATTTTCGTATGAATTTCCAACCAACCTTTTAGTTATGTGCAACTAGAAATTAAATTATATCCCAAACAACTTTTATTATTTTATGATTTTAAAGTGTGGATTTTTTAGTAATTTTCTAAATTACAATAATTATATGGATTGTTACCAAAAAGATCGTTTGGTGTAAATAATTTGCAAATTAAAATAGTAAAGTTTTTTTCTGGCACGCAGTTCTTTTTAGCAATACAGAATATCGCGTAGCCTTGTAATAATAATTGATACGTGCTTGAAGAAGTCTTGTTAAAGGAAAATATTCTTTAGAAGTTACGCTCAGTTACAAAAACATTGTAAACTTTTAGGTTGCAAAATAATTAGTAAATAAATCATATAAAGATTTTTTGAATCATTAACCAAATATTTAATAAATATAATAATATAAATAAACTAAGATATGACTGAGCAAATCCATTATACATCCACCCAACATATTAAGTATTTATGTCTGTACAAAACTTACACTACATTATCTCGCTGAAATATTGTAACAAGGATAAAAATGGACAATTTCCTCATGTAAAATTATGTCAGGACATCCAATCCCCAAAAAGAGTAAGGAAATGAGAAGTTAGTTTAAAAAGTCAATTCGAATGCATCCTACTGGCTCACTCCTCTCAAACGCCAACAAAATGACGCCATCCATGTTATATTTAGAAACAAAGCCTTATAAGATTAGCCTATACTTAATAATCTTCTTGCTGAAAAAACAGCTTGAATTGGTAGTTTCTTTATAGAAAAAGAGATTTGCAATTTAAATTAAATTCTTCTTGTCAAAATAGTTTAAAAGTGGCTATATGAGCATATTTAATTTGTATTTTACATAAATTTCTTTGATGTTAGCGAGCTAGAACTCTTTTATTTAGTTGTAAAAAATTCGACCTTATCAAACCCCTATACATTTTCTTTTTGTAGAATTAAACATAAAATGTAATAACCTTTCAAATGTCAATAGAAATTATTATTAAGACGTGTTCAGGAAAACGTTGCATTTCAAAATCAGAACTGGAAACTGAAAACGTTAGTAATAAGTAAAATCAACTTACGAAATGAAAAATTGTTTATACATGCATTTGAATTAGTGAATAGGCACAAAACTAGTTTTATATTGATGGCAGAACCTAGAAGTAACAGAAACATTCAGTGGTGTAACTCTAACCCCATGTATTCCTACCACGTAACAGCCGTTTACTCCGTAAAAGATATGCAGTCGGAAATTACGTAGTTGCAATGACAAATAGCCCCATTACAACACATAATTGAATGAAAGATGAATATTAGAGTAGAAAAATGTTGAGCTACATCTACGTATATAATATGGACATTTTTGATAATATGACGTTTTAAAATGGCCTAAAATTCGGTGAATTTCAACCATGTAGGCCTATAACTAATAAGTAAATAAAGTATTAAGTATGTTGGATTGACTCAGTTGGTGAAGGTGTTAGTTCAGTAAGCGAATGAACGAAATTATACTAACGCATATACAAGATATACTGTATACTTTATATCAATACAGATTAACAATTTCTGTAGAGAATATATTCAAAGGAAAACTCTTACTGACTAATTTAAGTTGAAGGTATTTGTTATGAAATCCGCAAGAGTATACAGCATAAATCCTGTAAACTCAGTATATAGGAGCAGACGATATGGCTTGTTATGTAATATAATATACAAAGTTATAGCAGGATGTACAGATTCAGATTTCACATGAGCTATCCGTCGTCATTAAAGAACTTTATTTCATTGTGATCTCATGGAGATTAAATGGGTGAGTGAGGAGTCAGTAATATTACTCATTGGCCCATTTATCAATTTCAGAGAATAAATTAAATGATATTTTTGTAACAAAGAAACATCCATCTTTAGAATATATTGCTAGTCAGTGCTTTATTAAATAGAAATTCCCTCAAGTGTTATTAGTTTCAAAACTCATCTAAAAAGAAAAATTTTCAGTTTTATAATACGAAAGATACTTGGTAAAACATAACTTTCCTGCGAAATATTTTATTTGATCCAGAAATTATTCGATTACAATATTTAAAATGTATACAAAACAGATCTTTGAAAATTTAAACACGAGAGTGAGTAAGAATTCTCGTGAAACGTAAACACAATATGTGACAATAAAACAGTGTTGGTCGGTGTGCTAGGTGCGTTGTTTGTTTACGATGTTGCTAAAGAGCGAAATGGTTTGTTACCAAGAAAACTTGGGGTGTGAAATACATTGTCAACATGATAGCTCTAACGTTTATCATATTTGAGTGGACGACCACATAGTAAACTTAAAAACCTAACTCCATACATTATTTTTTTACAATGAACAAAAAGGTTTAATAAGACTTTTTTATAATGAAAGAACAATTTAAATAAATACATTTTAAAAGTTAAATAACTTAAACATATTCATTATTTTACTGTATTAGAAACAAAAGAATATTGGCATGCTAAAATAGTTATGGATCAACATACTTTTATAATAGATACACAAACCCTACAGTGTACGAAACATAATTAATTATGACTCAAAACTAAAACAATTTCAACTTCAATAACAAATTTTAAACCAAGCAAATAAGTTGGTTTCAGCCACAAATTCATTTTTGCTACTGTAATTAAACATGGCCAAAGCTAAGTGGATGGTTTTAAAAAACGTTGAAGAGATCTTTGTAATTAAGTTTACTAATGAGTGACTGTGGTCTCTCCCCT
This sequence comes from Macrosteles quadrilineatus, assembly GCF_028750875.1. Lineage (NCBI taxonomy): Eukaryota > Metazoa > Arthropoda > Insecta > Hemiptera > Cicadellidae > Macrosteles > Macrosteles quadrilineatus. The sequence continues at coordinate 201,330,155 of NW_026542595.1, forward strand.
ACCTCTCCTTCCATTACAATAAATCAACATAGAATCCGCCTGTATAATGTAAATACTTCATAAAGCGATTTAGATAACAGCTATGATTTTTTAAATGAATAAAACCAGTTGGAAAAAGTTAACGTTATAGATTATTGGTTTACAAACAAAATAAAATACAGGTTTTTCATATTTAATGCAATAATTGACAGTCCTGTTCAGTGCAATTACTCGACAGGATACTCGGTAGGAATAAACGCTATTGATCATAAATTCACCAAATATGTTCCAAAAACGTTTAATACTATAAATTTAGGCCTATATTCATACCTTTATTCCATACAATATTTTTGATAGAACACTCTATATTTATACAGACTCCCGCTGCAGCAAACCTGCAGACTAAGCGACTTTCAATTCGTCTGATTGGATTTGTACTTAAATATTTCTGTGAAAATGAAATATATATTTCCCGTTTAAATAACAATAGGAATAGACTTAAAGAGCACTTATGTTTGCTGTACCGGGAAGGTGAGAGGGGTTTTCGAGAGGGGTTTTCGACCAAATATTAATAGTATAGAGGATAAAATAAGTAAATTTAGCAAATTTGATCAACGTGTATCCATAAACAAGCAAACTACAACAGTTTTTATATACGGGTTTTTGGGGAATTTCCCCAGTAACCATTAATTGTACAACAACGCTTTAATATAGCCCACAAAATTTTTTATTTTTTGTGTTTATAAATATAAAATTTTAACGAATAAATTGTTTGGCGTCTGGGAACATCAAAGCTAAAAAGTAAATCGACCCGCGTCTATGTCTTACAGTGCCACCTACGGCGATAGTTACCTCCCTATTGGGAAATTGGCTAAAATAGTGAAGACTCACAGTATCTGAAAGATATAGCAAAAGGAATCACAGTTTGATAAGGTTTTTTCTCTATGTGCCATTTACATATAATATAATTTTGTAATTTTTTCTTTAGGTTAAGGATTGTATAATTATTATGTAAATACCAAGAATTGTATTATGCAGTTGGGAAATACAATCATTTCATTTCATTTCATTTCAGAACTTAGTACACTTTCCCCGAGTTTTCCTATAACACTACATCTTTTCTCATTGTCATCTTCCTGGCGTTTCTGGCAATGGATAGCTTTCCACTAGAGGTAATTAACATTTTACCATAATCTTCCTTAATTTAAATACTATAAATTCAATTTAATCCACTTAAAGAAGTTATCCTCAAAGTCATAGTTTTCCTTCTACTGTAGCATTGGTCTTTAATGTATAAAGGATGCAAAGGTCATGTAAGGTAATTGTTAGTTATCCACATACAGTTATGTTTTGCATTTTAATAATTTTTAAAATATAGCCTGTTCTTTGTTTAGCGTATACCTATTTATGTTGTAAATGTGTGATTTAAGCTGTCTAGCACTGCAAATAACTTTGAGAGACAAAAGAAGGTTAAAACAACAGGAGTACAATCGGTCAGCAGAACTATGTGTCAAGTGGTCAGTAAAGTAGGAGCTGCCTCTTTGGTTGGTTTATTTGTCATCTTGACAGAAACATAAGTGTTGTTTTATCCACCATTGTGAACGTATCATACCGTATTAAACTATTGAAAATCGTGTACAAGCAAGATCATATTTTAGTTTAATATAAGACACTTAAAACATTTGATCAAGGGTCAATTCATGACATAGGATTAATTTAAAACTAGTTGCCATCTGAGAAGCTAATATTTCTCAGACAATACTGTTGCTTAGAGGCTTAGAACTATGCTACCAATATTTGATCGCCAATAAGTGTTTTATGTGGCCATCGGGGAATAGCAAGATTTTTCAACATGGTCTCAAGCACCATTGGCCCACGATCTACTGTACTAGACCTGGGGAGCAAGCTGGTTTAGTGGTAAGAGCGCAGTGCTTCGATCCCTGAGGTCCCGGGTTTAAATCCTGCCAAATCACCAATGGATTTGATCTGGTGCCGCAACCCCTACATATGGCCTGACGTAATGTGAAAAACAATCCCGGGTTAATACCAAGCGTCCTAGAACAAAGAAGAAAATGTTGTACTATACCAGCTCAATCCATAAATCTCAAGGATTGAATGCTAGCTAAGGAACCACATGGAGGCCTATGACTTCGCTAACAAAATAACGCAACATTATTATTATATGGAGAATACCTACGCAAATACAACCTCAAGGTAATTAAAATTACCTTTACTAATATTTTTCGATTCACTATTACTTATATATTGAAACTATAAAATGAAATAAGTTTTAGTTTAGTTAGGTTATATCGGTTTATCAAGTATATTGTGACTATCGTTTATATAATTCCTAATAAAAATATGTATTATTTTTTCTTTTAGTTGTTAGCGAATTTCCCTATAGGGAAGTAGCTATTACCGTAGGTGGCACGGTAAGACCTAGACCCGGGACCGATTTACTTTTTCATTTTGATGTCCCCAGAGGCCCAAAACACCATTCGTTAAAATTTTTATATATGTATATATATATATATATATATATATATATATATATATATATATATATATATATATATACGTCCGTGAACGCGATAACTTGAGTAATTTTAGTCCGATTTTGATGAAATTTGGTTTAAAGGTGTAAAGCGGGATAAACTTGAATGAGTTCGCGAACCAGCACGATCGGACCATGGGAACGGGGCTTTACGGGGGGTTTTATGGGGTAAAAATTGGTTTTTCTCACTTTTGACCCTCAAAACACAAAATTTCCCAATTTCTCTTTAGACCTTTTTAAAGAGCTTAAAAAAACAAATAATTTAGTATATAAAAGTATTTTTGTTCGATTATTAGTAACGGAGAAAATTAAAAAAATTGTAAATTTAAAATTCCCATGTTATTCTTATGGAGAATATTGTCAAATGTTGTGTAGTTTGCTTGTTTATGGATATATTTTGATCAAACTTGGCAAATTTATTTATTTTGTACAAAGCTATCAATATTTTACTCATAAACGCACTTTATTAGTTTCCTTGTAGCAGCAAACCTAGGTACTCGTTAAACCTAATGTTATTAAAATATATTTAACTGAAAATCAATTCAGACAAATGGAAATTCGCTTGGTCGGCAGGTTTGCTGCGGCGGGGGTATTTTAATATGTTCCATCGTTAAAAGGGACAGATAAAGTATGGCCATAATTGTGACTATTGATTTCAATTGATTTTGTTTTAAAGCCAAGAATTAAGTGAGTAGAAAAGTTCCAAACAGTGCGATCGCATAATTCAACCATAACCTAAACATGCGTTTCGTGGCGCACGCTCTGGGATGATAAACAATTGCAGGAGTAAAATAAGACGTAACATGCAACATTAGACACATTTCAGCATAGGAAAGATATTTATTTATAAGGCGGAGATTTCATACTACATTTTTTATACAAAACCAAAATACTTTACAACGATTTATGTTGCCTACATATCACTTAGTTTTATAATTAAATAGAGTATTAGAAAAAAACCTGGGCTGCGAATGAATATCATCCTGTTTTGGTAATATATACAATTATATTCAAGGGTTAGCGAAGGAACTAATATATTGTATACACAGTCGTACAATAATATTTAAAAATCTGTTAATACATGCATTAATATTTTTGTTATATCCTCAAGAGGAGAAAACTATACTATTTATTGCTAGGAACAAGGATTGTTAAGTTTTCCCGATCCTACAAATAAAGGACTTTCAATATCAGTTATTTGTCATCCGATAATTTTTATCTTGGTAACTTTTGATAGGGAATTAAAAATGCTAGTATTATTGACATATTTTCGTAGAATTAGCCGTTTTTAAGTTATTTAAGTTATAAATATTTAAACGGCCGCCGTTTTGAAATTTACAATCGGAGCATCTTTATATTTTTTTATATAATAGGCCGTGTGGATGTCAACATGTTTACCAAATTTCATAATCATCAAATGATAAACTTCCCAGAAAATATTTTTGTGTAAAAAACAAAATGGTGGTTATCTGGGTAAATATGCATTTCGGACATGCCTTCACATAAACTTTTTTCTTCCTTTTCGTATGAGGATTCATTTCCTTAAGTCCTGGAACGTTTTTTATGGGCAAACTGCATATTGAGGTTATACATTTACGTAATTATTAGCAAACGAACAACAATCCTAATATGGACAAAGTTCTGGATCCATTCTAAGAAGTATAAAGTTAACAAGAACTGGATCTTGAATCAAACTAATGATGTCCACTGACAGATATCTCTTCAAGACCGTGACAAGTTAATCAATGGCAGATCCAGTTTTAACTAAGACACATTACTGACTGTCTAATCCTTACTGATGTCCTTCTGACGGATTACCCTTCATTAGTACGATAAATTACTTTTGATACACTAAGTTAATAAGAAACTTTTCTTCAAATATGATTATAAACATTTCATAGAACTGATTAAAAGCGGGATATAGTTTTGTAAACTGTGAAAACAAACCAACTAAAATTAATTATATCGCAAGTATTAATTATTGTCCAACACAAATCATGCAATATAAATTCCAACTAACGATATTAGTAACATTTTATTTAGAATCGAGGGATTGTTATGTGTAAGAGCGTTTTTAGTAATCGCCGGTGATTGTAGGTACTCCAGATTGGATATGAGTCTCTAAAAGCTCATCCCATCATCCCAAGATTCTCGTCACATATGTTTTGCATTATAATAATAACCATCCATTTTGTGTATTCGCTTTTATCTCTCCCTTGATAATGAATATATAATTTTGCTGATTAATGAATTATCAGACGTGGTCTTCAAAATGTCCTTGGATTGTCAACCATTGTAATTATTGTTTTATTACCATTGGATTATTGTTTGTTGAAAAAGCTCAGTTTAACTATTGACCATTGTTTTTGCAATCTAGTTTTATAATCAACCTGTTACTAACCATTTTGCTCAAATTACCACATTTTCCTTGTTATAGATGTAAAGAATCGTTCTCCTATAACTTTTATCTCACCGAGTAAAATCTTATAATTAAACTTTTACTTCCCATCATCACATCCTTAAGGGTTGTGGCATCAACCAACGCATCAACCGTTGGCATCAACACAAACTCATACAATATGTTGATTTCACGACTCCAGGCTTAGTGTTAAGTGTTAAACGACTTTAAGTTAGAACATAGTGTGCTTACTACGCTAAAATATTTATAGTAATAATTCTAATGTATACTTTCACCACTGCTACGTAATACAGGCTGGTAACAAAAATATTTATAAGGCATTATCCAACTAATTTCCTACTAAACAGCTTTAGACAAGTTGGCATCAATTATAAGATTGTTTAATTGCTCTTTGTTAAGGTTAAATAAAGGGAAAGTTTGTTGTTTATCCACTTTCTGTGTAAACTTTACAATGTACTTCCTTCAAGGATTATAAACCTTTCAAACTTGTTGCGCCCTTTTAAAGACGATCATGCCGAGTAAAATTAAGCTCAGACGGGTTTTCGTTGATATAATACATTTAAACACATTATTAAAATTGTTTTAACCTAGCTTGGATTTGAGGGTTTTATCTAGATATGTTTCATACTTTATTTAGACATTGGGGATTCAATGTATTTTCGTGTCACACTTCTTTTGAACAAAAATATGTTTTTTTATTATGAACAGTTATAAAAAAAATTTGTATTACTTGCGGATTCTAAAAGAAACCGATAAACTGTATTTGTAAAGTCATAAATTCTTTTGGAAAAAGAAAATTTTTAATTGTAACTTCATAAAACAGAAGATGTGTTTTCATTGAATATATGAAGGATTAATGAACATATATCATACTACCATATGCATGTATTCGATCAGTTATAACATATGGAGCTGAAACCTTTATAAAAAAGACGAAGAAGAAAAAAGATTGGTTTTTAAACAGTTTTTTAAGAACGATATATGGCCCAACACAAGAAAATTGAGACTAGAGAAAAGGCATAATAGAGAGTTAAGGAATATGTATAATGATTATGATGTAGTAGCACACGTGAAAGCAAGGAGAATAAGGTGGGCAAACACGCACTACGGAGAGAACGGGGTTCAATATTAAAATACCCGCTACACAGCAAACCTGCAGACTAAGCGAATTTCGCTTTCCCTGATTGATTTACAATGAAATATCTCCTTAAAATATCACATTTTATCCATATCTAAATAGCATTAGTACGAGTACTTAAGTTGGTGCAAACCTAACAGGGAAAGTCAAATTTTCTTTGTTAATAGTTTAGTATAAAACAAATACATTTTCCAAATTTGATCAAAATATGACCATAAACAGTCAAACTACAACAGTTTAATTATTCTCCATAAGAATAACATGGGAATTTGACCATTACAATTTTCGGATTTTTCCTGTAAGCATTAGGAACATGATAACACTTCAACGAAAATGTTTTTTATATAAGGTGGGAAGGACACGCACTACGGACAGAAAGGGGTTCAATATTAAAATAATCAAGCATAGAAAAGCCAGAAGGGAAGCAACCATTAGGAAGGCCCAAAAAGAGATGGTGGAATAGTGACTCCAAGGACGTTAGATAAAAGTGTGCAGCAGTGGAGGAGGCAGAAGATAGAGAGAGATCGAGCACAGTTGTTGGTGCGGCCAAATCCCGCCTTGGGCATAAAAAGCCATGGGAGTGAGAGAGTGAGCAAGATTAACGTAATAAACATGAGTAGTTTAATCCAATTATGCGATAGTATAGGTACTTACGTAAGGTAAGAGCGCATGCATTCCGTTTAAGAAACAACAAATCCAATGACAACTTCATATACCTATTCGAAGTCAATGTTCACTAATCTGCTAAATTCGAAATTCTTAATTTCACATTCCCTTTACTTTAAGACTAAAAAACTCACATTGTGGTCTGTAAAAGTAGGTCAACGGAGGTTTGTATCAATTATAACACGTCATCACATATATCTTAACAAACCAAGTTGTTTTAATGTTACCATACCCAGTCCGTTGACTTAATAAAGATATTTTGAAGGATTCAATGAAACTCTTTGGCAGTAAATAAGGAGAATAATATGCAATTGTTATTACAGTCTTTCATCTCTCGTAGAAAAATAAATATTTACACTTTTCCTTATGAATCCACGTCGCTTACAGTTGTTTCACTTCATGGAAACTTTAATTGAAATGATCTTTCATAGATTTTGTTTTAAACGGACACCTCTTGATTTTTTTAGTGCGCTTGTAGCTTAAGCTAGAAACAATGCAAAAGCTGGAATTACACTATTGCTTAGTATTAAAAATATTTTATTTATATGAGTAGTTTTATTTAAAAAATTGTCTGCTAGTCAAACTAAATAACTTTACTTAAGTTATACCACAAATGTTAAGGTTCATCTACTGTAGTAACATATACCACATTTCTTATACTTACAGTAATATTAAAAGATACATTTTACAGCGACTGACATACTACAATTACCTAACATAGTATTTTAAACACGAACATCACACTCATCATACAATTTGTGTTTATACATAATGAACTTGGAGAATAATTAATGGGATTCAGTGCCTCGGTTGGTATTGCAAAGGTCCATAAATTCAAGACAGCCTTGGTTCGCTTTCCACTGATTCCACTAAAGATTTATCAGTACATTTCCTTCAAATAAACATCAACCCGTCAATTACTTTGTTTATTAGGTAGCACCCCTAGCCTTTGGTGACGGGCAAAATGGAAAGTTTAAAGTCTACCAAAATCTTAAATTAATATACTCACTTCAAACACTTGTATTGCATGTCCAAACATATATCCTTGCCATTTTTCTTCTAGGTCTTTATGTTATGTTACTCTGTAAAGGGTATTCAAATCAGCATCAGTTTGCCGATTTCCTTGTTCATGTGTTTACATAGTCTCGTTGACAAAGCCGATTCGACAGATTGTGTTATACAAGGGGATTAATCATGTGATTGTTAATGATTATTATCTCTATTTGACATTAAGTGATTACTGACACAAAAAAAACAATGTTTAGCAAGGATATTTTATATTTAGATAAAATTAATTGTTTTGAATAAAAAGTTAAGATTTTTGGACCTTTTGATTTTATTGGTGTTGCATTTACACATAAAAAAATTCAATACTTATTAGGAATAAATTATTTAAATAAAATACACTTTTATCCTTTGCCTTTGAGGGTCTGATTTAAATCAAACTAATCGTTAGAGACTTAGAAAAAGTGATTATAGGAAAGGTACAAGCCATGATACATATTGTTGTTAACCTACCTAACTATTGTTGAGCTGTAAACGATAGAATTTTGTTTGTTTGTATATCTATACCAAAACTATAATTGAACATTATTTCTGGATTTCTCAGCCTTTCGTATTATAAAAAAGTTATACACAAGTAAGATATTATTATCAGCCTAAGTCATCATATTCGCTCAATCTTTTGCCTTTGAGATATTGTATCTGCATTCACAAAAAGGAACAAGAATTAATCAAGCTGGAGTGTCTAGTTATATAAAAGGTCTCAACATTTCTCACAGAGTAATTGCATTCCTGCTAAGATACTTTTACTGATGTGTAATTAGTGTTAAGAGATGAAACGTACTTAGTTTATTTTAATTAAATGTTTTCTAGGTAAAACGTTATTAAATTTAATAATTTTAACAAAGAGTTATTGTTTTTATATTTTTTAATGGTCGTTTCTTAAATTTCTGCCAATAAATAGTCCCAATATGATTTCATGTTTCGAACATTAGTTCTATTTGATCACTATTGATTTGCTTAAGGGTCATTTCTGTAAATGATGTATAAACCAGTTTATTATTATTGATAAATATTTAATTGGTCTAAAATTATTGGATGCGTTTGGTTATAGAAGATAAGTAACAATTTATATGTAAATGAATTTCAAAAAAAATTATCGTAACGAAAACATTATTTATTATGAACTAAAATGAGACGGTATAAAAAACCGTTGCAATAAAGTTTTACTAAATATAAACATTAGCAATAAAAACAACTATATCTCAAGTACGTACTAGACTTAATGTCATCCCCATAATCAATTATAAAGTTCACGTAAATATTATTCAAATATGATCAGTAATTAAATAACATCAACCACTTGAACATTTGCAAATTTAAGCAGAGTAACTCATGACGGTGTTTTTCAGGCATGTATTTTATTAAAGACACACACTGCTTATATTTTAGCTTCAGTTGCACTTTTTTAAAATCGCTCAAGCTGAAACCTCCAAATTAATTAACATCTCGACTAACTAAACGAGGAAACTTTATAAATGCCCGTGTATTACTCCTTAGTAATTAGAGGTCATTATGGAAACAGCGTCGCTTAATTTAGGCTGCGTTTGGGACGGATGCAAATCCCCCAAGTAGCCGCCATTTGTATGACTTGAAAAGAAAAAAACAAACATTTTTGTTTAGGTTAAGTATGATAAATATATTTTGAATTTCATTTAATGCATTATATCATATACATAAACTGTGAGGCAAATTAAATATATTGTTATATTATTATAAACGTCAATTTAGGTAGGGGGCTATTGTGTAATGATATTAGGCGTAGGTATAAGCATTTATCCAGATCTTTTAAAATTGCTTTCAAAGATGGGGCTGGTACGGTTGATAATGCTAGTAGATTATACTTTTACTTGCGTTTTTCATTATATATAATAAAATAGAACCAAGTTATGTCAATAATGTTCCAATGTGAAAAATTTTATAGTTAGTTTTGAAATTTATTAAACATTACGATTAAACAGTCCTTTTAAGCTTTTTCAATATGGTTTGTAAAAATATTATCTTACATGAATAATTTTGTAATTTTTCATTTTGTACTATAGAACAAGGATTTTTTATTGAAATGGGTAAACAAATCGACATCATACTCAAGCATACAAGAAGTTCAAATCAAATCATGCTCTAGATTTTTCAATAGGCTCAATCATTCGTTCTTAAAGACAGCAAAATGTTATAACAGTATTATTTAATAAACTAAACCATACGGAGCCTAAACTGGTGGTAGGTTTCCTGGTCAAACCAGACAATTGTATCTTGGACTACTTGCAATATCAAAAATAATTTGATATACTGTTATGTATCTAAAAAGTAAATTCCTTGCTATTATGAAGCTGTTCGAGTAGACTTAATAAATGAAGTATAAGTTGGCTACGGCTATGATATGCTATAACGTGTGTATTTTTTTTTTATCACTGTCATAAATTTGTAAATATAACACATATTGTTGGGTCTCTCAAAAGCCGTGTTTTCCGAAGACAGAAAACAAACGTTATCATAATGTCTAATCATATTGCTAGTTATTCTGCTTGATATGATGGTATAATCTATATATAAAGCCAAAAGTACCCATAAACTTTTGAGAAAACTACAAGTCACACCCCCATAAACCATATACTTAAAATGTTCGTCATGACGAGAAACCTTGCGCAAAGCTATCCATTATTTCTTAAATTGCCCTTTAAGGTCGTAATTCCTTTCCAAAGGGAACTTTTCATGTACCTAATGTTAAAAATACCTCAGCTGTACTTATTTGTTTGTTATTCTTTCAATTTATTGCCTTATTAAAGTCAGGTGTGATTATTTGTTTCTTTTACTGTATTTTGTTTATTTCATTTTAACTTAACCAATCAATATTTTTATTAATACTTATGATGTTAAACGGGGTGAAGCCCGTGGGTAACAGCTAGTTACTGTATATAATTTTTTCATACACCACCGCAAGAAATACGTGATTGGTGCAATTAGTAATCATGATTTTTATTAATGTATTAGATGAATAAACCTAAAACTATAAAAACCTACATCAAACTTTACAGCTAGGAACTAAGAATGCAGTTTAAATTGCTTTATTGAATACATTGAAAATTGTATATTGATTTTTAAGAACGCCTCGTAAATGAAAAAGCAAGTCTAGAATCCTGTTCTGATTCACCCAATAAAATTTTATCGTTGGGTTGTTTTATTGTTCAAATGTACCCACGACTATTAAAATTCAAAATTAGGATAAGAAACAACCGTTGCATGAATATCTATTAGGCCTAGTTGATGTTTGCTTAATATATACGATTTATTGAAAATACTGTACTCATAAATCGTGAGGTGTTGGTAGAATCATTGGATTTTATTCTAAAAAACCATTTTAAACACGCAAATTTCGCAACGAATTGTTTATCAACTTATCTAACTGTAGTACATAAATGGGTCACAAATAATAGAAAGAAGTTAACAAAATATGTTTAATATAAGTTTCTTTATAATGAAACAAAGACCATTGCGCTACTAAAATAGTATATACATAGCAAAGTAAAAACAATCTGCAGCTGTAGGCCAAATACTTAGATGATATGTATAAATGCCGAGTATTTCTAACTCTAGTTTTTATTTTTATAATCTATACATTTTGGGTAGTAACCAACACTTAGAATACACTAGTAAATTATGCCAAGTTTCCTAGAGAAAACTTTGAGATAATGTTTAAGAAGGAAGAAAACACAAAACCGTTTCATCATTAATAATTTGTACAATAGGTAATATGCCAAAGCTAGTTTCGTTGATGCATTTTGTAAAAATACGTTTGAGAAATGCTTTATCTTTGTACATAAATAAATAAACACGTTAGTTTAGTAGGGATGTTTTAAATTTATCATCTACAGTATATACATTGGAATTATCTATTCGTAAATTTACAAGAATCTTACGCAATGGAAGCTACAGTCAATTTTCTAGCAACTAAGTTTAAAAGTGTTACTTTGCAATTAAAGTCAAAATTAGATAATTAACTACGGTCTGCAGCATTATACACTGGAATGCGGTTCGGTTTACAATTAATAACTGATTTTTCATAACAAAGTCAAGTGGGCTGTCTGACGACATTTCCACAGATATAGTTCACACAGATACTTACAATAACACTGTACTTAGAGCAACATTATTTTCTAAGTATACATCCAATTTTCATCTTAATAAATTTCTTTGATTATTGTTTATCTAATTTTACCATCAAAATTATTGTTTTAAAAGAACCATTAGGCCACTTAAGGGAAACCATTGACTAGATAGGAATAGAACAATACAACTAAAATTTTTTATTATTATACGCACAGATGGAAAATAATTTAGTAAGCAAAGTGTGTTAAAATGTTGATACCAAACGTTTTGAGATGGTATTTAACTCATACTCGAAAATTATTTTACGTAAATGTATAATTTCAAACTGTTAAGACAAACCTTTTTTAATGTGTCAGGGTAAGCCAGTACAACTTTATACTTAACTACATTTTAGTCCGAAAAAGATAGCGTATCTCAACAAACTCAGACATTTAAACTAGTGGAAGATGGAAGATTAGTCCAAGGAGGAGCTGGATGAGTCAGGTTATCTTGCTGAGGTCACAGCGAGTACAACAACTACTAAACAGACAACACTGCCTGAAGACGAACAGCAACTGATCGACGCTGGAAAACAACAACTCTACATCAGGTACTTTTCAAAAGGAAATACGCATCAACTGAGACTTCAACAATAATTTAGGGAAGGTTGCACAATGAAGTTATTCATTTTTAGTCTATTTTTGGTAAGTGCAATTTTATGTTATCCTAGTGATGTTTACGGATAATTTTATCACGAATAGGGAAGACAAGTTTTAAATCTGGTCTGCAATATGATCCTGTCCTCAGCTGATAAAGTCCCCCAATGTACCAAGATCAGTATACTGACCAAACATTAGATCGGTTTTTCTTTTGTTCAAAAATACAAGTTAAATTCATGTTTATTGTCTAACCGTAAATCCACTTGTGTAGTTTTCTAGCTTTGATGGGATTGTGCTAATATAACATTTGTATGGTTAAGATACTTCCTCACCTGTGAATCGTACCAGATTCTAGACCCAGAAAATGTCAAAGCTGGTTTTTCAAATATGTTATGTATTGTATCATAAATATCATGATCATGAACATTATAATTTTCATATTTTTGGTCATTATACTTTCTAAACTGGGTCTTGTCAAATAGATCCAACTCAAAGCAAGTTATTAAATAAAGCTCACTTGAGAAGATGAATGTATGGGTTGAAGATTGGGAAAACCATTTCCATCTTTTACTTAATTTAAAACTTAATCTAAAATTAGGGATTCCCACCTCCCTACACTACCTCTAGGTTTTAAGTAGTGTTACGTCTCAACTCACTACAACTATTTCAACCTCACATTGTACCCACCTCGTACTCTGTCTGCTATAGACTTGCCCGTATCCTTCATCTCCAAGGCTGGAGACTTGTGATGCTTGTCACTCTCCACACTCTCTTCGTTCGTTCTCCAGTAGACAGTGGCGATGGTGGCCAGACATTTCAGTTTGAGATCTCCTCGCTTGAAGTGGCGAGGTTCTGCACGGAACACTAGTCCCAGAGTCACCATTTCAAACCCTTTGTGAGGCTTGCGGATTGGCCCAACCACGTACGATTGGTTAGCCTGTCAAACAGTTATTTTAACTTAGTACAGGTTGGTTAGCTGATTGGTTATAGTACTGGATTAGCAATGCAACGGTTGTTGAATCGATCCTGAGAAAATTCAGTAGCTTTTTGATGGTTCAAAACTGGAGCTGTTCCCGATCATTGCGTTTTAAAAAGAAATGGCCCTGTCTAATGAAACAGCTGATCTTAGCCGGTAAAAAAGCTACACAGATCATCTCACCCCATTCTACATTCATCAATATCTTATATTTGGGTTAAAAACGTACCTTATGTGGTATCTTCATCTCAACCAATAATAATTAATAACTGATAATTGATGTTTGGTACTAGAGGCTATTTACTCTAAGCCAGTGTAAAATTGTTTTATACGTAAGGTTCAGTTTCATATAGTTAAATATTAACCTGTTCTCCGTTGATGAACCAAGTGAGCTGGGTGGCTGGTCGGGAAGGTCCTGAAGTACAGTTTACCCTAACCGTGTCTCCGAGTTGGTATCTAGGTCTGCCTCCAATGATGCGTGGTCCTTCCTTGGGTATTGCTGTAAAATAAAGGTTACAGCTTAGCTAGACATTCAACATACAGCACAGGAACGACTTTGATCAATCAATTTTATGATTTTAAATTAACATTACAACATTTAGAGCAAGTTTTTTTTTCAATCCCATTGTTGTATGTGAAGGACTTCTAGACTTCATATTACTGCATTTAGCTATTTTTCAAATGCCAATTGTATTAATATTAGGCCCTTTAATAGATTTATGGTGTCGAACAATGCACTAGTGATTTTTGATTATACTTAAATGGTTATTTGCATCAAATTCCCAGCACAGGTGTCATGAACTAAAGTTATCATAATCAAATTGAAAAGAGGAATGATTCTTCGTTTGTATCACAATCTGTAAGAGGCTATACAAGTACAAAAAATACTATCCAAAACATAAAAATGTCAGTATACGTTTAAGATGATAACGTTATACATAAGCTAAAGTAAATTTTTTTTCTTGTCTGAAATTTCAATTTATTTCTTTAACAACGCAAACGAATTTAATTACACAAGTGATGTATGCTTTAAATTGGTACAGACGTAACCGTTTGAGTTGGTTAAAAACTCCCGCCGAATCTTCCTAGAAAATATTTTTGCTATGATTTTATGCAGGCTACAATTGTTGTGGTCCTGGACAAATTCATTTCTGGCGAAAGATTGAAAACCAAATGTTTTAAAATTACTAAAAGAAGAATCATGCTGATTCTTGTGTGACTCCTACACAAAGAACTACGTTGCACTGTTCTCATAGTAAGCCTAGTTAATTGTGTTGAGCTCTCACCAACTGTCTGCATGTCGCCGTGGTCCGAGACGGTTTGGAAGGAAGGAGCTTCCGCTGACACCTCGCATCTATATCTGCCTGTACTCGCCAATGTCAACTTGATCAGGCATACTTGAGTGGCATTCGAACGATCCACCTAACCCAGAATATATATTTTAATAAGAAAACTACCTAAAATAGTGTTTTGTCAGTAAACATATATTTACATACTCAATGTTTTATTGGATTAATTAAACTGTTTCCTCGCCGTTTGGTAAAACATAGTTGGTTAACAATTTATTGAACGTAAGTGATTAATTTACTTCAAAATATATATTGTTATATGTTTTAATTAATGACGTCTTAAGTACACTAACAAGAAAACTTACAGGTAAACAGCCATGATAAAATATATTCAATCTCGAAAATATTTTTCTAATTCACAGTTGGAATTAGGTAAATATTATGCCCATATTTGTGTCAGTCCCCTTGCTTATCGTATTAAATAAAGTACATGATAACTTGGAAACACTGTTTTGAAAGTTATTTGATAAAAAAGGTAGATCAGCACTGATTTAAAATGTAAGAACAACTTTAAGGGACGTGATCCCTAAATTATATATTTATTTCTCTTTCAATCGTTTTTTACAGTAATATTTAAAGTGTTTGCAGTAAACAATGGTGGCCAATAAACTGACAATTTGTTGAGGATAACACGAGCGCAATGCAGTATGCTGGACTCTAGGGTAATCCATTGTAGTAGAAAGACAATGGTGTAAATATCACCCCCTTATCACCTGTTAACACCGCGTGCTGTTAATCAGATGGATCAGGGGTTTGTTGTCGGTGAACTATGTAAAATATTGCGCTTTGCATGGTTTTAGTTCGATAGAGGGATTTAAAATGTGAAATAATTCTAGGCAATGCGTGTGCATTTTGTTTATTCATTCAATGTATCTATTTAAATATTTTTTTTTATTTTTACTCGAATTGCATGGCTTATGAATTTTTTGAACGCCCAACCACCTCTGTGCATTATAAACATGTCTAATTTATTTCTCAGATATGTAGGTACTCACATCGACCTCAACGCCACTCAGTGGGAAGACCTGCTTGGGTGGGACATCCTTAGGCAGGAACCTGAAGAACTCGTTGCCATCCTTGTACCACTTGACAGAGTATAGGGGCTCTCCCTGAAGGTCGTAGTGACACTCTAGTATGGAGGAGTTGCCAAGAAGAGTGTGACGCTCTATACGAACTGACGTCAGCACAAGACTTCTAGTCGTGCCTGTGAAATATAAGACTTTATGATAAATAATTTTAAATATATAAAGGAATACACAGATTAACCCTGGAGGTAATAGTGGCATTAGTTAGGATGAGTTTTCAAGAAGAGGCGTTATTGTTCCTAGTATTCTGTATAAAACGCTAGCTTTCTCCTACCGGAAATCATAACGTTCAGAAACTTATTTATTCTGTCATTGTGTACATTTACCTTATTGAAGTATACTAAATATATTATATTAAGGCGTGATATTAAGTGTAGTTAGACATTTCAAGAAAACAATGTTAGTATAACAACTCATGACTTTCAGTAAAAAGAAATTCACGAAAGTAGCTAATTACATTTGCATAATATTATAAAATATTAAAATAAAAAATAAAAATAATATAAACTAGCAAACATATTTCATAAATTTATTTTACCATTACCAAAGTCGTTCTTAAATAATCAAAATTACTTGTAAAACAGCTAATGTAACATTTTACTAATACAAAATTTACATGATTTAAACAATTCCTGTATAAAATTAAAAATGAAGCGTGCTAAAGAAATACTACATTAATATTTATAGGATTGTGTGTATTCAAATTCAAGGAGTGTATTGGGCCGTTGAAAGTAAATATTTTATCAGTCGGAGGGGAAAGAAGAAGAAATAATCTCATAGCGGTGAGCCCACCAGCCGCGGGCGTGGTTAAGTTATATGAATCTCTGAGCCACCCAGGAATGTAAATCAGTTAATTAACATAACACTACCCAAATTATTACAACTAAATTCCTCGTCACTGCTTTCTTCTTTTACTTATCGGAGCTGGAAATCGATAATTTTAATAGTGATCAAAATTTTGTATTTTAAAGGGTCCATTAAACCTTATTAAAACACTTTTTAGTTGAAATTAATGATTGTTGCTCGTTAAGTTATGATAAATGCTTGCCTTTCATACTTAATCTTAGAATTAAATTGTATGTTGATGACCACGACAGCCAGGATAAGAAATTAGCTAAAATGTATACAAAATGAAATGTTTTCGACCAAAACATCTTCTAAACAAAGTGAATTAAGCTTGTACACTCCCTTGATATACATAATTTTATCTATATAACAAACTGGAAATAGTAAATGATATATTTTTTTTAGTAAAGCACTCACTAAAGATACATTTCTTAGTTCAAGGTCATAGGGAGTTACATACATTTAAAGTATTACGCTTCAATGGATCTATGGTCAGCGACTCAAATACATCTACTTAAATAATACTGCATCATAACAGCCCTGCCTGAAAATCATACAAACTTTTGCTAAGGCGCCAACATACGATTGTAAAGCTAACTGCCTTTATGTAATGCATTAAAATATGCTAATTGGAGAAGCCTTGTTTCTTAACATTCTAACAGGATAATCTTATAGCATGGTGGTATCAAAATACGCTTTTACTTACGATAGAACTCACGTTTTAAGGCAAAATTTTAAAAACAAATCCTCATTGAAATAATTACATGCATTTATATGGATACAGATTGAAACTGTAAGAGTATAAAACATGTCTTCAAATAAAGGAACTTATAACTGGTGTTGGAATAGTAAATTAACAGTTGTTATTATTTTCTTAGCCATTGTGTTAAAAATCTCTAAAAAACGCAACATTAATGCTTGACAATTAGTAATAAGAAATTAAATTGTGTGACGGCCTACCGATTAAAATAACATTTAAACCAAATATATTTTACAATCCATGGTATGCTATTTTGTGAGCATGGCTTAATAACTTTTTATCAGTATAATACGTGTTATTAGACGTATTTATTTACTCTCTATGGCCTAATGTACTAGGTATAAGATGATTTAGGGACTTTATTTTGCTAGTATAAGAAAACAAAATAAACAGATTAGATTTAAAGGTGTAAATAACAGATTTCTCAGGCTAAAACACTTTCTTGCTTTAAAAGCCACCTGTTGCCAGCTTTTAACACCAGTTGTAAGTCATGTTCTGTATTAGAGAGAAAGATAACTTACCAACTGAGAGTAAAAAATTAATAGTTTGATAAAAAAAAAACTAATCGTAGGTTCGTCAGCTCACACCTAAATAAGATTTTTAACGGTTTGAGTTGTTCTTAGCTATAAGATTTTCAAAAAAACCATCCTGATTAAATATACCGAAGAGCTTTGTTTAATTTATAGTCTTTATTTAATTTTAATAAATGAATGCCTGGATTTGCTGCAACAAGGAAAAGAGTGTTTGGTAAAACCTCTAAAGCCTGTGAATAATTAGATACCATGATAATGTTTTTTTTATGTTTATCCACGTTCAGTGGAGGTCTGGAAATCAGTTTATCCTCTTTAGGGTAACACTATAAACAAAATACTACACGAAGCATTATTTCTAAAATAGCAGTTGACTAAATATATGGAATATAGTCCTACATCTAACATACAAAAAGTTCATGTTCTATAGAAAATAGAAACTTGTCTGTAATCACAAAAATAACAAAAATATTTTTCAACCACTCTGTTTCTGATCCTAATGATAAAATATTACTAGAGTAAATATTTTATTTTTTACCTAGGCTATGCTAAAGAAACGTTTTTAAAACGTTAAAGGAGCACGTCCGGGAAGGTTAAGGAAGTTCGTTAAGGAGATCTAATTATGGAGACCCGTCATGTTTGGAAAGGAGGTTAAGATCTGTTGGTCATTACTTGAATTTACATTCATACCGAAGTGTATATTACGTGTGTTCACGTTGTATAACATTGAAGAATATTATGCGTTTTTAGTTTTGAATATTTATTTAAATAAAGTTTTTTTTATGTCCTTGTATTGATATTTATTTTGAGTGGAACGTAGCCTAGCTCCTTTAAACGATATATTCCAAAATTTCTTTACATGGTTCAAAATTTGTCTTGCAGGTTCAACGAAAACTAACCTTAAGCCAAATTTATGAAGGATTTTTAATGTAACCGTATGTGTCTTAAAACTAAAAACAATCAATTGAAGTCGTATTATATTGATCGTAAGTAACCTCTGATACTTGGTATTGTGCATTTTTAAGCTGATTTGTTAAGTCATTTATGAAGGGTGTAAAAAAACGTTTCAGAACCTTGGCATACGAATCCTCATGCTAAAAGGAAGAAAAAGGTTTACGTAAAGGTATATCCGAAAATGCATGTTTACCCAGATATTCGCCATTTTGTTTTGTATACACAAATGTGTTTATCTGTGAATTGTTTTAACCAATGGTTTTGAAACTTGGTGAGCATGTTAACGTACACAAGACCTATGATAGAAAAAAAAATAAATTTGGTTCAATAAAAAATTTTAAAATGGCGGCTGTTTAAATTTTCATTATTTAATCACTCAAAAATTGATAATTTTATCAAACAATGTCAAATACACTTTTTAGCACTTTAAATTCCCTATCAAATTATACCATGATCAAAAAGATCTGACAAAAAATAACTGAAATATAACGTTTTTGGTGTATAAAATAAAGCAAAGTTACTCGGATGCACTTATTTGACTGATCTTATAACTAATAAACGTTCTAATTTAAGTTATTTTTTGTCCGATCTTATTTAACTTGGTATCATTTTATAGGGAATGGAAAATGCTAAAAAATTATCTAGAATTTTTTTTATAAAATTATCCAATTTTAAGTTTGTTTTAAGTTATAATAATTCAAACGGCCGCCATTTTTAAAATTTCTAATCGGACCATCTTTTTTCCTATATTAGGTATTGTGTACGTAAACTCTTACCAAGTTTCATAATCATTGGTTGAAAAACTAAACATATTAATATATTTATAGAAAAAAATATTTATGTATAAAAACAAAATGACGTATTTCTAGGTAAATATGCATTTTCGGACATACCTTCACAGAATAAGAATATGAATAAGAAGATTTATTTTCCTTTTGACAAAGTACATGCCTTTGGAATACTTTTTCCTCCTTTCAGCATTAGCATTCATATGCCAAAGTCCTGAAACGTTTTTTTTACGGTCACCCTGTACATCTAAATTCAAATGTATGATTATTTAGTTTTCCTTAACCAAAACGTCTGTCCGATCTCTATTCTTGGAATAAGGTTTTTTGGTCTTGAGGGGTCTGCCATCTATGTTCTAGAGTTGCCAAATGATTTTTCATAAAATATTATTATTACTATGGTACAGGAAGGTTAAAGTGGCATTGCTACCATAATTCTGTAATCAAACGTGCTACCATTTTATAATTTGGGTTCTCAAAAATTATTTCATTACCTACCCATTAATTATTGGGGTAAACTCTATCTACTTGGAATCAAGATTGGAGTTTGTATTCATTTTCATTTTCATTTTTATTTCCACGGCAATGCCATTTACAAAACACATTCGGTTAAGATTATAATAGATTATGTAAATACAAAACATTATATTACAACAAATCAACATTTCATCAGCAATTGCATCAATAAAAGCAATCAAAAATAACAGCTATATTACTGCTATATTAGCTGTATTAGCTATAATAGCTATATTATATTATATTATTATATTATATAAATAGCTATATTAGCTGTATTACTGTCGACATCTGTGTAAGTGGCTATCCTAAAGTCAAAGTATATTATAAATGCATTAAAGAATTTCTCTAAGATTATATAACTACTCACATTCTTACAAGGTCAATAAACCAAAATATTAAGAAACAATTAAGGAATCCAGTTATAAAAAGCGTGGAATCCATAACTTTTTAACTAAACCTGTAAAATTTTGAAATGTCGATAAAAAATTGTAAAGAATTATTTTGATCGTCGCCATTCATTTAATAAGAATCATTGATATGACAGTGGTTCATATTTTTATTAGAGTTATACTATGGTCATTACATCATTATTATATTTACGGAATGACTGTAAACTTTGAAACACTTTGGAATCCATAACGTCCCTTAGTTTCTTTAGGTTGACGACAAACTGCAATAATTGCATGAAGGTTTTCTGCAGTTTATAAATCAGAGAGTGCTGATACACCCTCGTTTGAGACTCATTATAACATGAATATGGATTACAAGAACAAGAAACTCTGACACGCGAAATTCTTCCAACAACCTCGGGATATTAGTTCAGGTTTGCAAGACATTTTAGGCACGGTATTGCTGCATTCAGTACTTTTACGTTGCAGTCATTAAGCTGTTAAGTTTCATTGTATATTTACTGAACTGAAACTTGTGTCCTAGCAGAGCATTAGTTATTGCAAATTGCTTTGTTAACTTTAAAAGCAAATATTTTATATAGATACTGATTATTCTCTCGGGACAACATTTATTAGATATTAATAAGCAATCTTTGTTTGGTTTCCTACCGAAACGTATCTAGTCGTAAAACATGGCAAGTTATATCTAATAAACAAATCTTTTTTGATTTCGTTTCAAAAACTTGTACTAATGAGTTTGACAAAACGACGAAACCAATATTTAATACCGAAATACTATTCGTCCGTCAAAATGTTTTGCGGAAAAACTATGTCCAAAACTTGTCATACACAAAAAGACACAACTATTTACTATATTTTCCAACTAGTAATGTTGATGAAATAAATGGTAATTAGCGATATGCAACGTCTTAAAACCATAAATAACTAAAAAACATTAACGACTTATATCAATGACTAGATTTTCTTTACGAACAATATCGTATGAAATCACATGAGAAATTAATATAAGCCTGTACCGATTTAGCTATGTGCAACTAGAAATTAATTTTAAATTATCACATACTTATAGCAGACCAAGATTTAATTTTAAATTTTAACTTTTGTATAAAGAATATAAATAAACTATGACTTTGATTAAATATTTCTTTAACTGAATATACAGCACAACAATTAAATTGTTAAATTGTTGTCTTGACTTGCAAATTTTGTTTCATTTTGCGGATTACAGCTTAGACTCGATAAAGGCCAAATAATCAAATATTTATGTTTAATTCTAGTTTGGAGGATATTGTTTGTATAGATATCTCCTCAAAAGCTTTGAAATATAATCCTTGTTAGAGCATTAACTTTCTTTAAGTGGGATTGTTAAAGTTTGTAGTGTTAATTCATATCCAAACAATCTTACATGACATTATCGTTAGGGAGCATTCTATCCAGGATAAAAATGGGAATCTCTCCTCGTGTAAATGTATATTAGGATATGCTATTCCTAAAATGAGTTTTAGAATGAGGATTTAGTGTAAAACGGCAATTCTGATGCATCCTTACACTAGCTTCCTCCTACTGCCAACGACCTCTCGCCAGCCAACAGTATGATATTATCAATGTACAGACAAGGCCTTATGAGATTAGCCTAGTTTAAGTAATACTATTTTGTTGAACAAGAAAAAGTTTCCATAGGTGAAAATGTAACAAATAATCTAAGTCAAACTATTGTAAACATCTTTGATTTGCTTGGAGCAAATGAGTCCCGTTCTTTCGAGGTACGAACTAATTGTGATTAATACATTTCTATACTAAAAAGTTTAATGTGTTTGCCTTTTGGTAAATTTGTCTAAAAAAGTAATTTTCTTCACAACTAAACCTGTAAAAAAGTAAAATAAAAAATCTTGTCAAAAAAAAATGTCAATAACTAAATTAGACTATATAGTAAAAAACCTAGGTAAAATACAATAAAACTATTGTGTGAGCGCAATTTGGTGGGTGTCTGAAGAAAGTGCTTACTTGTAAATGCACACCACTAACATAGTTTGATAAGAGGTAATGAGATAACACCTTATGACCAATGTAAGAAAGTAATAAAAATATCTAGTGTATAGATTGTTTGTTTAATAATCGTCCGGTATAGTTTATCATTTAAAATCCTAGTTATTGACTTCATGTCTATGTTACACTCAAAGTTTTCATAACCTTTTATAGAATCATTAAATTATGTATATATAAATTATGTATAGATATTTTTTATCAGTCATACAAATTATTCAGATTAGAAATTTGCAATGATAAAAATAACAAATTAATCTGTTCTTGAATGCATTTTACATATTCCTTAAAGATTTGGGTATTTTTGTCTCAAAATATATACTTATTTGAGAAATGTTTAAGCCTTACGAAATTCTAACCGAATTTCTTGTAAAAAAGTCTTTCCTGGTTATGATAATAAGTCCGTAAATAAAAGTAAAAATTTTTAGGCCTTACATCACTGTTTTAACGAACTCCCCACGCAAGGATTTAGTCCAGAAAACAGCTGTTTGTCACCAGCTAATCAAATGGTATTTCATTACGTACTTTTGTACTGTAATGAGTTTTTACCGGACACCAACCAGCTGATTATATTTGGCATTGAGTGGTTATAATAAAAAATATAACTTCTCTTAGAGGTTATGAGTAAAGATTTTTAGTTTTTTAGTCGGTGGTAAAATAAAAGGATTTTTACAGATTGTTATTGCTAAGTAAGCTTAGAGTAGTAAAATATTCTTCGTCATTCGTCCGAAATGTGTTTACCGGACTCTTATAGTTATCCATGCTCGTCCGGTATACATCTACTTTCAGGACTAGAAACGTAAAATACTATTTTGGAAGAAGTTTTTATTTAGTAAATTTAAAACAAATTTTAATGAAAATGCAATTCATCATAATAAATTACTTCAATAAATACTATGAAAGTAGCCTTTTACTTTACAATTTTATTTCTGATAAATTATAGCATCGACTATATATACCTACAGGTATATATGGCTATATATGACTATACGTGACTATAGGTATATATATTCAATGATTATAGAATATTCAAATTCAAATATTCAAGTAATTAAATTGCTATTAAATTGTTTAATTAAGGAATCGAACAAAATTCCTACTTTACATAATTTGCAATCAACATTTTCCCATTTTTACCCACTTGTATAGTTATAACAAACATAGTGTTTAGCAGGAGACTAAATTCCCGCTGCATGCCTGTGTCGCTGTGGTAGTATCTGTAGCTTAAAAGAAAATTACACATTTCAGAATCATGTTTAGCCTCAAATTAAATTAAAAAAATTAATATGATTATGACTAGACAAATATCTAATTAATACGTACATATTTAAATTCATAGCATCACATTGGTTACACAGTTCTTAGTCGAATCAACGATGTGTCAAACACTTGAAACATGAACTAGCTTAAGTTCAAGTAATCTTGAACATACGTTTAGTGTTCATTGTTATCTGCTTTGTTTATTTTTTTTTTTCTTGAAAAGTCTCTGGGTAAATGTGTTAACGTGCAGATTGAGTCAAAGGCTTTTTATTTAATAAATTTTAATATATAAATTCAATTGCCTTGAATCAAAGAATTTGAAAGTTATTTTGAAAATCTGTTTGTACAGACAATCGCTTGATAAATAAAGCGATTTATTATTTTATTTATTATTTATTTTATTTTATTTTATTTTATTTTATTTTATTTTATTTTATTTATTATTTATTATTAAAGCCAAATTTAACATCAACTATAATTTCCGTTTTTGAAGGGTCTAGCCTAAAGCAATTCTGTTAGTATAGTACAAAAAATTAATTATAAACATTTTTACAAAGTGTATTACTAGACCAGATTTAAATTTACTAAATGTATTAGGCGTGACAACATTTTTAAATAATTGTCTTTGTCCTGAACTGATTATTTCTATGACTAAAGACAGTTAGTTTTTTTTATCTGCAGCATCAGAATCAAGTATGCTTTCTAAAACAATGGAAAAATCAAGGAGAGAAATCAGGAGTCCAACAGAATTATTTAATAGAAGCTGCGAAGTTACGTCAGTGGTTGGAGAGGTTGTTTCTCTCATTTCTTTAATTCAATTTCAGGAAAGGATACGGTAAAGGTAGGAAATGAAACAGTTTTATCGTTTTGAACTCAGATTAAGTCTATGTGTTGTTATTTTTGGAAATAAAATATCAGTTAAATACTTTATAGCTTAACTGATGGTGGAAGAAATTGGTTTAGGTACATTTTAATGTATTATGATCTTATAACAATTTTAATGTTCATTATTTTTTTTAATAAACAAACTATATAGATATGAAAATACGGGGTTTTCTGCATCTCGAATAACTCCTTCCTATATAATCCATTGTCCTCCTTCTTGTATAATTTAAAATTTATTTTCTAACTAAGCTTTTTTATGTCTCCAGCTTTTTTACTGTTTTTTTTTTTTTTTTTTTTTAATATCCGATGACGCTTGAACCCAGTGATATCAATACAAATTAATTTGTTATTTATTTTATATTTATAGTGTGCTCATTTCTCATTGTAATAAATGCAAATAGTGATTAACATTAACAATTTTAATTAGTCATAGAATCTTTACATTTATTTACTGATTATTAAATAAATAATTAATAACAAAACTGTATCATTTTCCGAACTTGAATACATATCTGGTCCATATGGTGGACATAAACAATAAACATATTTAAAAAATGTACCTTTTCCTACAGTTACCAAACAATGTACATGTTCTCTCACTGATTTGAGAAAGCAAAGTGGTCAATTTACTCATCAGTGAGACAATGTTAACATTGTCTCACTCTAATTACTTTGTCTCACTCCAGATTGGCAACGTGAAGGCACGAAATAGTGAGCGCGTAACATGCAGGCAACGTCGTATGCGCGCGAAATACGTTGGCAGCACTGGCTGTAAATCAGCTGGTCAGCTGTTGTACTGTTGTATTTGTCACTTCACATTAAATGTTATATTTAAAGTTCACTTCTGTGTAAAAATAGGTTATGTTTCTTCACCAATTTATTTGTTTTATGGTAACGCTAGGAAAAGTATAATGTGCAACTCGAGTTCAAAGCACAATTGTCTCACTCGAGAAACCATTCCTCACTCGCCTACGGCTCGGGAGTAAGGATTTCTCTCGAGTGAGTCAATTGCTCACTTTTCTCACTAGTTGCACAAATAACTATTTCCTAATGATAATCTAATAGGTTTAAGAGAATAAATAAGTTTAACCTGTAGCAATAAAAGAAGGAAACTCGGTAGTCTGAAAAATCATTTATAACTTTTTTATGGTAAACACATCAGTCGACCTTTTTTTCTAATGCTCATGGAATAATTTGGGTACACAATTACAAAATTAGGAATGATTTCATATAAACGATTTCCATTATTTTTTAGAACAACCTTTGTGACATTCAACTAATCCAATCTATAAGAGTTGATAGTTAATTAAAAGTCAACTAGTTGTTTAACATGACTGGCGTTTCTTGGAACTCAAGCTTTCTGGAAGTTAAAGAAGCAAAGTAAGTAAACAAAAACTATACAAAATCAAACAGAAACATTCAGTGGTGTAACTCTGATCCCATGTATTCCTACCACGTAAAGGACGTTTGTTTCGTAAAATATATGCAGTTGGAAATGACGTAGTTGCAATGACAAATTGTGCCATTACAAAACATAATAGATTGAAAGATGAATGTTAGAAAAGCATACGAATCAATGAATGTGTATTTCTGTATGTAAATTTTTTTGGACTTAACAGTGTTACGTATAAGGTTTCATACGGTTTTTTGTTCTTTGTTTGTTGTATTTGGCCTCGTGTGTCTGAGTTATTTTTGTTGGCTTTTGTTTAAATCCTGACTGAAAGCGTTGGAGTATTTAATAAAGTGAACGTACAACATTTTAATCATGCAAAATGTGGCAATCGTTAAAAACTTACCATTAAACTACTATATATTTTTAAACTAAATTTGCAAGATTTTATTTAAATAGCAAAAACATATTCGTTATGATATCTGCATACGACGTACGGATCATGTGAACTCTATTTACAGTAACGTAAAGTATGAATACATGTAAAATACATGTAAACCTATATCAGGGTATAAAGCATCAATTATCAATTATCAATTATTTCAGATGGGGACGCCACTATGTGCGTATTTTAACAAAATATGAGTGAAGGATGAGTGTAGGATGAGTGGCGCGATCTTGTAGTCTTGTTAGTGACTAAGGTCGACATGATCATCTTGCTGTTGTCAAAAGTTATTTAGAAACATTTTCCTCTATCACGATCTCATAAAGATAAAATAAGAATGACGAAATAATAAAATGTCTCATTTATTATTTTCAGAGGGAAATGAAAATTCTATTTTCGTAAAATGGAAAATATTTAGGACAACAAAATGTAGGTGTTGATGCAGGAAAACAGTCTTATTAATTTCAAAAACTGCACAAAGGATATTTACTTTAATTGATCTTATTTAAAATAAACGTTTTATTACTGAACGATGATGTTATATTTAATGTTTTACCGAATCACCTTCAGTTTAAAAAAGGAATCATTTAGAACGGACTTTAATTTAGATTATCGGAAGATTTTTAAAGTATTATTCCTCCTATGCAGTTACACGGAATTTATCTGGTTGGTTCATTTTGATACAGATGTGTATGTTTACATATCGTACTACCTTTACTGTTTAAAATATACTCAACGAAAAACGTATGCCATCAAATATGTAATATTAATGCTCATTTAGCTTTGACATAATTATGGCCTTTAATATGTTTTTTTAGGTACCATAATATCAAAAGAACTTTAGAAAATAAAGCGTTTCTGTGAAACATTGTATTTAATTTGGGAGTCATTGAAATTGTAATTTTCCATTAATAGTCAAATTTTAAATAAAAAAAAAGAGTAAGTTGTCAATCAAACCCAAGTGGGTGAAAATAAAACGTTGTAAAAAAAACTGAACTTGAGATTGTGTTGTTAATTTCAATTAATATCATTAAGTAAGATAGTTATTATTAAGTTGTGTTGACTCACACTAAGAATACTATATTTTTGGATAGAAGAAGGTTAAAAAGATAAGAGTACAATCAGTTAACAAAATGGCGTGTCAATTGGTCAGCGAAGTATAGAACTGCCTCTTTGGACAGTTTATTTGTCATCTTGACAGATAAACAAGAGGTGTTTCGTTTACAAACTTGTGCAAGTATTGTTAAGCACCAAGCCTATGAAAATTGTAATACTCTTTAAACTATTCGATTACTCATGCCATGAGATTATTTTAAGACAGCTGTTTAGCTGAGTTTGTATTTTGACATCCTTGTTGTACTTCGTAGGTTTCCTGTGCTTTTGTAATAAAATGTGTTTTCAAAACTGGACCTAGTTAGTATTTAAGTTGGTAATTTCCAGCATTTTTGGTAATTTTTTACTAGAGAAATATACTGTTTAATCAGTAGCAACAACTTATCAACATTTGAATCCATCCCATGCACTATCCTGTCACTGTAGTTAACACTGGCACAACTATGCAACCAAAACCATAACTGTTTAATGTTGTGTATTATTTTTTGTTTATTTTTAATATTATGGATTTAGATATAATGGTGATAGAATAATACTCACGGTCAAATAATTTATGGGTTTTTTTCAGTCTGTATCAGCCTTTGTGTTGTTTTCCACTTGTTATATACAAACTGCATTATAAATTTGTTGATAATATTTCAATAGCAATATTGATTTATATTTTCTTTTAGTTTAAAAGAACAAACAGTAGTCTACTAATCAAGGATAGTCTGTCAGAAAGGACATCAGTGAGGATTAGACGGAAAGTCATGTGTCTTAGTTAAAACTGGATCTGCCATTGATTAACTTGTCACGGTCCTGTAGAGATATCTCTCACTCGCCATCGTTAGTTTTATTCAAGATTAATTTCTTGTTAACTTTAATCACAGAATTCTCTTGTTTGTGATTTAATCTACCTAAAGAGTGATCTATTACTTCATCTATATCAAAAGTTGTTGTTAGTTGTTATGATAATGTTTTAAGCCTATTTCATACATAGCTTTTTTAGTAAACGATTCTAAAAAGAGAGTATATAAT
Organism: Macrosteles quadrilineatus; assembly: GCF_028750875.1. NCBI lineage: Eukaryota > Metazoa > Arthropoda > Insecta > Hemiptera > Cicadellidae > Macrosteles > Macrosteles quadrilineatus. Next base: position 201,359,085 of record NW_026542595.1, read on the forward strand.
GTAAACGCCACATGAATTTCCTAAACCATTTAACGTAAAAGTTTGATAGTAAAAAAACTACTTGATTCTAGCAAATACTCAATCCACCCCTACGATGCAAAATAGGAGTAAAATAAATAGAATTGTTTTACAATTAGTTAGTTATTTATATTATATAGACTGGCATTTATGGTACAGTTTAATTTCAAACACATTATCTGGCGATAAAAAACTGTTTCACAATACACACAAAAAGCCGGCGTTTAGAGAAATCATAAGACTAAACCAATGCTAGTGGTTATGGCAGTCATAGTGTATCACTTTTACTTTATGATATACATTAGGCCAATAGTATGGTGAATTATTTTCTTTCATTTTTTATTTACAAATATAATAATACGTAAAATCAATCATTTAGTCAAATCCATTGTCATGGCAGACAAAATTATTAATAAACGGAAATATAATAGTACGGTTTAACGTTAAATAGCTTAGAAAGTTAAAAAAATACACTTACTGATTTTCAGGATGATATTTATGGGAATGATAACATATAGGGGATATATTCTCAACATGATATAGTTGTGTTGTTTTGTCAACAAAAAGAATCTTAATCCATTTTAAGATTCGGAACACGGGCTGGTCTTGAAGTAGAGTGCGGGTAACTGAAGTTATGGGTTCAAATACCAAAAGTCGCTAATGGAATTAGTTATAATCCCACGAATCTTCCAGCTTGGGCTGGATTGCAAATAGCTACGGACTAGAACCTAGTGTCCTAGGCGCTTAACATGGTACATTAAAAGTGTTATGAAAATGAATTTTAAGGGGGTTCATTTTTCTGCTTAACGAGACTTCCACGCCTTTATAACATCTTAAGATGTAGATCGAGCTGGTCTAGTGGTACGATGCGGGGCTTCGGGCCCTGAGATCCCGAGTTCGAATCGCACCAATAACATATATTAATGATGCGGCATTCTATGTTTAGTTTTACGCGTAAAAAGTTACCACTAGTTTGCAATACTATTTAAAAGGATAAAGTAAACCCATTCATTAGAACGATCATGGCAAAGGTAGTCAATACAAATTTGTTTCACATCCCATCATTGTTCTAAAATCAGCTAAATACACGGTTTTCTAATCACTCTTAAATACCTGAAAGCTATTATTATAATGCAAAATATATGCGACTGCAATCGTAGGGGGATGATGGGATGAGCTTTTAGACGCCTATCTCTTATCTGAAGTACTTATAATCAACGGTGATCTCTAATGCTCTCTTATACATTATTTTCTTAATTTCAAATCAAAATACGTTGTTTGAAGTAACAAAATTATCACTAATGAAATCATGAATTATATTCTTAGAAACATTACAAAAAATGTCAATTATAAAATGACATAGCGAAACAAAAAGTTTGATTACGCAGCTTTTTGATGAATCTTTAGGGGGTTTTTGCTTAGCCTATTGCAGTCCTTATGACAATCATTTTATCAATTTCAAAAATGCTTACGTTTACAACAATAATTAAATAGTCAAACTAATAATGATTGGCTAGTAGGTTTTATAATGAATGAATGTGTTAACTATTGTTAAGATATAAGCTATTTCAACTTATCGTTAAGATACAATGCAAAATATTATTTCCTTAGTTAAACTGCAATAAAGAATTATATAATGGACTGCCCTAAATTTATTTGATTAACATTTTTTTAATAGACGAAAAAACCCTCCAGTAAAATTTGCCTATTTCCTTAACTATATAAACTATAACCATATGAAGAGAGTTTGTATCTTTTTGAGGGAAACAACTGTAACAAAATAAGTAAAAAAGCTATGGAAAAGGGAATTTTGTCCAGTTTTAGATAAGTGGCCTGCTCACAATGTTTTGAAAGTTCATTATCATATTCAACAAACCATTTTCCATAAGTTGATTACAAACCATTCTTGGGTGAGTATATTCTCTGTTCATAATATGTAGATATTGAAAATAAATTAATGTAAAATTTTAGCAAAACCTAGTTTTGTTTTAAGTATCATTGTTTTTATATTCTTGTATATTACACTGAAAAACCTATGAATTTACTAGACAAGGTTTTTATAAACTAAAAAATAGTATTTTGCTATTGTTTTATTACTAAACAAGATTATGATATAAATGTTACTACTAACCGAAACCTAAGTAACATGGAGCTGATTTCTATCACAATGTATTGAACACATGTTGTTGTTAGCTAAGACTGATTGTGATCTACTACAGGATTAATCACCTCATTGTTGGACTGATTACCAATGTTTGTCCAGACTAGGGGTGGTCACATAACAATCAAAAGCGATCGATTGAACCTGGTTTTATTTTTAAACATACTTTAACCTATTGTTAACCATATTGCATGTATTTGATTAAGGTAAATACAGTAGTATGCAAATAACATAGATGTACCGTTAATGAAAGTTTGTTCATTCTTGTGGCAAAGAATATAAATCAGACATTATTTTAATTAAGTAAACAGAATGGTTCTTATTTATTTATATTTATAAACGATGCAATATAATTTAATTATCTTAGTTATATACATTTCTATAACTGTAGTGGAACGTTTATGATTAAATATTTATAGTACAAGTAAGTATTAATAAGAAGATCGGAGTTAGCATGTTCAATGGGTTCAGGGTTATGTTATTCATCCTGCCCAATTTAAAACACTTTTTGTAGTTCCTACCTTTTCGGTAGTTCTAGATAGAAAACCTACTGTTGAAAACTGTGACAATAAAATAATGTTAGAATTAACTAGACTACTTCATGAATCAGTTTATGCTAAATAAAATGTAATTGTGTGTAGAGCATGTTATATGTAACAAATAAAAATTTTGTGAACGTAATCTTGGTAGATTTTTATCATTTCACAAAGAAAGCCTTTATTTGATAGCTTTACAGTTTATTTATCAGTTCACTTTCCAATACAAGGATGGCTGATGAAATGGGATAGTTTATTTGTGCAGTTTCATTCAGAGTGTTAGGTAGATTTATATTAGGAATTGTAAATAAATACTATGAGACATGAGATGAAGCTCATATGTCTAATAAGTAAGCTTTATCGTCTGTAGAAAGATTACTGCGACATATTGCCAGAAGAGAAGACCAAGAAAAGCCTTTTGGTGGAAAGGTGATTGTTTTGGGAGGTGGTTTTTGGCAATGCGCTCCCACAGTACCTAGCGCGAGTCGCTGTGCAATAGTAGAAAATTCAATAATTAGATCACCTTTATGGCCAATGTTTAAAAGGATTTCATTTGCAAAAAACATGAGAGCCAATCCAAGCGAATCAATATTTGCTGAATATCTTTTATGAATAGGGAATGGCCAAGAGAGCTACCATAATGATCTTGGTGTCTTGGTGAGTCATTTTTCCGCCCTAATGTATTGTGAATTAAAATATTATTGACAAAATCTTCAGTTAAGGATTCTCTGAAGATGCTTTAAAAAGGGCAAAAAATCATGCAATACAAGAATGAACTTTGTGACGTAATAAATAATAAAATAGTTTATCAACTAAATGATGACAGCCGAGTTTACTACTCAGTGGACACTTTGATTCAAGAAGAGGGATACCAGTTACATGTGCCTGATGAATTTCTTCACACTTAAGCACCAAGTGGTTAACCTCCTCACAAGTTATGCCAAAAAAAGGTGTAATTGTAATTTTACTAGGGAATTTAAATCCACAAAAAGGACTGGTTAATAGAACCAGATTAATGTTGAAAGAGATGAATGATTAAATCCTAAGTCTTGAAATTATTGCTGGAAGTTCAGCTGGAAAACGAGTGTTACTGCCCCAATTAAGCTTAGGACCATCAGAAGGAAATTTTCCTCTAAAATTCAAACGTTGACAGTTCCCATGTCGAATCGCTTTTGCCATGACTATTACAAAATTCAAGGACAGACACTTGAAAAGTTGGTATTTATCTGCCAGAGCCCTGCTTTCAGCATGGGGAATTGTACGTAGCAATGTCAAGATGCCGCGCTTTTGATGATCTAAAAATAATGGTTAAAGAACAACGAAACCAAGGTAATCTTGCTAAAGACGTTAGAGTGTTTACAAGAAACATAGTATGGGAAGAGTTTCTTATTCAACATTTTAAATGTAAGATGAACATTTTAACTGGTCTGTCAGTCAGAATTCTAAGCCTACTCTGTTAGAACTTTTATTAAAAAAGTATTGAGCTTAAGATTTTTATTTATGGTTAATTAAAAGTTAAGTTCTTAAAAGTTCTTTCTTTTTTTCGTATTGATAAATTAAAAGGTTATTAAAATTGTTTAATGATATTTAAATATAGTTAATATTATTAACTGGAAACAACTAGTAAGAGCTAATTTCTTAATCAGTACCCTTTATACGGCTCGGCATCAATTACAAGAGTACTGAAGTGCTCTTTGTTATGGTTAAATAAAGGGAAAGTTTGTTGTTTATCCACTTTCTGTATAAACTTTACAATGTACTTCCTTCAAAGATTATAAACCTTTAAAACTTGTTGCGCCCTTTTAAAGACGACCATGCTGAGTAAAATTGAGCTCAGACGGGATTTCATCAATGTAACACTTTTTAAGACCGAATAGAATTATGTAGGTCTACCTTCGATCAATTTATAGTATCAGTTTCATAGTTTTAATCAGACTTAATTCATTATTACTCCAGCATAAAATAATAAAAAAACATCAATAAATATGCCAAACTACGTCAATATCGTTGAATCACAAAAGCTAAATTCATTTTAAGCCTGTAATGTACAACGAAAATTTTATAGTATATTAGGCAACGATTGCGTTAAGTTAGTCTTTACGACACGAGTAGAAAATTTAAGACACGAGCCTTGGCGAGTGCCTTAAAAACTTCTACGAGTGTCGTAAAGACTATTAACGCGAGTTGCGTACACTACTTTACCTACGATAGTTTTTTTTTAAGTACTAACCATCTGGTTTTTAATTACTAACAATCATTACTCATAGCTTCTTAAAGAGGTTGGGTTTACGTTTATTGTCATTGCCACTGAAAGAGATGCAACGACTTATTGTATAATCAGCTGATTTCATGTAATTACGTGTATGTAAAATTTTGTTAAATAATACGTTACTATTTTTCAGGCAATAGCTTCTGCTAGCAGCATTCTTAAATACTGTACCAGGTACAATTAGGGAAATATTGCATATTTATTTGGACAACTGAATAATATAGTGAACCAGTTAATTTACAGTTAGATCTCAGCATCGAATATGTGGTCCACGACGAGTTGGGTAAAACAATGGTTAGGTTTTCAAAATAAACCAGAAGCACATTTTCATTTATCAATCTAACCTTATTTTGTTTCGTCCATTTAATGAATTGCTGGTATGTAATTTACATTTGTTTCGATTTTGGTGGCAAAAGATTAGCACAAACAGTTTGTGCTCTCATCTCCATCTCGTCAACTTCACTTTCACTAAAACTGAAATTTTTAAATCAGTTTAATCTACCTTCCTTTAACCACCAAATTAGGTTAAAATTACGCGAGTATCAACAGGAACAAGACGGACCAACAATTAATATTGTCAACTGATCAGCTGATCAGCTGATTAGTTTACGTTCGAAGCATTACAATTTTACTTCTTTTCTCTCAATCCTTGAATCTCATTGGTCCGTTACCCGTGTTGCTATGAGAAAAACTATGCTGTTATGAAATGAAACTATGATGTTATGAAAGTAAACAGCTGTTAAGTGAAACTTTTCAATTGTAAGAACTGAACTGAAATGGATACTATAAAAAACGGTCGTAGGTAAAAATATTTAGAAGTGCTTGGTTGAATCATAAACAAATAATTTTACGTAAATTAAATTACTATAATATCTTATTTTCCTTTATTTCACAAACAATTATATTTTAATAGTAACAAACATTCATGACCCGTTTTATTTTGTTTGTATTAATTTATTATGATTGAAGAAAGATGTATTAAATAGCAATGTAGTGTATTATAATAAATCAGATAAATTTAGGCGATTTGGTGGTTCATTCGGTAGCGCAACGGCCCATAATGTATACATCCAAGGCACCAATGGCCACTTAGAATTTATCAGTGCAGTTCATTCCAAATAACATTGAATGACTATAGTGCTTTGCTTGATACGTAGCACCTTACCATTGATGGCTTGTGGTCGGGATAATGCAAGTTTAAAGTTTGCCAACCTGTTGAAAATGAAACTATTCACTTAGAAAAATAATTGCATTTCACAACAAAGTTTCTTATTTTATTTTCGTCTAGGTCTTTATGTTATGTTACTCTGAAAGGTTAGATTCAATATCAGCATCAGTTTGCCGATTTCCTTGTCCATGTGTTCACATTGTTCCGTTGACAAAGCCGCTTCGACAGATTGTGTTCTACAAGGGGATTAATCATGTGATTGTTACTGATGATTATCTCTGTTTGACATTAAGTGATTACTGACACAAAACAACGAGGTTTTAGTTAGGACATCTTATTTTTAGATAACTGTAAGTTTAAAATCTCTCACATTTTTACTAGTCCACGTCTCTGATACCTTTAAATTATGTTGGTTTGCTTTTACACTTTCTTTGAAACAAAATTAAAAGCATAAACAGTTATGAATTTATCGTTAAAATGTTTTAATTGAAATATGCTTGTGATCGTGTACTCTAGACTTAAAGTCTTACTAGTAAAATGATATCCCTTTATCAATGATTTGTAATAATCCCATTTTATTACATTAAATTACTTAATTATAATATCGAATGCAATTTATAAAAGGTAAATAGCAATAATTAATTGTTCAGTTACTTACATGTTTAACTAGTAATTACATTATTAAACACATAACCATATTTCCATTTTAATAATAGGTTTAATCAATTACATAATTTTTGAAATAATGTATCCCATACCTATAAAAAATGTAAAAAAAAATAAGAACCAGATATTTATAATTACAGGTAAATTTTATGTTAACATCATTGCAAAAATTTAATAGTAGAGTCAAAGAAAACTTGTAAAATTAATACAACAGTTTTACAATTGAAATAGTTAGGTAATCTGAATATCATCTGTTCGTAACTTTAAATTAAACTGTAACATTTCATTGCATGGTATTATTTATCAACTGAGAATCTTACTTTATTTTTATTTTGACAAACAACCCTTGCTTTCAAAAGGAAGGGGATTGTTAGACTCTCTCGCATGACAACGATGACTTCTGATTTCCAAAATGAAATGGAGCTGACGAGTTCTTTGTGAGTTAATAATTCTGGTACATCTTGACAAAGGATTGCCCCACCTTATTATATTACTCGGGCTTATTCACAACATTCAACCAATATTACTTTGTGTATACGTTTGCGACCTGGCCTACATAGCTTACCAACTTGAGCAACTAAAGTTGTGACGTAATTATACATGTGTTGTTATATAATAAAAGGTTCGTATTTGAGAAGAACAAAAAGAACATTTTTGTCTCTTTAAACGGCACGAGAAAAAATATCCAATTTTACTTCCATCTAATTCTGTGGTAATTCTCAGGTTTACATTAGTGTTTTCCTCCATAAGTTAGCTTAAGCAAACTCTAGGTCAAATCTAGGTAAATCTAGGTTAAATTAGGTAGTATATTCCAAAGTAGGGATCCTAGTATACCAAATCTAGTTTGTTCCTTTATGGCCGTCGTGTTATGGATATAAAATAAAATTCTAATACCGAAATAAATTATGCAGGAAACACCTCTTGGATAATATCGCATGGTTCACTTTTACCTAATGATTAATTTGTCTAGTAGCTATAACGCATGACATTCTCTTACAGGATTCATATCTAACTGGTCTTTATTGACTTTGAACAAACTATCATAGCAAAAGCTCAAAATAAGGGACCATTTCACTATCTAACGTTTACTTGTAGTTGGAAGTGAGGATTATTGTATATAATTAAAATTATAACAAAATACATTTTGGGCCATTTGTAATGTAAAAAGCGAGTTCTGCACAGGTAAGGTGTTTAGAAGCAGTGTTGTGCTCAATCTTTTACCTTTGAGATGTTGTATCTACATTCGCAAAAAGGAACAAGAATTAATCAAGCTGGAGTGTCTAGTTATATAAAAGGTCTCAACATTTCTCACAGAGTAATTGCATTCCTGCTAAGATACTTTTACTGATGTGTAATTAGTGTTAAGAGATGAAACGTACTTAGTTTATTTTAATTAAATGGTTTCCTGGTAAAATGTTATTAAATTAATTAGTGTTTATCATGCAGTTGCTATTTTAATATTTTCCAAATATGGCATATCGTTATTTTATTGTATAACAGTAAATCAAGTCGATTAAGACTTTTTTTATTCATTACCATTATACAGGTTGGTATTAGAATATTTTGTATACCCTATACCTTATGAAAGCTGCCATCCTACGAAACCATTCTAGATATTAAAATTGTCTAAACATTTTAAACGCATTTTATACATTTTGTCAAACAATCGATTTTACTTAAATGTCTGTTTAAAGTTGTTACAGCGAGTGAATAATAATTAACCAATAATTTATAGCGTATACTATTGGGAGGAAATTAGATTTATTTAAGTACTGAACTAATGGAATTGTCCAAAGTTGTTATGAAATATTTTTAATAATTAAATTTTATCCTTTAAATCACTTGAATATTTACGTATATGAACAATTTCAGTTGTGATGATTTTCACAGACAAACATTTCACTAAAAACTCACAGTCAGCTTACATTGTAGCTTCAGGTACACACTTTTAAAACTCCACAAGCAGAACCTCCGAAATTAATTAACATCTCGACTAACTAAACGAGGAAACTTTATAAATGTCGTCCGTGTATTACTCCTTAGTAATTAGAGGTCATTATGGAAACAGCGTCGCTTAATTTAGACTGCGTTTGGGACGGATGCAAATCCCCCAAGTAGCCGCAATTTGTATGACTTAAAAGTTCAAAAATAGCAATGTACCTTATCAAAACATGTAGTTGCGTATACAGAATAATAGATTGCCTAATAGCAGGTATTAATTTTTTTAAGTCCTCAGAAGTTCAACAGGTGCATCTTCTCACTTTTTAGGCCAGAAGAATTATATGGTTATTTTTGTTATGTATATGAGTATATTTTTCTTGCTCAAGACACCTTAAACCTTGAATATTGTATAAGAGTGTATTTCGAACCACTACAGATATTAAAGTAATTACACTGAGTCCATCTTGAACCGTGGTGTAATTATTATGACTTCAATTTAGAACACTTTCCAAACACTTGTTATGTAAGTATACTAAAAAGTTGTTGATATGTTAATATCCCTGAGAAACAAGAATGACTTAAATAAGCTTTGTGCTAATGTTAATTGAAGAAACTTATAACCAGACGAATTAAAAGTTACCTGTTTTTTGTTAAATTATCAAGAGTTTCTTGGCCATTTTTTTCTTTTTTAGTTCTTTCTACGATTTTTTCTAACATTCACCAAAATTAAATTAGGCCTAATGTTAGATTAATACCAAATATAAAAATAAATCACGCTCAGTGATTCTAAAACCATAAGACACAAAGAAATAATTCCAAAATATTTTTTTAACTTACTGATGCCTATGTTTTATTTTATTACGTAGATATATTTTTTTACTCATTTTTGAGTATATAAAAATTTTAATACCGTTATAAAAAGTTATATATGTTAAATTGATTAACTAATATTCTACTCGTTTACATCATACTCTTTTAGGTATTTGAACTAATAATTTCCTAAAACCTTTACCGTTTAATTAGAGTACAATTTTGAGACAAACTGTTTTACTTACACTAATAAAATTGCTCAACCTTTTTTTCTATTTGCTTAAACTAAACATCACATATAAAACAGTATAAATCATGTTGTATACTGAATACCATTTAACATATTTTACTTGATATTATAATTTATTCCGTAAAAAACAGTTTTAAGACCTTGTATTATCTCTTGAAGTGAGAAGATTCATTTCGGCCAGTGTTAACGCTATGAAAGCACAATAAAAATGTAAATAGGTCGCTGAGAGGTTGAGGTAAAACAAAGGGTTTACGCGGGGTTGGAACAGGAAGGTAATCCAGTGACAAATTAACTCACAATTCACCCGTTTATTGCCCGCAAACAATACTTCAATGAGAGAAGTCCCTATTACAAAGTTGGAGAAAATTGCAAGGTGTAAACCTTTAAATCTATGCGGTTTTAAATCTTTGTTGTTTATTTATCATTTATCCTGATAAAGGAAACCTTTGTTAGCGAATTTCCCATATAGGGAATAAGCTATTACCGTAGTACTCATGGTAAGACCTGGACCCGGGACCGATTTACTTTTTCGTTTTGAGGTCCCTAGAGACCAAAAACACCATCCGTTCAAATTCAAATTCATATATATATATAGATATATGATAAAACAGCTAAATTTTTGGTATTTATATATATATATATTTATGTATATATGTATATATGTATATGTGTCCATTAGCACGATAACTCGAGCAAAAATCATCTGATTTTGATGGAATTTGGTACAAACGTGTAAACCTACGTTTATTAGAACGAGTTCGCGAACCGGCATAATCGGACAATGGAAACAGGGATTTATGGGGGGTTTTATGGGACAAATATTGGGTTTTCCCATTTTTGACCCTAAAAACAAAAGGTTTGCAATTTCTTTTCAAACCATTTTGTAGAGCTCAAAAAAACAAATAGTTTAGTATATTGAAGCGTTATTATGCGCCTAATGGTTACGGAGAAAATTCCAAAAAAACTGTAAATTTAAAATTCCCATGTTATTCTTATGGAGAATAAGTAAACTGTTGTAACTTGCTTGTTTATGATCATATTTTGATCAAATTTGGAAAATGCATTAATTTCATACCAAACTATTAATATTAAAAAAAAAAACACCTTTTTACCCTCCCTGTTGCAGCAAACCTTAGTACTCGTTAAACTAATGTTATTTAAATAGGGAATAAAATTTAATGTGATATTTTTAAGGAGACATTTTAGTGTAAATCCAATCAGGCAAATGGAAATTCACTTAATCTGCAGGTTTGCTGCGGCGGGGGTATTTTTTATTTGATTGTTTCTTTGAATTTTCCTGTTCACTTGGGCCTCAGGTGCTGGAACATTTTAAGGCTTTTAGAGCTCAGAAAGTTCAAGAATGCCGTGTTGAAAAATGTATAAATGTTTAAATCGGACGCGAACTCACGACTTCGCTGCCCAAGTTTCAAAGTATGCCTAGTTTAAGTCACTGGAGCATCAAAGACAATCCAATTAAACCAAAACAAATAAATTAGTAAATAATAAATTTAATTAATTAATAAAAAATACATAGTAATCTACTATGGATTTGATAAATCATCAATTTATTATTATGTTTTTCTAACCGAAACAGTATTTTTTTTTGTTTAATTTCAGGTGATTCGTCAATCAGTTAGAATAGGAATGTCTTTCAAACTGTTGTAAAAACGTATAAATATTATTCGGTTATTTTATTCTTGTCGAGGAGATTGGTAACATCAATAGCCCTTAAATTTGACCTGACTGGACATGAAGTAGTTTTTTGTGTAATATGGACTTTCACACTTATAAAAATATTTTATAAAAATAACGAAAAAGAAAAATAGATTTGTAAATCGGATTCCCTAAAATAACCACTCATAAAAATTGGTATTTATTACGAATATTAATATCTTGGCCCTAAAAATTTACAGTTTCCTATATTTAAGGAGTGCATAGCTACTAACTTAAAATTAGTTTCCTGATTCTCTTCAATAGGTGAATCCAATCATTCAACCAATACACTAATTGGTGTAAAATGTAGCTCAGCAGATTAAAAACTTAGTAAAATTATTTTTTTAAAGGTTTTTGGAAGAACTTTTGTATGGTTTAATTTATTACAAGATTTTAAAGAGTACTAAAGTTTGTGGAAAAATAATTTTTTTTACGCACTTATATACTCATCCATGCCGGATTTCCACTATACATCAATGATTTGGTCTGAAGATTCAATTAAGGAAACGAGAAAGAACAATCTTCTAGCTACAACAATAACTTCGGCACTTGATATAAATAATTCTGAGGCAGTCTACTTCTTTCTTAGTTACGTACTGTGATGGTTTGAAATGGTTATCTTAAATTGAGTAGATTCTTTTGCACTTTTTAGAACCATTTTTGAAATCTTCAATTATCAATTCCTTACTGTAATCATGAATATTAAAAATAAACTGTAGATTTATATTATCTTAGAATTTTTATTCAAAAACAAACTATTGGCAGAAAACACAGAATCATTAAAAAATTTTAAATATTGCTGTGAATTTGAAGACGAAATAGATATTTTGAAGAAAAATGTTCAATAAATACAGTAACATAAAGAAAAACTTCAAAATGATAAGTGTTGACGCAATTTCCTTTACAAAATTTCAACACCTTCTATAAATAAAATAAATAAATAAAAAATCCTTTATTTAGTAAACGTTCCTCAGTACATACTGCTTTACAGGATAACTCTTGTGACTTTAGAGAGGGGCCGTGGCACCCTTGAAGCTGTTTGTCACATCGAATTAATTGGCTTTCGGTCTGGCCTTAAACACTTACACTGTAAACCATACAGACAGTAACGTAATAATTTAAAATAATTTAAAATATTATTGTAAATAAAGCCTTACTTGTAATACTTGTAAACATTTTACTAATAATATCGATTGGTAAAATAAATGTCTTCTTTTTAGTTCGATTCGTTTATATATTATAAAGATATTATTATATTATTTTTCATTTATAATAATATGTCAATATATCAATAATAAAAAATATTTCATTTATTTATAATATATATATATATATATATATATATATAATATATCATATATAAATAAAATATTGTTTTGAGGTGAAATATTGTTTTGAGTTAAAATATTGTTTTGAGTTACATTATTGTTTTGAGGAAAATTCTTGTTTTGAGGTGAATTATTGTTTTGAGGTGAAATATTGTTTTGTGTTAATATGATTGTTTTGCGTTAATTTATTGTTTTGAGGTAAATTATTGTTTTGAGGTGAAATATCGTTTTAAGGTGAAATATTGTTTTGCGTTAAAATTATTGTTTTTCGTTAATTTATTGTTTTGAGGTGAAATATTGTTTTGAGGTGAAATATTGTTTTGAGGTGAATTGTTGTTTTGAGGTGAAATATTGATTTGCGATAAAATATTATTTTGCGTTAAATTATTGATTTGAGGTAAATTATTGTTTTGAGGTGAAATATTGTTTTAAGTTGAAATATTGTTTTGCGTTAAAGTATTGTTTAGCGTCAAATAATGGTTTTGAGGTGAAATAATGTTTTGAGGTAAAATATTGTTTTGAGGTGAAATATTGTATTGCGTTAAAATTATTGGTTTGCGTTAATTTATTGATTTGAGGTAAATTATTGTTTTGAGAAGAAATATTGTTTAAGGAGAAATATTGTTTTGAGTTAAATTATTGTTTTGAGGTGAAATGTTGTTTTGAGGCAAATTATTGTTTTGAGGTGAAATATTGTTTTGAGGCAAATTATTGTTTTGAGGTGAAATATTGTTGTGCGTTTTGCGTTAAAATATTGTTTTGCGTTAAATTTTTGTTTTTGCGTTAAAATATTGTTGTGAGGTGAAATATTGTTTTGGGGTGAAATACTGTTTTGCGTTCAAATATTGTTTTGCGTTAAAATTATTGTTTTGAGGTAAAATATTGTTTTGAATTGAAAATTTTTTTTGTGTTAGATTATTGTTTTGAGGTGAAATATTGTTTTGCATTAAAATATTGTTTTGTGTTAAATTATTGTTTTGAGGTAAATTATTGTTTTGGGAAGAAATATAGTTTTGAGGTGAAATATTGTTTTGAAGTGGAAAATTTTTTTGCGTTGGATTATCGTTTTGAGGTAAAATATTGTTTTGTGTTAAATTATTGTTTTGAGGTAAATTATTGTTTTGAGGTGAAATATTGTATTGCTATTGTTTTGAGGTGAAATATTGTTTTGCGTTAAAATATTGTTTTGAGGTAAATTATTTTTTTTTAAGTGAAATATTTTTTACGTTAAAATATTGGTTCGAGGTATTTAATTGTTTTGAGGTATATATTTTTGTGTTGAGGTGAATTATTGTTTTGCGTTAGATTATTGTTTTGAGGTGAAATATTGTTTTGCGTTAAAATGTTGGTTGTGTTATTTGATTGTTTTGAGGTGAAATATTGCTTTGAGGCGAAAAATTGTTTTGCGTTAAAATATTGTTTTGCGTTAAATTATTGTTTTGAGGTGAAGTATATTTTTGCGTTAAAATATGGTTTTTAGGTAAATTATTGTTTTGAGGTCAATAATTGTTTTGAAGTGAAATATTGTTTTGAGGTGAAATATTGTTTTGCGTTAAAATATTTCACCTCAAAACAATAATTTGCCTCAAAACAATAATTTAACGCAAAACAATTTTTACGCAAAACAATATTTCACCTCAAAACAATAATCTAACGCAAAACAATATTTCACCTCAAAACTATATAATTTTAAAACAAATTATAAACAGATTATATTTAAAGGTGTAAATAACAGATTTCTCAGACTAAAACACTTTCTTTCTTTAAAAGCCATCTATTGCCAGCTTTTAACACCAGTTGTAAGTCATTTTCTCTATTTGAGAGAAAGAGAACTAACCAACTGAGAGTAAATAATTAATAGTTTAATTGTTACAAAAAAGCCAACTAATCGTGGGTTCGTCAGTTCACACCTAAATAAGATTTTTAACGGTTTGATTTGTTCTTAGCTATAAGATTTTAAAAAAACCATCCTGATTAAATATACCGAAGAGCTTTGTCTAATTTATAGTCTTTATTTAATTTTAATAAATGAATGCCTGGATTTGCTGCAACAAGGAAAAGAGTGTTGGGTAAAACCTCTAAAGCCTGTGATTAATTAGATACCATCATAATGATTGTTTATGTTTATTCACGTTCAATGGAGTTCTAGAAAAAAGTTTATCCTCTTTAGGGTAACACTATAAGCAACACATACACGCAGCATTATTTATAAAATATCAGTAAACTAAATATATGGAATATAGGCCTACATCTAACATATAAAAAGTTCGTGTTCTATACAAAGTAGAAACTTGTCTGTAATCACAGAATTAACGAAAACATTTTTCAATCACTCTGTTTCTGATCCTAAAGATTTAAAATATCTAGAGTAAATATTTTATGTTTTACCCAGGCAATGCTAAAGAAACGGGTTTAAAACGTTAAAGGAGCACGTTCGGGAAGGTTAAGGAAGTTCGTTAAGGAGATCTAATTATGGAGACCCGTCATGTTTGGAAAGGAGGTTAAGCTCTGTTGGTCATTACTTGAATTTACATTCATACCGAAGTGAAATATATATGATGTGTGTTTACGTGGTTAAACATTGAAGAATATTATGTGTTTTCAGTTTTTCACATTTATTTTGATTAAGTTTTTTTTTAAGTAGAAAAATTAATATCCTTGTATTGATATTTATTTTGAGTGGAACGTATATTTGATATTATGCATTTTTAAGCTGATTTGTTAAGTCATTTATACAGGGTGTCCATAAAAAACGTTTTAGTTCTTTAGGAATATCAATCCTCATGCTAAAAGGTAGAAAAAGGTTTATTTAAAGGTATGTCCGAAAATGCATGTTTACCCAGATATCTGCCATTTTGTTTTGTATACAAAAATATGTTAATCTGTGAAGTTTTTCAACCGATGGTTTTGAAATTTGATAAGCCTGTTAACGTACACAAGACCTATTAAAAAATATAAAGTTCGTCCAAAAAGAAATTTAAAAATGGCGGTCGTTTAAATTCTTATTACTTAAATAACTCAAAAATATATCATTTTATAAATCATTGTCAAATATACTTTTTAGTATTTTAAATTTCCTATCAAATGATACCAAGATCAAAAAGATCTGACGAAAAATAACGGAAATATAACATTTTGGTGTAAGAAATAAGGCTAAGTTATTTGGGGTGCACTTCATTTTGCCTGATCCTACAACTAAAAAACGTATTTAAGTTATTCGTACATTAACATTCTTACTAAGTTTCATAATCATCAGTTAAAAAACATTAAAGATAAAAATGGTTATTTCTAAAAAACAAAAGGGTGGATATATAGATAAATATGCATTTTCGAACATACCTTCACAGAATAAGAATAAAAATGAGAATAAGATTACTTTTTTCCTTTTAACAAAGTACATGCACTCGGAATCGTCAGAAGTAAGGCAGAATGATCCAAAATTCTACAAATTCAAATTCAATCAACATACTTCTACAAAAACTCTCAAACGTTCTACAATAAATAAATAAATACACAAATTAATGATAATAAATAATCACTGTATGTTCACAACTAAAAAACTAAAAGATGCTAGGTCACATAAACCTTTTTCCTCCTTTCAGTCTGATACGTTTTTTTACGGACATCCTGTATATCTAAATTCAAATGTATGTTTATTTTGTTTTCCAAAACCAAAACGTATGTCCGGTCTCTATTTAACCTTGGAATATAACTGGAAAGGGTTTTTGTCTTGAGGGGTCTGCACTCCAGATTCTTTACGTACCAAATTATTTCTCCTGAAATATTATCATTACTGTGGTACAGGAAGGATGATTTGTTAAAGTGTCATTGCTACCATAATTCTGTGGTCAACCGTGCTACCACTTTATAATTTGGTTTCTCAAAAATTATTTTATTACTTACCCATTAACTATAAAGGTAAACTAAACTCTATCCTACTTGGAATCAAGTTTGGAGTTTGTATTACTGTTGACATCTGTGTAAGTGGCTATCCAAAAGTCAAAGTATATTATAAATGCATTAACAAAATTCCTTTACAATTATATAACTACTAACATTCTTACAAGGTCAATAAACGAAAATATTAAGGAATATAGTCCAGTTATGAAACGCGTGGAATCCATAACTTTTTAACTACACCTGTAAAATTTTGAAATGTCGGTAAAAAATTGTAAAGAATTATTTTGATCGTCGCCATTCATTTAATAAGAATCATTGATATGACAGTGGTTCATATTTTTATTAGAGTTATACTATGGTCATTACATCATTATTATATTTACGGAATGACTGTAAACTTTGAAACACTTTGGAATCCATAACGTCCCTTAGTTTCTTTAGGTTGACGACAAACTGCAATAATTGCATGAAGGTTTTCTGCAGTTTATAAATCAGAGAGTGCTGATACACCCTCGTTTGAGACTCATTATAACATGAATATGGATTACAAGAACAAGAAACTCTGACACGCGAAATTCTTCCAACAACCTCGGGATATTAGTTCAGGTTTGCAAGACATTTTAGGCACGGTATTGCTGCATTCAGTACTTTTACGTTGCAGTCATTAAGCTGTTAAGTTTCATTGTATATTTACTGAACTGAAACTTGTGTCCTAGCAGAGCATTAGTTATTGCAAATTGCTTTGTTAACTTTAAAATCAAATATTTTATATAGGTACTGATTATTCTCTCGGTACAACATTTATTAGATATTAATAAGCAATCTTTGTTTGGTTTCCTTCCGAAACGTATCTTGCCGTGAAACATGGCAAGTTATATCTAAAAAAACAAATCTTTTAGGATTTTGATTCAAAAACTTTTAGTAATGAGTTTGACAAAGAACGAAACCGATATTTACTACTAAAATGCTGTTTGCCTGTCAAAAGATTTTTATCTGAAGAAGTTATCTCCAACACATGTCATCCATGTAAAAAACACAATTATTTACTATCATATTTTCCAACTAATGATGTTGATTAAATAGAGAGTAATTAGCGATGCAACGTCTTAAAACCATGAATAACTAAAAATATATTAACGATTAATTTAAATGGATTGATTTCCTTTTGCGAAAATGTTCGTATGAAGTTGCATGATAAATTAATATAAGCCTGTACATATTAAGCTATGTGCAACTGGAAAATAATTTTTAATTTTCACATACTTATAGCAGACCAAGGTTTAACTTGAAGCTATTTGAACTTTTGTATTATGAATATAAATAAACGATGACTTTGATTAAATAATCATCTAACTGAAAATACAGAACGACAATTGTCTTGCAATTTTTTTTAACTATGCCGATTACAGCTTAGTCTCGATAAAGGCTAAATAATCAAATGTATATGTTTAATTCTAGTTTGGAGGATATTTTAAATGTAGATATCTCCTCAAAAGCTTTGAAGTGTGAACCTTGTTAGAGCATCAACTTTCTTTAAGTGGGATTGTTAAAGTTTGTAGTGTTAATTTATATCCAAACAATCATACACGACATTATCGTTAGGGATCATTCCATCCAGGACAAAAATGGGAATCCCTCCTCATGGGAATGTATGTTAGGATATGCAATTCCTAAAATGAGTTTGAGAATGAGGAGTTATAGTGTAAAACAGCAATTCTGATGCATCCTTAACACTAGCACCCTCCTGCTGTGAACGACTTCTCGCTTGCCAAGAGTATGACGTTATTCATGTTTTATTTATAAACAAAACCCCTTATGAGATTAGCCTTGTTTATTTAATGACATTGTTTTGAACATTGAAAAGTCTCTATCGTTGGAAATTTGTAAAAAGTAATCTGCAGTACATTACGCAGATTAAAGTCAAATTTTTGTAAACGCTTATTAGCTGCTTTGAGCAAATGAATCCTGTTCATTTTAGGTACGAACTGTTTTTGTTTTAAAACTTTCTATAAAACAAAAATATGTGTGGTTTTTGGTAAACTTGGTCTCAAAGAGTAGTTTCCTTTGCATATAAACCGAAAAAATTTAATTAAAACAATTAGTAAACAAAATATTGCATTTACTAAATGAAATGATATTAAATGAAACCTTAGAAAATGCACTACAACAATTGTATGAACGTCATGTGGAGAGTGTCTAAAGAACGAGCTTACATAAAAATGAACAGCATTGAAATTATTTGATAAGAGTAATGTGGTAACACCTTATCATCAATGTAAGAGAGTTGTCAAAATATCTGTAACTATACCGTTTTTTTGTTTTTCGTCTGGAGTATTTTATTATTTAAAATTCCTAGCCATTCGTTTTACAATAGTGAAGAATAAAACAAATTTTCCTCTTCTTGAATACATTTTACACATACCTTCCTTAAGGTTTTGGGTATTTTTTGTTTTGAAATATTTACTTATTAAGGTAATTCGCTAGCCTTACGAAGTTCTCATAGATTTTCTTGTAAAAATCTCCTCGCTTTTCTATTATAAGAAATTCATAATTTTTAATAATCAAATGTATTTTTGGGTGGATTTTATTTTAGTACTTGGTTAATTATTACGAAAGTAACCTTTTTCTTTACAATATTGTTTATGATGTTGTATAATAATAAATAAATTGAAAGTAACTGAATTACTATTAAAGTAAGAATTTAAACAAAAATCCTACTTTACAGCGTTTTTCATAAAAATTCCCACATTTCGACCCACATGGTAATAATAACAAACACATTGTTGAGTAGTTGATTAAATTCCCGCTGCATGCCTGTGGCGCTGTGGTAGTATCTGTGGCTGATTGACAGCGTCTTAGCAGAAATTCTGCATGCCAGAGTGTTTAGCAACAACTTGAATTATTAAAAACGATGTAACTAATTATATCTTCCTATTTAAATGCTAACATAACTTTGGTTACAAAGTTCGTAGGTAGTTAGTAATCGAATCTTAACAGGATGTGGTAAACAAACTTAAAACAGTTCCTCACATAAGCTCAACTCATTTCAAACACACTTTCTGGTCTTCATTATTATCTACTATTTTATTTTTCCTAAAAGGTCGATGGGTACATAGGTTGCCGTTCAGATTGGGTCTAAGACTTGTTATTTTACATGTTTTAATATACTGAATAAATTATATTGCATTGAATAAATGCTTAATTTAACCCCAACTGCCACTTCCCGTTTTTGAAGACTCTAGCCTAATTAAATTCTGCTAATGTAATACAAAAAAATAAATAATAAACATTTTTACAAAATTGTATTACTAGACCAGATTTAAATTTACTAAATGTATGAGGCGTGACAACATTTTTAAATAATTGTCTTTGTCCTAAACTGATTATTTCCATGACTAAACACAGTTTGTTTTTTAATCTGCAGCATCAGAATCAAGTATGCTTTCTAAAACAATGGAAAAATCAAGGAGAGAAATCAGGAGTCCAACAGAATTATTTAATAGAAGTGGCGAAGTTACGTCGGCGGTTGGAGAGGTTTCTCTCATTTCTTTAATTCAATTTCGGGAAAGGATACGGTAAAGGTAGGAAATGAAACAGTTTTATCGTTTTGAACTCAGATTAAGTACATGTTTTGTTATTTTTGGAAACAAAATATCAGTAATACATAGCTTAACTGATGGCGGACCTATACAAGAAATTGGTTTAGGTACATTTTAATGTATTATGAGTTAATAACAATTTTAATGTCCATTTATTTTGCTAAACTTGAATACACATCTACACGTCCATTCAGTGAACAATATCATACTTTAAAAAGATACATTTTCACTAATGATACACTAATAGGTTTAAGATAATAAATAGGTTTAACCTGTAACAATAAAAGATGGAAACCCGGTAGTCTGAAAAATCATTCATAATTTTTTATGGTAAACACGTCATTCAACCTTTTTTTCTAATGCTGATGGAATGATTGAGTTATAAACTTACAAAATTATGAATGTTTTTCTACAAAAGATTCCCATTATTTTGTACAACAACGTATGTGATATTCAACAAATCCAATCTATAAGAGTTGATAGTTAATCAAAAGTCAACTAGTTGTTTCACATGACAGATGTTTCTTGGAACTCAAGTTTTCTGGAAGTTAAAGAAGCAAAGTAAGTAGACAAAAACTATACAAAAGCAAACAGAAACATTAAGTGGTGTAACTCTGATCCCATGTATTCCTACCACGTAAAGGACGTTTGTTTCGTAAAATATATGCAGTTGGAAATTACGTAGTTGCAATGACAAATTGTGCCATTACAAAACATAATAGATTGAAAGATGAATGTTAGAGAAGCATACGATTCAATGAATGTGAATTTCTGTATGTAATTTTTATTGGACTTAACAGTGTTACGTATTAGGTTTCATACGGTTTTTTGTTCTTTGTTTTTTTTGTATTTGGCCTCGTGTGTCTGAGTTATTTTTGTTGGCTTTTGTTTAAATCCTGACTGAAAGCGTTGGAGTATTTAATAAAGTGAACGTACAACATTTTAATCACGCAAAATGTGGCAATCGTTAAAAACTTACCATTAAACTACTATATATTTTTGAACTAAATTTGCAAGATTTTATTTAAATAGCAAAAACATATTCGTTATGATATCTGCATACGACGTACGGATCACGTGAACTCTATTTACAGTAACGTAAAGTATGAATACATGTAAAATACATGTAAACCTAGATCAGGGTGTAAAGCTTAATCTTTATGTTATTCAGTGTTATTTAAAAACATTTTCCTCTATCACGGTCTCATAAAGATTTAAAATAAGAATGATGAAGCAATAATATGGCTCATTCATTATTTTCAGAGGACAATGAAATTGCTATTTTCGTAACCAGGAAAACATTTAGGACAACTACAAAATTTAGGAAAACAACAATGAAAACAGTCTTATTAATTTCAAAAGGTGCACAAAGGATATTGATTTTAATTGAGCTTATTTAAAACATATCTTTCATTACTGAACGGTGATGTTATATTTAAAGTTTTACCGAAGCACTTTAAGTTTTAAAAAGTAATTATTTAGAACCGACTTTAATTTATACTATCGAAAGATGTTTAAAGTATTATTCTTCCTATGCAGTTTGTAAAATATCTTGCACGGAATTTATCTGGTTGGTCTACTTTGATACAGATGGATATATTTACAAATTGTACCACCTTTACCGTTTAAACTATTTAAACTATGTCCTTATAAAAACGTATGCTATCTTATATGTTATGTCAATGCTCATTTAGCTTTGAAATAATTATAGACAATATTTTTTTTTTTTTTAAGTAACATAATAAAATCGAAAGAACTTAATAAAGCGTTTCTGTGAAACATTGTACTTCATTCGGAAGTCTTTGAATTTGTAATTTTCCATTAACACTACACAAGTCTTCTAAAATTAGAAACAAGGGAGAGAGTTTCCAATCAAACCGAAGTGGGTGAAAATAAAATGTTAATGGGATCATTGTAAAAAACCGAACTTGAGATTATGTTTTTAATTTTAATTAATACATTTTTTTTAATTTTAATTCATTTTTTTTAGTAAGATATTTATTATTAAGTTGTGTTGTCTCACACTAAAAATAATATATTTTTTGATAGAAGAAGGTTAAAAAGAGATGAGTACAATTGGTCAACAAAAGGTTGTGTCAAGTGGTCAGTGAAGTAAGAGTTGCCTCTTTGGTCGGATTATTTGTCATCTTGACAGAGTAACAAGTGGCGTTTCGTTTACAAACTTGTGCAAGTATTATTAAGCACCAAGCCTAGGGAAATTTTTAATACTCCTTAAACCATTCGATTAATCATGCCATGAGATTATTTTAATACAGCTGTTTAGCTAGGAGTTTATATTTTGACTTCCTTGTTGTACTTCGTAGGTTTCCTGTGCTTTTGTAATAAAATGTTTTTTCAAAACTGGACCTAGTTAGTATTTAAGTTGGTAATTTCCAGCATTGTTGGTATTTTTTTTCTAAACTAACTTTTTCTGCTAAACTCAGTAACAACAACTTCTCGACATTCGAATCCATTGCATGCACTATCCTGTCACTGTACTGTAGTTAACACTGGCACAACTATGAATGGTGATAAATTAATAGTTACGATAAATGTTTAGGTTTTTTCAGTCTGTATCAGTCGGTATGTTGTTTTCCACTTGTTATATGCAAACTGCATTATAAATTTGTTTATAATATTTCAATAACAATATTAATTCATATTTTCTTTTAGTTTAAAAGAACAAACAGTAGTCTACTAATCAAGGATAATCCGTCAGAAAGGACATCAGTAAGGATTAGACGGAAAGTCATGTGTCTTAGTTAAAACTGGATCTGCCATTGATTAACTTGTCACGGTCTTGAAGAGATATTTGTCTCTCGCCATCGTTAGTTTTATTCAAGATTAAGCTCTTGTTAACTTTAATCGCAGAATTCTCTTGTTTGTGATTTAATCTACTTAAAGAGTGATCAATTACTTCATCTGTATCAAAAGTTGTTGTTAGTTGTTATGATAATGTTTTAAGCCTATTGCATACATAGTTTTTTTAGTAAACCATTCTAAAAAGAGAGTATATAAATATAAATTATTTCACGTAAAACTTTGATAGCAAAAAGTGTTAGGATAAAAAAAAACCACTTGATCCTAGCAAATACTCAATGTACCCCTACGATGAATAATAGTAGTAAAATAAATATAATTATTTCACAATTAGTTAGTTATTTATATTATTTAGACTGGCATTTATGGTACAGTTTAATTTCGAACACATTATCTGGTGTTAAAAAACTGTATCACAATACACAAAAAAGCCGGTGTTTAGACAAATCATAATAAAAACTTAACCAATGTTAGTGGTTATGGCAGTCATAGTGTATAGCTTTCTCTTTATGATATACATTTAGCCAATAGTATGGTGAATAGTTTTCTTTCATTTAGTATTAAAAAATATAATAATCCGTACGACCAATCATTTAGTCAAATATTTAACTATATGCGTGGTAACAATGATAAATGTATTTATATTTTATCGAAAAAAGATAAGTGCATGGCATATGTTAAACGTTATGTTAATACAATTTAGTCAAATACAATGTCTCAATAAAATGGTAAATGAGTTTTGTGCGATAGGAATTACTTTATTGACAATATATACATGAAATATCTCTGCACTTTAACAAAAAATCTGTTTTACCTAGAATAAGATGTTTTTCTCCTAAATGTATTTAATTTTTTTTACTTTGAAGACATTATTTATACACCCTAGGTAAATATTCTGCCTTTAGAGGGAGTGTTTCATGACTTGCACGTTTAAGTAAAAAAAAATAAAAAATAAAATCTTAAATAAATTAAGATATGATCTTCGTTATTTATCAGAAATGGTTATAGAATATAATTCATGGCGGACAAAAATATAAAAAAAAAATATAAACTGGAATATAATTGTATGGTTTGACGTTGAAATAGCTTGGCAAATTGAAAATATTGTCTTAAAGTTGAAGTTATGGGTTCAAATACCGCCGATCGCTAACGGAATTAGTGATGTTATAAATGCCACTACTCTCCCAGCTTGGGCTGGATTGCAAATAGCTACGGACTAGAAGCTAGTGTCCTGATGGTTCATAAAAAGTGTTATGAAAATATACGAATGGTGCTTCATTGCAATGCAAGGTGGTTCATTTTTCTGTTTTAGAACGAGAATCCCACAACTCTACAACATCTTAAGATAGGGATCGAGCTGGTCTAGTGGTAAGATGTGGGGATTAGTTTCCTGAGATCCCGTGTTCGAATCGCACCAATCATAAATACCTTCTATGCTTAGTGTTACGCGTAAAAGTTTACAACACTAGTTTGCAATACTATCCAAAAGGATATAGTAAACCCATCCAACAGAACAACCATGGCAAAGGTAGGCAATACAAATTTGTTTTAAGGTCCACCTCCCATCATTATTCTAAAATCAGCAAAATTAACAACAAAGGGTATTCTAATCACTCTTAAATACTTGAAAGCTATTATTATAATGCAAAATATATGCGACTGCAATCATAGGGGGATAATGGGATGAGCTTTCAGACGCCTATCTCTTATCTGAAGTACTTATAATCAACGGTGATCTCTAATGCTCTCTTATACATTATTTTCTTAATTTCAAATCAAAATACGTTGTTTGAAGTAACAAAATTATCACTAATGAAATCATGAATTATATTCTTAGAAACATTACAAAAAATGCCAATTACAAAATGACATAGCGAAACAAAAAGTTTGATTACGCAGCTTTTTGATGAATCTTTAGGGGGTTTTTGCTTAGCCTATTGCAGTCCTTATGATAATCCATTTCTCAATTTCAAAAACTCTTACGTTTGTATACAACAATAATTAAATAAGTCAAACTATTAATGATTGGCTAGTAGGTTTTATAATGAATGAATGTGCTAACTATTGTTAAGATATAACCTATTTCAACTTATCGTTAAGATACAATCCAAAATATTATTTCCTTAGTTAAACTGCAATAAAGAATTATATAGTGTACTGCCCTAATTTTATTCGATTAAATTTTTTTTTAATAGACGAGAAACCCACCAGTATTTTTTTTCTATATTCTTCACTATATAAACTATTACCATATAAAGAGAGATTGTATCTTTTTGAGGGAAACAACCTCAATAAGTAAAAAAGCTATGGAGAAAGGAATTTAGTTCAGTTTTAGACAAGTTGCCTGCTCACAATGTTTTGAAAGTTCATTATCATTTTTCATCATGTTGATTACAAAACCATTTTGTATGAGTATATTCTCTGTTCATAATATGTATATATCAAAATTAAATTAATGTAAAATTTTAACAACACCTAGTTTTGTCTTAAGTATCATCGTTTTTATATTCTTGTATATTACAATGAAAGTCCTATCAATCTACTACACGAGGTTTTTCTCTACAAAAAAAAAACATATCTTGCTATAAGTTTTATTACTAAACATGATAATGACATAAGTGTAACCTTCTAACCAAAACCCTAAGTTACATGGAGCTGATTTCCTTCACAATGTATTGAACACATGTTGTTGTTGTCTAGACTGATTGTGATCTACTACAGGATTAATCTCCTCATTATTGGACTGATTATCCATGTTTGTCCAGACTAGGGGTGGTTATATAACAATCAAGGGTCGATCGATTGAAGCTGATTTTTTTTTAGACATACATAAACTTATTGTTAACCATATTGCATGTATTTGGTTAAGGTGAATAGTATACAAATAATTAGATAATAGTTAGATGTGTCGTTTATGAAAGTTTGTTCATTCTTGTAGCAAAGAATATGAATCTGATTTTTTTTTTCTTTAAGTAAACAGAATGGTTCCTATTTATTTCTATTTATAAACGATGCAATATAATTTTATTATCATAGTTATTTATCATATGTTCTTATACATTTCTATCATTTGTAGTGTACCCTAACGTTTATGGTTAAATATTTATGGTATAAGAAGTACAAAGTTACCATTTTCAATGGGTTCTGGCTAATATGTTATTCATTTTGCCCAATTTAAAACACTTTTTGTAGTTCCTACCTTTTTTGGTAGTTATAGATAAAAACCTAATGTTGAAAACTGTGACAGTAAAATAATGTTAAAATTAATTAGACTATTTTATGAAACAGTTTATGTTAAATAAACTCCAAAGATGTGTAGAGCATTTTATAAGTAACAAATAAAAATATGGTGAACAGTCTCATCGTAGATGTTTATTTAAAAAAAAAAACTCTTTATTTGATAGCTTTACAAGTTATAATAATCTTATTACCTAGTTAATTATAAAAATATTTCGTATTTTAATAATAAATGTCGTATTTTTTAATAAGAGCTAATTTCTTAATCGGTCCCCTTTAGACGGCTCGGTATCAATTATAAGGGTACTGAAGTGCTCTTTGTTATGGTTAAATAAAGGGAAAGTTTGTTGTTTATCCACTTTCTGCGTAAACTTTACAATGTACTTCCTTCAAGGATTATAAACCTTTAAAACTTGTTGCAACCTTTTAAAGACGATCATGCTGAGTAAAATTAAGCTCAGGTGGGTTTTAATCGACGTAACACTTTTTAACACAGATTAGAATTATTTCCGTTTAGCTTTGATCAATTCATAGTATCAGTTTCATATTTTTAATCCGACTTAATTCATTAATTCTCCAGCATAAAATAATAAAAAAATTAATAAATATGTCAAACTACGTCAATATAGTTGAATAACAAAAGTTGAATACATTTTAAGTCAGTAATCTACAACAAAAATTTGAAATAATTTAGATGTGTTTGGTTGAACAATTAAAAACATATTTTTTACGTTGATTAAATACTAAAATTTGTTATTTTTATTTATTTCTAAAATGGTTATACTTTAATAGTAACAAAATTCATGAGACGTTTAATTTTGTTTGTATGAATTAATTATGATTGAAGAAAGATGTATTAAAAAGCAATGTATTGTAGTATATTGTAAAAAATCTGATAAATTGAGGCGATTTGGTGGCTCAGTCGGTAGTGCAACGGCCCATAATGTATACATCCAAGGCACCAATGGCCACTTAGAATTTATCAGTGCAGTTCATTCCAAATAACATTGAATGACTATAGTGCTTTGCTTGATACGTAGCACCTTACCATTGATGGCTTGTGGTCGGGATAATGCAAGTTTAAAGTTTGCCAACCTGTTGAAAATGAAACTATTCACTTAGAAAAATAATTGCATTTCACAATAAAATTTGTAATGCCATTTTCGTCTAGGTCTTTATGTTCCTCTGGAAAGGTTAGATTCAATATCAGCATCAGTTTGCCGATTTCCTTGTCCATGTGTTCACATTGTTCCGTTGACAAAGCTGCTTCGACAGATTGTGTTCTACAAGGGGATTAATCATGTGATTGTTACTGATGATTATCTCTATTTGACATTAACTGATTAATGACACAAAACAACGAGGTTTAAGTCAGGACATCTTATTCTGATAGATATCTGTATGTTTAAAATCTCTCACATTTTTACTAGTCCACGTTTTTAATACCTTTAAATTATGTTGGTTTGCTTTTACACTTTCTTTGAAACAAAACTTGAAGCTTGGACATTAATGAAAGAATTTATCGTTAAAACGTGTTTATGGAAAAATGCATGTGATCGTGTACTATAAACTTGTGGTCTTACTAGTTTAATGTATCTTAATATTAAATGTATGTATGTAATATTAAATGTTTAATGTTATTAACTGAGATCCATTTATCAATGATTTGTAATAATCCCATTTTATTACTTTAAATTACTTAAATATAATATCGAAGGCAATTTTTTAAAAGGTGTTAAATAGCAATAATTAATTGTTCAGTTAGTTACATTTTTACCAGTGTGTTAAATTATTAAAAACTTAACCATATTTTCATATTAATAAAAGGTTTTATTATTAAATTATTTTTTGAAACAATGTATATAATACCTATATAAAATGTAAAAAAATGAAGAACCAGATATTTATATTTTCAGGTGAATTTTATGTTCACAACATCATTGCAAAAATGTAATAGTATAGCCTAGTCTAATAAAACTTGTAAAGTTAGTACAAAAGTTTTACAATTGAAATTGTTAGGTAATCTGAATATCGTCTGTTCGTAACTTTAAATTAAACACATGTAACATTTCATTGCATGGTATTATTTATCAAATGAGAATAATCTTACTTTATTTTTATTTTGACAAACAACCCTTGCTTTCAAAAGGGAAGGGGATTGTTAGACCCTCTCGCATGACAACGATGACTTCTGATTTCCAAAATGAAATGGAGCTGACGAGTTTTTTTGTGAGTTAATAATTCTGGTGCATCTTAACAAAGGATTGCCCCACCTTAATATGTTACTCAGGCTTATCCACAACAATCAACCAATATTACTTTGTGTATATGTTTGCGTGACGTAAATGTGTATATAAATTCGTGACGTAATTATACATGTTTGTTGTATAATAAAAGTTTCGCATGTGAAAAAGAACAGTTTCGTCTCTTAAAAAGGATTTAGAAAATCAAATTTTAAGTCCATCAAAGTGTGTGCTCAAGTTCAAGTTTAGGTCGGCGATTTTCTCTATAATTAAGCTTGAGATATTATCTAGGTCAAAGTAGGTAGTATATTCCAAAGTGAGGATCCTAGTATACCAAATCTAGTTTGTTTCATTATGGCCGTCGTCTTATGGACATACAATAAAATTCGAATACCTAAATAAATTTTGCAGGAAACACCTCTTGGATAATACCGCATGGTTTACTTTAACCTAATGATTAATTTGTCTAGTAGCTGTACCGCATGACATTCTCTTAGAGGATTCATATCTAACTGGTCTTTATGGACTTTGAACAAATTATCATAGCAAAAGTTCAAAATAAGGGACCATTTCACAATCCAACGTTAACCTGTAGTTGGAAGTGAGGATTATTGTATATTATTAAAATTATAACAAAATACATTTCTGGGCCATTTGTAATGTAAAAAGCGAGTTCTGTACAGGTAAGGTGTTTAGCAGCAGTGTTGTGTTCAATCTTTTAACTTTGTGTATTTCACACTCGCAAAAAGGAACAAGAATTAATCAAGCTGGAGTGTCTAGTTATATAAAAGGTCTCAACATTTCTCACAGAGTAATTGCATTCCTGCTAAGATACTTTTACTGATGTGTAATTAGTGTTAAGAGATGAAACGTACTTAGTTTATTTTAATTAAATGGTTTCCTGGTAAAATGTTATTGAATTAATTAGTGTTTATCATGCAGTTGCTATTTTAATATTTTACAAAAAGGCCATATCGTTATTTTCTTGTATAACAGTAAGTCAAGTCAATTAAGACTGTTTTCATTTTGGCTATTGAAGTTTTGGTTCCGCTTAATCACTCTTTTAATAATCACTCAAACTGTTAAGTTTTTTGCATAAGTTTTTGCTATAAATATACATACCTATACAGGTTGGTATTAAATATTTTGTATACCCTATACCTTATGAAAGCTATGTTTCTGCCATACTACGAAACCATTCTAGATATTAAAATTGTCTAAACATTTTAAACGCATTTTATACAATTCGTCAAACAATCGATTTTACTTAAATGTCTTTAAATAAGTTGTTACGGTGAGTGGATAATAATTTATTCATAACCAATAATTTATAGCGTATACCATTGGGAGGAAATTAGATTTATTTAAATACTGAACTAATGGATTTGCTCAAAGTTGTTATGAAATATTTTTAATAATTTAATTTAATCCTTTAAATCACTTGAATATTTACGGATATGAACAATTTAAGTTGTGATGATTTTCACAAACAAGTTTTTCATTGAAAATACACAGTCAGGTTATATTGTGGCTTCAGTTACACACTTTTAAAACTCCACAAGCAGAACCTCCTAAATTAATTAACATCTCGACTAACTAAATGAGGAAACTTTATAAATGTCGTCCGTGTATTACTCCTTAGTAATTAGAGGTCATTATGGAAACAGCGTCGCTTAATTTAGGCTGCGTTTGGAACGGATGCAAATCCCCCAAGTGGCCACCATTTTTGTATGTCTTAAAAGTTTAAAAATTAATGTACTTTATCAAAACATGTAGTTGCGTATACAATTTAATAGATTGCCTAATAGCAGGTATTTAAAATTTCTTTAATGTCCTCAGAAGTTCAACAGGTGCATCTTCTCACTTTTTAGGTCAGAAGAAATATATGTTTTTTTTTATTTATATGAGTATATTTTTAAATTCCATTTTGTAGCCCCTGAACTGCGTGGTATAGACTAAACTTTACATACCTCGTCTTGCAGTTCAAATAGTGTTTGATGTCCACTACATACAGTCAGTCAGTGCCGTTGGTCGGGTTATGTGTTGTAGTTATGTGTTGTGGTTATGGGTTGTGTGCCTACATATTTCAATGTTTTTATTCGTTTATTTATTTTGATGTTATAATGTAAATATTTTCGTATTTGAAGTAACATGTTGACGAGTCCATATTGGATAAAATGTTTCTGTTGACCACTTGAGAATGCGATATATGGCGAAACATATGTAGTGGACATCAAACACTATTTGAACTGCACGAGGTATGTAAAGTTTAGTCTAGTGTATTTTTCTTGCTCAAGACACATAAAACCTTATATAGTGTATTACATATAGCGTGTATTTTGAACCACCACTGATACTAAATTGACTAAGTCTATCTTGAACTTCAATTTAGAACACTTTTCCTGCTATGGAAGTACACTACAAAGTTTTGTATATCTTAATGCCCCTGAGAACCAAGAATGACTTAAATTAGCTATGTACTAATGTCAATCAAAGAAAATTATAACTAGGCGAATGAAAAATAACCTGTTTTTTAATTATTATCAAGAGTTTCCAGGCCAAATTTTTTCTAAGTTTTCTCTACGTTTCTTAGTAATCTTTAACAAAAAATAAACTAATGTATTAGTTTAATGTTACAACAACAAAATTTACAGCAAATCTAAAAATAAATGACGCTGAGCGAATCTTAAGCCATAAGACACAAATAAATAATTTCAAAATATGAACTATCTTATGCCTATGTTTTATTTTATTACGTAGATATATTTTTTTTACTAATTTTTTAGTATATAAAAATTTTAATACCGTTATAAAAGTTGTATATATGTTAAATTGATTAACATACTACTCGTTAACATCATACTCTTTTAGGTATTTGAACTAATAATTCCCTAAAACCTTTACTATTCAATTGGAGTAAAATTTGGAGACAAACTGTTTTACTTACACTAACAAAATTATTCAACCTTTTTTCTATTTGCTTAAACTAAACGTCACATATAAAACAGTATAAATCATGTTGTATGCTGAATACCATTTAATATTTTTGACTCAATATTATAAATATCTTTTTGTAAAAGTACTGTTTTAAGACCTTGTATTATCTCTTGAAGTGAGAAGATTCATTTCGGTCAGTGTTAACGCTATAGAGAAAGCACAATAAAAATGTAAATAGGTCGCTGAGAGGTTGAGGTAAAACAAAGGGTTTACGCGGGGGTTGAAACAGGAAGGTAATCCAGTGACAAATTAACTCACAATTCACCCGTTTATTGCCCGCAAACAATACTTCCATTAGAGAAGTCCCTATTACAAAGTTGGAGAAAATTGCAAGGTGTAAGCCTTTAAATCTTTGCGGTTTTAAATCTTTGTTGTTTATTTATCATTTATCCTGACAAAGGAAAACCTTTGTTTTTGATTTGTTTGTTTGCATTTTCCTGTTCACTTGGACCTCAGGGGCTGGAACATTTCAAAGCTATTTGAGCTGAGACAGTTCAAGAATGATCTGTGTTGAAAAATTTATAAATGTTGTAAATCGGACGCGAACTCACGACTTCACTGTCCGGGTTTCAAAGTATGCGTAGTTAAAGTCACCGGCACAGCAAAGACAACACAATTAAACAAAAACAATTAAATAAGTAAATAATAAATAAATCAATAAAACGAAAATATTTGTCATCTAGAACAGAAGTTTGTAACTACGGATTTTGAAAATCAGTATTTTAATTTTTTAGTTTTTCTAACCAAAACAATGACTTTTTAAATTTAATTTCAGTTAATTCATCAATAAGTTAGCATTTATTGATTTTCAGGATGTTATTAATGGGAATGTTAACTTATAGGGGATATATTCTCAGCATGATATAGTCGTGTTGTCTTGTCAACTAAAAGAATCTTGATCCATCTGAAGATTGGGAACACGGGCTGGTCACGGCGACAATCTATGCTTAGTGTTACGAGTAAATAGATACAACACTAACTAGTTTGCAATACTATCCAAAAGGATAAAGTAAACCATTCAACAGAACAACCATGGCAAAGGTAGGAAATACAAATTTGTTTTAAGCTCCACCCCCCATCATTATTCTAAAATCTGCAAAATTAACAACAAAGGGTTTTATAATCACTCTCAAATACCAGAAAGCTATTATTATAATGTAAAATATATGCGACTGCAATCGTAGGGGGATGATGGGATGAGCTCCTGGACGCCTATCTCTTATCTGAAGTACTTATAATCAGTGGTGATCAATAACACTTTCTTATACATTATTTTCTTAATTTCAAACAAAAATACGTTGTTTAAAGTAACAAAAGTATAACTAATGAAATAATGATTTATATTGTTAGAAAAATTACAACGATTTTAAATTATAAAATGACATAGCGTAACAAAAAGTATGATTACGCAGTTTTTTTTTATAAATCTTTAGGGGGTTTCCGCTTATCTGATTACAGTCCTTATGATAATCAATTTCTCAATTTCAAAAATGCTTATGTTTATATGTATACAAATTGTTGTATACAACAATAATTATACAGTCGAACTAATTATGATTGGCTAGTAGTTTTTATAACAAATGAATGTGCTTAGCAATTCTTTGGATATAACTTATTTCAACTTATTGATAAGATACAATCCAAAATATTATTTCTTTAAATAAACTGCAATCAAGAACTATATAATGTACCACCCTAATTTTATTTCATCAAAAAGTATTTTTTAAATAGAAGAAAATACGACCAGTAAAAGTTGCCTATTTCCTTTACTATATAAACTATTACCATATGAAGTTTGTATCTTTTTGAGGGAGATAACCTCTTTAAGTAAAAAAGCTATGGAAAAAAGGAATTTTGCCCAGTTTTAGACAAGTGGCATGCTCACAATGTTTTGAAAGTTCATTATCATTTTTCATCAAGTTGATTACAACCCCTTTTTATATGAGTATATTCTCTGTTCATAATATATAGATATCGAAAATAAATTAATGTAAAATTTTAGCAACACCTAGTTTTGTTTTAAGTATCATTGTTTTTATATTCTTGTACATTACACTGAAAAACCTATGAATTTACTAAACAAGGTTTTTATATACTAATAAAAAAAATGTTCTATACTTTTATTACTAGACATTATTATGACATAAGTGTAACCTTCTAACCAAAACCCTAAGTTATATGGAGCTGATTTCCACTACAATGTATTGAACAACAATGTATTGAACACATGTTGTTGTTAGCTAAGACTGATTGTTGTCTACTACAGGATTAATCACCTCATTGTTGGACTGATTATCCATGTTTGTCCAGACTAGGGGTGGTTACATAACAAACAATAGGTGATCGATTGAAACTGATTTTATTTTGAGACATACATGAACTTATTGTTAACCATATTGCATGTATTTGATTAAGCTGAATAGTATACAAATAATTTAGATGTATCGTTTATGAAAGTGTGTTCATTCTTGTGGCATAGAATATAAGTCAGACATTATTTTAATTAGGTAAACAGAATGGTTCGTATTTATTTCTGTTTATAAACGATGCAATATAATTTAATTATCATAGTTATTTAACATATGTTCTTATACATTTCTGTAGTGGAACGTTTATGATTAAATATTTATATTATAAGAAGTACGGAGTTAGCATGATATGTTATTCATACTGCCCAATTTAAACAACGTTTTGTAGTCCCTACATTTTTGGTAGTTCTTGATAAAAAAACCTAATGTTGAAAACTGTGACAATAAAATTAATGTTAGAATTAACTAGACTACTTTATGAATCAGTTTATGTTTAATAAACTGTAATGGTGGGTAGAAAATGTTATAAAAATAAATGAAAATATTAGGAACAGTATATTGGTAAATTTTTATCATTTTACAAAAAGCTTTATTTGATGCTTTACAAATCATAATAATGTTATTATCCTGTTTATTATTATAATATTTCGTATTTTAAGAATAAACGTCGTATTTTGTAATAAGAGCTAATTTCTTAATCAGAACCCTTTAGACGGCTTGGCATCAATTATAAGAGTGTTGAACTACTCTTTGTTATGGTTAAATAAAGGGAAAGTTTGTTGTTTATCCACTTTCTGTGTAAACTTTACAATGTACTTCCTTCAAGGATTATAAACCTTTAAAACTTGTTGCGCCCTTTTAAAGACGATCAAGCTGAGTAAAATTAAGCTCAGACGGGTTTTCGTTGATATAATACACTTAAACACATAATTTAAATTATTTTAACCTAGCTTTGATTTGATAGTTTTATCTAGATATTTTTCATACTTTATTTAGACATTTGGGATTCAATGCTTTTTTCGTGTCTCACTTCTTTTGAACAAAAATATGTTTTTTTTTTTATATTATAAACAGTTATGAAAAAAAATTGTTATTACTTGCAGATTCTTAAACAAATCTAATAAACTGTATTATTATTAAAGTCATAAATAATTTTGGAAAAAAGATAAGTTTTTTATTATAACTTCATAAAACAGAAGATTTGTTTTCATTGAATAGGAGAAGGATTAATGAAAATATATCATACTACCATATACATGTATTCGACCAGTTATAACATACGGGGCCGAAACCTAGATTCTTAACAAAAACGAAGAGTATATTAAGTAGGACGCAATTCAAGATTCTTGTTATCACCTATTGGGTCTGATGATGATTGGAGGGTCCAATCAAAATCAATCACCACTTACCATCTTTTATGTATATTTACCGTCTTGTGAGTAACAGCATAAGCGTAAATATATGTTTTATGTGTTATAAGATGTTTCTTTTATTTACTTCCCGTACATTTAATAACACGTACCTACAATGCTGATCAAGAGGTTATGTAGTTTAATTGAATTATATGATCGTTTAGGTACTTTAAGACATAAAAACTAATTAAATTGTGGTCTGTAAAAGTAGGTTAACGGAGGTCTGTATCAATAATAACACGTCATCACATTTATCTTAACAAACCAAGTTGTTTTAATGTTACTATACCCAGTCCTTTGACTTAATAAATATATTGAAGGATTTAATGAAACTCTTTGGCAGTAAATAAGGAGAATAATAGCAATTGTTATTACAGTCTTTCATCTCTTGTAGAAAAATAAATATTTACACTTTTCCTTATGAATTCACGTTGCTTACAGTTGTTTCACTTTATGGAAAACTTTAATTGAAATGATCTTTCTTAGATTTTCTTTTAAATGGACACCTCTTGATTTTTTTAGTGCGTGCGTAGCTTAATCTAGAAGCAATGCAAAAGCTGGAATTACACTATTGCTTGGTATTAAAAATATTTTCTTTATATGACTAGGTTTATTTATATTTTTTTCTGCTAGTCAAACTAAATAACTTTACTTAAGTTATACCACAAATTTTAAATAAAGGTTCATCTAGTAGCATATGACACGTATTTTATACTTACAGTCTTACAGTAATATTAAAAGATACATTTTACAGCGACTGACATACTAAAATATCCTAACATAGTACCGGGTG
The DNA here is from genome assembly GCF_028750875.1 of Macrosteles quadrilineatus. Classification (NCBI taxonomy): domain Eukaryota; kingdom Metazoa; phylum Arthropoda; class Insecta; order Hemiptera; family Cicadellidae; genus Macrosteles; species Macrosteles quadrilineatus. The sequence continues at coordinate 201,395,255 of NW_026542595.1, forward strand.
TCCACAAAGTCTTGGTCTGATTTAGTAGCTTTGCTGTACGAAAACCATTAGAGCCACACTTAACTTGTATGCCTTGTTTTGAAGGGAATTTAATCAAGTTTTTTTTAATGCAATTTGCCTAATCACAGCTGATTGACAACAATACAGTTATGATTTAATATAATAACAAATCAGAAATGGCGAGTTTACAAGAGAAATCGCAGTTTGTTTTGTTGTTTTACGAAACCCAATCCCATATATCAGTTCAATGACTATCCATTTAAGTGCTAAGGTTAAGAGACACAATAATTGTAGAATTTAGAGGAGTTAACATCCCAGGACCGTGATTGAAAATGAAAGGGCCAGTCCAAAACTAAATCTTTGGTGCGGTGTAATGCTTAAATGGAATCATTGGATAATTTTTCTTTGCGAAAGAAAATGTAAATGGTTTTGTTTACTTGGTTATATTGGAGTTGTATGAAGTCCCTCAATTATAAGAACTTCAACTTATGATAATTTTTCAGCAAGACGGCCCATTGGGCTAAATGTGTGAGGAATTTTCTAAATCTTCACTTCCCTGGTCGCTGGATCGGGCGTAATGGCCCGACCAAATGGCCACCTCGTTCCCCCGATGTAACTTGTTGCGGGTATTTGGCAAGGACACTGTCTATTCTTCCCAGGTTCATAATTTACACACACTTGCAGGAGAGATTCAGGAATTCTGTGGCGTCTGTAACCCAGAATATGCTGCCTAAACCTGAGACAAACTGAAAAGACATATAGAAGATCTGCAGGCCATTGGAGGCACACAAGTAGAGTTGTGTTACGTTTGTACATAGTTGTAAAATCTTGAGAAGTTTCCTGTTATATCTGTATTTAAATCTTTATACTACTATCACAAGTTTTCATACTATGCGGTTTCCTTATCAGACCAAGACTTTGTGGACACCCGGTATTTTAAACACGAACATCATACTCATCATACAATTTGTGTTTATACATATAACTTAGGACTAATTAATGGGATTCAGTGCCTCGGTCGGAATTACAAAGGTCCATAAATTCAAGACAGCCTTGGTCGTTTCCACTGATTCCACTAAAGATTTATCAGTACATTTCCTTCAAATAAACATCAAACCACCAATTGCTTTTATTAATACGTAGCACCACTAGCCTTTAGTGACGGGCAAATGGAAAGTTTAAAGTCTACCAAAATCTTAAATGAATCTAATCACTTCAAACACTTGTATTGCATGTCCAAACATATATCCTTGCCATTTTTCTTCTAGGTCTTTATGTTATGTTACTCTGTAAAGGGTATCCAAATCAGCATCAGTTTGCCGATTTCCTTGTTCATGTGTTTACATAGTCTCGTTGACAAAGCCGCTTCGACAGATTGTGTTCTACAAGGGGATTAATCATGTGATTGTTAATGATTATTATCTCTATTTGACATTAAGTGATTACTGACACAAAAAAAACAATGTTTAGCATGGATATTTTATATTTAGATAAAATTAATTGTTTTGAATAAAAAGTTAAGATTTTTAGACCTTTTGATTTGATTGATGTTGCATTTACCAATAAAAAACTTCAATAGTTATTAGGTATAAATTATTTAAATAAATATACTTTTATCCTTTGCCTTTGAGGGTTTGATTTAAATCAAACTAATCGTTAAAGACTTAGAAAAAGTGATTATAGGAAAGGTACAAGCCATGATACATATTGTTGTTAACCTACCTAACTATTGTTGAGCTGTAAACAATAGAATTATGTTTGTTTGTAGATCTATACTAAAACTATAATTGAATATCATTTATGAATTTCTCAGCTATTCGTATTATCAAAAAGCTATACACAATTAGGATATTATTATCAGCCCAAATCATCATTTTCGCTCAATCTTTTACCTTTGAGATGTTGTATCTACATTCGCAAAAAGGAACAAGAATTAATCAAGCTGGAGTGTCTAGTTATATAAAAGGTCTCAACATTTCTCACAGAGTAATTGCATTCCTGCTAAGATACTTTTACTGATGTGTAATTAGTGTTAAGAGATGAAACGTACTTAGTTTATTTGAATTAAATATATTTTCGGTAAAAATTCATTCAATTTAATTACCATACAATGCAGTTGTTCTAACTATATTGTTTAATGATCGTTACTTAAATTTCTGCCAGTAAATAGTACCAATATGATTTTATATTTCGTACATTAGTTCTACTTAATCACTATTGATTTGCTTGAAGGTTATTGCTGTAAATGTTGTATAAACCAGTTTATTATTATTGATAAATATTTAAATGGTCTAAAATTATTGGATGCGTTTAGTTATATAAGTTAAGTTACCATTTATATTTAAATAAATTCAAAATAAAATTATCCTACCGGAAATATTATTTTTAATTAACTAAAATAAAATGGTTTACAAAAACCTTGCAATAAAGTTTTACTAAATATAAGCATGGAAAAAAAAACTATATCTCAAGTACGTACTAGCCTTAATGCCATCTCCATAATCAATTATAAAGTTCACGTAAATGTTATTCAAATATGATCAGTAATTAAATAACATCAACCACTTGAACATTTGCAAATTTCAGCACATCAACTCATGACGGGGTTTTTCAGGCATGTATTTTATTAAAGACACACACTGCTAATATTTTAGCTTCAGTTGCACTTTTTTAAATCACTCAAGCTGAAACCTCCAAATTAATTAACATCTCGACTAACTAAACGAGGAAACTTTATAAATGTCGTCCGTGTATTACTCCTTAGTAATTAGAGGTCATTATGGAAACAGCGTCGCTTAATTTAGGCTGCGTTTGGGACGGATGCAAATCCCCCAAGTGGCCGCCATTTGTATGACTTGAAAAGGAAAAAACAAACATTTTGAACAAAGAATGCAGTTTAAATTTGCTTTATTGAATTCAGTAAAAACCATTTATTGATTTTAAAGAACGCCTCGTAAATGAAAGATACAATTTTAGATTCGTGATCTGATTTACTCCTCAAGATTTTATCGTAGTTTTATTGTTCAACTTTGCCCATGACCACTCAAAATTAGGATAAGAATGAACCATTGCATGAATATCTATTAGTTGATTTTTGCTCAATATTTATACGATTTATTAGACATACTGTACTCATATATTGAGAGGTAATGGTAGAATCATTGTATTTGATTCTAAATAAAATTCTGAAAACGTAAATCTCTCAACGAATAGTGTATCAACTTATTTAACTGTAGTACATAAATGGGTCACAAATAATAGAAAGAAGTTAACAAAATATGTTTAATATAAGTTTCTTAATAATGAAACAAAGAACAATGCGCTACTAAAATAGTATATACATAGCAAACTAAATACAATCTGCAGCTGTAGGCCAAATACTTAGATGATATGTATAAATGCCGAGTATTTCTAACTCTAGTTTTTATTTTTATAATCTATACATTTTCGGTATCAACCAACTTTTATAATACACTAGTTAATTATCTAAGCTTTTAAGGAGGAAGAAAACACAAAACCGTTTCATCGTCAATAATTTGTACAATAGGTAATAAGTCAAAGCTAGTTTCGTTGATGCATTTTGTAAAAATACGTTTGAGAAATGCTTTATCTTTGTACATAAATAAATAAACATGTTAGTTTAGTAGGGATGTTTTAAATTTATCATCTACAGTATATACATTGGAATTATCTATTCGTAAATTTACAAGAATCATACGCAATGGAAGCTACAGTCAATTTTCTAGCAACTAAGTTTGTTTTACTTTGCAAAAAAATCAAAATTAGATAATTAACTACGGTCTGCAACATCATACACTGGAATGTGGTTCGATTTACAATCATCGATATATAACTACTACTGGATTGCGCGCTGTCCATAAGAGCTGTGTAGAGAAATTCGGTCGCGTACAGGTGTGAGTGGCGGGACGTATCGCGGTGTTGCAGGCGCCCGGTAGGGGCAAAACAGCAACTCGCGCCGCCGCCCGCTGCTATTCCCGCCAACGAACTATCTCGCCAAAAAAATATTCCGCCACTAGCAACCCCGCCAAATCTATAATAGTTTTTTTTTTTACAATTCGAGGTCATGTACGAAGAAGCAAAAGTAAACCACCTGTGAATGAATCATCCTGCCAGTTATTAGTGGACGGATAGCACTTTCACGTGGTAGTTTGGTTAGCAATGTATGAATTAATGAAATATGAAATAATGATTTATTCCACCATAATTACATTACATACAAATGAAATAAAAACTTGGAATTACGTTGCCACAGATCCAGTTAATGTGGCAACGTTCAATAAAAATTAACAATATAAAGTACATTCTATAAACTTTCAGTACAGTCCACACATGAAAAACACCTTGCCGCTCTCTGTGGCGTCTTGACGACATTTGTTAAATTAAACAAAATAACAATATTATTACAATAATAGATATTTACAACAAACATATATTAAAAAATTAATCCTATATAAGCAGTATAAAATCATGTAAATCAACAATTTAAAACAAGATATGCAGATTTGATAATTAAAAATCAAAAGGTCAAAATTCTTCAACTGCGGCTAAACAGAAGATATGCTAGGATAAAATCCATGCGTGAAATGATTGTAGTGTTTAAGAAAAAAAAACTTAAAGCACCTGATAGGTTAATAGAGGTTTTAGAGGGAAAGTTTTCAGGATTTCCGTTAGATTTAATTGCCTCAAAACACAAAATTTCCCGATTTCTCTTTAGACCTTTTTAAAGAGCTTAAAAAAAAATTTGCATATAAAAGTATTTTTGTTTGATTATTGGTAACGGAGAAAATTAAAAAATTGTAAATTTAAAATTCCCATGTTATTCTTATGGAGAATATTGTCAAATGTTGATGTTTGCTTGTTTATGGATATATTTAGATCAAACTTGGGAAACGTATTTATTTTGTACTAAGCTATCAATATTTTACTCAAAAACACACTTTATTAGTTTCCTTGTAGCAGCAAACCTAGGTACTCGTTAAACCTAATGTTATTAAAATATATTTAACTGAAAATCAATTCAGACAAATGGAAATTCGCTTAGTCGGCAGGTTTGCTGCGGCGGGGGTATTATTGTTAGAAAAATATTAGGTACAGTAACATGCGAAGAATGTGTTAGTCTTTTGACAGCTGACGAATGCAATTTAAGTAGCTACACCCATATGTCTAACGTTGACTTTGGAGAGGACACGCACGAAATTAAGCTGATAAAGTTAATCGGAAATTAGTTTTTTAAATAATTTGCTACAGTCATGCTAAAGAGCAAACCATTGCACTGTCAAAAGTTGGTATTCGTCAAAAGCTAACATAATTAGTACTTTTTAATCATGCGTGAAATGTAGGCTACTCTGTGTGGTACTGTATTCAAATAAATGGGTTTTATACAAATATACTGTATTTTTATTGTTTAATTTATCAGCCTTTTTATAAAACCCATAACCCAAACCATCCAAGCAATTTTTTAAATACAATTACTATGTTATCGCCCAACTTTATAACAATGTAAATACACGTTGTACTGTATAGCAATTAATTGATTACTACCTTATATACTTTCGGTTTTTAATATAACTAAATAAGCGAGTCAAAATATCCCCCGATGAAAATTTTTCGTGAATCAATAGTTGAAATAGGGTAAACAAATGATATCACAGCGTCAGTGCGATGTAAAACCCAAGCACCGTGCGGGTTTCTTGCCCCTACCCGACGCCTTCAAGTGCAGAACGCAACCACTGAATTCGGCTCGGGCTAGCGAGCTCAGCCAGCAATCCAGTAGTAGTTATATATCGATGTTTACAATTAATACCAGATTTTTCATAACAAAGTCAAGTGGGCTGTCTGACGACATTTCCACAGATATAGTTCACACAGATACTTACAATAACACTGTACTTGTAGCAACATTATTTTCTAAGTAAACATCAAATTTTCATGTTAATAATGTCTTTGATTATTGTTTATCTAATTTTACCATCAAAATTATTGTTTTAAAAGAACCATTACTTAAGGGAAACCATTGACTAGATAGGAATAGAAGAATACAACTGCAATTCTTTATTACTATATGCACAAATGGAAAATAATTGAGTAGGCAAAGTGTGTTAAAATTTCGATACCAAACGTTTTGAGATGGTATTTAACTCATTACTCTAGTTACTCGAACATTATTTTACGTAAATGTATAATTTCAAACTGTTAAGAGAACCATTTTTCAAGGTTTTTTTATTTGTCAGGGTTAGCCAGTACAACTTTATACTTAACTACATTTTAGTCCGAAAAAGATAGCGTATCTCGACGAACTCAGACATTTAAACTAGTGGAAGATGGAAGATTAGATAGTCCAAAGTGGAGCTGGATGAGTCAGGTTATCTTGCTGAGGTCACAGCGAGTACAACAACTACTAAACAGACCACACTGCCTGAAGACGAACAGCAACTAGTCGCAGCTGGAAAACAACAATTTTACATCAGTTACAAAAAGAAAATACATATCAACTGAGACGTAATAGGGAAGATTGCAAAATGAAGTAATTCATTTTTTTTTATATTTATTGTAAGTGTAATTTTATGTTATCCTAGTGATGTTCCCGGATAATTTTATCACGAACAGTGAAGACAAGTTTTAAATCTGATTTGCAATGTGATCCTGTCCTCAGCTAGAAAATCCTGCAAACGTACCAAGATCAATATACTGACCAAACATTGGATCAGTTTTTCTTTTGTTCCCAAATTAGGTAAAATTCATGTTTTTGTCTAAACTTAAACCCACTTACTTGTGTAGTTTTCTAACTTTGGAGGGATTGTGCTGATTAATGATGCTGAACATTAGTATGGTTAAGATACTGCCTCACCTGAGAATCGTACCAGATTCTAGACCCAGAAATTGTCAAAATTGTTTTTTCAAAATGATAATGATTAAAAATAATTAATATGATTTATTATACTAAAGAACTTGAACAAATGTAATTGACGAAGAAAGCTTATATGTTATGAATTGTATTATGAATATCATGGTCATGAGCATTATATTTTTATATGTTTGGTCATTATACTTTCTAAACTCGGCCTTGTCAATTATAGTCAACAAGAACAAGTTGGCATGTTTTGAGAAGATGAATGTATGGATTGGAGATTGGGAAAATCATTTCCCTCTATAACTTAATTTAAAACTTAATCCAAAATTTGGGATTCCCATCTCCCTACACAGTAGTGTTACATCTCAACTCACTATAACTATGTCAACCTCACAATGTACCCACCTCGTACTCTGTCTGCTATAGACTTGTCCGTATCCTTCATCTCCAAGGCTGGAGATTTGTGATGCTTGTCACTCTCCACACTCTCTTCGTTCGTTCTCCAGTAGACAGTGGCGATGGTGGCCAGACATTTCAGTTTGAGATCTCCTCGCTTGAAGTGGCGAGGTTCTGCACGGAACACTAGTCCCAGAGTCACCATTTCAAACCCTTTGTGAGGCTTGCGGATTGGCCCAACCACGTACGATTGGTTAGCCTGTCGAAAAATCATTTTAGTTTATGACTGGCTAGGTAGCTGAGTGGTTATAGTGCTCACTTAGCAATCAAACGGTTGCCGGATAGATCCTAAGTAAAGTCAGTAATTTTTTGATGATTCGAAACTGGACCCAGCTGTCCCCGATCATTGTGCTTTAAATGAATGGTCCTGGCCAATGAAACAGCTGATCTTAGCCAGTAAAAAATCTGCACAGATCATCTCAAAATCATATCAGATCATATCAAAATGATTCTTGTCAATTTCTTGGAATATTTTTTGACAATCATTTTACATGGGATAAACACATTGACCATGTTGGTGCTAAGGTCTTGAGTGGCATTTCTTTGCTAAGAAGACTTTCAAACTATTTGGACTGTGAAACATTAAGGTCAGTTTATTTTGGAGTGGTGTATTTATATCTGGCTTACGGGCTTGTCCTGTGGGGAGGCTCTTTTCACACATTTAGACACAATAGAATTTTTCGATTGCAAAAAAGAGCTGTACGTTTGGTAGCAAAAGTTAGCCCAAGGACTCGTTGCAAAGGCATTTTGTGTCACACAACATTATGACTTTTTATGCAATGTATGTATACCAGGTATATGGTTGGTTAAATTTAGCAGCTGTTCTGGTAATTTAATTTCTAATGTAGGACAAATACAAAACCATAACACTAGAGAGTATAATGATTTTGTCAGAGTGAGAAGACAGTTCAAAATAACAGAGAATAGCCCTTAGGTCAAAAAAACTATTTTTTCATTAAATTACCAAACTACATAAGGAAACTAGAAGGTAAAAACTTCAAAATGGAATTTTAAAAATGGCTTATTAATAAATGCCCAGACAGTCTTGAAAAGTTAAATTAAGTTGAAGGTATGCCTATTGTGTAAGTAGATTGGTTTGTTTGCCTCAACAGGATTCTTGCATTGTAGAGTAGAAAGCATGGTTTTGTTCTTTCTATCTTATGTCAGTTTTTTGCATGGTTTGCACTGTATGATATATGCTACTTATTTTATATTTTAAGTTATTTTGACAATTGCAATGCATGTTATTTCCATGTTAAAAGCAATAAAGACATTTCATTTCATCTCGCTCCATTCTACGTTCATCATTCTCTTATATTCGGGTTAAAATACGCACCTTAGGTGGCATCTTCATCTCAACTAATAATATTTAATCATTGATAATTCATGTTTGCTACTGTATGCTATTAACCCTAAGCCAGTGTAAAACTGTTTCATACGTAAGGTTCAGTTTCATATAGTTAAATATTAACCTGTTCTCCGTTGATGAACCAAGTGAGCTGGGTGGCTGGTCGGGAAGGTCCTGAAGTACAGTTTACCCTAACCGTGTCTCCGAGTTGGTATCTAGGTCTTCCCCCAATGATACGTGGTCCTTCTTTGGGTATTGCTGTGAAATAAAGGTTATAGCTTAGCTAAACATACATACATACATACATTCAACATACAGCACAACAAACACTTAGAACAATCAATTTTATGATTTTAAATTAACATTACACCTTTTAGAGAAAATTTTTTCTTCAATCTAATTTTTGTATTTGAAAATTAAGTTAATTTACCTTTGGAACCATAACTCTTGGGTTAGAAGAATTCTAGACTTCATAATACTGTATGGCCATTTTTGAAATGCCAATTATATTAATATTAGGCCCTTGACTGGATTAATGGTGTCAAACACAACTCATGCACTAGTGATTTTGATTATTCTTTAAGAGCTGTTTGCATCAAGTTGTAGCACATGTCAGGTGGCGTAAACTAATGTTATCATATTAAAATTGAAAAAAGGAATGATCCTTCGTTTGTACCACAATCTAGAGGCTCTACAAGTACAAAAAATACTATCCAAAACCTAAACATGTCAGTATACGTTTTAGATGATAACGTTATACATCAGCTAAAGTAAATTTTATTTTCTTGGGTAAGATTTCAATATATTTCTTCAACAACTCAAACAAATTCAATTACACAAGTGAGATATGCTTTAAATTGGTACATGGGTAGCCGTTTGAGTTGGTTAAAACTCCCACCGAATCTTCTTGAAAATCTTTTTGTTATGAATTTATGCAAGCTACAATTATTGTGGTCCTGGACCAATTCATTTCTGGTGGAATATTATAAGCCAAATGTTTTAAAATTACTAAAAGAAGAATCACGCTGATTCTTGTGTGACTCCTACACAAAGAACTACGTTGTACTGTTCTCATATTAAGCCTAGTTAATTGTGTTGAGCTCTCACCAACTGTCTGCATGTCGCCGTGGTCTGAGACGGTTTGGAAGGAAGGAGCTTCCGCCGACACCTCACATCTATATCTGCCTGTACTCGCCAATGTCAACTTGATCAGGCATACTTGAGTAGCATTCGAACGATCCACCTAACCCAGAATATATATTTCAATAATAAAACTACCTTTTTTCAGTAAACATACATTTATACGCTCAATGTTTTATTGGCTTTGTTAATCTGTTTCCTCCCTGTTTAGTAAAGCATAATTGGTTAAAGATTTATGGAACTTAAGTTATTAATTGTAAAAAAATATATATTGATGTATTTTTTTACCTAATGACGTCTTGACAAACAAAAACTTACAAGTAAACAGCCATGATAAAATATATAAAAAATTGTATAATTCACAGTTGTAGTTGAGTAAATATAAAATTAGGCGTATAAATGTGTCAGTCTCCATGCTTATCGTATCAACTTGGAACTTATCATATCAACTTACACGATAGCTTGGAAACACTGTTTTGAAAGTTATTTGATTAAAAATGTTGATCAGCACTGATAGCATAGCTAAATAAAGGATTTTAAATGTAACAACAACCTTAAGGGACGTGATCCTTAAATTATATATATATTTATCTTTCAATAGCTTTTTACAGTAATATTAAAAGTGTTTGCAGTATTTTTGTTACAAAACATACTATAAATAATTGAGGAAACAAAGGTGAACAATAAACTGACAATTTGTTGAGGATAACACGAGCGCATTGCAGTGTGCTGGACTCTAGGGTAATCCATTGTAGGAGAAGGACAATGGTGTAAATATCACCCCCTTATCACCTGTTAACACCACGCGCTGTTAATCAGATGGATCAGGGCTTTGTTGTCTGTGAACTATGTAAAATATTGCGCTTTTATGTTTATTGCAAGGCTATAGCTCGATCAAGGGATTTAGAATTTAAAATAATACTAGTCAATGCGTTGAAGGTAATTTGTGTGCATTTTATTTATTCGTTCAATGTATCTATTTAAATCATGTGTTTATTTTTTCTTGAATTGCATGATTTGTACATTTTTGAACACCCAACTACCCCAATGCATTATAAACATGCCTAATTTATTTCTCAGATATGTATGTACTCACATCGACCTCAACGCCACTTAGTGGGAAGACCTGCTTGGGTGGGATATCCTTAGGCAGGAACCTGAAGAACTCGTTGCCATCCTTGTACCACTTGACAGAGTATAGAGGCTCTCCCTGAAGGTCATAGTGACACTCTAGTATGGAGGAGTTGCCAAGAAGTGTGTGACGCTCTATCCGAACTGACGTCAGCACAAGACTTCTAGTCGTGCCTGTGAAATATAAGACTTTATGATAAATAATTTTAGGTAGATAAAGCAATACACAGGTTAACCCTGGAAGTCTTAGTGGCATTAGTTAGGATAAGTTTTCAAGAAGAGGCGTTATTGTTCCTAAAAATGCTAGCTTTCTCCTACCGAAATTCATAATGTTCAGAAACCTATTTATTCTGTAATTTAGCAGTACATTTACTTTATTGAAGTATAGTAAATATATTATATTAAGGTGTGATATCAAGTGTAGTTAGACATTTTAAGAAAAACAATGTTAGTATAACAACTCATGGTATCAGTAAAAGAAATTCACGAAAGTACCCAATTACATTTGCATAATATTATAAAATATTAAAATAAAAATAAAAATAATATAAACTAGCAAACATATTTCATACATTTATTTTACCATTACCAAAGTCGTTCTTAAATAATCAAAATTACTTGTAAAACAGCTAATGTAACATTTTACTAATAAGAATTGACATGATTTAAAAAAAATACTGTAAAAAATAAAAATGAATTGTGCTAAAGCAATACTACATTAATATTTATGGGATTGTGTGTATTCAAATTCAACGAGAGTATTGGACCGATGAAAGTAAATATTTTATCAGTTGGAGGGGAAAGAAGAAGAAATAATCTCATAGCGGTGAGCCAGCCCACCAGCCGCGGGCGTGGTTATGTTATATGAATCTCTGAGCCAGCCAGGAATGTAAATCTGTTAGTTAACACAACACTATCAAAATTATTTTAACTAAATTCCGATTACTATTTTCTTCTTTTCTTCGTCATTGTTAGAAATCGATAATTTTTATAGCGATCAAAATTGTGTATTTTAAAGGGTCCATTAAACCTCATTAAAACACTTTTTAGTTGAAATTAATGATTGTTGCTCGTTAAGTTGTGATAAATGCTTGCCTTTCATACTTACTCTTAGAATTATATTGTATGTTGATGACCACGACAGCTAGGATAAGAAATGAGCTAAAATGTATACAACATGAAATGTTTTCGACCAAAATAATCTTCTAAACAAAGTCAATTAAGCTTGCGCACACCCTTGGTATACATAATTTAATCTATATAACTATCTGGAAATAGTCAATGATATAATGTTTTAGTAAAGCACTCACTAAAGATGTACTTTTCACAGTTCAAGATTATAGGGAGTTACAGACATTTAAAGTTTTACGCTTATAAATGTATCTAAGGTCAGCGACTCAAATACATCTACTTAAATAATACTGCATCATAACAGCCCTGCCTGCAAATCATACAAACATTTGCAAAGGCGCCTACATACGATTGTAAAGCTAACTGCCTTTATGTAATGCATTAAAATATGCTAATTGGAGAAGCCTTGTTTCTTAACATTCTAACAGGATAATCTTATAGCATTGTGGTATAAAAATACGCTTTTACTTACGATAGAACTCACGTTTTAAGGGAAAATTTTAAAAACAAATCCTCATTGAAATAATTACATGCATTTATATGCATCCAGATTAAAACTGTAAGAGTGTAAAACATGTCTCCAAATAAAGGAACTTATAACTGGTGTTGGAGTAGTAAATAATAATTATAAATAATTATAATTATAATAATTATGAGTTGTTATTATTTTCTTAGCCTTTGTGTCACAGATATGTACAAAATACAACATTAATGTTTGACAATTAGTACAAATTAAAAAATAAAATTGTGCGACAGCGTACCGATTAAAATAACAATCAAACCAAATATATTTTACAATCCATGGGATGTTATTTCGTGAGCATGGCTTTAATAACTTCTTATCAGCATAATACGTATTATTAGACGTATTTATTCACCCTCCATGGCTTATTGTACTAATGATAAGATTATTTAGGGAATTTATTTTGCTAGTTTAAGAAAACATCATAAACATATTAGATTTAAAGGCTTAAAGGACAGATTTCTCAGGCTAAAACACTTTCATGCTTTAAAAGCCACCTGTTGCCAGCTTTTAACACCAGTGCATGTTCTCTATTAAAGAGAAAGAAAACTAACCAACATAGAGTAAATAAATAATCTTTTAATTGTTACAAATAAGCCAACTAATCGTAGGTTCGTCAGTTCAATTATAAATAAGATTTTTAATGGGTTGAGGTGTTCTTAATTATTAGATTTTCCAAAAGACAACATCCTGATTAAATATACCGAAGAGCTTTGTCTCATTTATAGTCTTTATTTAATTTTAATAAATGTACGGCTGGATTTGCTGCAACAAGGAAAAAGGTGTGTTTTGTAATACCTCTAAAGCCTGTGTTTAATTAAATACCATCATAATGTTTTTATATTTATCCACGTTCAATGGAGGTCCGGAAATCAGTTTATCCTCTTTAGGGTAATACTACATGCAAAATATTACACGCAGCATTTTTTTATATCAATAATAAAAAGAATTAAACTAAATATATGGAATATAGGCCTACATCTAACATATAAAGTATTATAAAAGTTCGTGTTCTATACAAAATAGAAACTTGTCCGTAATTACAAAAATAACAAAAACATTTTTCAATCACTCTGTTTCTGACCCTAATGGGTAAAAATACGAGTGTAAATATTTTATGTTTTACCCAGGCTATGCTAAAGAAAAGTTTTTAAAACGTTAAAGGAGCACGTCCGGGAAGGTTAAGGAAGTTCGTTAAGGAGATCTAATTATGGAGACCCGTCATGTTTGGAAAGGAGGTTAAGCTCTGTTGGTCATTACTTGAATTTACATTCATACCGAGTGAATTATATATGACGTGTATTCACGTGGTATAACATTGAAGAATATTATGTGTTTTAAGTTTCGCATATTTAATTTAATGAAGTTTTTTATGAAAAATTAATATCCTTGTATTGATATTTATTTTGAGTAAAACGTAACCTAGCTCCTTTAAACGATATGTTCCAAAATGTCTTGACTTGGTTCAAAATGTGTCTAGTAGGTTCAATGAAAACTAAACGCTATATTTCTAGAAGAATTTTCAATGTTACCGTCTGTTTGTTTATTTGATATTATGCATTTTTAAGCTGATTTGTTAAGTCTTCTATACAAAGTGTCCATAAAAAACGTTACAGGACTTTGGGATATGAATCCTGATGCTAAAAGTAAGAAAAAATTGTATGTTAAGGTTTGTCCGAAAATGCATGTTTATCCAGATACCCGCCATTTTGTTTTGTATACAAAAATATGATTATCTGTGAAGTTTTTCAACCGATGGTTTTGAAACTTGGTAAGCATTTTAACGTACACAAGACCTATGATAAAAATAAAAAAAATTGGTTCAATTAAAAATTTTAAAACGGCGGCCGTTTAAATTTTCATTATTTAATCACTCAAAAATTGATAATTTTATAAAGCAATATCAAATACACTTTTTAGAATTTTTAATTCCCTATCAAATTATACCAAGTTTAAAAAATCGGACGAAAAATAACTGAAATATAACGTTTTTTGGAGTAAAAAATAAGGCAAAGTTACTCGGGGTGCACTTTATTTTGACTGATCTTATAACTAATAAACGTTCTATTTAAGTTATTTGTCTCGTCCAGTCTTATTGATCTTGGTATCATTTTATAGGGAATTTAAAATGCTACGAAGTTATCTTGACATTTTTTGATAAAATTATCCATTTTCAAGTTATTTTAAAGTTACAAAAAGTCAAACCACAATTTTGAAATTTACAATCGGACCAACATTATTATTTTTATATATTAGGTCTTGTGTACGTTAACATTCTTACATTTTCATAATCATCGGTTGAAAAACTTCAAAGTTAAAAATAGTTATTTCTAAAAAAAACAAAATGGCGGATATCTAGGTAAATATGCATTTTCGGACATTTCTACACATACACTTTTTTCTTCCTTTCAGTATTGGGATTCATATGCCAAAGTCCTGAAAAGTTTCTTATAGATACCCAGTATATTTAAATTCAAAAATGTATATCTATTTTGTTTTCCATAACCAAAACGTCTGTCCGGTCTCTATTTAACCTTGGAATGTAACTGGAAATGTTGTTTAGTCTGAAGGGATCTGCCCTCCAGGTTGTAAAGTTACCAAATGATTTTTTCTGAAATATTATTATTACTGTGGTACAGGAAGGTTAAAGTGACATTGCTACCATAATTCTGTTGTCCACCGTGCTACACTTTATAATTTGGGTTTTCAAAAATTATATCATTACTTACCCATTAATTATAAGGTTAACTCTATCTACTTATAATCAAGTTTGGGAGTTTGAATTACTGTTGACATCTGTGTAAGTGGCTATCCAAAAGTCAAAGTATATAATTAATTAATTAATGCATAGAAAATTTCTTTACGATTATTCTTCACATTCTTACAAGGTCAATAAACAAAAATATTAAGGAATATAGTCCAGTTATGAAAAGCGAAAAATCCATAACTCTATAAACCTGTTAAATTTCCCAATTTAGAAATGTTGGAAAAAAATTAAACAATTATTTTGAGCGTCACCATTGATTTATTAAGAATCATTGATATGACAGTGATTCATATTTTTATTAGAGTATACTATAGTCATTACATTATTATATTTACGGAATGACTGTAAACTTTGAAACACTTTGGAATCCATAACGTCCCTTAGTTTCTTTAGGTTGACGACAAACTGCAATAATTGCATGATAGTCCAGTAAAATAAACCAAAAAAATAAACCAAAATACAGACCATCAAAATAAATAAATTTTCCAAAGTCGTATAAAAATTGTTTTTTTTTTCAATATTTCCACAATATAGTTGTTTGAAGCAATCACCGTATTGATTTAGAGAGTATGCCAGTTTATTTGATATTAATAGAAAATAAATGAAAGTATGAATAAAAATACCCCCACCTCAGCAAACCTGCAGCATAAGCGAATTTCCATTTGCTTGATTTGATTTTCACAAACCTATTTAAATAACATTAGGTTTAACTGGTACCTAGGTTAGCTGCTACAGGGAGGGTAATATATTATATAAAATAAGGAATAGTATGACAAGAAACAAATAAATTTACACAATTTTATAAAAATGTGTCTATAAATAAGGAAAAACAATAATTAAAAATCTTCGCTATTGGAATAACTTCAGGTTTTTAATTTATTTTTTTTATTTGCTCCGTAACCAATAACTGTAAAAAACATTTTGATGTACTATTTTTTTTTGTTTTTAAGCTCTACAAAATTCTTTAATGTAAAATTATACAATTGTAAAATTGTATGTTTTGAGGGTCAAAAATATGAAAAACCCGTTCTTAACAAAAACCCCTATAAAGCAACCGTTCCCTTGGCCTGATCATGCTTCGCGAACTCGTTTTAATAAATGTAGGTTTACATGCCGAAAAACAGACCTCCAAAATATACCTTCAACGACAAAACTACTCTTCCCAAAGCTGTCAAATGTTTACACATAAACATTTAAGCTAAGCTTTGGGTACAATACTTGCACATGAAAACAAAATAAAACAGTTTAACATAGTTAACAGTTTATTGAGGCTGAAATATCAGGCAAATAAGATCTTCCAATTACAATCACTCAACAGATCTTCCATGCAGCGGGTAATTTTTCCACGCCAAGTGTGCCCATCTATACAGGACATGCTGAATATGAATTGAAATACAGGATTGATATAGAAGAACACAAAAAATCCACAAGGATCGGAAATTTCACTACAAGACGTACAGACAAGTTCTGGTGTGAAATTTGGTCTGATTAGGCCATCGAACAGGCCCTCACAAAGACAATAAAAAGCTCTGAAGGATTGAATCGAGGACGAGGAAAACAGACAAAATGTTGTAACTTGATGGGCGCTTTTGATGATCCGTCCTCATCAAATCTGTAGGAAGTTGAGGAATATTAAAAAAAATGACGTCAGTTGAACATTAACAGTGAGCAACATGTTGACGTGCGCCATTCTCGCATTGCTCGAGACAACGAAATTGATGAAAAGATTAAATAGTGGTTTCCTCAACACACACCATTCCAATATAAATGATGTGCTGATTATTAGCAAATTTCCCTTATAGGGAATACGCTATTACAGTAGGTCTCATAGTAAGACCTAGACCTGGGACCGATTTACTTTTCCAATTTGGTATTCCTATTGAAAAAACCACAATTTTTATACGTCTTTGGAAAATTTATTTATTTTGATGGTCTGTATTTTGACCATTATTTACGCTACATACTTGCTGTTGGGCTTAAACTGTCACAAATTTATTCTTCTTTAATTTAATAATCTAAAATTTTCGGTAAAATCAACGGTTCACGAGATTGAGTGAAAAACAATAGGAATTGCCATATTTTTTATATTCCGATAACAAGTGGCGCGCCCAGCGGCGAGCGGCAGTATCTCGAAGTGGATAACTTGTATTTTATGTTATGGGCCCAATACTAACAACATATCCAAAAATCAGAACTACCCGGCCTTTTGCACAGTAACCCCATTTTTTCTGACAGATTTACTGGACTATGAAGGTTTTCCGCAGTTTATAATTCAGACAATGCTGATACTCCCCTCGCTTGAGACTCATTATAACATGAATATGGATTACAAGAACACAGAACACTGACACGCGAAATTCTTCCAACAACCTCGGGATATTAGTTCAGGTTTGCAAGACAATTAGTAGACACGGTATTGCTACATTTACGTTGCAGTCATTAAGCTGTTAAAATTCATGGTATACTGAACTATATATCCCTGAACTGTATTTACTGAATTGAAACTTGTGTTGTGTCCTAGCAAAGCATTAATTATTAGTTCGTTTATAGATAAATATTAACTGCAAATTCCTTTGCTAACTTTAAAAGCAAATATTTTATATCGGTATTAATGATTCTACCGGGACAATATTAATTACATAATAATAAGCGACCTTTGTTTGGTTTCCTACCGAATCGTATCTTGTCCTAAAACATGGCAAGTTACATCGGATTAACAATTCGTTTTTGATTTCGTTTTAACAACTTTTACTAATGAGTTTGACAAAGCGACGAAACCAATGTTGTTCGCCTGTCAAAAGATTTTTATCTGAAAAAGTTATCTTCAAAACATATCATCCATGTAAAAAAAAACACAACTATTTACTATCATATTTTCCAACTAGTAATGTTGATGAAATAAATGGTAATTAGCGATATGAAACGTCTTAAAACCATGAATAACTAAAAATATATTAACTATTAATATGACTTGATTTCCTTTACAAACAATATCTCGTATGAAGTCGCATGAGAAATTAATATAAGATTGTACCTATTAAGTTATGTGCAACTGGAAATTAATTGTTAAATCTCACATACTTATTTATACTAAGGTAATAGAAACTATTTTAAATTTTGTATAAAGAATATAAATAAACTATGACTTTGATTAAATAATTCTCTAACTAAATACAGCACAACAATTGTCTTGACTTGCAAATGTTGTTTAACTTTGCGATTACAGCTTAGTCTCGATAAATGCTAAATAATCAAACGTATTTGTTGGTTTGGAGGATATTGTTTATATAGATATCTCCTCAAAAGCTTTGAAATGTAAACCTTGTTGGAGCATTAACTTTCTTTAAATGGGATTGTTAAAGTTTGTAGTGTTAATTTATATCCAAACAATCTTACACGACATTATCGTTAAGGAGCATTCTATCCAGGACAAAAATGGGAATCCCTCCTCATGTAAATGTATGTTAGGATATTCAATTCCCAAAATGAGTTTGAGAATGAGGAGTTAGTGTAAAACAGCAATTCTGATGCATCCTTATACTAGCTTCCTCCTGCTGTGAACGACTTCTCGCTTGCCAAGAGTATGACGTTATTCATGTTTTATTTATAAACAAAACCCTTTATGAGATTAGCCTTGTTTATTTAATGGCATTGCATTGAACATTGGCAAGTTTCTATTGTTACTTACTTTCCGTGTCCGGATAAAAACACCAGCTCAATTAGATATTATTTTTCCAATAATCTGCCACATATATGGCTTCGTCATTTGCCTCCTTAAGATCGAGCCAGGTGCATGTTCTGCCCATATCTGGACAAACTAGTAGGTGTTCATGGTCCTGAGGGGCCCCACATGTGCAGTTTGGTTCTCCTTCATAGTACCCCCACCTCATGAGGTTTACTTTGCACCTCGAGACCCCACTTCGCAATCTATTTAGGGTCCTCCATGTGGGGTAAGGCAGGTGACAGCCTGCAGGGAGTTCCTCTCTGAGTTCTACTGGTGGCTGTTGAGCCTCCTGCCTCCATAGCTGAAGCCTTAATACTTCCGGTGTTACTGAATGTATCTCAGTGGTTTTGAGGAAACTCTTTCTTGACCTGAGTCTAGAGGGCTGCTGTTGATGCCCATATAGTGGATGACGGTGGTCGGTCACTTGCTTCTGTAGTTCTACTGCGGCTGCCACGTTTCTACTTATATATGGTGGAGCTACCCCAATAAGAGGGTATATACTGTCCACTGGGGTTGGTTTTAAGCATCCTGACACGATCCTTGCAGTTTCGTTGATGGCTATGTTTACCTGCTTTGCATGGGCAGAGTTTCTCCACACTGGTGCTGCGTACTCTGCTGCTGAGAAGCTAAGAGCAAGAGCAGAAGTGCGTAGCACCTGTGGTTGTGCTCCCCAGGATGTGTTGGTAAGTTTCCGAATGATATTATTTCGGGAGCACACTTTTTGCCTAGTAGCAAGGCAGTGTTGTTTAAAAGTCAATGCTCTGTCCAGCTTCACAACTAGATATTGAGGATAGTCATTATGTTCGAGTTCTTGTCCTCTCCACAGTACCCTTAACTTTCTTTTTGCCTCTCTGTTCCGTAGGTGGAAAGCGCATACCTGGGTTTTGGTTGGGTTAGGCTTAAGATGGTTCTCATCATAGTAGCTTCCAAGTTTCTATTGTTGAACATGTGTAAAAAGAAATCTGCAGTACATTAGGCAGATTAAAGTCCAATTGTTGTAGACGGTTATTAGTTGCTTTGAGCAAATGAATCCTGTTCATTTTAGGTACGAACTGTTTTTGTTTTTACAATTCCTATAAAACAAAAATATGTGTGGCTTTTGGTAAACTTGGTCTCAAAGAGTAGTTTCCTTTGCATATAAATCTAAAAAGTGTTAATAAAACAGTTGGTAAGCAAAATATTGCATTTACTAAATCGAATGATAGTAAATGAAACCTTGGTAAAATGCAATACAACAATTGTATGAACGTCATGTGGATAGTGTCTAAGAACGAGCTTACATGAAAATGCACAGCATCGAAATTATTTGATTATTTATTAGAGTAACGTGGTAACACCTTATCATCAATGTAAGAGAGTTGTCAAAATATCTGTTACTATACCATATTTTTTTCGTCTGGAGTATTTTATTATTTAAAATTCCTAGCCATTCGTTTTACAAGAGTGAAGAATAACACAAATTTTCCTCTTCTTGAATACATTTTACACATACCTTCCTTAAGATTTTGGGTATTTTTTGTTTTGAAACATTTATTTATTAAGGTAATTTGCTAGCCTTACGAAGTTCTCATCAATTTTGTTGTAACAATGTTCTTGCTGGATATTATAAGAAATCCATAATTGGAAATAACAAAATGTATTTTTAGGTGGATTTTATTTTAGTAAATTCAATATAAAACCGTTTAATGTAAATGAAAATCGTTATACGAAAGTTACCTTTTATTTTTCAATTTTTTTATATGAGGGTTTATAATAATAAAAAACTGCAAGTAATTGAATTACTATTAAATTAAGGGTTTAAACCAAATTCTACTTTACAGTGTTTTCAATAAAAATTCCCTATTTTAGCTCACATGGCAATAATAACAAACACATTGTTGAGTAGTTGATTAAATTCCCGCTGCATTCCTGTGGCGCTGTGGTAGTAACTGTAGCTGATTGGCAGCGTCTTAGCAGAAATTCTGCATGCCAGAGTGTTTAGCAACAGCTTGAATTATTAAAAACGATGTAACTAATTATATTTTCCTATTTAAATGCTAATATAACTTTGGTTACAAAGTTCGTAGGTAATTAGTAGTCGAATCTTAACAGGAGGTGTTAAACAAACTTAAAACATTTCCTCAATTAAGCTCAACTCATTTTAAACACACTTTATGGTCTTCATTATTATCTACTATGTTTTATTTTCCTTAAAAGGTCGCTGGGTACATAGGTTGCCGTTCAGATTTGGTCAAAGGCTTGTCATTTTATATGTATAAATTAGTTTGCATTGAATAAATGCTAAATTTAACCTCAACTGCCACTTTCCGTTTTTGAGGCTTCTAGCCTAATTAAATTCTGTTAGTCTAATACAAAAAAAAGATTATAAACATTTTTACAAAATTGTATTACTAGACCAGATTTAAATTTACTAAATGTATGAGGCGTGACAACATTATTAAATAATTGTCTTTGTCCTAAACTGATTATTTCTATGATAAAAGACAGTTTGTTTTTTTTCTGCAGCATCAGAATCGAGTATGCTTTCTAAAACAATGGGGGAATCAAGGAGAGAAATCAGGAGTCCAACAGAATTATTTAATAGAAGTGGCGAAGTTAAGTTGGCGGTTGGAGAGGTTGATTCTCTCATTTCTTTAATTCAATTTCGGGAAAGGATACGGTAAAGGTAGAAAATGAAACAGTTTTATCGTTTTGAACTCAGATTAAGTCCATGTGTTGTTATTTTTGGAAATAAAAAATCAGTTAAATACTTTATAGCTTAACTGAAAGTGGACCTATACAAGAAATTGGTTTAGGTATATTTTAATGTATTATGATGTAATAACAATTTTAATGTCCATTTATTTTGCTAAACTTGAATACACACCTACACGTCCATTCAGTGAACAATATCATACTTTAAAAAGATACCTTTTCACTAATGATACACTAATAGGTTCAAGAGAATAAATAAGTTTAACCTGTAACAATAAAAGATTGAAACCCGGTAGTCTGAAAAATCATTCAGTACTTTTTATGGTAAACACGTCATTCAACCTTTTTTTCTAATGCTGATGGAATGATTTAGGTATAAAATTACAAAATTATGAATGTTTTTTTTACAAAAGATTCCCATTATTTTGTACAACAACGTGTGTGCCATTCAACTAATCCAATCTATAAGAGTTGATAGTTAACTAAAAGTCAACTAGTTGTTTAACATGACAGAAGTTTCTTGGAACCCAAGTTTTCTGGAAGTTAAAGAAGCAAAGTAAGTAAACAAAAACTATACAAAAGCAAACAGAAACATTCAGTGGTGTAACTCTAACCCCATGTATTCCTACCACGTAAAGGCCGTTTGCCTCGTAAAAGATATGCAGTTTGAAATGGCGTAGTTGCAATGACAAATTGCACCATTACAAAACATAATAGATTGAAAGATGAATGTTAAAGGAGCATACGAATTAATGAATGTGGATTTGTGTATGTGATTATTTTTGACTTTTGGAAATAACAGTGTTACGTATTAGGTTTCATACAGTGTTTTGTTCTTTGTTTGTTGTATTTGGTCTCGTGTGTCTGAGTTATTTTTGTTGGCTTTTCTTTAAATCGCAACTAAAAGCGTTGGAGTATTTAATAAGGTGAACATAAAATATCTGAATCACACAAAATGTGGCAATCATAAAAAACTTGCCATTAAACTACTAAATATTATTGAACTAAATTTGCAAGATTTTATTTAAATAGCAAAAACATATTCGTTATGATATACAGGGTGTCCCGTAAGTAAACAGCCAAACTCCGGGAAATGGTTATATGGGTCAAAATAAAGAGAAAATCAAGAATAACAGTTTTTTTCCAAAATCGCTTGGTTAACCAGATATCCGTCGTTTTGTATTTTTTACAAGAACGTTTTTATTTTTGAACTTTTTCAACCAATCTTTATAAAACTTGGTATGTAGGTTAAGGTAGAAAAGGACAATGTTAGACAAAAAAATCATCTTGATTCAACTTAAAATTTTAAAATAGCGACCATTTTATTTTTTTTAGCGAATTTCCCTATAGAGAAGTAGCTATTACCGTAGGTGGCATGGTAAGACCTAGGCTCGGGACCTATTTACTTTTTCATTTTGATGTCCCCAGAGGCCAAAAACACCATTCGTTCAAATTTTTATATATGTATATATATATATATATATATATATATATATATATATGTGTGTGTGTGTGTGTGTGTGTGTGTGTGTGTGTGTGTGTGTCCGTGAACGCGATAACTTGAGTAATTCTTGTCCGATTTTGATGAAATTTGGTATAAAGGTGTAAAGCAAGATAAACTTGAATGAGTTCGCAAACCAGCATGATCGGACTATGGGAACGTGGGTTTATGGGGGGTTTTGGGGGGTAAAAATAGGTTTTTCCCATTTTGACTCTAAAAACACAAAATTTTACAATTTCTTTCTAAACCATTTTGTAGAGCTTAAAAAAACAAATAATTTGGTATATTGAAGCGTTACTATGCGCCTAATGGATACGGAGAAAATTCAAAAATATTGTAATTTTAAAATTTCAATGTTATTCTTATGGAGAATAAGTCAACTGTTGTAGTTTGCTTGTTTATGAACATATTTTGATCACATTTGGAAAATACATTAATTTCTTACTAAACTACAGTACCTATTAACATTTTACGTAAAAAAAAACACTTTTTACTCTCCCTGTTGCAGCAAACCTAAGTATACTTGTTAAACTGATTCTATTTAAATAGGGAATACATGTGATATTTTTAAGGAGACATTTTAATGTAAATCCAATCAGGCAAATGGAAATTCGCTAAGTCTGCAGGTTTGCTGCGGCGGGGGTATTTTTAACTTAAATTACTCAAAAACGGCTAATTTTATGAAAAGATGTAATATACACTTTTATTTAGAACTTTTAATTCCCTATCAAACGAAACCAAATTTAAAAAGATCGAATAAGAAATAGCTGAAATACGATTTTTAATTGTAAAATGAGGTAGAATAAGGCAGAAGCTAGTCAGGTTTGTCTTGATTTTCTATTTATTTAGACCCATAGAACCATGTCCCGGAGTTTGGCTGTTTACTTACGGGACACCCTGTATGCATACATACGTATTGATCATGTTAACTCTGTTTACAACAATGTAAAATATGAATACATATAAATCTGTATCAGGGTGTAAAGCTTCATCTTGGTGCTATCCAGTGCTATTTAGCAACATTTTCCTCTATCACAATCTCATAAAATAAGAAAGATGAAACAATAATATGGCTCATTTATTATTTTCAGAGGATAATGAAATTGCTATTTTCGTAACCAGGAAAACATTTAGGACAACAACAAAATTTAGGAAAACGACAAAGAAAACAGTCCTATTAATTTCAAAAAGTGCTAAAAAAATATTGATTTTCATTGAGGTTATTTTAAATAAATGTTTCATTACTGAACGGTGGTGTTTTATTAAAAGTTTTACCGAAGCACCTTCAGTTTAAAAAAATGAATCATTTAGAACGGACTTTAATTTAGATTATCGGAAGATTTTTTAAGTATTATTCCTCCTATGCAGTTTGTAAAATATCTTGCACGGGATTTATCTGGTTAGTCTACTTTCATACAGATGTATATTTTTACATATCGTACCACCTTTACCGTTTAAACTATGTCCTACTTAAAACGTAATATGTAATGTTAATGCTCATTTAGCTTTGATATAACTATGGCCATTAATATTGTTTTTTTAAGTAACATAATATCGAAAGAACTTTAGAAAAATATGCGTTTCTGTAGAACATTGTATTTAACTCGGGAGTCATTGAATTTGTAATTTGCCATTAACACTTCACAAGTCTTCTAAAATTTAAAATAAGAGAGTGAGTTTTAATCAAACCCAAGTGGGTGAAAATAAAATGTTAATGAGATCATTGTAAAAAAAAATAAACTTGAGATTGTGCTTTTAATTTTAATTAATATAATTAAGTAAGATAGTTATTATTAAGTTGTGTTGACTCACACTAAAAATAATATATTTTTGGATAGAAGAAGGTTAAAAAGATAAGAGTACAATCGGTCAACAAAACGGTGTGTCAAGTGGTCAGCGAAGTAAGTATAGAGCTGCCTCTTCGGTCAGTTTATTTGTCCTCTTGACAGAGCAACAATTGGTGTTTTATTTACAAACTTGCAAGTATTTACCAAGCCTGGGAAAATTATAATACCCTTTTAAACCAATCGATTACTCGTGCTATAAGATTATTTTAAGACAGCTGTTTAGCTAAGAGTTTATATTTTGACTTCCTTGTTGTACTTCGTAGGTTTCCTGTGCTTTTGTAATAAAATGTTTTTTCAAAACTGGACCTAGTTAGTATTTAAGTTGGTAATTTCCAGCATTGTTGGTATTTTTTTTTCTAAACTAACTTTTTCTGCTAAACTCAGTAACAACAACTTCTCGACATTCGAATCCATTGCATGCACTATCCTGTCACTGTACTGTAGTTAACACTGGCACAACTATGAATGGTGATAAATTAATAGTTACGATAAATTTTTGGGTTTTTTCAGTCCGTATCAGTCAGTATGTTGTTTCCACTTGTAATATGCAAACCCCATTATAAATTTGTTGATAATATTTGCAATAGCAATATTAATTATTTTTTTTCTTTTAGTTTAAGAGAACAAACAGTAGTCTACTAATGGAGGATAATCCGTCAGAAAGGACATCAGTAAGGATTAGACGGAAAGTCATGTGTCTTAGTTAAAACTGGATCTGCCATTGATTAACTTGTCACGGTCTTTAAGAGATATTTGTCACTCGCCATCGTTAGTTTTATTCAAGATTAAGTTCTTGTTAACTTAAATCACAGAATTCTCTTGTTTGTGATTTAATCTACCTAAAGAGTGATCTATTACTTTATCTGTATCAAAATTGTTGTTAGTTGTTATGATAATGTTTTAAGCCTATTGCATACATAGTTTTTTTTAGTAAACCATTCTAAAAAGACAGAATATAACCATAAATTAAACATGTTTAATCTATGATATAACGTAAACGCCACATGAATTTCCTAAATTATTTCACGTAAAAGTTTCATAGGAAAAAGGTTTTAGAGTAAAAAAAAAAATACTTGATCCTAGCAAATACTCAATGTACCCCTACGATAAAAAATAGTAGTAAAATAAATGTAATTATTTTACAATTAGTTAGTTATTTATATTATATAGACTGGCGTTTATGGTACAGTTTAATTTCAAACACATTATCTGTTGTTTAAAAACTGTATCACAATACACAAAAAAGCCGGTGTTTAGACAAATCATAGTAACATTAACCAATTAGTGGTTATGGCAGTAATAGTGTATAACTTTCACTTTATGATATACATTTAATAGTATAGTAAATAGTTTTCTTTCATTTTGTATTTTAAAAATATAATAATCCGTACGACCAATCAATTAGTCAAATATTTCAATTATATGCATGTATTATGCATGTATTTGTATTTTATCGAAAAAACATAAGTACATGGCATATGTTAAACGTTATATTAATACAATTTAGTCAAATACAATGTCTCAATAAAATGGTAAATGAGTTTTGTGCGATAGGAATTACTTTATTGACAGTATATACAATAAATATCTCTGCACTTTAACCAAAAATCTGTTTTACCTAGAATAAGATGTTTTTCTCCTAAATGTATCTCATTTTTTACTTTTAAAACATTATTTATACACCCTAGGTAAATATTCTGCCATTAGAGCAAGTGTTTCATGACTTGCACGTTTAGAGTGAAAAGAATAAAAAACTGAAATAAATTAAGATATTATCTTCGTTATTTATCAGAAATGGTCATAGAATATAATTCATGGCAGACAAAAATATAAATAAAAAATATAAACTGAAATATTGTATGGTTTGACGTTAGCCAATTTAGATTAAATAGCTTGGAAAATTGAAAATATTGTCTTAAAGTAGAATGCGTGTCGCTGAGGTTATGGGTTCAAATACCGCCGATCGCCACTGCTCTCCCAGCTTGGGCTGGATTGCAAATGGCTACGGACTAGAACCTAGTGTCCTGATGGTTCATAAAAAGTGTTATGAAAATATACGAATGGTGCTTCATTGCAACGCTAGGTGGTTCATTTTTCTGCTTTAGAAAGAGAATCCATTACAGCATCTTAAGATAGGGATCGGAGCTGGTCTAGTGGTAAGACGTGGGGATTAGTTTCCTGAGATCCCGTGTTCGAATCTCACCAATCACATATACCTTCTATGCTTAGTGTTACGCGTAAAAGGTTACAACACTATTTTGCAATACTATCCAAAAGGATATAGTAAACCCATTCAACAGAAGAATAATGGCAAAGGTAGGCAATACAAATTTGGTTTAAGGTCCACCTCCCATCATTATTCTAAAATATCAGCAAAATTAACAACGAAGGGTTTTCTAATTACTCTGAAATACCTGAAAGATATTATTATAATGCAAAGTATATGCGACTGCAATCGTAGGGGGATGATGGGATGAGCTTTTATACGCCTATCTCTTATCTGAAGTACTTATAATCAACGGTGATCACTAACGCTCTCATTTATATTATTTTCTTAATTTCAAACAAAAAGACTTAAGTTAGGAAGCAACAAACGTATCACTAAAGAAATAATGATTTATATTGTTAGAAAAATTACAAATTGTCAATTATAAAATGAAATAGCGTAACAAAATGTTAGATTACGATGCTTTTTCGTAAATCTTTAGGGGGTTTTCGCTTAGCCTAAAGCAGTCCTTATGATAATAAATTTCTCAATTTCAAAAATGCTTACGTTTACAACAATAATTAAATAGTCAAACTAATAATGATTGGCTAGTAGGTTTTATAATAAATTAATGTGCTTAATTATTCTTAAGATATAACTTATTTAAACTCACCGGTAACATACAATCCAAAATATTATTTCCTTAGTTAAACTGGATAAGTTTAACTAATGCACTGCCATAATTTTATTTTATTGGCATATATTTCAATTTTAGCAACACCTAATTTTGTCTTAAGTATCATTGTTTTTATATTCTTGTATATTACACTGTAAATCCTATAAAAATTCATAGGAAAATAATAACAAAATATATTTTTGTAGTATATAAAAATAATATTTTAGTATTATTTCATTGCTAAACATGATTATGCTATAATTGTAACATAATAACCGAAAACTAAGTCACATAGAGCTGATTTCCATCACAATGCATTTAACAGATATTGTTGTTGGCTAAGACTGATTGTGATCTACTACAGGATTAATCACCTCATTGTTGGACTGATTACCAATGTTTGTCCAGACTAGGGGTGGTCACATAACAATCAAGGGGAGATCGATTGAAACTGGTTTTATGTTGAGACATACATGAACTTATTGTTAACCATATTGCATGTATTTGGTTTAGGTAAATAGTAAATAAATAACAGAGATGTATCGTTTATGAAAGTGAGTTCATTTTTGTAGCAAAGAATATGAATCTTACTTTTTTTCTTTAAGTAAACAGAATGGTTTTTACTTATTTCTCATAAAAGATGCAATATAATTTAATTATCATAGTTATTTATCGTATGTTCTTATACCTTTCTATCATTTGTAGTGTAACGTTTATGGTTAAATATTTATGGTATAAGAAGTTCGTAGTTACCATTTTCAATGGGTTCTGGGTGATATGTTATTCATCGTGCCCAATTTAAAACACTTTTTGTAGTTCCTACCTTTTCGGTAGTTCTAGATAGAAAACCTACTGTTGAAAACTGTGACAATAAAATAATGTTAGAATTAACTAGACTACTTCAAGAAACAGTTTATGCCAACTAAACATTGATGGTGTGTAGAACATGTTATATGTAACAAATACAAATATTGTCAACAGTATCTTATATTTATGTTTATAATTTCACAAACAAACCTTTATTTAATATATTGCACGTTATAATAATTCTATTACTTTTTATATTATTAAAATATTTCGTATTTCGTATTTTGTAATAAGAGTTAATTTCTTAATCAGTACCCTTTAGACGGCTTGGTATCAATTATAAGAGTGTTAAAGTGCTCTTTGCTATGGTTAAATAAAGGGAAAGTTTGTTGTTTATCCACTTTCTGTGTAAACTTTACAATGTACTTCCTTCAAAGATTATAAACCTTTAAAACTTGTTGCGCCCTTTTAAAGATGATCATGCTGAGTAAAATTGAGCTCAGGTGGGTTTTAATCGATGTAACACTTTTTAAGACCGAATAGAATTATGTAAGTCTACCTTCGATCAATTCATAGTATCAGTTTCATGAATTTAGTCTGACTTAATTCATTATTCCTTCAGCATAAAATAAAAATAAAAAAAAACTGCAATAAATATGCCAAACTACGTCAATATAGTTGAATCACAAAAGATAAATACATTTTAAACCAGTAATGTACAACACAAATTTGAAATTATTTAGTAGTGTTTGGTTGAATCATAAAAAAACATATTTTTTACGTCGATTAAATTACTAAAATTTTTTATTTTTATTTATTTCTAAAATGGTTGTACTTTAATATAGTCGGGGGGCAAACTGTATTCCGTAGGATTTTTTGTGAAGGGAATGTGTGACTATGTGGAATCTCTTTATTATATGTCACATAATGGTGTAGTACCGGGTGTTTACCCTCAAATTGTGGGGTTTGGTTTTTATGACGTCGTAAATCCAAGATGGCCGCCAGGTGTGACATCTATTCATTAAATTAATAATAACTCTTTTCAGGGTAAAATAATCGAATTTTAATTTACACCATTGAATTCAGCTCAAAAAATCAAACAATTTGTTGTTTTGAATCATTGCTCTATGACCATTGGTTACCGAGATATTGAAGGCGGAAAACACAGAACATTGTCCCCATGTTATCCTTATGGGGAAAAAATAAAATTGTATATCTAGCTTATTACTCAGCATATCTTAATAATAATTGGTATGTGGCTTCATTTAGTAGAGATCTACTTGATTATGGCCTAAAATCCCCCATTTTTACATTTCCGTGGCAGCAAACCTGCATACTAACTTCCAATGTCATTCTTATGGACAATTTTTTGCATGCTTGTTCATGAACATACTGTACTTTAAGAAATGATGATGTGTGGCTCCATTTTAATTATTTATTGAAGCATTTGTAATTCGTTAAGTATACAGGTCTGCTGCTATGGGTAGGTCTGCTATAAACAAATTACAGGTATTACAAAATAAAATAAATTAGACTATAGTTGAGAGGCATATGTAATTTTGTAGGATTTTGAATTAAGCAATTGTATGATTGTTGGCGATTGATAGGTAATGACATGTAGAACCGTGTACTACCGAGTATTTTGTCTGAAAGTGTGGCCAAGCTGGTGTTTTCGGCCGCCATCTTGGATCCACCATATTGGATGTTAATAACTTTTTTATACAATGCTAGTGTTGTGACACATCATTATGAACTAATTTTTCACGCTGATTTCAATGCTGAAATATGTTTTTAAATATATTTTTTCTTTTGGAAGATATATTCAAATAAAAACTCTCCCCCATACATTTCTTACGGACGTTTCGTACTTTGAACATTTTTAAGATTTTTTTCTAATATCTCTAGTTCCTATTAACGCTTGCAGTTCGTTCTAGTCTTAAGATATTCAGTGATCTATGAGCTTTCATTTGAGCTATTGATCTTTAAATTCGGTTGAGTTAGAGCGTTACAGTCGAGCTACGAACCCTAACACAATATTAAATTTAACTTATTACAAATCTTTTTATTTTAGTTTATTTATTTATTTGTTAACGGTTGCACCATTTTTACATGAATAATATAATAATCTTACATACGGAAGAAGCAGAAAAAAATCACAGGCCAGTACAAAAGTAGTGAAAAAAAACTGGAAAACAAGACTTCAATACAAGACATAAAAAGATAAATAACAACTATAAATAACAAACTATAAATAACAAACTATAAATAACAAACTATGAATAAAAAACTATAAGTAACAACTATAAATAACAAACTATCTGAACAAGTTGACAAAACGAGATATTCGAAAAACAAAACCAGTATAGGAACAATAACAATGATGCAATGCAGTAGCCGAGTGAAACTTCAGTAAAGAGGCAGAACAAACGAAAAACAGATAAAACTTTCAGAAAAATAACAATATGATAAACTCTGTACAAGAACAATATATAACAATGCAATAACAACAGGATTGACTATATTAACAAAAATAAATAACAATGCAATAAATAGAAAGTTTGGAAATATGCAAAGATTGATGCAGGAGTTCAGCAAAAAAAGAAAAAAAGTTCTGTTGTTATTAAAAGATGTATATCTCGGGTTATTAGTACGTCACTAAGTTCTTCCTGGTCTCAAATTACTTGGTTAATGTTTGATTTTACATTTTTTATTAATCACTAAATTAAATCTGACTAAGTTATTTTAAAATGAGTCATGAACCATCATTTAACATTAAATTATTTTTATGTCCAAAACTTTCTTTGGTTAAAGACATACAGGGCTGGTCATCAGTGTTACAATTTTTAGACGTGGAACCTTTTAGTCTTATATGCCTCATCACACATCATTTACTTTGTACTTACACCAAACAAATGTTGTAACCCTGATGACCAGCCCTGTATGTCTTTAATTGCTTTAACCAAAGAAAAATTTCTAAATAAAAATAATTATTAATGTTAAATAAAGGCCCATGACTCATTTTCAATTAGTCAGATTTCATTTAGTGATTAATAACATTTTAAACCAGACATTTACTGAGTAATTTAAGACTAGAATGAACCTTTTGCCGTATTAACAAACCGAAATATAAATCTTTTAATAAAACTGATTTGGAAAAAGTTAAAATTAATATTGTGTTGTGGTTCATAGCTCAACTCTAACTCGTCCGATTTTAATGATCGATAGCTTGAATAAAAGCCCTTACATCACTGAATACTTTAAGACTATAACGAATTGCAAGCGATAATAAGAACTGGATATATGAGAAAAATAATCAAAGTACGAAACGTCCGTAAAAAATGTATGGGGGGGGAGTTTTCATTTCAATATGTCTTCGAAAAGAAAGACGATATTTACAAACGGTTTTCGGAATTGAAATTAACGTAAACATCTATAGTTTATAATGATGAGTCACAACACCAGCATTACATTTAAAAAAAATATTAATATCCAATATGGTGGATCCAAGACGGCGGGCCAAAAACACCAGCTTGGCCACACTTTCAGACAACACACCCGGTAGTATACGATTCTATATGTCACTACCTATCTATCACCACCAATCACACAATCACACGAAATTACATATGACCCAGAACTATAGTCTATTTTATTTTATTTTATACCAATAATTTGTGATATTTTTTATAGCTACAATACCCCCGTAGCAGCTGAACTGTATACTCAACGAATTGCAAATGCTTCAATAAATAATTAAAATGGAGCCACACATCATCATTTCTCAAAGTATGTTCATGAACAAGCATGCAAAAAATTGTCCATAAGAATAACATTGGAAGTTAGTATGCAGGTTTGCCGCCACGGAAATGTAAAAATGGGGGATTTTAGGCCATAATCAAGTAGATCTCTACTAAATGAAGCCACATACCAATTATTATTAAGATATGCTGAGTAATAAGCTAGATATACAATTTTATTTTTCCCCATAAGGATAACATGGGGTCAATGTTCTGTGTTTTCCGCCTTCAATATCTCGGTAACCAATGGTCATAGAGCAATGATTCAAAACACCAAATTGCTTGATTTTTTGAGCTGAATTCAATGGTGTAAATTAAAATTCGATTATTTTACTCTGAAAAGAGTTATTATTAATTTAATGAATAGAAGTCACACATGGCAGCCATCTTGGATTTACGACGTCATAGAAACCAAACCCGGCAATTTGAGGGTAAACACCCGGTACTACACCATTATGTGATATATAATAAAGAGATTCCACATAGTCACACATTCCCTTCACAAAAAATCCCACGGAAGCTGGATATGTGCAGTTTGCTCCTGGACTAATAGCAACAAACATTCATGAGACGTTTAATTTTGTTTGTATTAATTTATTATGATTGAAGAAAGATGTATTAAAAAGCAATGTATTGTAGTATATTGTAAAAAATCTGATAAATTGAGGCGATTTGGTGGCTCAGTCGGTAGTGCAACGGCCCATAATGTATACATCCAAGGCACCAATGGCCACTTAGAATTTATCAGTGCAGTTCATTCCAAATAACATTGAATGGCTATAGTGCTTTGCTTGATACGTAGCACCTTACCATTGATGGCTTGTGGTCGGGATAATGCAAGTTTAAAGTTTGCCAACCTGTTGAAAATGAAACTATTCACTTAGAAAAATAATTGCATTTCACAACAAAGTTTCTTATTTTATTTTCGTCTAGGTCTTTATGTTATGTTACTCTGAAAGGTTAGATTCAATATCAGCATCAGTTTGCCGATTTCCTTGTCCATGTGTTCACATTGTTCCGTTGACAAAGCCGCTTCGACAGATTGTGTTCTACAAGGGGATTAATCATGTGATTGTTAACGATGATTATCTCTGTTTTACATTAAGTGATTACTTACACAAAACAACGAGGTTTTAATCAGGACATCTTATTTTCAGGTATCTGTATGGTAAAAATCTCTCACATTTTTGCTAGTCCACGTTTTTACTACCTTTAAATTGTGTTGGTTTGCTTTTACACTTTCTTTGAAACAAAACTTGAAGCTTGGACATTAATGAAAGAATTTATCGTTAAAACGTGTTTATGGAAAAATGCATGTGATCGTGTACTATAAACTTGTGGTCTTACTAGTTTAATGTATCTTAATATTAAATGTATGTATGTAATATTAAATGTTTAATGTTATTAACTGAGATCCATTTATCAATGATTTGTAATAATCCCATTTTATTACTTTAAATTACTTAAATATAATATCGAAGGCAATTTTTTAAAAGGTGTTAAATAGCAATAATTAATTGTTCAGTTAGTTACATTTTTACCAGTGTGTTAAATTATTAAAAACTTATCCATATTTTCATATTAATAAAAGGTTTTATTATTAAATTATTTTTTGAAACAATGTATATAATACCTATATAAAATTTAAAAAAATGAAGAACCAGATATTTATATTTACAGGTGAATTTTATGTTCACAACATCATTGCAAAAATGTAATAGTATAGCCTAGTCTAATAAAACTTGTAAAGTTAGTACAAAAGTTTTACAATTGAAATTGTTAGGTAATCTGAATATCGTCTGTTCGTAACTTTAAATTAAACACATGTAACATTTCATTGCATGGTATTATTTATCAACTGAGAATAATCTCACTTTATTTTTATTTTGACAAACAATCCCCTTGCTTTCAAAAGGAAGGGGATTGTTAGACTCTCTCGCATGACAACGATGACTTCTGATTTCCGAAATGAAATGGAGCTGACGAGTTCTTTGTGTATTAGTAATTCTGGTGCATCTTGACAAAGAATTGCCTTACCTTAATATGTTACTCGGGCTTATTCACAACATTCAACCAATATTACTTTGTGTATATGTTTGCGACCTGGCCTACAGTTTGCCGCAACTTGAGGAACTAAAGTTGTGACGTAATTATATATGTTTTGTTGTATAATAAAATTTTCGCATGTGAAAAAGAACAGTTTCGTGTCTTAAAAAGGATTTAGAAAATCTAATTTTAAGTCCATCAAAGTATGTGCTCAAGTGCAAGTTTAGGTCGGTGATTTTCTCTATAATTAAGCTTGAGCTATTATCTAGGTTAAAGTAGGTAGTATATTCCAAAGTAGGGATCCTAGAATACCAAATCTAGTTTGCTTCTTTATGGCCGTCGTCTTATGGATATACAATAAAATAATAATACCGAAATAAATTTTGTAGGAAACACCTCTTGGATAATATTGCATGGTTCACTTTTACCTTGATTCTCATGACATTCTCTTAGAGGATTCATATCTAACTAGTCTTTATTGACTTTAAACAAATTATCATAGCAAAAGTTCAAAATAAGGGACCGTTTCACTATCTAACGTTTACCTGTAGTTGAAAGTGAGGATTATTGTATATTATTAAATTTATAACAAAATACATTTCTGGGCCATTTGTAATGTAAAAAGCGAGTTATGCACAGGTAAGGTGTTTAGAAGCATTGTTGTTTTCAATCTTTTAGCTTTGTGTATTTCACATTCGCAAAAAGGAACAAGAATTAATCAAGCTGGAGTGTCTAGTTATATAAAAGGTCTCAACATTTCTCACAGAGTAATTGCATTCCTGCTAAGATACTTTTACTGATGTGTAATTAGTGTTAAGAGATGAAACGTACTTAGTTTATTTTAATTAAATGGTTTCCTGGTAAAATGTTATTAAATTAATTAGTGTTTATCATTCAGATGCTATTTTAATATTTTCCAAATAGGGCATATCGTTATTTTATTGTATAACAGTAAATCAAGTAAATTAAGACTTTTTTCATTTTGGCTATTGAAGTTTTGGTCCTACTTAATCACTGATGAGCTTTTGCAAGAGTTTTTGCTATAAATATACATACCATTATACATGTTGGTATTATAATATTTTGTATACCCTATACCTTATGAAACCTATGTTTTTGCCATCCTAAAAAAAACCATACAAGAAATTAAAATTGTCTAAACTTTTTCAAACATGTTGTCAAACAATGGATTTTACTTAAATATCTTAAGTTGTTACGGTGAAGATGTGAATAATAATTTATCCATAACAAATAATTTTAAGTGTATACAATTGGGGGAAAATTAGATTCATTTAAGTACCGAACTAATAGAATGTTCACTACAATAAATTAAGAAGTTTGCTCAATGTTTAACAATTGATTACATTATTAATAATTAAATTTTATCCTTTAAATCACTTAAATATTTACGGATGTGAAAACTTTAAGTTGTGGTGATTTTCACAGACAAACATTTCATTAAAAACACAGTCAGCTTATATTGTAGCTTCAGTTACACACTTTTAAAACTCCACAAGCAGAACCTCCTAAATTAATTAACATCTCGACCAACTAAATAAGGAAACTTTATAAATGTCCGTGTATTACTCCTTAGTAATTAGAGGTCATTATAGAAACAGCGTCGCTTAATTTAGGCTGCGTTTAGGACGGACGCAAATCCCCCAAGTGGCCGCCATTTGTATGTCTTAAAAGTTTAAAAATGGCAATGCAGTTAAGATGTACTTTATTAAAAAACATTTTTAAGCTGATATTACGAAATTGAAGTGGTAGTAGATAAACATTTAACATCATAAATGTAAAACTGCAATCAAAATAATGTTGTATGATACTAAGCGCCAATGGTTTAGTTTATTTTCTACGTTGAAAATGCATTATGTACGAACACAGGAGGAAAATGTAAGCCAGGTATCCTAACTAACCAATTTTGGTAAATTTGTCGTGTTAGTGTGTTTGTCAATTATAAATGTTTACTTTACGTTTATTAAATGTAAGGATATTTATGTAAAGTGCTGATACTAGTTGCGTCTATAATTTAATAGATTGCCTAATAGCAGGTATTTAAATTTTTTTAAGTCCTCAGAAGTTCAACAGGTGCATCTTCTCACTTTTTAGGTCAGAAGAAATATATGGTTATTTTTGTTATGTATATGAGTATATTTTTCTTGCTCAAGGCACCTAAAACCTTGAATATTGTATTATACGCACCTTGGTGGCGTCCCCATCTCAATGATTGATAATTGATTGATTGATAATTGATATATAGAGTGTATTTCGAACCACGGCAGATACTAAAGTGACTAAGTCTATCTTGAACCGTAGTGTAATTATTATGACTTCAATTTAGAGCACTTGTCCTGCTATGGAAGTATACTACAAAGTTTTTGATATGTTAATAACCCTAAGAACCAAGCATGACTCAAATTAGCTATGTACTAATGTCAATCAAAGAAAATTATAACTAGACGAACGAAAAATAAATTGTTTTTTTTTTTAATCATCAAAAGTTTTTAGGCCATTTTTTTAAGTTTTCTCAACGTTTCTTTGTTACATTCGCCAAAAATAAATTCATGTAATGGTTTAATTTTACAACAAAAACAGTTAGATTAAATCAAAAAATTAATAACGCTGAGTGACTCTAAAACCATAAGACACAAAGAAATAATTTCAAAATACTTTTGAACTGTCTTTTGCATGTGTTTTATTTTATTAAGGAGATGTAATTTTTTTACAATTTTTTGTATATAAACATTTTAATACCGTTATAAAAGTTATATATATATTAAATTTATTAATTAATATACTACTTGTTAACATCATACTCTTATATGTATTTGAACTAATAATTCTCTAAAACCTTTACCGTTCAATTAGAGTAAACCTTTGAGACACACTGTTTTACTTACACTAATAAAATTGCTCAACCTTTTTTCTATTTGCTTAAACTAAACATCACATATAAAACAGTATACATTATGTTGTATACTGAATACCATTTAATATATTTTACTTAATATTATAAATATATTTTGTAAAAGTACTGTTTTAAGACCTTGTATTATCTCTTGAAGTGAGAAGATTCATTTCGGCCAGTGTTAACTATAGAGAAAGCACAATAAAAATGTAAATAGGTCGCTGAGAGGTTGAGGTAAAACAAAGGGTTTACGCGGGGGTTGAAACAGGAAGGTAATCCAGTGACAAATTAACTCACAATTCACCCGTTTATTGCCCGCAAACAATACTTCCATTAGAGAAGTCCCTATTACAAAGTTGGAGAAAATTGCAAGGTGTAAACCTTTAAATCTTTGCGGTTTTAAATCTTTGTTGTTTATTTATCATTTATCCTGATAAAGGAAACGCTTGATTTGATTTTTTCTTTGCATTTTTCTGTTCACTTGGACCTCAGATGTTGGATCATTTCAATGCCATTTGAATTTCAAGAATGATATGTGTTGAAAATGTGTAAATGTTTTAAATCAGACGCGAACTCACGACTTCACTGCCCAAGTTTCAAAGTATGCCTAGTTTAAGTCACTGGTGCATCAAAGACAATCCAATTAAACCAAAACAATTAAATAAGTAAATAGTAAATTAAATAAATAAATAAAAACGAAAATATTTGTCATCTAGAACAGAAATTTGTAACTACGGATTTTGAAAATCAGTATTTTAATTTGTTTGTTTTTCTAACCAAAACAGTGATTTTCTTTTTTATTTAATTTCAGGTAATTCATCAATAAGTTTGAATAGGAATGTCTAACTTTCAAATTCTTGTAAAAACGTATAAATATTTTTCGGTTATTTGATTGTTGAGCATCTTGGTAACAACAATAGCCTTTAAGTCAGACCTGTTACTAGACATGAAGTAGTTTTTTTGTATAATATTGTAGCTATATATTTTTGCCATTAATTATGAATTTGCTATTTACTGTCTCAACTGTACTTTGAATGCATAAATTATCTTATGATCAGCTGACTGTTTGTAAATGTCATATTTCATTTTTATTGTAGTTCTTTCCTAATATAAAAGTGTTTCATGATTTATAATCTCTCCTTTTAATTACCTTATTTTGTGTTAGTATATTTATATAAAGCACAAGCCTTTCGTACTTATTAGAAGATTGTACGAAAAATAAAAATAAATAGATTTATAAGTCGGATTCCTTACAATAACCACTCATAAAAATTGGTATTTATTACGAATATTAATATCTTGGCCCTAAAAATTTACAGTTCCCTATATTTAAGGGGTGCATAGCTACTAACTTTAAATTAGTTTTCTGATTCTCTTGAATAGGTGAATTCAATCATTCAACCAATACACTAACTTGTGTAAAATGTAGCTCAGCAGATTAAAAACTTAGTAAAATTATTTTTGGTAAAGATTTTTGGAAGAACTTTTGTATGGTTTAATTTATTACAAGATTTTAAAGAGTTCTAAAGTTTGTGGAAAAATAAATTATTTTACGCACTTATATACTCATCTATGCCAGATTTCCACTATACATCTATTATTTGGTCTGAAGATTCAATTAAGGAAAGATAAAGAACAATCTTCTAGCTACAACAGTAACTTCAGCACTTGATATAAATAATTCTGAGGCAGTCTACTTCTTTCTTAGTTAGGTACTGTGATGGTTTGAGATGGTTTTCTTAAAATCAGTAGATTCTTTTACACTTTTAAGTTATCAATTCCTTACTAAATCATGAATACAAACAATTAACTGTAGATTTATATTATCTTTGAATTGTTATTCAAAAAGAAACTATAGGCAGATAACAAAGAATCTTGAAAAAATGTTTAATTTTGATGTGATTTT
This sequence comes from Macrosteles quadrilineatus, assembly GCF_028750875.1. NCBI lineage: Eukaryota > Metazoa > Arthropoda > Insecta > Hemiptera > Cicadellidae > Macrosteles > Macrosteles quadrilineatus. The sequence continues at coordinate 201,434,737 of NW_026542595.1, forward strand.
GCAGACGAGATAGATATTTTGAAGAAAAATTTTCAATAAATACAGTACCACGAAGAAAAACTTCAAAATTATAAGTGTTGACGCAATTTCCTTTGTAACATTTCAACACCTTCTACAGAGAGGGGCCGTGGCACCCTTGAAGCAGTTTGTCACAATTACTTAATTGGCTTTCGGTCTGGCATTAGAAATTGACACTGCAAACCATACATATAGCCAAGCCTTACTTGTAATACTTGTAAACATTTTACTAATAATATCGATTTGTAAAATAAATGTATTTTATTTAGTTCGATTCGTTTATATATTTTATTTAACTCTAATGCAATGTGTACACTATTATCTTGATATCACTACTTTTTTTATAAGGATTTGTAAGTTAGATTGTGTAAACGTAGTTTCATATCACATTAAAATATTTTATTCTTAACTATTTTTTTTAACTTATTTGCATAGTTAAAAACTATCTGAATAATTTATATAATATCATTTATGTAAATGTTTTTTTATTATATTTAATAATCATTTATATAATCTGGCCAAATTTTTATAAAATAATTATTAGGAGCCGATTTCATAGTGGTATTGTAGGACAAATAAAAGTTTCAGTGTAGATTTTACGTGCTCATTATTTGACATTTAGCATTTTTTTTTTTTTTTTTTAGAAGACAAATATAATTTTGATAACACTTAGTCGGCTGAAGAATTTCAGTCCGTAAACCCTTTTTTATTCAAATTTAATTCAATAAAACTGTACTTTTCAATGAATTATTGACTTATATCTTATATTGTGAGTTATCTATATAATTAATACGCTACATGAAACTTTGTCGGTTGAACTCCTCCGCCATTTCTTAACCGATTTTATCCATTGACGTCTCATTGGAAAGAGCGTGTCGCGTAGATTTGCAAACTGGCCTTACATTTTTGAAAGAGTCCCTTGGGCTCTGCCCCAGTGGCTTTGAAAGGTCCCATGTTATCCTTATAAAGAACATAATTGTTTACATTTTGATCAGCTGTATAATTTAATTGCTGTTATTTATTTTTCAATTCAATGAAACGCATTGAGTACATTTATTTACTATTTGAGTTTGTGTAAACATAACCCCCAAGATGGATCGTATTAGTATGGTTGTTGTATCTTAAATTTGTGTATTTATCGTTGTTTTGTGTCGCTATGACGGATCGAGTTAGCATGATTGTAACTTAAATTTGTGCATTTATCGTTGTTTTGTATAGCTATAATTTGTTTATTTGTTGTTCTTTAATCTATGGTTGTATTTCCTTTTAAATGCCTCCGACGCGACGACAACGAAACTAGACAAGAGGCGTAATCGTGATAACGACCGCAGCTACAGAACAGTGGCGCGTGAAGGGCGTTATTATACATCGATGGTAGGCTTAACTCATCACAGTCAGCACCTGACCCTGGTCAATCTCAACTATTAAGTTACAAATGTGCCCTAACACTACTCCAAAACGACTTTTCGTTCTCAATTGGCCCTCTATCAATGACCTGTATTGCCTGTACAACGAGGCACTTTGAGAAGGAGAAAATCGGCCGGAATGCTTTAGGTTTATCAACAACGAAGATAAATATGATCTGAGTTACACACTGGTAATCTTTGAGTTGACTCTTTTAAACTCATTGTAAATATGACTGTTATTCGTTTTGAAATAACTCCTGTAATACTTTGCAATTGCTCGAATTCGAGCAACATGTACACTAGTATGGATTATTGTACCATGTGTTTCAAATTATCCCCTTGATATTGAGCTTCTTTCATAACTGGTATACGACAATTTATCATTCTAACAGTACTGAATATTTTTATTTTTAACCTACTAATACGTCGATTATTATTATGATATAAAATTATGTTTTGGTTACAAATCTTTCAGTAAATGTTAATAAAAACAGATACTGACATATGATTTTTAAACTAAAATTATTATATTTTATCAAACTTTTTTTTATTTTATATACTAAAACTATATTTTATTTTATTGTAAATAAGGCTTTATACATAACGCAGTAACTGTTTTCGATTTTACATTTGACGTGAATAGGTTATAAATAAGTACTGTAATATTTTAAAGTCTCTAAGAATAGATTAATAGATTTGCTTAAGTTAAGTAATAATTCAACATATTAAAGTATACACAATAATTTCATTGACATTGAGAAACTGATACAATAATAAATTTTTTTTTAAATTTTATTGGTGTCAAGTCCTTAAATCTATTGCAGTTTATAGACGACATATGCTACAGCATCTATCAAATGTTTAAACTCAATCTCCTGTGAAACCAAATGTAGTGATAAAGTCAAACCACTTGTTGCTTTCAGCCACAGGTGTGTACAACCACAAAATGTCTCACTTACCCTCACGTACATTTCGACTCTACCGATGAAATTTAGGTGCAAGTCAGCTGCTTTATTTACCTTACATCTTGAGTTTTCTACTTACTAAACATTTTGTTAATATATATTTTAATTGATTAGTTTTTACTTTTGAAATTGTTCATTGACAATTGTAGTTCTATTTGCCCATTACCTCCTGGGACATTAAAAATGTAGTGCTACTGTTTTGTTTATTTCGTGTATTGGTATTTATCACTAAAAGGCTAAAATCCATTAGTAAAAGTAATACACACAATGTGCAGTAAAATTCAATGTAACACATTTGAAAGGCCAACACTGCATATGAATTGGTCCTGTATCTAAAATACGCCTTTATGTCAATTGTATTATAAGTTTTATTTCCCTTAACTAATATAAAAATTCAAACAACCCTTTCCTGTTTGACGTACTTGTGTTTAGCTGTTTACCCGACCAATGCTAGGTGACCGTTTTAAAAAACGATTGTACTTATTTACAGTTATTTGTGTAGGTAAAGTCTGAATGTATTTAGATTAGATAAAAATACGTTTCTAATCCGACATGTTATGAATTCCATTGCTAGTGATATGTATACATGTCAATGGTAAGTAAAATGAACAAGATACAAATATTTAAGGGATCATTGTTGATTAGAAGTAAAACAAACTTATCATTTAAAAGTTAAATATACTAAATAACAAAGACACTAAGTTCATTTTATTCCAGATGGAGCTTTGGCCCTCTTTTGGGACTGTGAAAATTCTACGGAGTAAAATATATAGGTGATTTACAGATTCTTTAACTAATTGCTAATCAATCATGCTTTTATTTTCACACAATTGTGGGTTTTAATGTATATTAGTTAATCTAAGCACACTTCTAACAGACTAACTCATTGCTAGTGTCAACTTATAGTATTAAGTCTACTAATATCCTTTAAGAATGTCTTCTATATCTTCTTGAAAACATTTGTATTTGGGAATTTGGTACCAGCGGTAATTCTTGTGGTTACGTGTTTTAGGCACTACCTAAACTACTACGCTGTGAAATGTCGAATCCCTACTGTTTAAGTGGTACAGGTTTCATATTCATATTACCTTTCATATTCATTCACATTTAAGTGTAACAAATTCAGTGGGCTGGATAAAATATTTTAATTTTATTCGAAGGAAAGAGTTAAAACTATTGACAGTATATTTTATCCCTGTCATCTCATCATACCTAAGTTTGACGGTTGGCAAAGGTAAAATACAAGAATCATTTCGTTTCAACGACGAGAATCTTGAAATCAACAAGTGTCTGAGTGATATGTGTTTCTTCTGATCTCTTAAAATATTTGCTTGGGAATCGTTAGTCTACTTATCTTTATTCTATACAGTTTCAAGTTGTTTTATTGTATGTTACAAGCCCTTATTTATTTTGTTTAAGTAAACAGATTAATTCATTAATATGTATACAAGAGAAGTTGGTTGGCAATTAATTATATTTCACATTGACTAGTACATAATTTTACCTGAAAAACTATTGGCTATTTGGATTAATTACCTATTTAAGTTGTTTTTAAATTCTATTTTCTCTTATGTGTTATAATCTTATTGATATTAACAATTTCGTTACTCATTCGTCTACCTTCCGGTATATTACACAAAACTGTTTAGTAAAATTAAACATCGAAAAACTGCATATTTAGCTAGTAAATCTTTGTTATAACTATTAAATCGTGACCTAATAAGTAAAAACGGCATATAACACACAGTTTTATGCCGTTTTATTTTCATCGTCTGATTAGGGTTTTCTGAGATTTTAGACTGTAACTATTTTATTAGGAGATACAGATTTTTCTCTTGAAAGTTTTTCTTGGATTAAACAAAACTGTGCCGTTATGTGTTCATTACTAATTTAGTTAGGTTCATAGTAAAATATTAGTTAATTAAAATAACTATACTTTTAAAGGTTATACATTTAGTCTGGAAGCAAATTTAGTCACTTATTTACTTGTAAGTATAAGTAAAAGCAGACCTACAGATCTTTTGAAACGTTGTATTTTTTGTAACTATTATTGCACTACTTTCTGATAATTAGGTAATTTGTTTGTATTCAAAGCAATGAAACAGGTTTAATAAGAAATTGGTTTAATATTTATTTTTCCTACAGTTACCTAACAATGTACATGTTATCTCACTGATTTGAGAAAGCAAAGTGGCCAATTCGCTCATCAGTGAGACAATGTTAACATTGTCTCACTCTAATTACTTTGACTCACTTCAGATTTGCAACGTCAAGGCATGAAAGTGGCCAAATCGTTCATCAGTAAGACAATGTTAACACTGTCTCACTCTAATTACTTTGTCTCACTCCAGATTTGCAACGTGAAGGCACGTTTCTTTGCGAATTTATTTGTTTTATGGTAACTGTAGGAAAATTAACGTGCAACTCAAGTGCAAAGTGCAATCGCCTCACTCGAGAAACCATTCCTCACTCGTCTACGGCTCGTGAGTAAGGATTTCTCTCGAGTGAGGCAATTGCTCCCTTTGCTCACCAGTTCCACAAATAAAAATTTGTTTCAATACAAATCTTAATTTTTCACACGTCATAAGATATTATGCAATGTTATCCTAAAATCAATCCGTTTGTTTTTTGAATAACTATGTAGTTGTTGCGATATTTTTATTTTCAAAATTAGATTCTGTATTTAATAGAATAGAATATAGCGATTTTTACCAATTAACAAAATAATAACTAATCACATGTCTACTAACATGCTCATGGTAATCAAAAGTCTAACTTGCATTAAAATAAATTAAGCCAATATGTAACTACGAGTTGGGTAAAAATCTCGGAGGGAAAAGAAGATTGCGGGACGCAAATTGGAAAGGAATTATTTATTTTGCGCGGAAAGGCTAGTTGTACTCTCATTTCCCTGTTTCTTCAAATGCAACTGATATAAATTACTTCCCAGTTGTATTTGTCTGGTTTCATTTATCTGCCCCGTTAAATAAAACCAGACTGTATGATATTAGGAATAATTAAAAAAGTTTAAATATTATTTTGAAAAACCACTACTACATAACATTTTTATACAAATAAACGATACAATCAGTAAAATCCATTTAAAATTTACATCTTATATGCTTTAATAAGTTTTTAATATTTCGATGCCAACGCTTAAATTAAATTTTATAAATTAAACATTCTCTTTTATAGATTCCTTATAAAAAAAGGACGACCATAAATTGGTTCTGCCTTTTAAATGCAGGGGACGTTTTTTAACTATGGCTTGTTATTCAATCAACTAAATTAAAACATTAATCATATAAAAGTTTTATTTTAAAGAAAAAAATAAATATTAATTGGTGCAATGGCTTGATATTAAAACGCATGATACGAATGTGATTAATAACAACAGATTTTAAATTAAATTAAATTGATACCTACACGTAACATGCAAAAATGAAACATAAAAAACTGTTTTTCTTTTTTTTACTATAAAAAGATACATCTAATTGCAGTATTTGAAGTTAGTGTTAAAGGCTAAAAGGTAAGATTTATGTATCAAAATTCAATTTTGCACTAACTTTAAAATAAATTAAAGAGCGACGGGCAAAAACAAATAATTTTGCAAGATTTAAATTGAACTTTTTAAACTCAATAACTTCAAATGGCAACCGTGCAAATATTTCTTGAATCTGCCATTTTAAGTTGTTGAACTACTGCCATTTTTTACCCAGCTGTTATTTTGAGCTCAAATTTGCAGCATTGGATTCTACTAGTAAAGATCTTTAAATATGACGTGCATATCGACCTATGCTAATGTTTAAGATTTTCTTCCGACTTGTGGCGGGCGCCACACAGATTTAATATGCATTGTAAATTCAATGAATTTTTGAACAGCTGTAATGTTTTGCTATTGTTTTAATCCATTGTCTGTTTGCGTTCGGGTTTGTGGCATTATGTTTTACTAACATAGAACTAACGGAGAACTTTAATTTGATACTTAACTCGACCTATGCTGCTATGAATATCGTTTGACTCTTCGTGGCCTGTCCCCCTTACGGGATAAAAAATTAATAATAGCTTAAAAGAGTAGACATTTATGGCTATAATTGATTTAAAACGTTTTCAATCCTTTAACGATAATATAATAAAATACATTACACCGTTCCGTGGCTTTTCAATCACAATGTATGTTTGCTATCAGAAATATCTGGAATTAAAGTGGGTTTCTAGATTTGAGGGACCTGCAGCTAATTCGTCATCAGAGTCATGCCAAACAACAGTTTCAGTTCCAATAAACAGTTGCTAACATGGAATGATGGGGGTCGAGCACACACGGGCAGTGTACAGTATACAAGCAAGTATAGTGTGGGGGTTTAAACCATATCACCGAACCATATAGCACCAACTAGAGTGATTAGTCTCACAATGTTAGAAAAAGGTGTATATAAATTGTTAACGACATTTTGAGACGGAAAGCTTTATTCGAGGTAATCAGATTCATGGTTCGCAGTCGTCCAGTAAATTGGGGTTTTTCTAATCATGGTAAAAAATAGTAATAATCCCAAAAATAGTAAATCATACTGTCACCAAAAAAAAACAAGAAATCGTGTTTACTTTCTCCCCCTATACATAGTATATGAATAAAGTAGGCCATTGTTATCGTCAAAATTTTCTAGTTTGAATTTTGAGAGGATATATCCATTCTGGGCCCCCCTGAAACCAAAAACGTGGGTTTCCATGTGATTTTTGTGTGTGCCTGTATGTGTGGATACGTACAGAGCTACAGACCACACCTGTAGTCCGATTTTAATTAAACTTGGTATGTAGGTACTAATCTATGGTTTCTCCAGGTGCTTTTTGTAAATTTTGATTTCCCATAAAAATCCATAAAATAACAAAAGAAACTGATTTTCTCGAAAATAGCCGAAACGATTTTGATAAAGATTTAGTATGTTATAACATAGGTTAAACATACTCCCTTAGAATTTCCAAGGGAGTATGTTTAATATATGATTATAGTCTATTAGATTTTTAACAAAATGGTACAAATCCCATTTCCGTAAAAACTACGGTTCAAAAGTTATTGTATTTTATGTTATTTTCCCATAAATTATAAAAAATCTAATTTTGAAATAAAACTCGGTTTTGGATAAAACTAATGTTTTATGGTCCTTATAATTTTAAACAAAATAATGAAACCCCCATTACTGTAACAATTACGGATCAAAATGTAATGCAACTTTTGTGAATTTTTATACAAAATTATCATAGTTACTCCCACCACCTACCCATGATAAAGTTTGTTACAAGCTTATAGGAGAAATAATGTGTCAGATTGCTGTTACAATTTTTTTTCCTAAATATGATGCACAGTGCCACTTGCTGCATTGAAAATAAACGTTTACGGCGTCTACGAACGAACCTTAGGGTATTTGCAGAAACGTAATACTGGTGTAGAAAATATACGTGTTTTACAAATTATGTGTTTGCAATAACTCCCATAAAATAATAAGGTTCAAATAGTTTAGAATAAAACCGTTACTTCATGAATTTTGTTCTTGTTTGGCGAAACATTTTTGGCTGTGTTCGTCAGCTCTTTTGTTGTACAGTATACTATAATGACTTTATTGATTCACGTAAATTCAAATGTAAGACAAATAATTTTTTCAATAACTCAAAGATTTTGTTAACTTACAATATCAGTCCTCCAAAAGGGGTTCTTGTGTGGAAAAACAATGCCCACCAAACACTATTCTGTAGATACACCTTTTACTGTCAACTCTATAGCAATCATAAGATAATAAGAACTAAGATTAATAACACTATAGAACCCAATATTTTACCATCTACGAGAAACAATCTTAAATATTTCAAAGTGTATTTTTATAGCAAACTCATGAATTCATTATTGTGTTATTGAAGTAAATTTAAATTCCTTCCACCCTAATAACCCGGCCGAGACGATGTTTGCAGTCCCTTTTCGCCAACCCAATTCCGGCGGACCCTTCCTTCATTAAGCTGACATTCTTCGTTGCCGTTTATTCTCCCGGAGTAACAATATTCTTTCTGAATTCCTTAGAAAGTGTTTTGTTTTCTAATATTTAAGATATAATGTGGAAATTACACGTTCTTATTATTTTTTATATTGTATATGAGTTAGATGTAACAAACCTTACGATTCATTAGAAAAGCTGTAAAATGTGGGCTTGAAGTACTCTAATAATTTTTAGCTGTACACTTGTGGCTTTTAAATATAATTATTGACATGTAAAATTATGTTGTGGTATAATCAATTAATTTATTTAGTGAGTGAGTATCGTGAAGGACTATAAAACCATAGCAATATTTTATTGGTAGAAATCACTATTAAGCAGTTCCAGCCCACCCCTTGTTTTGCTACGTAAACGTTTCAACTATAGGCCAGAGGCTTATGGCAACGGGTAACTTACGGTTGAAGAGGCCACTAACCTTTTTAAAGCCTTAAAATGTCAAAAATGTGGATAGGTGTGAAAACCCTCTTTTAGTAAATTTCCAAACCTAAAGCACTAAAACTTTCTATCAAACACTCGGCATTAATATTTATGTTTTCAAACATTGTAAAGGTGAATCGTTTTACCAACCCAAACAAATTGAAAACCACTCTTAAGGGTTCCGGTGGGAGGATTCGTTACGAATTTCACAAATTAAACTTTTTGCGAAAGCCAGAGCATGCAACTTTTTACCGGTTCGGACTGAAGAGTTTGTGATATGTTCGTATCATCATTTAATGTCATTACTCAAGTCCCACTTGACTCCTTGCGAAACCGGCAACTTTATAATAAAGCCTCTAGAGGAATGGAAGAGCGGTTCACGTCAAAAACATTTAATTCGTCAGTTTCGTTGGGAACTGGGAATTAATTGTTTTGAAGGTTTTAAAATTTTAAACTTTTACGTTGAACTTTTTGAGAGTTGGTAAAACCACTATCTTGAAAGTAGAAAATTTTAAAAATGGTTTATGATAAATTGCAAAACTTCATATTAGATATATTTTCTCTAATCATGTTTTGCGTTTTGGCTGAGCTATGAAAATACTTTTGAAAACACAAACAGATGCACAATACGAAAAACAATTTAATTTTTTTTTGTGGTAATTTATTTTGGCATTAAGAACATACACACAAGGTGCATCCAAGAAGATTTTTACATCTCGTAGCTGATAGCCGGTTAAATTTTGTTCTCACATTAAAATCATTTAAAAGCATATAACCAATCATATTTCGTTCATGCTTAAAGATAATTTGATAGCTAGAATATACATAGAATAAAAATAAACCGCATTAGATTCAGTTTCGAAATATAGGAAATGACGAACTATTTCTTGTGTCTAAACAGATTCGTCCAAGTCCAAAGTTAAGCCTAGTTTCCTATACATAACCTTCTTGCTAACGATCAAGCACTTGACAAACATTTACCTTCATGCAAATTCGTAAAGTGGATCCCTCCATCATTTCAACGCATCATCAAGAGTGGGTCACAGGCTTTTGTACTACTGTACTATTAACCGAATATATTTTTTGGTAATATTTGTAAATATTCTTAACTATTCTAAAATCGAATGATTAAGTACAAGGCCAAGTGCTATACAATCAAAACATCTACTAAATATTCTCAGAATCGAACTAGCGACCTTTTTATTACAAAGCGTGAACTATTAAATTTTCTAGCCAGCTGCAATAAAGCTTTAAATAAAATAGTTTGTTTTTTTTGTTTTTTTTTTAGGGAGAGGAGGGAAAATGCTTTTACGCACACAGGTAGCCAGCCTGTAGTGTGAGACTCCTGAATCTATCACAGACTACTCACTAAAAAACCCCCTCTACGCCGTTGGACACAGAAAATACATAAAATAGTACAACAAATTAAACTATAAAATACAACTAATTCAATGCGGAAAACTATCGTCCTATTATCAAGTTTGTTTAAAAGTTTCGATAATTATGACACAGATGCTTTATTAGTAGTTACATATATGATTAATTTAAATGTTGCCACAAGGAAATTATATGAATCCTCTTATTTAAGCTAAATAAACTTGCGTAATACTATTCTGCCAGTTTAAGATTTGTTTATTATAAACATATAGGTTGTTTGTTGTCTTGAGAATATGTATAGACAAACGTTCAAATAAAGTTTATACACAATGAAGCCAATTATCACATGAAAAGTCATACAATTGTATTTAAACTATACTCAATTTCTTTATGTTTTGGTGTAGTTTCTACACAAGCCTAGTTTCTACACATAATCACTACACCACTTCAGGTTTGAAATAAAACATAAATGACGCTTGTGTCTTTAAACTCTTTAAATATCATGTCTTCATATCCAAATTAAAATAAAAACCACTTCTCAAATACACAATCCCAATTGAAAATAGAAACGCTCTACTTTTATATAAAACTGTTCACTTCATACTCTTTTAAACCACCTATTCAACAAATGAGGGACAGTTTGGTTTCATTACCTAGAGCACTAGAGCCGTGTAAGTACAAACTATGGCTAGGGAAACCCACTACACAAGTAACAGGGCTTAGCATGCTTTACACCTTAGAGGGAGAGTAAGTAAAAAGTTACTCTTGCTTTACGGCCCGGTAGGGCTTACTGGGTATATTGTGCCGCCCACCACATAAAGCAGGGTCTCCACAACAAACTCTGCTGGAACCGTCAGATGGCGAGGGAATTTTAGAAATTATATATAATTGATTTATTCGTGGTAAGTTGTTTATTTTAAGGATCATAAACATGACTATGATTTCTGAAAATAAAATATTACATGGCAATGCATAATTTGATAAATAGAGGTATGAATTTATTCGTATACAACATATGTCAATCGTGCCTCAGCATGAATTGATATTTATAAAAATTAATCTGTAAGCAAATACGACAAATCAACTGTCTACAGATTACTATTTGTGTTTTAAATCACTATTCAACAGCCAAAATAAAATTATAAAAAATATTATTTTATAACTTAAGCACTGGATAAAAGACTGGTTTTATCCTTTTTAGAATCGAAAAAGTCAAATTTTACTAATACAAAAATAGCATTGGTACCCTACACGATACTTATTGTAGTTACCGAAAATAAAAATGTAATAAATTCTATAAAAATAAACTAGTTTAAATTGAAATATAGTTTAAAAGGTATATAGACTTGAATTTATAATTTTTGTTTAGTTTTTGGTATAGGGGCAAGCTTTTGTTTTGGAAAAAAAATAAACTTATTAAGAAATTGTTTTTATACAATTCAAGGACTATTATGCACAAAGGTACGACTATTTCAATATTGTAACAGATTTTTAAACACACAGGTTAACTTATATACTATTGTTGTATAAATTTTGATGTTCTTTGAGTGAAGCCACAATTACGTTTTAAACTGTTGCTGAAAGACAGCACAGAACACAAATTATAGTAAACAAAAGAGCAGCCAAAGAGAATGTAAAAGTTGCGTAATAGTTTAAGTTGCATACTAGTTGCACATTGGGCAAATGTGAAAAATATTCGAGGTAGTTAAATGTTATAAATATGGGTGTATCGTATACAGATAATTGTTAAGGATAATATGTCTTTGCTAAAACTCCGTCACATCACGTTTGCCGCCAAAAATACCCACCGTTGTATACTGTTGTTTATTTAGATATTTTATGCACCAAAAATACTACACCGTTGCATAGGACCTAATTAATTATTATTATAATACATAATACGACTAAGCAATGCAGTGTATTATAATTTTATAATTATTATATTATACAGTTGTTATGTTTAACATGTTTTAAATTAAATTTAATTCTACTACAAATATTTGTTTTTGAAAACTTTGTTCTTTGAATAGTCATAAACTCTAGTTCTGGCTAAACTACATGTTTCGTGGCGACTGCGTTTGATCGGTCCGGCGACGGGGAATCACCCGTGCTCACAAGCGACGATCGATTGTACAGTCTTCTTGTTAACTGTTAATATCTACGTGTTTTTTGTGTTAAACTTTAATTGTTGTGACCAATCGCAGAAGAGGATGAACCTGATGTGGCATTCACCAAGAAACATTTAGATTAGCCAAACATCTAAGGTAACGAAATATTGCCTATTAATTTAAATCGACATCCAAAGAAGTGCAATGAAAACTGTATTTAATAAAAAAAAACATAATTTTAATTCAAACATAGATTGTTATTTTTACTATGGTTTCCATACAATGCAACTAAGTCTTTGTTTTTAGTTAATCAGTGATTATAGTACAGCAATATATGCTTTTATCCTTTGGTAGTTGATATTTACATTTGTTTAGATTACTAATTTTAAACTTACTATGCAGTTATGAATATTTTTTTTCGTCTCGGTTGATATTTTGACAATTGTGTGAGTACAATAATTATGAATCAAAAATACACCCTAATATATTTGAAATCGTTTGGGGTTGGCTATATAATTTCCAGGTATTTGTATTTCGGGAAGCACTTGAACGGGATCTACTTATTATTTTAGTAACTTTATAATTAACATGGTTTGATACATTTTTAAAATACTTCAATTACATCCAAATACTTCTATCGCTTTACTTAGTCTTAAAAGCTTCTTGAGAGGAAATTAATTTCTAGACAAAATAACATTGAAAAATAAATATTTTTAAAATAATACATATTATCTATAACCTTTAAAATGGTCTATGATAGGAATTTGTTTAAACAGCGTGTTGACAATTTTTTAATCCTAATATATTAAAATATAATAAAAATCCTTAAAACTTCTTGTCCACTTATATTTTAACTAACAGCACGAGGCGAGCTTCAAGAATTCCTTCCTTACAGAGGAAAATTTAGTCTAAATCAGGGCACCGAAGCGTAATCGGACTTAATACTAACGTCAAAAGAGGCTTTAAAATATTCAATAAAATGAGAATTAAACTTGTGATTTCTAAAAACAATATCATTGTCAAATTGGATTTATTTCTAAAAACAACCATGCACAAGAAATTGTGAAACGGTCAAACTTATATATATTATATATATGTGTGTGTGTGTGTGCGTGTGCGTGTGCGTGTTTGTGTGTGTGTGTGTGTGTATTTTTCAGATTATTCCACTGCACTTAAGGAATTTAACAATGCTGTAAACCAATTTTGAGTAAAAATTATTGAAAATTTTACTGTTGATTCATTTTTAATATTCAAACAAAATGCGTTACAAAGTTTAATGTGCCTTAAATATTGTAATAACTTTAACATTAATCAAAAATTGTCATAACTATGATACGTTCAATCTTTTATAGTCTATCTATTTCTTAAATGATTTTAAATAGACAATACTGTGCATGTAACTGTAAACAATATAAAAGTTGAATCAATTTTAGAATATTTCTTTTGTAGCAATATAGGCTAGAGCGAAAAAATTGTATTGGGAACTTGGCTAAGTAAATGTTATTTAAATACTACAAAATCGATTTAAATGTAAAAAATACCTATTTCAGATGCATTTGAGTATTACATTATTTCACAGCAGACACAAAGTTTGGCAAATGCAGCTATATTGTATCTCACTGACGCCTCTGGGGCAAAGTAAGAAGTTGGCTTCTCTAAAAGTTTAACACTCCATGTCACCAATTCACGTTATGTACGGTGTTGCAATATTCTTTTCCTATTTTATGTTTACTGGGTTATAAATTTACGGTGGTATAGTTAGCACACAAATCGAAAAGTTACGATATCAAAATGAAACCAGAGTTAAAATGGTGTTAAGAATTATGTACAAATAATTGTACTATTAGTTATAAAACTAAAAAAGATTAAATGCAGGTCTAAATATAACACGTGTATGATTAATTTTCATAGGGGTTACATCCATAAATGGAAACTCAAAATATTTTCATAATTTTCATTGTGATTTTGACACTAAAAGAACAAACTCAGGTGGATATTGTATTAATTTACACCCTTTTCATATTTGTTTAATCAACTAGAAGGGTTATATAAAATTAACTAAGGGTTTTTTTTTGCATGTATTTAAACCAATAACATTTAACCATGTGTAAAAAGAATTTACTGTGAAACATGTTATAATACAAAGTAAAACGATTATGTACAATGTTTAATTCATCAAGCTACAAGCAATGGAGTTTCCAAAACAGATTTTATACGTTTAATGTATTAGAATTCGTTAAAACTAACATATAAACAAAGTGCGCCAACAAAACCTTGAAAAAACATGAAAATATAATTGTCATTAGACTCGACAATTTTTGTTTGGGTTAAACCAATTTCGTCTTTCCTGAAAATTTCAGAAAAGGTACATTGTGAGAAAAAAAATAGCTAGCAAGTGGACAAACCAATTTCAAGATTTCCATAGCTTCGTTGGTAGTTTTTAAATATTCAAACCAATTCAGTGCTAAAGAAGATCACTATCCATGGCCAATTATGTTGGATAAAATTGAAAGTATTTGTGGTTTCCAAAAACATTTTTCTAAACAATATATATCCCAATTTAGTTTTATTAACAATACATTATAATCATTCCTGATAACACCATGTAACGATTTATATTTTACTTAAACGCATATTAAATTTGTTAAGACATATATTACATGTATTATATATGACTATGTTAACAGAAAAATACTATTTCAAAAATGCTGCAGTGTTGGAGTGTTTAATCAGTCATACAATTGAAACAATACTCTGGTGATTGACTGTTTTTATTTAATTTCAATTTGTAGTTGAAGTTATGAGGTTAGAAAGGAGTAATAAATAACGATGACTTCATTTAAATAGCATTTCCATACTTATTTGTGTAACTAGTGGGCGAAATGTTACACATTATTTTCCTACAGTTACTATAAATTATATAAATAAATAGTCTTTCAAACACAGAACAACACGTTTTTTTGTTAGGTTAAATCAAAACATTGAACGAAATTGGAAACGCTGCACCAGCTGATCGTTTTCGTAATACCTTTCAGTGTTGCCAACTTATTTTCTCAAGCGTACACGTATTAAGTGCATAATAACAGCATACTGTTTTGTGTTGTTTGGTTGGAATACTGGTGTGCGCCAAATTAAAAACTGTGCGCCAAATTAAAAACTGTGCGCCAAAGGTATGCTTTCTGTACTATAATCTGTGTAAGGAAGCCCACTTTGTCGGGTGACTGTAGGAACAAATATTTTTTTAAATTACAGTTATTTACAAACAATTTGCAGAATATTATAGTAATATTCACTTGTTGAATCGCTTGAAGCAATTTGTAAGTGTGTATGTTAAGTGCGTTCAAAGTTGGTGTTGACTATTATTTACATGTTTGTTTTAAATTTTGTATATGACTGATTTAGCTTTTTATTACGAAAAAGTATGTGTTTTAAAGAAATTATGTATCAACAAAGTCTTTGAGTATTTTGTTGCTTTTTCAAAGGAGCTTTGCAGTCAAACGAAGTTTCTACTTTGTTGAGTAAAACTTTGAAACTTCTTTACTTTGTTTAAGGAGGGTTATAAGGATGAGGAAAATGTTAAAATAAACCATCATTGTGTTTATCCACTATTAGTCAGAATATTGCTTCTGTAATTCTATAAAATAATACGTAACAGTTTTTAGTCAATTGTTTAACTAAGTTAAGTTTTGTCTGCTGTTTTCAAAATCAAAAAAATTAACTTTTGTTTTAAATATGTTAAAAAATCAATTTCATGATTTTTTTTACAGTTAGCCCTTTTGAGTTGAAATGATGTAAAAAAAACTTTGAAGGCATTCGAAAAAGTCTTTAAATAGTTAATTATGGTCAAAATCACTTATGAAGTGACTTATGGCAAACATTTTTAAAATCCTCGTAAAACAAATTTAAACCGAATTAAATTTTAAAGTATGCTTTAAAAACAAAATTTAGAACTATGATCGAACATAGTTCTCGGGATCATAAATATTTAAATAAAATTAACTAAGACAAAGCAGTTAGTTTGGCATAGTTCCATTTTGATAATAATAATGATATGTGGAAACTGAGATTAAAATATAGTTTTCTCCAACAGTAAAACAAACCTGTTCTGTGGTACTATAATTTCTGTTTTTACTAGACCATTATTTGGTTTGTTTTATTTCTTAGTTGTACTTTTTTCAATTACTAGTTACTGTTAACTTAGTTAAATTAGTTATTTCTGCAGTGGCATACTTCCGTGCTATTTTACGTTAGCCAGCTAGCCACGAGTCAAAATAAATTGAAACCATGAACATTTTGATACGTCCAACTTTACATTTGTTATTTGTTATTTTCTAACGTAAAAAATACTATTTGTAACAAACTATGTATTCACTCAAAATTGCTGATTTTCATGAGCTGTAGTGCTACGTTTTGTGGTATATTCCGTTAATTTTTTAGAGTGTTTTCCTTCTAACCAGCTGCACTTATAGCAAAGTATTTTACGTTCAGCAAAGTTCAATATTACGTTGTTTGTTGTTGGGTAGGTTGTACGTTTATTAAGTTTTAAGGTTTTATCTTAAATAAACCAATAGAATAACTAGTTTGTAACCCATGATTTGAAAGAAAACAAAATATATTAATTAAACATTCAGTTATGCATTACTTAGTTTACATTAACAGATAAACTATTGTCAAAACTTACCTAATATCAAGAAGAAAGTGAGCAAAACCAACTTCTGCCTTCCCATAGTAGACGAGCTTAGATTCCAATTTTACATTAAAGAAAATTTAATTATAATTTTATATTTTTCTTCAGCAAGGTAATTTGTATCACAAATAATATTACGTTACAAAACATTGTTAACAATTTACTCTACTCGATTTTAAAATCGAAAATTTACCTGATCAAATCTTAAAACGATACTATCACTTATATACTGGTTTATTGTGGTTTTAAACTCTTTCATCTAAGTCTAAAGGAACGGGTGAGTAGTGAAAGAAGCGTTTATTTAATTCAAAATTACGTGTTCAACTCGAATAAGAGACGTAAGTTCTCCCTTCGGGGCGCGAGGCGGTACTGACGCTCTATTGGTGACCCCAGGCAAACTTCGTGTACCTTCGCCAATGTTCGGCTGTCCCCGGCCCACAATAATATGTTACTGCTCAACATCCAACATCTGCTAGCTGATATTGCACTTTTGTTTTCCCGCATTTTGGTAAATTATTGACGGAAATAAAGTGGGGGGATCCATTGTAATTGGTATATCGTAAAGGTAAATAACATAGTTTTCTTACTAGATACATTTGTTAAACATTTTTATTTCATTTGAGAGATTTGTATAGGGGAGTAGGCTTATATTTTATGTATGGTTATATATTGATTAAAAACATGCTTTCTACTGAGCCAAATCTAAATGGTTAGCTTAAAAGTCTTCAAAAAGCTGTACCTTATAGTTATAAAACATTAAGCATTTACTACACAACATCGTTTAAAATAATTTATATCAAGATTTTTATCGCTGGGCTATCCAAGGTATATCATAACTCAATACAAATAAAAGTCATATGCGATTAAATACCTGTAACCTAAGATATCTTGCAACTTAATGTTATAGATGTATGCATTTCTCTAGGTTTACAAGTCACAACTTTTATTGTTCTTTTACTAGTAGTGGGTCCGCCCCTAGGAGGATTAAACATTAAGGAGAGGACACGCTGTAGTTTCGTTGAAGCCAGCGTACTGGGGAGGGGGGAGGCAGCGCTACTCTCCCGCCCCCCTCTCATACTGCGTTGTATGCGTTACTGGAAGATTTGGTAACAGAAATATCAATTAACTATTTAAAAATTAGACTTCATCATCCTACGAAAATTAAAAAGTTAAATTCTAACCGTAATATTAGGAACCTATTAAGAGGAAAGTCATATTTTTATGAACCAATAGTACGTTCAAAGGTGAGTAATTAATTTACACAAGGATGACTTATTTTTTGGAATTCGTTTGTCCTTGTTTTTATTTTTTGCCATACTTGTATTGTGTATTATTTTTAATACTCTAACCAGAGCGCGGGACTCCGGTTCGTGGGGTCCCGGGTTCAAATCCCGCCATATCACCAATGGATTTTATTGTTCATAAATCAAAACTCAAATCATGAGTAGTACTGTATGTGTATTAGAACATTTTCTTAAAGAGAAATAAAATAAGTTTTAATCCTTTAAAAGAATGATAAACGCACTTTGGCGGTCAGAAGACGCGATGATTGTTGAACATTCACACTTTTTACTCGAAGTTTCTTTAGGTAAACAGATCAAATATAGTTCAATATGATATTTAAAAATCAAGAATTTGATTGCCAAGAAATTGTTTTACTTTTTTATGATTGTAATTTAATTGTAACGGCTGTCGGTGTAAAAAAAGTTAGAGCGGCATTGCATTTTTTCTTAACTTTGGCTATTTAAAATCACCTGCCTAGCACATAAATGACTTAATACCCCCGCCGCAGCAAACCTGCAGACTAAGCGAATTTCCATTTGACTGATTTGATTTACACTGAAATGTCTACTTAAAAATATAACATTTATTCCCGATTTAAATAGAATTAGTTTAACAAGTACTTAGGTTTGCTGCATCAGGGAGGTAAAACTGTTTTTTTTATGTTAATAGTTAGTAAGAAATAAAAACATTTTCCAAATTTGATCAAAATATGTTCATAAACAAGCAAACTACAACAGTTTGCTTATTCTCCATAAGAATAACATGGGAATTTTAAATTTACAATTTTTTGGAATTTTCTCCGTAACCATTAGGCGCATAATAACGCTTCTGTATACTAAATTATTTGTTTTTTTAAGCTCTACAAAATGGTTTGGAAAGAAATTGCTAAATTTTATGTTTTTTGGGTCAAAAATGCGAAAAACCTATTTTTACCCCATAAAACCCCCCGTAAACCCCCGTTCCCATGGTCCGATCATGCTGGATCGCGAACTCGTTCGAATAAACATAGGTTTACACGTTTGTACCAAATTTCATCAAAATCGGATCATTTTTGCTCGAGTTATCGTGCTAACGGACACACATATATATCTATATATATAAAAGGCAAAGCCCTCACTGACTGACTGACTGACTGACTGACTGACTGACTCACTCACTCACTCATCACTAATTCTCCCACTTCCCACTTACCTAGAAGGCTGAAATTTGGTACACTGATTCTTTAGGAATTAAATAGGAAAACTAAGTGGTTTTTATTCTGGTCGGACTCTCGGGCTCCGCCCCAGTGGCTCTGGAGTTTCCCATGTTAACCTAATGAGTACTCATATTTAAATGGAATTAATGAATCTTAACAGCTGTTTCAATTAAACAAGTTGGTTCTGTTCTATGATGTTAAATAGCATTAAAGTTACAACGATTACCAACAGAGTGCAGCACTATTATTTTTTTTAATATTTTACAACAGCAAATCTTAAACCAAAAGTGAGTGAGCGTAGCGAACGAACTTCAACCCGGAGGCGAGTTAAGCGTAGCGAACGAGCTAACCTGAAGGCAAGTGAGCGCAGCGAACGAGCTCCTACCGCAATGGTGAGTGAGCGTAGCGAACGAACTTCAACCGGGACGTGTGAGCGCAGCGAACGAACTTCAACCAGGACGTGATTGAGCCATGCGAACGAACTTCAACCAGGACGTGATTGAGCCATGCGAACGAGCTCACATATGAAGTTAAACGGGGCAAAGCCCGCGGGTACAGCTAGTATATATATAAATATATAAATATATATTAATATATATATATATAAATATATATATATATATATGAAATTGAACGGATGGTGTTTTTGGCCTCTAGGGACCTCGAAACGAAAAAAAAAATCGGTCCCGCGTCCAGGTCTTACCATGAGTACTACGGTAATAGCTTATTCCCTATATGGGAAATTCGCTAAAACTAGTAAAAAATTATATTAACAAATCGAGAAAACTATGAAAAATGCAAATTTAAAATGTATTTCATCACCCGAATTAAAATTTTCATTTTAACCTATTATTAGTAAGATTGTTTTATAAACTGGAAAAATAAAAAAAACTTTATTGTAATTATTTTTCTAAATACCACTTTTAAATATAGGTAAATATATATTTTTTATTTCGAGAAACTCTTAAGGAACACGAATAAATTGTTAATTTGTGTAGATACATCGTATTTTTTTCAAAAACATAATTAAAGTAATCATATGTTCAAAGTCCAGGTCAATTCTTTCAAATTTGATCTTCAATAATAAATAATAAATAATATTTTTTATAGGAATGATTGACACTGTTCGATAGGAAATTTAATTTACTTTAAGAATGCCATCGGTGAATAACACAGGTGTTTTAGTTTAGCGGCAATTTTAATTCGAAACAGCGCGCGTCGCGTTTTTCCCTATCTCTCCCATGTTATAGCCCAGGCTTTTTGCCACTCTACGGCTCCGCGTGCCCCTCTAGTGTTCTGCTAAAGCTGGCTTCACCGCAACACGTGTATTCCTATTCGCGTGCCCTCTCCTTAATGTTTAATCCTCCTAGGTCCGCCCACTCTTCTAAAGGGTCAAAGATATGGAACTTAAACACGAGAAGCACCAGACCAAAAAAAGATGATTCAAAGGTAAGAGAGGACGCTGCACTCTTTTGGTTGGTTAGGTTCCATATTATCATAGAAACATCACTAGCTTTCCTTGGCCGTTGGGCTTTTAATAAATAGCCCTGGCTAAAGAGCCAGATGATTAGTATCAAAGCTATGTAATCGATTTGACACTCGTCTTTCACTCATTGTCGGCTTAAAAAACACACTTTTGTGTGTTGGCGATGTATTGTATGAAATAATTATTTTCTGCTTAGAGGCACTTTTGCAACTGCTCCCTTGATCCTCACTTGAAAATCGGTTACATTCATGACTGTGGAGCTTATTGACACATTCTATTTAATTTAATGTAGCATGTTATTAGTTGTAACCTTTTTAAATCCAACTTTAATGGGCTATGAACGAAGACATGAAAGGAACTGAAAATTTTTACTGTGGGGCAAAAGTGTGTGTGATCAACTTAAACAAATTATGGTCAAATGGTTGAAACAAACATTAACAATAAAGTACATGGTGGATGTTGATAGAAATTTGTTCAGAAGAAATACAGCATTGTCGGTTCTGGATAAACAATAGACTATCATAATTTTATGTAAAATATAAACAGAGCTCTTTTACAAGAGAAGAGGTCATTTGGGTTAAACTATTTAAACGTTTTCATTTTCTTGAATGTTACGTGTTCTTTTGTTGTCATATGTTTGAAAAATACTTTAATAGAATTGAATAAAATAATTGTATATGTATTTGTACAATTTTACTCAGTGGCACTACAATGATTGATATGGTATTTTCATCCTATATGTTTTACCAATACAAAACCGGTTTCGTTTATACTAATAATAAATCAACCACCTAAATCCGACAAACTAGTACGTCTAATTAATTTGCCCTTGCTTTCCTCACATTTTCGTATTTCAAGAGATTTAAGCGTTTGTTAGTTGATTATTCAGGTGAAGTCATCAGACAGTTGGCTGCACAACTCTCGGGTGAATTCAAACCAAACAGTTGCTTCATCAAGAGGAGGAGTTTCAGTGGTTAGTTTGGTGATGGGAGGGGTGATGGGGGTGGAAGGGGTGGGAACTTAGAGGCGGTGTACATTGTTACACTTTGCTAACTAGTGGAGTTAATATAAAATGATAGGAGGAATGTTTTCGAATATTACATTTGCAATAAAATAGTATATTATTGTTTCGTTGCATCTTTGGGATTTCCATTTTTCCCCCATTTGGGATATCTTTTATGCACTCCCTTTCAGAAATTCAAATTTGTGAATGGATGATTATCATGTAATCATCCATTACATGATGATTTTACATGTACATTTCTACGTACTTCCAACGCTGTTTTGAATACCAAAATAATAGGTATAAACCAGCCAATAAGTTTTAGTAACTATTTTAACTTGCCTCTGGCAATAAAGTGGAACTATTTTATTTCACAGCAAATTTTGGATTACTTCTTGCACTGCATTTAAGAAATCCTACTCGGTTGAAGAATTTCTTTCTCTTTATTTTATATACTATTTTGAAGAAAATCATCGTAAAGTCAATGTTTAAATTTCCTAGTGATTTTTTAAGTATCCTAGAACAAAACATTAAATGTTTTGTAAATACCTTAACTTGTCCCCAGCAACAAAAAAGGTATATATGGTTTGGTTTTGAATCATCCCGAGCACTCCCTTTCAAAATTAATAATTTAAAAACCATTAGTTTGATATTTGTTTATTTATTTATGTTGTGTTCACACTTAACCAGCTTGTGACGTTAGATAAGGTTTAAGGGAAAATCGTTTGATATTTCAAAGTATGAAGAAGATCATTCCCGACCTCAATAACTTGATTGATCGCTTTAACTTTTTCCATAAAAAAATTAAGTAGTGGCAATTAAAAGCTTGTTTTTTGTATAAAAAATGTCAACGAGTTTATATGAAACATTCCAATTAGTTTGTTTGTTACTTTGATAAACTGTATAATTACTAATACTAATTTAGAATTTCCGTGTTGTTCTTAAGGAGGAAAAGAAAAGTGTTGTACTTTGCTCGTTTATGGGTACCATAAAATTAGGAAAATGTATTTACTTCATCCTATCGTTTTTATCGAAAAACACTTTTCCCTTCCTAGTAGCAGTAAATCTAAGTACTCATTAAATCTAATGTTAAAGGGGTACAAATATCCCTTGTTTTAAAAAATATTTTACCCAAAATCTAATCAAACAAATTGAAATTCGCTTAGTCCGCTAGTTTGCTGCGGCTTGGGTATATTTGTTATCAACTCTCTGACACATTTGGCTTTCGAATAATTTGTCATAAGCTCTAATGTACTTATGCAATATTATTACAAAGTTGCATAGAAATAAACTATAAATCTTGAGGCTTTCAAAATATTATCACTAAATCAAGTCCCAAGGGCATTCAGGATGGTCAAAAGTAGGCCCTGAGAGATTGAACTGGTATAAATTAATCATCGTTCTCCCTAATTGAATAGTTGCATTGACCCTCCCAGTCCAACTCTTGTCTCTGTAAGATTGAAACCATTGTATTCTAAATACTAGTTATCCAGAATATTGATTGTGCCACTTAAATCATTATATTATCTCAATGGGGATTTGCAATAACTACTATAGTAATTGGATCGGAAAATAAGAATGGGTAAACGTAAAATGGAAAGCAAAACTAATGGGATTTATATTGTAACGTTATAACGTTCGTCGAATATTGTTTGGAAATATGAATTTATTTTGTGGTAAGCCACCAGGTTGGGACTGATCCCTACTAAGTTATACACGTAGCACATATGCATATCACAACCAAACTCAATAACGAAACATTAACACATGCAGAGAAGCTAGTAGAAAAACTTTGGAAATACGAGATCCCAACATGATCTAAACATTAACAATTTTCCAGTTGCAAGAATCCTATTATACTGTGACTGACATAAATTTGGCTTATTCATTAAAACCCAGGGCAATATTCATGTTTAAAAGCTAAATCCGTCATGAACATAATGGTTTATAGGATATATTTCAGTTTGTAATTTTAGATCAGTGACGATGGTTTAACTTGTAATTAAATGAACGGTTTACCTCTTCAATCGGCTTCATCTTCAATTCAAACAAACACAATGTGATGTCATCCGGCTTAGTAACCTGAATGTTTATCATAGTGGTTTCATTGCAGTAGTTCTGCCTCGATTTGGTTGTATTATATAGTAGCTTTTACATGTTAAATCTAGAATTTAGAAATACGTTTATTTGTTTGAATTTACATTTACGTTTGTAAAACGTGACCAAAACTGACACACTACGTAAAATAGTAAACAAATTTAAGCATTTGGATTGATTTATAGATTTTTTAGTAAATTAGTCATATGTGGTAATTTTTTATTACATCCATAAGTTGTTTGGTAAAATTTGTTATCCTTTTTCTTTCTAGTTTAAATGTATCTAATTTATTTTAATTTTTATTTTGTTCCTAAATACGCCCAATGTTTAATTTTGTAATTCGTTACTAACATCTCTTTGGGGGAGCGAGCTGAGGTCCCGGGTTCGATCCCCGCCAAGTCACCAATGGATTTTATCTAAGTGATGATGCCGCAACCCCTAGATCTAACCTAAAGTAATGTGAAAAAACAATACCAGGCTGCCTAGTGTCCTAGGACAAAAAAAAAAAACAAAAAACTAACATCTCGTTATTTTGTTTATCTCGTTTGGCATTTTAAAATATTTCTTTATCGTGAAGGACGTTGTCGTACCAAAGTTATATCTCAAGTTATAGTTATAGTTCGGTTATATCTCATCGCATAAAACCCAGTTATTTCAAAATAACTTGGGGAGTATCTATGGTAAAAGAGTCATGTGGCTATCACCGTTCCTTCACACGTACGGAAATAAAATAGTTTACGTTTGTTCCTCCATGTTACTTCCATACATATTACACTTAATTCATACACGGGAGTCAATTTATTCAGTTTCAAAACTTATTTTTAATATAAACTAGTAGTATTAGAAATACTTCTTAGGTTAGCAATAAAGCTTTTGTTGTAGAAACTTTCAATTAAATAATAAAAATTGATTGGCTTTATGTAAACATGAAAGAATCTCAATATTAAGTTGTAAAGTAGAGAGTACATGTCCATACACGTTTTCTGTATTGACATAATTAATTAATTCATTTAGAAATTATTTCAATTTTAGTGGATTTAATGGTTTACGGAAAGTAAATAAAAGAAACGTCTTATAACACTTAAAACATATATTTACGCTTATACTGTTACTCACAAGACGGTAAATATACAAAAACGATGGTAAGTGGTGATCGATTTCGATTGGACACTCCAATCATCATCAGACCCAATAGGCGAATGACAAGAATCTTGAATGGCGTCCCTACTTATACCCTATTGGCTACCGGAAGCTCCGGCCAATACATTTTTATAAGTACAACTGGAATCAAAATGTATTTGTTCATTAATCAACTTATTTCTATCTTTACATTTTTCCTTGTAAATATACAATTCTTCCCAAGCATTCATTACATATCCTTTCTTACAATTCTTTAAAATATCTAGACTATCCTCCATTTTTTCTAGTGAGTGCCCATTTTGTAACAGGTGTTGTGCGACATTTGATCTTTCCGGTTTGTTGTTCCTCCACGCAGATATGTGGTTTTTGAAGCGGTTTACGAAGTTCACAGTCTGTCCAATGTAGAAGCTATCACAATCGTTACAATTGATTTTATAGATGCCCGAAGTGTCAAATTTGTTACAATCTTCTATTTTTGGATGCAGTATTTTACTCATGGTGTTCTGAGTCCTGTAGGCTATTGAAACTCCGTATTTCTTGAATCTGTTAGCAGTCCTTTGTGTTGTAGTCCCCGTGTAGCTAAATGTGATATATCTGGTGCTTTCCTCTTTCATCTCTTCTAATGTTGTTCTGCTGTGTAGTGTATTCTGTCTATCGATTTTTCTCCTCGTCTTCCTTGCGATGTCCTCTATCGTCTTGGTTCGAAATCCATTCACTTGAGCGATCTTCTTAATGGTGTCCAGTTCTTTTTTCCTATTGGCTTGGCTAAGTGGGATCTTATAGGCTCGGTACAGCATAGATCTAAAGGCTGCGGTCTTGTGGATTGTCGGATGGATAGACTTGTTGTTGATTGTAGTGTCCGTTTGCGTAGGTTTCCTGTAGATGCCAAACTCTATCTTGCTGTCTATAACATAATAACACGTACAATGCTGATCAAGAAGTTATTTAATGGTTTATTAATGAAATTTTGTCATTATCTAAAATGTAAAGAACTAGTATATTTTTGTGTTAGGGCAATTGAAGTGGCCTAGCCATAGTTAACAAATCCAACATTTATCCTCATACATCATATGTAGACTATTTCAGGATGCGTTGCTTTAGATTTTATAAATTAGCCTATGTATTATTGTTAACTACAGGAACTCAGTCGTTTTGTTTCACAAACTTCAAAGCATATCTAACCAATATAACGATCTAATTACAGACTGATGTTTGGTGTTCATACCTAAGGATAAAGGACAACAAGTTTACATTTACTCTAAAAAGGAAATTGTTAAGTCAATGCCAGCGATCTCATAAGTTATGAACATGCCACACTCCATAACAGGCTTCATATTGCCCAAGGATGGGAAAATTACTGGCACAATTAAGTTTAAATATTAAAAAAAACTTAACACAATCGGTTGTATTTTTTATTTTCAATAAAATATTTTAACGTGATAAAATTAATATCTGTATTAAATAATCCCTTTAGTTTTAAGTACATACATTCATGATATTAACGAAGATTTATGGAAGATTTATTTTGTTGGGATTGTAACTTAATAAAAGGAATTACGAAAATATTTACCAAATTTAGCACATATAAGGAATCAAAAAAGCCCTAGTTCAGCTCAAAGTTTTCAGTATTTTTCGTAAGTAACAATTACTAACAGAAAACACAAAACCTAGCATAATATAATATTATTTAAATCTGGCTTATTTTTAAGAAATACGTAAGTCATACATATTTATAAAAATTTAAATGGGTAAAAAGATTCCACTTAATCTGCAGGTTTGCTGATGTCTTTTTTACCTTAAGTTTCGCATACTAATATTTAGTAATTAAAACTAAAAAAAAAACGATTATTATTGTACCCGTGCAAACATTCATAGCATAGGGAAATATCATGTTCCTTGTAAAAAAAACTACAAATTTAATGCACTTGTTAAAGTATTAACTCTCTCTAGTTAAACTCACTTTTGAAATGATTCACAGTTCCCAACGCAACTGACGAATTAAATGTTTTTGACGTGAACCGCTCTTCCATTTCTCTAGAGGCTTTATTATAAAGTTGCCGGTTTTGCTCGTCAGTAAAGCAAGGAGTCAAGTGGGACTTGAGTAATGACATGATACGATGATACGAGCATATCACAAACATTTCAGTCCGAACCGGTAAAAAGTTTACATGCTCTGGCTTTCGCAAAAAGTTTAATTCGCGAAATTCGTAACAAATCCTCCCAATGGAACCTCACGGGTCGTTTTCAATTTGGTTGGGTCGCTCAAACGATTTTCCTTTACGATGTTTTAGAAACATAAATATTTTATCCTGAGTTTTAGCATTTTCGAAAGCGTAAATCCTTTCATCCTTCGTCCTTACATCCTTTCAACCATTTTAGGGAGTTTTCTAAGTTTTTTTTTTTAGAGTTGGGGGGCATTTTTACCTTTAAGTTTAGCCGCATGCCCTCCATGTAAGTCTGTGCGTAGAACGTTTGCGGCATTTAAGGGGTGAGTTGGTACTGTAAAGAATGACCTGGACTGATAAGAGTTTATTGGACAAGCCTACGTCATCTCTGCCATGGATCCGTAGTCCGAAGTGCAAACGACAGATCCACCGTCTTATCAGGACTATGGTAGTCAGCACTATGTATAGGACTGAAGCTACAATGCCTTTAGCAAGTTCATTTCTAGTGAGTTCAACATTCAAATTAGCAAAAATGATGATTACGTACCTGTAATACCTGATAAGACCTGTCATTAACACAAACATCCTCTATTCCGTGAACATTTACCTGTATCGACCTTTAGTTCTTGGAAAAGCAAATTGCCCCAGTCTTCGCCACAGGCAAAGCTGCTAAGTTTCTATCCAGGTTTGAGCACAAGAGCCTAGATTTGCCCCCTTCCCGGGTCTTCTTAGGGGCACAACTCAAACGATCGATGTTGGGTTTCATGTTCGAACTTAACTTTGATAAAAAGTTTAAAAATATCAAGAGTAGTTTTTGACGAAACTTTTTCGAAAATTGACTCATAAACAGTACATGAAAATTTTTTGTAAAGTAGTGTACTTCAGATTTCTTAAATATTTTAAATTTTAAAGTAAAGTAACAAACTAATTGTTATGTAAAAATATCTTGCAAAAAAGAAAACATAGTAAAATTTAAAAGCAGTCTCAATCTAAAAAATGCAAAGACACACAATGATGTTGGTCACAATTAAACAGGCCTTCTGCTCGCGAAGGAAGAAATTTGAAATGCCATATAAATATTTTATCTATGTTATAACACAAATCTCAAGTTGAGTTTCTTCAAACACACAAATATACCCACCCAAAATTTACTTCATATCACAGATGTAAGAGAGCATTTTCAGATAAGATATGAGGCTCTCTCAGTTTATCGGTTAGAGTTAACACAGCTAGTTGAAGTGATTAAATTATAACGTTCATTAAAAATTGCACTTGACAAACTTGTCTCATTTTTTTACAGAGGACTAGGCTTACAAGTGACCATGGGATTGCATCGCAGCTGCAACAGCTTATTGTGCACAACCTGTCAACTTCGATTGCCATAATTTATACCTTTTAAGTTTTCAGAAAATGTCAACGTAAAAATTTCTTACTAGAACTATTACAGTGTTGGTGGATCCTTGATATCATAATCAAAATCAAAATCAAATCCATTTATTGCCATCAACATTATAAATACATGTATAGCAACGTCATACAGTTTTCATCACAGTATATCCATTATGTTCTACAAATTCTTTGACCTTATACACACATAAATCGCACAAAATCTTTCTAATAGTAAGTTTAAATTGTTTTATTTCAAGACATTTAATGTGAGCAGGTAACATATTATACAATCTTTTGCCAAATTCACTAAAGTTATTGATTGTGGTCATAAAATTACATTGGTTTGGACGTAGAAAAGGGTTTTGTCTGGTACAATGGTTATGAACCGAATCATTTGTAGGGAACTCTCTAATATTATTTTTAATATACAGTAAACAATTTAAAATGTACAGAGAAGTGGCGGTTAAAATTCCAAGTTTCTTAAATAATGGCTTACAATGTGTTTCACTGTCAACATTGAATATTGCTCTAACAGCTTTCTTTTGCAACAGTTGCAGCTTTTTAATACTACCAGAATGACCTCACACAACAATACTATAAGATAAATGACTTTGAATGTGAGCAAAATAAACGGATTTCAACACATCTATACTAACAAAAGGTCTTAGTTTTCTAATCATAAATGTACCCTTGGAAACCTTTTTACAAATCATATCAATCTGAGAATCCCACTTAATGTTAGGCTGTACTAATACTCCCAAAAACTTAACACTATCTGAACAGGTACTTGATAAACAAACTCAATTTTCTGTGTTTTGCTAGTGTTTATACACAATGAATTGGCAGCAGTCCAGTCCTCGATTACAGAGTTAGTAGTATGTAGAAGATTTTTTATTAAGGAAGAACATTTACAATTTATCTGGACAGCTGACATAGGTAACATATCCCGTATACAAGGCAAAGTAATATTGATTTAATACAACTCTATTGAATGTTATTGGTTTATTAAAAAATGTGTGTAAACCACAGACTTTTTGTGACTTAAATAGTGCAACATTTAATAGAATAGTTTATATAGGCCCTGCGGTTAATGTTTAAATAGTATAGGCATACAATTATCATTATTTTCTAGTTTTCCAATGTAATTTACTGGTTTTTTCATCGATAATATTCCCGCTACAGACAGATGTTGAAGTATCAGAAATAAACCAAATACAATATCCGTTACAAATTCAATAGATTTGTTATATTAATGCTTTGCTTTTGACTGTGTTTTAAAGTGCCTAGAGCCTAAGGCATAACATACTAGCAATTAAGGACTTGAAACATAACGTGTTGATAAAAATAAATAACCTGTTAGGTTAAAGCTATTATGACTTCCATTCTAAAATCTAGTGACTAAGGGTTCAATTTATTTGCTATTTCTATCTTTAAACAGCTGCAACTCCCAATGACTACAAGCGTATTTATTTGAAAAGTGGTGTTCTGGTTTCCAACTAAAGACGTTAAAAAATATTTTCTGAAAATCGTACGACCCTTTTTAAACATTTTTTATGGTCTATGAAATAGTAAATAAAAATAAAAATTAAAAATTAATTTTTTACTAACAGTTACAAGCCAGTAAAGGTTTTACATTCAAAACTCAAAATTAAAAATGCTTTAAGGATGTCGTTTAACGCTTAAACCACATTTGAAATATCAATTCTCAAACAATCAGTTCTTTGGGAATCATGGGTAAAGCAACTAGAGATAAAACCACTTTGAAAAGCGAGATGAGGTATAATCTTTGCAATTGAGTTGTGTTAACATTGACACTTAAATGTTAATGGGTTGATGGATAACATTTGCTAAACTTACCTTACGATGACTATCATATCTGTTGATAGGTTTTACCCAAGATGTATGGGTTTAGCTTCACTTTTACTCCATACATCTGGGTTTTACCCAGTCTCGTACAGCATTGTAAATTAAACTTGCATGTGATACAACATGATAAAACTAGTGTTGCATTATTTTTATATTTCGGGTGTTGTGTTAGTGACTTGTTTCATGACAAAGTAGAAAATTAATTCTTTAGTGTTACAAAATATTGAACAAAACTTCTCAATATACAAGTATACACGCTTTGATATTCAAAGCAGAAAGTAACACAGGCATTTCATTGAACGTTCCATCCTTAAATATTTAAGTATTGGTGAATGCCAAACAATGCTTTTGATCGCAAAATATCAGAAATATCAGTTACCGATGGAATATCTCTTTAATAAACTATTTCGAAAAAGGTTTATACATAATCGCAACTTTAAACCAAAGAAAAGGTAGCTTTTTGCATTAGCTTCTTTGTAAATTTAAGTTTTAAACTTATCTCGTACGGATCAATTTTTTTTAGTATTCAGGCTAGTGAACAAATATATATTAAAATTACCCTAAGCTAATTCATAAGGAATGACACACAAGAAAGTGGGTATAAGGCAAAACTTATAATGCAAATAATAAAAATACGCCAGTACTTAGGTAATACATAATATTGCCTTCTAATGCCTAATGCATAATGCCTTCTTAAGCCATGCTCAACTCCAAGTTAACTCAACTAAAGTCTAAAATAATTCTTTCTCAAAATAAAATATCTTCATCTAGTTGGTGTTAACTATCACCTGATAGCTGTAATTTCTTTGTTCTATTTGTTTGCTGTTTCTTGGTACCAAACTTGATATCCCAATCGTACAGGCACCCGAAGCAGTGACTAGACCATCTACAGTTCGCACCACACACTGAAGTAAGCCAGCTTTCGAACATATTTTGGTCCTTGTTCAGTTCTAGAAACTTTTTATTAACCTGGGCAGCCTGTAAAAATACTGTTACACATGTCATTATCTAAAGAAAACCGTGGATGATTAAATAGAATTATATCAATGTATTATTTCTGTATTAGTCAATAAAACTTCAAAATACCATAAACGCAAATTTTGGACTCTGACGTTATTCCACATTTCTTAAGTTTTAGTGACACATATGAGAATCTTTGGTTGAAGTTAATTTTTGGTAACTAGTGGTAACACTATGTAATAGATTTTTGTGAGTATTTTGAATTATGAAAACTCTTATTGTTTCTGTTATTGGATATTGTTTTAATTTCTCTTATACTACTGGTCTGTTCTTGTAATGTTTTAATAATTTCTCACCAGATGATTAAATCAGATTCCAGATCCCGAAACGTTGTTTAACAACTTTCTTTTACTTATTGTGATGAAAAGTTACCTCAACAATCTATTAGCTATGTGGTCATTACGTTATTCTTCTACATCATTCTTGCACACTAAGCGTCTTGGATTTAACTCTTCTTACAAGTACTATTCTTGGATGGGACAAGTTGATGATCTCTGACAACATTTTTGTTTAATAAATAAGATTGATTGATAGATCATAACAATTGGTCATCATGATACACCCCTTAGTTTTATTTTAGAAACTAAATGCATATTAAGTAATATCATAGATCAAACATACTCTTTTATAGTACTTTATGTGTGTCCTTCCTTAGCCGTTACAATTATTAAACTGATCAATGTTTTTTTTTGTCATAGTGATGTTCATAAATATTCTCGTACATCCTTTGATAACGAATATTATCTAAGAAACCACAACCACTCGTCCAGTGGCCACCACGGTGCTATTTATATCGGTTTGGGAGAATAAACCATCATTGTAGAAGTAAAACTTGTGAGGTAGGCAACACAGAACTTCAAAGGACATAGAGTAAGTAGACACACAGAATTTAAATCTCCTAAAACATTTAGTGGTCATTTTTTTTTTTTTGAAATATTATATATTTTCTAAACTAAATGTACATAATGTTTAAAATGTGTTTGTTATATTGTTAATACTTAATGATTCTAGTCCACAAATAAAAATCTAGCCTAAATACTCTCGCTACAGTAAACCTGCAGACTAAGTGAATTTCCATTTACCTGGCTAGATTTACACTATAATATTCTCTAAAAGTTTTCAAAAATGTAATTTTTTTAATGATTATACAAAACATACTAATTTTAATTTTTGTCATTACTGTCATTGTGTAGAGCTTTAAAAACTAATTAATCTGCATACTGAAGCAGATTGGTGTAGTATTTAAAGGTTACGGGGAGTATTCCTACTTGTCATTCATTCAAAATTCCCATTATATTTATATAGGGGGAAAGTAAACGTTTTTAGTTTGTTTTATATTGAAATGCTTTGATTAAATTCGGCAAACTTATTTATTTTATAGTATATGATTAACTTAAAAAAACACACACAAATGTTTCCTCACCTGTAAGATCGGTACTCGTTAACCCAATGTTATTTGAAAATGAAATAGATAAGCTATGTTTATGAAAATATTTTTGTGAAAATCTAATTAGGCGATTGGAAATCCTCTTAGTCTGCAGGTTAGTTACGGCCGGGGTGTCAATGCATCCGTTTAATAATATTGCATATTAACAGCTTTGAATATTTACCGCGAAGTAACCATGCTGATTAAGCAAGGACATATTTCCTAATAGGCGGACTAGAGCGGCAAATTTTAGGGGCTAAAAAATTAAAAAGGCAGGGTTTAATCTTTAACTATCAATGGTTTAGTCCAAAAAATACCTAAAAATATCTAAATAATGATATTTTTAGATAAATCTAAATAAAATTCGATGGGTAGAGTTGGCAGATACATCAAGTCAGCAAGTAGTCTGTCCGCGTCGGTTTCGCCGATTCCTGCCAATTCAGTTACAGGTTTATTTTCCATATTGCAATCCAAGGAATTGTTGCCCTGAAATTTCAAATTTTATTACCTTTCCAAAAATAACAGAAACAAAGATTTAAATTATATTATAATAAGATCTGACTGTCTATATTATTTATAAGTAAGCGAATGATGAAAAGCATAAAGATCTTTGATATTTTCTTTCTTGGTGGCTTTAATTTTAACGTTGGCCTTTTGTTGGCCTTTTTGATGGCTGCATTTGTTTTATTGCTTTCCTAAAGCCAGTCCTATGATTTTTTACTAAGTGAATCTTACCATTACAAATTTTTCTAGTCTCTAGTCTTTCCCCAAAGACCCTTACAGTTGGCATCTTTTTTGTGAAGTAGTTTTTTTTTTTTATTTAACATAGTTCAGAGTAGAAATTAAAATTGTGTTTACAACTAATCATTTGGAAAAGAATAGATACTAATGATAAACAATATTTGTATGTATGGAATATTCCTCGTTCATTCACATACGCATTAGAATTAGACTGTTATTATTCATTTCAAAATGGCGGCTCTTCATGTGAAAGATTTTTTACTATTGTATATACCCTATATTTTTTTATATAAATATCTCTACTCTTTATTTTGTATTTTGTATTTTATAAGGGTTTATGTTTTTTGAAAACATACTTACCAATGAATATTGCACGTCCCGTCTCACAGGAACCTCAAGCAACTTAGGACGAGTTGCCAACGAGTTTTCTTCGTTTTTGTGTGAATGAAACAAATTGTTACAAGAAAGACTTTCTTTCTCTGCATTTGTTTTGACACTAGCTATTTTTGTATGGGTCACTCTGTTTTCTGTATTTTGTGTAATTGTCCCCTGGTTCTTAGTGTCTAATAGCTGCAATTTCTGTGTTATAGTTTGTTGCTGTTGCTGGACTAGGACTTCAAATGTGATATCCCAATCGCGCAGACACTGGAAGCATTCTCTAGACCATCTAGAATTTGCACCACACACTGAAGTAAGCCAGCTTTTGAACATATCTTGATCCTTGTTCAGTTCTAGAAACTTTTTATAAACCTGGGCAGCCTGTAAAACACAAGTATTTCGTTATCTAAAGAAAACGGTAGATGAAGTGTGGAGTGAAATCATAGTTTTTCATAGGTCAATAAAACCTCAAAATACAATAAACGTTTGAAGTTATGATACACTGTCAATTACTGGTTTTGCCATTAATGCACTTTTCTTGAACTCTTTGGTTGAAATGAATTTTTGGCAACAGTGAGTTTCCAATATCCAACAAATTCTTACGGAAATGCTCCATCATGATCTTATATTGTTTTATTTAAGTGATATTATTTTAATTTCTCTTAGTGGCGAACTACCGGTTTTACCCCACTTGGGGCACGTTTTCCCATAAGAAATAACATGGGATCATTTTTTGGCCACTAAAACCAAAAATCCTGATCTTTGCCTAAATATCCCTATATAATTGTCAAACCTTATTTCTTACTTATTCCCCATTAATATATTCGATATTAAGCTAAAAAAGCTATTTCTTATATTTATTGACCCTTACAAGTGTAAATGTAGAGTAGTGACAATAGAAGAAAGAGCCATCACTTGGGGCGTTTTCCCCATAAGAATAACATGGTGAGCTTTTTTAAGCCACTAATTCCAAAAATCCTGCTCTCGACCTATACAAGCCTATATTAATGTTCAATACCATTGTATAACTTCATTACTGTTTCAAATCCACATGCATTCACATGTATATTCTCAAAATCATCAACTTGACAGTGCAAGGTTTGTACGCGAACTCGGGCGCGCTCCCGGCTCATGGCGCGCTCCTGGTCGTGCTCCCGACCTACGGTCAGGCTTCTCGTCTCTACTGGTCTAGTCCTGGGTGGTGACCTCCTGTTGAAGTAGTTCTTAATTTCTAATCAAAATTTTTAAAATTTTCGAAAATTCTATAAATAGAAGTGACATTCGGGTGTTATTTCATTCTGGACCATGAGGCCCACCTGTCAACACTGCTCCGTGTTGCTCTCCACCAAAAGTAACCTGATTCGCCACTACAAGGTAATTCATCAAATGAAGGTGAAACTGTGCAAGGTTTGCAATTTAATCTGTGATAATAATGTGGCTTTAAAATCACATATATTACAAAATCATAGGACTTGTAATTTCTGTAAAACGAATGTTGTTGGACATTTTAAAAGACACGCCAATTCTTGCATCAAATGTCCATATACAATGATTAAATTTGTCGGTGAATCGATTAGAGCTGACCTTAAAAATACTCTTCAGTCTTGTCCTCTTCCGATAAAATGGACGTTAGTTAGGAGAATCAAATTTATAAAATATTCAATGGATCAAAATGGAAAATTAGTCAATGAAAAAGAATGTATTGCAGATTTTAGAAGCCTTACTACCTTAACTATTGAGAAGAGAGATTTAAAGCCTCAAATTGAAAATGCACTTTTAAATATTGACGCTTCCATACACAAATATCAAGCCCAAGGCAGTGGATGGATATATGACCATACTAAATATTGGCAGCTGCATGTTTACAAGTATAAGCCCCTAACTCCAAAGTCATATATCCCTACACAAAAAAGTATTCAATCAAAACATGCAGTTTTAAATATTAAAAATGCTGACAATAAATGCTTCCTTTGGTCGATTTTAGCAGCTTTACATCCAAGGAACTCTAATGAACATGCTGAAAGGGTTTCTAATTATGTACCCTATAAAAGTCAGTTGAATATGACAAACATAAAGTATCCTGTGAAAATATCTGATATAGATAAATTTGAAACACAGAATGATATAAGTATTAATGTATTTGGGGTTGAATATGATAAATTTATATATCCATTAAGAACAACCAAACTAAATAGTAATATTCATGTAGATCTATTGTTATTACAAGAAGGTCGTAAATCACATTACTGTTTAATTCGTAATTTTGATAAGTTAATGTTCCACTCTACAAAATATGACCATAAGAAGCATTTTTGTAAGTTGTATTTGCAACATTTTTACACTAATGATATATTAAAACGTCATGCAACATATTGTAAAAACTTTGATGCCCAACGAGTGGAAATGTCTAAACAAGATACATTACAATTTAAAAACTATAAATATCAACTTAAAGCCCCATTTGTGATTTATGCAGATTTTGAATGCTTTATAAACTCTAACAACCATACTCCATCTGGATTTGCATTTGTTGTAGTGAAAGAGTCTAAGATTATTTCTGAAGAGTTGTACAGTGGTGAAAATGTTATGGATGTGTTTTTTAAAAGATTATTTGAGACTTATGATTATATTAAAAGTCAAATGGCGATATATATTCCCCTGGTAATGACTCCAGAGCAAGAGGCGTCTTTTCAAAACTCGACACATTGTCATATTTGTGAAAAGCCCCTATATTTTGATAGGGTGAAAGATCATTGCCATTCATCTGGCCAATACCGTGGAGCTGCCCACAATGATTGCAATTTAAACTATAAAGTAACAAAGAAAATCCCAGTATTCTTCCATAACTTGAAAAATTATGACGGACATTTAATAATGCAACACTTGGGAAAGTTTGCACAGTTTAATCGTAAATTAAATTGCATAGCCAAGGATATGGAAAAGTACATTTCATTCTCTATTGATGATTTAGTATTTTTAGATTCCTATAACTTTTTGTCCCTTCCATTATACAAATTAGCTTCCAATTTAAATACATTTAGATTTATAGACAATCCACTACTACAACGTAAAGGTGTATATCCCTATGAATATATGACGGGACCAGATAAGTTCGCAGAGTCTCTACCCCCAAAAGAAGCATTTTACAGTACTCTAACTAAAGAACATATCTCTCCCAATGAATATGAACATGCTAAAAATGTCTGGACCCATTTTAATATAAATAATTTACAAGAATATCATGATTTATATCTTAAAACAGACGTATTGCTACTGGCTGATGTCTTTGAGACATTTAGAGACCTGTGTTTAAAAGATTACAAACTTGACCCCGTACATATGTATTCACTCCCTGGACTAACATGGGAGGCCTGTCTTAGAATGACCGGTATAAAGTTACAATTATTTCAAGATATTGACATGCATTTGTTCATAGAAAGTGCAATCAGAGGAGGAGTCAGTATGATTTCCACACGTTATGCTAAAGCCAATAATAGATATATGGGTGAACCCTATGACCCCAATCAAGAAAGTGTGTATTTAATATATTTAGATTGTAACTCGCTATACTCCACAGCAATGTGTGAGCCACTACCTGTGGATGGATTTCGTTGGACTAATGAGATAGACTACAAATACAATCAAAATGATGAGTTTGGATACATTTTAGATGTTGATTTAAAATATGATAAAAGCTTACATGATTTACATAATGACTACCCATTAGCACCTGAGAAAATGAATGGCAAATTAATGCCAAATTTAAATGACAAAACTAAATATATTTTACATTATAAAGTATTACAAAAATATGAGGAATTGGGTTTGATTGTTACAAAATACCATAGAATTTTAAGATTTAGACAGTCTAAATGGCTTGCACCCTATATTAATTTTAATATTGAAAAACGCAAATGTGCTAAAACTAATTTCGAAAAAGACTTTTATAAATTGTTGAATAATAGTCTCTTTGGTCGAACAATCATGAATCAACGCAAGTTTCGTGATATATATCTCAAGGATGAGTCACTATTAACAAAATATGTCACTAATCCAAGGTTTGACTGTAGCAAAAAGTTTGATAACAATTTACATGCTATACATTTAAATAAATTAGTTGTAAAGTTTAATAAACCAATATATTTGGGAATGACCATTTTGGATATTAGTAAAGTAATAATGTATGATTTCCACTATAATTATATGTCAAAATTTAAGAATAAAAGATTTCTAATGACAGATACAGATTCATTAATGTATGCTATAGTTACAGAGGACTTTTACAAGGAAATAGAATGTGACTTACACTATTTTGATACCTCTGGATATAGTAAAGACCATTTCTTATACTCTGATAAAAATAAAAAAGTCACTGGAAAGTTTAAAGATGAATTAGGTGGTCATATTATGTATGAATATTGTGGTTTAAGACCAAAGTTATATTCTTACATTCCTCTAAAATGGTTATATGAAGAAGACAAGCAAGCTTTAGAGGTGAAGAAAGCTAAAGGAGCTGATGGTGCCACTGTTAAACATCTCCTCAGACATCAACATTATTTGAACTGCCTTGCAACTGGGCAAGACTACTATGAGAATGTGACAAGAATTAAATCTATAAATCATCATCTTCAAACCTTAACCATGCACAAGAAAGTACTATCCTTTGACGATGACAAGAGGTTTATTCTACAAGATGGCATCAACACTCTTGCCCTTGGTCATTATAAAATTGATCAAACATAAATTGTATGTGTATATATATAATAAATACAAATGTTAAAAAACTCCAGTCTTTTATTTATTTACCCTTACCATCCTCTTGATAGAATTGGTCAAACATATATCTATATTTGCCATTATTCTTTGACCTTTCTTTGTCTATTACGAAAAAGCCATATTTAGTTTTATCCCAACATTGATGACGGAGATTTTTAAATTGGTCAAATGAAAAGTCATTACCAACATGATTGTGATATACATGTTTTAAATTTAAATCATCTTGTTTGAATAATATTAGGAAATTTACATTATCACGTAAATGTTTGTGTACTTTGCTTTAAGATTGACACAAGTAAAAACAGTTAATATTTTTATGTCGACCCATTGAGAAAAATTGTGTAATATTTGGACTATTTATGTCATCAAATACAACAACTGACTGTGATTTTACATCATTTGGTGTGATTTCACAGTCAGTAAACGTGTGTAATTTCACTTCATCACACAAACTAAATATTTCAATTATTTTTTTATTTTTCTTGTTCTAAAGATTTAGATATTAAATATAAGTTTGTAAATTTTAATCCTTCCTTTCTTACAATTAAATTGTAAATTACAACCGTCTTCCCACTTCCACTTGGACCACAAATAACACATCGAATATTGGTAGGAAATAGACCCAACTTCTTTGGTATATACTCCTTAGTATGTGATATTTTAAATTTATGTTTTTGTTGAATAAAAGACATTTTTTATATAATAAAAATGGTAAAAAATGATAATAAGAAAACGTGTAAAAAGGGCAAAGGTTTATTCCTAAAGCCTTACAGGGGTCGAGGGCTATTGAATACTCTTATAAATAACCTTCCATTTCCACTTCACATACCATCATATCAATACTGTGGACCTGGGACGAATGTACGTGAGAATTTAGCTAAAAATCTACCTCCAAAAAATAAACTAGACTCTTATTGTAAAGAGCATGACATATTCTACATGAATAATCCCGATACCGCTGCTCGGAACAAAGCAGACATGAGATTAGCTGACTTAGCTTGGACTAGAGTAACGGCCAAGGACGCAAGTCTTGCTGAAAGAGCTGCTGCTTATGCCGTGACAAATTTGATGAAGGCAAAAGCAAAAATGGGAATGGGATTAAAATTTAATAAAAAAGATGGACAACTACCAGCTGTTAGAGGCCGCAAAAGACGTGCCTCACTTCAGGGGGGTGTATCTAAAAAACGAGCTAAAAAAATCTAACACCAAGAGTAAAAGAGTGCGGAATAGTTAATTTAGACAGTTCATCTGGCACACATTGGACAGCATATCGTAAAAATAAAGATATTGTAATTTATTTTGACCCATTTGGAATCCAACCTCCAAAAGAAGTAATTAAATATTTTGAGGGATATAAAATATTCTATACAACTGATCAAATACAAGATTTAAATAGTTCTATTTGTGGAATTTTATGTTTATCATTCATAAAAAAAATTTTGTTTATAAAAATGGATTCATTTACCATAACATTTTCGGGTACAGAGTCAGAGCTAAAGTCAGTGTTCTTTCCTCCCATAGAATTAAATGATGATTATGTAATTGGATTAGTAGATTTTCAAAGTTATAATTCTATATTTAATGTTAAAAAACCTCTAAATACTTAAACATATTACAAAGTAGAGAAAATTACATTACCAAAAGGAGAGATCTCTGTCGATGATTTAAACCAGTTATTAAATGGTAAACTTAAAGTTATAATAGATAAAAATGGAGAAGCATTAATTAATACTAAATCCAAACTTTTATTTAAAGGGCTTATTCCAAAATTAAATCAACTTAAGGGCAACAAACTAACCATTAGAGAAGGTGATGATGTTTTCTATTATGACCACAATGCTCCAGTTACAATAGAAATTTCTGAAGGAACATATGAGGTGGTTGAGCTTGCAAAGGAAATTCAAAAGTAATTTGAGACCAGAAAGAACTTGGTGACGTATTAACAACCCGAGTTATAAATCTTTTAATAAAAATATATTTCTAAAAACTTAAATTTAATATTGTTCTGAGGTTCGTAGCTGGTCTTTAACTCGTCTGATTTTAATGATCAATATCTCAAATGAAAGCCCTTACATTACTGAATATTTTAAGCCTAGAACGAACTACAAGCGTCAATAAGAACTGGAGATATGAGAAAAATAGTTTTAAAAAAATTATCAAACTACGAAACGTCCATAAGAAATGTATGGTGGAGAGTTTTCGTTTGAATATATCTTCTAAATGAATAAAGACATTTAAAAACGGATTTCGGCATTGAAATCAGTGTAAAAATGTAGTTGGTAATGATGTGTCACAACACTATCATTACTTTGAAAAAAAATATCTATGTCCAATATGGCGGATCCAAGATGGCGGCCAAAATTATGTTCCCTATCAAAATGAAGTACTAACAACCCAATAAATACAGGCGGTGGTCCCAAGTCAATATCTCGAATAATGTGCATAACAAATGCATGTGAAATATGTTTTTTTAGTTTGCCCAATGTTGGAAAAAGCCGCCATTTTAAATTATGATTTTAGTGGTTTTCTCGTGCAGCGATTTTTGGCAACTTTTAGTATGTCATTCTGCAAACCCAACTCTACAAAATAAAACCATAAAACGTTTTCTTGCAATTTTTTTAACGATCCCTATGTAAGTTTGTTTAGTTTGCTTTCAGGCATTGTTACTAAGCGTCACATAGATCAGCTGATCGGTTTAAATAACAGTCCGCTGCACAGAGATACGGGTTTTGCTGAAAATATTGTACATAGAAACGTGGCAACCCCTACATCCGCTAGCTCAGACCCAGAGTTGGCAACGCCGCAATACCAGAGGCATTGTACTTCTTCCCCCGCCAAGGACGTAGTCAGCAAGCCGGTTGGCATGGCAACCACCCCAGCGAATGGTAGGAGGTCA
Organism: Macrosteles quadrilineatus; assembly: GCF_028750875.1. Lineage (NCBI taxonomy): Eukaryota > Metazoa > Arthropoda > Insecta > Hemiptera > Cicadellidae > Macrosteles > Macrosteles quadrilineatus. The sequence continues at coordinate 201,476,618 of NW_026542595.1, forward strand.
CTCCCCGCTTCTCCAGCGCGGCGATCTCTAATGTTTAATCCTCCTAGGGCGATCTACACCACCAGCCAGGAAGTCACTCCCCCCTTCCCCCGCACATAGTACTATGCCCGTATCCGCGTGCGTAAAATCAGCTGTGCGTAGTAGTGATAGTAGTAATAGTAATAACACCTGTCAAAGTCAACCACGACGCAATCCTGAACGCGTAAGGAAACCTGTAAATAGATTAGACTTATGATTCTTTTAACAATTTGTATTTGTGTGTGTGTTTGCTGTTTACCATGATTCTTGATGTGAAATACTATGTTATACCTAATGATGATTATACATTTTCTGATTGTTGATTAGGTTAAGCGTCAAGAAATATCACTCTTCCACCAATGGACTATATATTAATAGTTGACATTTTTTTTTTTGCAGTGTTTTGTTCAAATTTAAAAGGGAGGAAATTGTAATATATCTTAAGAATATTAATATCCGTTGTAGCTATGATTTCCTTGTACATCACGCCACTGTGATCGTATGATTTTCAATAAATCTCATTGGCTACAAACATCACCTGATCTCCTCTCCACCTACATCACACCACCGGCCATGTCCGTCCGTCCCTACAACAGTGAGTCTACCTCCAAAACTCAAACCTTAACCACCCGTTTGTAGCCGTGTTTTAAACGTGTAAAACTATCGTATTTATTTCAGCAGTCCACTTCCTAAGTCCAATTCAACCCACGAACACAACACCAACCTGGCTTCTAGTGCTATTGAATTTGGTTATAGCCTTCTCTAGTACACCTGTGTTAGAGGTAGCTATAATTTGATCTCTGACTTGATGACTGAATTGTCTTACTGAGGTCGTTCTAAATAAAACTTATAATCTGGCTAGTATGACTTTGTTGGGGAAAGAATATCCTCAGTGTTATGATTCAAATTCTACCGAAATAATGTTAAACCTAAATATATTCACCTAAATGCTACGATCGTTACAAAAGGTTACTGGGAAGATTCGAACTTTTAATACATTTAACGACATTTAAAATTCTCATTTTATTCATATGGGGGGGAAATTATTTTTTAGTTTGATTGCAATGTTTATGCAATGTTGTTTATGCTTGTTTATTTTATACTAGGCTAAATACAATAAACATTTTACCAAAACACTTTTTTGCTTCTCTGTAGCAGCAAACCTTATACGGTACTCGTTAAACCTAATGTTATTTGAAAATGTAATAAATCGGATAAGTTTATAGAAATATTTCAGTGAAAATCTAATTAGGCAAATCAAAATTTTCTTATTTTGCAGATTTGCTGAAGTCGGTGTTTTAATAACTCCGTTTGTTTGTTGACAGTATTGAATATTTACCGTGAAGTAACCATGCTGATTAAGTCTGCCCCCGTAGACTTCGCCGATTCCACGCAATGCAGTTACAGTTGCATTTCCAAAATAATCAAAGGCGAATTCTATTACTTTCTGGGTCTTTCCAGCCTGAAATTTCAAATGTTATTACCTTTCTAAGAAAATTGTGACAAATTCAGGTTAACTCTGTCAAATCACTAATGATCTACATAAACACAGATTTTAATTATATAGTAAAATGATCTGACTTTTTGTATGACGAACAGATAAAAAAACGAATAATAAAAAGTTAATAGTTTCTCTTGCTTATGACTTATGTCCAATATTGTCTTGCTTGATGACCTTAGTTTTACTTCTAACATTTACTTTCTTACTTCTTTTAGCTTGACTTCTTTAATTGCTTTCCTACAACCAACCTTATAACCTTTGGTTCCTTACCATAAATCAATTTACCTAATTCCTAGTCTTACCCGAATCACCCTACAATTGGCACCTGTATTGTGAAACAGTTATACATATTTTATTTTACATAGTTCTTAGTTGAAAATAAAACTGTGTGGTCAACTTATCCTTTAAAAAAATAAAATATACTAAAAATACAAAAAAGATCTGTATGCTTGGAATCGTCTTCGTTCTTTCTCATACGCAACTGAGTTCGTATTTTTAGTTTAATATTGAAACTAGAAACTATGTGTATTTGTAATAATTTACATAATGTTATCTCATTCTTTTAATGCATTTGCAGGTTGAATTACGAAAGGTAGTTTACTATATATTTCAGGTGGATTTTAAACAAACAACTTTCGGTCATACGATGCAATAAATTTGTTTCCAGCTAAACTATTCCCAAGGAATAACTTTCAATATTTTAAATGTTTGTTATACATGATGTATCAAAACCAGAGGTTTATTAGTTCAAATATAATTATTGTCAAATACAAATCACTTTGGTGAAATTTAGAATTCGATTGTTATTATTCATTTCAAAACGGCGGTTCTTTGTGTGAAAGATTTTGTACAATTTTATATACCCTATAATTTTCTTAATAATGAAAATATCTCATTATGTTTATAAAAAATATAAACATAATGAATAAACATAATGGCTTTATGTTTATTGAAAAAATATACTTACCATTGAAGATTGGATCACAGACGAGTTTTCATAATTTTTGTGCTCCTGAAGCACAGGTTTACAAGAAAGACTTTCTTTCTCTTCATTTGTTTTGACACTAGGTATTTCTGTATGAATCACTCTATTTTCTGTATGTTGTTTTAATGACGATTTCAGTTTACCCAGTTTATTTTCTAAGTCCCTAACTTGATTTACAAGACTGGCATTTTTATCTTCGATTGTTTTGTTCAAACTTCTAATGCATTTAATTTCATCTTTAAGATCCACCACCGACCTGCTGGTTTCATCTAGCTTGCTTGACAGATCGCCCACCACTTTTTTCAACCCATCGAACGTTACAATATCATTGTTCACTTTAACATCTAAATCTTTTACTCGATTACCAAGTGTAGCATTTTCACTCCGTAGCTGAATTATTTCCTTATTCATAGAACGCATCAAGTTCGACATATCCGTCGAATAACGAATGCCACTTGGTTGTAAATCATGAACCATGTTTAACATATTTTCTAGTTTCGAGGCATCCGACAGAACTTGATCAAAGAAATCATTTTGCACAATTGAACTCGACGAATTCAGATTCGATGGGAGATTCCTTGGTTTGCAGTCTTTTACCTCCCGTAAATTTTCAGACTCACTTTCTATGGCACACGACAGGTGAAATAGTTCCTCGCAAGGTCCTGCGCACTTGATTTTCTCTTGGGATTCAAGGATGAAACCTGCACAAACACCACAGGTGTCCAACATGGTCGTACTCACTCAACAACGCGAGTTTGAGTGCAGTAACAAAGTGTGCGGTTGGGTAACTTGAGTGCAATGTTGTAATTCCTCGAGCCTCGGCCGACCTCGGTACTTTCAAGTGGCGCATGCGCCGAGGAATAATGATAAATAGTAATTTAACAGACCTTGAAGCCACTCAAGTTTACATCATGGTATTCGATATTTTGATTGCCTATTTTGTTAGAAATTATATACAAAATGTAGTGCTAATATAGGTTTAAATTACCTGTTTTCTGTCAAAACGATCAGTTTAGTAGTATGATGACTACAGCTGTTTCGTGCTTAAAAAATAGCACATCTTCAGGTCCAGAATGTCTTGCTAATCCCTCATGTAGAGTTCGTCAAAAATATAAACAAATAAATAAACAGGACACACATACGGATACGACACACACGAAAATACATTTAATAAACTGGTCGACCAGACGCTGATTCACGAGACACGGCGCCGGTGGAAGGTAAGTCGCGACTGTCACGTGTCGGCAGCGTTGACCCCTACCCCTGTATTATCCTTATCTCGCTCTTTTCTTGTCTGATTACTGGTGATATGGATGGCGGTGTTATAAATAATGTTGGATTCAAATGACAATTTCTCGTTCAGGATGTTTTGTGGTTGACTTTTTGATGCTTTATAAATTTCGAATTCTTCAACAGTGTCCATGTAATGCCCTTTGTTGCAAAAATGTAATACTTCTAAGTTATTATGTATGTTGGTGTAATTGTGGTTGGAGGATATAAGATGGTTTGCGTAGGCTGATTTTGAGTTTCTCTTCGGTATGTGTTCTTTAAACCTAGTGGAAAACGATCTTGCTGTCTGACCTATATAAAAATTAGGACAATCATCACATATCAATTTGTAAATTCCAGTTTTATTAATTTTATCAGAATCTGGTTTAGTTCTCTCAGTGATTATGTTTGAAAGTTTGTTCTTTGTTTTGAAAGATACTACGACATCTCTTTTTGCAAGTTCGTTTGTTAAGGTGTGGTTTAACACAACACCATAATCTGCACTGATGTATCTTTTGTTGCCTTGTGGTTGGTTCTTGGTTTTATTCTGTTGTTTATTAATCAGTTTATCGATTAGGGAACTGTTGTAACCATTGGCGACTGCGATGTGTTTTAAGACATTTACTTCATCGGTATAATCAGTTGGGCTCAATGGGATGGAGAGTAGGCGGTGTACAAAACTATTGTAAGCAGCGATTTTATGGTTGTGCGGATGGTGTGATTGTGAATGAATAGTCTGGTCCGTGGTCGTTGGTTTTCTATAGATTTTGAACTGTAATTGGCTATTGTTTCTCGTTATAGTGACATCCAGGAAGTTGATTGATTTTGTATTTTCTATTTCGAGGGTGAATTGTAGGTTCTTATGTATTCTATTTAGGTATGCGTGGAGTAAATTGAGTTGCCTGCCGTTACCGTTAAATAATACAAGAGTATCATCTACATACCTGCTGTAGTGGATTATTCTGTGTTTGTGTCGGTTTGAATCAGACCAAAGATGTTTGTTTTCTACATTATTTAAGAATAATTCTGATAGAATGCTCGAAAGAGGTGATCCCATGGTCAGTCCTTCATTTTGGATGTAAAACTGGTTTTCAAATTCGAAATAATTTTGTTTTAGAACGGTCTGAGTTAGAGTTATAAGTTCATGCTTAGCTTCTGTTGAAAGTGATGAATTTTTGTCCAAATTGTCTTTAAGCAAGGCTATTGTTTCATCTACGGGAACTTTCGTGAATAAATTCACGACGTCAAATGAAGCTAAAATATAGGAGTCTTTGAGCTTTGCGTCTGATAGTTTGTTCACTAGGTCAACTGTGTTTCTTACGCTGTGATTGTTTTCCAATTTTATCTCATTCCTAATAATTGTGTCCAGTTTTTTGGCGATTTTATAAGTCGGAGCAGGTGTGAAGTTTACCAGAGGTCTAATGGGAATATTGGGCTTGTGAATTTTGGGCAGTCCTCTTAACTGAGGGGCTCTGGGGTTAGTTACTTTAACATTTCTTATATCTTCAGGTGTTAAAAGGTTCTTGCATGACGAAATTATTTGATTGATTTCTTTGGAGAAAGATGGGGTTGGGTCTTTGTGTAAAGTTACAACATTGTTGGTCTCAATGAAGTTCTGGACCTTGCTGACGTAATCGCCTTTGTCTATTATGACCGTGGAGTTTCCCTTATCTGCTTTTGCGATAACAGCATTATTCTGTTGTAACTTGTTCCTAATACTTTGAGCAATTTGTTTCAAGGATTTGTATTTTGACAAATATTTGATTCTAGGTTTGGGGTTGTTCATTAACTTATGGATTTTGTTGGACTCCACGGTCATAATAGACAAAGGCGATTACGTCAGCAAGGTCCAGAACTTCATTGAGACCAACAATGTTGTAACTTTACACAAAGACCCAACCCCATCTTTCTCCAAAGAAATCAATCAAATAATTTCGTCATGCAAGAACCTTTTAACACCTGAAGATATAAGAAATGTTAAAGTAACTAACCCCAGAGCCCCTCAGTTAAGAGGACTGCCCAAAATTCACAAGCCCAATATTCCCATTAGACCTCTGGTAAACTTCACACCTGCTCCGACTTATAAAATCGCCAAAAAACTGGACACAATTATTAGGAATGAGATAAAATTGGAAAACAATCACAGCGTAAGAAACACAGTTGACCTAGTGAACAAACTATCAGACGCAAAGCTCAAAGACTCCTATATTTTAGCTTCATTTGACGTCGTGAATTTATTCACGAAAGTTCCCGTAGATGAAACAATAGCCTTGCTTAAAGACAATTTGGACAAAAATTCATCACTTTCAACAGAAGCTAAGCATGAACTTATAACTCTAACTCAGACCGTTCTAAAACAAAATTATTTCGAATTTGAAAACCAGTTTTACATCCAAAATGAAGGACTGACCATGGGATCACCTCTTTCGAGCATTCTATCAGAATTATTCTTAAATAATGTAGAAAACAAACATCTTTGGTCTGATTCAAACCGACACAAACACAGAATAATCCACTACAGCAGGTATGTAGATGATACTCTTGTATTATTTAACGGTAACGGCAGGCAACTCAATTTACTCCACGCATACCTAAATAGAATACATAAGAACCTACAATTCACCCTCGAAATAGAAAATACAAAATCAATCAACTTCCTGGATGTCACTATAACGAGAAACAATAGCCAATTACAGTTCAAAATCTATAGAAAACCAACGACCACGGACCAGACTATTCATTCACAATCACACCATCCGCACAACCATAAAATCGCTGCTTACAATAGTTTTGTACACCGCCTACTCTCCATCCCATTGAGCCCAACTGATTATACCGATGAAGTAAATGTCTTAAAACACATCGCAGTCGCCAATGGTTACAACAGTTCCCTAATCGATAAACTGATTAATAAACAACAGAATAAAACCAAGAACCAACCACAAGGCAACAAAAGATACATCAGTGCAGATTATGGTGTTGTGTTAAACCACACCTTAACAAACGAACTTGCAAAAAGAGATGTCGTAGTATCTTTCAAAACAAAGAACAAACTTTCAAACATAATCACTGAGAGAACTAAACCAGATTCTGATAAAATTAATAAAACTGGAATTTACAAATTGATATGTGATGATTGTCCTAATTTTTATATAGGTCAGACAGCAAGATCGTTTTCCACTAGGTTTAAAGAACACATACCGAAGAGAAACTCAAAATCAGCCTACGCAAACCATCTTATATCCTCCAACCACAATTACACCAACATACATAATAACTTAGAAGTATTACATTTTTGCAACAAAGGGCATTACATGGACACTGTTGAAGAATTCGAAATTTATAAAGCATCAAAAAGTCAACCACAAAACATCCTGAACGAGAAATTGTCATTTGAATCCAACATTATTTATAACACCGCCATCCATATCACCAGTAATCAGACAAGAAAAGAGCGAGATAAGGATAATACAGGGGTAGGGGTCAACGCTGCCGACACGTGACAGTCGCGACTTACCTTCCACCGGCGCCGTGTCTCGTGAATCAGCGTCTGGTCGACCAGTTTATTAAATGTATTTTCGTGTGTGTCGTATCCGTATGTGTGTCCTGTTTATTTATTTGTTTATATTTTTGACGAACTCTACATGAGGGATTAGCAAGACATTCTGGACCTGAAGATGTGCTATTTTTTAAGCACGAAACAGCTGTAGTCATCATACTACTAAACTGATCGTTTTGACAGAAAACAGGTAATTTAAACCTATATTAGTTTATTCAGACGATCTAGAGGCCATTCCATCATGAAAAATGTAGTGGTTTTTTACATAAATGTCACTAGATTGATGTGTCATAATAAATACTAGCTGTGAGACCCATCCTAAACTGAGATCGAATTGTAGATTGGGAATTATATAGGCCCACCTGTGTAATTCGGAATAGCTGCTTTACATATTAATTGTACTTAATAGCTGTAGCTATACAGACAATATCATTATCATACACAATATATTAACCAGCATATAGGAAAATTGTGTCAGTCCATTGTGAAAATCTCCTCGTAAGAAAATGTCACGTGGCTATTTAATATTTCGATTGTATAGCCTACGTTTGAAATCCAACTATTTTACAATAAAACAAGTTTTCCGATCCGTGGGAATTAAAAGCCTTGAAGTAAAAAAGGGGGCTACTGTATACCTGTAAGGGGGCCGCGGGCCTGATACAGTAGCTGTAAGGCCCCGTTTATGCACCAAGTGCGGTAGCGGTAGCGACAGCGGGAGCGATTTCTAACACCATTGAGTTAAATGGGGCTGTTTATGCACCAAGAGCGATAGCGATAGCGGTTGACCTCCCGCTGCGATTTCTAATTCGCCCGCTGTGTAGTTAGGAATCGCAGCGGTTGCTTGGGCTGAAGCCAGGGCTGCCAACTTGAAGTAGTGGATACATAGGGCTGCTGAGGAGTGACGTCACAAGAGCCATGTGGTGCTTAATTGACGGTTAAGCATCTGGTGGTAATGGTGCGTGACCTAGCACGTGGTGTGGTGGGTTACGGTATGGTGACGTCATGCTGACGTGTCAGACCTAGGGTGGATCGATATTTTCAAGGTTATTGTTGTGGTTTAAAAAAAAATCAGCATATCGGTAAAGGGATAAGTACCGATATGCTGATTTTTAATTCTTTATTGAAAAATCAAAATTTACATAAAAGGAATATAATTGTTTTGAAAACTTAAACCTAATACAGATCTAAGCTAAACTAAACATTTGGATCATAGAGTTAGGTCTACTACAGTAACAACAGTTGTCAAATTGTCATCCACACATGTCGCAAGCGAAACAGTGTTTGCATTGGTAAGAAGAGTAAATTACGATTTTTTTGTCCATGCATATTATACACTCAAAGTTTGCTTCTTTTATTGGAAACATAGTAGGAATTTTGTTAAATTTGAGAAATTAGCTATATATACGACATAAAACTGTTGGAGATAACTATTTGTACATGTTACCTTTGCAATGTTTGCGATATAATTTGTTGTTAATGAGATGTTGTCTTTAGCTAGTTCCACTACAGACTAATGAGAGACCCATCATACACATTCTTTTATGCTGTTTATGATTGCTATCTGGTATACAGCAAACATTCGCAATTGAAATATTTCCACTTTTGTCTTTGCATTTTATAAGATCGTCAAGTGAAAAGTTTGTTATTATGTACATATTACAAAAAGTGTTTGGATTTTTGGTTTGCAATGTTTCTGTGAGAAAACTTATTAAAAACCACTATTTTATTATGTCACCATTATAAACATAAATCCAGAACTAAACTAAAATATCACTTTAATCCTGCAAGGTGTATCAGCTATTTAACTGGTATGGAAAAGTGATGTACAGAGTTTCTACTTCGTGAACAGTTGGCGGTACATGCGGGCAGAGCATTGTTCCACTAATTACAACCATATGCCACATTTGCAACATAGTACCTTATATTTCTAAGACTTGTTTATTCATCCAAATCGTTATGTTTTTGAATGATTTTTAAAATAACAAACATTTGGTATATTGTACATTGCTTAATGTTAGACGTACAAACGATCAAGCTATATAAAAACAAATTTCCCACTCTTTACCCTATAATTTACTATTTATTTAAAGCAAATGTTAACTCTCATTACTCTTGGTTGTATTGTAATCCAACGTATTTCTGTTTATCGTTTGTCCTTTTGTGAAACTGTTTGAATGTTTTTTTTATTGCTAGTTGTAGTACAGAAAACTATTCAATTTAACTAATTCCACTGTTAAATATGTTCAAATGTTAGGTAAGGCTTCTTTCACCGTCAACCAGTCTTTCTAATATATCCATCACTTCCTTGCTAAATATGGATCTTTTTACACTAGATGATATTATATTTATTTGTTCTGGAATGTCTTGATGTAATGCTCTATTGTAGCTCATATAAGGAATATTATCTGTAGTGGATGAAATAGTGTTATCTTGTATGTTGTTATTATTTAACTTTGAATTGTTGGATTCCATTTGTCTGTCTCTAGTGAAACCACTTTATGCGAGTTTACCAATCAGATAATATAGATGTACTGGTACATGTATAAATAATCAAGGTGTATAAGCTAAAAATACCCTCCTCAATACTGATATCTTCAATTAATTTTAATACAAATTACTGATTTTAGCAAACAATCTTTTTTAATAAGATGTTGTCTTTAGCTAGTTTCACAACAGACTGATGAGAGACCCGATCTTAAACCTTCTTTTATAGTTTTTTCTAATGGCTACCTAGAATCATTGTTTATATACAACAAACAGTCGCAATTGAACTATTACCACTTCTGTCTTTACATTTTATGAGATCGTTAAGTGAAAAGTTTGTTATTATGTACATATTACGAAAAAGTGTTTTTTGATTTTTTGGTTTGCAATGTTCCGTACATAAAACTTAATATAACCACTATTTTATTATTTTACTATTACAAACATAAAATTCAGATCCAAACTAAAACAACACTTTAATCCTGCAAGGTGTATCAGCTGTTTAACAGTTGGCGGTATGCGGGCAGAGCATTGCTCTACTAATTACAACTACGTGCCGCGGTTTAAACATAGTACCTTGATATTTCTATTTCAACAAGACTCACCCATTCATTCAAATCTATATGTTTCGAATGGTTTTTTCAAATAACAAACACTTGGTATACTACACATTGTTTAATCTACAACAAATAACCACTCATATACATAAAAAAATCGCTTCAATACAAAATCAACAGTAATATATAGCAATGAATGTTCCAGTAAAAATTGTGAATAATTCTTATAACAGTTTGTGACACAATTGGTATTCAAGTTTACCAATCAAATCGTAAAACATATAATGGTAGATGTACAAAGCGATCAAGCTATATAAAAAAAACCAAATTTCCCACTATCTACACAGTTATTTACTATTTAATAAAACAAATGCCAACTCTTATCAAATATTCTTGTTTGTATTTATAAAATTCAATGTCCAGTTCTGTTTATTGTTTGTTCTATGTTTGTCCTTTATGCGATAAAAATTAGTGGAAAGTGGTTTTTGGTTTTGTATTGCTACCTGTGGTACAGAAAGCTATTTAATTTAACTATTTTCACCGTTCACTATTTTCACTGTTAACTACGTTCACATGTAACGGTTTCTTTCACCGTCATCCAGTATCTCTAATACATCTAACACTTCCATGCTAAAGTCGGATCCATTTAAACTGGATGATATTATATATATATATGTATATATATCTGTTGAATATATGAGTGTCTTGATGTAATGGTTTGTTGTAGATCAGATGAGGAATATTATCTGTAGTGGATAAAATAGTGTTATCTTGTATGTTGTTATTATTGTACTCTGAATTGTTGGATTCAATTTGTCTGTTTCTAGTGTAACCACTCTATGCGAGTTTACCAATCAAACAATATAGATGTATTGTATAAACAACCAATGTGTACAAAATAAAATCCCTTCCTTCAATACTGTTATCTACAATTAATTTTAAAGCAAATTTGCGTTTTTTAGCAAACAATCTTTTACATTATATAAACCTACTGTGAGATATTTATATTAACACTATCACGTAAGCTACAACGTGTCATCAAGAGGTTGTGTACAATCCCTAACAAAATTGTTGACTTGCAAATTGTTTGTTATTTTAAAACCAATTCGGAAAAATATCCTTTTAATTCAAATGAAAACAAAATGAATTGACAAAGCGTGTAGACCAAAACTAATGCGGGTACTGGTAATTTCATTGTTTCAACGGTAGCTTCTCCAGTTAGTGAAGATCCCTGTAACGCCCGCATGTGTTTCAACGGTTCGTTCTTCGTGATAGAACATAGAACATCTATGCTCATCTATGCAATGTTCCAATCCAGAGAGCTGAAACGTTCAATCACCCCACTGTCATTGAGAAAATACTCTTTACTTGGTTCTTTTACGTCGAAGTAAAAAACATCGCAGCAAGCTAGATCTTTAAAGTTTTGTATTCAGAACGTTTCTATCTGGAACATTATAAAGTAAAACTATTTGACCATTGCAAACATTCATTAGTTAATTGTTAAATAGTGAAAGGATGGTAAAAGTAATATTCTACAGTTAGCCTGTTTGCAGCTAGATTCAGTCGTATATTTCAGTTTGAATATTTCAGCAGTTCTCAAGACATTTCATTATCACAGGTAAATATTAATTGTATATAAATATACATAAGGTATAGTTTGATTCTTTTTAGCTAGAAGCTTGAAGATTAAGGCTGGTTATTATTTATTCTACATAATCTAGAGGTTATTCATATTGCAATGCTAATTTATATTTGAGTAACGAGCATTTCACATGTTTATTTTCTGTAGCTCTATTCCCTCCTACTACGTGAAGGCGATTTCTACGAAACACTAATCCTCTGTTAATAATGAACGAATTTTTTTACAAACGATGTGTCAAAATTAAGCATTTTTTGTTTATGTAGACGCCCTTTTTCACAAATTCCTGTAATAAAAGTTCTCAGGCTTTACCCCACGGGTCATCAAAAAATCTCAATGTATTTCTTATGAAGAAAAGATTATTTTTTACTTAAACAGATGAATAATTCGTAATACTAATTACAGCTGTTCGTAGTAAACACGTGATACACACAAAAACGTATGTTTTCAGTTTTGATAACAACTGTATCCGAGTGATTGATTACAACATTTTTGAGTTGGCTCTTTTAAGTAATTGGAAATTACGACTATTATTCGTTTTAAATTAAGGTTTGGAATACATTGCAATTTCTCGAATTCGGTTTGTTATGACCCCCCCCCCCGCATTTCATTGGTTGAGTAGACCACGCCCACACCAATGGGGTGTCGTCTGCGTACTGAAGTGCCCCTCGCATTAATTAGTAAAACCACGCCTACTGTCTATAAAAGAGACTGCGCACGCCATCATCCTTACACAGTTCATTGTTTGATAGTTGAGGTCGAACATCAAAAGGTGAACTGTGTAAAATGTAAGAATTATTGCAATGTCTGACCAACATTGTAATACTTGCTTACTATTTTACTGTTAAGTTTAATCGTAAAATATTTATGGCTAGGTTCTAAATTTAAATAATGGAATTGTACACCAACCATTCTATCTTAAAAGTTTACGTAAACTTTAGAATTCGAAGCATAGGGTTGTTATAATTCATGTGGAAAAGATTTTGCGGAAACGTAGCTCTAGCAGCTTGTACATGACCTACGATCTTTGAAACATGAATAGTTCCAACTTACATCAATAGTTAAATTATTTTTGAACGAAACAGTGTCAATCCTTGTCTAAAACCCAGCGGATCTAAAAAATCCTTAACGATTTTAAGTGACCAGTGGTTTATCAACATGGAGAAACACTAACATATCTTTGAAATTGTTTAACAAAATTAAAAAGTAAAACAGTGTTAATCTTTGTCTAAAACCCAGCGGATCTAAAAAAATCCTTTTAGCGATTTTAAGTGACCAGTGGTTTATCAACATGGAGAAACACTAACATATTTTTGAAATTGTTTAACAAAATTAAAAAGTAAAACAGTGTTAATCTTTGTCTAAAACCCAGCGGATCTAAAAAAATCTTTAGCGATTTTAAGTGACCAGTGGTTTATCAACATGGAGAAACACTAACATATCTTTGAAATTATTTAACAAAATTTAAAAGTAAAACAGTGTTAATCCTTGTCTAAAACCCAGCGGATCTAAAAAAATCCTTGGCGATTTTAAGTGACCAGCGGTTTATCAACATGGAGAAACACTAACATATCTTTGAAATTGTTTAACAAAATTAGAAAGTAAAACAGTGTTAATCCTTGTCTAAAACCCAGCGGATCTAAAAAAATCCTTAGCGATTTTAAGTGACCAGAGGTTTATCAACATGGAGAAATACTAACATATTTTTGAAATTGTTTAACAAAATTCAAAAGTAAAACAGTGTTAATCTTTGTCTAAAACCCAGCGGATCTAAAAAAATCTTTAGCGATTTTAAGTGACCAGTGGTTTATCAACATGGAGAAACACTAACATATCTTTGAAATTATTTAACAAAATTTAAAAGTAAAACAGTGTTAATCCTTGTCTAAAACCCAGCGGATCTAAAAAAATCCTTGGCGATTTTAAGTGACCAGCGGTTTATCAACATGGAGAAACACTAACATATCTTTGAAATTGTTTAACAAAATTAGAAAGTAAAACAGTGTTAATCCTTGTCTAAAACCCAGCGGATCTAAAAAAATCCTTAGCGATTTTAAGTGACCAGAGGTTTATCAACATGGAGAAATACTAACATATCTTTGAAATTGTTTAACAAAATTAAAAAGTAAAACAGTGTTAATCCTTGTCTAAAACCCAGCGGATCTAAAAAAATCCTTAGCGATTTTAAGTGACCAGTGGTTTATCAACATGGAGAAATACTAACATATCTTTGAAATTGTTTAACAAAATTAAAAAGTAAAACAGTGTTAATCCTTGTCTAAAACCCAGCGGATCTAAAAAAAATCCTTAGCGATTTTAAGTGACCAGTGGTTTATCAACATGGAGAAACACTAACATATCTTTGAAATTGTTTAACAAAATTAAAAAGTAAAACAGTGTTAATCCTTGTCTAAAACCCAGCGGATCTAAAAAAAAATCCTTAGCGATTTTAAGTGACCTGTGGTTTATCAACATGGAGAAATACTAACATATCTTTGAAATTAAAATTCTTGCAATGTTTCAAACTAATTTACCTGTATAAGTAAAATTTCAAATTCTGTTTAAAAAAATCATAATGTTTGATCATTCTTACGTATATCTCAGAGGATTAGAAACCTTAGCGTTTTCAATGGCCAGTGGATTGTTGCAAGACAATTTAAAATAAATTAAAATTCCATATACCAACCATACCAACCTCTCATCCTGTCTTATTCTTTGCATGATAGAGCAATTGATTTTTGTAGTAGGCTATCATAGTTTGTTTTTCCTTTATTACTTTCACGCATGTTAAAAGAATACAGTTGTGCACTTGGCTTTTTAGTACTTGGCTTTAGTAGTTTGTTTCTTTACTCCGTGTTTTTTTCATGCATGGTAAAACAAAATAGTTATGCACTAGGCTTTGGGGTTTTTTTTAATTTACTTATGACCTTGACCTAGATTCGTTTTATAGACAAAAGAAACACATAATGTTAAACTAAACTATTACATAAGTTAATAAGTTAAGTTAATTCTAATGTTTTGATAAACAATGATTTCTGAAAAATGTGAGTTTTAATCCTTACATTGTATAAAAAACACTTTGTGTTGTCGGTGGGGGAAGTGAGGGAATCATATATAAGACAGCTGTGGTCATAAGTGGGAAACATTTGTAGAATACACTTAAAACCAGATCAGCTTTGAAATATGATAAACTATTTACAAGAAATATTTATGATATGTAACTGTTAGGTACGTAATCTATGAGTTGAGTCTTTTAAACTCATGGGAAATTATGACTTTTAATCGTTTTTAAATAAGTTATTTGTTTTTAAATAACTACTTTACTTCTTTGCAATTGTTCGATTTCGAGCAACATGTACACGTTCGGCCGCTTAGAAAGCGACCTCCTTTAGCATTGGTTTATCATTAGCGCACAGGTCGTTTTCTAAGCGGCCGAACTATAGTTCATTATTACTTTAGTGATATCAGGAGTAAGTACACATGCAACCCTGGATGAGGAAACTCTCATTCGTATTAGAGACCCTCCTCATTCTAAGTTTTTATTTTTATTATTATTGGTTTAACCCTGTCATACATCCCAGCTCCAAGAGAGATGGGGAAGGGAGGGGGAAGTTACTTACATTGAACATACTTTTTTTATATGATAAATAGTAAAAAGTAGTGGAGAGTGGCTATATAAGAGAGAGATTCTTCAACGTATGTCAATCGCACTTCCATTTCAACTCGAAACGAGTGTTCCAAGATGAGGAAAGAGGCAAGGAATGCTAGAGAGAGGAAAAGAAATGAAATACTTAATATTGCATATGAACAATTGCGAAGTAAACTACCTTTTGTAAAAAGAAGTGATTCCAAATTTAAAACTCTACAACTAACCATAAAATACATTAGAATCCTAGAATTGCAATTGGAGCAAGCTGTATCACTTGGATTGTCTGAAACTCCACTTACAATAATGGGAATATAAAAAAATGTGTTTTAACTTCTTACCACACTAAAAACCGAGTGAAACAGTTGTAATGAGAACAATAATGTAGTATATAAATATATCTCATAGCAAAATGATCAATCTTTTATACTTTCACCTCTTACTCCAACCTTCCTTCTCCCACCCTTTTTAATGGATATATAAGGAGGTCCGTCACACTATAAGTCATTCACATTCTTACCATCAGTCACTATTAACCTTCGACCATGGCACCCAAAGAGAATATCTTTCCTAACGTACTGAATATGTTATTTAATATTTCTCAAGAAAACGATAGTGAAGAAGATGAAGAAATTGAAGACGAATTTGAATTGGATGTTTCATATGAAGAAGATGCTAATGAACAAAATAATGCAGAAAACACATTTGAGGAAGAAATTGAGTTGAGTAATTCTAAACTAATGAATGGAAATCCAGACTCTTTGGACATTTACAAAAATGTATGCTTAGAAGAAATGGAAAGTTTTAACCACCAAGAAACTCCAAGATGTAGCAATATAGAAGAACTAATTTCGAATGCTGCGAGAGGGGTTTATCCTGTTTGCCGTAGATTATTTCCTTCAGATTCTGATGATGAATCTGAATAAATTGTATTAAAGACTAGACTTAAAAAATACAAAAAAAATTAGAATAGTTCATTTTATGGTTATTATAGTGAATCATTTAATGATGTATTCTTGTTAAAAAAAAAATTATCATTTGACCTTGACCTACTTACAAGCTATTGAAGATAATTGGTTTGATTTTGAAAGTCACACTTTAAAACATAAAATATCCTAGTTTATCCCCTTCCACTTAGAGATATTATACCCCCTCCCCTACCTCCCTCCACCTTATTTGGTATAAAAGAGAGACGATTTCGTAGGGTGTCATTATTAACGGATGAACTATTGTCGAGTTAATACCCATACCATGTTCCGTTGCAATACTTGTGAAGCATTATTTAAAGATGAACTGCTTTTAAACATTCATGAAGAAATCGAACATAATATAGACGTAATAGAAATTGATAGGAATGAAGAACAACTGGAAGCAATAGATCATATATTAGCTCAACACGAATTTTCAAGAACTATTGGTAAAGATCCTACCTACAACATGTTTCGATGCAATACTTGTGCAGCATTATTTAAAGATGCGTTGCTTTTGGCCATTCATGAAGAAATTGAACATAATAGAGTTGGAATTGAAATAGATCAAAATGAAGAAGAACAACTGGAAGCAATAGATCAAATGTTAGCTCACCACCAAGTTTCAAGACCAAGTGTAATTCATTATGCACCAGCTCCACCAGTTGAGGTAGAATTACACGCCCATGCACTACCTGGTAGTGTTGTAACACACTTTAAGATTGATAATGCGAAATTGAAACTTGAAGAATTTATGAAAAGTGCAAAAAGGTTGGTAGTAAATACTTTGCAGAGTGAATTAAAAAGATTAAATTTTATAAAGTTTGGGCTGTTACTAGATGCTACGTTTACAAACACGCAAAATGAAATTTCTCCAAGAGGCTTCCTTACAAAAAATAGAACCGCTATGTTTTCAACAGACATTGAACAAGTTGTATCTGAATGTTTTGAGGAACTCTTGACTAAATTACAAGAACATGAAGGAAGAGGTTCTGGATGGGGTTTGTTAGATATAACAGGACTAGACATCAGAGTACACAAACATGGGTATGGAATTCGAGGAAGCAGCTACATCCCTCTACCAAAGAAAATAAGCTCAACCAAATCTTGTATCAACGTGCAAAACGAAGATAACGAATGTTTTAAATATGCGATGCTTGCAAAATATGTTAAGAATACTCCAAAAAATCCTAGCCGACACTATCACAATGTTCAGCATAAATACAACTTCCAAGGGGTAACCTACCCCGTTTCTTTATCATGTATCTCCAAGTTTGAAAAACAAAACCCAAATGCATCCGTAAACGTTTTTGCTTTAGATTCGTCTAACAACGTGTACCCTCTGCGAATTACAACGTCTGAACGTGTAGATCATACGGACTTGCTCCTTATAAATAAAGGAGATATAAACCATTATGTATATATCAAAGACTTTGCAGCTCTTGTATCTAAACAGTTGTCTAAATATAAAGGAAGAAAAACAATATGTAAAAGGTGTTTTTGTTATGTAAATAAATCTTTGGAAAGAGGAGGTTCACGATGGCTATTGGAACATCAACTTCTATGCACTCAAAAAGATACTGTAAAAATCAAATTACCAGATCCTAGTAAATCAAACATTGTCTTTAACAATACTGTTCAACAATATCGCATACCTTTAGTAATCTACGCAGATTTTGAATCGACATTGATTCCCATCGAGCTTTCAGATTGCGAAGCTAATAGACAAACCAAGTACCAAGCACATAAACCAAATAGTTTTTGCTTACTTATAAAATCAACATTGAATGAAGAACATCTACAACGCTTTGGTTTGACATCGCAGCCGCAATTGTATCGAGGTGAAGACGCCGCTAAGTTGTTTATGGATACCCTCTACGATATCGCTAAAAAAGTCGAAAAGTTGTATAATGGTATAATACCAATGAAGGTACTTGAAGAAGAACAGCTCGTACAACACGAATCAGCAGCATTATGTTACCTTTGTAAGAAAGAATTTACTGAGGATAATGTGAGAGTCCATGACCACGATCATCTCAGTGGCGATTATAGAGGACCTGCTTGCAATAGTTGCAATCTAAACTATAAGATACCACGGTTCATCCCTGTAGTTTTACACAATCTTAGTGGGTACGATGCACATTTCATAGTTCCAGAACTAGGAAGAGATGATGGGCCTATCGATGTTTTAGCTACCAGCACGGAAAAATTCATTAGTTTCTCTAAAAAGATTGGAAAAATGAAACTTCGATTTATTGATTCTTTCAGGTTTATGCCATCAAGTCTTATGAAATTATCGGAAAACCTAAAAAGAGATAATCTAGTAGAAACACTTAAGATTGTTCCTCCTGAGAAGATTAATTTAGTGCTGCGTAAAGGAGTGTTCCCGTACGATTATGTTGATGGGTTACATAGATTCAATGAGACTTCACTTCCTGCTCGTCATCATTTCTACAATAAGCTCAACAAATGTGAAGTTACATCGGAGGATTATGAGCACGCTTGTAGGGTATGGAACGAACTGAATATGAGGACCCTTGGAGAGTACTCTGATTTCTACGTAAAACTAGATGTAACCCTTCTATGCGACGTAATGGAAGAATTTCGAAACACTTGTTTGAATGCATATGGGTTAGACCCACTCCATTCTTACACGTCTCCAGGTTTAGCTTGGCAAGCCATGTTAAAAGAGACACAATGCAATCTAGAACTGCTTACAGACATTGACATGTTGTTAATGATTGAATCCGGCGTTAGAGGTGGTTTAACTCAAAGCGTAACCAGACACGTTAAAGCTAACAACAAACATCTTCCTAACTATGATGAAAAAAAAGACTCAGTATACTTAGGGTACTTTGACGCGAATAATCTTTATGGATGGGCTATGTCCAAACCGTTACCATATGGCGATTTCAAGTGGGTTGATCCAGACTCCATCGGCGATATATCCCTCATTTCAAAGTATGGCGATACCGGATATATTTTGGACTGTGACTTTGAATATCCAGAAGTCCTGCACGATCTTCATTACGACCTTCCTCTCCTAGCAAGGACCGAGGTACCTTCAAATGGAAAATTTCCTAAATTAATGATGACACTTTTTAACAAACAACGTTATGTTGCTCACTTCTGGGTGGTTCAACAAGCTATCGAACTCGGTCTTCATCTTACAAAAGTCCATCGAGCCATTCAGTTTTCTCAATCCTGTTGGTTAAAACCATATATTGATTCCAATACAACACGAAGAACAGCAGCCACGTCGACCTTTCAAAAGGATTTTTTTAAACTAATGAATAATGCAATTTTTGGCAAAACCTTGGAAAACAAAAGAAAACATAAAAATGTAAAACTAGTTACAAATGCACGGAAATTACAAAAACTAGTTCAACAACCTAATTTTAAAACGTCAATTATTATAAACGAAAGCCTTGTTGCGGTGTGTATGAATAAAACAACTGTAAAGATGGATCGTCCTCTGTATGTAGGTATGTCTATACTTGACATTTCTAAAACGCATATGTATGACTTCCATTACAACAAAATGGTTGCTTACTACGGAAGGGACAACATTGGTATTACATACATGGATACCGACGCATTCAACTATTGGATAAAAACCCTGGATATGTATGAAGATTTAAGAACCTTTCCACACAAGAATGACTTTGATTTTTCCGATTACCCAAAGAATCATTCCAACTACGACGAGAAAAATAAGAAAGTATTAGGCAAGTTTAAGGATGAAACGAATGGTATACCTATGGAAGAACATGTTTCTCTCATGTCAAAATTATACGCATTTAAACTATTTAATCCTAACATTGTTGAGGACGATAGGATTGTCAAGAAAGCAAAGGGAATCAATAAGCTTTATTTAAAGAAGAAATTGAGCTTTGAACAGTACAAGAAATGTTTGTTTGAAAATAAAAGCGTCACTGCAACCTTCAACACCATCAGAAGCTTAAACCATAATCTGTACAGTGTCACAGAAGTGAAGAGAGCATTGTCTGCAAATGACGACAAAAGAGTGATTCTCGCTGACGGTATTCACACTTTACCATATGGTCACTATTCCCTTATGCCTATTACCAGATAATGTTTTCTTAATGATTAATATCAAACAGGCATGACATAAATAGTTTGACGACAGGTAATCTTCAGTTGCACTTTGGACCTAAGGGAGTAAACATAGAACATGGATCTAAAAAGCAAGATTGTAAATGAGCTGCATAAACCCGCAAGAATAAACTTTCCAAGAAGAAATACTGTGGTTAAGGGAATAAATGATTTGTATCAAGCAGATTTAATCGAAGTTAGACCGTATAGCAAAATAAATAAAGGATTCAATTATATATTGACAGTTATAAACTGTTTTAGCAAGAAAGCCGATGCCTTTCCGCTAAAAGACAAATCGGGCTCAACAGTTGCCAAAGCCATGGAAACTATCATTCAAAGAGATAAAAACACAATAAAGCATCTACAAACTGACGATGGTAAAGAGTACTTCAATAAACACTTTCAACAAATAATGAAAAAACATAACATAAACCACTACTCTACAAAGTCTGAGAAAAAATCGGCAATTATTGAAAGATTTAATAGAACCCTTAAAGGAGCGATGTACAAGATGTTTTCAAACAGAGGTTCGCATATTTGGTATGATGTTTTAACAAAGCTAATAAATGATTATAATAACAACTACCACAGAACGATTGGTATGACACCGAATGAGGTAAACGAGGACAATGAAAAACTCGTTTTACAAAACATTACTCACAATACTAGACCGAAGATAGAAAAAAGAAAGCCTGCAAAGTTTTATGTCGGTGACAAAGTCAGAATAAGTAAATACAAAGGAGTGTTTAGCAAAAAATACTTACCGAATTGGACGAATGAAGTATTTACTGTCTATAAAGTGCAGCCAACTCTACCCGAAACATATATTTTGAAAGATAATAGAGGACAATTACTGCAAGGTGGGTTCTACGGTCATGAAATGTTAAAGTCCACAGTCGGGGATGTTTATCTCGTTGAGAAGGTGTTAAAACGAAGTAAAGACAGAGTCTTAGTGCGTTGGTTGGGTTTTAAAGAAAGTGAAGACTCATGGATACCCAAAAAGGACTTGATCTAGACCAATCAACCAGTCAATCTTGAACCATCAAAGAGGAACATGGAGATAATACATCATAAGGAGCATTTCGACATAGACAATGTAGACCGATTGACTGTTGATAATGTTAATAACAACGAGGGTAGACATGGTCTGTTGTTTCCTAATACGGTTCGTTGCATTGTGACAGGTCCATCAAACTGTGGAAAAACAAATGTGGTGTTTAACATGATTACCAATCCAAAAGGATTAAGGTTCAATAACATATATATATTTTCAAAGTCTTTACAACAACCAAAGTATCAACTTTTAGATAAAATCCTATCCGAAGTACCAGATGTCAAATTTTTCAAATTTAATGCAAGCGAGAATATAATGCACCCGAACGAAGCTAAACCATACTCTATCTTTATATTTGATGACGTATCCTGCGAAAATCAGGACGCAGTTAGAAATTACTTTGCTATGGGTAGACATAATAATATAGACTGTATATATATAGGCCAGACGTATAGTAAAATTCCAAAGCAATTGATCAGAGATAACGCTAACTTTATAGTTATATTCAAGCAAGATGATACAAACCTAAAACACATTTATAACGATCATGTTGGTGCAGATATGAGGTTTGAACAATTCAAAGAGCTTTGTGGGAAGGCTTGGGCAGATAAATATGGGTTTTTAGTTATTGACAAAGACGAACCTGTGAAAAACGGTCGATATCGAATCGGATTTGATAAATTTGTTTTAATACACTGAAAAAAATTGAGATGGACATTATTATACCTGTGTTCAAGGTGCGAACATGGTTAAGCAAGAAAATTTGTTAAAAGAGATTAAATCTCTCAGTGATGCTATTAGGCGAAAAAATAGAGCATTGAGGTTGGGTATAAATGAAAGGGATGCATTTTTAGAATCAACATTTAAACCTGTTATCGAACCCATAAAAGAGATGACGCAAAAGCTGAGAAAACTTGGACCTTCTACAGAAGGAGAAATTATTCTTCCGTTATCTAAATGTGAAGAGGAACAACATGAAATAGATCGTTATGAGGATACTGAATTATCCGAAGAGTCCGACGCATCTGAACCGATGGAAGATGTTAGGGATAAAGACATAACGGAAGAGGACGAAGAAGTCTCAGAGGTCGAAAGAAAAGAGGAGGAAATAACCAATCCATCAAACATAAGCAAGTTGGGCACAGAAATAGCATCCAAAGGTGAACTTGGAAGGAAGTATGTATTGAAAATGTTACACTCAACACCAGCTAACAGGAATTATCATGTTTACGGAGCGAGGCTAGAAAGAAAAGGAATGATGATCGGTAACAGTCTACTCGATGTGGATGAGGATGATAACATTTTAATTGGTGATAAGAAGTATAAAGGTACTCTGGGATTGTTTGAATTAATATTTAGAAGCAAACCGAGTAGATACAGTGCAAGAGACTTGAAACATTTCAAAACTATTTGTCACGATACAAACACTCATAGAAAAGGATATTTACCAGACAACCCGATATATAGAAATCGATCGGAAAAGTATAGAAACGTAATATCTGACCTGTTTCCGTCTAAAAAAAATCCATTAAAAAGAAGAGCTATTTCTTCAGCTGAAATAAACATACAACACAAGAAAATAAAAGTGAATAGTCCAACACCTTCAGGCGAAGGACTGTTAAAAAACACTTACAGCACAAACATAATCTATTACAATGATGCAAATAAATTAGTAGATCGTATGAGATTAATACATGAAGCAATAGAAGCAGGCCACACGGGTCTAGAAAACGAATGGGTGGCTTTAATTGATGAACTACGAAACAGACAAATAATAGTATAGAAGGAATGTATAAACACATTTGGTCAAGCAAATAATTAGCAGTTTAATTATGAGTGTGGATAAGTTTGGACGATATTCCGATCAAGGCATTAGATCGAGGTCTAATGCTAAAGGAGACAGGTTACCTGTAACACCGAATGGTGACTACGATATCGGTAATAAACGTTTACAATTTGTAAACGACCCTATTGAGAGTAAAGATGCTGTCAATCTACAAACATTACTACTGGAAACCTCAAACAGTCTTAAACTTAACGATGGTAAGGATTACAACTGTGGAAGTAGAAAATTAACAGAAGTCGGTCCTCCGGAACATTTTGATGACGCTGTTAACGTAAACTATATTGTAAGAGTTTTAAGTGAAATATTCTTTGATTTTTATAACCTTTTGGTAGTAAACAAACCGAAGATTGAAAAAAACAAAAAAGAAGAGTGGATCAACACGTATATTGTGCAAAAGTACTTTATTGATCATAAAAAGATGAAATTCCGAACCTCTCTTTAAAATATAAAACAACCAGAGATCACCAAGAGTTAAACATTCCTTACAAAGAACCCGTATAGTACACTGTACTTGATATATCGCTATTGTGCTATAAATACCGATGATAGAGGTTACTCGTACCAGTCATCATCCAGAGCTATATAAGGAAGGAGGAGGAGTTGTGTCTTCAGCACTATCTCTACTGACGAAGCCTTTACGACATATCCCTTTCGGATCAATAGTTAATAAATCAATTGATTTACTGCCTGTTGAATTGCACATTCCTGGTTATCAATATTGCGGCCCGGGTACTAAACTGAAGAAACGCTTGGCAAGAGGTGATCCTGGAATAAACAAGTTAGATCAAGCGTGTAAACAGCACGATATATCGTATTCGAAGTTTACGGATTCCACAAACAGATCGATAGCTGATAGAGTACTTGCTGAAAAAGCTTGGCAAAGAGTAAAATCGAGTGACGCCAGTGTTGGTGAAAGAGCAACAGCGTTAGCGGTCGCAGCAGCAATGAGGGGAAAAACAGCAATAGGAGGTGGAAGAAGAAGAAGAAGAAGAAAAACATCTACAAAAAACGTGGAGGTAATATAAGAAGGAAGCGAAGATCTAACACTGGCAAGAGAAAATCTAAGCAATCACTATGGTCAATGTTAAAAAAAGGTCAAGGACTGTATCTAAGACCGTATCGTGCGTATTAAATAAAAAGAACCAATTAATCATTCCTAATAAAGCGTTGACTAATAAAGACTTATTTCAATATGCATCTTGTTTAAAGATTCCTTTCTTCAGAGGAGTTTTTATGAAGGACGGGCTACCTAATAAAATGTGGAAAAATGAAACCGGAATAGTAAATTTGGATAATAGCGATGGACCCGGTACACATTGGGTTTGTTACAAGAAACTCAATAAATCCGTCTATTATTTCGATAGTTTTGGAAATTTACCTCCACCAAATGAATTGCAGCGATATTTTCGAACAGCAACGAATGTATTTTACAATTATGAAAGAGAACAACCTGATGATACATCGATTTGTGGGCATTTATGTTTGGAGTTTTTAGCAAAAAGTGTTAGTAACACTTAAGATGTCGTCCTATACCGTCTCGATAACGAGTAACTCATCTATAATGCGTAGTATACTTTTTCCTGCGTTACGATTGCAGAAGGATAAAATATGGGAAGCGGCTTTGTTAGATCTTACTACGTATAACTCTATTCCTAACATTGTTGAGGGGATAAACAACAAATTGCATTACTACAAAACGAAGGACAGTAAAAATGAATATTACGACCTTGAAGAGTATTCCCTCCCTACAGGATCCTACGAAATCGATGATATAAACGACTTAATACAGAAGAATTTGGGGAAAGATAATATTGCGATATTAGGAAACAACAACACAATGAAAACGGACATTACTTCAAAATATTTTTTAGATTTCAGTAAGGAGCAGACAATAGGTGAATTATTAGGGTTTACTAAATCAAGAGGTATATTAGAAGCTAACAAGCCACATACTGGAGATTCAACTGTAAATATCTTAAAAGTGACCACAATAGATATTACTTGTAATATTATACAGGGATCATACAGAAACGGAGAAAATAGTCATATATTACATACGTTCTACCCGTCTGTTCCTCCAGGGTTCAAGTTAATTGAAAGGCCTAATAATCTGGTGTACCTACCGTTAAACACCAGTTATATATCAGACATCGTTCTGAACATATTGGATCAAGACGGAAATATCGTAGACTTTAGAGGGGAACCTATAACTGTAAGGTTACACATAAGATCTACATCTTAAAAATGGGGTTGTCTTTTAAAAAGAATCCGCATCGCCAGGAACACATCAGTAGTTCAAGAGCAGTAGAAGAGTTAACAAGTGATAACCTACGCTTTCTGCAGAAGCTTGGATTTAAAGTTGTCAACCATGGACATACTGGATATAACTCACGGTCCGACATTCGACGAGACCTTATGGGAAAAGGAATATCACACTCACAACCCTTACGCTTCATCGAAATTAAATAATAATGATGAAATCCGGATTCCTATACAACAGCAAGATGTTTACACGCTGCCGAACGAAAGCTATTTGTATATAGAAGGAAAGGTTACAAAAAAGGATGGATCCGAAGGAACGACAGTACCTTTTATCAATAATGCAATAGCATTTCTCTTTGAGGAAATAAGATATGAAATTTCAGGTGTTACAGTGGACTCTACAAAAAAACTGGGAATCGCTACTACAATGAAGGGGTTAGTGTCTTTTACTCCAAACGAGAAGAATATTCTACTAACTGCTGGATGGGTCGCACCCGAAAGTGATACGATAACGCCTGACTCAAAGGGAAATTTTGACTTTTACATACCTTTAAAAATGTTTTTAGGATTCGCCGAAGATTATAGAAGAATCATAATCAATGTAAAACAAGAATTGGTGTTGTTACGATCTTCAACTGACAAAGATGTCATTAAAGCAGCTGCCGGAACGACTGAAGCAAATTTAGATTGGCGGTTGACTTTAAACAAGATTGTTTGGAGAGTACCGCATTTAAGGTTGGCCGATCAACATAGAATAACATTGTTAAAACAATTGAAATCTGATCGAGACATAGTCATACCATTTAGAAGCTGGGAACTACATGAATATCCAGAGTTTCCTGTTACAAATCGACACACCTGGACTGTAAAGACTTCAACTCATTTAGAAAAACCAAGGTACGTAATATTCGGGTTGCAGACTAAAAAAAGAAACGTGATAACTGGAAACGCCGCCACATTTGATCATTGTAAACTAACAAATTGCAAATTATTTTTAAACTCCCAGTTTTTCCCTTACGATAATTTGAATATTTCGTTTGGTATGAAAAGATACAGCGTACTTTATGATATGTATGCTCGATTTCAAACATCATATTATGGAAAAATAAACACTCCTCTAATATCACCGGAACAATTCGCCTCGAAAGCTCCAATTGTGGTTATAGATTGTTCTAAACAAAATGAATCTGTAAAATCTTCAAGCGTGGATATAAAGTTGGAATTGGAATTTGATGAAAATATACCCGAAGGAACATCCGCTTATTGTTTGATTCTGCATGATAAGATTGTAACATACACCCCTCTGACAGGAATTGTAAAAGTAGTGTTGTAGATGTAAACACTCGTTGTGGGAGGGTATAAATAGAACTCAGAGTAAACGGACAACTTCAGTTTATCCATACTCTCAGTCTAGGAAACATCGCTTTCCCAGATGGGATCATCGCAGTGTGCAACGGAAACAACAACAGCAATGTTATTAAAAGATAAAGAAAACAAAAACCAATGTAAAGAAGCAGTATCTGAATTTTTATCTTTTAACGAAGAAGAATCACGTACAGAAAATGATGAAAACACCAACATCGTAACTAAGGTAATCGGAAAAAGGAAGAGGAAACAAGAAGAGGAAATGCCACTACACAAGTTGATAGAAGTATTTCTTCGTATATCATATCCAGTTTCAAGATGTATGACAAAAATTATATCCATCGGTATGTACAAACCGTTGGATTATTCTCCTACTGTCCTATTAAATCATGGAAATAAAACTTTGTTGTTTTCAGAAAATGCTTGGGAATCGTTTATTAGACATTTGCATTTGATAGAATGTTATTTGGAGAATAATCTGTTTGGAAGAAAAACTGCAATCAGGCTCTCAGACTGCGACATAGAGATAGATGTTGTTAAACAACGAGGCGAGCAGCAAGTTAGATTTAGAGAGCTAACCAAACATGATGAAAAAATTTTACTTACCAATTCTGAATTTTATTTATTGAGTTGTGCTACATCATCGATAACTAGATACATGAGGCAGCTAGTTTTTTCTTCCCCTGTCGTAAAAGATTACTTAGTAGAAACGATGGAAAAACAACCAGACGTTCAGATATTGCATGGACCTGTAGATACATCGATTTTCAACCGGATACCTGAGGAGGTGGAAATGTGGAGACAAGTTAACGCATTGGAACAGAAGGAAAACATTGACGAAGAAAAGATAGATGGTTCTAGTTCTGTCAGTGTAACGGAGGAACAAGTGACAAAGGAAAACCACGAAACAATTTCAACAGAAGCAGAACAGACGAGTGATGTTCAAGGTGTAATGAATTTACAAGACGGAGAAAAATAGAAGGAATAAAAAAGAAACAACAGATAAGTTGTAGCTGATGGCTGATGTAAACAGGACAGCAAATATGTGAACATCACGTGGGGTAGGCCTACTGGGGGAAGGTGCCCACGTTAAATATACACCAACGCGCTGACAACTGTACGGCCTGATCTATAAAAAAGGGATCTACCGTGGTGTGGAAACCAGTTGTTATCTTAAAACGATATGGAGAGGAAGATTTCCTTCGCTGACAGAGTTGAAGAGATTCAAGAAAAACCTTGTGTAGTAGAATTTCAAGCTTTTCGAGGAAACAAAAATGAATATATCATAAAGGAACTAGTATTCCTAGATTTAAATACAGGAATTGTCTTTCCATTTCTATTTGAACCTCCATTCGCATTTAATAATCTCAACAGCAAAACGAAAGAACCAATAAATAAATTACGAGATACTTCCATTGTATCGATTGGTGTGAAGGGTTTACAAATTACAATTGTGTGTATTTTAAATTTTCAATAAAGAATTTAAAAAAAAAAATCAGCATATCGGTATTCATCCCACTACCGATATGCTGATTTTTTTTAAACCCAAACAACGACCTTGAAAATATCGATCCACCCTAGCTCTGACACGTCACCATGACGTAACCCACTACACCATGTCCTAGGTCACGTGCTAGGTCATGCACCGATGCTTATATAATATCATCCAGTGTAAAAAGGATCCATATTTAGCAAGGAAGTGATGGATATATTAGAAAGACTGGTTGACGGTGAAAGAAGCCTTACCTAACATTTGAACATATTTAACAGTGAAATTAGTTAAATTGAATAGTTTTCTGTACTACAACTAGCAATAAAAAAACATTCAAACAGTTTCACAAAAGGACAAACGATAAACAGAAATACGTTGGATTACAATACAACCAAGAGTATTTAATGAGAGTCAACATTTGCTTTAAATAAATAGTAAATTATAGGGTAAAGAGTGGGGAATTTGTTTTTTTATAGCTTGATCGTTTGTACGTCTAACATTAAGCAATGTGCAATATACCAAATGTTTGTTATTTTAAAAAAATCATTCAAAAACATAACGATTTGAATGAATAAACAAGTCTTAGAAATATAAGGTACTAGGCCTATGTTGCAAATGTGGCACATGGTTGTAATTAGTGGAACAATGATCTGCCCGCATGTACCGCCAACTGTTCACGAAGAAGTAGAAACACTGTGTACATTACTTTTCCATACCAGTTAAATAGCTGATACACCTTGCAGGATTAAAGTGATATTTTAGTTTAGTTCTGAATTTATGTTTATATTGGTGACATAATAAAATAGTGGTTTTTAATAAGTTTTCTCACAGAAACATTGCAAACCAAAATCCAAACACTTTTCGTAATATGTACATAATAACAAACTTTTCACTTGACGATCTTATAAAATGCAAAGACAAAAGTGGAAATATTTCAATTGCGAATGTTTGCTGTATACCAGATAGCAATCATAAACAGCATAAAAGAATGTGTATGATGGGTCTCTCATTAGTCTGTAGTGGAACTAGCTAAAGACAACATCTCATTAACAACAAATTATATCGCAAACATTGCAAAGGTAACATGTACAAATAGTTATCTCCAACAGTTTTATGTCGTATATATAGCTAATTTCTCAAATTTAACAAAATTCCTACTATGTTTCCAATAAAAGAAGCAAACTTTGAGTGTATAATATGCATGGACAAAAAAATCGTAATTTACTCTTCTTACCGATGCAAACACTGTTTCGCTTGCGACATGTGTGGATGACAATTTGACAACTGTTGTCACTGTAGTAGACCTCCAATAACTTCTATGATCCAAATGTTTAGTTTTAGCTTAGAACTGTATTAGGTTTAAGTTTTCAAAACAATTATATTCCTTTTATGTAAATTTTGATTTTTCAATAAAGAATTAAAAATCAGCATATCGGTACTTATCCCTTTACCGATATGCTGATTTTTTTTTAAACCACAACAATAACCTTGAAAATATCGATCCACCCTAGGTCTGACACGTCAGCATGACGTCACCATACCGTAACCCACCACACCACGTGCTAGGTCACGCACCATTACCACCAGATGCTTAACCGTCAATTAAGCACCACATGGCTCTTGTGACGTCACTCCTCAGCAGCCCTATGTATCCACTACTACTTGACCCACGCGCACGTGCACTTAGGACAAATAGTTGTGTGAATTATTTGGCAGGGTTTGAGTTGGCAAGACTGTGTTCCCCTTCCATTCTCCTTTAACCAACCGCTACCGCTATCGCTCTTCGTGCATAAACCAACGATGTAAAAACTACTGGATTGCGCTCTCAGTAGCACTGCGGGCGCTGTTTTCGGTCTAGCTCCCCCCACCATCTACTGGCAGTAGCCGACGCAGCCCATACACTCACCATTGTAAAACGCACCTTTTTAAGTTGCTGCTCTGTTTAAATATATAGGTATAAAATATTGCTAATGTATGCCAAACACTTTTTAGTATTCTAAACTTTATGTCTTCTTCTTTTCTTGCAGAAAATAACACATTTGAACTCTTAAAAACCCTACTACATTTGTCCAGTTTTTACCGCAAATCTCTGCTTGACATTAACGTGATAAGCATACTTTTTTGACCTATTTTGTAAGATACATTGTCATAGGCCCCGGCCACACGAGGCGGTTTAACCGCGCGAAGTTAAGGGCTTCGACAACACATTGAATCAAATGAGAGTGGCCACACGAGGCGAAGTTTAGCCGCATGTGCGGTTGAGCCGCAACATGTCGTCCCCCGACCGCGCGAAGTTAAGCCGCGTTGGAGGGGATGACACACGTAGTCTTATGAGAGTGGCCACACGATACGGTTCGACCGCGCGGCAGCCGCGCTCATTGGAGGTATCTTCGGACATTTCCAGTGGTATTTGAGTTTGTTTTGTGTATTTTTTACCGGTTGTGTGGTGTTCAAACAATGTTTGATACATATGTACTCCGAACTATGGTTTCGCATGTGCTCGTAAAAGGTTTGGAACACAAAAAATTGTTTTTCCTTTATGAAGGGATGGACCCAATGATTTATGTTAACGTTCCAGATCACCACACGCTTTTAATGCACAAACTAACATAAGTGTTTCGCCCATGACTAAAAAGAGTGAACTGAACTAGGTTTTAATAGAGTACTGATACTGGGAAAACCCAACAGGAAGCGGTTCATCCGCCCCGTGTGGCCAGGTACTTCGCGCGGCTTAACTTCGCACGAAGATAAGCCGCGCGGCTTAAATTCGCCTCGTGTGGCCGGGGCCTTAAACATTGAAAGAAAAAAATATCACGTTTACGTCAAACATAATGTTACCACTGCGGGAAAAACTTTATTAAAATTATTCTAAATGTTTATGTACTATTTTTTCGATTAATAACAAAGAATTTCAATTACAAATATTGTACTTTCTATTTCTCTTTTGTAATCACTTATTATTTTACTATGTACAATTAGGAACTAGCAATATCAGTTGTCTAAAAACATCTACAAAACGGGTTAAGTGAATTTGTAGTTTTAAAGAATTCAGATGGGCTATTTCTGCAAGAAACAAAACAGACATAAAAGGTTTAACTAGTAAAAAGAGTTTGACAAGCGTTAGCAATATTTTATCCCTATTAATTTCAACAGAGCAGCAAATAAAAAGTGTGTTTTATAATGGTGCATGTATGGGCTGCGTCGGCTTCTGCCAGTCGATGGTGGGGGTAGCTCGACCGCGCGGCCAACACTGAGCCAGCGATCCATGAGTTGTTTATATCGTTGGCATAAACAGACTCTTTTACAGCGGGAGCGGGCCCGCTATCGCACCGCTCCCGCACTTGGTGCATAAACGGGGCCTAAGTATAGCTATACATGCCACCTTATATTACGTACCATACTAGTTGAAATTTGCATTACTTACGAACACTAGGTTTAGAGGCCTACAGACAGACACAGAACTAGATTCGAACCAAATAAAAATAAACTATCAAAATATAAACCACTTAACTTACATTATATTGTCAAATAAATTATATTAAACAATATACGTATGTAAAGTATGCCGGAAAATGACTTAAAAATTGTATAAGTCGTTACACTTTATTATAACACACAGATTATTTTATGGCAAAACTTAATTACACACAAACGTTTAGGGTAACTAGTTTAGTAACACATTTCATGAAAATGGAAATCTGCCAGAGTAGGAACAAGCTAAATTTAGTATGACCTTTTTGCAATGACAAACACCACTTGTTATTTCAATCACAAACAAGGGCCCTTTTTGTCTGTGGTTAAACCAAATTATATTGCACTGAAAATAACTATAAAATGTTACCTCGGCTGCTATAGACTTAAACAAAATATTAAATTTCTTAAAAAAACCTGAAACCCAAAGTTACAGTTCTGGTCTCGACGTTCTTAGTGGTGCAAAATCCGTAAAAGTTTATGATTATCACGTCTAATGTAAATTCTGTTAGTATTAGGCCTAACTTATTGATATGGCTAACCAGACTAATCTGCTTACGTGAAAGGGTTTTGGACTGTTGGGGGGGGGGGGAATTGGATAAGTTACAAAAATATATTCTTTAGGCCTAAAAGTTTCTTTCATAACAGAAATAGTATCTTTCCTCACTAGGGCGTAAAAAGACTTTTTACGACCGGAGCTAAAGTTTCAAGACGAGGCGAAGCTCTATGATGAAATAATACAATGTGGCAAAAAATGAGATATGAATTAACGAAAACATAACACAAGTGGTGATACTTGGCAACAACAACAGGCATGATTCAGGGGCGTCATTTGTGGGGGGGGGCAATGCCCCCCCCCCTGGATCCTGGGCTAGAGAAACAAATATGCTGTACTAGCCAATATACAAATATTATCTCCTGTCAAATCCTAAAAAGCACAGCAGACTAAAATTTTTATATTCTCTTACAGTAATTTGAAACAAAAATTATTATTGTTTTATTGTCTTAGCACATTTTGAGTTTACATAAATTAGTAATTTTGTTATTCATTTACTTTTTCTGTTTGGTGCTGTACGATAAACCACTTACTTCTAGTTGATATATATACATAAAAAATCAGATTTTTTAGAAGCATTGCTTTTTGTCGTTTACTTTTATGAATTATTCAAGTATTAAAATTATACATGTGGATAAATTTTACGTAATTTATTTTTAACATTGTAGACTACCAATTTAATATAGAACCTTTTGAACTTTTGTGTCAAATTATTTTATTGGTGATAAAATTTGATTTGCTTTTAAGTTCTTAAATACTTGTATTTTATTTAAAAACCAAAATAAACTGTTATAAACTATAGGCTATGAACAACCGTATTCATTGCTAAATGTTGTACAAGAGAAATTGGTCATGAATCTAATAACAAATATAGTACATATCATGGAACTATTGATCACGTTTCTTAGATGACTAACTTACCAACATAAAACTATTGTGTTTCTGTCTGTTGTCAATAATTCTTAGTTTCATTAATTTTCTGCCTAGATTTAAATAAATTTTACTCATAATTTTGTTTTTATTTGAAGTGCTTTTGACAATTAAAATAAGCTTATTAACCCCTCTTTTTTTGTTTCAAAACTGCAAAATTTTCTAGGGGAGGACCCCGGACCCCCCTTATTTGCTTGGGGGGTCATACCCCCCGGTGTTTGCCCCCCAAGGATTTGGTCAAATTACGCCACTAGCATGATTAATTATGACTAGAGCTAGGGAATGTAAGATATTCTACTGTAGTGAGTAGAATTATCAAGATACATAGAAGAAAGAAATCTTCCTTCTATGCGTGTAATATTTAAGTCATTAGTCAATGGTGAAGACCGACTAAGCGGGAAATGTGATCAGATGAAGGGAAATTCCGCTCCGCTACCAGCTGTCTTTGGTAACACTGGTATCACATGATTTAAAATGAATAATTACTGTCGTCTGTTGGTTGTTTATTCAGCAGGTTGTGTTGTGTTGTGTTGATACCAGCTGGTTGATACCATCACATCGATGGTTGATACAAGATAAGATACACTTGTGTCGTGTTACCTACTGCTACTGCAGTTGCCGGTACTTGTGTTGTAAGATTAAAGTGTATGTAATCACTTATCAGTAATCAGTTGACTGCAGAACCAGTGAGTAAAGGGTAAGCCGATTTAAGGCTATTCAACCTAACTTACATGTAACCTAAATCTCAGGTTTTTCATAGGCCTAGTAATTTACTTCTTTAGTAACTTAGGTAGGCTACTTTATTTTAAAATGTTTACATTTTAAATAAAAGTTGTTGGCTAGGCCTAGGCATATTAATTAGGTTGAAGGATTTTGCAACTTGCAAGTAGGATATTATTATTTGAGAATATGCCCTAAATAAGGGTACTGTTTTCTTTGAAAAGTTGCCATAATTTATTTTAAATAAGTTTTAAATTGACAGGTTTACAACGTTAAATAGGCTTAGCTTAATTTCTGGTCATTTTTGTCCTCGAGTCTAGTAAAGTGACATTTTGTGAGTAAAAATCAAATCTGGGAAACTGGTCCAAACTCCTGCAGAATGTGTGTGGATATGCTGGGAATGGTATCCCTCCCCTTTCGCACCGAATTCTGAGACGCCAACCACTATTAAAACATCCAATCAAGCTATTTATCAAATCCATTATTTAATCTGCCAAACTAAAAAGTTTAGTGATTGCATTCTTTCAAATCTGCTAAGTTAATCATTCAGCCAACAGAAATCCTTCAAGATGATTAAAATTGAACTTAGTTTTTTTTTATTATGCATGATCTAAGTTACGCCATTAGGATTTTGATTTTTTTTCTGAAGGAGAAGGTAAGTTCTGAATCCTAGTTTTGTTAGGTAGGCCTACTAAATAATGTCAACCTATTGTTCTAAATAATGTCAACCTATTGTTCTAGGTAAGGTTCATATCATAAGAGCGCTATTG
This sequence comes from Macrosteles quadrilineatus, assembly GCF_028750875.1. Classification (NCBI taxonomy): domain Eukaryota; kingdom Metazoa; phylum Arthropoda; class Insecta; order Hemiptera; family Cicadellidae; genus Macrosteles; species Macrosteles quadrilineatus. The sequence goes on from NW_026542595.1 coordinate 201,511,826, forward strand.
CCGTCACGCAGATGCCGTCAAGATAGCGCCCATGTCATATGTGACGGCAAATGCGTTGCGTCGATCCCGTCCTGCCAACGCCGGGTGCTTGTCATATGGAGTGTCTTCCCGACGCATTTGCAGTCACGGCACTTATTTTATTTTTAAGATGGACACCATCCAGTTAGGTAGTATAAGAATTTTGAACAAAGAGTATTATCAGAAGAATCCAAGACGATGGGGAACCCATCCGGCTCTTTCTGTACGTTTGTCGGCAGGTGAGTTTCATCTAATGTTCCAGGAACAGAGGAAAAGTATGAAGAGATATTATTTCGTTACTGTAGAATGTCAGTTGATTCTCTTGACAAACTTCTTAGTACCTACAGAGGAAAATTTTCAATTGTATAAATAAATTTTTCTGTGTCAAACATGATGATCACTCCAAAAATGTCTTCCAGTTGTTCTGCCAGCAGTCGTGTGGCAAATGGGTCTCGCTGACGCTTTTAGCGCTCCACATGACAGGGTCCCCCCCATCACTAGCGCCGCGTCACTAACGCGACCGCCCACGTTGGCAGCGCTCATATTCCGGCTAACGCACTCTTGCCGATGGCATTAGCGTCCGTATGACTAGCTCCATAAGAATCCCATTGCTGGGATGGAGCAGCATCAACGCGGTGGCAATAGCGCTAGTATGATATAGGCCTAAGTTAGCACCAATTAATTGATAGTCCAATGACAAAATGGCATCTGGATCCAGAAGCAGATCTCGCTTGAATTATTAAATTGCAGTTTTACTCAATTAAATAAGAGTTGACTTTGAGTTTTAGTCACTTGGCCCATGACTTACCGGTATATTGTTTCTTTGTTCCAGTCTGCTGATAATCAAAGGAGCTGCCGAAACTCCTGCCGTCATGTCTTGGGTTGTTAAAGCTGTAAACAGGACTCATACGGATTTTTCCTCAGGTTGGTAAAGATGTGGAAAGATCCGCCCTAGGGCAGCTACACATAACTTGGATTCTTCAAGGCCATGGCCCAAGTCCTGTCCTAGACCAAAGTAATTTTTGCCTGATAAGCTTGGGTGTTTAACTAGAATTAGGCTTTGTGTTTAAAAATTAATTTCATGTTGTTTCTTCCACTTTAAGTACAGTATTGCCGACATTATTTTACAGAGACAAACAAAGAATGGAAAGAGCCTTTCTTTTTCGTCCAAGGTGCGGACACTCAGTTTGGAATGTTTGCTGATTTCACTGAAGTAACCACAGAACCAAAATGGGCAAAGGAAATCGAACTTGCAGAACTTGCTGTGAAAAAGGTCAATGAAATGAGACCAAAACCAAAGTTTTATGTTATATGTGGAGACCTTTGCCATGACTATTATGGTAAGTATTTCAATAATATTTTACACCGTAGGTTAATTGGTTCTTTTGTTAGAATGTCATCAGGAAGTTTTGCCTTTCAATTTGAAAACTTTTTCAGTTGAAGTATGAATATGCCTACCATATTCATCATATACTCAATGAACTTATGAAATTTAAATTTATCTACTTAATGTAAAGTCCTCTGTAGAAATGAAGGTTACCACACTTCTAAAGCCAGTTCTGGTTCTGATAAACATGTATTCTTGGTACAAGAACCATATCGGCCCTCAAAGCTACCTATTAAGTGCCCTTTCATTAGAAATTTCACTAAATACTAGTTGACTTTTAAATTGTTGAAAAAGCTTGAATTTTTTTATAGCCTATATCAAATAGTGCACACCCTTGCTCAACAATTTAATGTCTGTTCTCAGTACCGGACTTTTCCCTAGAACCAGAATGGTATCATAAGCTAGCTGCTTTCAGGTACTGAAACATCATATTAGTTGTCTGGTAACAATATTTGTTGTTGTGCCAAAATGTTATTAATTAGATAGCAACCAATTTATTCTAATAAATTGATGACTAACTTAGCCTAGTAATTTTTTACATAGGTACCGGTACTGCATGTTTGTAGCCTTAAAAGCTTTTATGCTATACTCGTCCTTACCGTCTTCATTAATCCTATTCAATACCTAAAAACTTAGCTGAAAATATAAGTAGGGTAGTTAATTATACCTACTAGTATATACTTATGAAAAATATTCAAAGTTATATTTTTAAAAAAATTAATTAAATTACTTGATATGTTACATTTAAGATATGAAAAGTAAGAGGTACCATTTTAAAAGAAAGAAAAAAGATCCAAAAGAAAACAAAAAAATTTCTAAGAAAAAACAGAAGACCTACAAGAAAATGAATCAGTCTCTAATGTCTACTGGTAGTGTATATCCATTATACTGTATAGGTGACACTGTAATCAAAACTGGCAGGTAAATTATGAACAACAATGCTAAATGCTTTAGAACCAATTACTAACTTAACAAGTTATTCTACAGTTTCAGAACAACTGTGATCGTTCAATTTTGGTTCTCAGTTTTACAGAAGAACGTTATTCAATTAATAGGTTTGTAGTGCTTTTATTTAGAGACTAAATAAATAGAAAAAAGTTTAGAGTATAAATTTATTTAAAACTAAAAAAAAAACAGATATATTATAACTCATATCAGTAAAATTATCAAACCCTTCAAATTAAGTACTGATTGTGAATTATTGTAGCTGGCATTGAGTAAGATAAAACCATAAATAAGTTAGTAAGATAAACTATATAAAATTCTTATATAAAAACACTTCTTGATAAACAATTTATGTGTTCATTAAAATAGACAAAGAATCTCCAATAGGTTATTTAATATTTTTAATGTCGACTTGCATGTACAAAAGGTGCAAAAGGATTGTCGGTTTTTAAAAGAATATAACGCAAATTATTTTACACATTAAATTTTACTGAATTACGTTTCTGGACACTTTCAAATGCCCCATTACAAAAAATAACCTTGTAGGTTAAAAAGTTGCTCATAACCAAAAAACCATAAAAATTTAAAAACAAAAAATTAAAAAAACCATAAAAAGGTGCGGACTTCAAAGCACCGACGCCCTTACGGTCTCTATGTTTTGTGGACTAACTGCTGTCCAGTAGATTTACCACTCATGACGGACTCCCCTGAAATGGACTACCCTGTTGTCCGAAATGCAGTCACCCAATGTGATATGATCTGCGATCAGGAACCAGTCCCTTATGGGCAACACTAAAATGTCAAAACAGCCATTATATAGTAATAAAAGATTCACTGTTTCTGAAAACACTGTTCCACAGCAAAAACGCGGTGCTCGACCGTCCACTGCGCCATATCGCTACAAATTGATGGTCGACTTGCAGATGGCTGGCAGTGGTCCTGACCCTCCACCAACTACTAGTACTACCGTACATGTAGTTCAAATCCGACCATCCTTATATACTAAGTGACATAACAAAAATCTATATTTTTCCAGGAATACAGTAAAATCTCACTAACTCTACACCCGGTATCTTGACAGTCAACAGCTGATAAGGTGCAGGCAATAATAATAAGCAAATTTTCCAGAACATTTAGTTTCCATTTAAATTCAACATGTAATATTCAACATTTCTTTTAAGATTGTTTACTCAATATGTGAAAATACTCATATGAAATGTATATATAAAAATTAGTCTGTTAAGAATTTATGTATTAGAGCGGATATCACATAATTCAACAAATCGCGTCCCTTGTTCGCAAAATCGAGGATATAGTAAAATATTTTATTTTAAGGTCCTAAATATGTTAAGCGGTATGTATTCTTGAGTTTTTAATAAAAAAATTGCATATTTATGTGATTTTGTGTTATTTATAGGACCAAAAATACCTCCTTTTTCCCGGCCGTCCCATGTCCCGATTCACGTTTTTGACATTTAAAGCTGTATAAAAATCACTTACGGCTTACTAAACCTTCCGAAATGAAATATAAAATGGTCCAAAAACATTGTAGATTACTTTTTAGGATGAATCTTGCCAAGTTTCTATCCTATTTAGTGGTTGTGTCAGTGCAAAGTATGTCCCGACAGTTTTTGTTCCCGGCCGTCCCGGCAACTGTTTTAGTCCACGAAACGACCGTAGGGCAGCGCTAGTCCCCACTCAAGATTTATTTTGGTAGAGAAGCTCGCCATCTTGATTCTGTGCAGTTGACAAAACAGTTTCGTGTAAATGTTGTGTTTCCACTTGAGGATAAGTTTTCAAAAAGGTAAGCGTGATTTTATTACAATCCAGACCGTCCTGTGTGTTATTTTAAGTAATAGTAACAATTGTATGTAGATTTGCACGTGTATCGATTGTAATACATCACTTTTAAGTAAACTCCTCGCAACCGGCATTTCGTTTGAGGTTAGCCATAGTTTTAACCAAAAACGATGTTTCAATTCCAGACCATCCCTATCCAGACCGTCCCTTCAGAATCAAACCTTGTTGGGGACGGCCTGGAATGAATTAGGACGGCCTTGAATCATTTTGCTTATATCGTATATCTTATATATTTTGCTTATATTTAATATCAATAAATGTGAGTAATGTTATATTATTATGGTTGCAGTTTTATTTAACAACGCTTAGGACTAAATTATTTATTTATTATTATTTTTCTTATTTAGGCCTAGAATTTTTTATTTGTATTTTTTTTTTTATTTTTAAGGTACGCCCGAAAGGTCGTGTGTAGCCTTTTCAATTAAAACTTCTTGTTTGTCTGTGAAATGCTGATAATGATCATTGATAACGCTCGTGGTCGAATTTTGTTTATTAAAAAAAAAATCAAATCACTACGATGACTTTTTTGTGGCAAATTACATTTGAAATCACAATTAGTTAGTTTTTGACGTAACTTTACATATCATTGCAAAATATTTACCGGTAATTGGTTTTATTCAAAGTTATACGCTTATTTACATTAATAAAAAAAATACCTATTTGCTTGGATTAATTTATCAATATACTTTTAATACATGAGCAGATTTTTGTGTGAACTTCAAGTTTTTGGTGTGATTGGAAAGAGCTAAACATGTTGTTTTGCAGAAACCCTTTTATATAAAGAAATAATTTTAAGGTAATCCAAGGGCTCCTAAAAGTTAGTTTTCCCCATAAGCTTGTTATTAGGAAATAACTGCAGGTTTTAAGCAAATCAGCTCAATAGATTTAACACAGTAAATCAGCGAATATTGAATATCAAATAGTATCTCTGCAAGACAATAACAATAAGATGATTCAATAAGATGATTCATTTATCAATAATGCTATTCAATCACGAGCGTCCGCGACAGGCTGATTAAGTATATTAAGTCATACATACATGTTTTATAGGAACTTTCTTTCAAAGATAATATGTACAAATTCAATCATAAAATATTACCATAGTTGAATCCTATGCAGGGTATACTTATGTTTCAGTTTTGAAGAATGGAAGAAGAACCATATCCATCATGCAGTATGCCTAATCAGGCTAATGATTCGGAATTTAAACAAAAATTAAAAAAAGATAGAATTGAAGCATGGAAAAGAAATAAGATTAAACTACAAGAAAAAAAGGAATTACAAAAAGAGAGGAGACAGTTGCTAAGAATAAAGCTAAAAAAAAATAAATGTGAGGGCGAAAATAGTGGAATTAACGATTTAACTAAAAAAGATCAAACCCAAGTTCATAGTAGCTTAAATGAAAAAGTAGACAGTTTGAAGACCACTGATAACACTAATAATAAAAAGGAATTAAACAAAAAGAAGAATTTGAAGAGTAAAACGCCCCAAGAGAGAAAGGATTATGAACGAGAGAAAAAAAGAAAGCAGAGGGAGAAAATAATGCAGGACCCTCAACGTTTAGAGGCACAAAAAACATATGAACGTGAAAGAAGTAGGAAAAGGAGGGAAGAAGGGAAAAAACCTTACATTGGCCAAATGAAACCACGTGAAAAAAGACACCAAAGAAAACTTTGGCGGGAGAGCAAAAGGAGGGCCAAAGAACGAGCGCTGGCTGAGAAAGATTTTAATGACATGTTAGAGGAAAACAGTCCTCCGCCATCACCTGTGCTTATACCACCCGTAGTACGGCCTCAACAAGTAAGTGGGAGAAAACGTCTGAGACGTGATAGAGCAAAAGCAATAAGAAGCTTGGAAAAATTAAGAATGATCTTAAAAAAAGTGAGGCATTGAAAGAAAAGTGGAAAAAAAATATTATAGGATGGTTGAAACTAAATCTCCTACCCCCAGAAAAAAGGCAAACCTTATAATACGTCAAGGAATAAAACATATTAAGAAGAAACTGATCTTCGGAGAAGCACTCAAATCTCAATTGAAAGAAAACATTTCAAATACTAAGAGCAATGAAGAAAAACAATTGTTTTACAAGTGTGTTGCCGGAGGGAAATTAAAAAAATATAAGATGCTGGGGGAAGCCAGTGAAATTCTTAAACGGAGTAGTGAAAGAAAGTACAGAAATAAAAATGATGATAGGGCAAAGGCTCCGAAGATATCATATAACAGACTACAAAGGGGGCTTGCTACAAGTATTAAGAAAAAGAAAATTGTCACAGCATTTTTGGAAAATGAAGAAAATCGTAAAATAGCTCCTGGGAAAAAGGATGTTTTAACAAGAAAAAAGGTTAGAGTTCAAAAAAGGTTCCTCTCTGACTCCTTAAAAAATCTTTACAACAAATTTTCCGTGCAATATGGAACAAACTTTTTATCATACACGACTTTCTGTAGGTATAAACCATTTTACATAGTTGAACCAAAATTGTCAAACAGAGATACGTGTCTTTGCATAAAACATGAAAATATGAAACTTCTTGTTGACAGATTGCTGAAATGCAAAATAGTAGAAAACAAAAATCTTGATATTATATTAGATAAGATTAACTGCAACTCAAACAATTATGACTGTGTCTATGGATATTGCAGGAGGTGCCAAAACAAGGCCATACAATTTGATGATTGCAAAGATCAAGAGACAACCTTTTTCTTCCAATGGACGAAGAAGAAAATCACAGTCACTGGAAAAAAAGGGGACAAAACCTCAAACGTTACGATAAAAGAAAAGATACAGTGTACTGTTCAGCATCTGAAAAAAGAATTCAATGCACTATTGCCTCTCTATAACAAACATGTTTTCAACATGAGACACCAATTTCAAAGCCTGAAGTCACTAAAAAACTCTATTTCAGAACACGAGTCAATAATTATCATTGATTTTAGTGAAAACTACGAAACAAAGTACTCAAAAGAGGTACAAAGTGTACATTTTGGGGGTTCTAAAACCCAAGTAAGCATACAAACAGGTGTTTGTTTTTTTGTTAATAGTTCGACAAAGAAAATCTGCATTAAACAATTTGCTACCGTTTCGGATAATTGCAGCCACAAGGCCCCAGCAGTCTGGGCCCATTTGCTTCCTGTTTTAAAATGGGTTATGACTAACCTCAACCCAAACATCAACACAATATACATTCAAAGCGACGGCCCTACAAGCCAGTATAAAAACAAAATAAATTTGTTCCTTATGACACACTTTGCTGAAATTTTAAAGTTATCAAGCTTTATTTGGAATTTCACAGAACCCGGCCACGGGAAAAGCTTAGCTGATGCAGTAGGAGGCCAGTTAAAAAGATTTTGTGACCAGCAAGTTTTGTATGGAAATGACATATTGAATGCCAAGGATGTATACAACAGTGTTAAATCTAGCGCACAAGTTAATGTTGAGGTTTTTTTAATTGGTAGCAAGGATATAGATGATGTGGAAAAACTAGTCCCAGGTGCGCTGAAGCCCATTCCCAACACACTTAAACTGAGGCAAGTACTTTGGAAAAACGATAAACAAAATAGAATATTTCTAAGACAACTCACCTGCCTCCAGTGCGTTGAGCTTTGCAAACACTATGGCCTTCCCTCCCCACACTACTTCAAAGAAGCTGATCACTGTATCCTTTAACAATTGTATTTTAGTCTAGGTGACTAGACTGTGTTTTTACTCTTATTTTTCAATGGGGCTACTTCTAAAAAAAATGGTTTGGACACATTTAAAAATTGAATATGCAGATAATAAGAAATTTTCAAATTACTTGCAGTTTGAATTTAAGAAGCAGTTTTTTATTAACGTTTACTTTAACATTGTTCTCAAACAGTTGAAGAGAGTATTTAATTTTTTAACAAAAAAAAAAATTTTGTTATGGCATTATTTGCATTTAATTTTTAGAGAATATATTTTTTTGTATTCTATTCATCAGGTATTGAGTGTGGTATGATCGACTTTAACTTTTGGTTGAAAAATTGTTATAAAAAAATACTTAGATTTGTGTACTTTCCTTAATATTGGTTTTCAGCTGTTGCGACCACATCAAGGGAAAGACTTCACACATATTCAGATTATGATGAAGAAGATTCTACTCTTGAGCCTATTACACCATTGCCTGATGTCATTAATGATCTTTCCGTCGGGGATTTCATCCTTGTGAGATTTTCCTCAAAAAAGACATTTAAACTCTATGTTGGCCAAGTTATCAGCAAATATGACGATGGTGACTTTGAGGTTAAGTTTTTGCGGAAAACTGTAGGAAACAAATTTGTTTTTCCACAAGCGGAAGACATTGCATCCGTGCAAATCCAAGATGTAATTCAAGTTTTAACAAATTTTGAAAAACATCGGGACATTTATTATTTTCATGATTTGTCAGTAAACTCTAACATTTACTAATTGTAAATCTTGTAAACAGCCTTTTTCATAATAAAACTTTCTCAGTTTATTTTTTTTAATCATTTTACTCATAACTAAAAATCGTGCTCATCCTTTATACTCCAAATTGATCATGTTTCCAGGCCGTCCCTTCCAAGCCGTCCCTTACCTCCAGACCGTCCCCTTCAATTCCTGACCGTCCCCCTAACTAATATCAACAATTTAAATATTTTAAAGCAGCTTTGGTACGAAAATCATTTTTTTCAATATTGTACTATATGTAGGCTTACTAATATAATGTAATTATGTAACTTTTTCCTTGGGTATTATTGCAAATTAAAAAAAAAAAAAGTTTTTTTTTCAATTTTAGCTGTGGCACAGTGTCAGTGGGTAGGTACATAATAGTTTTACTTAATTTTTTAAAATTTTAAAGCTAATACACTGTCAAACTGGACCGAAAGTAATATTTAAAATGTTTTAGGGAGAGTATTTACTTAAAATAATATCATGGGAGCAACTAAGCTTGCTGGGGACGGCCTGGATTAATTTGTATACTTTTCTTTCCTTATTAATTTTTTAAGCTTATTCATCGACATGTACTGCGCTGCCCCTGCTATTTTGTAAAAGTATAGTAAAATACCATTCCAAAAATGTATATAAAGCTATGGTTAAGAAAAAAAAAATTCTGGTTTTTAATTTCTCAAAATGTTGCATTATGTGATATTGGCTCATTAAATAAAACGCATTACAAATTTCAATGTTCTGGATAACTCGATTACCTCCGAGTTGAGTTAGTGAGGTTTTACTATACCTTAACTTATTAAAGACTATAACAAGTGTTTTATTTGAATATTTTTTTGCAGATAAAGAACCAGATGTGAGGGCAGCGCAAGACGCAGATTTCAAGAAAGTGTACAGCAAATTAGATCCTACAATTCCTCTGGTGTGCGTTTGTGGGAATCATGACGTGGGAGACAATCCAACTTACGAATCTGTTCGCAAGTAAGACCTATGATTCATTCTACTAAAATCAGTTAAAGTTACATGGAATGTCTTTCTGAAAAACAAAGCAGATCATATCATTAAAAATGTATAGATTAAAAGTCAAAGATACATTTATGGATTGTAATTGAAACCAACTTGATTTAATTCATGTTCTTATGTAGTTCATTCATAATCCACAATAATTTAAGAAATTTAGTGCCTCTAAGGCAAAGCCTGATTAGAGGTTCCGCTACTGTTAAACCAGTGGTGCAGTGGAGCGGGAAGGTGTGGGAATGGCGTTCCTACTTACCTTTTTCAAAAAACCTATATTGTTAAAGTGTTTTACCTACGACCGTTTTTTAAGTAGCCTTTTCAGTACAGTTCTTAGAATTGAAAAGTATCTCATAACAGCATTGTTTACTTTCATAACAGCATAGTTTTACTCATAACAACACGGGTAACGGACCAATGCGGTTCAAGGATTGAGAGAGGAGAAGTAAAATTGTAATGATTCAAAATTCAACTAATCAGCTGTTCAGGCCAATTTAATTGTTGATTGGTGCAATTAGGCCTAGTGTTTGATAAATGTTTTGTCGCATCACTGTCAGTGGCAATGAGAGGTTATAAACGAAAACATAACCTCTCTTATAAGTTATGAGTAGGTAGTGATTTTTAGTAATTAAAACACCGTTGGAGGTAAAGTAGTGTACGCAACTCGCGTAGTGTTAACGACACTCATAGAAGTTTATAAGGCACTCGCCAAGGCTCTTACCTTAAATTTTCTACTCGTGTCGTTAACACTACCTTTACACAATCGTTGCATAAACTACTATTACATACCAGTAATGTTGATAATCCAAATTGTTGCATTACAACTTCTAGTTTTGGCTTACAATGGAGCCAATCTTCAGGTTTTTACAAGGACATTGTCGCTTCTTCTGAAGGTCGTCAAAGTTCATAAAGATTTACAAAACAGATCACATTTAAATCACACAACATGCATGACTAGGCCTAGCTTTAACAACACTAACGGCGGCGGTTATGCAAAGACTCCTAAGTTAGTAGTCGTTTACAGGAGGTCATTCTGTGGGCAGGTTACTTGACTCAGGTAACTTGAAATACATAAGAGGCAAGTAACCTGTCCCGTAACCTGCCGTATTCTACTGGTAAACACGGCTTTACAGACTAAAACCAACCTTTTCACATCCAGGACTGTTTACCGCCATTTATTTACCTTATGGTGAAGGACAGCTTGGTTCAGTTTTGCCGTCAACTTTTCTAACTTTTCTCAGGATTGAACCATCAACCTATTAACTGATTACCAAGGGAGCACTTCAACCACCCAGCTACCCTACCCAGGTATTAAATACACACTTTACATAGAACATTAACAATCACACTACAACTGATGATCATTCACATAGTTCACAATGTTTTTTTTTTTCAAAAGAAAGTAAACATTTTCAGGAGAAAGCTGTCACAAAACAGTCTGCTTCCTGTTTCTGTTTTTTATGAAATGGTTGCTCAAAGTAAATTTAGAATCTAGTATCCAACTAACATAGCCAGTAGCCTACTTCAAGGCGTCAAATGAAGCAACTCTTATCCCAATTAGGATTTTTACAACCAGTGTTAACCCAAAACAGGCAAAAAGTTATTCATTTTAAATGTTAACTGTTAATTTATTTGGTTTAAAAGCTTTACATAAGTTTATTAAGTCTTTAAGTTAAAGGTTACTGAATCTTTTCAGATACACTTCCAACTATGGTGATGACTACTTCTCATTCCATGCTGGAGGTGTGTTCTTCATTTGTATCAACTCTCAGTTCTACCATGGCGCCACAAACACTCCCGATCTCGTCCAGGCGCAGGTAAAAATCGATTTCATTCATTTGGAAAAACTACAAAATATAACTGAAAAGGTTCTGATGCTTTATTGTTACTCCATGACCAATTATGTGTTGCGATTATTTGTTCATTCCTTTTTCCTGTATTAAAAAATAAACGTAAATCTAAACTGCAGTAATTGAAAACGTAATAAAGGCTTAAAACATAGTCAAAGTTTGGTGTGTGTGTTAACGTCAGTGGCATTTTTATGGGAGGTCACAAAGAATTTAAAGAAAGTTGTTCAAAACCCTCAAATATATTCAATTTGCTGGGATTGAACATGTCTCTCTCCCATTAATACATTAAACTCTAGGCTAGCAACCCCCTAAAGTGTATTCAATTACTGTAAAATTTACTGGTTGGTGTACTGCCCCTTTAGGTTTATGCCACTATACGTATAGTGGCATAAACCTAAAGGGGCAGTACACCAAATATCAGTAAAATTGACAGTAATTGAATAAACTTAGGGGTTTATAACTTAATTTTGATGATTTTACAAAACTACTATGAATCCAGTTTTATAAAATCATCAAAATTAAGTTAAACTTATCATAATAACTTTTCTGTTATGGTGGTACTTTGTTCCTCCGATATGTATAAAATGAAATGTGACTTCATTGTCCAAATATTAAAATGGTTATTTAATCGCTACAAGGAAAAAAAATATACAAATGTTTTAAAATAATAAAGAAGAAGTCCAAAAGCTAAGCTGCAAAAATGAAAACTGTGAAAATTACTGAAGAAGTGTAGAAAATAGTTCTTAAATTTCTAGAAAAAAGAAGCCTAAATTTTAGCTGCTCTCATGATTTATCCGTGTGAACTTCAGCGCTTATAATTGGATGAAGAATTAAAAAAATAAATTCTTACATACTTAACTCAATCTTGTTACTTGTCATGGACCATAAGACTGATCGTTTTATACTGACTTGATTGGTATCTTTTATGTAAGACTATCCAAGTTTTTGCCTTTTTCAAATCCATGACCTCTAACGTGGTTCCACTCCAATGCCTCCTTTGCCATTTCTCCATTTTGAATTTCCTCTAGTAACTTTTTTTGTTATCCATCTCCTTAAAACAAATTACAATGAAACTGTGAAATATTTCTTCAATTGATGTCTCTTTACTTTGAAATGCATTTTTCAGGATGAATGGTTGGATCGCCAACTGGCAGTTGCCAAACAATCAGAGATTCCGAGTATAATGTTTCAACACGTCCCTTGGTTTGCCAGTGACCCTGACAAAACTGAGCGGAACTACTTTGAGATTGACCATGACATTCGGAAAAGGATGCTGGACAAAATACTAGCTGCAGGTATTGACAGTTATTCCTATGATAAGTTGTTTGATGCAAGATGTAACATAGAACAAGGGTTATCATCATTAGTCTTTTAATGAGATTGGCAAATGTTATTTACTGTTCACAGAGATTCACTTTGGATAAAGACTTAGAAACACCAACCATTCATTATAGTAACAAAACAACAATTATTAATTACACCATTTAGTTAAAAAAAAATTCTCTTTGGTTTTATCTTTTATTAAATCAGCATTGTAGGGCTTTGACTAAATCAGATTAGTGACAGAATAATGTTAATAAGCTTATCAAAATTTAGGCAGTGTAAAAATTGTGTTTTGCCTTATACAGATTTATTGATAAGCATTTGCAAAAGAATTGTCACCCACCATGTCTTTTAAGATGTTAAGCAGAAAGACATAATTGAGTTGATAGGCAATCTAACTGTGGTACAGTATTGGCACATTTGGCTTAGTAGTTTGCGTTACCCTGAATTTAATAAGATACACAGTTACAGTGAGAACTTACTGATTTGCTGCTGCGGGTCAACACCCTGCCTCCAGACTTCCTATCTGCTGCCTTTCATTCCTTATCTGATCTTGACTTGCAATCTCAGCTTTAGCATTCACACTTTTACCTTCCTACTTGGACATAAGCCATCACTATTTAACCTATGGATGAAAATCAGCGTTGTTAATCTTGCAGGTGTGAAGTACGTGTTCTGTGGCCACCTCCACTACAACGCAGGAGGCAAGTACAAACAGCTGGAGTGTGTTGTGACGTCTGCTACTGGCTATCAGCTGGGCAGTGACACTCACGGACTACGAGTGGTTAAGGTGTACAGAGATAAGGTGGAGCACAAGTACTACCCACTGGCAGACCTACCAGCCGAAGTCAGTCTGTAACAAACCAAGTGTCTGCTGGACAAACATTTATGGTTGATGATGATAGTGTTATGACTTTAGTATAGGATAGGTACCTTTTTTCGTCATTATCTATTATAAGATGACTAATTTCAATTGCTGACTTCAAAACCACATGTTCTTGCTTTGACACCAAGCTAAATTTTGAACCAAAATGCAATTTTTATTGGGATAACCGTTAATGAAGGCATTTAACAAAAGACTGAAGTTAAATAGTAACAGGACTAGGTTTGGACTCCCTTACAAAAAACTGTGGCACTGGAGTTTGACATGTTAACCTTATGATTTTTCAAATTTTAAAGGAACTGGCTGTTACCCACAGGCTTCACCCCGTTTGACTTCATGTATTAATAAAATTATTGGTTGGTTAAGTCAAGGCCCCACTATAAAAAGCAGGCCATGCTGCAGGATCCATGACGTCTCACTAGTGGATAGATTTCATTGATAAATTCATTGCCATCACCATCCCCATATGTTTTAGGTAAATAAACAAGCTGGCTGTTTGTAAGATTTTAATGGTAAGAGTTTAGTACAACTATCCACCACTGTGACGTAGTGTTGCGCTACCCGCGCTGCAGCATGGCCTGTTTTTTCTAGTGGGGCCTTGGTTAAGTTAAGTTAAAATAAACAAAACAGTAATACAAACAAATAATCACACCTGATTTTAATAAGATAATTAATTGAAAGAATAACAAACAAATAAATACAGCTGAGGTATTTTTAACATTAGGTATATGGAAATTTCTCTTTAGAAAAGGAATTACGACCTTAAAGGGCAATTTATAAAATAATGGATATAGTTTTGCCCAAGGTTTCTCGTAATGACGAACATTTTAAGTACCTATATGGTTTATGGGGGTGTGACTTTTAGTTTTCTAAAAAATTCATGAGTACTTTGGGATTTACATATGCATAAATGATTCTTAACAGCTGTTTCAATTAAACAAGTAGGTTCTATGATGTTCAATAGCATTATAAAGTTGCAAGGTTTACCAACAGGGTGCAGCAGTATTAACTTTTTCTTTTTGTTTAAATTTATGATAACAGCTAATTTGAATAAAGCAGCAACCAAAAGCTTGTGTTACACAATGAGAACTAAATACTAAATTGTTGTGGTATTGTGCGAATAGGGTAATTTTATTTTTAAGTGCATAATTCATCAACTTATTGACTTAATTTTTTCCCCCAAATTTGTATAAAAAAGTTGTTTCTGTTTTCCCCAAACATAATGTTTGGGAAACGTAGTAGTGTGTTAATAATTGATTTTTGTTTATTCCAATTTTTAATCAAACCAAACTATGCTTTAATTGAAGAAAATATTGGCTACAGATGGTCCATATAAATGGAATGTCTTCTTCACTTACGCAAAAGTCAATGATGATAGCCTCATTTTCAAATCTAACTAGTCAAAATTTAAAAAAATCACATATCGCAAAAACAACATCCAAACAAAAGTGATATAGGCCTAATCATTAAATTAAAATAAATATTTGGTTCAGACATTGAACTGAAACTCCAATCACTCTAGATTTGAAAATAGTTCCGTAACTCACCAAAACTAGTCATCTATTAATCAATAGTGGATTATGACGACAAAAGGTTCGTGATCTATATTATAGCTATTATGTTTTCAACCCTGAAGGCTGAAATAGTGTTTAAGATTATGGGGGTTAGCTAGCTTATCCCAGAAATTAGAGCTATAATTCCTGTATATAGGTTTTTGTTGGTACAACCAGTGCTTTCAAGCTTTTTTCCACCCAACTATTATAAAGTTGATTAGACCAACTATTTGTTAAAACCAAGTTGTTACATAACCAAACTTTAAATTTTTTTACAATTTAAATATAATTATTTTAAAATTTAATATGCATTAAAAGCTTCCTGCAAATGTTGACTAGTAACTGAGTTAACACGTTCGCGGCGGCACGTCAAATGGCGGGCGTATCTCCAGTGCGGTGCAGCCCGCAGCGTCAAACAAACCCGATTGCCGCGTGTGACTGGCTTTCCAATTTCGGTCTGACGAATAGCAAATAACGTGCGAGGATGTCCTGCTTTAAGACGAGAGTCGACGTAGTTTGCTAAACACTCACAGATAGCAGCACTGCTTGGAACATAGCCGGTCCCATTGGAATTGTATTGCCAAATGGAGGGGAAAAGGCGGGACAAAAAGTAGATTTTTGAGATTGCCAGAGGGGGATTTTCGGGAAAATTTACTACCAACCTACACCACAACAAAATACAGTATACTATTGAGCAGTGCTGTGCGAGGTTTCAAGTTTCTAGCTCTAATCCTGGCTTAAAAATAAATCATTTCGTACTGCATTGCAGCTTGGAAGCGGACGCACCCACCAGGATGGCATTAGGGTTCCGTGTGGGAGCGATCGCTCCCATGCCGCCACGAACGTGTTCTGGTTTTTAGTCTCCAAAGTACTTTTAAATTGAATCTAAATAACTTAGCTTGTAGGCAGGCCCACTTTTATAAACGGGCAGACTGGGCATATGCCCAGGGGCGCCGGTGGTTGGGGGGCGCCCTGAACCCCCGTCCGCACTAGGAAAAATAGGGTTTTATCAACCGGGATTTAAAAAATAAAATGGGCGATTTTAACTTCTAGTTAAGTGATTTTCCCTTATTGCAAAAGTAAATAAATACAACAAAATTGAAAATACTCGACCTTCAGGTATACCTCGTGTAGTCAGGGAAAAGCAGGCAGCAGTGTGAACCGGGCGCACACACTATACCATCAGAAACAGGGAGGCCTGCATGGTGGAAGGACAGGTGTGCTATTCCCATCATATGCTGACGTCACTCAGATTGCAAACACTATTTTACCATTTAGAAAAATTGTAAAACAATAACAATCAAATAAAAACAAATACTTATATGGCAATACATCAGCTGATTTTTTTTGTTTTTGGGTGACGTCATCAAATCACGGGAATACTGTAGCATGTAGGTCAGCTGTAGTCTACAGGCCTACGGTTGACGTGCCCCTCCTCTCCCTCACAGTCCCACCCCCATCCCCACAAGTCACAACTACCAACTACCGCGTGGCGTCGCCAGTCCTCTCTCAGTTGTCAGTAGGAGTAGGTTGTGTTCGTGTTGTGCCTGCTGCACAGTCGTCATATCAGTCACAACACAACCTAAACTGTGACAGTCACTATAGTCAGTGTTGACACTCACACTGCAGTTAGTGAATCAGTAATAAATAAATAGAGAAGTGTTGATACAATTAAGTAGGCCTATAAACAGTGAAAAATGCATAAAAAACCTAGTGCAGCCGATAGCCGCAAGCGGTTGGCTCAAAGAAAAAAATCTCAATAAGAAGTTTTAAAGAAAGTGAAATGTATTAACCAGTATTTCCATTGATACGGATTTGAAAAGTCACTCCCGAAACAAAACTGATAAAAAAACACGCTAATGTATAAATATATATATGCATAGGCCTATAGTAGAACCATGGAAAAACATACACTCTTTAGTGGAATCTCGTTCAGTACGTGTGTAACACAATGAACTGCACACTGTACTGTATTGAACAGTAATCAAATCACTGCGTAGTGCATTAAGCTATTGGCGCAGGGCAAGAGGCATTCGCATAGCAACACTACTGTCAAGTTCATTGCACTCGCCCCAATTCAATCGATCACCACTTACCATCTTTTTTGTATATTTACCGTCTTGTGAGTAACAGTATAAGCGTAAATATATATCTTTTAAGTGTTATAAGACGTTTCTCTTATTTACTTTCCGTAACCCCCAACCCACCTGCAGTTAATTTCGGCGAACTGATGAGTCAACCCCCCTTCCCTCTTCACCACCCTACACTGGTGTGGTAAAAAACCTTTATAGTTTTATATATATATATTATATATATATATAAAAGAGGGGCGCTACTTTTGGGTTAGCCCAGGGCGCCACTGACCCTTAACGCGGCCCTGCTTGTAGGGCTATCAGGTAGATTAAACTTGAGTAGCCTATACCATGAGATAAGCTAGCTGACCAGACCCAAAAGTGCCTTTTATTTTTTTAGTACCTATATCTAAATAAGCATGCAAGCCCTTCCCAAGTGGGTTTACCATATGAAAAACCAAAGAGTGCTTAAAATAGTGATATTTTAATATTTTTTTAAAGATTTTGAATTCCAAGTGCCTTGCATCAATACTATTTTCATTTTGTTAGGTTGAGTTAAGTATATTAATATACAGAAACCTTTAGAAAATCTGATCATTCTGGTCACATACGTCACCCTGAGAGTATTTCTGACTAATTTATAATGTAGGATTTAGTTTAACATCGTTTGTGAAATATTTGGTCAAGCATATTTTGGTAAAATCTGTCAAGTTGAGTTTGAATAAAGAAAATAATATATTGAGTAAAAACAACAATCTATTGTTTTTGTTTTAATCTTCTACAAAAATTGGCTAAACATAGAATAAGTTAAATAAGGAATAAGAAAATTTGTGACTAACCAAAAAATACAATTTTTCCTACAGTTACCTAACAATGTACATGTTCTCTCACTGATTTGAGAAAGCAAAGTGGCCAATTCGCTCATCAGTGAGACAATCTCACTCTAATTACTTTGTCTCACTCCAGATTTGCAACGTGAAGGCACGAAATAGGGAGCACGTAACATGCAGGCAACGTCTTATGCGCGCGACATACGTTGGCAGCACTGGCTGTAAATCAGCTGGTCAGCTGTTGTACTGTTGTATTTGTCACTTCACATTAAATGTTATATTAAAATTTCACTTCTGCGTAAAAATACTAAAAATAGGTTATGTTTCTTCACCAATTTATTTGTTTTATGGTAACTATAGGAAAAGTATAATGTGCAACTCGAGTTCAAAGTACAATAATTGCCTCACTCGAGAAACCATTCCTCACTCGCCTACGGCTCGTGAGTAAGGATTTCTCTCGAGTGAGTCAATTGCTCACTTTTCTCACTAGTTGCACAAATAACTATATAACCACCAGTATTGTTTCTGATTGCTTGATTGCCAGCTAGGAATGCTACGAGGCAAGGTTTTGGAACAATCTGCTGTGTTCAGCAGGTTTTGCTCAAATAGGAAAATTAAAATACTATCAATGTCAAAATTACTTATTAAAATTGAATTAAGTCTTTGTTTTTAGTATAAACTGGATATTCATATATTTTCGTTGGGATATGAATTTCTAAGCAGACTGTTACAAGGAACGCTTTACAGTAGCAAATTAAATAGATACATGGGATTTAATATTATGTTTTTGTTTGAATACAAACTACATGTGTATACGGTACTGTAATCATTTTAGTTATACAATTTTACAGTGTTGTATTTTTTTCCAAACCACCTTTTGTTAAAGACTTTTGGAATTGTGTATCTATAGTATCTAAAGGTCGTGGAGAACTGTATTAACAACTGAGTATGTTTTAAGAGGTATAGTTAAGTTAACATTAAGAAAGATTGAAATTTGTGAAACGTATAGGCCTAGATACTTTGTACCTATTGATATCAATATTTTGTGCTATCCATTCCAGTTGATTACCTTAATAAAATCATTTTTTCATGCATCAATGGCACTTGTGTGAATTATTTGTCCTGTTATCGTCACACTCCTCACCTTTTACCATCTCTGTGACCTCAACACTGTGACCTAAGCTTCAACTGGCCCAACAGTAGCATTGTAGCAATAGCTATTTATTCCCTTGAGGAATTCTATTCCTACCTGTGGTGTACGAATAGAACATACGAATAAAAGTTCCTGTGCCCTTTGCCAGTTGAACTGGCAAAGAACTTTGCCATCAAGGTCGAGTAACCTGCAAACCCCTATTACAGCAGAGCCTCGATAGTTTGACACTTTGTGGACTTAAGGGACGTCGAACTATCAAAATGTCGAACTATAGGGAGTAAATGGAGTTTAATATATAGGAAAGTAAGAACAATATAGAAATCACCCAAATTGATTAAATACTAAAAAGCTTAACAATTTCACTGTCCATTTGTAAGTCTCACGTCAACAATAAATGACAAATTAATGTTCAAGTCAGCATACATCACAATAGTAACCATTTAAATATCACTTGACAAAATAGCTCAACTCGTGTCGAACTACAAAGAGTGTCGAACTATCAAAAGTTTACTGTATCTTAATACGTTTTAATCAGGGAATCCCACAAATCTACATCTTTGATCAGCTTTACACTAATAAAGGATTAATTATGTGATGAAATTATTGTTATATATATTACCTAGAACTTAGAAACTTATACAACTGAAACAGTTCAATACCTGGACTTTCATAGAACCTATTATTATATATTTACACTTACCAAAAGAATTTGGAAACATTAATTTTCAACAAGCCAGCTTAGTATTTCCTAACACGTCCCTCCCTCAAACCCAATTGAATGGATAACAACTTAACAATAATTGTACTCCATAATTAATATATCTTGTATTATATTAGCATTAGCACCAAACAGAGATGTTGGGTATTCAAATCCTGAACACCCACTTCACTCCTAGAATTTCTAGAAAATTACACAGCTTACCTTCTGCTATGAACATGCGTAGTACAAGGCACTGTCCAATCAGGTCAGATGGTACGAGGCATAAACTTACATTAATGTTTTTCCATTTATCTCAATTTTCTCACTGTTAGCTTTTCTTGTTTTGATCTTGATCCTTGTAAAGGCAAGGTCTTTCTAGTTTTAGTTGACGCCATTAAACAGAATGTATACTGATTGATTTATCCCTTATAAAATACATACAATTTCAATTTGATTTCTATATAGGACTATTTGAATGAAATTTCAATACAACTGGAAATTTGACCAGGCAAAAGGCCTATTAATAAAATGAGGTTGATTGTTGGTTTTTAATTTATTTATTTTTTTTAAAGCTATAATTAGTTAACCTCAAAATCTTTATAGCACGAAAATGTTATTATATTGTACTTTTCTTCCATTCTTTTAAATAAAGACCAGTGATGTATGATTTTGAGTTCCAAATGCCAATTTGAATACAACTACTAATTTGCTTCAACAATCCTGTATGTCAGTTTTATCCTTTTACTTACTGAAGCTATCACCAGTAAAAATTTGGTCTTTTTGCTATAGGATATTTTCTTAGTCTAAGGTCCGGGAGAGAATAATAATTTGATGCAAAAAATACAAAAGTTTATAACCTATTCATTGTAAAAAAGGCACATGCGTATTTTGTTAATATTAAAATAAATGCTTAAAACTTCTAAACATAAAATCACTAACCATTCAACCTTAATATAATTTTTAACATATACAAACAAAATCAGGTACATCTTATCAGTTTTATTAACTGACAAAGGTATTACAGCTAACAAATAGGCAAATTTGAACTTGTTCACAATTTTGAAATATGTTTTCATCAATAAATATTAGAACCTGTGATGTTCCACAAACTACGAACAAAATTCAATAATTTCAACTTCAACAGATAGTCTGCAAATAACATTAAAACATTTAAAATAAGGAATAACATAAACTATATTACATATGTAGGTACTAAAAACTAACTGATTAATAAAATAAGTTTTGGCTCTTCTAATAATACAGAATCTTTCTTAAGAATAAAAAAAATACTTTACTAAGGAATACATTGAGGAGAAAGAAACCAATACAAAACTATTACTCTGAGAAAATTATTTCAGGTAGTAAAATGAGAGACTTTCAATCACATCACAATCATGGTATGGAGAAATTTAATTTTTAACAAAAAAAATGAATGCAAGATGAGTGATATTGCTTTGTGTAGCTTTACCGACTAAACTATCAGCTGTTTCTTAGGCAAGACCATTGAAATGCCAACGATCAAGAAGAGTTGGATCCAATTTGGAACTATCATTAAGTAATTGCTTTTTTCAGGATTGAACTCGTGGCCTTCAGATGGTTGGGCAAGCACTACAACCCTTTGATTAACACCAGTAGTCACCTTTTTTGCCAGTATGCACAAAAAAGTAGGCCAGTTTTTGCAGTAGCTGTTGGTTTTAATCTCTGAGTTGTACAACCTTTTAAAATGAGTTAAAATTACATAAAGCAATTGGTCGTGCACTGTATGCTTATACAATTTTAGTAACGACTAATAAACAATAAGTCAGCATGTCGACATGCCGAAATATTATTGTTTGTTATTAAATTATTAATTTTAATGGAGTGATTGGCGCATTCACTATAACTGGGATGTAGTTAGTCTTGTATGACAAAAAACTTAACTTTCAAGTGAACACTATTATAACCAACATAAAATACAATATGAAATAGTAAAATCGCATTGCTAACAATATAAACATATTCTTAGAATTAAATATACAAGGTACATGTTATATGGACGGACACTTTCATCTTACAATATGCACAGCCAAATATAATACAAAATAATACAACGTAAAGCTGGGCAAAGCACAACATTATGTTCATCTATAAATGTTATCTGTTTATTTATGGCAAACCTTACATTCAATAATACAATATTTTTATGATTTATCATGAATGCAAACAAGGTAAATTGATTGTAATTACTAATTAGATTGTTTTTCTTGGTTAAACCTGTTCTGAAACGAGCTAAATGAACTATATATACCTTAACTGGGTTTAACTAACCTTAAAATTGACTTAAACTGCTCTATAAAAATGATTAATCCATGTAGAAGTATGTTTAATACATCATGGAACATATTTGTTATGTAACTATTAACTAATAAGGCACTTGAATACTGTTTCCTTGACTCGTATTAATAATTCATTTTAGTAGGCAAGCGTAAGTATGTAACAAATTATTGGCTCCCAGCGAACTTTTAATATGAGTGTTTGACTCATGGACAAATGTATCACAATGATTTTGATATTTTATCACTGTAGTGTAGTTATCCACACTACATAAAGGTTGTCTGTCATATTACCCATTTAATTAAAAAAAATTCTGTTTCTAAATATCTTTTAGACCACAGAAATATAATTAAAGTGTTCAAAATTATTTAAAATTGAGTGCTTTGACCTAGCTTCTTGCCACAAAATTAACTTAACTTTAGACTCTAAAACACTTTCAAGCTTATTGAGCATCTTAAATTATCAAACTACACCAAAATGTACAACTTTGATTTTTCCAGTCTCCTCATCCTCACGAACTTCTGAAAAGAAATAAAAGAAGATTAACTTCTCAAATATCACAGTTGAGTCTTGATGAACCAAGGTGAAATTTTATTTTAACTAAAATTTACAAACATAGAAATTAAAAAAAAATTGTAATTGCTAATTAACGGCAGTACGTCTTTGACCGCTACTAGGAGGTCACGAATTGTGGATATTCATAGGCATGCACTGTGGATGCGATACTCCCTGGTGTGGATTAATGTCCACACTAGTGAGTACTACGACTACCCGCAGTGCTATCCTGATAATTAGACCAATTTTTTAATTAAAAGGCAAACAAATGTGGTAGAGATTCCACTGTGGTTCGACCTTAGTCACTAACAAGACTTCAATATCGCGCTACTCATCCGTCACTCCTTTACATAAAATACGCATCTAGTGGCGTCCCCATCTTAAATAATTGATTGATATTGATATTGAATACTTTTGGTGCTATTATAGAACAGCCTACTCCTTTCATAATAATTTGCTATAGTACTCAAAGGGCTAAATCAACTTGTAAGCGATTGGTTGAATGACAACAAACATTTCAACCTTGAAGCAATTGCAAGTTTAGTTTCACAAAACAACCAGAGCGACAATGAAAATACACAAAGTGATGTAGACTCGAAACCAAAATCAGTCACAGAGACATATTGAAGGCAATGCTCTACGTAAAACAAAAAGATGCACAACGCCAGCTGACACAATTATCGAACGTTGTCCGCGCTGTTTTTCAACCATATACTTTTTACGTCCTAATTAGGTTTTAGTATGTTTTGAGCCTATAAATTAATAGTACAGCTGTTTTTATACTTTGTTTGGGGTTTTCATCGATGTTTCTCCATGCCTTTCTGAGTATTTCAGTTTCCGAGGCAGTTTTAGTCCACATTACTATGGTTAAAGACTCTTACTGAATGAATGCAATGATTATACAAAGATAAACTTAAGACATAATAGCTTGTAAACATTACTGCTGATAAACCCCCATACAGTATGATACGATTTTAAGGCAAAGACGGGTAGATGAATGTTAAAACGTTAAAAGAATAATATGACAACATGGGTTATGGCTTAGGCTTTGGTTTTGGTAGTGTTGTTGTTATTGACTAAAATCAGCTGTTTTTGTCAGGACTATCAAACACAATGATCACGAACAGCTGGATCCAATCTCACACTATTAATAAAAACTTTATGTAATTGATAAGGCTGAGACAACTGACATCCGCATGTCATGCAATTCCTGATTTAACCCAGCGACCAATTTATCAAAATTATACTTGAGGGTTAGTCATTTGCGCAGAAGTACGGGATGAAAGATGCAATCAAATAATGTAAATGCATTGATGTCAGAGCGAAAGAAAACTGTTTGAATCACAAATTAATAATTCAGAAATGTATGTCAAATAATAAATACACCAATTCAAGTCCTTATGTGTAAACATGGTGGTTGGTATCTTACCCGGTGGAGCCATGAGCAGTGAGTGAGCGTGTTTGTTGGCAAAGTACAGAGTGACGGGGTCTGAGGTGAGACGGGGGAGAGGCAGAGAGGGGGAGGGAAGCCCCACAGTGTTGACAGCTGACAAACTCTGCTCTGAGTCCTCACACTCCGACACCTCCTGCTGACAATCATGTTTTGTATATAAAACTAAACTAATAACACATTAAATACTAAATACAGATAAAATAGCTACACTACACTATTGACCTGTTGTTTCAAAGGGCAGGTGGAGGAAGGAAATTGCTTTCCCTCAAACTGCTTTAATTTGGTGAACGGAATATGAAAAAATGTTCTGATTTGTAAATTTTGGTTACATATTTCAAGTGATAGGAACTACATAGTTCACACTGGAGCATTTGTAAAATGTAGAGTAAAATTCTACACTCAGGTACTTGATGCCGAACTTTTTAATTTTTCTCAGGAGTTGTCTGAAGGCAATTAAGGGTAGTTTGCAGTACTCACAGGCACAGTAATGTGAGTAACCGTGTCGGAGAATTTAACCTTCTGTCGAGGCGGAGGAGGGGTAGGCACCACGGGGAGGGGAGGCGGAGTTGTTGGTCTCTCTCCCTCGGAGCTGCTGCCTGAACAACTGCATGAACATGACGAGTGTGAACACGAACAGTCTGAGGAACCTGAGGAAACCACAGAAGAAAATCTGTTAAAAATTATTTATAAACTATAACAGTCAGCAAAGAAACACGATAACATTTGTCGACCTTAATAACTGTGAGATATTAAACTATAAAACTAATAGAATGGAAAATATCACATGGTTTTTTTTTTATTTGTCTGTTGACTGACAAAAATAGTTCTGAATAATAAAATAGACTAAATACACTTATAGTTTCAGGTTGTGTGTGTGTGTGTTTATCATAAAGTGTCAAAGTATGTTCCCCAAAAGTAAAATAGGTACAGTATCCAATTAAATTGTCAACACTTGCTAAATTTTGAATTCGTATTTTTGTCTACCCTAGTGTGTTAACGGAGTTATAAAGTTGCTTCAAAAAAACATTAGTAGCTGTTTGTTCCTGATAGATTTCAAGTAAACCAAAATTACCTAGGAATCTCATTTATATAGGTAAAAAAATTAAAAATCTTTTTTGTGAATTAGTTATCTCAACAAATGAAGCAGTATGAAAAAAATATAGTTCACCACATGGCCAAAAGTGTCTTTTTAGTTTTTAACCTTAACTCACTTTCCTAGTTTGGCTTTGTCTGGGTTGTTCACTTGAGCAAGTGTAAAAAATAGTCACTTTAGAGCCCTGAGATAAAATCTACTGCCATGCCTTTGTAGAATAATTGTAAATGTCTATTTTAGTAGTGATGTACTCTAAGATATTTGTAAAACCGAATCTCAAATATCAAACCCATCAAAATTAGAAAAGTTTCAGTTTTTAAATTTGATAGGAGTTTTGAGATTCCAAACTCAAAACCAAAACTACCAATACTTTTTGAACAGAAAACACGCCACAAATCTCCTGCTAAGGTGGCAAGCCTTCTGTCATCGCTCTTCTATCTTCAATTGTGACCTTGTCGAAACAATCATGATTCATATACTTTCCGCTCTCAAAATATTTATTGTGCAAAATCCATAATGTCCTTACAAGAAAACAAACTTCTTTGGTATTTTATTCCTCACAAATCATACTGATAAATTGTCATTTTTAGATTCTTAATACAATTTTCAAGCACTTTTGAAATGTTTTGTTGAGATTCCGTAAGGCCCAATTCACACCGAACGGACGTCGGGCGGAGACGTGGCACGGACGTGGCGAGGACATATGTCCGTTCCTCGCCTCCCCATGTAAACAAATTGGTCAATGCACACACAAGTGACGTGGCGCGGGCGGCCGCCCTCCCGCCACTGCCACGTCGCTTCGGCGTCCCTCGTGGCGTATCGGAAGTGGCATGTCCGTAGCGCGCCCGTTGTTCGGACTGCAAATATTGTACTATACTTACCAATCTTCTTGTGTATAGTGTGCTTGTACTTACCAACCTTCTTGTGTATAGTTGTTTTTGTGTGTAGATTGTGAGTTGTTTCTTCACTATGCGAGACGACATTGAATTTAATATCAAATTTTGTGAGGAAGTAGAACAATTCCCTTGTTTGTACTAATTAAGTTCACAGAAATTAACTAACACCATTGACATTAATACAAATAAGCAAAAACCAAAGCGTCTAGTCTACATACAGGTTGTCTCGCCACTGTACCGTCCCTTCACCGTCCCTTCGGTGTGCATTGAACACGCCACGTCACTACCACGTCTGTGCTTCGTCCGTGCCACGTCTCCGCCCGACGTCCGTTCGGTGTGAATTGGGCCTAAGAAAATTATGTAGTTTTCAGGTGTTTAATTTATAATCAGAGGAAACTGAACCAATTTCTTTCAGTTGTTTTTGATTGCATAATAAATATCCTATAAATATCTATTAATAATACCTTAACCAGGCAAGTAAAAAAGAAAAGATTTGAAATTAAATCTTTAGATTCAAGATTAGATTTTTTCATGTTTCAGTTTCAGTATTGAGATTCCTAGTTTCAACCATCACTAATTTCAATTTTCAAGTGAGAATCTAAAAACGGAGACGTACCTGATTCAGAGTCGCACTCAGAAACTTGGTAGGCCTTCTCTAAAGCTGCCGAGGCCATCGCAGTGTCGCCAACATTGCGGGCATAGTGGTGCAAATCCATGAACAGGTCGTACTCATTAAGATCTATCGCTAGTCTGAACGCTTTGTCAAACACCCTGAACCTGGTAACATTTTATACAAGATGTAAATATCCATTGGTTAATTGACAAAACTAAACATAGGTTTTGTTTATCTGTTGATAAAATTTCAATTAGTATCTTTTTCTTAAACCTTTTTTGACCCTTTGAGATCTAGAAATTATTCTGGGATTTAATATTTGTGCGATGTAGGATAATGAAACTACCTTTGGAATCACTGTGGCAGTATACAAATAATAGCTTATTAAAATATGAGTAGACAAGGTAGCAGGTCTCATGACCCACCTTTGAGTAAAATTTCAT
The DNA here is from genome assembly GCF_028750875.1 of Macrosteles quadrilineatus. Taxonomy (NCBI): domain Eukaryota; kingdom Metazoa; phylum Arthropoda; class Insecta; order Hemiptera; family Cicadellidae; genus Macrosteles; species Macrosteles quadrilineatus. The sequence continues at coordinate 201,539,206 of NW_026542595.1, forward strand.
TCAAGGAGGTTCAGTTGTTTTAGCTTTTACCCAGAACCACTTTTACAACAGAAACAGAAAGATACTAGAAACCACACTTGTTTTAATATTATAGATAACTTCATTGTAAGATTGTAAATACATGTTTTGAATTTCAACAACATTTTAACATAAAAGAGTGTGACCCATCAAAGTTTTAAGAGTCTAGCCCGGCAAGGTGATAACTTTGATTTCCATCATCAAGTTACACATTGCTTTGTTCACATATTGTCCCATGCTAGTTGTCTGGTAAGTGTGGCGATGTTAATACATTAGAGGAGTTTTTACCTGAGAAGTTGGTGAAAGAACCTCCTGGTCAGGTCTCTGACTGGATCACCAAACTCCACCTCCGTGGCATGACTAAGAGGTTGTGATGGCACATGGAAACTACCCAGGGCAGTCTCTAGTTGTACTGAAACATCAATAAAGAGCTGAAGAAAGTCGAGACATTAAATCTACTCTTAAACAATTCTACTAAAGAAGGCACTGCAACGAAATATATGGCTGAAAATATCTAAAACGGACGAAGCTCAATATAGTGTACCTATTGAGTTAATTTAATCTCTAACAGAATAGCATGAAGCTATTGCTTGTTTAAGGTTTCAACTTAACATATATGTGGTCTATTATAGTCACAAAGAAGCGATTACAGGAGTATTTAAAGATGGGACTGTAGCCTGTAAGATGCCCAGTTATGTTACATTCTCATTAGTTAATATTCCCTAAATTCATAGTGGTCTGGGGGGGGGGGGGGGGGTTTGTCCTAAGACACTAGGCACAAGCCCGGGATTGTTTTCCCATTACTTCAGGCTAGACCTAGGGGTTGGGGCATTATCACTTAGATAAAATCTATTGGTGATTTGGCGGGATTTGAATCCGGGACCTCAGGGACCGAAGTCCCGCACTCTACCACGACTCCAGCTCATTCCCACAGTGGTCCAAGGGTTAATAATAGTAACTATATAGGTACGATTACATAACTCATTATGAAGAAGAAAGGCTTAACTGACCTTCTTTCTCCGGAGTGAGTGGCTGACGTAGCACATGGTTGGAGATGAGATGCAGACATGTGAGACAATGGAGTCCTTGGTTATCCCAGCTGAGACTCAACAGTAGGTTGACAGCCCTCTCTACACTGCCTACAGACAGGTATTGGGACACCAGGGTGGCAGGGGTGAGGCCGGAGCCTTGCGGGGGTGAGCCTCCGCCTATTAGTCTCAGCACTCCAACAGGACCCCTGAAACATATCACTGTGTCAGCCCATCTACACAATACAATTGAGACGACTATAACCTTGTTCACCTTGTTCAAAGGGGGACTTGACTTAACATTCATTGTATTTAATTTATTTTACAATTTTAGCTGACACTACAAAATGTACTTCATCATAGTATCCATCTTAATGTGGTAGCTGGTAAAATCTGTGTGAAATAGACTTTAATACTTACTTTTCAAACAACAGCATGAGGAACGCTTCGGTCTGCGCCCATCCAGACGTAGCTACTGATTCAGCCTTTCTGCTCCATCCAATGTGTAAAAGTGTTGGTTGTTGCCTATGACAATGATACATTTGTAAATTAAATCGCTATGTTTGGTTTGTAATTTTTTCTACTCAATGTATTCTATATTTTACAGTAGACTCCATTTTATCCAAACACCTTTTAGCCGGACTTCACTTGGCAGAAGTGATTATTTCTTTTATCGGGCAATTTTTATCATCCGTTTAACCAAATTGGATCAACAGGAAGTAGGAGATACATAAGCGACTTTTCTCGTGGGAGCACTTACTTGAAATAAGCTCCGAGATCAATGATGGTAGATGGAGTCACATCTTCGCTCATGAGCTGCATCTTGACGCAGGCTAGAGATGCGTCGAAACACTGCAACTGACTACGCTCATTGGCTACCATCACTAGACAGTTGTCTGGGTGCCAACACACCAGCGTAGGGATCTGAAGAGGAAATATTTAACAAGGAGTTTGAATTATGATAAATATTTCATAATAACATCAACAATGGTAGCCTAATTTCTTTATTAAAAGATATTTTAGTACTTCATTAGAATTTAGTTAAAATTTTTCACAATGTTCCTGCATCTGGAATCTGATCCTACCCGGTGAGAAACTAAAGCATAGAAAATTAATAAACAGCCTGGCCAAAGCTGGAGTTATCTGTGTTGATTTTCTTTTGTGACTTAAAAGTTTTAACTGAGGACGATATCATATTTCTGATTCTGAAACACATTAAAAATTGTTTTAAACTGATCCTGATGTTTAGGATGCCTTGATCCCTAAAATAACGCAAAAGGAGTTGTTATAGATTGTAAAATATGGTGTACACTTTAACAAAAATAATTATTTTAACTCTATTCACCTTCCAAGCATTAATAAATGTGTGGTACAAATTAAGAAATTAACAAAGCTATTTATGAACACAATTTTACTCACAAAGGCAGCTTTTACAATGTGTGTAGCGCCTCTGCCCTCATCGTACAGCACTAGTGAGCCGTCTATACAGCCGAGAAGCAACTTGGCGTCGTCATGACTGAACGCAAGACAGCACACATGCGTCTGCAGTGGAATACACGTGACTGCCGTGCGTTGTAGACGAGACTTGGACACTTCATACACACAGTTCTCTACCGTAACCTCGCCCTGTAACAGCAAACCTGCGTCGTAAACACAAACATATGGGTAGAGTACATTGGTTGCCTTAAGTAGTCTCAACAAATCGTTGGTGGAAGTTTGCCTGGCGTTTGATTTTCCATAGAGTTCTTCTACATTTATGCAATATTTTATTAATGAAATGGTGCAAAAAAGTTAGAGAACAATGGAGGAAGTAAATGAAGAGGCGGCTATGGCGAGTTAAAAGTGCAATCAAGCTAAAAGTTTAACTCAACAAACAAACAACAACAGTAACAAACAAACAAAAGTATCATCTTCCTGATGATTAGTCTGAGAATTTTATTCAATGGTCGTTCTTCCATGCATAGGTTGCTATTTTGTTGAGTTTAACCCTATTCATCTTTAAGACTTGTGTTAGTAAAGATTATAAGATAGGAGTGACAGATTCCTCACCAAGATGTAAAAAGAAAAAAAAATTGACTGGTAGTAATAATTAAATTACTTTTGAATCCAAATCCACCCAACATATTTCTCAAAGCCATGTGTTTATGAAAAAGAAAGGGAACCAGTCAAAAAAGCACTGTGCATTCTATGAACTCTTTCACGCTTAAGTATGATTTAGATTTTACCTTTCTTGACACCTTCTGTTCAACTGAGTGGATTAGATTGTTCTGCACTTGACTGAACATAACGCAAAGAGGATCGTGTTCCGTCCGGTAAAAGCACAGTAGCTCTGCTCGCAACCTGCAAAATTACACATGAGATAATAAATTAAAAGAGCTAATGAAATAGACAATCCTCAGGCATATACTTAGATGTTGGTTGTACTTACAAACCACGGACTAGAATGATCACTTGAGTAATGAAATGTAATGATATGACTAAATAAGCCTAACACTACCGTAGATCTTTTTGCAGTGTCCCAGGCAATTAAATGATAAACTAGTGTACATGTTGCTCGAAATCGAGCAATTGCAAAGAAGTACAGGAGTTATTTATAAACAAATAACTTGTTTAAAAACTAATTAGAGTCAACTATAAGATTATTAACTAAAGGAAATACTCACTATTTACATGACAGTCCTATTCCAGTTTAAAGGGTTAATTTTTAACAATCAATCTGCCCATGTACGGGAAAAGATAAGCTTACATTAAGTCAACGTAAAAAGGCTTTCAGCTTTTATAAAGTACCGTACCTAAGTTGTTTAGCCAATATGTAGACAATAAGGTGTAGGCTACTTTAAACTCTACAGGATAGAGTTAGGCAAAAACTGGCAGAACTCTGAAATGGTGTTATTTATCATAGGCTTACTCATATGCCAAATCCTTAAAATAAAAATGCAATTACTAATAACCGATATCATTCAACACAAACCATCATCCAAAACTAAACACATTTTTAATACAACATAGATAATTTACACATTGACTGTTTTACATATGTTCTTCTTCTCACTATTAATTTTTGCTTCGCAACGGGAAAAATCTGTTTCATAATCATTGAAATAGATTTATAATAAATAATCTATCATAAAGTTTAAGATTAAATAAACCTACCACATAGTTGTTTTACATGGTCAAGGGAAAATGCATTTTTTGGATCAGCTGTCGGAATTTGTGAAATAGAAATTTGACAGTTCTGGTTGTTTACAATAAAATGTCAAAGCAAATGTAAACATTGTGATTTTTCTCATGCTTCCATGGAAACGAATTATTCAATATTTAATTTCTGACAACAGCTGGAGTTTCAAAACAATGTTTGTTTCCCATGTTAATCTTATGGAGGAATACGAAACTTTAAAGGGCCCTAGGGCCTCACTCTCTAATTATTTACCTAAAAAGAAAGTTTCCTGCACAACTTCACGTTACGCTCTTTCCAATGACACCAAAAACGTGTCAATCAGTTCATTAGTTTCGGAGGAGTAATTGTCACAAAAATCGTGCTTGCGTATTAAATAAGTATATAGATATAGATATAAAAATATAAAAAAGGTTTATTTTCTTTAATCCATGATAAAACAGTTAAAAAAGAGTTAATATAAGAGTTATCTAGAAAATTTAAAAGTTATCTAATGTCAATTTATCAACAAGTTATTATTTTGGATAAAGACCTTGATTGAGACTTTTAAAAAACAGCCTAATATGTTATTACCATATGACTAAAAATAATTTAAGAACAACTGGGACAGGTAAACAAATCGCCGAAGGAATATAGAATGCTGTAAATTTTCTTTTTGCTTTTGTTCAGTTCAGAAACAATCCACCAACCATCAACATTTCTCGTTTTATAAATATAAGTCCTTCCATCTAAAATTTTGATTTATAATTTAACTGTACACATTTTACAATTCATACAATTCTTACCCATTTACACTGTAAACATGCACGTTTGCTCTGTCCTGGTCTTTGACTTGAGGACTCCAAGGGTAAACTTCATCTCGAGTGCATCTCCACCAAATGAGAACCTGGAAATTGGAAAATCTGAGTTTAAGTGACTTTGATAGAAAAAATTATTCAAATACATGCTTACTCTTATTTACTTCTACATTTATAACGAAGAAGGTGTTTGGCCTTACCAACAGTCTCCACTTCCTAAATCCTGTAATTCTTCATCGTCTCTCATTATTTTCCTAATTTCTTTAGAATATAAAACTCCTGGCACAAAAAGGTGTTTATAACGACAAAGATGACTGAAAGATAAATGCTATATAGATGAGATGATTGTAACTGATGAATATCTGCTGGTTCTTTTATCAAATTTGGGTGTTGCTGGCCTAGTAGACCTAGTAGACTTCGGTGCAGTAGGGAAAGGTTCGATTCCCAGCATATCCACAAAACTTTAATGGGTTTGTACCGCTTAGCGGTAGGCCTAATATTCAACTATAAATTACTTCAATTTAAAATGCCACTGGCATAAAACAAAAGGCCGTTTAAATTATTAAAATTGCCTGTTCTAAAAGATCAAGAAGCTAACTGTCTTCTCTCAGGATCAAACCGGCATCTTTCTCATTAGTGGGTGAGCAGAAAAATGATTAAGTAACTCAGCTGGATTCATTGGCTACATAATCTTTCACCTCTTTTTTGGGCATCAAAGGTTTTTTTAACATCTTAATGCTTAAACGGCCATATGTAGTGCTTGGAAGCAACCTCTTAGTTCTCTTTAGTCAGTCAAAAGATGTTTTGCCATTTTTTTCAAAATTTAACTACTTTAAGTTTTTTTTCAAGAGTATGTTTTAATCCAAATGGAAGAACATGTTAAAGTCCTGTTTTGTATATTCAAGTTAAATGTATAATCAGAAAAATGTTTAAATAATTCTTTTTATTATTTCTACAATAAACTAAAACTAAATTTATAACCCTAAAATAGAAACAATACAGCAAGATTAAATTAATACGGAAAAACTTTAAAGCTCACCATATCTCCGGTCTTGTTAACAGACAGTTTTCGCTCCAGTCTACGACCCGCTGGCCCCGCCAACTCCAAGGATCCCACTTTGGGGTCCAGAGCCCCCCACTTACGCAGGGCCCCATGCTTCACTGCAGGCTTCCCCAAGCTTACGATTGTCACTTGGTTGTCGTTGTAGGAACAAAACACGTTAGTGTTTGTCAAACTCACTGAAAACAGTTTGTGTGCAAGTTCAATTTGTACTAGAAAAACACTAAAAACAGTAACTTAATCCTTGGATTTTTAAGTAGATTAGACATAATCATAAACATATCCACACACACTGCTTTAAAGTTTGTTCAGTATGTTTTAACACCATTATAGCCCCTAAATTGTAGCATTCTAGTCCTAGAGTTATGTAGGCCAACTACTTAATCCAAACAGTACAGTACTTTATGTTATTATTCACTTATTTTGCCCCTATTGCAATAAATGAAGGGGGGAAATAGGCCATTTATTTGTCTAGATAGGAGTCGTCTTTTACATTGTAAAGACAACAAAATACAGGTAGGCATGACTCAATTTTAATCATTTCACAATGTTTATTATTTTATGACAACAAATTTATATGTAGGTAGTTATTGGGAATTGAGAGGAAATAACACTTGATCTGTATAGCTTACCGGTAGCTGTAGTGAGGAGTTAAAAAATATGAATATGTAAGTGATTGCTCCATTCAAACAGTCCCGGATTAGATTAAATTTCTAAGACACCGAAATGCATGTGTCTGTATTTTATGAGAAAATTATTGAAGTAAAAAATTTAAATATATGAAAAGGAGGATCGACCAGTTTACTTGAATCGGTGAGGTTAAATTCAAACGACTTTCCACCTTAGTTTTGGCAATAGGAGTTATAGGACATATTCTTCTTTTTATATTGACTCAATACAAAAAAATGAGCAGGTTACTTAAGAATTCCAAAATAATCTTTTCTTTAGTGGCTGGCTGGAAAAGCCCCGTACGATACTCACCATCAGAGACGTAATCGCTGAGAAGTTTTCCAACCAGAAACTTGTCAAAAACAATCTCTAGTAGATCTCCAGTCGATGGACTGACAGTCAAGTTAGCTAGGAGCCCAGAGTTAAACATGAGCTGTAGGGTACAACTGTCTCTCCATTGGTGATAGACTACTCTCTGGCTCTCCAGGTATTCCTATAATATTGAACTCAATTATAATTTAATTCAATTTTACAAATGACACAATTAAGTGCCTAAGCTGAGTGTGAAGGCAGGGTGAGTTTAAAATGGAGTGAGGTGATCGGTTCAGCATTGTTAGGCCTACTAATTTAACTGATAAGGCTTTCTGTTTCTTAGCGAGGATTGTTAAATATGAGCGTAATAATCAAGGACAGCTGGGTCCAATTTCAAACAGCCAAAAAACTAATTGTCTCCGAATCAGTGACTGTTTGATTTCTAGGTGAACACCATGCTCAATTTGCGGGAGAACGTGGTGGAACGGAGTTCTGGTACCTCTTTTTTTGGGTACATAAAAATATTGGCATTTAAATAGGTAGGCCTACAAATCATAATAAATAGGCTACAGTTGCGGCACCTAATTTTTTTACATATCAAGCACTGGTGAACACTATCCTCACTTAGCTACCCAGCTTAGTCTAGTTACCTTAGATAGGTAGGCCTAAGTTGTAACATCAAATCTAGATTGAATAAAACTAATAGATTTTTTATAAAGGAAATATTAAGTAATGTCCCTAAAACTAAATTATTAGTTTTAAAAATCTTTCTGTTGATTTTTTTCATATAGAGAAGTGTGGACTAACATTTACGTTGTTTAACGAAAATGTTTTACTTGAACAATTTCAATATTATATAATGTAAGATGGACGAGTTGGATTATAAACTCCATGATAACCCAACTTAGGGTACAGTGGCCTATTGCAAGTAAAAGAAAAAAATTGTTGTAAAAAGTAATTCAAAAGCCTACAGCCACAAAAACTTATAAACCTTCATCATGTTTAGTTGCTAGGAACTTAATTTGGAGCTACAATTAAAATTGTACAGTAAAAGCTTGTTAATTTGGCATCTACCCTGGCATGGTCCAGCACTTTAAATAATCCGGTATCGGTCTAAAAGAAAAAAATGTTTAACTTATGTCGATAGCGATCGGGAGTGTCAGTAGCAATCAGAAGAGTCTATTTACGAACGAGTGTTTACTGTTGCCAAGATTTCCACCAGCATTGACTTGGAATTAGAGTAGGGCCTAACTTAGTCCTAAAGAAGACAAACTCTGTAACCACTCAGCTACCTAGATGTTCTGTTGCTTAAATATTTTTTTGTTTGATTTGATAAAAAAATGTGAAGTAGAAAAATTCTTAATTAGGTACGAAACATTAGTATAGCTTACTTCAAATTCTTTTAGAGTGTCCTTTAATTTTAGAGGTCTTTTATTTTGAGGAGTCCATATCATCCCTCTTTTCTCAACGTAAGTCTTTTTTCCAAGTGTAAATGGTGATTCTGTTGAGGTTTTCTTATCAAAATACCTGAAAACAAAAAATAGATTTAATACACATTCTGGCATTATGGCACTTAATTTGGATAAAGATTATTATTAGGCCTAACTTAAGTCCCACTAATCCTAAATAATTGGGACGAGACTCTGTTTGGATTAACTTATCAAATTGATTGGATCTAGCTGGAAATACAGTTAAATTGCATAACAAATTTTAAAATGGCATTTTATAAGTTGGCGTAATGGCTTTATTTTTTCTCTATCGATCACAATAACGGTGATCGTATCCTGCGATCACAGTAAAATTACAATTAATTTCCCATGTGGCCGAGACATTACTGTGTATCGTCTTCCCCAATCAACTGGATGTGTATTGCATGGATTGTATTAGTTTAATTAGCTGTTGCAGTCATCTATGTCTAGCCCTTTAATAGCTCCCTCAATGTATAATAACTCCTTTTGAGCTGCCAATTATACATCGACGGTTGCAGTACAGAGAGCAGACTAAAATCTGAAAAAAAAACATTGATTACCTAACATCGATGTTTACTTACTTACTTACTTACTTACTTACTCCCTCGACGTCGTTGACCAGCTCTTGCTGGATAGACTGAGTCAAATAAAAATAGAATAATATATATATACATATTTACAAGTTTGGCGGCAGGTTAGACGCAAATTTTATAAAACTCATCTAGGGAGTACAAGGGTCTTGCCAGTAGCCACTCCCTCAGTTCGTTTTTGAAAACTGAGGCCTCAAGGTTTTTAAAGTACAGTGGCAGTCGGTTGTACATCCTAATTGCCAACATAGGAAAGCTGTCCTTTTTTTTGTTTAGTCTGCAGAATGTTATGTTTCAGCCCTGAAAACATTGATGGTTTCCTGACGATGTTATCAGTACCTGATCAATGTTAGCCTACCGTCCATGATGAACATCGATGCGGGAGGTTGACTAATCGATGCTCAACTCTACCATTAAACCACTGTTATGCACTCATCTTTTTCCTACCTAAGCCTAGGCCTTACTTAATTTTTGTTGAGGCAAAGAAATAAAATCAATTTTCTCACAATCTAACTTAGCCTAATAATACTCCTAAACTATTTTTGAATTGTAGGTACAATTGTAAGCACGATTCAGAAATAGCCAATGTGAAACAATTCTAGGGCCTATGTCCTAAGCCTAAGTAGGCCTGTGCCTAAGCCCTAGGCTTTTTTACATAAAGTTTACTGTAGGTTAGGGGCTAAAACTTGCTATTAGGCGAACTGAGCACTAAACAATTTATTGATTTGTTTTACTAAACCTGGGTAAGCAAGGTGTTGTATTTTACCTACATATCTTGGTATGTTTAACACGTTCGCTGCTGACCGCTAGATGCCGGGACGGCGCCAGGAGCTGAACTAACGCTCGCCGCTGTGTAAACATTGCTGCCAATACACTGAATTACAGTAAAAACAACAGTAGTTGTACTGGATGGCAATGTTCTTTAATGAAACTGGCTTTGGACATAGTACTAAGTGATTCTGATAGATAACAGCACTACCCAGGTTGCAGTCGGCAAAGTTGTGTCGCTATCTAGCAGGAAAGAGGTGGGACAAAGCCCTTTTCTAAACGACTCTGGTGGTGATTTTGGGAAACTACCTATATTTTTTATCGTCAGAAAAGTACGTCCCCACAAGCTGCAAAGAAATATAGGACTCTCGTGACGAGCTGGCTGATCCATGGTAACGTTAAACATCAATGAACGGCGACGTTCCGGTAACTTTCCTAGCTCCTGACGCCGTGGCCCGTTTGATGTTCCGGAACGTCCGTAGCAGCGAAGAACGTGTTAAGGGAAGAAAATATGAATAGGTCTAGGCCTATCACTAGATTGAAGGGGACATCCAAAACTTAATATGACTAGCCCTAGCCAATAAAATATTGTGTGTTTAGCATACCTGAAGGCTCCAAAATCAGTATCTCTGATACCAATAACATCATTGAAGCTCCAGAAATGTACTTCGCTCAATAGTGTGAACATAGTAACCAGTTTTACCCTTGCCTAACCTAAAATATTGGCTTATACACTATGTCAACCATTTTTTGAGTTATTCACAAAATGTCAATAATTAATATTTGATCTGATAAAATACGAAGTTTATTACACGTAACACCAACATTTAAAGATAATAAAGCAAAAACATAGCATAACTATGACTGAGAAATACAAACACTTCTTAAAATTAATCTAAGTCCTATCCTAAATAAAGAAAACAAAAACAATAAACACAAACAACACAATGTTCAGTTCAGCTGTTGTTAGGTTTGGTTACGTATGCAGTAACCTAACCTGTGAACTTAAATCCTGAAACATTTGACTGGCGTTAGTTTGCCACCATGAAGCTGCGCTATGTGGTTACTATAACATAGAAATTCCGCAATGTGACGCAACTTGGTTCGTGTATGATGACAAATAATTGGTAGGAACCATCTTTTTGTAAAGCATCAAGGTTGTATAATTTCATAATGGTGGTCATTTTAATTTTTCAAAGTGTAATAAATTTCTCAAAAGCCATAGGATTTATAAAAAAAGTTGTACAGTTGGATTTTTTTAGCTAGAAGCAGTTAAGGTGTGGTGGACTATCTGTGAAGATGAACTTATTTGGTTGTAGTTGTAGTGTAATCGTCTGTTTATACTTGTCTCCTTGTCTATCTGTTGTCAAACGCTGATCTTGTGGAATACATTATCTATATATTAATTTGAAACTGTTTTTCTTTGTGACAGCTAATTTGAGAGAACGGCTGGGCGTAGAAACTCGCTCGGGGTCTCTAAAGAAAGATCTTGGTCTGTAGATGAGCCATCAAAAGAGAAACGTGGTGAATTCCCTTGGGGCTCTGCCCCAGTGACCTTTAAATTCACATCCCATGTTATTCTTATGGAGGAAAAACGGGTTTTTCTCACAGCTAATTTCAGAGAATGGCTTGGCATAGAAACTTGGTAGGGGTCTCTAAAGAAAGGTCATGGTCTGTAGATGAGCTATCAAAAGATAAACGAGGTAAATTCTCTTGGGGGTCTGCCCTAGAGGCCTTTAAAGCCCCCTCAGCAGATTTGTTTATAATATGACCATAATATGTATAATTTTACACTACTTTTAATGAACTAGCTGTTCATTTTAAAATTGTATTTCAAAGGTCAAGTGTTTTATGAGCATTTACTGAAACTGTCAAAATTAAACGTTTACATTAATATTTATGTTTTTAACATTTATTCTTCACTGCATCGCAAGCTTTTTATAGTTAGAACAAAATGATGAATTTATAATATGTTTTAAATTGTTTGTTCAAAAATCTATGCTTAAAGCATTAAGCACTTTAAAAATTGATGTTATAAAATCAGTTGGATTTATCAATTTCAAAGGAACAGATTTAACTATTCCTTATCGGGTTAGCTTATATTTATTGTAGGGATTTGCACTTGCTTTTTTGGTCTACTTTCAATAATCATTTGTAGATGAGCACGTTGAGGATGTGCATGATCTGTGTTCCAAGTTTTGGAATAGATTATGCATGGAGTAGGTTTAATCTATGGTCTGGTGCATCAGGTGAATTAATGGCAGTTCGTGTATTAAAAAAGGGGGGAAGGGTTTATACTTTGATGTACATATCTAGCTAGGTCGAACAATGCATATAAACCTCACTACATGAAATATTCGGAAATACAACAGTGCCTTTGCATCTCATCTCATTTTCATAATTTGTTGCCAACCAAGCCGGACTAGGTTATGGATGTGTTTCAGCAAATGTTTAAGATTTGTGGTCAAATTCACTAAAATTATGGTCCATCCCATCCTTAAAATGCACAATTTTATGTGATTGATACGGCCAAGGCAAAACTACGCCAGAAGTTAATCAATTAGCAAATAAGTACAGGATGATTAAATACTTTGGTCGATGTGGTAGGAGAAGGAATTAAAATTGCTTGGATCGAAGTAAGAATGTTCATGCCTTCTGTAGAATCAGATATTTTTATCAAATACAAAAAAACTGATTTAATATGCTAAAAGAAATTCTGCATTTTATGACCAAAGATGGTGATTCACTTATGCAATCCAAAAACTGTCTGAATGATTTTCCTAAAGCAGATGTAACCAGTAATTAGTAATATAGACTCTTCCCGTAAGATGACAGGCCAATTATATGAAATCCTTTTCTCATAGTATAGTACATGTGGCTTTAACATGAACAAAACTTATGAACAAGAAACAATTATAAGACTCCTAAAAAACCTTTTGAGCAACCTAAAGCCAACCACGTTTTTGAAGGTAGTTCATCTCATATTCATTATTAATGCTTATCCTTCCTTAATTTAACTAAGATTTTCACTCTATCATCGCAGTTAGCTTAAGTCTAAAGTTACATAAAACCTCAAGAGTAACCGTCGATTTCGACGGGTTTATGCTACAACTAACTCTGATAGAGAGTCGTGCCGCTGTAAGTTAATAAGGTTTTATTTATTCATTTCATACATACGGGCAAGGCAAACTCCAATTAATTCCAAGAACTACGTCAAATTTATCAGTTTTTTAGTAGTGATTTCTATACACTGTACCCCAATGCATGTATAGGGTATCATTATTTTTAATTAGTTTAATTTTTATATTAAAATTAGCCTCTTTTGTGAAAAACTCGTTTAGTTTATTCAACTCAGTCAGTTTTTAGTACTACGCTAAACTTAGCCATGCTTGGACTAGTTTGACTTGGTTGGGTACACATTTAAAAAATAATCCAACTAATCAAGATTGCTCTCATCAACGATGTTGTTTAGCATTCCTGTAGAAATACGAGTAGGCTACGACTATAGTTCGGCCGCTTAGAAAGCGACCTCCTCCAGCATTGGTTTAGCATTAGCGCGCAGGTCGTTTTCTAAGCGGCCGAACTATAGAATATTTTAACAAAGTACCGGTTGGTTTGGGTGAATAGGTAGAATAACATATGAGTTTATTTCTAAACTAGCTGTACCCGCGGGCTTTGCCCCGTTTTACTTCATAAGTGAGCTCATTCGCATGGCTCAATCACGTCCTGGTTGAAGTTCGTTCGCTACGCTCACTCACCTTTAGGTTGGAGCTCGTTCGCTGCGCTCACTTGTCTTCAGGTTAGCTTGCACCTTTACACGGTTCTTTGGAACTGGTACTGGCTAGTAAGTGGCTAGTTGTAGAGTGTTTGAGTGAATTAATGAAATATTAAGAGAGAAAAAATAGTAAACCATGTTAAAAAGAAGAACATAAAGGAATATTTATTTTTACAATATTATGAATTTCAGATTTACAATCTTCTTTCATACGCCTTGATTTCAACAACATTATTGTGAAACCTCTATAAACATGTTTTCAGAAATGATGGAAAATAAGGACTTGAACTTCCTCATGGTTCTCTGTATGTTCGTCATGCTCTACTTAGTAAGCAAAGTCTCTTATGCTGTTCGGCTGTTCCTCATCACAGGGTCCCTCCTGTTCTTCATCCTCGGAATCGAAGGCGTCATCAACAGTTCAGGTGGACTGCCGACGTTAAACGCAGTATTTTGTATCGTGGTGGGAGTTTTCCTCATGGTAGATTTCATCAAGCTGGTGTTCAGGTATTATTAAGAAGTACAGTGAAAAAAAAAATTATATAAAATGTGTATCACCGAATTTCAAATGTAGATCTGTGTTGAAGAGCTTTTGAAGGAAATTCATTTAATAAAATATATAAGTAAAAGTTTTAAGAAAAAAAAGAAGAAAAAAACATCAAATTATGTAGAGTGTTTGAGTGAATTAATGAAATATTAAGAGAGAAAAAAATTGTAAACCATGTTAACAAAAAGAACAGAAATGAATATTTATGTTTACAATATTTTGAATTTCAGATTTACAATGATCAGCTGTTGTTTTTAATATTAAATGTAAGGCTAGTAGGAAAAATTATCTAAAAGAACTGAACAGCTAGTGGATTGTCATTGCCTTAATCTTGCCATTGCCAAAAACTTCAATTTATGCCTATGGGTATCTTTTGTGTATTGCTCTTAATCTTGGTTAGCCTAATTTTACCCTCAGGATTCTTAGATATAATCCACCTTTCTTTCTTAAATATAAGGAAACTGGAGTAAACCAGTGTTTCACAGTAGCCTTACCTTTCTTATGACTAGCAGGGATCTTAGAATTAGTCCTTTTTCAGTCTTACCTTACACCTGTATATTATTCATTCTCAGGTCAGTGTAGACTGAAATTAGTATATTCCATATACCTACTTGTTTAGTCTATAAAACAAATAAAATCTTATTTATTTGTCTACTTAATAGCCTAAATCTGTATCAGCCCCGAAACAGCCATTTGTGTATTAACTCTTTCAAGCACAGTGTTACGTAACGGACTTTTTGACTTTTTTGCTGCACGGTGTTACATCTTTGTAACGCGAGACATTTTATTTTTTGTAAACGAGACTACTAGCGCTATGCATCTGGAAACTTTAAATGTTAGTACTATGGACCTTTGCTAGGTGGCAGCACCATCCGTTTGTTTACACTCTTACAAATAACTCCTAGAAAACAGCTGTTCCTGGTGAAAGACTCGTGCCCAAGATCCCGTCTTTATTTTTATGCAAATGAAAGATATGTTGTTATTGATTATATGATTCCTATGCTGTTTTGTAATGTACTATTATAATAGCGTCCCTTGTAATAGTTTAGAGTCATAAAATCAGTAAACTAGAATGTATTTTGATTTTTCAAAGTGCCTTACTCAAATGTAACACCATGCAGCTCAGCGTTCCAAATATATCTATCCATAAATAATAAATTAACTATAAAATCCTCCAGAAACTTAATTTTAATTGCGTTTATGCATTTTTATAAATAATATGACATTATAAATAGGTTTTGTCATATTTTTAGCTCGATATTAATAGTTTTTATTATGTCATTACAATTAAGGATAAAGTTTGGGCATATTGGAACATTTTTTTATTGAGACCCGACTTTAAATTTACGTTTATATTACTTAAATATAAATTGGCCTTTATATACTTTGTTTTGGCTAAGTAACTTTTACATTTTATAATTTTTTTTTACATTTATCAGTGTGTGAATTTTCTTTTACTACATTTATTCAGGTCTCCATATGATGTTGTAATGCTTTATATTGAATATGTGTAAAATATATACTTTGTTATATTGTAATTTGCATTTGTATTTATGATTTACCCCAAAAAAAACCCTCTAACTTGATTTTTAATATTTAGGGGACTCAATAAAATATGTTCCATTTGCTGCACGGTGTTACATATGTGTAACTCCCTTTTATCACTAACTAATAACAAAAAACAAATTGTTAATGCATTTTTATATAACCTTATAAACTTAGTATGGTTCTAAACACAAATTATAAAGTATTTACAAACGTTAAAAAAAAAATCCGTGCAGGTTGGGGTCACCTGACACCTGTATTTTCCGTGCTGGAAAGAGTTAAGAGCGAAAAGTAGCCATTGCTGGTTGAAAACTGTAGATGGCCACACATATATATAGATTATATAGATGCATTTGGCCTACATTTCAAGAGCGGCAATGACTGTTTTTGCTAAACTCTAACTTAACAATAAGACAACCTGTTTTAGTTAGAAAATATAAATAAAATTAGAAGCTTTAACATTTAAAGTTCAGAAGTTTATTTACAATTCCAATCAAGACTGAAACATAAACATGACTGATATTGTTTACCTCCAACTAACATATGATACATTTAACATATGATAATATGTGAATATAACATTATAATACATCTTTCCCCTTTAAAAAACAGCAAACAAATTTGAAAGAATTAACTAAAAACAATAACCAACCAAACTTCTCCCTTCTTTTGAGACCATTTATATTGTATTCTGAAATCTTGATGGTAGCTTGATTTCTCTACGAGGTCTTAGTTGTACTGGCTCGTCTTGCCTTGGAACTGACTGGGAATTGTTTTGTTGAGTGAGTGATGGTTTCAGATGGCGTCGATTTCTTCTTAATGTAGCCCCGTTATCACCTTCTACCCAGTAACTTCTTGGAGTTGGTCCTTGATTAACAACCTTTCCCTGCTCCCACCTTCCTTCATTTCTGAAGACAACTCTTTCGTTATTTCTTACAACCCTTAAATCTTTGGCTGACCGATCATAATATTTTTTCTGCAGCTGTTGTCTTGTATTTAACCTGTCTTGTACTCCATCATTCAGCGTTGGTTTCAGCAGTTCCTCGGTAACAGGGATCGTTGTCTTACACCTGCGTTGAAACATCAGCTGAGCTGGAGAATATCCCAGATGCTTAACGGGCATGTTCCTAAGCTCCAATAAAGCCATTTTCAAATCCTTATTGTCATACTGTACTTTCCTTATCAACTCTTTGGCCATTCCAACTGCCCTTTCAGCAAGCCCATTGGATTGTGCATAGCCTGGACTGCGTGTCACAATTTCAAAATTCCATTCACGGGCAAATTCCCTCATTTGGGCACTGTTGTAAGGGACATTATCCGCTACCATTATATCAGGAGGGCCAAATCTACTGAAGATGTCTTTGCATGCTGATATTACGGACGTTGTTGATTTACATGGCATTTTAACCAGCTCCAACCAGTTTGAGTAAGCATCCATCATGACTAAGTACACATTTCCTCCATATGAAAATATGTCACATCCGATACGCTCCCATGGTCTAGTAGGTATAGGATACGGCATAAGGGTTTCCTTTGCATTACTCCTGGAAAACCTTTCACATATCCTGCAACGAGCCACAAAACTTTCAATGTCTGTAGCCATTCGTGGCCAATAAAGTATCTGTCGAGCCCTAGCTTTGCACTTTTCAATTCCTCCATGCGCGATATGGATTCGCTGAAGCATGTCCTGTCGTAGCTGTCGTGGCACAATCAGTTTGTGATTTAAAAACAATAAACCATCTTCTTCAGATACCATATGTCTTTGGTTCCAATAGTGGCGTACTATCTCTGGGGTATCTTGCTTCCTTTCTGGCCAAACTTCTTTGCAGTATCTCTTCACAATAGCAGTTTCTTGGTCCTCTTCAGTGTAACGCTGGAATAATTTCTTCTTCTCTTCAGTCATAGGCAATGAACTTGTTAAACTGTGTACTTGAAATTCTGAAAACACTGTCATTTCTGTACATTTTAATGCTGCTCTTGACAACGTATCAGCAATAAGTTGGCTACTACCAGGTAAGTACTTTACTTCCAGATCATAATTCAAACACCTTAGTCTCATTTTCTGTAGCCGACCTGGTACCACGTGCAAATCTTGTTGAAAAATATTTACAAGCGGCTTGTGGTCAGTCTGAATTGTTACTTTATAGCCATAAATAAACCTGTGAAACTTCTCAACAGCAAAAACTATAGCTAGAGTTTCCTTTTCGATTTGCGAATATCTCTTCTCTGTATCAGTCAATGAACGGGACATGAAAGCCACTGGCTGCCCACTCTGCAACAAACAACATCCTAGGCCATCTTGAGAAGCGTCTGTTTGTATTTCAAGAGGTCTTCGAGAGTCAAAGTATACCAAAACTGGTTCACTGGAAATTAATGTCTTGATAATCTTCAGAGCATCTTCATGCTCTACTGTCCATAAGAAGTCCACATCCTTTCTTGTCAAATGTCTGAGGGGTGCAGTGATTTTTGCTAAATTTGGTATGAACCTCGATAAATACTTTAGCATGCCCAATAACCGCATTACCCCTTTCTTGTCCGTGGGTGGGTCCATTTCAACTATGGCCTTTACATAATCTGGGTCGGGTTGGATTCCTGCAGCCGATACTATGTGTCCCAGATACTTAACTTCGCTCTTCTTGAATTGCATCTTGTTTGGATTAAACTTGATTCCAAGTTTAAGGGCTGTGTCCAAAACTCTCTTTAAATTTTCGTCATGCTCTTCCGATGTCGTTCCTCCTACAATAATATCATCATGTACTATGTTAACTCCCTTCAGGTTTCCAAAGCATTTGTAGTTATTTTTCTGGCACAATTCTGGACCGGAACAGATTCCAAAAGGAAATCTACAAAATTGGTATCTCCCAAATGGGGTACTGACTGTGCACAGTTCACGACTCTCCTCATCTAAAACAATTTGAAAAAAACCCATCCTTCAGATCCAAAACAGTAAAATATTTGTAACCACTCAATGTTACCAGAATATCATCAGGGTGTGGCATTAGAAAGTGCTCTCTCATTACCACCTTGTTCAATGGCATCGGATCTATGCAGATTCTCAAAGACTTATCGGGTTTTTCCACGATCACCAGAGGATTGACCCATGCTGTAGGTTTGTCAACTTTTCGAATCACCCCAGTTTCCTCAAGTTGGTCCAACTTTTCCTTTAGTTTTTCCTGTAAACTGTAAGGTACTCTCCGTGATTGTCGAATTTGTGGGATAGCACCCTCCTTAAGCTGAATATGATGAGTGCTTGGAAACTGTCCTAATCCTTCAAAAGCTGTCTTGTAGCCGGTTAAAACATCGTCCTTATCCTTAAAATTCAAACATATCGATGACACTCTCTTAATGAGTCCTAAATTGACACAATCGTTCAGTCCTAAAATTGGCAGTTCATGTTCAACATTCACTACAGCAAAATTCACATCTGCAGTTACACCTGTAATTGTTTTACATTGTAACATCACAAGACCTAGTGGTTTGATTTTGAATTTTTCATCTCCCCAGGCTGAGAGTACATAAGAACTACGTTTTACGTGTGTAATGTTCATTTTCCGTACATAACTAGCAGGTAAAATACTGATCTCTGCACCTGTATCTAGTTTAAATTTAACTTGTGTACCACCAACAGTCAAGTTTTCTGTCCACGATTTTTCACTTTGACCTTTCACTCCACTAATGTTTAAGCTTACCGAGCCTAAACTAACATCGCTCACACAAGAGTCTTCATCGTGTTGTTCCTCGTTTGTAACAGCATGAGATTTTACAGTTTTGCTCCTACAAACCTTTGCAAAATTATTTTTACCATCACATTTCGAGCATGTTTTGCCATATGCAGGACATTTACCCCGTACATGTTTGTAGCCGCAAAAGCTACATAGATCATTCTGTTTTTCTTTTGCAGCACTCCGCGAAAGTTCTTGATTTGGTACATTATTAACAACACATACACTGTATGGATCCGACTTAGTCCCCGAAAGCTTGGTTTCATTGTGCTCTACAATAGTCCTACATTGATCCTTGCTACACTCTACAATCATAGGCTACAGAAATCAATAGCTTTTTTCAAGTCAAGTTTTGGTTCTCTTAATAGACGCTCTTGAGTACTTTTATCTCTTATGCCTAAGACAATTCTATCTCTAATCATATTGTCAGGTTCAAGAAAATCGCATGATTTAGCTGCTATTTTTAACTGCATAACAAACTTACTGAAGTCTTGACCTTCTTCCTGCTTCATTCTATAGAATTTAAACCGCTCAAATATGACATTTTTCAGAGGACAACAGTAAGATTCAAACTTAGCAAGTACGCAATCAAAACTATCTTTGTCATTATCTTCAAATTTAAAAGTATTATATACATCTAGGCCATCATCGCCTAACAGATTAAGCAGCTGCGCAATCTTAACTTCATCTTTAAGTTTCTTACCATGACCAGTTGCTATTAAGTACAGTTCAAACTTCTGACGAAATCTTTTCCAATTTTCACTCACATTTCCTTCAAAACTCATAGGTTCAGGCAACCTAAACAATCCAGATACTTCCATTATTTCTTCTAGGTTTCAAAATACACCTGACACCATGTTTTAGTTAGAAAATATAAATAAAATTAGAAGCTTTAACATTTAAAGTTCAGAAGTTTATTTACAATTCCAATCAAGACTGAAACATAAACATGACTGATATTGTTTACCTCCAACTAACATATGATACATTTAACATATGATAATATGTGAATATAACATTATAATACACAACCTACTACATTCTAACAGATTGCAACAGCCGCAATTTTGTACAAAGCTAACTTACTTGGCCATTTACACCATAGTAAGATTAATGTCACAGAAATAAATCAAGGAAACTTAAATCCATTGATAACTAATGACAATACTAATAAGTCACAGTTGTTATTTTAATTTATATTTCAGATTTCCAGGATCAAGACCTAAAACCCAGTATTGAACATTTTTTTTCAGTGAGAGCCACAAGAACAAGCATCTGCCAGAAACCCAAGGAGTTGGGTTTTTGTAATTTAAAACCCCAAATGTAAATTTATTACTGTAACTTAAATATAAATGCAATTTATGTTTTTTTTTTCTCCGTAAGACAATTTTATAACAGGAAAGAAGTTTAAACATAATCAGATCACGTGCACAAGGTGTTACGGGCTAAACATAGGCGTTTAAAATTGTTGACCCTCAAATCATAAAGTTTGGCCATCTATTTTTGTAGAATTTTAAAATTGACTGATCTAATTTAGTACTCCAGGGGTTCATTATCGTACGCTTAGTGATTACATTAGATTAGTGATTCATATTCACACGGGGAACAAAGTGTCATTTCCAGTTTACTAGGTTTTATACAGGTATATTGAAACTGTTGCTTAAAGCTGAATGGAACTATTTAACATTTAGCTCAAATTTCCCACCACATTCCATTTTGGTATAATTCTGTTGTTACCTAGGAAAAAAATATTAAAAATCAACATTCATGCATGCTGTGCTACGGCCACCATATTGGAATTTTCTCTTTTTTTAAGATATTCCCGAACAAACAGTTAAATTTGATACAAGCATGCAGAAAAAGTAAACAACATTATAAACTATCCATATTGCAACATTTCAATTCCAGTGACAATTGCATATTTTCCAATTCCAATATTGACTGTTAAAGAATTGAAGCTGCCTTTGTTTTAATTCCATTGTAAACATTTCCACACAGATCTGTCTTTTGTGGTTGGGACAATTATTATCATTTCATCGTTTCCAGTCCTTTCACAAAAACAAATGCATTGCTGCAAGCATCGCTCGGTTCGACTCGGAACGGCTTTCATCCACTCGATGGGGTTTATTACTTTGAATGGTTTTGTGCACTTAATGAACTGACAAGTAAATATGTGGGTTGAGTTTAATTTAAATCCTATGTCGATTTAATTTTGTTGAATAGTTTCTAGTTTCACAAATAATTTTTATTTAGTTCAAAGGTAAATGTTATTCGTTGGTTCTTCCAATTTTATGTCTCAAGTTTCTTCTTTTTGTGGCATTCCACAAAAAGTGTTCTACTTACACTTCTAAAACTAATATTACACCCCCTAATGCATAGTTAAATCAATCAAACCCATACAGGTCCCGTACAGGTCATTAAATCTATTTAATTCCATAAGCGAATCGGTCCCTATGAAATATCTCGAACTCTAGGAAAAAGGTTGCGTGGCTGGTGATGATTTTTTTTTTAAAGCTTAAGGTCCAAGGACGGTGGAAGAAATATCAGAATTGTCAAAAGTAACCCCTACACTGCCCCTCAGGCCGTCAAAGATTCAGTCGCATTTAAATTGGTCGAAAAAAAACATTACCGAAGCTTTTATTTTGAAAAAGAAAAAAATCCAATGATCCATATAAGAAGGGGACGAACGAATTTGAAAAAGCATTATAATGTTGAATATTAAGAATAAATATTAGAATTACCGTATAGAAAAGTCTTTGTAAATTTAGTGAAAACGTAGCCTTTTTTCACTTCCCCACAAAAGTGTTCGAGAATATATAAAGAATATGTTCGTAAACCTAACCTAATGATTCACCAAACATTTTGAGACGTTATCGAAATCATATTTTATTTCATACCTACTATTATTCAATTACTTAGATCACTTCAAGGTTTCCCCCCAGTATATAGATTTTACTATTTTTAACTAGTTATCAAAAGTTTAGTTTCCGTTAAACATGACAATCCCGGTGTAGTATTAAATTTTTATTGTATAGCCACGGATTAACTCCAATGCTACGTTTACTGAACCAGAAATGGTGGCGTGCTTCCCAGGGGCTCTGTATGGAGTCTGGGGCTTTAATCTCAGCAATGAATGGTTCAAAGTTGGACGCCACTGGGTGTGGGAAGAGGGAGCAATAAAAGGGTGTTAAAGTCGCACGTGCCGGTACTACAGGGCTTCACAATGGTGAAGTGTGCCTGCCCTCGCTGGAGACTACCTACCAGTCTCGTTATATCCAATACTTATCTGGTCTCGTGAACCAAGGGTTTTTATCAGGTTATGTCTGAAGTCATACGGGCATTTCACATGGCAGTTGCCAACATGGAGCGTTTTCTGAATTGATTTTAATTCGTACAACAGACTTCTCATCCTTTTATAAAATCACTAGCTTACCCCGTCGTGGCTTTGCTCACGAAAATTTAAGTTAAACATTATGTGACCACTTAGTTAAACTAAGGGAGAACTTCTTCTACAACAATAACTGTTCCACTACCAAAAGCTTCGGACTGCTCACTGCATTTGTAACGTCTGCGTTGATTCGTGTTTAACCTGATTATGGAAGTTGGTCTTCCCAAACTTCAACAGGCTGTGGTTATTGTAAAGCTTAGGACAGAGATTAATAACGTATATTTTTGATGATTATTATGTAAGAAACAACAATATGCCTAATTAACTAAAATTAACAATTTACAATATCATTCTGCATGATCTACAAAAAAACAATTACCTTCAGGTAATTAGATTTGATTAAAATTTTCCAGAATTAAATACAATTAAGGGTTTTTAACGTTTTAACAGTCTCAGTCTGTAGTCCATATCAGAACATAATAAATGTGTAAACTTTGAATACTTCAGCTTGTATACAGTTTGAAAAACAGTTGATTTTAAACCCAAATCATGCCGACATGGCATCTGGCTTCAAATGACAAAGGCATACAACAAATATTGAAACATTTAGAAAAAAATATAAATTTTTAATTCGGGAACATAAAATATAATTATTTCAATTATATTTTAATGTTACAGGACTGCACTACAGCATTAAGCCTTAAGTGTCATTAGGCAGGGCTATAGAATACATGTTGGCTATTCTGTAGCCCTGGTAATAAGGCCTACTATATTAGGTGGGGGGCTGGTCTAGGGGTTGGAGCACGGTGCTACGCTCACCGAAGTTGCGCGTTCAAATCCTGCCAATCACCAATAGATTTTAGCACAGAATAAAGGTATCTGGAATAAATATATTCGCAACAAAGGTTATTGTCAACGCCTTGTCTGAACTACTGTGTAATATTTTTCCGGACTAGTAGAGCGTTCTAGGATGTGAAGATAGAACATAAATTATCTCTGATAGACCACGTGCTGCTGCCACACAATGGATGCTAACTGGGACTGACACTGCTGACAGGTGATGGACTGATCGATTGACTATCGATTACTAACGGTCGATCGTCGATCCCTCATAACATCGTCGACTCATGTATCATTGTGCTCGTCAACGTTCACAATTACCGGTAATGATGTCTAGCTTGGTCTTGTAGCTATCCTGGTAAAGTTGAATGTAGGCCTACTGTAAGTACAGTGATAGCTGTATCTGGCCCATCAGTTGGATATTTAGCATTTTATATACCAATCTTATGCAAAAGACAGTCCATTGAAACCGACGAACAACAACTGAGTACTAATAAAAATAGACGATCAGCCGAAATAACTGGTTTCAAATTTTACTTACCAGGGATTATTTCAACAATACTTTTCCAAACAACAACATTTCCACTGATGCTCTTGTTTTACCCAACAGGGGGATGCCTGCTAATGAGTTTTGATTTTACTACGAGAAATATCCCAAAATCACTTAATATCCCCAATAATGCCTACGTAATCTTTCTGGTAGTATGTTTCCTGATATATCAAAAGGCTTTCATTTTAAAAGTGTACACACTGGTGTGATTTAGTTTTGCTATTCAACTATCAACGAATTGTAGGCTATACTAGTTGCATTAGTTTTCTTTAAACGAACTTGTGAAATAGTAAGTGCAATGCCTTAGCAATGATTGAGGACTTTTGTTTCATCTAAAACTTGTTGACGTACTGTAGTATCCATTAGTTAAAAGTATCAGTATACTGATGCTTAATACAAATTGATGTATTATTAGTGTTGCAGCATTTGTTTTGTTTTCATCATACATACAATACATACATACAATATGCAGGAAGTTATTGTTAAACAAATGCCAAAGAACGCGATGGCTGATTGGTTTTTCGTTGAGACGGAGATGAAAAACAACGCGTCATGAGAACGGGAGGTGTGAAAGGGTGAATTGAAGCAGTAAAAGTCATGTTCTGTCATTGCCGTTTCTAAAAACACCCTCCAAGCAGCATTGAGGCAGGCGACACGTACAAACAATTAAGTGAATTCCCTCAACTGTTCAAAAAGGGACCCAACGAAATGTAATTTCACAGTTTCTTAATTGGTTTGAGTATTATTTTCACATTTGTTTAATCAATTGTTTTGTTTTAGGCTTTCAATTCATCAGATTGTTGTTAGTATGCCTGATTGCAATATAATTCTTAGCATCAACAACAATAATTGGTTCTTTAGCACTATGGCAGTTTTGCATGACACCAAACCGTGGATTGAAATTAATTCATCAGATTTACCATCCTGATGGATCAACTGAAAGAAACTTAACTTTTTCATGATTTAACCCATCATAAAACAGAGTTAAGCTTATAAAAGATACAACTATGGGGGGTTGTTAGTCCTCTTTGAAATCTAAGAGTAAAGCACGAAGAGTAAAACATTACCGCAAAGAAGATAGTAACTCATATTCAATGTAGGTAAGAGCAATTACACTTAAACGCCACCATCTTAAAACACAGAGCTTCGAAAATACTATACGATAAAAGGTCTACCACGTAGTACCTTTATTACTTCCTGACAGCTTACTGTTGGGTTTGATATTTTGTTCTGGGTTCACTTCTATACATTTTGTCCATTATTGGCCAATGGTTTTAGTGTTCAATAAGTAAGAATATCAATTATTCATTTTAATGCTAAAATGTATAAGAAATCAATTTAATTTTATGAAAGTACTGATATGAAAAAGGCAAAACATCAACAATACATGTAATTTCACTGTATAACCTAAAGCTTAATAAATATGAGCATTGCATTCGGGAAATTTCCTTATAAGTCTTTTGGATTCTTCTTCAAACAAATTATTATCGTCCAATAGGTATTTGTCGGTTTTCATCATTCTTATATACCTTTGACTATTTAAATATCGTTCATAATTTTTTTGAAATACATAATCAAACGTTGCTCCACTGTTTATCGCACCGCACAATCTGCCCACGTTGTGAAGCAACATGAACAAGTACATCTGCTTGGTGCTCATGTTGCACGAATCGTTCCAAAACGAGATACCGATATGAATACTTGTACTCCCAGTAACTAAACTGCTAAACCCCAAACCTTCGTAGATTCTTGAATCCGCACCGATCACAAAGTTAAACAACGAGTTCTTTTTTGGATCAGAAGATGTTGGGTTAAAATTTACCTCGGAGTCTTTCACCAACTGACTGCAGGTTTCAAAGGTTTGACAATTATCGAGAAAATGAACTGTAATGGTGTTCACTGCAGTTGTGAGCGAAGAACAGGATATCCCACAACTAACACTTCCCCACTGAAAGGGACGAACAACACAGATTCCGTCAGACAAAGACTGAACGTTCAACACAACTGGGTTAGTAATCAAAGGAAAGTAGTGACTTGCTCCATAAGCATCGCAGACTGGAGGTAGACTTGTGGTTGGAGATGTTGAAGAAGTTCCCTGGTTCTTCACTGTTGGCAGAGTCGGGACTGTGAAAGTTGTAGTGAAAATGGTAGAGGTAATAGATAAAGCTGGTTCCAAAGTATCACCATGAGTTGATGAAAATGTTGATGGCACCGGTGATGTATTCATAGAAGATGATGTAGGTGCCATGGTCGTTAGCAATGGTGAAGATTGTGTCGAATGTAGTATACTTGTTTCTGATGCCAAAGATAACGTGCTTGATGAAGTGGTTGTTGGCGTAATCGTTGGAAATATTGGTAGTAGTGAAGATGTTGAAGTTTCTGTTGCTGGTGACGTTGTGGATTCTTGTAGCTCATCTGCTGTTGCTGTTGAATGCACAATTGAGAATGTTGTTGATGATTCTTCCTTTGATGTAGATGTTGTCGGTTCTACGGATTGAAACGTTATTGTTTCTCCTGATGTATTTTTTGATGTGTCATATGATGAAGGGGTTTCTGTTAGCGTAACTGAGGATGATGTTGTATTTGTAAATATTTCAATAGAAGCCTCTGTCGTGGATACTGTAGTTTTTGCTGATACTTCTTTAGAATATGAACCTGCTGGAGTAAAAGTTGAAATTAGTTTTGAAACCGAGGCCATTCTCTCAGAGGATATTGACGAATTCTTCAGATTCGTTGTAGGTGACTGAGATACGCTGCCTATCATGACTGCTGAGGTAACCATTGGTAACGTATATTCAGTACTACTATTATTATACGTAACCTCAGTATAAACACTTTGGGTTGTTGAAACACCGTTGAGCAATTCCGTGGTTACTGTAGTTGTACGATTCGTTGAAGCACCGTTACTTCCATTGTTAAATAAAATCCAATAAATAACACCAAACACTGAAAAAGAAACTGCGATTACGATTAGCACAATATAGAATACATTAAAGTAGCATTTTGATCTTTTTCCAACTGGTCTACTTGTCAAGTTCGATGTATCTTGTGAAAAAAGAGCACCACAGGCAGAAGGGTCGTTCACGTTTATGTCTTGAGCATTTTTCAATATTCTTTGAACATGATGGCCGTCTGAGTTGTTAAGGACGAACACTATCTTAGTACCTACGTGAACTTCGTTGCTATCGCGCACATTGACTTTTCCAATGCTGGATCTGGTGGCAGGTTGGAGTTGTCTGGTCGATTCTTGCGAATATTCACTTTCTGCCAGAGAAGAACTGTCATTGGAATCATGAAAAAGTTCATTATCACAAGGTACTAAGTCACCCATGTCAAGACATATTGGTAGGGAGTGTTCGATTGAGAAAGTTCCATCTTAGAATACGTAGTCGATACCGTAGTACACACCCACTAACTAGACACGACTGAATTATCAAACAATTGCTATGGCAGATGTTGGTTATCTTTACGATGTACTCTACTTGACAGTTGTATTTTTGTTAATATTTGAGATACCCTAATTTTAGGGACAAACTGTATATTACTGACTTTGTTAGATAACTGTGCGTGATTCATTGTCACCAAGAATTTACGTCAGTCACTGGCATTTTGAATTATTGTATAAAAAAAAACGTCAATATACAGCTATCAGTAGTTATTTCATAAAATAATGAGGATTCAAAGTTGTATCAATAAACGATGTATTTATTTGCTATTTATTTTTATTTTTTAATATATTGTACATTGTTAAGGACTAACTTAACTTCATTATCCTACTAATATTATAAGTGAGAAAGTGGATGGATGTTTGTTTGTGACAAGTAAACGCGAAAAATACTAAACCGACAGGGTTGAAATTTGGTATGGTGATAGCTCACATTCCCAATTAACATACTGTATAGACATATTCTTACGTCAAAAATCCTTTCGGGCTCCACCCTAGTGGCTCTGGAATTTCTCATGTTAACCTTATCAGTATTCATATTTAAAAGGATTGTTTGTATGTGAAATTTTGAGTGATATTCATGTGTATGAAACTCGATGATCTTATGTGATTGTTGATGAAAATACAAATAAATTTCTAAAATCATTAAAAATTTATTGCTATATTTTTTAGGTAAAAACGTAACAATGATGTAACGCTACGAGACCTCACTGTATAACAACCTTGTGAAGAGCCTTCCCTTGTTATTGTTATATTTCGTTGTTGTTATTGTTATCCATCGTTCGTAATGCACAATACCACTCAGAAGAGTATTCTTCGTCTACCCAGTTTTTATATGGTTTTTAATTATTTTCAAACTATATTATGTGCAGTAACACAGTATACACACAATCACCCATCAATATCAGATTAAATCAATATCAGATCAATATTTGCCAATTTTGTGTAATTGGAATTAAAAAAAGTGTAGGCTACATAAAAACTATCTCCGGGAAGTTTATTGTTAGTTTGATAGTGGTTAGAAAAAATATAGTTAATATTGATATTCTATCGTTCATCTTAATTTCGTCACAACACTTGGATTGGACTAAGCATAAATAGTTTGTTTACTAATACTGTATTTAATTAATTCATTCAAACTAATATTGGTAAATTGTTTAAATTCAACATTAAAGCATACGTGTATGAAGAACGCGTAACGTAGTATTGAAACACCATTTTAGATATCCAGGTATACAGCCAGACAGATTCTAAGAACTGAAAACAATTAATATTTAGAAACGATAACTACCATTGTACCTCTCAAAGTTAAAAAATAATGGCTTAAGTAGAAAATGACTGTGACGAATTTTCAAAAGGAGTTCGGATTATGAAAACTTTGAAGACCAATGGAAAGACTGATCATTATCTCCTTTTAAGTTCACTCCAGACAAACTCCTATCGTATTGTGACTATAACCGTATTTAGTTATTAACACAAATATGTTAATGAATGTACTTTCCTCATCTTGAAAAATATACAGCTTTACATACTCCCAGTTAGTCTATATTATTATTTAAATTTTGACAGCATATACTGGTAGATATGAGCTGGAAGTTGCGACAAGCACTTTAATTGTTACATCCCCGCGAGCTCTCATCACGCACACTTCAAAAGGTTTACCCTTTGTGTCAAATGTATCCACTGTTTGTAGATTGTATTGTGTTGTATCATCGCTGACAACACAAAATAAAAGACGGTTAAAATAATCTCCCTTACTGTTGCAAATATGTTTTGGGAATAATTAAAAAATATGTAACATAATGTAGAAAGTAGATGTTGTATGGATTGTTCAGCTACAAAAAAAATGAGCACCTAAGAAAAATTAATATTCAGGAAATATACACTCTCGCTAACTAATTTCAACATCAATTTTTAAGGTATAGCAAAAATAACGTCTCCATGTTACAAGCCAAACCCAAGGCCACTGAATGACTTTTTGACATTACCATTTTTACCTTCGAAAAATGCTGGTAACGTGTTGTGATAGCCTAGCGGTTAGTGTCTCGGACTTCGGTTCGACAGGCCCGGGATCGATAAGGCACATAACAAAAAAAAAAAACATTCACATTCCTATGATGGTAATTGTTGCTTTGATAATCTACTTTATCCTCATGCTTCATATTTAGAAATGGTGTGAGTGTAACATGTATGTTTTGATTAGTGTAAAATAAATTAAATTTTGTAGTTTACGCAACGACACGAGTAGAAAATTTAAGGTACGAGCCTATTTACGTGAGTTGCGTACACTACTTTAGCTACGACTATTTCTTAATTACAAAAAATCGGGGGAGCAAACTGGTCTAGTGATTAGAGCGCGGGACTTCGGTCTAAGAGTCCTGGGTTCGAATTCCGCCAAATTACCAATGGATTTTATCTAAGGTAATACCGCAACCCCTATGTCTAGCCTGAAGTAATGTAAAAAACAACCCAAGGCTTGTGCCTAGTGTCCTAGGACAAAAATTACTAAAAATCACTACTCATAACTTCCAATGAGATTGTGTTTTCGTTTAACCTCTCATACCCCCAGATTGTAATAGAGATCGATGATTGTGATGCAAAGACTTACTGTCCCAACCCAACTCATTGTTTAATCAATTAAATTGGTCAGCTGATCAGTTGACTATCGAAGTATGACAATTTTGCTTCTTATCTCCATCTCTCAATCCTTGAACCTCATTGGTCCAATAGTCACGTTGTAAAGTAAACAACAATGCTGTTAAGTGAGTAATCGTAAATGTTAGGTGAATCTCTTCAATTCTAAGAACTGAACAGAATCTACTTTTAAACAGTCGGTAGAATAAATGTAACGGAAAGTAAATAAAAGAAACGTCTTATAACACTTAAAACATATATTTACGCTTATACTGTTACTCACAAGACGGTAAATATACAAAAAAGGTGGTAAGTGGTGATCGATTTCGATTGGACACTCCAATCATCATCTAATGATGATTGGAGTGTCCAATCGAAATCGATCACCACTTACCACCTTTTTTGTATATTTACCGTCTTGTGAGTAACAGTATAAGCGTAAATATATGTTTTAAGTGTTATAAGACGTTTCTTTTATTTACTTTCCGTAAATTTAATAACACGTACAATGCTGATCAAGAAGTTATTTAATAAATGTAAGGTAGCAAAAATTCAAAATTTCTAATAATATAACTTGAAAATGTTTTACTTTGATTTCACAATTACATCTGCGTCAGTCCATCTACGTAACACAAAACTAAAACCAAAGGCAACAACAGTTAACTAGGAAACGAAGTTAACCAAATTCGTGATGCACAAACTCAAATTAGTAAGTTATCATAAACCCTAATCAGATCTCAATTATAACAATAAAATCTACCACTAATGAGAGCATTATTACCAATTATTGAACAAATAATGCTATAATTATGTCACTTCCAATTTCGCTCCATCAATTTAACAGTTAACCAATATCTATGGACTAGTGCGGGGTAGAAACCATGTTAGTAAATAATTGCAATATTAGATGATGTGTAGTGGTCAAGTAATATTGTTGCGGGCTAGTTTGATGTATTGAGGTGGTTTTCGACATAAATTGCATTATTAGTTTTCTGGATTAAACAGATAGACCCAAAGCGACCGTTCGACCAAACTGGAATATCAAAGGGGGTTTCTTCAGTAAAACATGATTGCAATAGTGACTTGAAATGTTAGTAATTGATAACAGTAAGCATTTTCTTCTCTTCAATTTCGGTGCTAAAGTATTTTAGTTCTCAAGTTCTGTTGTTTAAAAGTAAATCTTTTGAGAATATAAAAGTATTGTGAGATAAGTATTTTAATAGACCTATATTTGCAGAAATTATATAACAATAATAATGTGTGTAAAAATAATAATAATGTGTATTCCCGTTGAATCTCAGTAGGGTTACATCATTGTTAAAAAAGAGCAATAAATTTTTCTCAAAACGTTCCCTTAATATATTTTTATGTAGTTTCATAAAATCGCATAAGAACAATGAGGTTTATGTGATCATAGCGTGCACATAAATACACATGACTATCATTTAAACGTTCATATAAACAACTACTTGTGTTTTCGTAGTTCTTACATTTTACTCTTTCCTAAATGTACCCAATAGTCCTATTTAATAATCATACGTGTTCTATGTACGTTATAATTATAAATAGTGTAAATTGAATATTTAATATCTGTATGGATTTTGAAAGGTGGGATTGTAAAGAAAATGTTCCTCAACTGGAAGAATAATTTGGTTTCATCGTGTATAATTTTACCAAAACCTTACGGTTTCCAAGACATCTTACTCTCAACTCAACTTTAACTCATATTTAAGTTTACATATGCAGCATCATAATGATTAATTTTACTACCAACCCCAACCCGCAAGATAGTTTATTTTTCATTTTTTGTCAAGTGGGAGTATGAATAGTCTCGACAAACTTAGCAAACTAGTTCTAGAAAAGGATTCCTCTAGCAAGTGGGTCTATTAGGTTTGCGCGAATGGGTCATTAACTGAGTAATTGACAACCTTCGTGCTCATATCCAATTAAATCTATTAACCAATTAGTGTTTATTTTGATAGTTAGTGATTTTAGTAAATAAGTGAGTGGCAGCTAAACAATGGGTCTGAATTGATGTATAGGCATAATTCCAAAATAAACTTTAGATGGAAAAACGCCTTGTATTTTGGGTGAGGACGTATACGTCTTACAGTAATGTAAGTAATTTAAGGTAATGTACAGTAATGAACTGCAGCTGAACCATGCATGGACATTTTTTTATGTTAGAATACTTTCACATAAACAGGCAAATATTTTATAGAAAAGATTATGGTGCTTTGAGGTTTCAAGTCAAACATTATAATTGTTATTATTTCCAACAAAGATATTATTATTTTATTTTGAATATTATTATTTTTTTGTTTGCGCACCAAAATATTTCTAGTTTTAAAGAACACCTTTGTCTAAACCCATAGTTTTGCAGGGAAAATTTTAACGAATTATTTTTATGAGGATCAAATAAAATTTTCAACCCAAGCCTACTAACCAAAAGTATGTACAAATACATATATTTATTAGATTAAAACTTCCAAAGACTTTTAATTAAGGACTGCAAAGCGTTATAGCAGACACATTTTATTTATAAAAATAACGTAACTTATTTAGTATAAAATCATGCTAATTTATTATGAAAGAATGACAAGTAAAATATCAGATAAATGTTTACAACTGGAAGTAATTTAGATCAATTAAAATAGTCTCTAGAATCTTGACTTATCAAAGTTTTATCCAGGCCTACGTAAGAGTTTAATATTTGGAATCCTGGAAATAAGGAATGACTACAAGCCTTCTACAAGTCGATGCTGTTTTATCTGATACATTAATTGCAGGGCCACCAACGTTATAGCAAGATAGCCTACCTATATATATAAATTGGATGCATTTTCATGTATTCAGTAACATTTTATCCTGAATGCAATTTTATTCATTTCATATTCGACAAAATTTATATGGTCTCTTTACTAACCAATGTTTCCACAAATGTTATTTCATACAGAAACATCATGCTGTTCTAATTTTGGGATAAATGCTCACTTGCAAATAAATAAACTCAGGTCAAAATTAAAACTTGGAGAGTTATTGGCCTTAAATATGAGGATAAAAACAAAGGGGTGAAAGTGTCTGATACAGCAGTTTTACTGTCAATAACCTTCTCTCTGAATTCCAGAAATATAAAATCAACTTATTGTTTAACACTCCTTGTATAATTGTCATTCTTATAATATAAAAAAATGGAAAGAGGATTGTTGGTTAAGTTGTTAGATAGATTTTACAACGCTACACATAATATCAAATTTGATTGTTAAGTCATTAAGAAGTTTATCAAACTAAATTGAACTCAATGCTTTCATATCTTAACTAGCTCCTAATCTAAAAACCCTCGAAAAATCTTGTATGGAAATTTATGAAAATAATATATTTAAACTATGCAATTACTTTGTTGGTAATGATTTGGGTAGAAAATAATGTTGACTGTAAACTAAAAATACAAACCTTACTTATTTTTTTTATTTATTTTTTTTTATTGATAGTAAATAAGTATTTCGTTACCAAGTTTCAGAAAAAGTCTGCTTAAGAGATGTTCGTGCTAATAATTACACTTTAGTAGTAGCCTAAGGTCACTCCTATCGCACCACCTGTCAGGGCAGGTGGGGTGAATTAATTGAGTTTAAAGCCCATCAGGCGGAAATGGTTGCTTCCGGTGCTACGTCACTTTGTGACGTCATAGGTGATGTGTAATGGTAACAGGATACAGGTGGTAGGAGCTGGTGGTAATGGATAGGGGATGAAACAGCTGTCTGTACAGTAGTGTGTTTAAATAGCTAATACTTGTTCGTTTGCAATTGTCTTAAATGTATTGGGAATATCAACCAACAGCTACACCAAGGTTTTAAACCAAAACACAGCTTACATGTAGACAATAAATTGAGTTAAAATCATATTGTCGACGGTAACATTTAACAGTAGCCTACAGTATTGTACTAGTGCCCGCGGCGGCGTGGTGCAAGGTTGTGTCGTTGTGTCACCGGCCGCCGTGAATTAGGCTGAGGCCGCGAAGGGAAAGTGAGTGGGCAGTGGAACAAGGTCAAATGCCCCTACTCAACCTCCATGTGGATTTGTATCCACAGTTCTACAGTTTGCTTTCGGACATAGCGGCGGAGTGTTGTACGGTCCTGGGTCTATCGTTTGCATCGTTGATGCCATCGTAATACTACACCTCGATTGACTCAACAACACAAGGTATTGTAAAAACCAATTTTAATTTATATCTTATGTTAGATAGTCGCAGGTTAGCTGTTTGTGGTTAAAAGATGTTTATACAGAAATACGTTCCAAAAAGTAGATATATTTTCCCCATGTTAGTAAATATTTGTTGGTCTTAAAAAAAAACCTTAAGTAGTGGTGTATTACGGGTACTGGAGACCGTGACGTAAAAAATTAAGTAAAATTAAATATCGTTTATATTTTGTTAAACAGTTTGACAGATCAGACTTTGTGGTCAAAATATGTTTATATAATGGAGTCTTTAGAAAGACTGTTTTTTTTTTAAGTGAATTATACCCAATTCCATGTGTCCTGACTTGTGCGAATCAAATAAATTAGTTTGCCATCTTCAACGTCAGGAGGCTTTGGCACATTTAATCGTGTCGGAAAGCAAACCTCTAAAAACTTGTTGTCATAAAAGAAAATAAACGTTTTACCATTTTCGTTTTGTCTTTGTTCTACTAATTGATAATGTTTGTTTTGTAACACATATTTAAATGTTACTTTTTCTGTTTCTATTGGACTTACTAGTTGAGGAAGCTTCATTTCTTGACATATGGCTTCGGGTGATAATTGATTAGAATAATTTGATCCTGATGCATTCCAATGTAGTGGTAATTTAATTTGCTTCTGAAACTTTAGACGTAGTGACATTGACTTGCGAAAATTGCTAGTTTTAGTAGTAGTAGATTTCTTTAAATCTTCTTTTATTCTCTTTAGTTTATCTTGTGTGATTGTACTTGGCTTATCCATAGTTAACATCAGAACAGAGCTAGCATATGTGAACAGTCTTCGTTGAAGGTTCGACACTGAATGATGTGATGTTGGAGGTTTGGAGACTTCCTTACTTGGTAGGTAGAATTACCCGACAGTAGGGAAATTTACCCGCGAAGCAGGGTAAACCTCCCAACCGACCCCCTCCCAACTGGCTCGCGGATAAAAGTAGCGCCAGCGAACGGACTGTAGTCAGTCTCACCCAACTGGCACAGCTGACTGGTTGAGTGTAGACTGACTGACTTTTGATTAAAACCTTTCGTTAGATTTGGCCAATCTAACTTAATGTTTTAGTCAATAGCATGTGCTGCATGTTGTTTTTTTAGCTTGTATCTTAGATGGTTTTACTTTATGGAGTGCATCGTGTCTTTAGTACTTGAATTGCGCAGAGTGTTGTATTTTTCTAATCATGTGATATTTCAGCTAACAAAGGATAAAGAAGTCCCCCATTAAAATGAACAATCTTTTGTGACTGTAAATATTCTATATTTAAAATTTAAGTTGACCATTTTGTAATTAGTTGAGAGGTCCAACGGCCTGCATACTATTCTGCATTTGGTTAAATTAAATTTTAAACTTTTGTTGTCATTGGTAGTTTACTTATGTCAGCTAACAATGAACACTTTCTTGTGACTGTAAATATTCTATATTTTAAAATTTAAGTTGACCATATTGTAATTAGTTGAGAGGTCCAACGGCCTGCATACTATTCTGCATTTGGTTAAATTAAATTTTAAACTTTTCGTTGTCATTGGTAGTTTACTTATGTCAGCTAACAATGAACACTTTCTTGTGACTGTAAATATTCTATATTTTAAAATTTAAGTTGACCATTTTGTAATTAGTTGAGAGGTCCAACGGCCTGCATACTATTCTGCATTTGGTTAAATTAAATTTTAAACTTTTCGTTGTCATTGGTAGTTTACTTATGTCAGCTAACAATGAACACTTTCTTGTGACTGTAAATATTCTATATTTTAAAATTTAAGTTGACCATTTTGTAATTAGTTGAGAGGTCCAACGGCCTGCATACTATTCTGCATTTGGTTAAATTAAATTTTAAACTTTTCGTTGTCATTGGTAGTTTACTTATGTCAGCTAACAATGAACACTTTCTTGTGACTGTAAATATTCTATATTTTAAAATTTAAGTTGACCATTTTGTAATTAGTTGAGAGGTCCAACGGCCTGCATACTATTCTGCATTTGGTTAAATTAAATTTTAAACCTTTGTTGTCATTGGTAGTTTACTTATGTCAGCTAACAATGAACACTTTCTTGTGACTGTAAATATTCTATATTTTAAAATTTAAGTTGACCATTTTGTAATTAGTTGAGAGGTCCAACGGCCTGCATACTATTCTGCATTTGGTTAAATTAAATTTTAAACTTTTCGTTGTCATTGGTAGTTTACTTATGTCAGCTAACAATGAACACTTTCTTGTGACTGTAAATATTCTATATTTTAAAATTTAAGTTGACCATTTTGTAATTAGTTGAGAGGTCCAACGGCCTGCATACTATTCTGCATTTGGTTAAATTAAATTTTAAACTTTTCGTTGTCATTGGTAGTTTACTTATGTCAGCTAACAATGAACACTTTCTTGTGACTGTAAATATTCTATATTTTAAAATTTAAGTTGACCATTTTGTAATTAGTTGAGAGGTCCAACGGCCTGCATACTATTCTGCATTTGGTTAAATTAAATTTTAAACTTTTCGTTGTCATTGGTAGTTTACTTATGTCAGCTAACAATGAACACTTTCTTGTGACTGTAAATATTCTATATTTTAAAATTTAAGTTGACCATTTTGTAATTAGTTGAGAGGTCCAACGGCCTGCATACTATTCTGCATTTGGTTAAATTAAATTTTAAACCTTTGTTGTCATTGGTAGTTTACTTATGTCAGCTAACAATGAACACTTTCTTGTGACTGTAAATATTCTATATTTTAAAATTTAAGTTGACCATTTTGTAATTAGTTGAGAGGTCCAACGGCCTGCATACTATTCTGCATTTGGTTAAATTAAATTTTAAACTTTTCGTTGTCATTGGTAGTTTACTTATGTCAGCTAACAATGAAAACTTTCTTGTGACAGTAAATATTCTATATTTAAAATTTAAGTTGACCACTTTGTAATTAGTTGAGAGGTCCAACGGCCTGCATACTATTCTGCATTTGGTTAAATTAAATTTTAAACTTTTCGTTGTCATTGGTAGTTTACTTATGTCAGCTAACAATGAACACTTTTAAGCTTTTGTTGTTATACCTAAACACAGACTCTTTCCTCACTACAACAGAAGGAGAGATAGAGCATGTTTGCTCCATCTCTTCTTTTGGTATTATTTTAAATGACCTTGACCTACTTACAGGACTTTGAAAATATTTTGGAAAAAATATAAAAACGGTAGTAATGGATCTTGTATATGTTTGAATCCGACCGGGCATATATTCTAGCTAGGGACCTACTATCGCTAGTTAATTTACATAAGCAGGTGCAGCGTTGTTCTACCCCCACCACTCAACCCGAGCGTATAAAAGGGCTGCGAGCAGACGGATGATTGTCAGTCTTGCACAACCGGTGAAGCTGACCGGATGGGCAAACTGGCTAAAGATGAGACCCTTAGTTTAGAGTTGGTACCACTCTAACCTAAGGTTCTTGTCACTTAGTAGTTATATTAGAAGCATGTTGATTGTAGTATTTGTTGGCTTGTAGTTAGAGGGTGTTTTGCGTATTTGTATCTTTGGTAAGGGTGTTGTATTTCTTAATTATGTGATGTTCTATTTCAGGTATCAAAATAATAAAGTCCCTATTAGTAATTTTATTTTCAATTTGAGTTGATCATTGTATGTTACAAAGTTCTAAGTGACATTAGTAAGTTGAAAACGTTCACACAAAACAAAAACATGAAACCAATAGTAAATTCATGACATAGAGTTCTCTTTGACATACACACATTTTTATGGGGACAGTTCGTTGACTGCGCTGCTCCGGCTATTGCTAATGAGTCTTTGATCAATACCATGAGGACAGTCCTTTGGCTGCGCTGCCTCTGATCAAAAAGACTGATACATTGGTCTTTAGCCAATTCAGACTTACACACAAACATGAAAATAAAACAAACACTAAGTTCCCCCACTACAACAAAATGAGATAGATGACATTCACACATTTTTATGGGGACAGTTCGTTGACTGCGCTGCTCCGGCTATTGCTAATGAGTCTTTGATCAATAACATGAGGACAGTCCTTTGGCTGCGCTGCCTCTGATCAAAAAGACTGATACATTGGTCTTTAGCCAATTCAGACTTACACACAAACACGAAAATAAAACAAACACTAAGTTCCCCCACTACAACAAAAGGAGAGATGGAGCTTATTTTTGCTCCATCTCTCCTTTTGGCATTATTTTGAAATGACCTTGACCTACTTACAGGACTTAGAAAGCTTCCCTTAAAATACATAACAAACACTAAGTTCCCCTATTACAACAAAAGGAGAGATGGAGCCAATTTTTGCTCCATCTCTCCTTTTGGCAATATTTTTAAATGACCTTGACCTACTTACAGGACTTAGAAAGCTTCCTTATAGTACATTATTGGGAACCGAGAACAGTTCTTTTAAGTTAACACCAACGGACACAACATTTCCCCTCCAACCACAAGCTTCTCCCCTCCACCCACAAGCTTTCCCCTCCACTTGAGTTTTGCTATAAAAGGAGGTTTGCTTCGCAGGCAATCATCATTCAATGGTCTGAAGTAGTCCTAGCTAGCTGAGTCAGCTCCAGTTACTATTCACTGTTTCATTTGCTATCATGGCTTACCTTAGAATTCCCACTAGACCCTCGAAAGTAGTTTCTTCATCTTCAAAGTCTCTTCCTCGATCTATTTTAATTTCATCACATGCGTCAGATCCAAAATCGGTTCTTCGAGAAATACTGCAGTCAGAAGGTGCAAGTCCTGGAGCAGAAGAACAATACACCTTCCGAGCCATTGGTGATCAATCTCCTCCACTGATTGAAATATTGTCTTCATCTTCATCTTCACAATCAAGTTCGTCTTGTTCATCTTCTTCGGAGTTAACCTCATCTGATTCATCTACAAGCTCTTCCTCGTCCTCTGACTGCACTGTTGCTGATATTCTATCAACACCTACTGCTACTAGAACTGCATCTCCACCTCCAACTTCTACACCATGTATTTCTCCCTCGACAACTCCACCTTTACAATTCACTATTCCACCACCCATCATATCTCCTCTAAAAGACTCCCTACCAGCCACTTCCAAATCCTTTGACCACCTTCACACTTCTCCTTCAGATAAGTGTAAACAATTAATTGCTGACAGGAGAAGAAAATTTGCACACACCCTCTCTAAGTGTCGATATGTTTTTAAAAAGGGTGCTAGTAAGGGGGAACACTGTGAAAAGGTTTGTGTTTTGAATAGTGATATGTGCTCCATTCATTCAAAACACAATAAAACCACAGAGTCTTCCAATAAAATTAAAGAACTTCCCAAAGCAATCCGGGTAAGAAGGATGAAAAGGTGTACGAAATATTTCTTTGTCAGATGTGTATGGTTTAATAACATCATTATAAAACGTAACGATACAGGAGAGCATTTTTCAATTAGATTACCAAGAGATGTTGTAAACCCTGAACATCCGAAAAGAACTGACTACCTTATCCGGGATGCTAAAGGAAGATTGTCTTGGAAATCTTCAATTTCCAAGATCAAAAAGACACGGTAATTTTTTTCCTTTTAACATTTTACATTACCAAAGATAACACAGTAAATTCAATTTTTCCAAATTCTTAAAAAAAATGTGTGAGCAATTTGTTTAATTCTGATACATCATGTGTAAAAACATGCTGCAGAATTAAATGAATTGTTCACACATTTTTTTTATTATCTTGCAATGACCTTGACCCACTTCTTAAACTTAGAAATTTCTGCAAAATTTTAAAATAATGATAATATCAATTTCTACCACTACTAAAATTAAGGTGGTTTGTTTAACCCCACCCCCCTTTACCCCCACCAGTACATAAAGGTATAAATGACGCTTGATATTGCACACGATTCATTCTTAGATTGGAGCTAGCAGAGGCAAGTTTAACTATGAATTCCCCAGCTACAATAATAATTAAAAGAAACTTAAAAAACCTTCAAGAAGCATTTGCATTCAGGGGAAGTTTAGAAAAATATTTAAATCATAGTGTGACATGTCATTTTACTTTGTGGAAGGAAGAGAGAAACATCTGGAACTCAGAAGCAAACGGGTTGAAACTAGAATTAACTGATGTACGATTTAATAAAATAATTCGAAGGCTAGTGGAAATGTTAGAAAAAGGGTATATTGTGACTGCCACATTCTACATAAAACCAGACCGCAATAACTAAAAACAAAATGGAGTAAAGGTTAAGGGTGGGGGTAAAGGTAAATGGTGGGGGTTTGTCTATATAACATGTTTGCTGAGGTACAATCAGTTACTTCAGATTTACCACTCTTGTACATTATGTCTCCTGTGGACAATATTTTCCCGACAACTTCTTTTTTAAAAACCTTATTGGAAAACATTGTTTTTGAAGCTGGTTCAGAGGAAGAAGACATAGACTTGGAGGAAGAATCTTTATCCGAAGAAGAGTTGGAATCGGATGGTGACGAAAATTTGGAAGTATTGACTGATGAAGAGTTAGATGAAGAAGATAGAAGTTTTCTACTTGTTGAAGATTCATCATCTACTGAAGAGATGGTATGCTCGGAGAAACTTGTTGAGCTAAGGGAAACACCTACAACAAGTCATATAATGTTTAGTGCAATGTTTAGAAGTAGAAGACGATTGTTTGACTCTGACTCCGACTCTGACTCTGACTCTGATAGTGTACAAAAATTAAAATGAGAGGGTGGGTTGGGAGTTTGTTTTGCAAATCATCAATTTCCAAAACAAATACAGTAAATTTTCTATTTCTAAATTTTTAATCTTTGAAATATTTAATTTCTTTTAAATCCTGATAATCATAAAATCATATAAGACACAGTAAATCGGCTTTTTCAAAATTTTGAAAAAAATGTCTGAGCAATTTGTTTAATTCTGGTATATCATGTTTAAGAAAACATGTTGCTGGGTTAAATAAATTGTTCACACATTTTTTTATTATTTGACAATGACCTTGACCTACTTAAAGAATTTAAAAATTCCATGGTTCAACAATAAAAGAAAATGTTACCCATTTCCCCCACTACTATAAAGTAAAGTGGGGAGTGGTCTACCCCCCACCACTATAT
Organism: Macrosteles quadrilineatus; assembly: GCF_028750875.1. Classification (NCBI taxonomy): domain Eukaryota; kingdom Metazoa; phylum Arthropoda; class Insecta; order Hemiptera; family Cicadellidae; genus Macrosteles; species Macrosteles quadrilineatus. The sequence goes on from NW_026542595.1 coordinate 201,580,823, forward strand.
GGAGGTATAAAAGAGGTTTGACATCCTGCATTAAACATTCTTATTTTTGGAACTCGCAAACGCAAGCTTAGTCAAGATGGATAAACAAAAGATTAGACATAATGAAAGAGAAAGAAGGAGGGTGATGAAGCTAAATGAAACATTTGAGGTATTGAGAACCATACTCAAAGCTAAAAAAGGAACATCTAAACTTCAAATTATAAATTTATCAATTGAAAGAATAAGGTTTTTAGAAAAGGAAGTTGAAGAAGCAAGAATGAGGACTGTGGGAGAAATGAAAGAAGCTAGTGCTATAATTGATAACCACGTTGAAAAATTAAAAGAAGATGCTGATGAAAAAATGCTGTCGGACATGATACAATTAATGAATGGTGAAATGGAAGAGCGAATTCTGTCGGAAATGATGGATTTATTGGATAGTGAAATTGATGAAGAGTACTAACAAATAAAAAAAAATGGGACGTGGGTAGGTTGGGTTTGTCTTGGAAATCTTCAATTTCCAAGACTATAACACAGTAAATTGGGGCTTTTCCAAGTTTTGAACAGTAAATAACTTTTTCCAAATTTTGAATAAAAAAATGTCTGACCAATTTATTTAGTTCTGGTATAACATGTGTAAAAACGTGTTTCAGAACTAAACGAATTGTTCACACATTTTTTTATTATCCTGCAATGACCTTGACCTACTAAACCGGAATAGTTAGTAAAAAATAAAATACCTTGTTTTTCTATAAATATGTTTGAAAGTTGAAGAATAGCCTGTATTTACGTTAGATTATAAAGAAATTGGGAAATGGGGTGATGTCATTAATTTAATAGTAGTAGTAGAGGGGAGAGAGGGGAGGGAATGGTATAAATAGGGGTGGATGTTCACATCTTTCATCAGTATGCTGCTGCTTCTTGAATAGAGAACATCTACAACATGCTACGCTGCGCCATTTGTCAAGCCACATTCGAGGATGAAATAGATCTTCTACTTCATGAAATAGTCGATCATCCTACAAATGAAGAGGAATTGGAAGGATATCAAGACTTGATTGAAGAATTGAATAAAATAGGACAAGGAGAAGAAGAAGAACCGACACCATCTACTTCAAGAGATCGAGGAGAAGAAGAACCAAAACCATATACTTCCATGCTACGCTGTGCCATTTGTCAAGCCACGTTTGAGGATGAAATAGATCTTCTACTTCATGAAATAGTCGATCATCCTACAAATTATGAGGAATTGGAAGGATATCAAGACTTAATTGAAGAATTGTATAAAATAGGACAAGAAGAAGAAGAAGAACCCAAACCATCTACCTCAAGAAATACAGAAGAAAAAGAACCAAGACCATCGACTTCAAGAGGCCAAGAAGAAAAAGACCCGAAATCATCCACTTCAAGACCAAGTGTTATCCATTACGCACCTAAACTTTCAACTTCACCTTCAACTGCTACATCTTCAACAAATGTGGAACTACACGCTCATGCTCTACCAGGTAAAGTGGTAACACATTTCAAAATTGACAATGCCGCATTAAAACTGGAAGAATTTATGTTTAGTGCAAAAAGACTAGTTATTAAAACGTTGCAAAGTGAATTACAAAGATTAAATTTTATAAAGTTTGGACTATTGCTGGATGTTATGTTTACCAACATACAAAATGAAACATCACCTAGAGGATTTTTAACAAAAAACAGAACCATTATGTTTGCCTCAGATATTGAATCAATAGTAGATGAATGTTTTGAAGAACTTTTGACGAAATTGCAAGAACATGAAGGCAGAGGATCAGGATGGACTGTATTGAACATATCGGGCTTGGATGTAAGAGTGCATAAACACGGATATGGAATGAGAGGTAGTAGCTATATTCCTCTACCCAAGAAAATTGCTAATACTAAATCTTGTGTAAATGTACAAAATAATGATACTGAATGTTTTAAATATTCAATGTTGGTAAAATATGTCAAAAATAATGATCCGCAAAGGGTAGGAAGAGAATATGAAGAAGTACAGCACAATTATAATTTTCAAGGAATGAGCTACCCTGTAAAAATCAAAGATATCACCAAGTTTGAAAAAAAGAACCCAAATGCTTCTGTAAATATATTCGGTTTAGATTCATCAAACAATGTATATCCACTACGTATAAGTGCACAAGAACTAATTAATCACACAGACTTGTTATTAATCACCAAAGGTGAAATATCGCACTATGTATATATTAAGAACTTTAACAAACTTGTTAATTCACAAATTTCAAAGAAAAGAAAATGTAAGACAATTTGTAAAAGATGTTTCTGTCATGTGAATAAACCTTTGAGAAAAGGAGGTTCTGAATGGTTGTTAGAACATAAAAGGTTATGCAATGGAAATGAAGAAGTTAAGATTAACCTACCACCAGCTGATAGAGCATTTGTACAGTTTAATAATGTAGTTCATCAATATAGAATTCCTATTGTCGTGTATGCTGATTTTGAATCTACTCTACTACCGTTAGAACATCAAGAGGAGGACACATCAAGAAGAAACAAGTACCAACTACATTCACCCAACAGTTTTTGTCTACTCATCAAGTCAACGCTTTCCGAAGAATATTTACAAGATTATGGACTGACAGCTGAACCAAAAGTGTATCGTGGTGAAGATGCAGCTAAACACTTTGTTGACGAGCTGTATAATATAGCTGAAAAAGTAGAGGCAATTTATACACAGGTAAAACCTATGACACCTATGTCACCCGATGAAGTTCAAGAATACGATTTATCAACATCATGTTATTTGTGCAAGAAAACATTTACAGAATATAATCATAAAGTGCATGACCACGACCATCTGACTGGAAGCTACAGAGGTGCTGCGTGTAACGCTTGCAACTTAAACTATAAAATTCCTAACTATATTCCAATTGTAATGCACAACTTAAGCGGCTATGATGGACATTTTATAATACCTGAATTAGGGAGGGACAATGGTAAAATTGATGTATTAGCCGTAACGATGGAAAGGTTTATTAGTTTTTCAAAAAAGGTTGATAAAATGAAACTCAGATTTCTTGACTCCTACAGATTTATGCCTTCTAGCCTTATGAAACTATCAGAAAATTTGACAAGAGAAAATTTAATAGAAACAAGTAAAATAGTAGACAACAACAAATTGGATTTAGTTCTTCGAAAAGGAGTCTTCCCCTATGATTACATCGATGGATTGCACAGATTTGACGAGACATCACTTCCTCCACCAGAAGCCTTTACCAACAAGCTGAACAATTCAGAAATATCACCAGAAGATTACCAACATGCATGCAGAGTTTGGAACGAACTTGATATGGAAACATTAGGGGATTATTCAGATTTTTATGTTAAACTCGATGTAACTCTGCTTTGTGATGTAATGGAGGAATTCAGAAACACCTGTTTGGGAGCATACGGATTAGACCCTCTTCATTCTTACACCTCTCCAGGATTAGCTTGGCAGGCGATGTTAAAAGAAACCAATTGCAAACTTCAACTTTTAACAGATATTGATATGGTGCTGATGGTTGAGTCCGGTGTCAGAGGAGGATTGACTCAAAGCGTTGTAAGACATGTAAAAGCCAACAATAAAGATCTGCCAAACTACAACCAGCAAGAGCCATCAGTTTATCTTGGGTATTTTGATGCAAACAATTTGTATGGATGGGCAATGTCCAACCCCCTTCCATATGATAACTTTAAATGGATCGACCCAGAGTCAATTGGAGATATTGTTCAAATTCCAAAACATGGTGACACAGGATATATATTAGACTGCGATTTCGAATACCCAGAACATCTACACGACCTTCACTACGATCTTCCTCTTTTACCAAAAACAGAAATTTCACCAACTGGAAAACATCCTAAATTAATGATGAATTTAAATAACAAGCAAAGATATGTAGCGCACTTTTGGACTGTACAACAAGCACTTGAATTAGGACTTCGTCTAACCAAAGTACACAGAGTTTTGGAATTTTCTCAATCTTGCTGGCTGAAACCCTACATAGATTCCAACACTACAAGAAGAGCAGCAGCAACGTCAGCCTTCCAAAAGGACTTTTTTAAATTAATGAACAATGCGATATTTGGTAAAACTCTGGAAAATAAAAGGAAACACAAAAATGTAAAACTTATAACAGATGCTAGGAAATTGGAGAAACTTGTACAGAAGCCCAACTTTGGATCATCAGTAATCATTAATGAAAACCTTGTTGCCGTATCTATGAAGAAAACTAGTATAAAAATGGATCGACCTTTGTATATAGGAATGTCAATATTAGATATATCAAAAACGCACATGTATGATTTTCACTACAACAAGATGGTTGCACATTATGGAAGAGAGAACATAGTTATAACTTACATGGATACAGATGCTTTTATTTACAAGATAATTACTCAAGATATGTATAGAGATCTTCGCACATTTGTATATAAAGATGAATTTGATTTTTCTGACTATCCTAAAGATCATCCGAACTACGATCAGGACAGAAACAAGAAAGTATTAGGGAAATTTAAAGACGAGGCTAACGGAGTGTTACTTGAAGAAATCGTAGCACTTATATCAAAATTGTATGCTGTGAAACTACATGATGACAACATTATAAAAAAGGCAAAAGGCGTAAAGAATTTGTATTTGAAGAAAAATGTACTTTTTGAAGACTACAAGCAAGTGTTGTATGAAGATAAAGTTATAACTGCACACTTCAACACAATCAGGAGTTATAATCATCAACTGTACAGCGTGACAGAAGTTAAGAAGGCGCTCTCCTGCAACGATGACAAACGACACATCCTACCAGACCGGATCCACACACTTCCATTTGGTCACTATTCCCTTAACCCTATCGACTAATTACCTTTTCATCGTCCTACACCACTTATCCTTTCTCCTTTCCGTAAAATTGGGGGAACACAGCATTGTCCGCTGTGTTCCCCCTTTTTTACACAAGGTTAGAATGACCTTGACCTATATAAGGAGATGCAAGAAAAAATGAAAATCATTACTTTGCCAACATTGACAGTGAAAACAACATAATGGCTTTTAAAGAAAACATTGTAAATGAGCTACACAAACCTGCAAGAGTAAACTTTCCAAGAAGAAATACAACTGTTAAAGGAATAAATGATTTGTATCAAGCAGATTTGATTGAAATGCGACCATATAGTAAAATAAATAAAGGACATCATTATATAC